>NC_057344.1:173873277-175201277 GCF_016509475.1 Prionailurus bengalensis
ATGGCCTTTTAGAACCTCTTCACGACAGTGGTAAACCAAATTAGAGACCTATAGTAGTGTGATAAAATTACACACTGCTGGGAAAGACAATCATGCAAATCATTAGCTAATATTATCAAAGGCAGAGGAGCCTGATGTTGAGTTTAGCTGAAAACGACAATTTGTTATATTTTCCAAGACTTGCAAATAAATTATTTACATGTTAAGGGGTCTTTAGGAATGTAAATGCTTACAAGAAAAAAAAAATGGATGCAAATGCTCTGGTTTCTCTCAGAGTGTTCCTGGCTCGTCCGCTCACCCCCACTGATGAGATAACTCTTTACAGCTTTTAGATAATCTGTCCACCTCTATGGAGTTGTCATGCTCCATCATAACTGGATTGATTTAATGGCAACCCCGCTACTCTTTTCTCCCAGTTTTTCTTTACATGTTTTACATTTATCTATTAAATTAATTAAAATTAATAGTGTTTTGATAATCTGGAGATGCCCTTTGGGAAAATGGATGTATTATGGGCGGTAATAGGGTTCTGTCACTTAAGGAGAGAAAGTCTACCTTTTTTTTTTTTTTTTAATTTTTTTTTTTCAACGTTTATTTATTTTTGGGACAGAGAGAGACAGAGCATGAACGGGGGAGGGGCAGAGAGAGAGGGAGACATAGAATTGGAAACAGGCTCCAGGCTCCGAGCCACCAGCCCAGAGCCCGACGCAGGGCTCGAACTCACAGACCGCAAGATCGTGACCTGGCTGAAGTCGGACGCTTAACCGACTGCGCCACCCAGGCGCCCCAAAAGTCTACCATTTCTTAAGCATGCTATCCAGGACTTCAATTTTTGTTTTTTGTTTTTGTCATATGATAAAAGCCCAATTTACTAAAGCTCTGTATTGACTGAAACACATCATATATGGTAGCATTAACAGTATTAACAGTATTGAACCAAGGTTCCTCTCTAAGAAATTACCCTAGTTGGGGATGCAGGGCTGCTTTAAGTTGCACTGGCAACAGTACTGACATTAGGGGAAATCTGGGATCTTCTTTTTGTCGTTCTCAATGACTCCCCCATTAGGATCAAGGTCTACCTTAGGCATCATGAAACCAAAGAGAAATAATCTGGATCTTTCTGGTGATTGTTACTCTGGAAAACAGGCATCCCTATTGGTTCATCTTGGGCCCATAATACCATGTGTGTGAACTTTGACAGCTAGTGTCTTAGTTTCTCATTATTTAAAAAAAAATTTTTTTTTCAACGTTTATTTATTTTTGGGACAGAGAGAGACAGAGCATGAACGGGGGAGGGGCAGAGAGAGAGGGAGACACAAAATCGGAAACAGGCTCCAGGCTCTGAGCCATCAGCCCAGAGCCTGACGCGGGGCTTGAACTCCCGGACCGCGAGATCATGACCTGGCTGAAGTCGGACGCTTAACCGACTGCACCACCCAGGCGCCCCTTAGTTTCTCGTTATTAAAACAAAGACAAGGCTGTCATTCTTTGTGACTTTTGTAGAAACACACAAATCTCAAAAACATTCTTCTCCAACAGTCTCTTTGATATTGACTTTTCTATTGTTCTGTATAACTGAGTCTTCTATTTTGATGCAATGAGCATAAACCTCATTAAACTGAAGGCACATAAGGTCTCTATGAAGGACTAAAGTGGGAGATGGTATTTAAATAAGTTTGCAAATGCCTAGAATAATCTTGCCCTGAGCAACTGAGGCTGAAGCGCTTGGTTCTCATGCTTGAGCCTTGATTAAAGGTAGGTAACACACCTGGGCACAGAACACTTCCGGCTCTTTGATGGGTATGAAGGCACATGATCGCTATGCTGTGTGGGTAATAACAAATACAATCATAAATAAAAGCTACAATTGATTGTACCTTTACTATTGTCCCAGCATTGTTTTAGCACTTTAAATAACAATACCAGCTAATGTTTTTGAGCAGTTCTGTGTGCCAGGCTCTGTAATAAATATTTTTACATATATTCTCTAACTTGAGCCTCACAACAGCCCTTGGGAATCTGTATAATTGTCTCCATTTAGCAGGTGAAGATAACGAGTTTCAGAAAGGTTACCTAACTTGTTCAAGGCCATGCAGCCAGTAAATGGCAGAAATGTTTCAAATGGGACCTTGGGAGAGTCCCAGGAGAAGTCAGCCTGTGTGGCCATGGTTGTCTGTTAGCATAACCTGAACAACTGTGGTTGCAGTGCTAGGTGATGACCTCAGTAAGAAATTACTCTCAGGCGGTGCCTGGGTGGCTCAGCTGGTTAAGTGTCCGACTCTTGATTTCAGCTCAAGTAATGATAGGGTTGTGAGATTGAGCCCCACGTTGGGCTCTATGCTCATCTCTCTCTCTCTCTCTCTCTGCCCCTCCAAAATAAATAAATTCTTAAAAAAAAAAAAAAGAAAGAAAGAAAAGAAAAATACAAGAAGAAATCCATGAAAAGCCCTGCCCACTGCATGCAGATACGAAATTAGATATCAGAGCATAAACTCCAGTCATCAGGGCCCTGCTCAGGGCACTGCGTTCTTGGTCCATGTGACCATTCGCGTTTACTGTGCGCCGTGATGTGTCAGGAACTGTGCTGCCCACCAGAGAAATGAAGATGAGTCAGTCAGGAGTTCCCACCCTACAGATCAATGTGACCAGCTCCTGTAACAAGAGCAGATGTACAGAGTGTTCTGGAAGCGAGGAGGAGGGGCACTTGCATTAAATCATTCCCTGTTCAAAGGGCTGCGTTTATTAACAGCCGTTTCTGAAGGATCATACCAACACTTTGTTTTGCTGTTTAACCGGTTATTTTCCTTTACCTTGTTCTTCTTGATTCTCTTCATTCTCCAATTCTTTGGCTGCAAAGATGTCTTTAATGGAAATTAGGTCGTTTTTTAAGAGTTCCAGCTTCTCTCCATCAAGCGATGTTAAAAATGACTGAACCTGAAAACAGAAATAGGTCAGCGTAACTGTCATCTTTTCTTCTCGTTAGTCACATTTACACAGGGCCGTCCCCAGTTCTCCCAGGACTCAGGCGATTGGTGGTGTGTGTGTGGGGGGCGGCGGGGGGTAATGCCAGGTTGAACGCTGGATTTACTGCCTATGAACCTTGCAACTTTGGGTGAGTTACATAAGCTCCCTGGGCCTCAGCTTTTACAACTTTAAAGGGAGAGCCACACTTCATTGTGATCCTTTGTGACGTAAATGAAATAGTGACCGTGAAGTATGAGACACAGGCGCAAAAGGCAGAAGCTAAGTAAATTGTGGTGGCAGCTCTTGTAGCCAAGTGGTTAAAAACACACATGTTGTCAACTCTGAATTCAAAGATGAGCCCCGTGGGGCGCCTGGGTGGCTCAGTCAGTTAATCGACTGACTCCTGATCTCGGCTCAGGTCATGATCTCAAGGTCATGGGATTGAGTCCCACATTGGGCTCTGTGCTCTGCGCTGAGCATGGAGGCTGCTTAAGATTCTCTTTCTCCCTCTGTCCCTTCCCTGCTTGCTCTCACTCTTAAAACAACAAAAACAAAAACAAATATGAATCCCTCACTTATGAATTGTGTGACCTGGGATAATTTATTTAACCTTTCCATGTCTTTCCTTCCTTATCTGTAAAATGGGTTCTGATAGCATCTCCCTTGTAAGGTTGTTTTGAGGGTTAAAACTTACAGTGACAGTCAAGAAATTACATATATGTCATGTATGTTAACATAAAAGAATATTAACATATGTATATATAATACATATACATATAAACAAACACATAAAGAAATGTTTTACATATACAGATATACATACATTATTACTTGCTAGATGTGGGTTATACACCAGGGCTACAAAAACACATGAGACACATTTTTCTTCTCAGAGTTCTTGCAGTCTAGAGGAGGAAAGCCCAGGCTAACCGCTAACGGCCATGACAGATGTGAATGGAGGGGCAGTGGGGCACCAGGGAGGCGACTTCAGTCCCACTTGGGGAGACAAGAGGGTGGGCAGGGAGACTTCACAGAGGATGATGCTTGAGCTGACAACTTCCCTGCTCACTGTCTTCAGAGCCCCTCTTTTGAAACTAACCGCGGTAAACACTTAAAAATTATTTGCACACATGGCCGGCCATCCTCTGTGAATCTGAAGACTGATTTGAACTTTCAAAATGGCCATAGTGCATGGAAAAACCATACAAAAAATGACATAAGACTGTAAAGTAGTAAAGTTTTCATTCTGCAGGTCAAACACTTGCTCTGGAGCCAGAACCAGCAGAGGAGCCGCAATGTCCCCTGGAATATGTTTTCGTAGTCATTATGGTTGTAGATTCACACATCAGGGTAAGCGAGAGGGTTAGAGAGGGCATCAGGGATGCCAGGAAAACATTTTCCTAGAAGTTGTCATGTATATCAGGAGGACAGAATGCAATGGCAAGGAGCTCCGGAAGGAAGCGTGGCAGGAAGGCATCCACACAAACCCATCAGTCATGGAGTTCAGCAGGTGGAGGCAAACGCACCCTGCATGATGGCTGCCCCCACGTCCTTTGGCTCTGACCTTTTAAGAGCTTCTTTTCAGCTCAGATATTCATGATTAGGTCTCAGGGTCCTAGATAGGCCCACATCAGATTCCTACAATTCAGATATATTTTTAAACAGCAGTTTTCAAAGAGTAAAATAAAAAAGGTAAGTATTGAATAAATGTGCTTGAGCACAACACTTAGTGAAAATGTGGGGCATTATGGTTTCCTCATGTCTTCTGGAGGGGAGCCATCCTCTGGGAGGGAATGCACTGGGGTTGTATGCCTTGGGCATCCTTTGGAAAGGATTCTTTTTAGCAAAGGAATCTATTGTCAGCATCTTTCTACTACAGTATCTCTTTTGCTTCCTCCTAGTTCATTCCATTATGCCAAGGTGATGAGCATTGAATCTTTATTTCAATCCAATAATAAATAATCATGCACTCCTCAATAAATATTCATAGAATGCTGACTATATGCTTGGCATTCTGCTAAGTGTTGATGGGAACACAAGGGTAGACAGTCTGCCTTGTAAATCTTTTCCCTGAGAGGGAGTATAGAGTGCCATTTTGAAGATTCTTGCTTACTGTTCTTGTGAGCTATTGTGTATAATAGCAATTAAAATGATTAGTTTTTTTCATAAGGTTTATAGTATACCACATTGTCATGCCTGTTGCCATCCTAGAGTCAATCTAGTAGAGCAGTAATGATAATAATTCCTTATATTTCCATATAATGTGTCTATGTTTTAGCCAATAGCAAGGTCAGCAGAGGTGATGTGTATCATTTTCAGGTCAAGGCTCTTAAAAAATGGGAGTGTACCTTCTACACCTTTCTGTCCTTGTGCTGGTGGGATAAAGACAACAAAGAGGGCCTAGAAGATGGTGAAATCCAATGCTCTAGACTCAGACACAGGGGAGTCCACAGGGCCAAAGGGATGTGCCCACCCAGAGCCCACACTCCTTCTTCCAAACCACTCTCTAGGTACTAAAGTTGCTAAGGCTTCCCTCCCTCAGCCTGTATGGATCTCTACTCAGGATGTGCTCCTTATGGCAGGACGATCCACTGGAGGGTGCGCCCCTAGGTCTAAGAGGTGGCTGTTAGCAGTGGCGTGGATGGAACTTGAACTAGGGTATCCTCACATGTACATATAAAGCCCTTGAAGTGAGAGATAGCTGGAAATAAAGACAGGAGAGCAGGCAGGAGGGTAGTATGGAAATGTGAGGAGTGTGAGAAGTCTGAATGGGAACCAGGCCTTCAAAGTCATTATAAAAGTGTATTTGTTAGGGTAGGATGACAGAATATGTATATATTTTTAACAGTTTGTTTCAAAACTCCTTTAACTTCCAAGAGTTTGGTGTGTAGAGGAGGTCTAGTTAAATTTGAATGATGAATATTTTCTTAGCGTAAGTGTGTGTCTCAAATATTGCAGAGGACATATTTACGTTAAAAAAGTATTCATTGTTGGGGCGCCCGGGTGGCTCAGTCGGTTAAGCGTCTGACTTCAGCTCAGGTCATGATCTCACCATTTGTGAGTTCGAGCTCTGCATCAGGCTCTGTGCTGACAGCTCAGAGCCTGGAGACCTCTTCGGCTTCTGTGTCTCCCTCTCTCTCTATCCCTCCCCTGCTCATACTCTGTGTGTGTGTGTGTCTCTCTCTCTCAAAAATAAACATTAAAAACATTTTAAAATGAAGTATTCATTGTTTATTAAAAGTTAAAGCTTATCTTGTCATCCTGTATTTTTATTTGCCAAATCTGACAACCCCAGTAAGGATCTCCATTTGTATTCTTGCCTGAGGCAGGTGAACATCAGGACGGATCTAGTGAAGCCATGAGATGGACAGAGCGTGGCTCCTGAACCCCTAATTCAGGAAAGCTGCCTGATGACCAGGCACTCCCATCTTGGACGGTTCTAGAATGAGGATAACGCCTACTGATTTGACCCATATATTTTTAGGACTTTTTTTTATAGCACCCAGTAACGCATTACTAATCCAAGAAAAAGTTCTGCATTCCCTACTATGCATCTATAAAAATCTCTAGGCTGGGGGAACAAAAGCAGAGCTTATAGAACAGTGTGTAAACAGAGGGAAATGCATCCCTCCAGGGACCAAACCTCCTTCCTAGCAACGTCAGTCATTTGGGGCTCTTTTCTAAGGACCTGGGACTCTTTCACAGCTGAAAGCTGCAATGGAACTCTCCAGAATGGAATCTCTCTACCACTATGATAACTACAAGAGACCACACATCCGTGTTATGTTTTTAATTAAAACAACACACATACACACACATATAAGAATGCATGTAAAAATAAAATGTCATCAACCTTATATATGCATATACATAAACATGTATAAAAAGGCAGCTAACATTTATTGAGTACTTATTATCTATTCAGCAAGCTGCAACTGGCTTCACGTGGATTATCTCATTTAATTCTTTAATGCTGCTATGAGGTAGGTTTTATTATTAATCCCATTTCACAGATAAGGAGATTGAGGTAAGATGGGTCCAAAATCATACAGCTACTGAGTGGTATTTGATCGCATAATGTCTGACTCGAAGCCCAGCTTTTATAGGGAAAGATTTGTGATTCAGTGGAAAACTACATTTTCTAGAGCACACGTTACCAGGTTATCTGATTCTGAGTCTATGGGAGCAACTTCACAACTCTATGGATTGCATGAGCTGAGAGCAGTGCAAAATAATTCTAGTCTATAGACATGTGAATAGATTCTGTCCAGCAGAGGAACAGCCTCACCTCCTGTGGTTTATGACCATTTGCACACTGGTTTCAAAATTGCTTTACTCCACGTAAATATGTGTGTTGGCTTTTCCCCTGAACCAATTATAATATCTGCTTGGTTCTTTCATTTAATTAAGAGGCTAAATAAATTCTTTAATTCACGTTCATTTTGTAACTGTATATGAGGCATGATTTTGTTCTTAAAAAATTATCCCCTTTAACAGTTTAACCACAAGACTGTTCCTGATGGCTCATTGATAACAACAATAAAAAAGAAATAAACACAGAAAAGTGACACATAACTCAATCATCTGGAAGGAGGGGGATTTCCATCCTGTTTGGTTCTTGGTTGCCTCTTACAGGGCAGAGGCCATGTTTCCTGGCTTAGGTGGGCATCAAGAATGTCTGTATCCCCTCCAAGTGCAAACATGGAGGACATGGCCGAGAGAGAGTCAAGAATCACTCCTCTACTGTAAGGCTCACTTCCAAGTTCCTCTTGCCATCAGGGGGCCTGCTTGTCCCCAGTGAACGTCACTGAGATGAGCTATGGCCCCTCCCAGGACGTTCAGCAGGTGCTACCCTGTGGCTCCGCCAGAAAAACACCCCAAAGTACAATCAGCCTGACACCAGGCAAAAGAGCTGTATATATAACTAAGTAAATTAATAGTTTTAAAGCACTTAGAATAGTGACTATATAAGTATCATATGAGTATTTGCTAAATAACTACCCTCCTCCAGCCCCCATGTAGATCCTTTAAAAAAAAAATCCCCAAACCCTGCTGATTTCTACTGTTTCTATTTTGTTTCTTGAGATCACAGTGATGGGGATGTGAATGTACAGGGCTATCAGGTAATTCCCAGGTTTCCATTCCGGAACATTCCCAGATAGAATTTTTTTTTTTAATGTTTGTTTATTTTTGAGAGAGAGAGACAGAGTGAGAGCAGGGTAGATGTAGAGAGAGAGGGAGACACAGAATCTGAAGCAGGCTCTGGGCTCTGAACTGTCAGCACAGAGTCCAGCATGGGGTTTGAACTCATGAATGGTGAGATCATGACCTGAGCTGAAGACCGATGCTCAACCAATTGAGCCATCCAGGTGCCCCCCAAATAGACCTTTAACCCCCAGCAAGATAATCCTGCCTTTTGTGGCCCAAGCTTTTTAACGAATGGGTGAACACATCAATATTTAGCCCATAAAACTCTATTAAAACCCTGCAGTCTGGAAGAAACATCAGCTGCTTTGTTTTCATTGGGTGGATATGGCAATGTGGCCTAGTAGGGCTTCACTGGCCTGGGTACATCACCAAAAGGAAGCACAGCGCCAGGAGCCTGACAGGCAAGTTTCTGAGCAACCTTTGGCACCATGAAGTGTGGTAGTGATGACTCTTATTTTGCTGGCCCTCTTGGGGGCAGGGAGGGGTAATAGCTTAGCATAGGACAGAGAGGAAATAATATGGAGCATGAGGGGTCATCAAACTGTATCATATTTGTGACCCTTGCACACTACTAACAAGGCCCTAAACATGAGATATTTTAATGGCAGATTTTCCAGTTTCTCTCATGTATAAGAAAACAAATTAGTGAACATGGAATTTTATTTTATTTATTGTTATTATTATTATTTTTTTTTTAGAGAGAGAGAGAGAGCATGAGCAGGGGGAGGGGCAGAGGGAGAAGAGAGAGAATCTTAAGCAGGCTCCACACCCAGCACAGAGCCTGACACGGGGCTCGATCTCATGACCCTGAGATCATGACCTGAGCTGAAATCAAGAGTAAGACGCTCAACAAACTGAGCCACCCAGGTGCCCCAGTGAACATGGTATTATACGTGAGCAGGGCTGACATACCTTGCTTTCACTTTCATTGGACAGAATTTCCAGGGCTTCCAGGTGTGACAAACCTTGATACTCATCAAACAGCATCCCGTAGTGTGCGGTCCTCTCGGCCGTGAGCTGCTGGGCCAACCTCTGCTTCTCTTTCTCCTTGGCTTCTCTTAACATCTGCAGAAATACACAGTGTTTGTGCCCTGGGTGTATGCTGGGATGCCTCATTTCCTGAATCAGGGGAGATAAGGGCTGGCTTTGTATTTGTGAAGAGTAGGTTTTAGTTACTTGGGAATTTCTAACACAATGATTCTTTGATTGATCCTACTGACAATTTTTACATAATATTCCACTTTGAGTTTTCCATGTTCGTTATATACATGAAAAGACAAAGCAAAAATTCTATGCCTGGGAACAGGTTTGGAAAGAAGCACATCAGAAGCTGAACCGTGGTTTCCGTTGAAGTGTTTTCCGTGTGTGATTAATTTTCTTATTTTCTGGGGCGCCTGGGTAGCTCAGTCGGTTAAGCGTCCGACTTCGGCTCAGGTCATGATCTCACAGTCCGTGAGTTCGAGCCCCACGTTGGGCTCTGTGCTGACAGCTCGGAGCCTGGAGCCTGTTTCAGATTCTGTGTTTCCCTCTCTCTCTGACCCTCCCCCATTCATCCTCTGTCTCTCCCTGTCTCAAAAATACATAAACGTTAAAATTTTCTTATTTTCTAAAATATCCAAATTATCTATAACGAGCAAATCGATGCACACCAGGAAAGTCTAATCTATTGTGATAGGGTTCACTGCAACTTCGGCACCCAGGCAGACCTCAAGGCAGTCATAAACTGGTCTGCTTTGATCTGAGTTGTGTTATTTTAAAAAATTTTATGTGGGTGGCTATTAACCATCTTTGATGAACAATATTAATAAAATATAAACTCATAACGTATTTCTCATCAGATACTAAGTATAAAGAAGAATATTAGCTTATTGATGCTGGAGAAGTAGGACTGTGAATGGAGTTCCTCTCCATTTTGATCATTTCTCTCCAGTTATTTTTTTTGTTGATTAAATAAAGAGAGCAAAGTGAACACCGAGTCCCCCCAGTTACTCCCAATTTCCTGCACTTGCTTTCTGTGATTCTAAGCATCTTTTATTTGATTCCTCACTAAGTTTACTGGGCATTACGTTTATAGGGTTCTTTAGTATCTATGGAGAGCACCATAAACACAGTGGCCATCAATTCACAAGGGAACGATCATGGAAGAACAGACTGTGGTTTTTAATGTCCATCAATAAAACAATCGACCCCATTTCTCCTTTTGGGTTCTTGAGGCGCTTAGCCAAAAACTCACTGGGCTGCAGACAGAATTCTCCCCTCTATCTGTCTTTAACATTAATATGTACAAGCTCTGAATTTTAAATTTTCAAAACAATCTCATCAAATTACCACTGGGGATTTAAAAAAAAAAATTTTTAATGTTTATTTATTTTGAGAGAGAGAGAGAGAGAGACAGAGTATGAGTGGAGGAGGGGCAGAGGGAGTGGGAGACACAGATTCTGAAGTGGGCTTCAGGCTCTGAGTTGTCAGCACAGAGCCCGATGCGGGGCTCAAACTCATGGATTGTGAGATCATGACCTGAGCTGAAGTCGGACGCTCAACCGACTGAGCCACCCAGGCGCCCTGAAATTCTCCATTTTAGAGGTATGTGAATTTCAGCCAAAGAAGCATAGTTAGCCAGTTTCTGGACTTGGTTACATTTCCCCCACATTATCACCTTCTTAACTAGAATGAAATTTATATCTATACATATATACTTATATATAGATACATATATAGGCTTATATGTAGGTACATGTGTATATATATAATATATAGTATGTATGTATGTATCTATATAAATTTTATATATAAGTCCTGTGGCAACAATATTCCTACATGCTCACCAAATACCCTTTCCGTCCTAGACACATAGCTGAACTATATTTCTCAGCCCCTTGAGTTGAATTAGGTAGACTCTGTGGAAGTTGTGGCCAAAGGAATGAGGGTAAAGTGACGTATACCACTTCCAGGGAGAAGTCCTAAAGTGTCCTACCTACCTGGCCCTCCCATATTCCTTCCCCTTCTATGAGGCTGGAAGTAAAGATTTTAGGACGGCAGATCCACAAGATATGGACTCAGAAAAGAGCTATCTAGAGAGTCCCTGAACAGGGACATTCACGCTGCAGGAGTGAAAGTTAGATTTTTTTGCTCTTAGCCACATCGATCCTTGGGGGTTGGTGTTTTAGTTTCATTTTCATTTTGCAACATCTGGTATTAATTATCTGATTAATACAAATGTATTTTCTTTTGCAGGATCGGTAGGCTGGTGGTTTAGATGATCCTGCCAAGTCCTGACCTGAGCTATAATATCAGAGTGGTTATATGAAGGTTACTCTGGAAGAGACCAGAGGAAATAGCTTAAAACAAAAGCTTTTCAGGAAATGCCACTAACATGATGTCAGTGATGGCTCCTTAGTGGCTTCCTAGTGTTGAGCCAGGAGAAGGTATGTTTGTCCTGCCTATGAAATTTATGAAATCTGGGGCTGTATCAGCTGCTCCTGATTTCAGGAAGGCAGAGACAGACCTGGCATATCTGCCTGTTATGGAGGAAGGGACCAGGAGCATGTCTGCACTGTGGAGCATGAACTGGGCATGTGCCATCTGAAAAAGCAAGTTCACTATTAGGATTTTATACTTGGAAAAGAAAATAAATACTACTTTTAACTTCTTTAACTACTATAGGTAAGCAAAACACAGATTAAATTCTTTTTTTTTTTTTTTTAAGTAAGCTCTACGTTCAACATGGGTCTTAAACCCATGACCTCAAGATCAAGAGTCGCATGCTCTACCGACTGTACAAGCCAGGTGCCCCACAGATTCAATTCTTCATATCGTATTTCCCAAGGAGGGTTGGAAAACTTTAAAACTTGAAGTGTGAGAAGAGAGGCCCATCCTTGCACATAGTAAGAGGACTATAAATTAAAATTCCAATGAGATGCCATTTCCACCTATTATATTGACACATAGTAATACAACAACAATAACTACCGTTCCTGATGTTTGCTAAGAGTCCAGTACTCTTCCAACTCATTGAATCTTTACGTCAAAGCTATCAGTAGGTATTGATGTTGCACCCAGTGCACAGGCGAGTAAACCAGGGCACAGAAGAATTAAGTAACCTGCTCAAGGTCATGTGGCTAGAAAGTAGTAGAGCTGGAATACATACAATGATGCTTTCAGCCGAATGCTTGTGTCCCCCCCCAAATTCATTTTTTAAGTTTATTTATTTATTTTTGAGAGAGACAGAAAGCGTGCGTGTGTGCAAAAGCACACAGTGGGGGAGGGGCAGAGAGAGAGAGGGAGACACAGAATCTGAAGAAGGCTCCAGGCTCCAAGCTGTCAGTGCAGAGACTGACATGGGGCTCAAACTCACAGGACTGTAAGATCATGACCTGAGCTGAAGTTGGACACGACCAGCTGAGCCACCCCGGTGCCCCGCTCCCCAAATTCATAGGTTGAGACCTAATCCCCAATGTGATGGTATTTGGAAGTAGGGCCTTTGGGAGGGGATTAGGTCATGAGGGTAGAGCCCTCATGAATAGGATTAGTGTCCTTATAAAAGAGCCCCCACAGGGCTTCTTGCCCCTTCTACCATGTGAAGACACAGCGAGAAGACGAGAAGATGGCTATCTATGAGCCAGGAATGGGCCATCACCAGACACTGAAATCTGCCAGCACCTTGATCTTGGGCTTCCCAGCCTCCAGAACTATGAGAAATCAATGTTTGTAGCTTATAAGAAACCTAGTCTTATATTTTGTTGTAGCAGCCTGTGTGGACTAAGACAAATGGCAAAAATGTAATAATCTTCAAGAAATTATTAAGTGATTAAAGCAAGGTACAAATGGGTGTGGTTAGCATGCTACCATTTGTCTGCAAAAGTATATATGTATCTGTACCTCTGTCTATGTCTATACCCATATCTATAGCTATATGATAATTCTGACAGAATCCATAAGAAGCTGTTAACAGCGTTTGCCTCCCATGAGGAACCCAGTGGCTGGGGAACAGGTGCATTAGAAACTCAATTTTCATTCTCTACTGTCTTAGGTCATTTGAATTTAAATCACATGCTTTAAAATACCTATTAAAAAAGATAAATAAAAAGGTATTTACTTTACTGACTGAAAGAAAGGATGGCAAAAGTATATAATCCCACCTGAGATAAGGAAACGGTTCTCTCCATGAGTGTCTTGGTCCGCTTAAAGCCTGGGTCACTCTCTGCAAGGACATTCATGGTTTTCTTACCAATGAATTCCAGAGCGTCCAGACCGCCCGTTAAGACGCTTTTACCCTGCAGATGAGATAATCACATGAGATTAGCTTTTGCCTTTTGCAATTTCACAGCAGTCAGAAACTCGCAGAAGGCACTATGTGCAAATATTAAAATCAATATGAAGTCACAATTTTTTCTCATCAGGGATTTAACATCCACTTAATGCTGTTTTCTTTTCCTTGGAAGGACATATGGCATATAATTTGTAGGGCATACAATATTATTTAAAAAGGATGCTTAGGAAAAACCAAAGCATATTTGGGATTAATTTTTACTGGCTCTATGTGTATGAATAGAATACGTATCTAAGACATGAAATTAATAGGTGATCCCATTACTGTTTTTGTTTGAAAGAATGTTAACCTGAGTAACAGAGTTGTTTGGAGCAGTCTATTAAAATGTCAAATACTCTTGCCAATTTAGCAAATTCTTTAATCTAGGGCCTTGGAGTATGGGACCCTCAGGCTGTTTCAGATGGCCCTTGCATACTTTCAGAAACTAGCAATAACTGCCTATAATTAGTATATTCATGAAATAAGACAGGTTGATTTCCATATACGGCTGCCTTTAGAAACTGTTCCATCACACAATGATCCTGCAAATCCTCTTGTCAGCCATTGTTTTCCTTAAAAAAGAAAGATCAAAACAACCAAGATTTACTCACATAAACTGTTCATATAAATAGAACTGCTTACATTTCTTTACAGCTTCTGTTCATATACTCCAACTACACAACTGCAATTATACTATGCACACATCTGTGTTTTTTCTGCCTTACGTGAACTATACACATTATATTTTATTAAGATATTATTGCCTGTGTACATTTTCCAATCTTCATAATTTTTGCTTCATTAGCAATATTAGACTTCGCTGAATTAATATACTTTAGTAGGCATTTCCATCTTGGACATTTAGAGGCTGTTTTCAGATTTGGGGGCCATTCAATATTCACATCAGAAAACAGATTTTTAACACTAGTTTTTTTTTTTTTTTTTAATTTTTTTTTTCAACGTTTATTTATTCCTGGGACAGAGAGAGACAGAGCATGAACGGGGGAGGGGCAGAGAGAGAGGGAGACACAGAATCAGAAACAGGCTCCAGGATCTGAGCCATCAGCCCAGAGCCCGACGCGGGGCTCGAACTCCCGGACCGCGAGATCGTGACCTGGCTGAAGTCGGACGCTTAACCGACTGCGCCACCCAGGCACCCCCAGAAAACAGATTTTAACACACGTATATTGTGGAAGGACTATGGGATATCACAATTCATACTTTTGCATGATTTGATTTATGTCTTTTAATATTCTACGAGGGATTACTTCAGTAGAGAATAAAATGGGAGAAAGAAGGACATGGAGACTTTGATTAAGGGCAAAGCTGGTGGGAGTGTCTGGAACTTGGGAAAAGAAAGTATCAGAAGGTAGGAGAGAACGCAAAAAGGAATTGAGGGTGCTGAAGACAAACTCAGAGTGCCCTGCGCTGTCACTCAGGGAGACGATGAACTCATTTCTTATAACCAGGGATATGAAAGAGCTCCGCCCCATCCCCAACCCGACCCCCTCCACATGTAGGCATACTGGACATGTGTTGCTGTTTGACTCCTAAAACACATTTGCTGCTTCTCATTCAGCCTACTTAGTCTAGAGGGCCCTGAGTTGCAAGGAGAAGAGCACGCATTTTCTAATTCTGGCATGCTCTGACCCCAAAGTCCGGTAAGACGACTTCACATGTGTGTCCACAGCTTCCTCTTCTTCCCACATTGCACTGTACTCGCCTTTGAGTTGGCTCTGTCTTCCAGGATGTTGTGCCCTCTTGTTTGTCCACATATGCCCAGCATCTAGCATAGTTCCTGGCACGTAGTGAGGGCTGATTCCCTTTTTTCCTTTTAAGTTTTTTTTAATGTTTATTTTTGAGAGAGACAAAGCATGAGCAAGGGAGGGAGGGAGGGAGGGAGGGAGGGAGGGAGAGAGAGAGAGAGAGAGAGAGAGAGAGAGAGAGAGAGAATCCCAAGCAGGCTCCAGACTCTGAGCTGTCAGCACAGAGCCTGACACAGGGATCGAACTCACCAACGGTGAGATCATGACCTGAGCCAAAGTCAGACGCTTAACCGACTGAGCCACCCAGGTGCCCCCACCTTTTTGTTTTTTAAATGAATGAAT
The DNA here is from genome assembly GCF_016509475.1 of Prionailurus bengalensis. Taxonomy (NCBI): domain Eukaryota; kingdom Metazoa; phylum Chordata; class Mammalia; order Carnivora; family Felidae; genus Prionailurus; species Prionailurus bengalensis. Next base: position 173,888,866 of record NC_057344.1, read on the forward strand.
GAATAAATTGGACATCAACTATGCTTCTAGAAAAAGTAGTTGGTTGGTTTTTACACAGCAGAAAAAAACCTTTTCTTCCTGACACTGAAGACCAGCTAGCTGTATCATCTCATCTGGGGTGTCTCCCCGCTTTTTCATTATTCATCAGTGTTTTGCTGCCAATAATAAGCTTCTTGAAGAGGCAGACAGGGATCTGGGGCAGGGGATAAACTTAGGGTTATTTAAGGAATGGGGAGAGTAGGAATGGGAGGTTAAGACGGGGGAAAAATGTTGGTCTTAGTTATCTGGAAACACTTCAGAAACATCTCGGGATGTTGTTTCCAATTCCTTACCAGCATTTTTTTTTTTTTTTGTATCTGAATGGCTTTATAATCTTCAAATTGAAGATTAAGAAACATAGACCTGGGGCGCGTGGGTGGCTCAGTTGGTTGGGCGGCCGACTTCGGCTCAGGTCATGATCTTGCGGTCCGTGAGTTCGAGCCTCGCGTCGGGCTCTGTGCTGACAGCTGGGAACCAGGAGCTTGCTTCAGATTCTGTGTCTCCCTCTCTCTGACCTTCCCCCGTTCATGCTCTGTCTCTCTCTCTCTCAAAAATAAATAAACGTTAAAAAGAATTTTTTTAAAAAAGAAACATAGACCATCGAAGAAAACCAGCTGTCTCCGCTCTAAGAAAGAGCCCTCTCTCCTCCCCAGCCGGAGGCTGTCCTTGCAGCTGTTGGGAAGGACACTGTTACAGCAGACTGAAAACGTTCCTTCTGAGCAGTCCTTTCTTTTAAACATAAAATGTATTTCATTTGCTCTTATTATTTTGGTGCCAAGGTTACGCCTACTCTGTAGGAGAAAGCATAACAAAACCATAGTCCGAAGTCATGAGCAAGACCATCTTTTCTCTGATGTATCTAGGTCACGGGTAAACACAGATATCAAAAGAAGGCACTGGGAGAGACCAGGGAAAACAGAGAAAGCAGCTAACGACTTACTGTGTTTTGAACCACATTGGTGATGGCGGACAGCATGCCCCGAGACCCGGATGAGGGAGAAGTGGGTGGGCTTTCTGTGGGACTCTGATCTGTGGCCACATCTGCTAGTAAGGAGAGAAACATCCTCTTAGAGTTCAGTCTACTGATCCGGACTTAGAAATCTTCTATTTGCGCACATAGTGCGATACAGCTGAAGTCCAAGAAGCCCCCAGATAAACAGATCGCTCACTTTGAGGGACTCCACTTTCGGTATCAGGTTGGGCCCCTTCAGAAGAGCTGGAGTTTACACCATGAATCCGTAGTGTGGCTCCTGCTTTTTCCTTGACTGCTGTCAATCCATGACCTGCCAGGAAATAAAAATACCGTTCCCAATACAATAGAAACCCACGGTCTGCAATTCAATAGCTCATGTTCCAGAGCTGTTGTAAGCTGTAGGCGTATACCCCGGTTGCAAGAGCATGTAGTGATTAACAGCGTGGACTTTGCAATCCCTCTCATTTGTTTCTCAGACGGTCTGCTTAGCAACCTGGGATTCCAAATCCAAGATATCTGTGAAGAGGATCCCTGTCTTTTCCTCTTTACTTTTTTCTAAACTCCTCAAAACAGGCATGCATCATTCAGTTTTGAATTCCTTGCAGGCCTAGCCCGGTCACAGACACTCAATTAATAGTCACCGAACTGAAATCGGGTGAGGCCCAGCATGCTCTTTCAAAGTGTTAGTCATTCTTTCAGTGCGGAGAGTGCAAGGTCTGGAGCTGACATGTCAAAATCAAAAGTCCAATCAGTGAGCAAACCAGGAAGAGCACCCAGTGGCTCTGCCAGTTGTCCTAAGCAGTAACGGTCCGCATGCAAGCTCCTACAGTCGTCGGCCAGGCTGGAGGTCACTGGCTTTACGCCATCTGAGCAGGGCCAAGATGCCTATAGTCTCCAGAGCCCAGCACAGTGGGTGTTCAGTAACTATTTGGTAAACACAGAGCTGACCTCTTCATCCAAGCACTGTGTGCCACACACACAAACAACCCCTGGCCTGACAGAGAAATAGTCTTGGCTACATTTTATTCTGGAGCAATTAATTTTTCTCCTTAGAGGCCCCCATGATGAACCACAGCTTTTCTCAAGTTCCCACTGAACACAAAAATTAATGGTCTACTGACTGTCCTAAAATGGCTTTTTGAATTCTTTTGGAGAAACAGCCTGGGATGCCACTGTACTAGCACTCACCTCCCCCTTAGCATCGCAGGAAGAAAGGGAAAATGATTTCACCAGGGACCCAGGCAACATCAGGTTGCTGAAACCAAAGGCGGCAGCAATATTAATATGTGGGGGGAAAAAAAATCCCAAGTCATGGCAGGATTTGAGAGCCAAAGAGAACCACCTAGTCTTAGAAAGCACCATTAAAATGACCCACTGTCCATCTCCTGAATAAGAGAAAGACACAGATGACTCCCAAACCCAAATAGTAGTATTTTATCAGTTGTAACTTTATTTATCAGAGTGATCTTAACATAATCAGGGCACTAATATTTACCAGAGGACTAATTACATCCAGTGGAAACCACCTGTCATTATACACTATCTAGAAAACAGGGAAACTTAAATAACATTATTTACAATTTTTAAAACATTAATTTCACAAGAAACATATGTCTATATTCCTGCGCAGCTCATTAGATACAGTTCAAATTCATTATCGAGTTACTTGGAACAAACATGACCTATAACTGCTAAAACTAAGGCTTGAACTCATTCTCTTCAGCTTCTAGTAAATTCCAAGCATTTCAATGGAAATTTATTGAAGTTTCAGTAACACCTTCAAGTTACAAGATACCATCTAGCCTATTTACGTATGAGTCCATATTACTTGCCATATTTTAAAAACACACATATTTTCCAAAAGGAAAGAATATACATACAAATCTCAAATAGGATTCTCATTGAGATTTCTGAGGGCTAACAGAAAGGCATAACTGAGTTGGAGAAGACAGGGAGGAGTCTGCTACATTTTCTTTGAGAAAGCCATATAAGAAAGATGATTCCACATCCTTCCTTGAGAACATGCAGGATTTAATGGACCACACTGTCATTATCTCCTATTTCGCCTTCTAGACCCCTTTCACGTGAGGACCATCTCTGATTCTTTTCCTAGGGAAGAACAACTTCTCACCATCTCAGAACATACATGATTAGGGGTATGTCCGCATAAATTGCCTCTAGAAAAGTTACTTTGTTTCTGGAAGGAAATACCATTTTTGTGTTCAGATAAATGGGATGTGTCTGTTTAACACACATGACACTACGTTGCTACTCCAGCTACTCATACACACACACACACACACCTATACACCCACACTCACGTACACACACACCCCTACACACACACACACCTATACACCCACACTCACACACCCACATACCTAAACACCCACACACGCACACCTATGCACACACTCACTTACACACACATACCCCCCACCCAATACTGCCCACAGCTTTCCTTCGTATAATTGATATACAAAGAATTGCACGTATTTAAGTTTGCCCCAATTATATTTTCTGATAAACAATTCTTTCTGAATTCTTTTGTTAGTGAAAGTACATCATTAGTGCATTCTACTAAAATTAGAAAGCTATGGTTCTTCACAGATAAGGTTTAATGATGCCACACCCTACTTTGAAGAATAACTTCTAAAACTTTACTTAGTGTGACATCTAGTGCCCAGAACAAGGAAGTAATATATGGAATCATTTTTGCCTTTTGACTGTTGGTGATTCATTCTCAGAGATACTGATTAGGTTCTACCAATAGCAGAAAAACAACAACAACAAATACGAATAATACTATAGTGTATAATCATGGATTCCTCACACTTCATTGTGAACCCTAAGTATCCTCAAAGAGATGAAATTCCTTCAAATTCCATGGGTCTAAAGATGGAATATCCTTTACCCCTGGACTTACTGCAGCAAAAATAGGTGAATATTGCAAAGAAGATAAGAATGTTATACAATGAGGCACCTGGGTGGCTCAGCCAGTGGAGCACCCCACCTTGATTTTGGCTCAGGGAATGGTTCCAGGGTTGTAGGATCAAGTCCCGTGACCAGCTCTGGAGCTGAGCATGGAGACTGCTTAATATTTTCTCTCTCTCCTTCTGCCCCTCTCCCCTGCTCTCTCTAATAAAAAATAAATAAATAAATGAAAAACAAAATAATGTTGTACATATGCTGTGATATGGTATCATTTTAAAGCAAATGTTAAATGATTGGCTGGTGTTTAATTTCTCACCTATACCCTAGTGGTAAACATCTTAAACTTAGGAATCTGGAGTCTTGTGGAGGAATTTTGGTTCCATCATTTATTAGTTGTGTGATCTACATGAGTTACTTAACCTCTGAGTCTCTACTGTTGTCTTCTTTGAAAGGGGGATTGTAACATCTATCTCCCAGGGTTCTATAAAATCACCAAGGAGAAATACATGATACCCTTGGTATCAGCCAACATTTTTTGAACACTTACTATGTCCCAGGCACTGGACTAGTTATTTCTAGTAAAGTAAATTATCTCATTTAATCTTCTCACTATGAGATAAGGGATACTATTATGCCTGTTTCACAATGGAGAAAACTGAGATATTGGTGACATGAAATAATTTGCCCATGGTCCCAAACCTGCAGAGGCAGGTTTTGAACCCAGTCCTAACTCTAGAATTTACACGCTTAACCACTATGCTATATTAAGAAAGTTTTATATGCCAGTTACAGTGGATTAAATGTCATTTTAGTCCCATTTCTATAACTTCTTGGAAATCAGATCCTTGATCTGAATTTTTATTTTTAAAAAACTAGCTTATGCTAAAATTACTGGACTTCCCTTACCTTGACTAGACAGCAAGGCAAAGGCCACTTCTGGAGTGAAATCTTCTTCTAATTCTGCCCCTTTCAGTCAGGGGTTGGCAGGTGTGATGTTTTTAGAATCATCCCCATGCTGTGCAGGCACAGATCCTAGATGCTGTGTGGTGTTATCTTATACATCCAGTTTAATTTTTTTTTTCCCTCAAAAAGCACATGATATCACCAAGCCATTATTTTGTGAGTTCCACCAAGATTAAAACCCATTAAAGCGAGGTCTCCCCTCTTTGTGGAGGAAGAAACTAATTTGTTGCCAAGAGGTAACTTAGGGAAGCAAGAGTAGTTCTCTGCAGCACCCTGGATGACTGGCTAACTCTACAAGTATTTTCTTTCTTCTTCTTCTTTTTTTAATGTTTATTTATTTTTGAGAGACAGAGTGTGAGCCAGGAGGGGTAGAGAAAGAGGGAGACATAGGATCCGAAGTGGACTGTGCACAGACAGCAAAGAGCCCGATGTGGGGCTTGAACTCATGAACCTTGAGATTATGGCCTGAGCCAAAGTCAGACACTTAACCAACCGAGCCACCCAGGTGCCCCTCCATGAGTACTTTCTACTGGTCCCATATGGTAAAGCCCATGCACACAGGGGACCAGCTAACTCATTCAGAGGACTCCCCCTATTTTAATTTTTAATACAATGTTTCCTTCTTTTCCATTTCTTTATTTTTCTTTAAGAAATGGATATATATAAAAGAAACTTTAAAAAACCTCATAATTTCACTTTCCTGATATATCTGGTTGATTTTTAAAACAAAAACATTTATATGACCAAATTCAAAGAGTTTACAATCACAGACAACAGAAGGTGGGCCAGCCTCTTTCTTCCTAGACTACTTCTGGTGACTTACTAACATAATAGACAGTAGAGTCTATGAGCTTATAAAAGCCTATGGAAACGTTTAAGACCTGAAAAAAAAATGTTGCTTCTAAAAGAAAGGAAAATATGCAAATTGGAAATAGAAATTAACCAATACTTACTTAAATGTATTCAAAATGTGATATTAGGTCAATGGGTCAGCTACAGTTCAAATGAATTCAACTCTTACATAGTCATATGTAAATTATGTGTTTATTTACTTTAGAAGTTTTTAATGTTATTTTATTTTTGAGAGAGAGAGAGTGAGAGAGCGAGTGCTTGAGCACAAGAGGAGGAGGGGCAGAAGGAGAGGTTGAGAGAGAGAATCCCAAGCAGGCTCCACACTGTCAGCACAGAGCCTGATGTGGAGCTCGATCCCACAAACTGTGAGATCTCGAGCTGAGCTGAAATCAAGAGTCAGATACTAACCTGACTGAGCCACCCAGGCGCCCCTGTAAATTATATATTTAATGAGGCATATGGCTGTGTTTCATTACGTTTGCTGTGATACAAGAGGAGCTTCAAAAAGGAAAAGTGCTTGGAGCTCTTAAAAGACTTTAAGTGACCCTACCTTCCTCTCTGTGCCCCCGGTCCCCCATTTCGTTCTAAAGATAACAACCCTTATTTGTTTCTTGTGATTTTTTTTCATGAAACATTTTTAAAAAGCATATACCTATGTAGAAGTGTTCTGGACCAGGCTTCTTCTACTTCAAAATATACGGCACATGCAGGTGGTGGTAGGGGCCGAGTGTGGTGCCCTGTGCATTATGGGGGACATCTCTGGAGAGTCATCCTGACCCTACCCCCCACCCCCTCCGCCGCTCCCTAGGGGACAAACTGAGGCCTCTGACAAACCTGCATTGCAGTTCAGCTTCTCTGATGGCCCAGTTCTGCTTCCCAATCCTTCACTCTCCTGCAAGGCTTGATCCTGAGAGCACTTCACAGTGAAACTCCACAGCCTAACTTCTGCCTGTGTCTCCCCCAGGCATCTGACCTACAACACTCACCTGCCTCATTCTTTTTTGTTTGTTTGTTTGTTTGTTTTTCAGTGTTTATTTATTTATTTTGAGAGAGACAGCACACGAGCAGGGGAATAACAGAGAGAGACAGGGAGAGAGAGAATCCCAAGCAGGCTCTGTGCTGTCAGTGCAGAGCCCGACGCTGGGCTCGAACTCACGAACTGTGAGATCACGACCTGACCCAAAATTAAGACTTGGACGCTTAACCGACTGAGCCACCCAGGGGCCCCTACCTCATTCTTTTTAATGGTTGCATAGAGGGGCGCCTAGGTGGCTCGGTCAGTTAAGCGTCTGACTCTTGATTTTGGCTCAGGTCAAGATCTCACGGTTCGTGAATTCAAACCCCATGTCAGGCTCTGTGCTGACAGCTGCGGGCCTGGAGCCTGCTTCAGATTCTGTGTCTCTCTCTCTCTCTGTTCCTCCCTCTCTTGTGCTCTGTCTCTCTCTCTCTAGAAAAATAAATAAGCCTTAAAAAAAGCTTAATGGTTGCATAGATTATTCTTCCAAACATCTACATTGCACTACATCCAAATAGCTGACATGCTCTGTGGATGGATACTTGAGGTGTTTTAAGTTTTTCATATATTCCCGGCCAACTCCCTCACCTCCTTCAGGTCTTTGCTGCGTTATCACCTCCCTGAGACCTATCCCTCACCACCATTTTAAAACCTTAACCTGTGCTCCCTACTCCACTTTATGTTTCTCAGAGACTTACACTTTCTAGGCCTCTATATAATTTCCTATTTATTATGTATATTGTCTATTGTCTGTCTCCTTCCAGTCGTATGTAAGCCCTGCTAGGGCAAGGGTCTTTGTGTCATGTGCTCACTGCCTTATCTCCAGTGCTTAGTGTCTGGAACAGTAAGCATTTGCTGAGTGAATTCTGTATTGAACACCTTTTTATATATTAATGAATTTTTTCAAAGGATCAGCAGTAGAACTACTGGGCTAGAAGGTACGTGCATTTAAAATTTTACGGATAATGCTAATTGCTCTTCTGAAAGTTGTATCAGTTTAAACTCTGGGCGAGTTTTTGACAAATACAGCAGTTAAAATTTTTTTTTCAATGTTTGTTCATTTATTTATTTTTGAGACACAGAGAAAGACAGAATATAAATGAGAGAGGGCAGAGAGAAGGAGGCACAGAATCTGAAGCAGGTCCAGGCTCTGTGCTGTCAGCACAGAGCCTGACACGGGGCTCGAACTCACCAAAGGTGAGATCATGACTTAAGCTAAAGTCGGATGCTTAACCGACTGAGCCATCCAGGTGCCCTGAGAAATACAACAGTTTAAAAATATTGGCTGCATCTCCAACTTCTATCAAGGAATTCAAGATAGCATAAAAAGTCGTGAGTAGTAGTTGTTCGGAAAAACACAGATGATGTTGGCTGTGCTCAACTAAAGCAAACATCAGTGCAGCAAAAAGAGGATCCATTCCACCTTCCTTCTGGGAAAGCCTTCCTTCTAAGGCTTGGTGTCCACTCCGTAGTCAGATACCCACTTCTTTTTAGGTTCAAAATTGACAAGAAATGTCTCTGAACCGATAGCACGTGCCTGGCAGTTAAACAGACATTCATTAACCCCTCGGTCTTATTCATAGATTGTGAACAAACTCTATGCACTGACCTATCATCCTATAATTGTCTGTATTAATGATCCTGGAGAATTTTCACACGATCAGTGACGTCACCTTCAGAAATGAATCCATGTGATATCGATAGTGATTTACCCAGTTAAGGGTTCTCACTGTAGTATCATTTTGACAAGTTTGCCATTCTCTGGAATAAACGCTGTCATTATTTCTGACAGTGCTGGTGGAAGGGTTTCATTAAAATGTGCAAAAGGGGAAAACTGTATAACTTGGAAGAGGATGGGAAAGGGGAACAATGGTAATTTTGAAAAGGTAAAAATATACACATCAGATACACCTCTCTCTCCTCAGGTATCCTGCAAAGGGTGTTTAGACTTATAAAACTGTCAAAACTAGAATTAAAAAAAAAAAAACATTTAGGACTTTTGTAATATCTAGAAACAAGTTGCTGTATTCTACTATACAATTTGTACCTCGCTCTATCTGTATATGTTTCAGCATTGTTGACTTTCATTTTGATTACCAGTCTATCGTGTAGGAAAAAGTCAGGCCTCTCAGATGCTGGCGGGAAATCACATCTGGTTCTCACAGCATCGCTTTGAAATGATCATCAGAATCATTATTTTTTATATTTTCCTTTTTCATTCTGGCTTCAGCCTGGATCTCAAATGATAACAATTTTAATTTCATTTTATGAACTTGTCCAAAGACACGGATGGCATGTGATCAAGTCTTCTTAGCACATGATGACAGTGTAGCTGTGGATGGAGCTAATGTAAGAGTTATAGTCTCTCCAGAAATAATTGTTGGCTGAGAACTGTTTGATTTTATATCAAGTATTGGGAGGCCATTTCTTCTCATTTTCCCTTAACCTTGGGGTCAAAGTAGTGAGGCAAAAGACCAAATACGAAAATACAAAGTAGCAAAAAGTGAATCATGTTTTGCGTTTTCCCATTTAGCATAGGGGTTATAAATATCTTTCTCCTTCTATATATAGTCATAGACTAACGAATCATCACATTCTGGAAGGTGGAAGGAATCTTAGAATTTCTTAAGTCCCCCCACCCATACTTTTCCAAACAAGGAATCTAATCCAAATAAGGTGCATGGTGTTGTAGTTAGTGACTGTCATCTGAGATCACAAGTTAGTAACAGCCAGGACCAGGTCTCAGATCTTTATAATTCCTGGTCCAGCGCCCTTTCTAAGAGAGAACCTCCTTCCAATGTTTCAATTCTCCAAGTACTCTCCTGCAAACTCTGAACAGTTCCAACTACTGTGACTGCAGTTTTTCAACAAGTGTATGAAGTATTGGCTTCTATTTCTAGTGCTCAATTGACAGCTCTGTGTTTTGTTACCAACTACGTGTTTTGCACTTCTGTGTCTGCAACCAGAATTACCCTGGGGGTAACATGAGCTTTCTGAGCGGGAGTCAATTGCAATGGAATGTGTGATTATTTTCTTTCTTTACTTTCCACAGACAATTTATAAACCTTCAAGAGCTCATCTACTGCTGGGAGTGCTCTGTTTTCCAATGTCTCTTTTCCTTGTGATAATAAACTATTAGTGCTACAAAGTCTTGGGTGGGTATTATGCTGTACATAACAGAAGGTGTCCCTGACTTGCTTCTCTCATTCCCTAGGTAGCAGCTTAATATAGATGACAATCCAGGATGGCACCCAGGACTTTTTAAACTCTACTCCAACCCTGTGTTTCAGGCTGTGAGCCAGGCTATGGCACTTCTCCATTTGTGGGACGCTTGTGATCCATATTATCTTTTGGGAGTCAATCTCCCAACTACCACCATTGCCTGTCTCCAGCCTTGGAACCCGTAACTTCAGCCCCCCACCCCCATCCCCTTATGCTACAAGTTTTAGTTCTCTATCACATCCCTGGAGATACTTACCCAGTTTTAAAGTATGTATTGCTATTATTTTAGGTACTATTACTACACAGAGTCACAGCATATCTTGGCCAGAAATCTCCAAAACATGCCTTAGGAGTAACTTAGGGATGGTATTCAGTGTTATTGCTATTGCATTTATTCGGGGTGTGATGACCAGTGGTGATGGACCAGTTTAGGCTCTACTCTTCTAAAAATAGTGCCAATTTATCTAATAGGATTCTAAGGAGAAGCATCAACATTTCAAAATTTGCTTGAGCTCCCTCATGTGCCTTTTGGCCATTGCTGGTTGCAAATGAGAAGAATGCCAAGATTTAAATGCTTCTAACAATTCCAGCATGTCGCTAGAGGCACAAAAAATACGAAGTTTCTGGACTTAGTGGTGTAAATGATGAGGATTTCAAACAGAAAAGGGAAATGTGGTAGGGGAGGGTAGGAAGGGCGAGATTCTGCTCCCTGGTGCACACACCCTGGGTAATCCCCTCCCCTCTGAGCACTACAGGGTCATCGTGAAAATGTTGGGCTTTCACTCCCATGGTTAGGTGACAGTTGTATGGCAAAGGTGAAGGGATTTTTCAGTTATAATTAAGGTCCTTAATCCGTTGAATTTGAGTGTATCAAAGGAGATCATCCTGGGTGGGCCTGAATTTTATCAGGTGAGCCTTTAAAAGGGACTAGGCCCTTCCTAACGGGAGAGATTTGAAGTGTGGGTGAGATTATTCTGTTGGCTTTGAAGAAGGCCCTGAAGGCAGCCTGGAGGAGCTGAGAGTGACCCTGGCCAATCCCCAGCAAGAAAATGGGGGTGTCAGCCCTACAACCTCAAGGAATTGAATTTTGCCCACAACTTGAACAACCTTGCAAGACGACCCTGACTATCAAATGAGAATGCAGCTAGCTGGCACAGCTGATTTCAGCCTGGTAAAGTCACTGAGCAGAGAACCCAGGTATCCCCGACCTGAACTCCTGACCCACGAAAACCGAGATAATTAAGATACATTGTTTTAAGCCTCTAAATTTGTGGTAATTTGCTATACAGCAATAGAAACAAATACAAGAGGTTATACTGAACTTCATTCCGCTATTTTATGGGGCAATGTGCAAATGCCAATCTCAGATGAACCATATCTCCACTAACCATAAAAGAGAAAGTGGCCACAGTGACTGGCACAGCGATCCTGCTGGTCCACAGCAGTTATATCTCTAGGCTTTCTTTTCTTTTATTTTTTTTTTAAATTTTTTAATGTTTATATCAGAGAGAGAGAGAGAGAGAGAGAGAGAGAGAGAGAGAGAGAGAGACGGAGACAGAGCAAGTGCAGGGGAGGGGCAGAGAGAGCAGAGACACAGAATCCGAAGCAGGCTCCAGGCTCTGAGCTGTCAGCATGGAGGCTGATGCAGGGCTTGAATTTACGACCGTGAGATCATGACCTGAGCCGAAGTCGGATGCTTAACCTACTGAGCCACCCAGGCGCCTCTAGGCTTTTTTCAATCAGTGTACAAAGCCAGGTGAGAAGCACCAGAAATTTAAAGTGGTTGTAACATTAACAAGATCCAACATCTATCATCTTCATGGTGCCTTAGACACAGGGAAACTTCAAGAGTAACACCAAATACAAGCATAGGTTATAGATTAACAAACTGACTTCAGGTCAAATTAAAAGATGAGTGCCCACCAGTATGGGGTGGGACCTGCCACAAGAATCACATCCTGCTTTTTAAGCAGTAAAGCCAGCATCGTCTACTGGTTACATATGAACTGGGCAACAAATCCCAGAGGCCTTGGAACATAGTCCACTGGACCACAGCTGCACTAGGCTATATATGTGCAAAGGTCAGATTACAACAGGACACCTAAGAAGATAACGGAGTAGTAAGTTTAACAGGCTGGCGGTTGGATAGAAAACTTCATATGGATCCAATGAAGCACAAAGTCAAATGATCAGGTGTAGCCACTGATTGGTGAGAAACAATGACAGACTGAACTGGGGGCAGAGCAGATTCAGGTAGGTGCACTTGTAAGTGTACAAAAAACACCTGAACTGCTCCCCACAGGGCAGTTGATTTCAGTGTTTACTGTGGAAGGAACTTATATTTATATTTTTAACAAGAAAGCAAATCCTTGGTCTATAATAGAACTTTTCAAAGAACCAAATTCATTATAAGCCAGGGCAGATGTGGACACCATTACCACTATTGGAAGCATCCAGGAGACTGTAATGTTTTATGACATAAACCATGAGGAGAGCTGTGTAATTTGGAAACCATATTATTTACTGTTCCACGATTTAACAAATGTCAAAAACTTCTGGACTCCACATTTTTAGTTTTGGGGTCAGAAAGCATGTCATTCCTACATATTGTCAGTGGCAAGATCCATCTGAGAGCCACTAAAAGCTCAAATGCTTTCCCTAGGAAGCAAGATGGCTGCAGGTACCTGTCTTCACTCTCTTGAAGAGACTCTTTCCTGTTTGGAAAACCAAACAGGTTCCTCTACTTCAACTCGGTTGATTTTTCCATCTGCGTATGTAGAATCCACAGCATACCTGGCCCCTTAAATCAGCAACAGAAAAAAATCTGCTCTCCGGGCCCTCCCCAAAGGCCAACATTTATTTGACCACCATCTCCTTCTTGCCAGAGTTCCCTGATATTCCAGACACGGAAAGAGAGGAATGAAGTCTATCTAATTCTTCCAGACAGTCTAAATTCTATCAAATTGGACAGCTGGCCCTTAAACTGTGACCATGGGCCATCAGAGTGGGGCAAAAGACCTTCGACCTTCCTATCCCTCCTATCCAGTGAATTGGACCAATTTATGGCCCATTACAAGATCCTTACAGCCATGGAGTACACCTTGAGAACACTTGACTTAGATGATCTGAAAGCCACATTACCTGCTGCTTCCCTGTCCTGCTCCTCATTTGCTCCACCTTCAAGATGAAATGCCTTTGCTAAATTATCTTAGACATGTTGCTGTCATTCCTTCCATTTTCATGAAAGATGCACATAAGAACTGGTCACACAAGGGGCACCTGGGTGGCTCAGGCGGTTGAGCGTCTGACTTCAGCTCAGGTCATGATCTCACAGTTCATGGGTTTGAGCCCCACATCAGGCTCTGTGCTGCTCACAGCCTGGAGCCTGCTTCAGATTCTGTGTCTCCTTCTCTCTCTGCCCCTCCCCTGCTCACCCTTTGTCTCACTCTGTTTCTCAAAAATAAATAAATCTAAAAGAAAAAATTAAAAAAAAAGAATTGGTCACACGAAGAATACTTGCCAAACCTATGCTGATGAAGACACTGTCCATTATATTTTCTCTTTGTACACACAGAGCTGATACAAGAAATGTCTTCAAAAATTTAACACCAGAAAATAAATTTATCTAGATAAACTAAGTTTTGGTTTATCATTCAATGAAATATTGATAATCTACTGGCAGCCAAGAAGCTCAGAGTCAAGGTCAATGCTCAATTACAGTTAACTCTATCAGCCTTGGGATATTTACTCTATCCTTCATACCTGCATATTTTATTGAAATACTCCAAATCTTTTCACAGAGTAGGTTAGTTGTATATTTTAAAACATTCTGGTGGGATGATAAGGACAAAACTTTAAGAATATATTATAAGAGTTCAAATCTTACATTTTAAGGGGCAATATAATATAGTGGTTAAATCTATACTACTAGGTTCAAATCTCAGCCCAGCTACTTTTGGCTTTGTTTTTTTTTTTTAAAGATTTTATTTTATTTTTTAAGTGGTTATTTATTTTTGAGAGAGAGAGAGACAGAGACAGAGTGCAAGTGGTGAAGGGGCAGAGAGAGAGGGAGACATAGAATCCGAAGCAGGCTCCAGGCTCTGTGCTGACAGCACAGAGCCTGACATTGGGGTGGAACAAACGAACCATGAGATCATGACCTGAGCTGAAGTTGGACACATAACCGACTAAGCCACCCAGACGCCCCCCCAAAATACCTCTTTTGTAGGGTTATTCTGAGGAAAAAATGTATCAATATACATGAAGTACTTAGAGCTGCAAGCACTAAAAATGATTTGCTCTTATTATCTCATGGGCTAATGTTAAACTCTATCAGTACATGGGATGATCAAAATGTCAAATGCTATTATTAGGCTTCTGAACTTTATCCATTCAAATGCAACATATAATTCTTACCTACTGTGGCAGATGCTGATGAGAGCAGAGATTTGCCCCAGGAGCCCCATCCTGCCCATCCCCCTCCACGTGATGGGGAATCCACAGCCTGTAGAAAAACAAATTAGCCCCAAGGTTAGCAATTCAGTACACGCATGAGTGAAAAAACACCCATTGGTTTGAAACAAAAAGAAAGTTAAAAAAAAATAACCATATCTCCCTGGCTTCGCATTTATAAGGGCCGTAACAGAATACACCGACCCATATTTCAATGCATACTTTGGAACAAAATTGATTAGCAGTGGTGTTGGCTTCTGAGGGCTCTGCTTGAAGTAAGTTTGATGTTAACAAAGACCCAAATATCCCATTATCTGGAAGATAGGGACGAGGCTTGTGAGGGGAAAAACATTTACTATATTAGGGTGCAAAGTGATTTGAAAAAGTTTAAAACTTGGGCAACTTTAACATAGGTAAGCAAATGTCCTCTTCCAGGTTAGAGGCAACTAACCTCTGGGGCGAGAGGAGGGAGTTCTGAGGGATGATGGGCAAAGTGTCTAGAAGAGCACCAATAAGCTGGGGGGTGGGCAGCAGCAACAGGTAGCCTTTTGAGGTAGATGCCGTTCAAGGTGTCCACTCCACTCACAGTGACCACTGTAACTATATCTCTCACTGTCCCCGAGCTCTGTGGATTCAACTTCTTCTGCCTAAGTATTTGGATTGAGATTGAGGGACTCTGGTTCAGCTTGAGCTGGCTGCTTGAATAGAAGATGAAAAATCAGGCCGTGTAGGGGACCATATTCTATCCATCATGGTGACTACAGATTAAGAGAAATCAGAGTGAGCAGATGAAGGAGATATGCGGAGAGCTGTTGAATTCCTGACAGCTTCTCAGCCCCTGGTTCCTGTCCCTCTTCAAGGCCCTACCGCATTGCTATCTTTGGGTTCCATGAGGTTCCTGCATAGTCAGTAAGTCTGTCCGTCTGTTTCTTTTTTAAATGTTTTGTTCACTGGTATATCCCCAGGGCCTGGAAGAGTACATAGCATACAGTGAGTACTTAATACATTTATTTGTTGAATAAATGACTGAAATTCACCCATTTTCTTCAGTGTGTAATAGTTTTTGTTGCTTGTAACCAATGAGCCCTGACTCAATTAGTGGAACTGCAGCTTTCCCTTATTATTTAGGAATACATTCTAGAAAATGAGGCAAGAATACATTCGGAGTAGTACATGAGGTGTTAGAGAATCACAGCTCTTTACTCCAAAAAAAGAGAAAGTTCAGTGAAATATTCCTACGGAGGTTGTAGAGCCTATAACTTTGGACCCAAGGCTGGTCCATCAGCCTCCGCCTCCCCCTTCTCCCTGCTGCCTTCTACCTTTGCAGATGAGGGTGGGCATGTCAAACGGTTTTAGCCAATGAGATATAAACGGGAAAGCTTTTGCTTTCATGAGAAACTACACAGTTATGGCTGGTGCCAACTCTTACCGTCATCCTTTTTTTCCTGCCCTGCATATAAACGTGGTACTTGAAACTGAAGCAGCCATTTTTGCTGCCATGAGAGAAAGTTCAGGCAATCACAGAGTCACTGGTCCTGGCGTTGCTGAGCTACTAAACCAATATGAGTAGCCGCCTGTCTTCATTCTTTTTGTTAAGCCAGAAAAAATAAGTTGCTATTTGGTAAGCTACTATATGTTGGATTTTAGTTATTTGTACCCAAATGCATTCTTAACCAATTCACCTAGTAAATATCAAACACCATCCATCACTGTAGAATACTGGTCAAGAGGAGAGGTTATGGAATTAAACTGCTTGGGTTTGACTCCAGGCTCTCCCATTTTGGGCAAGTTATTCAAGTCTTTCAAGCTATCATTTATTCATTACGAAATGAAAGGTATGGTAGTGTAAGAACCATAAATATAAGAGCCAATAAACCCACAGGATTATTGTCAATGTTAAAAGAAATAATTCATATAAAACTTTGAGCATAATACCTGGCACATAATAAAAACTCCATCAATGTTAACTAGTGATCATCATCATCTACATTTTTTACACTAAGAAGCAAAAAAGCTTTGAAAGTTGGCTGACATTTATTTCTGCCTGGAAACAATGAGGAGCTTGTTAACATGAATGGAAATACTCATGATTCATGACTGTCTGCTTTCATTTTTGGTGTCTACGTTGATTTACTTCACTTTTGCAATGGAAGCCAGTGGCAATTTTATACCATCATGAAGACAGATGTAAGTTGGTGATTAATATCATTCTTTTACAGGACAAATCACTACCTATGTGATTAGGGAGAGTTAATACACTTAGGGGTGACAGCTTTTGACTCAGATTTATAATACTTAATATGCTCTGACAGCTGGTAATTGACTAGCAAATGAAAATAAATGTTAAATGAGTCTAGAATATTTTGCAGTATAAATGCTTCAATTGCTTTATTAATAAAGCTCCTTTGACATTGAGCTGCGACCTCGTGATCAGCTGCAAAGAAAATTTGTTATCAATGGCAAATACTCAAATGACTAAATGTGCACATTTGATATAAAAACCATATAAACTAAATGTTCAACATGAATTCTCATCTTGAGTATTGTCTCTGCTTTAAATGGCTTATGAGTCTATAAAGTAGGGGGCATGGATCTACTCAGATCTTTCATTAAACAAATATGGTTATTTTAAAACTTTTTTCTCACCTTCACCCCATGTAGCCCTCACCTCCTTTAACAAACAGCTTTGGGGTGCCTGGTTGCTCAGTTGGTTAAGTCCAACTCTTGGTTTCAGTTCAAGTCATGATCTCAAGGTCGAGCTCCCTGTCAGGCTCCACGCTGACAGCATGAAGCTTGCTTGGGATTTCTCTTTCCCTCTGTCTCTCTCTGCCCCTCTCCCACACTTGTTCTCTCTCTCTCTCTCTCTCTCTCTCTCTCTCTCTCTTTCTCTCTCTCAAAATAAATAAATAAACTTAAAGCAAACAAACAGTCAGCTTCACATCCTAATTCACAGAGAACACAGAAGCCACCAGATGGAAACTCTTAACTTCCTGTTCCTGCTCATAAACTCTCAGAACATTATGACTTCATTTAGAGAGCAAAATCAGACTTGGCTTGATCAAGAGGGATACCCAAAACTCAACTGGAGATCATTAAAAAAATTTTTTTTTAATCTTTATTCACTTTTGAGAGACAGAGAGAGGCAGAGCATGAGCAGGGGAGGGGCACAGAGAGAGGGGAGACACAGAATCCAAAGCAGGCTCCAGGCTTTAAGCTGTCAGCACAGAGCCCGACGCGGGGCTCGAACCCACGAACCGTGAGATCATGACCTGAGCTGAAGTCAGACGCTCAACCGACTGAGCCACCCAGGCACCCCTCAACTGGAGATCATTTAAACATCCACAGCTGTTGTGTGGTCCTAAGAATACAAAGAATGCAGGATTCCATCACGTTCAAAGTTCTTTAAGTAGAAAAGATATTTACATATCTGGTGTTCCATTTAAAGGTCCTTATCATTAAATAAAAAATACATTAATTTATTTTACGCTATCAAATTTACATGTATCATTAGACATAAAAAATGCACAAATATTAGAATTCCATTGAATTCAAAGGACTTTAACAATTAGATAGTAACATAGGTACCTGGTTATCCTATGTCTTAAGTAAATCAAGAATTAGGTACTACACACAGCTTGCATCTGTGAGACCAAACCCTTTTTAAGTTTTGTTACTCATGACATAGCTGCTCTAAAAAGGGGCTCAGTGTGACATTCAGCGAAGATGTAAATTGCTCTGGATGCCTGAAGTTCTGTCAAAATATTTGCTTAAAAATGGCCTCAGTTATTTCCAGGTAATTTTTTTCCTTGGTGAGTATGCATCATTCAACTCTGAGAATGTTTAAAATTAAATATAGAAAGGTTTAAAGCATCAAAGTCATGCTATTAATATTTCTATGCATATTTGGTCTTTTCTGCACAATTGTTTAAGAAATTAGAGTGAAACTTTAAAAAGACAGTTTAAAATGAATAATTAAATGATTAGACTTATGATTTAAGTTGAAATCTTCCTAAGTTGATGCATAGTATTGGCATCTAACAGGTCTTTAGGTCCAACCCATTATTTAATAGATTTATAGCACTTCTATGGACTCAGCAAGGTTTTGTTTGAGTAGATAAATGAGGTACTTAAACAGAAAACAGAATACATTAAATTCGTATAGACACAATTTAAAGATATTTGAACATATTTAAGTTGGTAAAAAGGACAAACCATTCATCAAAAGTCCCTTGAAAGTGTTCAATATTGCTAGACTTCCAAATAGAATAAGATTCGTGAGACGAACATAAAGTCTAGGAAGAATTGCATTTTTGAATTTATAACCTTAATACATTGAACACTAATTGTTTAAAACCATATTAAAAGCCTGAGTAGTCCTTTTTATGCACAAAATACACACCGGCCTACACCAAATACCCATCTAAATACAAATTCGACCTAACTGCACCCCGCACTCACAATTACTTCCTTCCCATCTAGCATTATGGAAGTGATGTCTTCTCGGTTAAAATTATCACCTCCACATGAACACCGCTGGGCCTGGATAGGTTGGTCTTCCCTTCTCTCCTGGCTTTTCAACCTTTCTCTACCGCTACTTCCCATATTTAACCATGTACGTGCTTCCTCCGTCTCTAAACCTACAAATGAAAATCACAAGGACAGAAAGTTTGTCTCAAACTTATCTGGTTTCTGCCCCACATCTTGCTTCTTCACTTTTTACAAAAAGTGCCTACCTGCTGTATCTACCCCCCTCCATTACTCCACCTGCCACAGTATTCTCCCACAGCCACCATGCTTCATGAAACCATTCTCATCAATGCCACAATAGCTTTCTTGTGGCCAAAGTCATGGAGTCATTGCAGTCATTTTATTTCTTGACCTTTCACTAGCATCTGAAGCTTAACTACTTTGACCTTCTTAAAATGCTCTATACTCATGGCTTCCATGCCCTATCTTCTGACTCTTACTTTTTTTGGTCCATCTTTTATGATTTCAGTTTATGTTAGAAAATCGCCAAATGCATATTGTGATATTAGGGGGAATGCCTTAATTAAGTTACAATCCAAGTGCTTCTTGCATCCTAATAAAATATGCTGGAGTTCAGGGTGGTCAGCTGGCATCCTAATCATGAAAGCCATACTCCAGAGACATATATAATGAGCATTTCCATTATCTGTGTCTTTATTAACAGCTGATGCTTTGCTAATTAGCATACTGAATTGCAGAAGTGGGTTTTAACTGATGAACTATTTATTAAATAGCATTCTGAATATCTGAAAGGGGTTCTACATGGTGATATTAAAGGTATTCAAGGTTTACAAATGGTTACATTTATTTTAGAGCCTCTCTTTTTATTAATAGCGCATAAGAAAGGTTTTTGCCCTGTGCTAAATGGTGTTTTAGCCAGCTCTGAACATCAGGGAATTCTAGTTTTTGATGCCAGCTCTAAGGGAAGAAAACCCTGCCTCTAGAGTTCTAGGCATTTGTCTTAAGTGAAACTCATTCAGGGTGGTGGTCAAAGCACCTGAAAGGACAGAACGATGGGACATTCTCAAGTCTACATGAAAACAGTTCTCATGATCTGTTTTTAATTTTCTTATTAATTAATGTTCAATTTTAAAATGTCAGTGTGGTACAATGAGATCTGTGATTGATTTCCCTTATAGAATGTGATGGTAAGATCGTGAAGACAAGAGGTAACTCTCGCTGTCTCAACTACTTTACTGGCTACCACAACATACCAAAAAGAATCTAAGAGCCAAGTTGGCTTAGGGGCAGGAAACTTCCAGGGCCAAGTCCTTGGCCTCTGTGTTTCTTTATTTACATATACCACTTAGATAATCTCACCCACTCCCATTTCTTAAATAACATCCAAATATTAATGGCTTCTAAATTTCTCTCCCGGGCTCCAGGCTGTTATAACCAACTGCCCACACAATACCTTCACTTGGATGTCCCCTGGCATGTTCACTACTGAACTCACCATCTTCTCAATCTCACCCGATTCTTCAACTAGCTGTTTCCATGTCCTAGTATTAGTGGTTCCCAAACACTGGTCTACAGACTGCAAGAATATCATTTGGAGGAACTTATTAAAAACACAGAGTCTTGGGGAGCCTGGGTGGCTCAGTTAAGCATCTGATTCTTGGTTTTAGCTCAGGTCATAATCCCAGAGTCATGGAATTGAGCCCCGTGTGGGGCTCTGTGCTGACAGTGCAGAGCCTGCTTGGGATTCTCTCTCTGCTCCTCCTTTTCTTTCTCAAACAAATAAAAAACATTTCTAAAATACAGTCTTAGCTTCCACTGTGATCTTTTGAATAAGAATCTCAGTGCAGAGCCAGGGAATCTGAATTTTTAACAAGCTCCCCAGGTTATTCCAATACACCACCAGATTTAGGAGGTACTGCCCTCTATGGCCAAATGGCATCAGCATCCACCAAAGCCAAAAACTGAGTGCCATCAGGTAGAGTAGTCTTCAAGGAGGAAACACTCAAAAACAAAACAAGAAAACAACAATGACAACAACAACAAAAACAGAAGCAAACTCTACTTATTTAAGTGGCAAAAATCTGCCATCTGTGAGTCTTGGTCTATGTTCTCTCTTCTTTGTTTCCCTTGACAGCAATTTTAAGGCTCGTAATATATTCTGTTTTTCCTTTTCTAGGGAGAGAACTAACCAGTGGTAGTCTATGTTTTCCTTTGCGAGTACCTTTAGTGGTAACATTAGAATTCTTTACTTTCATAATTGGCCTTATGTATTGGCGTTGAACAGTAGAGATGACTTTTTTCCCCACTCTGGGTAACACTTCTTGGTGTTCAGAACTTAGGGAAATTTGGTCTAGATTGGATCTTACAGGAGCTGATGGGCCAGTATCTAATAACTTCCCAGAAAATCTCTGGAAATAAATGTCACTCCTGACTAGCACTTAAGAAAAACATCTCTAAATTGAGTCTGAAGACATCCCCACCTCCTGAAGACCGATTTAAGTGCCCCATCTAAGGCTTCCCTTGTGTCTGTCCTATCTAGTACTATAAGACATGCCATAATTACTTTTATACAACACTCCTTTCTCCAACTAGACTGTAGGCATCCTGAAGATAGTTGCACCACTCAGATTCCTAGACACAACATGTGGTGTCATGGGGCTGGTAGAGGCCTTAGAGAGTCTAGTCTAATCTCCAACGTTCAAGTAAGTCTGGGGGTCATCACTCATGGATGTTGTAGAGTAGATCCCGCAGGAAGTCTCAACTCAGTGACCTCTAGTCTGTACATCAGAATGGATGAGAAAAAGAAGTAACATCAAAGACAGAGATGTCTTTTCTGAGTACATAAACTGTCAGTGGTGTGGTCCTTCAAAGCAGAGGTGCCAGCTAAGCAGCTGGCAGAACCACTGGCTTCTTCCTCTTCTCTTTGTCCCTCCTGGTCACACCACCCTACCTGCCGGGTTACAACCACTGGACTGACTCAGGCAAAGGTGAAGCTAATAATGGGGATTTTAAGGGGACTCAGATCCAAAATAACTATGCAGATACAAGTCACTTAAAGAAAAAATATATACACATCTGAGCAGATTTTTGCAAAATCCAGTGTGTCCTAGAAGATACTGGTTTATACATTCTCAAAGGCTATTCTGCCAGGTTTTTTTTTTTTTCTTCTGTTAAAAGTGTTATTTTCCCATAGAAGCTGTTTAAAGGGATAATGAGATTCTTTTAGGCTCAGATATGCCTGGGATCAAGTCAGCTTTTTTCTTGGGTGTTTTCCTACTGGACCCGCCATTCCTCAAGGGACCTGTGTTCAAGATCCAAACAGCCAACTTGTAAATAAACTTTCGATTCAAGATTTTCTGCAAAATTAATTCTCTTCTGGATCAACAGAAAAATAGTTGTTTTCATCATTGCTAAGGATTTCTTTTAATAAGTATCCAACAAGGGCAATAAAATAGCATATGAACAATGCTTGAAGACAAGACACAAAAGTGACTTCCAATTTTAGTTTAAAAGGATAGGTCACCAAGAGAGACAGTTGAACCACCCACCCCCTCTCTGGGTAATCCTTAGAAAGAGACTAAATTTGCACCTACTTAGAAGGGTTTATATATGACCTGGGGTTTATATATGACCTTGGTGGAAGAAATACCCTCTTTCCTCAAGGCCCTCCCACCAGCCATATCGGCTTTCTACCTTCTTAGAACAAACATACTGGTGGGCATTCCTCCCACATCTTGGTTTCACTGAGCTTCTGGTGCAAGGCCAAACACATACACCCAGAGCCACAGGCCCAACCTGGCCAGCCAATATTTGCACTTCCATCCAGATACTTTTGTGATGCTTCATTATGAAGAAATGCTCTCCTTTCCAAGTCCTTGAAAACTATCAGTGTCGTGTAGGGAAAGGGGGGCAATACCTGTCTACTAATTGGCTCTAACCCTGTGGCATGAAGGAGGTTTACCAAGTGCCTTCAAAAGCAGTGTGCTCAAAAAATTAAGAAGGGGGATAGGTAGGAGCATACTGACTTTTTTTTGCACTAGTTCTATTAGCAGTCTTGTTATCATTATTAGAAGTCTGAAATTGGAATGTATAATCTATCCATTAGGAACATATATACTTTGAATTAGTGGAGCTAGTATAGTTTCTTTAGGTCAGGTCAGACCATAATGGTGCAGAAAATACGGTTTTCTTAATGTACAAAGATACTTATTAACAGTTGCTTTTATAATAAAAATTGAGAACCAATGTTTCCCACAATAGAAAGCGTGCAGGGAAAACGGTCTCCAGAGTCAGGCATATGGGTATATATAGGTATAGGATTTTTAAATATATATCCAATTGGCTCTATCCCTCTGGAGAACCCAGACTAATACGGACCCTGGCATCAGCATTTTTAAATGTTTATTTATTTTTGAGAGAGAGGCAAAGTGCGAGTGGGGGAGGGGCAGAGAGAGAGGGAGACACAGAATCTGAAGCAGGGTCCACACTCCAAGCTGTTAGCACAGAGCCTAATGCGAGGCTCAAACTCAGAAACTGTGAGATCATGACCTGAACTGAAGTTGGATGCTTAACCTACTGAGCCACCTAGGTGCCCCAAGCATTTTTTTAAGCATTTCCCAGTGGCAGAGGCGCCTGGGTGGCTCAGTTGGTTAAGCCTCCGACTTCGGCTCAGATCATGATCTCACAGTCCGTGAGTTCGAGCCCCACGTCGGGCTCTGTGCTGACAGCTCAGAGCCTGGAGCCTGTTTCCGATTCTGTGTCTCCCTCTCTCTCTGACCCTCCCCCGTTCATGCTCTGTCTCTCTCTGTCTCAAAAATAAATAAACGTTAAAAAAAATTTTTTTTTAAATAAATAAATAAATAAAACATTTCCCAGTGGTTGAAATGTTCAACTAGAGTTGAGAGCCTCTGGTCTAGGAGTGCTTAATCCCTTAGGGGGTCCATGGTGGCTCTGAAGTCTGTGAACTCTTGGAATTCACAAACACAATTTTCCTTGTATGTGTACCATATCTCATAAAAACTCTCAGCTGGTCCTCAGATCCCTTCCATGACATCCCTACAAAACCACTGTTTGCTTTTGTTTAAACATCTCCAGACGTGGGAAACCCCCTCCTCTCTGAGGAAGTCCATCTCATTTTAGAACAGTTCTAAAAGTCAAACCCTTTGAAGAAGCAGAGTCACAAGAAGCCTGATATTGAATAAAAGAATCACAAAATATTAGTCAGAAGTATACCTAGTGCTCTTCATGTGCAACTTCTTCATTTTATAGAGGGAAAAACTGAGGCACAGAGAAATTAGGTATCTTGCTCAAGTTAATAGTGTTAATGATAGGTTCAAGAGGGAATGCCCAGCACTGGTTCTCTGTTTAGTTTCCCCCCTTCATTGCATGTAGTAGTGTCCCTTCAAGGACAGACACGGAGGTGGTCTCTGGTGGCATACTTCAGATGAGCAGGGCTGGGGCCTGGTTGAGGAAAACCGCTATTCCCCCCCGCCCCCCATCCTGTACCATCACTGTGGAAAGCACAGGACTGGAGGGGAGTGGCCTGCCTCCCTCTTTCATGCTGGGAGCCTCTCCATCCCCACCAGTCCCCACGTGGATGAAGGTAAAAATGCCAAGAAAATCCAGCTCGTTGGTCAGACTGACGTTGTACAAGGTACCAATTTGGAGACACTGGTCTATCTTAATCCCTCCAAAGACAGATGTGGACACTGAAGGAAAGGGGCAATGAACATGCTCTGCCTCCGGTCCTTTGGAAGGTGGTATAGCTGATGATCAAATAGTGATCTGAATGTTTAAGATCCCACAGTAGATCTGTAAATATGTGTTAAAATTTAAGTGGTATTAAAGAAACACTGACTTCTTTAGGGTGGAATCAGGCTTGTTAATAGCTTGGACGCTTTATGTCCAATATTTCAATATCTTCCATTTATTACCAAGTAGCTTCCTATCTCACTAAGCTGCCTCCTGATTGCCTCATCTATAAATTAAGGGTAATAATATCCATCTCAAAACCTCAAAGAACTGTCGTATGGAGTGAATTACCTGACCCGAAAGTGGCTAGTGGGGTGCCTGGCATAATGATGTGTCCAGTCATTGGTGGCTGTTATTAGTATTACTGTAATTATCAAAATGCAAATAACATAATGACCAATTATTCTCATGTATGCCTTTTCTCACCACCCAACACACTTTTGATGACAGAGGTGATGCCATAGTATATTCTGAATCCCCAACCCCCACCCACGGAGCTTGGCACAAATCTGTGCCCACGGTAGGTGTCAATAAGAACCCAGGTTGAACCGAATCGAATGAACCGCTCCTACCGGATTACTCTGCTCTTTCAGGGGTATTTCAGATCCAAGTTCTGCCTCGAGGCTGACGGAGTCAATGCATTCAGCAAGCGCATCCTCAGTCACTTCTCCATTGGGGGGATGCTGTGTGGCACTGGGGTGTTGGGGCTCAGGGTGCTGGGCGTTTGCAGTCTCTGCACGCTGAATGGTTGCATTTTCATGCCCATCTTCTGTGGCATCAGCTGGTGTTGGCTCATTTGGAATCGTAGCTGAATCACAGTGTGCTTCTGTCTCTTTGGGTAAAAACTTGCTATTGGGCATCTTGGTAATTTCTGCTTTGTCTCCAGTGGCTGAGGTGTCACCGGCATCGTCAGACATTTTAATATCTGTCAACACGATTACAAATACTTTCTGCTTTAATCGGAATTGTTAAACTTTATTCAAAGCCCCCAATAATTAAATCTGGTAGGAGTAAACTTTCTTCTACCAATAAGAAACTTTACACAACCTTGGGGTAGGCTGCATAATGGCCCCCACAGGTATCTATGTCCTGTTCCTTGGACCCTGTGAATGTTACCCTACACAGCAAAAGGGATTTCACATATATGGTTAAATTAAGGATCTTGCGATGGAGAGATTATCCTGGGTTATTTGGATGGGTCCTAAATGAAACCATAAGTGTCCTCCAAGAGAGGCAGAAGGAAATATGATTACAGAGAGGAAAAGGTGAGGAGAGAGCGGGAGCAGAGATTGGGGTGATCAAGACGAAGGAGGGGCCGTGGGCCAGGCCAAATATGGGCGGCCACCAGAAGCTGAAAAAGTCAAGGAAACCTTTCTCCCCTCAGAGATGCCAGAAGAAACCAGGCTTACCAACACCTTGACTTTAGCCCAGTGAAAACCAGTTTGGGACTTCTGACCTCCAGAACTGTAATAGAATAAATCTGTGTTGTTATAAACCACTAAGTTTGTTGCAATTTGTTACAGCAGCAATAGGAAACTAATGCAACTGTGCAATGCTATCTCTAAACTTTCATGGATCTTGTACCTGGTATGCAGGGATATGTATGTGGGAACTATGAGTATTATCTGTGTCTGTGGAATTACTTAATATCACTGTATTAGTTACAATCACAGCAATAATGAGAATAAGCATAGAAAATACCTGGGAGCTGATCAAAAATGACTTGACAGGGGCGCCTGGGTGGCGCACTCGGTTAAGCGTCCGACTTCAGCCAGGTCACGATCTCACGGTCCGTGAGTTCGAGCCCCGCGTCAGGCTCTGGGCTGATGGCTCAGAGCCTGGAGCCTGTTTCTGATTCTGTGTCTCCCTCTCTCTCTGCCCCTCCCCCGTTCATGCTCTGTCTCTCTCTGTCTCAAAAATAAATAAAACGTTGAAAAAAAAAAGACTTGACATTTAACTTTGTGATGTCATCAGAGATTCACATTGAGAAAGCAACATATACACATAAGTGTGCTTTGTTGGACACCAGCTGGTGAAGGCCTGGGTTCTGCTGGACAATAGTTGACACAGGGAAACACAGGATGAATTGGAAGGGAAAGAAGTAAGGTATTAAGTCAAATGAGGAATGTCACTATTATGAAATTACCTACAAAGCAGAAAACTCTTTACCAAGTTTGCAAGCTAGTGTGTCATGTAGAACAGCACTGTTCAACAGAACTCTTAAATGATTTAATTTTATATTTTACATAGGCATGTGTGGCTAGTGGCTACCTTACTGGACAGTACAGATCTAAAAGGCTAGTTCAAGATGATAATTTTCATTTTTTAAAAAAATTAACAAATTTTTATTTGAGAGAGAGAGAGAGAGAGGACAGGGGAGAGGGGCAGAGGGAGAGATAGAGAGACTCTCAAGCAGGCTCCATGCTCAGCATGGGGCCTGACATGGGGCTCAATCCCACAAGCCTGGGATCATGACCTAAGCTGAAATCAAGAGTCAGACGCTCGTGGGAGGGGGGATGGGCTAAATGGGTAAGGGGCACTAAGGAATCTACTCCTGAAATCATTGTTGCACTATATGCTAACTAATTTGGATGTAAATTAAAAAAATTAAAAAATAAAAAAATAAAATAACGGTGAAAAAAAAAAAGAGCCGCTCAACCAACTGAGCCACCCAGTTGCCCCAAGATGATAATTTTCTTAGGCTAAAATGAAAACACAGAGTTCTCACTACACCAGAAGTCAAGTCTCAGTCAAATCAGTGAGTATTTTTGTCGACCTCGGTGTTTACCAATTGGTCAAACCTCAAGTTGTCACGAAAGCCACAGTATGTAAGAAACCCCTTAACATACTGGCCAAATGGAGGTACGGGCTTAGGATCATGTGCACATGCAGCCCTCTTGTCCCCTCACATAGCCATTCCCCAAGGTTGTCTGGCTGTTACCTTTTCTTGTACTACATTCTCTCCCTTGGTGAATCACATTCCTTTCTCACAGTTTCACACACCACTCTTATGTCATGAGTTTCAAATATCTACCTCATTCCATCGAGATGGAAAGTAATTTAGTGGCTTCCAAGGACAGAAGGGAAGGGGAATGAGGAGGGAATGACTGCTAATGGGTATGGATTTCTTTTGTCCACAAGGAAAATGTTCTAAAATTAGATCGTGGTAATGGCCGTACAACTGTGTGAATATATGAAGACCACTGAACTTTCAAAATTCCTTTGAGTGAATTTTGTGGTAGGTGAATTATATCTCAATATATTAAGAATATATATAATACATATAACCTATAGTGTTCCATGTTAATAACGCTGTTAATAAAAAAAAAATTCTAGTGCTTGCTTCGGCAGCACATGTACTAAAATTGGAACAATACGGAGAAGATTAGGACGGCCCCTGCGCAAGGGTGACAGGCAAATTCATGAAGCTTCCATATTTTTAAGAAGATGTGGCTCATATATACAATGGGACACTACTTAGCAATGAGAAAGAATGAAATCCTGCCATTTGCAGCAACACGGCTGGAACTGGAAGGTATTATGCTGAGTGAAATCAGTCAGTCAGAGAAGGACAGCTATCATATGTTTTCACTCATGTGGATCTTGAGAAACTTAACAGAAGGACATGGGGGAAAGAAAGGGGGAAAAATAGTTACAGAGAGGGAGGGAGGCAAACCATAAGAGACTCTTAAATACACAGAACAAACTGAGGGTTGATGTGGGGGGGGTAGGGGAGAGGGGAAAGTGGGTAATGGACACTGAGGAAGGGACTTGTTGGGATGAGCACTGGGTGTTGTATGGAAGCCAATTTGACAACAAATTATATTCATAAAAAAAAATTCTACTTCTGGATAAGTAGTTCTAATGGCCAGCTGGACAACTGCTCCCATCCAAAAGGAAACCTGTGGTCTTACTGTTAATACTGTTGACTTTTGTGTTCCTTTTAATGGTGCCCAGATTTTCTCAATAACCTAGGCTTAAAACCTCAGTGCTGTCATTAACTAAACCTTCACTCTCTCAAGAATATGTAATATCGATACCTATCATTATTGAGCGCCTATTAAGTCTAGGCTCCTTACATGTATTCTCTCCTGTGAGTTAGATATTATGAGCTCTATTTTACAGACGAGGCAACTGAGACTCAGAAGTCACACTTTCAGTGACATATTTGAGATTTGAACCATGTCAGAGCCCAACTGCAGCGCCACCAGCCTCTTCTCTCCCAGTGCCCAAATCCTAGAGGCTCTTTATTCAGAATTTATGCCTTTTATTTTATTTTTACTTCTATTCACTGCCACCACTCTAGATCAGGGTCTCATTATGGTTCATGTTGATGACTTCAACATTGGACTCAGATCTCTACTGTCGCTCTCCCTTTCGCTTCCCCATCCCTTACCCTCCTGTTCATACATCCTTAGGGGTTTCCCACTTACTATTGGGAGGAGGTGAGAAGCTTCAGCTGGCATCCAAGCACCTCTGTACTCCGTTCCCACTGTGTGTATCTCCCACCATTCCCTTCCAAAACCTGGACCAAGACAATGTAAGTATCCATGCAATGCCTGACATTCACAAAAGACCCTCATGTGGCTGTTGGTTCAATACGTTGTCTTAACACATTCAAGACCCAGTTAAGATAAGTACTGCCTCCATTCTTTGTTCTTCCCAACTGGATAGAATTTTTCTTTCTCTGAACTGCCAGAGTGCTTTGCATCTACCTCACCTTGGACAGTTATACTTGCCTTTGGTTTAGAGTCACTTGAGTGTTTTCCTATCACAGTATATTGTAAATTCTATGAACACAAGGAGCTCCTGTGTTTTGTTTTCAGACTTTATGCAGCACTTAACATGGTTGTTTGAACCTAGTGGGAAGCTCAACAAACATGTGTGTTGTTTGATCAATATTTTCAGAGGCTTGAGATTAAAATGTAATTTGAATTTGTGTTTTTGTATTTTGGGGGCAAATACCCAGTAGTACGATAACTAGATTGAAGGTGTACCCCTATGTTTATAGCAGCATTATTTACAATAGCCAAACCAAGAAAGCAGTCCAAGTGTCCATCAGTAGATTTATGGATAAAGAAGATGTGGCATATATATACTTACATAACTCAACCCCCCCAAAAAGAATGACATCTTGTCACTTGCAACAACTACCTGGATAGAGCTACAGAGTATGATGCTAAGCGAAATAAGTCAGTCAGATAAAGATAAATACTGTATGATTTCACTCACATGTGGAATTTAGGAAACAAACCAAACAAGCAAAGAAAAAAAGAGAGTGAGAGAGACAAACCAAGAAACAGACTCTAGAGAACTGATGATACCAGAAGGGAGGTGGATGGGGGATGGGTTAAAAAGGTGATAGGGATTAAGGAGGGCACTTGCCATGATGAGCACCAGTGATGTATGGAATTGTTGAATCACTATATTGTATATCTGAAACTAATATAACTCTGGATGTTAACAATATTGGAATTAAAATTTTTTTATTTATATTTTTTCTTACTATTTAAAAATTTTTTTTTAATGTTTATTTATTTTTGAGAGAGACAGAGACAGAGTGAGAATGGGTTAATGGCAGAGAGAGAGGGAGACACAGAATCCAAAGCAGGCTCCAGGCTCCGCACAGAGCCTGACGCGGGGCTCGAACTCACCCGTGAGATCATGACCTGAGCCGAAGTCGGACACTCAACCGACTGAGCTACCCACACGCCCCTAAAGTTTTTTTAAATGTAATTTGAAATGAAAGCAAACAGAAAATGCCTTTACCCCATTTACTACTCAAGAGCTATCTTACAGCTAATGGTTCCAAATAATCCATATCGTCTTTCCTTTGTTCCTTAACCTCCAGGTTAACTAAGTTAGAATGTTTTATGTTTCTAAAGTTTATTTATTTATTTTTAGAAACAGTACAAGCAAGTGAGGGGGAAAGAGAGAGAGAGAATCCCAAGCAGGCTCTGAACCACCAACATGGAGCATGACCACCCGGCTGGAACCCACGAACCACGAGATCATGATCTGAGCCAAAATCAAGAATCAGACACTTAGCCAACTGAGCCACCCAGATGCCCCTAGAAGGTCTCCTTTGAAATAAAAATCCTTGGATTCAGTGATAACACTCCTATAAACAAGTCTATGGCAGAAGTGAGTGATGGTACTTGAAAAGCTGCTGTCCTTTTGTAAACAAATAAAATCTTCTTGAAAATCTCAGAGGCAGGACTGGGTTAGGGCTGGGGGTTGGCAAACTATAGCCTGCTGGCCAGATTGTGCCCTCCGCCTGTTCTGGTAAATCAAATTTCATGGGGACACAGATATGTTCATTTGTTTACGTACTGTCTGTGGCTTCTCTAGCACTACAACAGCTGAGTTGAGTAGCTGAGACCATATGGCCCATAAAGTCGCAAAGCCTAAAATATTTACTATCTGGCCTTTTACAAAAATGTTTGCTGACCCATGGTCTAGAACACTGCTTGGTTTCCATGATCTAGAAATTTTTGTTTTAATTTGCCCTATCCTTGCCTGGGTCCTAGGGGCATTAGGAGAATGGCCCTGTGAATAAATGATGCTTCGACATCACTTTTGTTCCCATTTTTTATTCATCAATAGCTGGCCATAGACACTGATATTTTCATTTCTTTGTAAGGTAATTTGAAAATCCTTATTAATCTGAATTATTAAGGCACTCCAAACTATTTCACTTTTCTATAAACAGGGACGTAAGGATAAACCTGGCTATAATAAACGTTCATGGGCAAATAAAAAAGCATTTTTTTTGTTGTTGTTGTTGATTCTGCTTTGCCCTAAATGTGTTGCAGTGCTGTTCGTAACGTACTCTAAAATACTTCTGCATATATCGTGTGACATGTATGCAGGTTTGTTGCAATTTACAGCCTAGGGGTGGCTGGGTAACACCGAAGTGCCCTCTTCAGGAATGTCCTCTCCAGAAGACTTTAGTTAGCATTCAAAATCTGTAATTGGGTGTCCACTTCTAGAGACGGTTTAACCATCATCCCCTTTAATCAGAACCCCAGGATGTGCTAATTAGCACAAGGGATATTAGAAGCCATTTTTCACCCCTGAAACAGAAGATGCCTGAGATATGTGGATTGGCAAATAATAACATACAGGTGCAATCCGCCCTTCTATTACCAGGGCATAAGAGGCTATTGGGTTCGGCAGTTTAGTGGTCTTTGAGAGAGAGATCTTCTAGTTATGCTTTTTGGGAGAACCCCCAAACCTGACTGGGTTAGCCGAGTCCTGCCTGTAGAGCAGTCCATGCCAGAGGCCTTAAAGGTCAGAGAGCTTGGACTTCATCAAGCTTCTCAGAACAAGCTGATGGCCAAATTGCCTTAGGTCAATTGTAGAAAAACTGCAGAGACAGAAACCTCTCTTCCCCGGAGCTGCTCTGCATTCCACCAGCTACAGGAAGCCATTCCTTCAGAAATGCCCCAAATTAGCTATAAGGTATTGAACCCATACTGGTTAAAATATTTATGGACAACTTACAAGTTTCAAAAAGACTGTATTTTTACATCCGTTTAGAGAGTCAAAATGGTCACCATAATATTTACCCTAAACTTCTTTTTTTAATGTTTATTTATTTTGAGACAGAGAGAGACAGAGAGAGAGAGTGAGTGAGCGAGCATGTGTAAGCAGGGGAGGGGCAGAGAGGAAGAAAGAGAATCCCAAGCAGGCTCCCCACTCTGAGCGCAGAGCCAATGCAGGGCTCAAACTTATGAGCCGAGAGATCATGATCCAAGCTGAAATCAAGAGTCAGATGCTTAACTGACTGAGCCACCCAGGCGCCCTTTAACTTCTAATTGTATGTATCTTTAATCTATATTGACTTCTGCCTGTTACAGGTCTGTATTTTCTCTAAACCAAAACCAAAACTTGTTTTCATTTGTTTGTTCTGATAGACCTTTGTCTACTCTGGGTGTTATGATAGGAGAGATGAAATCAGTTTTAACACTGTGCCCTCTTATCTGAGGCCATTAGAAACTGTTGTGTTTTAAATAGAAAGCTGTGTCTGCACAGTGACTGTCAGAGTGCACCAGGACCACAGCTGTGATACACACTGTGTTTCCTAGGACAGTCCCCATGTCGGCCTGGGGGCCCCAGAAGCAATCAGACTTATAAATCTCTCCTGATTTATGGTTTGGAACATTGATCACTGCAGCCATGTCTTGTGGCTTTGATGCTAGCGAAACTGAACCCAGAGAAACAAGGAGGCTTCTTTAGAACACTTCAAGGAGAGGAAGAGTGGCATATAAAGGAGGCTTTGTGGGCTGGGAATAAGTTAGTTTTTCATGAGTAAATTCATTCATCACCTAAAATGCTCCCAGAACTATGCTAGGTATTGGAGCAGCAACATCATAGGCTCCAAAAATAAGTTTAAAGCGGAAGCCATGACTACTACCCTTCAGAAAATGAATAATCTGTTTTCATTTTATTCCTGGTCAATGAAGGTCCAGGAAACAACTTCAGCTAACATGAAATGGGTAAGTGATGACAAAAAACGGCACATCCAATAAGGGAACGATGTGCCCGAATTAGACTGACCTTGTGCAAGGGAGAACCTTGAAAATGGTTTTGCTATGGTTACTCAGGCATGATAGGATCAGAGTATGTGCAAATGCCCTGTATCAGGAAGGAATTCTAGATAATCAGGATGAATGTGTGGCTGGGGTAGGAGGCAGCATGGAGGAACAGTGGGGGGGAGAGAGAGACAGTATTCTGAGGTGGAAAGAGCATGCCCTGGCCCCACCCTCTCTTTGTGGGTACACAACGCACTCTCGGTGGGCTTCCTCACTTCCTGCTCTTAGACAAACTGGACAAAATGACCTGGATACTTGGTTCCCGAACACCAAAAACTGCAGGACTGGGACCAGGTCCTGATGATAGAGAAAAATGAGGACAAGATAGCAAGTTTTTTTGTCAATCTAAATTTATTAAATTAAAGGACTGCCTTCATCTTGCAAGTTTAGCCTGCATGCTTTCCTTGGTATTAAAATGTCTTTCATTTTATGAAATAGTAGTGCAGGGGATAGATTTTTTTTAAATGGTCTCATTTGGCAAGATACGAATTTGGTAACAGGATAGACTGTAAAATCACTGCCCCCAATTTTATAAAGGGGCTGGGGTGCCTGGGTGGCTCAGTCAGTTAAGCATCCGACTTCGGCTCAGGTCATGATCTCACAGTTCGTGAGTTCGAGCCCCGCATCGGGCTCTGTGCTGACAGTTCAGAGCCTGGAGCTTGCTTTGGATTCTGTGTCTCCCTCTCTCTCTGCCCTTCCCCTGCTCACACTCTGTCTTTCTCTCTCAAAAAATTAAAAAAAAAAGTTAAAAAAATTTTTTTTAAAGGGGCTGGTCAGTGAAGGAGCAGGAACAAAAAACCTCTGGATGAGAGGTTAATTAGCTTATAAGAGTTCTCCACCTATGAAGCGTAACAAGTGGTGGGCCCGAGCCCCAGCCTCTTTGTCCTCTGGTCTCGCCTCCACCTGTCTCCTATGTATTTTTCTGAAACACAGATGGGACCTATTTGCTCTCGTTTAAAAACCATTAGGTTTAAACACCTTTGCAGGACATCTGTGAGCCTTCATAATTCAGCTCCCATCTCTCCACCTGTTGTAACTCTTAATGCACCCTTCACTTGTCTCACCAGACTTCCCATCATTACCAACAAGCCTGTAAACATTCCCACATCCTTGCCTTTGCCTATCTGGTTCCTCTGCCTCGGCTGCCCTACCTTCAACTGCTTTGCAAACTCCTATCTGTCTCTCCATGTCTAGTGTATTTCTTACCCTGAAATTTTCCTTAATTTGCCCCACTCTTTCCAAAAAACTAATTGCTCCCTCTTCCATGCTGTATGTATGTGTGTGTGTGTGAGAGACAGTGATACTTTGCACTAACTTCTATGGCATTTATAAGGAGTATTTGTTTCTGTGTCATTTCCTCCTCCAGGACTGTGACCAGCAAGCACTTAGCTTGGTTTCTAACCCTCATATGTTTACGGAATTGAAATATATTGTTTGATATTGATTAAGGAAGAATATTTGATATATGCTGGACTTCTAAATAAAGGGCTACCTATATGAACTGAATCTCTGATTTTCTAGAAGGCCCCCATTCACCTGCAAATTCCTTCTGCACTGGCTTGTGCTTCAAAAACCACCCTGGAAGTTTCATTCCTTCGCTCAAAGCTTACAATGTAAGTAAGCAGTTAGCAGATTCTTTCCTGAGCTCAGGTTCTGAGGGAGGAAAGGACAGAGAGAACTGGGAATGAATATGGGTGAGGTCAGAAAGGGGCACTAGGAGGAAAAGAGGACAGAAAGAGGCCTCTGAACAGACAGGCTGTCTCCTTAGTTATCTCAAATTGGAGTTCAAGAGAGACTGATTTTAGAAGCCACCTGCTTGTAACTCTAATTCTCAGGATGGGAATTGGTGGGATGAATGGGGCACAGATACTGCTTTTAGCCCAGACAGAGATGCCTTCCTACTCTAGGAAAGGACGGTGAAGTTCAGGTGCCAGATCTGAGATGGCTGGAAATACTCACCAGATTCCATGGTGGAAGATCAGTGAGTGAGCGCGTGGGGGGCTGGGGAGGGGCGGGGGACAGGGGGTAGGCTCCGCCTGGGGGATGTGAATCCAGGTAGCACTAGCTTAGGGTGTTGGCTGGGGTGGAAGAGCGTGTGAAGCTGAAGGAAGAGAGATGCTGAAGTTGGCTGGGAGGTCAAGGCCAGAGCTCGGTTTTCCGGGGCCAAGGACAGGCGAACCCCGGGATGGAGGACTTTGCCTTATGGGGAGCTGCTCCCTCTGTGCCCCTGGCGGCAGGGATCCTGCAGCCTCCTCTGACTCGGACCTGGGGCACTGGAGAAACTTTTTCAGACTTGCTTGGTGCCGCGACCGGATACTTTGAGAACACAAGGCAGTCTCCGCGGAGGTTCAGGCCGGCCGAGGGGGCAGACCCCGAGTGCGGGCGTGTGGGTGTGTGCATGAGCGTGGACCCGGAGCGACACACACTCACACACACACACTCACACGCCCGCACCCACACAGGGCCCTCGGCCGCGCCTCCCGCGCCTCCCCAGACCTTCACCCCCCAAGTCCGGTCCTCCCGGGTCCCGCGCGCGGTGCCAAGTCCCTGTCGATGGCTTCCCACTAA
Source organism: Prionailurus bengalensis (assembly GCF_016509475.1). Lineage (NCBI taxonomy): Eukaryota > Metazoa > Chordata > Mammalia > Carnivora > Felidae > Prionailurus > Prionailurus bengalensis. The sequence goes on from NC_057344.1 coordinate 173,924,720, forward strand.
AGCGGAGGGCAGAATTGGGGGACCAGGACAAGGAGAGACGGCAGGGTCTCCCCACCACCCAGATGCCGCTGTCCTCGCACTCCCCCGCCCTCCCGGGGAAGGGGAAGGGGAGAGGGTGCCCGGGGCTCTTACCGCTCCGGCGGCCGAGTGCGCGCGGGAGCGCCGGGCGGGTCCCGCCCCGCCACGTCGGCAGGGCCGGCGGGGACGCGGCCGGAGGGCGGGCCGGGAGGGGGGACAAGGGGGCGGCCGGCCGAGCTGCCCCGCCCCGCGGCCGGCCCAAGCGGAGCCCCGCCCCCGCGGGCGCCCCGCCCCCGCGCCCGAGCGCAGCCGAGGCTCCAGGGCACCTTCTTCCGCCGGGCCGGGATCCTCGCGGGGTAACTAGGCTTTTCCAGCTCTGTGCCCGCAGGAAGAGCCGGATGGACGCCCACCCCCACCCTGGGCAGGTCTTGGGGTTCTCCGCATCCATTTACTACCTTTAAAAGTGCTGGAAAACCCTGCGGACAGTTTCCCCGGGAAGGGATCGCTCAAGTTCGGCCAGAGTTTTTGATGCCTCGATTGTGCGTTAAACAGCTTTCTCTTACCTTGTTTGTGGGAGTGTAATTTGATTTAAAATCGGCCAACTAAGCAAAAAACACTTTCTAGAAGGCCACTTTGGAAATGGGGATCAGAATTCAAAAGCAGTAGCTTTGGCCCAGGAGTTCCACGTCTGCGAAATTTGTCTTAAGCCAATGTGCGAGTATGTATGTGCAAGGATGTTTATTGCGGTTGTTTGTGCCCGAGAAAACCCGGTCATAATCTGTCCCACAATAAAGGATTGGTGAAGTAAACCATAGCATCTTCAAACAATCAGATATGTTGTAGCCATTAAAAATTATAACTCTACATCCGATTTGTTGACAGCAAAGAAGGCAGGCCATAGCCGAATATTAAGTGTAGGGCAGGGGAAGTTTACAAAAGTGTCATGTATGGTATAAACCTTTTCTTGTAAATATATATACGTGCACATATATTTTATATAAGTTAGGGACAATGCAGTTTTAAAAACAGTGATTCGTTCTGAGTTCTGCAATTGTGAGTGTTAGCAGATTTTGTTTGAGAGGTGTGACAGGCGTGTTTCGGTGAACCATGGACGCAAACACCATGCTTGTGACTTCTGAGCCTAAGGACAGCAAGCACCTTTGCCACACCTGCCCTCCCTGCTGCGCTGAACGGTAGCCGCGCGATCAAACATTCCCTCTTCACGGCTGGTTTCCTTTTCACCTTTGACCCAAACCACACCTTTCCGATAACAGAATACGGGGGAGCAACTCCAGCAACAGGTTTTGTTGCTGACTGCAAATTATGCCCTTTTACTGAAATGCTGCTGCTTCTAAGCACACCAGGATTTATTTCAAAAGTTGTTATTTTTTGCAACTTAAAATTTTTTTATTCATTAAAAATGTTTGGGAGTATTAAAGAATAAAATATTCTTTAAGACATATAGGAAAGCAGAGAATAATATGACAAATGTTTGTATAAGAAAAAAGTAGATAATATTATGACAATATGAAGATTGAATAACTTTTCTTTTTTGTCATATTTATTTTAGAACCTTCTTTTATTTATTTATTTATTTATTTATTTATTTATTTATTTAAGTGTATTTATTTATTTATTTAGAGAGAGAGGCAGTGATAGGGAGAGGGAGAATCCCAAGCAGGTTCTACGATATCAGCACAGACCCTAATGCAGGACTCAAACTCACCAACCGTGAGATCATTACCTGAGCCAAAACCAAGAGTTGGACCCTTAACAGCCTGAGCCACCCAGGTACCCCTAGAGCATTCTTTTAAAAGAAAAAAAAATGTTACAGATATGTTTGAAGTCTACTCCCTTCCATTCTTCACCTTCCCTGGAGGTCACCACTATCCTCCAGCTGTTGTGTATCCTCCTCACCCATATTTCTATACTGCACATCTCTTTATCCACAAATACTATATTTTTCAAAAATTTTAAATGTTTTTATTTTATTTTTGAGAGAGAGACAAAGCACGAACAGGGGAAGGGCAGAGAGAGGGAGACACAGAATCCGAAGCAGGCTCCAGGCTCTGAGCTGTCAGCACAGAGCCCCATGTGGGGCTGGAACTCACCGACCACGAGATCATGACCTGAGCTGAAGTCAGATGCTCAACCAACTGAGCCACCCAGGCACCCCTCAATGTTTTAAAATTGTATAAATAACATCCTATGTGCCATTTTATTTTTGAGAATCATTTATGTTCATAGATTGTAGATCTAGTACATTCATTTTAAAGTCCTTAGAGGATTCCATTGTACGATTATCCACAACTTATCAATTCCCCAATTGATGGACATTTAGTGTATTTCATGTTTCACTAGTACACATAGTGCTGCAATGGCCTCCTTTGTGTATATTGTCTTATATTGCAGGCTAGAAATGGAATAGCCAGGTCACCTTTTTTAGATACTTGAAATTGTCCTCCAAATTGGTTCAACTGAGAGAAGCTGAAGGACTCCATAGAAATCTCCTTCTTGCTTTTTTTCTTGCTTCTATTCTTGCTAGTACCTGCACTCATACATGTTCCTCATAGTACAAATAATGCATGTCCTCCTTGTAAGGGACAAGGAGTTAATGATTTCTTTAGTCTTCCAACATAATAGATAACATCGAAGAAAGGACTGGGAGAGAATGATCGGATAAACCCATCATGTGCCTATTCCAGACCATTGGTGCTAGACATCTCAATGCCAAGACCCTTTGGCTCCAAGGAATAAGTGAGTTATGGAGGATACCTGGACACTTGTCTTTCTTGTAACCAGTTCTTGGATGCCTGAGAGGACACATACACCAAACCACAGTCCTCAATAAAAACTTCAGACCGGGAGCAAAGAAGAGACTCTCTTTCCTTTTCCTTTCTGAGTCTTCCAGATGCTCTATCTGTATGTGCACTGTCTCTGTCTCATCAACAAACTCTGCTCTCACTCCATCCTGGCTATTTCTATCCAGTGTGTAGCCAAGGACCCTCTTGGCTGGTCCTGTGGGACCCACTCTGGGTCCATGGCCCCAGCCTGCCTACATCACAACCATTCATTAAACCCAACTTTTTTTGAGTATGTGCCTAGATCTGCTCTAGCTGCTCTAGAACTTGCATTCTGTTGAAAAGGAGATAGACTCTAACTAGGTAACATATCAGGTGGTGGCATAAAGCAATGTATAGTGTCCATAGGTCTAGAATATCATGGGTGGGAGTAACCGTGGTCAGGGAAGGTCTTGACAATAAAGTGACATTTCAGTGTAGATTTTAAGGAAGTAAGGGAGTGAACAATGGTGATATGTGGGGACAGTTTCAGGCAGAGAGGACTGCAAGAGCAGTGTGGGGGCATGCTTGGTGCACTCAGAGAATGGTCATGTGGCCAATGTGGCTGGAGCAGAGGGAGGATGGGGCAGAGTGGAAGGAATGAGGCCATCGAGATAGTGAAGTCTAAAAGATGAGGCAGATAAGGCAGATAAGGCAGTGCCTTGCAAACCATAATAGGGATTTTGGCTTATACTTTGAGTGAAATGAGAACCCTTACAGATTTTGAGTAGGAGTGTGCCGTGATTCTAGTGTCTGATTGTAATTGGGTTGGGATAGGGTGAAGGCTGGTGGGTAGCAGGAAGACAGACCAGTTAGGAAGTCATTACAGTTATCTGTGTGAGAGATGACTATGGTTTGGGCCACTTTGGAACAGTGGAGGGCACGAGGGGTGTTTTGCTTATGGAGACGTTTCAAAGAAAAGCCCAGCCAAATTTGCTCAAGGATTGGATGTACACTTGGAGGAAAAGAAAGAAGTCAAACATTAGTCCCAGGGTTTTGACCTGAATGACTGCAAGAACAGAAGTATCACTTATTGAGATCAGGAAGGATGCAAAAGGGACAGGTTTGAGGTTTGAGGTAGTGAAGATTGAAGCACTTGATTTGCAACAAGAAAAGTTTAGCAAATGTTTAGCAGGCAGTTGGGTGCAAGAGTCTGGAGCTCAGGGGAGAAGTCTGGGCTGGAGATAGTAACTGGGGAGTCATCAGTAAATCAATAGTTTTGAAGCTATGAACCAGGATGAGAATGCACAGAGTTGCAGAAGAGAAGAGGCCCAGGACTGAGTCTTAGCTGTGCCAAGTCGGAGAGATAAGGAGAACCCAGAAGGAGACTGGGAAGGAATGCAGTGATTTAGCAAGAAGTTGGGAGGGAGGTGTATGGGAATGGCAATGGAGGAGGGGAGTATGGGGTCCCAGAAGCTAAGTAAGAAAACTTTTCAAGATCTTTTAACTGTGTTAAATACTGCCAATAGATCTGATGAAAACTGAGAATTGGTCAGTCCAACTGAAAATTGGATTTGGCAATGTGGACGTCATTGGTGACCTTAACGAGAATGATTTCTCTGGAGTGATAGAGGAAGAAACCTGATTGGAGTAGGTTTGAGAGAATGGAAGGAGACTTTAGAGACAGTGAGTACAACAACTCTTTCAAGGAGTTCTGGTGGAAAGGGGAGCAAAGATGAAGAGACTGAGGGTTCAAATATGAGAGAAGTTGTAGCATTATATGCTAATTAGAACCATATATTAGAGCAAAAAAATGATGATGTAGTAGAGAAAAGATCATTGCAAGAGTGAGAGAGTGATTTCCTTGAGTGGACAAGCAGGGATGGAAGTCAATGCTCAATGGGGAGGAAGCTCTTGACTGAGTTCATTCAGGTGAACAAAGGAAGACACGTACAACAGGTAGACACATACAAGTAGGCTAGTAGAGTCTTGGAAGAGGATGTGGAAATGCTCTTCTGGTTGCTTTGCTTTTCTGCATGAAAAATGAAGCATCATCAGCTGAGAGAGAGGAAGGAAGGGGGTGTTGGCAGCATAAGAGAGGAAAGGAGATATAAGATAGGGGAGCGTGAACAGGCTTAGGAAAGGGGGGGGTAGATAAGGTAGTAGGATTGCTGCTCCCTCTTGAGGTTGGGACCCAGTCATGAATTTCGAGTAAAACAGCCAGCGTGGGTATTTTCTCCAACTGCATTGAGCTGCTCAGGCTCTGTGTAGTCCAGTGGTGAGTTGGATTTAACCTGGGTAGAGGAGAGTGGAATAAGGTAACTGAACGTAAATGTAGAGGGATGATTAAAAGGATGGATCATGAGCTTTCAGCCCAATGCAGCGGGGCTGAGGACTTGTTGGCAGCAGAGGGAGAGAATTAGAGGTCGTAGCTGGAGAGCGGGATGCTGGCGAGTGAGATTATAGAGAGGGTACAGCCATTGGCAATAATAATATTTAGGGTATAATGAGGGAATGGATGGCTGAGGTGGGTTGCAGTATAAGATCATCAGCAGAGAGAATATCAAAGAACTAAGAAGTGGGGGTGTGTGGAATGAAAGTATCTCTACATAGTTATTGGAATTACTGGAATTATGGCAGGGGTGGTATTGTACTTGGACGGTGAGCATTGCTGAAATACTCAGTGAATGAAGGAATTGATGGGACTCTGTGGGTGATTGCAACCAGGAGGGGTAGGTTTCAAAGACTGATCTGGAGGTAGCAGTGAGAGTCAGGGACACCTACATCATTTCCAGGCCTGAGGTGTGAAGGGTGCAGTTGACGAAAACAGGGGCCACTAGAGGGCGATGTGTTTAGAATGACATTTACATCTAAGTGCCCTGATCCTTCTGAACTGGATCACCTGGAGAGCTTTTAAAATAATACTGATGCCTGGTGCCATCCCGGACCACTTAAGTCAGAATCTCTGAACATGTATGAGAGTTCCTGTTTCCTCATGATCTGACCAACATTTGGTATTAGATGTTTTAATTTTTGTCCATCCCAGGTGTGTACAATGGTGTCTCCTCGTTGTCTTGTTTTGTATTTTCCCATATTCTAATAAGGATTCATTCCTTACTATATGTTGAATCTATTTCTTTTTACTTTTATGTTATCCATCTGTTTATATCTTCGCTAATTTCCCACCATTGGGCTTATTACTCACTTTCCTATTGGTTTGTAAGAATTCCTAATATATTTTGGATATTAATACTTTTGTGGTTACATGTGTTGCAAATAATTTTCCTAGACTGTGACTTGTCTTTTTTTTTTTTTTAATTCAGCATATTTGGATTTTTTTAAAAAGTTTATTTATTTTTGAGACAGAGAGAGACAGAGCATGAACAGGGGAGGGGCAGAGAGACAGGGCGACACAGAATCGGAAGCAGGTTCCAGGCTCTGAGCCATCAGCCCAGAGCCCGACACGGAGCTGGAACTCACGGACCGCGAGATCGTGACCTGAGCTGAAGTCGGATGCTTAACCGACTGAGCCACCTGGGTGCCCCAGCATATTTGGATTTTAATACAAATTTTAAGTTATCAATTTTATTTTTAATGGTTTGTATATTTTATGATATAATTTTAATATAACCTGTTTTTAAAGCTGTTGATGGGGTGCCTGGGTGGCTCAGTCGGTTAAGCGTCTGACTTAGCTCAGGTCATGACCTCATGGTTCGTGAGTTCAAGCCCTGCATCTGGCTATCTGCTGTCAGCCCAGAGCCCACTTTAGATCATCTGTCCCCCTCTCTGTGTGCCCCTCCCCAGCTCATGTGTGCGTGCACCCGCACGCATGTGCGTGCTCTCTCTCTCTCTCTCAAAAATAAGCATTAAAAAAAATTTTTAAGCTGTTGGTAAACAAAAGTAATTGTTGATTGATTTTTCCAGGGAAAGGAAGGCCAGTGTTTTAAAAAGTAAAAATCATCAAAATAATGTTTTGCTTCTCTATTGGGATAGTATATTTGCCATTTTTAGAGTGTTATTTTACCTATCCCACTATGACACTTTTGTTTTTAAAAAATAAAACTAATGCATGCAAATAGTAATAAAAAATTCAAAAGGGACAAAAGAGCATAAAATGGTGAAGATAAAGCTCTCTGTTGGTCCTTCTGCTCAAAGGTAACAATTTCTTAATTATCCTCTCAGAAAAAAAAATATTTTTATGCATATATCAGCATAGGTATGTAGATTCTTGTATTAGTTTCCTGTGGCTATCATAACAATTTCCCATAAAATTGTGTGGCTTAAAACAGAGATTCATTCTCTCACAGTTCTGGAGGCCAGAAGTCCAAAATCAAGGTGTTGACAGGGCTACTGGTTTCTGATGCAAAACTCCAATCTCTGCCCATTTTCTAGCCTGCTCCTCTCTCTCTCCTTCCCTCCTCTGTGTGTCTCTTAAGGATAGGTGGACGGCAGCCTGGGGTAGTGCTGAAGCACACAGATGCTGGTGCTAGACTGCGTGTGGATTCAAACCCCAGCCCCACCGGTGACCAGCACGCACAACATTGATTGGACAGTTACCTGATTGCTCCTCCCCCAGTTTAAGTGAGGATAATGATAGTACTTACAGCATCTTTATGAGGGTTAAGCGAGGTAATATTTGTAAAGCACTCAGAACAATGCCTGGCAAGGAGATAACCTAAGTAAATAGACCAGATTTTATGAAAATGATAACACGCTCTCCATACACTTCTACACCTTGCTTTTCTTCACTTATTAGTATATCCTGAAGTCTTTTCATCTCAACAAGGAAAAATGTAAGGCTTATATAGAATTCCAAAGCTCCTTAGTATTGTAACTTCTCTTGTGTTCCCTGTCCCACCCACTTTATATTCATTATCTTCCCTAAAAATCATAAGTACTCCCATTTTAGATAAATAAATGGAATCTTTGTGAGGTTAAGTAATTTGCCCAAGACCACACAGCTAATATTTGGCATTGTGAGTTCAGCCCAGTATGATCTGTTCCTCTGCCGTCCTGTCTTCCATGTTACCTGACTTCTGTGGGTTTTGTCATGTCCTTAAAGATGTTTCTCAGAATTATAACAGCTCTGAATAGCAGCATTATGAAATGTCCTAGTGAGGGTTTGTTAAGTCATTGTGCAATGTGACCAAATCTGCAGTGATGTGTCTGTGTGTGCGCACGTGTTGTGTGTGTAAATACGTGCGTGTGTTTTCTTCAAGGCTTTAGTCCAGTGTTGCTTAAAACTCCCTTAAAACCCCAGCTGGCCCCTTTCTCCTCTGCCTGTTGCACAAAGCTGGTTTCCCAGTGTCACAGATACCCACTACTCCCTAGCTGTTTCCTTTGGTTGGTCCATCAGAGACCCATCGGCTCCTTGCTGACCCTCCCCACCTAAGAAGACTTCCTGTTATGTTTGATGACTAAGAATGAATAGTAAGAAGCTGGCCTTCTCTTCCTCCTGAAAGCAGAAGTGATTCTTTTTTTTTTTTTTTTAATTTTTTTTTCAACGTTTATTTATTTTTGGGACAGAGAGAGACAGAGCATGAACGGGGGAGGGGAAGAGAGAGAGGGAGACACAGAATCGGAAACAGGCTCCAGGCTCCGAGCCTTCAGCCCAGAGCCCAACGCGGGGCTCGAACTCACGGACCGCGAGATCGTGACCTGGCCGAAGTCGGACGCTTAACCGACTGCGCCACCCAGGCGCCCCAGCAGAAGTGATTCTTATCCAAATGTCTCACTTCGTTATGGGTCAGATTGTAGGGTCTTAACTTGTTTTTTGTATAGATGAGGTAATGCCAGACAGTGATTATAGAATGGTTATTTAACTCATATGTTCATTTCTTTACATATTAGTCTTGATTAAGTGGAAAGTCTGGGGAATTGGATATCCTGGCTGCCTAAAGTATCTGGTTAACCAGACACCTTCTTTTTGTATTAACCTTTGTTGATTGTTCTAAAATTATTCTAAATGTCCTTCAGAAAATTGATTTTTAGTCCTGCAGCATCTGTGTTATTTATTATTCTAGAATTAAGAATTAATGCATCTAATAATACAAAATGTTGGGGGTGCCTGGGTGGCTCAGTCTGTTAAGCATCAGACTCTTGACTTCAGCTCAGGTCATGATCTCACAGTTCGTGAGTTTGAGTCCCATGTCAGGCTCCTTGCTGACAGGGTGGAGTCTGCTTGGGATTCTAGCTCTCTCTTTCTCGCTCTCTGCCCCTCCCCCATTCTCTCTTTCTCTCAAAGTAAATAAACTTAAAAAGATCATAATACCCAATGTGGTCAGAATGTGGAGAAACAGGTTCACAACTTCCCCTAGATGTGGCTATATATGTATCAACTACCAAACTTCCCTTGAAAGTTGATTTTTTAAAAAACAAATCTTGGACCTAAGCTTATTCTGCCTTAGAGTATCTCATCCAGCTAAAATAATGCTCCAAAATTGCTTGATAATGGTGGGTTGCAATGATTTTTGGAGATGTTAAATATCCTGATCATGGAAAACAGGCAGTGTTCAATAACTTTCTCCTCTGGGTGACAATTTAATGTTCTGGCTGCACACTTTGCAGATAAACATTACCTTAGAAAAAGCATTTTTTCTTCACACTGAAATTGTCCTAAGTCGTGTGCTCATACGAATTTAAAAATTGGATTACTGTTTTAGTCTGTAGCCCAGGAAAATCTGCTGGCCCACATGCTTGTCACGTGACTGTTGAAAGGGAAATTCCTGTCTAGGAGTAATTCCAGGAAGGTCCAACAGATGGCAGAAAACGGTTTCTATGGTCCTGCTCTACTTCCACGAAGGACACGCAGTTTGTCAAGCACTTTTATCTTCCTGATCACTTAGAAGTTACTTTCTCTTCTTCTGAGAAGGAAACACGTCGGTAAGTAAAAAGGCTTTTATGGCTTTTTCAAATTGTGGAATAATTACTTCATATATGCAGGAAAATATCAACAATTACATAGGAAACAGGTACTAAAAAATGTTTCTTTGAAATATTTGCAAGATGATTTTAGGTGTCTTTTTAAAAATGTTGTGAACGTCCTTGGGATTCACAAGGCGGATAAAAAGTGGGGGGTCTTTTTATGACTGTCTTGAAAAGGTATAAAAGTCACTAGCACTGCAGCCATAGTTCAGGGCAAAACAGGATGTTGGTTCTGTTTTCGTCTACATTTCTCATCACCTCTCTCCAGTTGGTCTCTTTCAGCAACATGCGCAGCAGTTTCTGCCACTCCGCAACTTATGTATTTTTGTAGTAGGCACGGGCATTTGATCTTCCCTGCACATGGTACTGTATTTGTTCCTTGGTCTCTGTCACTAATGTAGAAGTATTTTGAAAGCAGTGCTGTTCATAGTTCTATCCCTGGCTCCTGCCGTCTGGCATAGTGCTGACACGTAGTGCCCTCTGAATAAACATTTATTAAATGGAGGAAGTGGCAGGGACGGGTCTAGCCCTGATTTCTTCCAGGTCTCTTATCTAAACGTTGACAAATAAAGCAGTGTCTTTCTTGCTTATTTGCTAACTTGACTACGGACTCACACTTAACCTCACTTAATATTTTTTCATCTTCTCTTTTTCATAGACTGAATTTTCATGGATCCTATCCACCACAGTTTCTTCCCCCTTGAAACAGGGCTTCTTCCATCTGTCTTTTTTTCTCCCTCTTTTTATTTGATGCATTAAAGAAAAAAAAAAAGTTTACCTTTTATCTCTCTTTACTTCCTTTTAAAACAAATGATGAACTCTCTGAACTTCTGCTCCCTTTTTCCCCCTCTCCTTTATTTTTCTTAAATAGAAAAGCTCCTGACTGGCTTGTTAAGTGTATACACGAGGAATCACTTGAGGATATAAATGCCCTTGGAGGAATATTTGTGTTTGGGGGGCAGGATGCTCACAGGGCAGCTGGTCAGCTTTCCGACAAGGTGGCTAAGTTTCAGTCCCCTGAACAGACACCGTGGAGGGACCTCTGGGTGGGTTCCCATCCACAGCGTCAACTATCTAGCATCGTGTGGAAGACATTCTCTGTATATGTCGATATCCCAAATAATACAAGCATGCTTCTTTAAATATAAAATATTTTTACATTAGCTATATTTGAGGTAAATCTTTTGAGTTAAAAACAGTTCAAAATTAAAAATTTTGCAAATATACACAAAAGTATAAGAAAGAAAATTAAATGTATCTATGATTCAGAGATGCAGAGATAATGACTATTAACATCTGATATATTTCTTCCCATCCTTTTTCCCTAGGCTTTGTGTATTTTGTCAGATTTTATCACATTTTACAAAATTAGATCCTCCTACATGTACAATTTTGTATTCTCTTATTCACTTAACATTATATTATTTATAATTTATATTTAAAATAAATAGAAATAGAAATTATACTTATATAACATATTGCTTCAAAAGTGCAATATTTGAGGGGCGCCTGGGTGGCGCAGTCGGTTAAGCGTCCGACTTCAGCCAGGTCACGATCTCGCGGTCCGTGAGTTCGAGCCCCGCGTCGGGCTCTGGGCTGATGGCTCAGAGCCTGGAGCCTGTTTCTGATTCTGTGTCTCCCTCTCTCTCTGCCCCTCCCCCATTCATGCTCTGTCTCTCTCTGTCCCAAAAATAAATAAACGTTGAAAAAAAAAAAAGTGCAATATTTGAGGCTGCATGCTATTCCATGTTATAGGTTTAATAATTGATGAAACTATTTTCTACAGTAGACATTATCATTTTTTTCAACTTCTCATCACGCCAAGAGCATTTTCATAGCAATGTTTTTAGGTGTATTTCTGATAATTCCTTTAGAAGAAAATTCTGAAAAGTGGGATTGCTAAATTAAGGGTAGGCATGTTTTTAAGGAACTTATGTATGTGACCAAATTGTCCTTCAGAAAGGTTGTACTAATTTTTCATTTCTGCCAGTAGTAAACAAGAGTTCTTATTTTAGTCCCACTTGCCAACACTGGCTGTTATATTTTTGAATATTTCAAATTTGGCAGGTAACAATAATAATACCTCTTTTTTTAATCTTGAAGAAATAAAAAATCCCATTTGATTCACTTTATCTTTTTACGGTTAAAAATCTTAAATTATAGACATCCTAACATTCCATCTGTAAGTGCTTCATTTTATATCTCTAAAAGGACATTTTCCTACGTGACCAAAGAACATTATAAAAAATTAACATTTATTATTTTTTTTAAATTTTTTTTTCAACGTTTTTAATTTATTTTTGGGACAGAGAGAGACAGAGCATGAACGGGGGAGGGGCAGAGAGAGAGGGAGACACAGAATCGGAAACAGGCTCCAGGCTCCGAGCCATCAGCCCAGAGCCGACGCGGGGCTCGAACTCACAGACCACGAGATCGTGACCTGGCTGAAGTCGGACGCTTAACCGACTGTGCCACCCAGGCGCCCCAACATTTATTATTTTTTAATAGAATCTAATACTGGGTTCATCTTAAAATCCTTTCTCCCCTTGTTACTCAAGTGCCTTCTTTGCTGGGTCTGTCTAAACTGATCATGATTCATCTAGATGTTATGTCCTATTTTGTTTTAATGTGCATTTTTAAAAATTGAAATATAGTTGATATGCAATGTTACATTAGTTTTAGGCATACAACATAGTGATTCAACAAGTCTAAATGTTATGCTATACTCACTATAAGTGTAGTTACCATCTGTCACCATAAAACCCTATTATAGTAACATTGACTATATTTCCTAAGCTGTACCTGTTATCACCTTGACTTATTCATTCCGTAACTATAAGACAATACCTCCCACTCCACTTCATCCATTTGCCCATCTCCCCACCCTCTCCTCTCCAGCAGCCACCAGTTTGTTCTCTGTATTTATGGGTCTGTTTTCTACTTTTTGTTTGTTTATTCATTTGTTTTGTTTTTTAAAGTCCACATATAAGTGAAATCATATGATATGTGTCTTTCTCTGTCTGACTTACTTCACTTAGCATTATAGATCCATTCATGTTGTTGCAAATGTCAAGTGATAATTATGGTTGAGTCACAATTCCATTATATAAATATACCACATCTTCTTTATCCATTCATCTATGGTTGGACACGTGAGTTGCTTTCATATCTTGGCTTTTATAAATAATGCTGCAATAAACATAGAGTGCATTTTTATTTTTTGTGAGATTGGGCATAATTCATATTATTAACTATTGATTTTGAAATTTTTGGTAAATGTTCTGAGCAAATAATGTGTTCTTCTTAATTTTGATTGTTGAAAATTAAAAAAATACAGGTAACAGCTAAAAGGAAAATAAAATTCCCTTATAATCCTACCATGTAGAGATGATTACTATTAATATCTTGATATGTATCTTAATTTTTCCACATATATCTACACGTATTTATTGCTACCTGTTTAAAAAATAAACTTTATGTCATTTACATAAAGATAGTAGCAATTTCTCATGGAATTAGATTTTCATTATTTTTAAAGGCCATGTAGTCATATTTAGTTAAATGGAGATAGTAATGATTTATTTGACAACCCACTATTTTTATTTTTATTTTATTTTATTTTTTTTTAATTTTTTTTCAACGTTTTTTTTATTTATTTTTTGGACAGAGAGAGACAGAGCATGAACGGGGGAGGGGCAGAGAGAGAGGGAGACACAGAATCGGAAACAGGCTCCAGGCTCCGAGCCATCAGCCCAGAGCCTGACGCGGTGCTCGAACTCACGGACCACGAGATCGTGACCTGGCTGAAGTCGGACGCTCAACCGACTGCGCCACCCAGGCGCCCCTACAACCCACTATTTTTAGACAGTTAGATTTCTTTTTCAAAAAATAATTTAGGGGCGCCTGGGTGGCTCAGTCGGTTAAGCGGCCGACTTCAGCTCAGGTCATGATCTCGCGGTCTGTGAGTTCGAGCCCCGCGTCGGGCTCTGTGCTGACCGCTCAGAGCCTGGAGCCTGTTTCAGATTCTGTGTCTCCCTCTCTCTGACCCTCCCCCGTTCATGCTCTGTCTCTCTCTGTCTCAAAAATAAATAAACGTTAAAAAAAAATTTTAAACTGGAGTCACTCCTCTAAAATCCTGCTGAAAAAAAAATAATTTATTTTGTACTGACTGCTTTATCATACTCTTTTACTGGTTTTAACAGTTTTTCCATTACTTCTCTTGGATTTTACACACTAACAATCATATAATCTAAAAAGAGTGATATTTTTATTTTTTGCATTCCTGTATTTCTGTCTCTCATTTCCCTTTCACCTTAATTGCAATGGCTAGAACTTCTAGAACAGTGTTAAATAACAGTGGGCATCTTTGACATTGAATGTAACAGAAATGCCTTTAAGTTAGATACTTAATATATTTTTCATCAGGTTTTCAAAGTATCTCTTCTTTTTTTTTTTTAATGTTATTTTTGAGAGAGAGAGAGAGACAGAGAGAGAGAGACAGAGACAGAGACAGAGTGTGAGTGGGGGCGGGGCAGAGAGCAAGGGAGACACCGAATCCCAAGCAGGTTCCAGGCTCTTAGCTGTCAGCACAGAGCCCTATATGGGCTCGAATTCACAAACCCCAAGATCATGACATGAGTCAAAGCTGGATGCTCAACTGACTGAGGCACCCAGGTACCGCCCTTTTTTTCTTTAAAAATTTTTTAAATGTTTATTTTTTAGAGAGAGAAACCTAGCGTGAGCAGGGGAGGGACAGAGAGAGAGGGAGACACAGAAACGAAAGCAGGCTCCAGGTTCTGAGCTGTCAGCACAGCCTGAGGCAGAGTTTGAACTCACAAACCCCAAGATCATGATCGGAGCTGAAGTCAGATGCTTAACCCACTGAGCCACCCAGGTGCCCCTCAACGTATCTTTTCAATATCTACTTTAATTAAAGTTGTATATTTGGTCAAGGATGAATGCTAAATTTAACAAGTAAATTTTTAACATCCATGGAGATGCTCATCTGTTCTTTTCCTTTTATCTATTGATGTGTTATTGTCATAGATTTGCTAATAATAAGCCATTCTTACAATATTAGAAACATATTAATTAATCATTATGTGCTATTCCTTCAGCACAGTGCTAGATGTGGGTTTCTTCACTCTAACTTCTCCCCACCCTCAAATGATTGGAGTTTGTCTCCTTCGTTGTATTTTCTTTTTTTTTATTAAAATTTTTTTTTAACGTTTATTTATTTTTGAGACAGAGCATGAGCGGGGGAGGGTCAGAGAGAGAGGGAGACACAGAATCCGAAACAGGCTCCAGGCTCTGAGCGGTCAGCACAGAGACCGACGTGGGGCTCGAACTCACGATCTGCGAGATCATGACCTGAGCCGAAGTCGGACGCTTAACCAACTGAGCCACCCAGGCGCCCCTCTTTTGTTGTATTTTCTAATAATTACTCTTAATTTTATAATATACATACTTAAACTTTTATTTTTCTTGAATTAACAGTTTGAATTAACTTGTCTCTATCTATAGATTCTCCTCAATTAGGCAAGGATCACAACATACTTGTAGTTCACTCTTTCCCTCTCCCCCACTGTCTACTAATTCTGTTGTAATTATTGGCAATTTTAGTTCCAGATCATTATTAAAATTTTTGTCATCAATACTTATTGGAATTTAGCAATAAACTTTCCTACTTTCTTTGCAAAATATTCGTTCTAGCATCCCTGTTATGGCCTTTTTGGGTATGGGCTGATGAAGTTATCAGCTTATTTTTCAGAGGATAGTCCATCCTCTGGTAATTCAGATGGTGGATCTGTCTTGCATGTCTTTTAGTATTTCTTTGATATATTCTGTCTCTTATGCTTCTTGTACTATGTTTTGGGGAAATTCCTCTTCTTGGTCTTCTCATTAATTCTCACATCAGCATTGCTACTCTACAATTCAACTCATTTAATGAGTCTTCTATTTCAATGATTAAGTTTTTAATTTCTATGATTCCTACTCCATTCTTTTTTAGAATTCTTCTCTCTCTCTTAGGATATCATTATCAATCAATCCTCAGTATCTGAGGATACCATTGATGGTTTCCTTGGGTGTTAACTTCTCTTGTATCTTGAGTTTGGTTACTTTCTATTATGGTGTTTGCTTTGTAAGTGCCATGCTTTTTGATTGTGCAACCCAAAATGTGGTTGAGGCTCCATATCAAACTGCTTCTTGATCTGTTTCACAGCCTATTTATCGGGAGGGTGGACCAAAGTAGTCTGTATTAATTTTATATTGCTGCTATAGCAAATTACTGCAAACTTAGTGGCTTAAAAAACACATTTATTATCTTACAGCTCTGTAAGTTAGTACTCCAACATAAGTCTTTTTGGGCGTATATAAAGGTGTTGACAAGATTACATTTCTTCTGGAGGCTCTAGAGGAGAATGCATTTACTTGCCTTTTTGAGCTTCTGAATGCTACCTGCATTTCTTGGGTCATGGTCCCTTCCTCATGGCAGCTCAAGTCCTTCTTATATCATATCACTCTGACCTCTTCTTCTGCCTCCCTCTTTAGTTTTTAAGGACCCTTGTGATTACATTGGTTCCACTTGAATAATCCAGGATAACCCTCTTATTTTAAGGTCAGCAGATTAATGCATTCAATTCCATTTTCAACTCAAATTCCCTTTTTCCATGTAATAGAATATTCACAAGTTCTGGGATGAAGAGTTGGACATCCTTTGGAAGTTAGTACTCTATCATAGTCCAATCTGCTTGTGGATCTCAGAGACTTTTCTTGGTTTCAGTTTCCCTAAAGACTTTTCTTTCTTTTCTTCCTGTGTGTGGGTATTTTTTCCACAATCATTCTGGGGATTTAGAGCAAGAGGAGAAGATTAGAGTATGTGCATATCACCTTGTTGACTCTCATACTTTCTAATGTTTGCAATTGAAAACGCAATGTTTTTGATGCAGAAAATGTTTAGGACATTTAAAAAAAAATGGTTTAAAAAGTTTATTGTGGGGTGCCTGGGTGGCTCAGTCAGTTAAATGTCTGACTTTTGGTTTTGGCTCAGGTCATGATCTCATCATTTGTGAGTTCTAGCCCCACACTGGGCTTTGTGCTGACAGTGTGTGGAGCCTGCTTGAGATTCTCTCTCTCCCTCTCTCTCTGCCCCTCCCCCACTCACTCTTGCTGCTTCTCTCTCAAAAATAATTAAATAAACTTTAAAAAAAAATTTATTTTACTTTTTTATTTTTTAGTTTTAAAATTTTTTTTTTCAACGTTTATTTATTTTTGGGACAGAGAGAGACAGAGCATGAACGGGGGAGGAGCAGAGAGAGAGGGAGACACAGAATCTGAAACAGGCTCCAGGCTCTGAGCCATCAGCCCAGAGCCCGACGCGGGGCTCGAACTCCCGGACCGCGAGATCGTGACCTGGCTGAAGTCGGTCGCTTAACCGACTGCGCCACCCAGGCGCCCCAAAAAGTTTTATTTTTTATCCAAAAATAAGACTTTGACAATTTCTGCTTTGGGGTATTTATTAAAAAATTTGACTTAAGAATCAATATTAGTAAATGCTCCATGAAACCTGGGGACTTAGATATATAATATACTTTTTTTTATAGAGTCTAAGTCTCTATTAAATCCTTTATTAATTATTTTATCCAAATCCTCCTATGATTGTCTTATGCTGTTTGATCTAATTGTAACCCAAATAAATGCACTAAATGTTTTCACTATCAATATCTCCTTGTGTTTTTAGCATTTTTACTTTGTAAATTTTGATGCAGTTATTCACTGTGTAGGTGTTCTTATCTGTTATATTTTCATTGTGGGCTATTGATTTTTACCAGCATGAAGTAGTAGCCTCTTTTATTCTCATTGCCCAATTCTCTGATAATTTGACCTAATGGAGTATTATATATACAAACTGTAATTTCTGATGATACGGCTCCCTAGTGTTCCTATCTTTAACCCCTTTACAAGTATTGTATGACTTGCACATCTCAGAATGTAATATGTACCCTCAAGTCCCTCCCTACTTCTTTTCCCCCCAGTTTTATTGAGATAATTAACATACAACACTATAAATTTAAGATCTGCAACATAATTGTGTGTATATGACCACCGCAAAATGGTCACCACAATAATGTTAGTTAACACATCCATCACCTCACATAATGATCTTTTATTTTTGGTTGTAAGAATCTACTCTATTAGCAACTCTCAAGTATATAGAGATCCCCAGAACTCATTCATCCTTATATCTGGAAGTTTTTAACCTTTGACCAACATCTCCTCATTTCCCCTGTCCCCCAGACCTTGGCAACCCCTTCCCTTTCTACTCTCTGTTTGGCTTTTTTAGATTCTACATATGAGTGAGATCATACAGTATTTATTTTCTCTGACTTTATTTCCCTTGGCCTAATGCCCTTAAGGTCCACCCATGTTGTCAAAAATGGCAGAATATCTTTCTTTTAATGACTAAATAATATTCCATTATATCTATTTCTATCTCTCTCTAAATATCTCACATTTTCTTTACCTATTTATCTGTCAGTGGATGCCTATGTTGTTTGCATGCCTTGGCTATTGTGAACGATGCTGCAATGAGTATGGGGATGCATGATTTTCAAGACAGTGATTTCATTGCTTTCAGATATATGCCCAGAAATGGGATTGCTGGATCAGATGGCAATTCTATTTTTAATGTTTTGAGGAAAAAATGAAACGTTAAAATGGAAACTCCTTACTGTTTTCCACAATAGCTATACCAATTTACATTCCCACCAATGGTGCACAAGGGTTCCCTTTTCTCAACATCTTTGTCAACACAGGTTACCTTTTGTCTTTTTGATAATGTCCATTCAAACAAGTGTGAGGTGATAGTTCATTGTGGTTTTGATTTTCATTTTCCTGCTGATAGTGACAATGAGCATCTTCTGATATGCCAGTTGGCTATTTGTATGTCTTCTTTAGAAAAATCTCTACTCAGGTCTTCTGTCCATTTTTTAATAAAATTATTTTAAAAATTTTATTATTACTATTATTATTATTAGCTATTGAGCTGTATGAGTTACTTATATATTTTGGATATTAATCCCTTATCATATATTTGTTTATTTTTGTTTTTGTTTCCTATAAAACATAGGCAGATGGTGTCAGATCCCAAAAATTATTGCCAAGACCAATGTAAGGAAGATTTCCCTCCATGTTTTCTTTTGGAAGTTTTATGATTTCAGGTCTTGTAGTTAAGTCTTTAATCCATTTGGAGTAACTTTTTTTGTAAATGGGGTAAGATAGGAGTCCACTTCTTTTACATGTGCATATATCCAGTTTTCCCAACACTATTCACTGAAGAGACTACACTTTCCTTATCAAGTATTTTTAACTCTCTTGCCAAATATTAGTTGACTGTGTATGCATGGGTTTATTTCTAGACTCTTGATTCTGTTCCATACTATTTGTCTGTTTTTATGCTAATAACATACAATACCATACTGTTTTGATTAGGACAGCTTTGTACTATAGTTTGAAATCAGGAAGTGTAATGCCTCTAGCTTTATTCTGTCTTAGGGCTGCTCTGGATGGTTGGAGTCTTTTGTAATTTCATACGAATTTTAGAATTCTTTTTTCTGATTTTGTTAAAAATGCCATTGGAAATTTAAGAGATTGCACTGAGTCTGTAGATGACTTTGGGTAATGTGGACATTTTAACAATTTAACAATTTGAAGAATTTACTAATTCTGATCCATGAATATGGGTATCTTTTTATTTATTTGTGTCTTCTTCAACTTCTTTCATCAAAGTCTTACAATTTTCAGTATACGGGTCTTTCACCTCCTTGGTTAAAATTATTCCTAGGTATTTTATTCTTTTTGATGCATTTGTAAATGGGATTGTTTTATTTCTTTCTTTTTCAAATAGTTTGTTCATGAATAGATATGCAACCGTTTGTAAGTTGGTTTTGTATCCTGCAACTTTACTGAATTTAATAGTTCTTGGAGTTTTTTTTTTTTTTTATGAAGTCTTTCAGACTCTCTAAATGAAAGATCATACATCTGCAAACAGAGATATGCGAACAGAAAGAGGAATAAAATTCTTTCCCA
Organism: Prionailurus bengalensis; assembly: GCF_016509475.1. Taxonomy (NCBI): domain Eukaryota; kingdom Metazoa; phylum Chordata; class Mammalia; order Carnivora; family Felidae; genus Prionailurus; species Prionailurus bengalensis. The sequence continues at coordinate 173,944,531 of NC_057344.1, forward strand.
CCCTTTGTCAGGAAGTCTATTTTCCTGAGACAAAGGTAGAGTATACCATGTTTTCCTTAATATATTCCTGATACCTCTCATGAGTGTAGATGCTTTTGGATCCCTCCATTAATTTTCTACCCTTCTTTGTTTTTGGTGGCAAGGTGAGTTTTAAAAGTTTCTGTGTTTTCATGGCTGTTTTGCTGGCAATTGGGAGAGGTTCTACAAGAGAAGAAGTGAGGGACTTTTAACCATATGCCATTTTGAAATGAAATTCTCCAACCCAGAAGAGTTTTACTTTTTTCAAAGACTGGTTAATTGAAACACTACTTATCTCTTAACTATTTTACTATTTCCAATATACCCTTAGATGATGAACAGTGGATCCTTTTGTTAATAAAACTGAGCAACAAGTAGTCAAAAATCTGCTTTCAATTATTCCTGCTACACAAGGTCCTACTTAAGAAATGTTGTTGTCTGCTCTTGTCTCCTGGGAGCTTCTAGATATTTACTTGTGCAGATCACCTCCTGAATGGGGTAGAGTGAAACTCACATTCCAACCGTTTGTACCAGTTCCAAGTATGGGGTCTGTGGGTTCATGCACCAGCCTCCACCCTTCAGACAGTAATCTTTCCTCATTCACTTAGCATCAGTGTCATGAATATCATTGTCTGTAATTTGTCATAGTACAGTGAAACTTTCTGGGCTCTGGAAAAGCTGTTATCTCTTATATACAGCAGCTCCAAATTTACATGCTTTCTGACTTCTTCATTGTACTTTTTAATATCTCTCTATCTTTTCCTGTTTTTTCAGTGTGTCAGCTGTAGGAACTTGATGTATTCAGATTATCATGTCTCTCTCAATTTGTTGCTTTCGGTCTGATATGAGTTGGAAAAAACACATATCCATTTTTATGGGAATTGTGTCAATGAATGAGATCCTATGACTAAAAAAAAAAAAATTCCTGTGTCCACAAAGAGTAGAGTATATGTTATCTTGTCTACCTTTTCCCGGTTTGTAAGAATACTTCTAACGTCTACCTGTAGGTGGTTCCTAGGCAGGTGTGGTTGTGGGCGCTCCAGTGTATGTGCAGGATGCTGCCCAGGGGCCATCCCAGCTGCCATTGCTGCTTTTAGGATACTGCAGTTGGAGTTAGGCAGCTGTGGAGCCCCAACTGTCCTGCTAGCTTGTGTTCCCTGCAGGAGCTCATAAATTATTTTCCACGCAGATCAGAGCTGGAATGGTATAGACTCATGAGTGTATTTCTTAGTTTCTGAGACCAGCTTCTTGCTTGCCCTTTTGCACAATTATATCCCCACCCCTTTGTCTCAGTCACAAGCGTGGGATCTGTGGGCTGGTGTGCCTGCTTCCACCCCTTCACCAGTCATGAATGCCCAGTTTGGACTACATTAATCATATCTTTTTAACAGTGGTATCACCTGTGCCAGCCCAGCCACAACTGGTTTTGGTGAGGTGCAAGTCATGGAGGTGGAGGGAGTAGGTGGTTCTTCCTTGTGACACAAACTTGGCCTTATTCTAATCTTCACCCTCACAAAAGGACTTATCCTGTCATGTGCCACAGAGATTTAGCCATCAAGCCACAGGTAGATTGGCTTTCCAACTTGCCACCCACCTTCCTCTCTGTTCCTTTTATCTCATGTTGCCCTGGCCAAACTGGGTTGAGGATCTGAAAGTCTGGCCAGTGGTGGGCATGGCTTCACAATGACCATGATGAGTTTTTCTCAGGCTCACCTAGTCATTCAGACTCACAGCCCCAATAGGCCACACTTGGTCCATTTTTCTCAGAAAGATATAGGAGAGGAAATACAACACAGGCTTCGTACTTTCGTACTTCTAGTTCATACACGGTCCTTTTAGCATGGATGCTGTTTACCATTCAAGAGTCATTTTACCCAAAAGTAATGTTTTTGGTAACACAGTGGACATTTTACATGTGTCAGATTTTCAGAAAAGAGCTAGAAAGTTAATCCTATCTAAGATTAGTCACTAGAGAAAGAGATAAATGGGTTTGTTAACCCTTCACCCATGAGCAGTCACGGGTTGTAGCAGATGGCAGAGTTATGGCCAAATTGAATACTGGTGTAGACTCTTGAGAATGTCTTGTAGTTTCTGGCAATAGCTCCTTGATTGCCCTTTTGTACAATTTTAGATTCTCAAAAGGAGTGATATAATATTTTGGAGGGATAAAAGGACTGCCCTTTAAAAGAGAATAAAGTATTCTCTGAGTCCAAAGAAAAGAGACCATAGTCACATAGTTAACTTCTAAGACAGTTGATTTAAGCTTTTGTCTAGTAAGCCAATGCCCATGTTTCTTCAGAAACCATTTATATTAACTTCTTCTCCTTTTTTATCCAATTTTTAAAATCCTTTGTGATTTTATTTTTGTGTTCGGTGTAAGAAGTGGTCCAGTTTTCCCAACACCATTTGCTGAATAGACTGTCTTCTCCTCATTGTATATTCCTGCCTCCTTTATTGTAAATGAATGGGCCATGTAAATGTGGGTTTATTTCTGGGCTCTCTATTCTGCTCTATTGATCTGTGTGTCTATTTTTGTGCCAGTATCGTTTTGGGTTTTTTTGTTTTCTTTCTTTCTTTCTTTCTTTCTTTCTTTCTTTCTACTACTAAAGCTTTGCAGTGTATTTTGAAATCTAACACTGTGATACCTCTGCTTTGTTCTTCTTTCTCAAGATTTCTTTGGCTATTCAGGGTCTTTTGTTGTTCCATACAAATTTTCATATTATTTGTTCTAGTTCTATGAAAAATGATGTTGGCATATTGCACTAAATCTGTAGATTGCCTTGGGTAGTATGGACATTTTAACAATATTGATTCTTCCAATCCATAAGCATGGAATATCTTTTAATTTTTTTGTGTCATCTTCACTTTCTTTCATCAGTGTTTTATAGTTTTTAGAGTGCAGACCTTTTACCTTCTTGATTAAGGTTATTCCTAGGTATTTTATTATTTTTGGTACAATTATAAATGGTATTGTTATTCTTAATTTCCAATTGTACAGCATAGAAGAAATGGATAAAATCCATTTGTAATAACCTACTGAAACAGAATCAGGAAGAAGAAAATGTGAATAGACTGATTGCTAGCAATAAAATTGGATCAGTAATCAAAAAACTCCCAACAAACAAAAGTTCAGGACCAGATGGCTTCACAGATGAATTCTAGCAAACTTTAAAGAAAAGTTAATATCTAGTCTTCTCAAACTATTCCAAAAATAGAAGAGGAAGAAAAGTTTCAAAATTGATTCTATGAGACCAATGTTACCCTGTTATCAAAACCAGATAAAGACACTAAAAAAAGAAGAACTACAACCCAATATCTCTGATGAACATAGATACAAAAGTCCTCAACAGAATATTAGCAAACTGAATCCAATAATACACTGAAAAAAAATCATTGACCACTATCAAATGGGATTTATTCCAGGGATTAAGTGTGGTTCAGTATTTGCAAATCAATCAGTGTGATACATCACATCAACAAGAGAAAGGATAAAACCATAGGATCATCTTAATAGATGCAGAAAAAGCATATGACAAAGTATAACATCAATTTATGATGAAAACTGTCATCAAAGTGGGTTTACAGAGAAAATACCTCAACCTAATAAAGGCCTTATATGAAAAACCCACAGCTAACATCATACTCAATGGTGAAAAACTGAGACCTTTTCCTCTAAGATCAGGAACAAGTCAAGGATGTCCACTCTCACCACTTTTATTCAACATGGTACTGGAAGTCCTAGCCACAGCAATCAGACAAGAAAAAGAAATAAAAGGAATCCAAATTGGCAAGGAAGAAGTACAATTTTCACTACTTGCACATGACATGGTACTATATATAGAAAACCCTAAAGAGTCCAACCAAAAATTACTAGAATTGATAAATGAATTCAGTAAAGTCACAGGATACAAAATTAGTATACAGAAATTTTGATGCATTTCTATATACTTCTCTGTTTAAATTAATGGACTCTATTTTTTTAGAGCAGTTTTAGTTTTACAGAAAAATTGAGTAAATAGTTCAGAAAGTTCTCATGTACCCCTTCTCCACTAGACAGTTTTTCCTATTACAACATTTTGCATTAGTGTGGTATATTATATAATAGATATATTAGTATTAACTAAAGTCCATAATTTACATTTGGATTCAGCCTTTGTGTTATATAGTTCTGTGGGCTTTGAAAAATGCATAAGGTCATATATCCACAATTATAATATCATATGGAAGGAACAGTTTTACTGTACTAAAAATCCTCTGTGCCCTGGTTATTCATCCCTCCCTCTCCAAAACCCTAAAAACCACTGATCTTTTTATCTTTAGTTTTGCCTTTTTACGAATGTCATAGAGTTGGAATTATACAGCATGTAGCCTTTTCAGATTTGTTTCTTTTACTTAGAAATATGCCTTCTGGTTCTTCTATGACTCTTTGTGGCTTGATCACTTATTTCTTTTCAGGACTGAATAACATCCCATTGTTTGGATATACCACAGTTTGTTTACCTTTCAACCCACTGAAGGACATCTTGTTGCTTTCAGTTTTGGGGAGTTATGAATAAAGCTGCTGCAAACATCTACATGCAAGCTTTTTTTGTGGACTAGATTTTCAGTTCATTTGGGTAAATACCTAGGATTGTAATTGCCAGAGAATATGGTAAGAGTGCACCTAAGAAACTGTCAGACTGTCTTCCAAAATGTCTGTACCATTTTGAATTCCCACCAAAAATGAATGAGAATCACTGTTGTTCCATACCCTTACCAATATTTGGTGTTGTTTCAGGATTTTGGCCATTTTAATGGGTGTGTAATGGTATCTCATTGTTTTAATTTGCAATTCTCTGGTGACACATGATATTGAGTATCTTTTCATATGCTTATTTGCTATTTGGTGAGGTCTCTGTTCAGATCTTTTCCCCATTTTTAAATTGTGTTATTTTCTTATTGCTGAATTGAAGAGTTCATTGTATATTTTGGACACAAGTGCTTTATCAGATATGTGTTGTGTAAATATTTTCTCCAGCCAGTGGCTTGTTTTTTCATTGCCTGAATTGTGTCTTTTGCAAAGTAGAAAAATTTAATTTTAATGAAGTCCAATTTAACAATGTTTTCTTTGATGGATTGTGCTTTTGATGTTGTGTCTAAAAGGTCATCTCCAAACCCAAGGTCACCTAAATTTTCACCTATATTATCCCCTAGAAGTTTTCTAGTTTTATGTTTTACATTTAGGTTTATGATCCATTTATGGCTAATTTTGGTCAAAATTGTGATACCTGTGTCTAGATCCTCTCTCTTTTTTTTTTTTTGCATATGGATGTCTAGTAGTTCTAGCACCATTTGTTGAAAAGACTATCTTTTCTTTACTGAATTGCCTTTGCTTCTTTGTCAAAGACCAGTTGGCTATATTTGTGTAGGCCTATTTCTGAGTTATTCATTTTGGTCCATTGATCTGTTCATTCTTTCACCAGTATCATACTGTCTTGATTACTGTAGCTTTATAGGAAGTCTTGAAGTTGGGTAATGTCACGTCTCAGTTTCCTTTTTTTTTTTTTGTTTATTTTATATTTGAGAGAGATAGAGCATGAGCCAGGGAAGAACAGAGTGAGAGAGAGAGAGAGGCACAGAATCCAAAGCAGGTTCCAGGCTCTGAGCTGTCAGCACAGAGCCCAATACGGGTCTCGAACTCGAACTGTGAGGTCATGACCTGAGCTGAGGTTGGATGCTTAACTGATTGAGCCATCCAGATGCCCCAGGTAGTGTTAGTTCTCTAATTTTGTTCTTTTCCTTTTTCTCCTATAAATGGGTAATAGTTTATAATTTATTTGCATGCCTCTGTTGTTTAAAGTAGGCATTTTGAATATTATAATGTGGTAACTCAGGTTCTCCTGTCTCCCAGGGTTTGCTGTTGCTGATTGTCTTGGGAGTACTGTTGGCTGTTTGTTTAGTGACTGCTCTAAACTATTTTGTAAAGACTATATTCTTTGTTATGTGTGGCCATTGTATTCTTGACACACTTGATTCACTTAGTGGCCAGCTAGTGCTTTGATAGAGATTTTCTTAAATATCTAGAGATAAAATGAAACAAAACTTTGGATTTTTGTAGATTGGTTCTGTGTGGAAATATTTCCTGGATGTTTATCCAGGCTGTTTACAACTCTGCCCTAGCTTTCACTTTCGGCTTTCACAGAGCCAAAGGTCAACCAAAGGTGTAAGTTTAGGATTTTCTTAGCTCTTTTCTGAACATGCATCCAGCCCTAGACATGGGTGGCTTTCTAGATTTCCTGGTTCACATGGAGATTTCCAAAGACTCTTATCTACCACGTATCTCTTTTGTGAGCTTCTTCCTTCCCTGGCTTTTTGATGTGTGTGCTGTTTGTCACATTTGCTATTCCTTGTTCCAGTGCCTGTGGCTAGTATATTTGCCTATAAAGATTTTCAGTAAACATTACCCAGGAGGTTTCTCCATCCCCGAGAAAGTTCTGAAAAGGGTGAAACAAAGCCAAGCCCCTGAGTGCGTCCCTCAGAGAATGCCTAGACAGGTTAAAACACAGAAGCACAATTTTTTGATGATAAGGTCTGTATTGCCTCCCCTGGTACCAGCAAGCTGCATAACTGGAGAATATATCACATTTAATTATGCAAACAGAAATGACTCTGATAGTGAATGAAAAGATCACTGGGATTTTGTGTTAGGAAGTAGAGGTCTGAGAGCAATCATCCAATATTTATATGTCTTAATGTATATTGTATTTCTAGAATTTGGACACATATCAAGATGCCCTGAAGAACAGCACAACCCTTTGGGGAATAGCCTTTTAAACATCATGACCAAAGACAAAGAATCTATCACCAGAAGCTTTTGCTTTGTGTACATTTTGACCTTAATAGTTGGAACCATAATCCAGTTCTCTGATGAAAGTGAATTTGCAGTAGACATGTCGAAAATGAAACTTACGCATGTTCCAAAAGACCTGTCACCAAAAACCAAAGTCTTAGATATATCTCAAAACTACATATCTAAGCTTCACATCTCTGACATTAGCTATCTCTTAGGGCTGGAAGTTTTGATACTTTCCTATAATAGACTCCAGTGCCTCGATTTTAGCATTTTCAAGTTCAACCAGGGTTTGGAATATTTGGATTTATCTCACAATCAGTTGCAGAAGACCTCTTGCCACCTTATCAGGAGTCTCAAGCATTTAGACCTCTCATTCAATGACTTTGATGTCCTGCCCATCTGTAAGGAATTTGGCAACTTGACGCAACTGAATTTCTTAGGATTAAGTGGTACAAGGTTACGACAATTAGATCTGCTACCAATTGCTCATTTGCATCTAAGTCACATCCTTCTGGATTTAGAGGGTTATTACGCAAAAGAAAGTGAAACAGAAAGTCTTCAAATTCTGAATACAAAAACACTTCACCTTGTTTTTCACCCAAATCAGTTATTCTCTGTCCAAGTGAACATATCAGTTAACAGTTTAAGGTGCTTACAACTGACTAATATTAAATTGAATAACGACAACTGTCAAATTCTAATTAAATTTTTATCAGAACTCATTAGAGGCCCAACTTTACTGAATTTTACTCTCAAACATGTGGAAACAACTTGGAAATGCCTGGTTAGAGTTTTTCAATTTCTTTGGCCCAAACCTGTAGAATATCTCAATATTTACAATTTAATAATAGTTGAAAGCATTGATGAAGAAGATTTTACTTATTCTAAAACAGCACTGAAAGCATTGAAAATAGAGCATGTTACAAACAGAGTTTTTATTTATTCACAGACGGTGTTATATACATTTTTTTCTGAGATGAACATTATGATGTTAACCCTATCAGATACACCTTTTATACACATGCTTTGTCCTCAGACATCAAGCACATTTAAATTTTTGAACTTTACCCAGAATGTTTTCACAGACAGTGTATTTCAAAAGTGTTCCAAACTAGTTAGATTGGAAACCCTTATCTTACGAAAGAATAAATTAAAAGGCCTTTACAATATAGGTCTCATGACTAAGCATATGACATCTTTGGAAATATTGGATGTTAGTTGGAATTCTTTGGAATATGATAGACATGATGGAAATTGCACTTGGGGTGGGAGTATAGTGGTGTTAAATTTGTCTTCAAATATACTTACTGACTCTGTTTTCAGATGTTTACCTCCTAAGGTCAAGGTACTTGATCTTTATGATAACCGAATACGGAGCATTCCTAAACTAATCATGAAACTAGAAGCTTTGCAAGAACTCAATGTTGCCTGCAATTCCTTAGCCCACCTTCCTGACTGTGGAGCTTTTAGCAGCCTTTCTGTACTGATCATTGACCATAATTCAATTTCCAACCCATCAGCTGATTTCTTCCACAGCTGCCAGAAGATTAGGTCCATAAGAGCAGGAAACAATCCATTCCAATGCACCTGTGAGCTAAGAGAATTTATCCAGAATATAGGCCAAGTATCAAGTGAAGTGGTAGAGGGTTGGCCTGATTCTTATAAGTGTGACTATCCAGAAAGCTATAAAGGAACCCCACTAAAGGACTTTCATGTGTCTCAGTTATCCTGCAACACAGCTCTGCTGCTTGTCACCATTGGGGTCACTGTGCTGGTGTTGACTGTTACTGTGACCGTCCTCTGTATGTACTTTGATCTGCCCTGGTATCTCAGGATGGTGTGTCAGTGGACCCAGACCCGGCACAGGGCAAGGAACCTACCCTTAGAAGAACTCCAAAGAACCCTTCAGTTCCACGCTTTTATTTCATACAGTGAACACGATTCTGCCTGGGTGAAGAATGAACTGGTACCTTACCTAGAAAAAGAAGACCTAAGGATTTGTCTCCATGAGAGAAACTTTGTTCCTGGCAAGAGCATTGTGGAAAATATCATCAACTGCATTGAGAAAAGTTACAAGTCCATCTTTGTTTTGTCTCCCAACTTTGTTCAGAGTGAGTGGTGTCATTATGAACTCTACTTTGCTCATCACAATCTCTTTCATGAAGGATCTAATAATTTAATCCTGATCTTGCTGGAACCCATTCCACAGAACTGCATTCCCAGCAAGTATCACAAGCTGAAGGCTCTCATGACACAGCGGACTTACTTGGAATGGCCCAAGGAGAAGAGCAAACATGGACTTTTTTGGGCTAATATTAGAGCTGCTTTTAACATGAAGTTGACATTAATTGCTGAAAACAATAATGCAGAAACTTATAAAAAGTCAGGAAATTCAATTTAAGAAACCATCATTAACTTGGATTCTGACGAACATGATGATTTTAAGTTTCTGTCTAGATGATACCTCTATTATATCTACACATTCTGGAAGACTAAATGAAAACTAGGTTTTAACGAAGCTGAGGACCAAGGCTGGAGGCTGAGGTGGTGCTCAAACTTGCCTATTACAGGTAGCTCAGTCTCTTCTGGTTCAACCATTCAGTTTTGAGTGGAAACACACAAGTAAATGGTCATTCAAGGACCTTTCCTCTCCCTTCTCCTTTCCCAAAGAGAGTCTGTGTGAGCAGGAGTTTATGGGACTTTATGGCAGCAAGGAAAGTCAAACTCAGAAGTGTACCCAATGGCCCTTGGAGTGTCCTATGGAGCCTCATTGAACTCTGGGTGAGCTTTGTCATCCTGTTCAACTTTGGAGCTTGGGAAAAAATTAGACCATTTATGGAAAATAAAGAATTTTTGTTCACATCTCAGGAAATTATTAAATTTCTGACACTGTCACACAAATATGCAATTAACCAGTGGGGACTCATGACATAATAATTTACATATATAAAGGAAAATACAGTTGCCCCTTGAACAACATGGGTTTGAACTACATGGATCTGTTTGTAGTTCTTTTTTTTTTTTAATGGACTTTTTACAGTACAGTACTATAATTATATTTTCTCTTCCTTGTGACTTTCTTTTTTTTTGTTTTTTTTAATTTTTTTTTTCTACGTTTATTTATTTTTGGGACAGAGAGAGACAGAGCATGAACGGGGGAGGGGCAGAGAGAGAGAGGGAGACACAGAATCGGAAACAGGCTCCAGGCTCCGAGCCATCAGCCCAGAGCCCGACGCGGGGCTCGAACTCCCGGACCGCGAGATCGTGACCTGGCTGAAGTCGGACGCCCAACCGACTGTGCCACCCAGGCGCCCCCCCTTGTGACTTTCTTAATGTTTTCTTTTTTATAGTATATTTTATTGTGAGAATACAGTATTTAATACATGTAACATCCAAAATGTATATTCATTATTTATGTTATCAGTAAGGCTTCTGGACAACAGGAGGCCATTTTGAAGTTATTAAGGTAAGTTGAGGTTATTGAGGTAATTAAGTTTTGGGGTTGTTAAAAGTTATACACAGATTTGTGACTACACAGGGGGTCAGCACCCCTAACCCCCATGTTGTTCAAGGGGCAACTGTATAGCCTTTAGTTACAGGCTGTTAAGGACAAAGACATGGATTTATTTGTTTGCAAAGGAAACTCCGAGCCAACTTTATTTGTAACTGGTTATTGAATAGGAGTTTTCTGGTTGTCTTAGTTTTAGCAAATGCCTCAAAGCTGACAAAAGGTAATAAATGCCACCACATTTTAAGTGGAGATACTAGACATAGCCAGGCTGGATGTATTAAAGAATAGCAGAAAGAGCCTTGTAACTACCAACACATATCACCTATCTCCAGAATAGATTCAAAAGGGTGGTTAGATATCATTAAGTAGAGGTTCTAGACCTATGGGGAGATTGCTTTGGATTTCTTCCAAAGGTAAATGAGAGGGTCTCTAAGCATAATATAAAAGTATCCTGGCATCCCACTCTCAGCCTGCAGCTTATAGAATAACAAGAGTACACAAATTCAGTGCATGATGTGAGAGCTCTTGGAAGAGCTTGATGAGTGTCCCTGGGAGTTTTGTGGCAGGGGTGGGGATTGTGCACATAAAGATTGGTAAATAATGTTTTGAAAATATAGGTGCTTGATAAATTTTGTTGAAATGAATGGATGAGTGCTACCCACCTAGAGAATTCAGTAGGTGAGAAGTTGATGTGGATAGCCCAAAATGGGAATATGAGGAGAGAAGAGAAGCAATGATTGCAACCTGACTTCCATTTTTTGTCATGGCAAAGTCTGTGAATTTCTTGTAGATCATGTTGACTATGGGAAGGGTAGGTGGGCTTGAGTTGTCATGATGGGACTTCAGCTACCAGGGCAACCTGTTTGCAAAGGGACTATAGTAATAGAAGCCATGGGGTTAGGCGGAAGAGATGTATGGGGGGAATTGCTGCAAGCAATCAGCCAGAGAATATGCCCCCTGCATCAAGGAACTATGCAATGGGGTATCCACCTGAGACCTCTGAATAACCAACAGATACATCCTGTGAAAGAGACAACAGTTGGACTCTGCCATAATAAGAACCGACATGATGGCTTGTCTGCCTTACCCAATAGTTAAATGCAGGGATATTTGCTCCTCTTTGTCTAAAATACTCTTCCCTTGAAGTGGTCTGGGCACATCCAGAATATAAAGAAAGCAGAGAAGATGGTGGAATAAAAAAGAAACTGACCACACTTATTCCCTGATTCACTGCAAGAAAGACCTGAGATGGAGCCAAACAAAATTTTAAATTAGGTGTGAGAGTGATATTACTTGGACTGTCCCGGACATTTTAATGCCTGAAATAGAGGTGCAATTATTATAATATGACTTGTCAATAAAATCTATGGCATCTGCCCAAGATTCAGGGTAGATTCTGAATAGATCCTGATAGAGAAAGATTCCACAAAACCTGGTTGTAAGGCAGTGGTTAGAGAAAAAAATAAAGTCCTTTCCTTCTGGAGTTAGCTCATTCAATAATAACTGAGTTTATTTAATAATAAACCAGTTTCATAATTAATAGTTGTAAAGAAATAAGCTTTAAAGGAATTTTATTAGAGTCATCTTTTATTGGCATTAGCCCTCCTCTGCCTTTCAAGAGAGCACTTAATTCTCCTTCACAGGACCTCTCTCAAGTTGTAAATTTTCCTTTGGCTCTGTTGCACTGTTTTTTAAACCAACAAAACAAAACAGCAAACAAACTATGTCACACATTTATGAATAGCTCTGAATGGCCACAAGCATAAAATGCCTTTGAAATCCTCATTTTTATCTTAAAACTCCATGCAAATAGAATGTCCCCTTCCTTCATATTTGTGTGATGCCTTTCCATGCTCCAAATCTACTGCCACAAGTTGGGAAGTTTGCCTTAATATATTTTTAGTTATTAACACCGTGATGAGAATAAAAACTAAGCACGTCAATAAGGTGACAGGTTCAAAGGAATGGGACATAGCAAAGATGATTAGGGAGTGCTTCTGGCTTCAGAGGTTTTGGGCAAGCCTTGTTCAGCATAAAGGCCCTCAGCCTGTGGCGGGGATGGCCCTTCAAAGGGAAGGCACAGTGGGCACAAAGTTGGAATTGAAAGGGAGCCGTGAGCAAAGAAAGCATCCAACTGGCAGCCTTACTGGATGTGTTAGGTTTCCACGGCTGCCATAACCAATTACCACAAAGCTTAGGACACCAGAAGTTGATCTCTCACAATTTCGGAAGCCAGAAGTCCAAAATCAAGGTGTCAGCAGGCTTACTTCCTTCTGGAGGCTCTGAGGGAGAAATGTCCCGTGCCTTTCTCCCAGTGTCTGGTGGTTGCTGGCAATCCTGGCCATTGCTTGGCTTGTGGATGTATCACCCCAGTCCCTGCCTCTATCTTCGCATGGCCTTCTCCTGTCTTCTTTTCCGTCTCTTATAGGGACACTCTCATTGGATTTAGGGCCCTTCTTAATCTAGTATGATCTCGTCTTAACTTCTCACTGTATCTGCAAAGACTCTGTTTCAAAACAAGGCCACATTCTGAGGTTCCAAGTGCACAGGAATTTTTTTTGGAAGGGGGCATTATTCAACCCACCACCCTGGGGAAGACACAACTGTCTCTGGTGGCTTGGAGACTCAACTGGGTGTGGCAGTAGAATAAATAAATGCTATCTTGGGGAGAGGGAAAAATATGAAAGAAGCAGCTTGGGAAGTCCCGAGGTGCAAACGAGAGATAGTGGTAAAGAGATTGCAATGGATGGGTGGGGGAGAATGGGAAAGAGATGGTGGGTGACTGGGATATACATGGGCAAGAGTCTGGGTTTTAATGAGAGTGAAAACACAAAAAACAATGCTCAGAAAGGAGGAAGTCAGTTCCTGTCTAGATTTCCTGAGAGTGATTTGATTAGAAAAGAATGAGAATAAATCACAAAGAGACCTGGAGGGATTTCTAAGGCCATAGGGACTTTCTAGAGGTTTTTAGTTATGGTAAGTTTCTAAGGAATCTCAACAGAGCCAAGCGTAAATATGAAGTAGTTTTTATTTTTCCCCACTCAGTTAACTGAATTCTAAAGTTCTCCTCTTCTCATCCCTTAGTGATATCTCAAGCAGATTTCATATCTCTCTAGCCCTTCGAGGTATTAAAAGTGCAATCTAGGGGCAACAAGGAGGCTCTGTCGGTTAAGCGTCCCACTTCGGCTCGTGTCATGACCTCACAGTTTATGGGTTCAAGCCCCACATTGGGCTCTGTGATGACAGTTCAGAGCCTGGAGCCTTCTTTGGATCCTGTGTCTCCCTCTTTCTCTGTTCCTCCCCTGCTCGTGTGCTGTCTCTTCTGGACCTGATGTAGAGACCAGGAATGAGGGGTTGGAAGGCAGATGTCCTTTTCTATAATTGTGTTGGTTAAGGTACAGAACAAGGAGACCTCAAACTCAAGGGCTTAAATAAGATAGAAGTTTCTTTCTTTCTTAAATGTAGGACAAATATAGTCAGGAGGTCTAGGATAGGTAGCTGTGTCTACTCTACAAAGTCATTCAAGAGCTCAGACTGGCCAGTTGGCTCTGTTTTCCATAGCTCTTGCCTCCATTCTTTTTACATGGAGTCACCAGGATGAATGAAGTCCTCCTGTGCTTTCTCTGAGTATGTGGACCAAGGGAAGGTGAGTGGAGATATACCCCTTCTCCCAGGTACATGATCACAGGTCTCTAATTACCTGTTGGCAAGGGTTACTCCAACAGAAACCTCCATGGGAGTAGATACCAGGTCCTCTGTTTAGTTATACTCCTAAACTCCCTGCGAGTTTGCTCAGAGAGGGACAACCCTTGGGTGAGGCGAGGGGTGTCCTGCACATTTGTGTATCAAAGCCAGCATTCACCTGAGGAAACAAATGCTTAGTCTCTCTGTCCAGTCTCCATAAGTGATTCTACTGGCATAGCCCCTTTACTTGGCTTGAAAAGGAGAGAGTATGTTACTTCTCCCCTGAGGCGAAGAGCGTGCAGCCTAAGATCACAAACCCTGGTATCCCAGTGCTGCTGACTTGCTGCCGTCCCCAGCACTCTCAGGTGGCTGGGAAGTATGAGAGTGAGGCAGTGGTGGGGAGGGCCATTGTCTGGTTCATTGCCCTGATGGAAGTCCTTGGCCTTTGGCAGCTCTCTTAAGAACAAAGGGTATATAACACTTTCTTGTCTTTGGTTTTGGATCCAAATCGTAGGGAAAGTTCCAGTCAATACCCTGTTATGTAATCAGTAGAACCAACAGATGGGAAGGGAAATTGAAATTGTTGGTGGGCTACTGAATTACATAGAAGATGAGCAACTTAAAATTCTAGCCTAAATTTGGATTAAATAATTATAGAAAAGACATATCACTCATAGTAGTAGAAGAAAAAGCAGAGAATAATAACATGGATTTATGTCCATTGACTAAGAAAGTCCACTTAATGGATATATCCTAAAGAAATAATTGTTCAGACACATCCTAAGGAAATGCATGAAGATGCTGCTTATGGCAGAATTGTTTATAATAGCAAAAATTGAAAACAACTTAAATACCTAACATCAGAAGATTGGTTAAATACATTGTTAATTAAAATATGCATTGTAAATAAAATGGAATGTTATTAGGCCAATACTAAAATTGTAGGTGATGAGGAGAACAGAGGCAAAAGAAATGTGGATAAAATTAAATTTCCTCACAACTTGCAGCCCGTTGACAAATATTGAGACAGGCAGAACATGACACTCAAGGAATTCACAACTGCTCTAACTTTAATGCTTTGCTAGAAGCCAAACACCTTAGCTTGACAATAGCCTGATCTCCAGGATCCTGTAAATCTTCTTTAACATATGAAAATCCTTTTGGAAATTTCTGTCTTTATCCCCCCAACTTAAAACTATATAATCAATCTTTCCTCACAATCACAGCGCAGCTCTTTCTGTCTATAGGTCCTGTCCCTGTGCTTTGATAAAAACACCTTTTGCAGCAAAAGTGTCTCAAGAATTCTTTCTTGACCATTCACTCCTGACCCACATTACATCATAGATATTTACTGACATGAAAAGATATTTATAATGTGTTATAAATTAAGAAGAGCAGATAACAAAACAGCATACAGTCTAATGCTATCAGTGTGTGTGTGTGTGTACAAATTTTCTGTGTGTGTGTGTGTGTGTACAAATTTTCTGAACAGCAATTTGGCAGCAGGCATCAAGAGACTAAATCATGTTCATTTACATTAAAAAAGTTTGCATGGTTACTACAAAAATGATATTGGCTTATCTGTATACAGTGAGATTACCATTGATTTATTTTTTTCCTTTTTATTGATTTATATTTTTTGATTCTATTCAGTTAACATATATGCCTTGGGTGATAAAAAAAAGTAAAATAACGAAGAAACTTTTCTTGAGAACACATACACATATATTTGCTTGACCTTGTCGTAGAGAAGAACTTTGTAAACCTAAAAGCAATGTAACAGTAGTCTGCTGGAACTTGTCTGTATAGATTGTGAGAGCTTCCTGTTAAACATTTAGGAATTTTGCAATCATGTCAGTTGGCAGCTAGAAATCAACCATAGTGGAAATATTTATACTGCAGGTATTGGCAAATGCTACAAATCAGGCTTTTTGGGGGAGTGGTGGTGGTGGTGAGCAACCTGGTTTACCAGCACACAACTGAATGACAGTGCTAGCAAAGAGAAAGTCAGTTTTCTTGTTTATATAAAACTATGCATTTATTGGTTCAAAAGATCATGAAATGAAAAGTAAACAATGGGGGAAGGTGTTTGCAAAAAGTCTGACAGACAGTGTCAGTGACATAAAATAGAATGCATAGTTAAATAGTAAAAACATAACCCTGCTAGAGAAATAGGCAAATGACATGAACAGGTAATTCACTAAAAGATACAAATTGCCAATAAACGTGAATAACTGAGACATTTATAATAAAAGAAAATAAAAATGAAACATAGATATCACTCTTCATGTATGAAATTGTCTCCAAAATGCTACTTTTGTGGAGAATGTGGAGAGTGAGTATTCTGACCCCCTTGGGAGCAGGCAGATTGGCACAAACTTAATGGTGAGCACTTGGCAGTTATGTGTCAAGAACATAAACTTGTCCATGCCCTTTAACCTGTTAATTTCTTTCAAAAATATATCCTAGACAACAGTAGAAAACTCCAACCAAGATTGTGTACAAAGTGCTTATTGACATTTTATGAAACTGAAAGAGGGAACCTCCTACCAGGTAAATAGCTAGAGACAAGGATGGCCTTGGCCTACGATTTACTCAGGTAGCAGTTTCAAAAATTTGGCTGGAAAACTTTCAGTAATTAAGGGAGAATTAATGAAAAGGCAGATGTCCAGGTGATGCCATTTTTTATTCCCAGCCAGCTTGATGGGACACAATTTGAGCTCTAGGATCAGGTGGGTAGGAGGAATGGTGGTGTGGGGGAGAGTAGGGAGGGAGGGAAGGAAGCAGAGGCACTCCCCCCTGCCCAAACTAAGGCACTGTGGTCATAGCATTGTTCTTGTCCTTATTGATTAAGAAACCATACTCTATACCCCTTCCTGATAAAAGCACTCAATAAACAAGGACTAGATGGGAACTTTCTCAGCCTGGTGAAAAGCATCAGTGAAACATTCCCAGCTAGCATCATACTTAATGGTGCAATACTCCACACTTTGCCCCCTAACATAAGGAACAAGATGAGGAGTTCTGGTCTCATCACCTCTATTCGACATTGTCCTGGAAATGCTAGCCATGACAATAAGGCAAGCACGTGTTATAAAAAAGCATGCATATTGGAAAGAAAGAAGATGACGTTTTGCAGATGACATGATCTTGTTTGTAGAAAATATTTAGGAATCCACTAAAAAACTAATTAAAACTAATAAACAAGTGTAGCAAGGTTGCAGAGAAGATATACATACAGCCAATCTACACATGAAAAGATGCTCAACATCATTAGGCATCGGGGAATTGCAAATTAAAACCATAACGAAATACCACTTCATTCCCACTAAGAAGGCTATAGTAAAAGTCAGACAATCACTAGTGTTAGCAAGGATGTGGAGAAATTGGAAGACTTTCACACTGCTGGTGGTAATGTAGAATGGTGCAGCTGCTTTGGAAACAGCCTAGAACTTTTCAAAAGGCTAAACATAGCTACCAATTGATGCAGCAATTCCACACCTAAGTACATACCCAAGAGAAAATGTGTCCATAGAAAAACCTGTACCCAAATGTTCACAGCAGCATTATTCATAAAAGCTGTTAAGTGTAAGCAACTCAATTGTCCATCATCTGTCAAGTAGATAAATAAAATGTGGTATATCCATACAATGGAAAATTATTTAGCAATAAAAAATGAAACACTGATAGCAGCCTAATACGGATAAATCTTGAAAACACCAAGCTAAGTGAAGAGACCAATTACAAAGAAGCCCATATTGTAGATTCCATTTACATGAAATGTCCAGAATGGGCAAATCTATAGGGATTAGTACAATGTGTAGTGGCTTTCTAAAGTTGGAGCACATGCAGGTGTGGCCGGTGACAGCTAAGGCGTATGGTGTTTCTCTTTAAGGTGATGAAATATTCTAAATGGATTGTGGTAACAGTTGCATAATTCTGTGAATATATTTAAAGCCATTGAATTGTGTACTTTAAGTGGGTAAACTTTTTTATGGTATGTGAGTTCTATCTCAATAAAGCTTTTGTTTAAAAAAGAAGAAAAAAAACAACTATAGGTCATATCTTAGAGGCAAGATATTTACAATGCCCTAGATCCAAAGAGAATGCCTGGGTATGGAACTAGGGATGGGCAGAAACTGCTATTGAGAGAAGGTGAGGAGTGGGCTGGAGTGTAAGATATGGGAGCTCTATTTGAAGTTAGTTCTCTGGGCTGCTATTAACTGGGCTTAGGTTTGTGCTTATTTGCATGGCTGTGATGACACTCCATCTAGACCTGGGCTTTCCAACATCTCCAGCCCACTGAGCACCTGAAGTGCAGGTAGTCCAAATAGGATGTGCTGTAGGTATAAAACACACACTGGATTCTGAAGACTTAGAATAAAGCACATATAAAATATCTCATTAATAATGTTTGATATTGATTACCTGTGGAAATAATATTTTGTAGCTATTAAAGTAAAATGTTAAACATTTTACAAAGAGGGGTACCTGGGTGGCTCAATCGGTTAAGCATCAGACTTTGGATCAGGTCACGATCTCATGCTTCGTGGGTTCAAGCCCCACATCAGGCTCTGTGCTGACAGCTCAGAGCCTGGAGCCTGCTTGGGATTCTGTCTTTCTCTCTCTCTCTCTCTCTCTCTCTCTGCCTTTCCCCTGCTCATGCTCTGCCTCTCTCTCTCTCTCTCTCTCTCTCTCTCAAAAATAAATAAATTAATTAATTAATAAACATTTAAGAAATTTTTTTACAAAGAAATTATATTCTGAAAGGGCGGGCCTACGCCGGCCGACTCCATCTTGTTCTGTGTCCTTCACCTTGACCACACCTCCCCTTGAGTAAACCCCCCCTCACCTGCCTAACAGGACTCGGACCCTTCCCCAGGACCCTTCCCCAGCCAATCGGCTGAGGCCATAGCCATTACCTCACCAACTGCCCCCAGGCCCCAATAAAACCTTTGTCCTTTTGAAACTCGCTCTCTTTCCCTGGTATCTCACCGCTGCGTCGGTGCAGGTAGGGGATTGAGCTCGAGCTAGCTCGAATAAAGGCTCTTTGCTTTTGCATCGGACTCGGCTCCCTAGTGGTCTTTGGGGATCATGAATTCTGGGCATAACAATTCCTGAGAATTAAAGTTTTCTTTAGGACACATGGATCAATGCATGGGTGTACATGATTACAAGTGTGTGTTCGTCCAATGGCAATAGGGAGGAAAGAAGGAGGTGGGTGGGCAATCGGAGTGGTGGGAGGAAATTTGAAGGGAATCACAGGACTTCAGAGTGCTCACAGGCTTTGCTTCCTGCCCTGTGGGCTTTCCTCTCCAGACCTGGTTCAAAGTCAAATACGTCTGGGAGCTGAATTCTTACTCAGAAACCACCCTCGTCTCCAGTGAAGGGTCTGAGGGAAGAAATGGTAAGAGTGGAGGAGGGGGAGGTTCATTCTTGCAGTTTCAGAAATATATTTATAGATACATTTCCCCTATTAAACAAAGTGTAGGGGCGTGGTAGGGGGAAACAGAGAGATACACAGAATATTAGAAGAACCCCAAGTTCTGAGTTAAGGGAAGTTGGCCTTGCTCACTGGGGAAAAAGAAGCTGATCACAGCAAAAAATTGTATCCAGTCTATGACTGCCCGTCGTACAATACTAGGCTGGGGACAAGTTCTGAGGCAGACAGCTGGCATTTCTTAACTTTATTTGCCCATTTGTGGTGGTTGCTGATGAGGTTTTGGGGTGATGGGGGGTCCGAAGCTGACAACCAAGAACATTCTTGAAGACGTCTTTGGTGGAAAAAAGATGATTTTATTAAAGCATGGGGACAGGACCCATGGACCATGAGGAGAGACTGGTTATATGTTATGGAGTTGGGGGAGGTAAAGTCCAGGGGAAGTTTCCGATGAGATTTTCATCTGCTAAAGACTCCCAGGATACTGGAGGCCTAGCTACTGTCAAACTAAGGTTGTTTTCCCTCTAGCAAAGCATTAGCATTAAGACAATAGGGAGTCCCTGGAAAAAAAGCCTCAAGTATTTGTCTGGGCTGCAGGTTATAAGGAAATTTAATTTTTTCTGCCATTTCTTTCTGCCTTTGTTTCCCACATCAGTTGTTGCTTTTGTTATGTCAAAAGAATGGCACTATCAGAATGAATTCCTAGAGTGTGCAGACAACTAACCAGAAGGAGATGTCTTCGACTTTACTGTTAGATAGTATGTTTCTCACATGGAGTTTTAAAAAATAACTTAAGTTTATTTATTCATTAAGAGAGAGAGAGGGGGGGGGGCGGGAGAACAAGTGCGGGAGGGGCAGAGAGAGAGAGTCCCAAGCAAGCTCTGTGCTGTCAGCACAGAACTTGACTCGGGGCTCCATCCCCTGGAACCGGGAGATCATAACCTGAGGTGAAATCAAGAGTCAGACGCTTGGGGCGCCTGGGTGGCGCAGTCGGTTAAGCGTCCGACTTCAGCCAGGTCACGATCTCGCAGTCCATGAGTTCGAGCCCCGCGTCAGGCTCTGGGCTGATGGCTCAGAGCCTGGAGCCTGTTTCCGATTCTGTGTCTCCCTCTCTCTCTGCCCCTCCCCCGTTCATGCTCTGTCTCTCTCTGTCCCAAAAATAAATAAACGTTGAAAAAAAAAAAATTAAAAAAAAAAAAAAAAAAAAAAAAAAAAAGAGTCAGACGCTTAACTGACCGAGCCGCCCAGGTGCCCCTAAAAAATCACTTTTTGAACTAAGTTTGAAAATATCAATGGCAAAAAATTCAAGCACCAGACTGTCTCGGAAAACAAGTTTGTTAAAAACAAGGGACTAGTTAGCATCCATTCTCTATTAGCACATGAATGATCTTCTCTCTCTAGGAGTTTTAGCAGAGTGCTGATCTTGACCCCTCCCTCTTTAATGGGGGACTGATCAAAACGCAAGAATAGAAGCAAAGCATCTGAGACACAGCCGGGTCTGCTCTTCCTTTCTCAGCCCAGCCGCCACAATATGCATTTTGAATTCAGCCAATAATCATCTGTGGTTTATCAACAGCATGTTTTTCACTTCGCACAGAAACAGCAGTCAGCTGTCTAGAATGAAAGAGCCACAGAAATTCTATTTTAATACAGGCCTATCAATTAACCCACCAGCCCCTATTCTCCATATGAATAGGAGAAAATTGGTTTACACTTCCTGTGTAATTTCAGTGGGATTCAGTAGATGGCACAAAAGAGCTTTTCTTCCCACCCCCAACATTTAAATATAGTTGCTAGTGAAATAAATGTTCCAGGAAGTACTTAAATTTCCTACAGATTGCCAATGCGACCGACTGGCAGGTTTGTTGGTAAGCAGCAATATATATATTTTTTAATATCCTATAGAAAGAAAATAATGGTTTAACTAGTGATCAGACACAAAAATCTCAAAAGTCTCTGTGATTAAGAGACACTGTGGGTTTGGGGTGTTTTTCTAAGTGGGTTATTTCTGATGCGTACTTACTGTGGTTTGCACTAGTGTTTAATTATCAGCTGCTCATCCTAAGTCAGAGAAAGGGTTTTTTTGGCGTGTCTTTGTTTTTCTTTGGATGACACCTCATCGCATGCATGGCTGGCTCTCAGGAGACTTATGTGAGTTGAAGGATGAATATTCCAGTCGCAAACACCTCACAGTTTTCTTACAGAGCTTCTCTCTGTTGGTTTCAGATGGCATCGTTCTTCTTCCCGTCCTTCCCCGTTTCTCCCTTTGCAATGAGAATGCTGCAGAAAAGGGGGGTGTAGGTAAATTAGTCCTGGAGGTGGTGCTGTCCTATAACCCCTCTGTTTTATGGACAGGTTTATTTTATTTCTCTGGGCTGTTCCACAAGATCTTCTTTTCTGTTTTCTCAAGCCACCGAAACCATTCTGGGTGCTACTAGTCAGATGGAATTGTAGATCTTGAAAAATGTTTCCCAGGCTACACCCACTTTGATCAAAAGAGTCGAAAGTAGCTGCATCTTGGGACGTCTGGGTGGCTCAGTCCGTTAAGCTTTTAACTATTGATTTCAGCTCAGGTCACGATCTCCTGGTTGGTCAGATGGAGCTCTGTGTTGGGCTTCAGGCTGTCAGTGCAGATTCTCTCTCTCTCTCTCAAAATAAGTAAACTTAAAAAAAAAAAACAAAAAAAAAGGAAGTTCATCTTTACAATAAAAAGGAAAAGTTTACAAAACCACTTAGGAAACAAAGCCAAAAAACTCTTGAACTGGTTCTGATCTTTTCAACTTAATAGCTAGTTGGCCTTGTGTAGAGAAGACTTGTAAATACTATTTGTGGTGCCGAACTTAATAGTGCCAGATTGATTGTATGGATTTTATCCATTCAATTTCCCCAAAGTCTCTAAAGATAATTCAAATGTATCGATGCATTGTCTCATATGAAGTGAGGCTAAATCTATCTTTTTTAAAATGTTTATTTTTATGGAATACTTGGGTGGCTCAGTCAGTTAAGCCTCTGACTTCGGCTCAGGTCATGATCTCATGGTTCATGGGTTCAAACCCCATCTTGGACTCTCTGCTGACAGCTCAGAACCTGAAGCCTGCTTCGGATTCTGTGTCTCACTTTATCTCCACCCCTTCCTGATCGTGCTCTGTCTCTGTCTCTCAAAAGTAAATCAACACTAAAAAAATGTTTTAATGTTTGTTTTTATTGGTGTATAGAAATGCCACAGATTTCTACATATTGATTTTTTATATCCTGTGACTTTCCTGAACTTCACGTATCAGCTCTAGCAGTTTTGTGGTGGAGTCTGGGTTTTCCACATAGAGTATCATGTCATCTGCGAAGAGTGAAACTTTGACTTCTTTCTTGCTGATTTGAATGCCTTTTATTTCTTTTTGTTTTCTGATTGCTGAGGCTAGGACTCCTAGTACTATGTTAAACCACAGTGGTGAGAGTGAACATCCTTGTTCCTTAGGGGGAAAGCTCTGTTTTTCCCCTTTGAGGATGATATTAGGAGTGTGTCTTCCATATATGGCTTTTATGATCTTGAGGTATGCTCCTTCTATCCCTACTTTCTTGAGGGTTTTCATCAAGAAAAGATGCTGTATTTTGTCAAATGCTTTCTCTGCATCTACCGAGAGGAGGTTCTTGCTTGTCCTTTCTTTTATTGATGTGATGTATCACATTGATTGTTTCGCAGATATTGAACCAGTTCTACATCCCAGGTATAAATCCCACTTGGTCGTGGTGAATAATTTTTTTAATGTATTGTTGGATCTTATTGGCTAGTATCTTGTTGAGAAATTTTGCATCCATGTTCATCAGGGAAATTGGTCTATACTTCTCCTTTCTAGTGGGGTCTTTGTCTGGTTTTAGAATCAAGGTAATGCTGGCCTTGTAGAATGAGTTTGGAAAATTTTCTTCCATTTCTATTTTTTGGAACAGTTTCAAAAGAGTAGGTGCTAACTCTTCTTTAAATGTTTGGCAGAATTCCCCTGGAAAGCCATCTGGTGCTGAACTGTGGTTTGTTGGGAGAATTTTGATTACTAATTTGATTTCTTTACTGGTTATGGGTCTGTTCAAATTTCTATCTCTTCCTGTTTCAGTTTTGGTAGTTTACATGTTTCTAGGAATTTGTACGT
This sequence comes from Prionailurus bengalensis, assembly GCF_016509475.1. Classification (NCBI taxonomy): domain Eukaryota; kingdom Metazoa; phylum Chordata; class Mammalia; order Carnivora; family Felidae; genus Prionailurus; species Prionailurus bengalensis. Next base: position 173,968,155 of record NC_057344.1, read on the forward strand.
TTGTTCCAGATTGTCCATTTTATTGGCATATAATTGTTCCTAATATTCACTTATTATTGTTTGTATTTCTGTTGTGTTGGTTGTGATCTCTCCTGTTTCAATCTTGATTTTATTTATTTGGGTCCTTTCCTTTTTCTTTTTAATCAAAGTAGCTAGTGGTTTATCAATTTTGTTAATTCTTTCAAAGAACCAGCTTCTGGTTTCACTGATCTATTCTACTGTTTCTTGTTATTGTTGTTTTGATAGTATTTATTTCTGCTCTAATCTTTATTATTTCCTGTCTCCTGCTGGTTTGGGGTTTTATTTGCTGTTCTTTTTCCTGCTCTTTAAGGTGTAAGGTTAGGATGTGTATCTCTGACCGTTCTTCCTTCTTTAGAAGGCCTGGATTGCTACATACTTTCCTCTTCTAACCACCTTTGCTGCGTCCCAGAGGTTTTGGGCTGTGGTGTTATCATTTTCATTGGCTTCCATGTACTTTCTAATTTCCTCTTTAACTTCTTGGTTAGCCCATTCAGTCTTTAGTAGGATGGTCTTTAGTCTCCAAGTATTTGTTGTCTTTCCACATTTTTTCTTGTGGTTGATTTTGAGTTTCATAGCATTGTGGTCTGAAAATATGCACAATATTATCTCCATCTTTTTGTACTTGTTGAGGGCTGATTTGTGTCCCAGTATGTGAACTGATCTGGAGAACGTTCCATGAATGTGTATTCTGCTGCTTTAGGACGAAACGTTCTGAATATATCTGATAAGTCCATCCAGTCCAGTGTGTCATTCAAGGCCATTGTTTCCTTGTTGATTTTGTGTTTAGATGATCTGTCCATTGTTGTAAGTGGGGTGTTGAAGTCCCCTACTATTATGCCATTGTTATCTATCAGTTTCTTTATGTTTGTGATTAATTGATTTGTATATTTGGGTGCTTTCACATTTGGACCATAAATGTTTACAATTGTTAGATCTTCTTAGTGGATAGACTCCTTAATTATGATATAAGGCCTTCTTCATCTCTTGTTACAGTCTTTATTTTAATGTCTGGATTGTCTGATATAAGTGTGGCTACTCCGGCTTTCTTTTGGTGACCATTAGCATGATAGATGGTTCTCCATCCCCTTACTTTCAATCTGAAGGTTTCTTTGGTCTAAAATGGGTCTCTTGTAAACAGCATGTAGATAGATCTTGTTTTCTTATCCATTCTGTTACCCTGTGTCTTTTGATTGGAGCATCCAGTCCATTGACGTTTAGAGTGAGTGCTGAAAGATATGAATTTATTGCCATTATGTTCCCTGTAGAGTTGGAGTTTCTAGTGGTGTTCTCTGGTCCTTTCTAGTCTTTGTTGCTTTGGTCTTTTTTTTTTTAATCTTTTCTTCCCTTAGAGAGTCCCCCTTAAAATTTCTTACAGGGCTGGTTTAGTAGTCACAAACCACTTTAATTTTTGTTTGTCTGGGAAACTTTTTATCTCTCCTTCTATTTTGAATGACAGTCTTGCTGGATAAAGAATTCTTGGCTGTATATTTTACCAATTCTGCACTTTGAATATATCCTGCCACTCCTTTCTGGCTTGCCAAGTTTCTGTGGATAGGTCTGCTGTGAACCTGATCTGTCTTCCCTTGTAGGTTAAGGACTCTTTTTCCCTTTCTGCTTTCATGATTCTTTCTTGGCCTGAGTCTTTTTTGAATTTGGCTATGATATCCCTTGTTGATGGACAGTTTTTGTTGAACCTAATGGGAGTCCTCTGTGCTTTCTGGATTTTAATGTCTGTGTCTCCCCAGGTTAAGAAAGGTTTCCACTATGATTTGCTCACATAACCGTTCTACCCCTTTTTCTCTCTCTTCATCTTCTGGGACCCCTCTGATTCTGATGTAGTTCCTTTTTAATGAGTCACTGATTTCTCTAATTCTTAAATTGTGCTCTTTTGCCTTAGTCTCCCTCTTTTTTCTGCTTCATTGTTCTCCATAAGTTTTTCCTCTCTATTGCTGATTCGCTGCTCTGCCTCATTCATCCTTGCTGCTGTGGCATCCATCAAGATTGCAGCTCGGTTATAGCATTTTTTTTTTTTAATTTTTTTTTTCAACGTTTATTTATTTTTGGACAGAGAGAGACAGAGCATGAACGGGCGAGGGGCAGAGAGAGAGGGAGACACAGAATCGGAAACAGGCTCCAGGCTCTGAGCCATCAGCCCAGAGCCCGACGTGGGGCTCGAACTCACGGAGCGCGAGATCGTGACCTGGCTGAAGTCGGACGCTTAACCGACTGCGCCACCCAGGCGCCCCTAGCATTTTTTATTTCATTCTGACTAGCTTTTATCTCCGCAGGAAGGGATTCTAATCTGTTTTCAATCCCAGCTGGTATTCTTATTATCGTGATTCTAAATTCTGGTTCAGACATCTTGCTTGCATCTGTGTTGATTAAGTCCCTGGCTGTCCTTTCTTCCTGTTCTTTCTTTTGGGGTGAATCCCTTCATTTTGTAATTTTGAAGGAAGAAAAGAAATTAATAAGGTAAAAAAGATTAAAATTAAAAAATTAAGAACAACACAAAAAAATCAAATAAAGGATGCTAAATCCTAGGTGTGTCCTGATTTGGTTGTTGAAAGGAGCTTGATAGGTTAGAGAAAAAAAAAGGAAAGAAAAGAAAAGAAAAGAAAAGAGGAAAATGCTTGCAAATTTGAAAAAAAATGAATACAATTAAATTGAGTAAAATGAAATAATGGAAGTAAAAAATAAAATTTGAAAATTTTACAAAAAAGTAAAAAGATATACTAGAAAAAATTAAAGAAAAATATTTTTAATAGAATGGAAACTAAAAATAACTTTTTTCTCTTTTTGTATTCAAGAATAAGAAAAGAAAAGAAAAGAAAAGAAAAGAAAAGAAAAGAAAAGAAAATTCGATAGATGGACCAGCAAAAAGACTGAAGTATGATTGAAATTACATCAGTTTTCCCTGGAAGTTGAACTATGAAGCACTTTATAATCTGTAAAGTAAGCAGGTGGAGAGACTTGTGTCGTTCTTGAAGAGTGATGTTGGCCAAGTTGGGCAGAGCTCAGTGTAATGGCTCCATTTTCCACTAGAAGGCACTGCGTAGCTTACTGGGATGGATTGTTGTGGCACTTGTAGGTGTGTATGCACATGCACAGGAGGGGTGAAGATGGCATCACCCAGCTGCCCAGTCTCTAGTATCAGAACTCTGTACTTATAGTTTGTCTTTGTACTCTTTCCGACCAGCAGTTGCACACCCTTCCTTTGTCTCCAGCTTTCCCCTCCCTGTTTTTATATTATTCTTGCTTCCTTTCCCTTATGTTCATCTGTTTTGTATCTTAAATTCCACATATAAGTGAAATCGTATATCTGTCTTTCTTTGACTTATTTCACTTGCCATAATACAATCTAGTTCCATCCATGCTGTTGCAAATGGCAAGACTTCATTATTTTTCATTGCCAAGTAAAATTCCATTGAATATATATGCCACACCTTCTTTATCCATTCATCAGCTAATGGACATTTGGCCTCTTTCCATAATTTGGCTATTTTCGATAGTGCTGCTATAAACATGGGGGTGCAGGTGCCCCTTCAAATCAGCATTTTTGTACCTTTTGAATGAATATCTATTAGTGCAATTGTTGGGTCATAGAGTAGTTCTATTTTTTTTTTTTGAGGAACCTCCATACTGTTTTCTAGAGAGTGGCTGCACCAGTTTGAATTCCCACCAGCAGTGCAAAAGGGTTCATCTTTCTCTGCATCCTCACCAACATCTGTTGTTGCCTGAGTTGTTAATTTTAGCCATTCTGACAGGTGTGAGGTGGTATCTCATTGCGGTTTTGATTTTCATTTCCCTGATAATAAGTGATGTTGAGCATTTTTCATGTGTTTTTTAGCCACCTGGAGGTCTTCTTTAGAAGAAGAGAAGAAAATCTTTTGCCCATTTCTTCACTGGATTATTTGGGTTTTTTTTTGGGGGGGGGTGTTGATTTTGATAAGTTTTTTATAGATTTTGGATACTAACCCTTTACCTAATATGTCATTTGCAAATATCTTCTCCCATTCTGTCGGTTGCCTTTTAGTTTTGCTGATTGTTTCCTTCGCTGTGCAGAAGCTTTTTATCTTGATGAGGTCCCAATGGTTCATTTTGCTTTTGTTTCCTATACCTCCAGAGACACATCAAGTAAGAAGTTATGGGACTGAGGTCAAAGAGGTTGTTGCCTGTTTTCTCCTCTAGGATTTGGATGGCTTCCTGTCTTACATTTAGGGATTTCATCCATTTTGAGTTTATTTTTGTGTATGGTGTAAGAAAGTGGTCCAGTTTTTTCAACACTATTTGCTGAAGAGACTTTTCTTTTCTATTGGATATTTTTTCCTGCTTTGTCAAAGATTAGTTGGTCATAGGTTTGTGGGTCTATTTCTGGGTTCTGGAAAACTATTCTGGGTTCTTGATCTATGTGTCTGTTTTTGTGCCAGTACCAGACTGTCTTGATGATTACAGCTTTGAAATACAGCTTGAAGTCTGGAATTGTGATGCCTCCAACTTTGGTTATCTTTTTCAGGATTGATCTGGCTATTTGGGGTCTATTGTGGATCCATACGAATTCTAGTATTGTTTGTTTGAGCTCCGTGAAAAATGCTATTGGTATTTTGATAGGAATTGCATTAAATGTGTACACTGTTTTGGGTAGTATAGACATTTTAACAATATTTATTCTTCCAATCCACGAGCATGGAATGTTTTTCCATTTTTTGTGTCTTCTTTAATATCTTTCATAAGCTTTCTATAGTTTTCAGTGTATAGATTTTTCACCTCTTTGGTTAGGCTTATTCCTAGGTATTTTATGTTTTTTGGTGCAATTGTAAATGGGACCGATTCCTTGATTTCTCTTTCTGCTGCTTCCTTATTGGTGTACAGAAATGCAACTGAGGGGCACCTGGGTGGCTCAGTCAATTAAGCATCTGATTTCAGTTCAGGTCATGATCTCACAGTTCGTGTGTTCAAGCTCCGTGTTGGGCTCTGTGCTGACAGCTCAGAGCCTGGAGTCTCCTTTGGATTCTGTGTCTCCCTCTCTCTCTGCCCCTCCCCTGCTCATGCTCTGTCTCTCTAGCTCTCTTAAAAATAAATAAAACATTTAAAAATTTTTTTATAAAACCACAGTAAAAAAATGTAACCGATTTCTGTAATTGATTTTATATCCTGCAACTTTCCTGAGTTACATATTAGTTCTAGCAGGACTTGATAGAGTCTTCTGGGTTTTCCACATAGGGTATCATGTCATCTGCGAAGAGTGAAACTTTGAATTCCTTCTTGACAATTTGGATGCCTTTTATTTCTTTGCATTGTCCAATTTCTGAGGCTAGGACTTCTGGTACTATGTTGACTAACAGTAGTGAGAGTGGACATCCTTGTCGTGTTCCTGACCTTAGGGGGAAAGCTCTCAGTTTTTCCCCATTGAGGATGATATTAGGGGTGTGTCTTTTGTATATGGCTTTTATGATCTTGACGTATGATCTCTCTATCCCTACTTTTTTGAGGGTTTTTATCAAGAAAGGATGCTGTATTTTGTCAAATGCTTTCTCTGCATCTCTTGAGAGGATCATGTGATTCTTATCCTCTCTTTTATTAATGTGATATATCACATTGACTGATTTGCAGATATTGAGCCAGCCCTGCAGCCCAGGAATAAATCCCACTTGATCGTGGTGAATATTTCTTTTAATGAATTGTTGGATCCAGTTTGCTAGTATCTTGTTGAGAATTTTTGCATCTATGTTCATCAGAGAAATTGGTCTATAATTCTCCTTTACTGGAGTCTTTGGTTTTGGAATCAAGGTAGTGCTGGCCTCAAAGAATCAGTTTGGAAGTTTTCCTTCCATTTCTATTTTTTGGAACAGCTTCAAGAGAATAGGTGTTTACTCTTCTTTATATGTTTGGTGGAATTCCCCTGGAACACCATCTGGCACTGGACTCTTGTTTGTTTGGAAATTTTTGATTACTGATTGAATTTCTTTACTTGTTATGGGGTCTGTTCAAATTTTCTACGTCTTCTTGTTTCAGTTTTGGTAGTTTACATGTTTCTAGGAATTTGTCCATTTCTTCCAGATTGCCCAATTTGTTGGCCTATAATTGTTCATAATATTCTCTTATTATTTTTTGTATTTCTGAGGTATTGGTTGTGATCTCTCCTCTTTCATTTGTGATTTTATTTATTGGGGCCCTTTCCTTTTTCTTTTTGATCAGTCAGGCTAGGCGTTTACCAATTTTGTTAATTCTTTCAAAGAACCAGCTCCTGGATTTGTTGACCTGTTCTACTGCTTTTTTAAAAATTTTGATATCATTGATCTCTCCTCTAATCTTTATCATTTCCCTTCTTCTTCTGGTTTTGGGTATTATTTGCTGTTCTTTTTCTGGATTTTTAAGGTATAAGATTAGGTTATGTATTTGAGACTTTCTTCCTTCTTTAGGAAGTCCTGGATTGCTGTATACTTCCCTCATATGACTGCCTTTGTTGCATACTAAACGATTGGGGCTGTTGTGTTTTCATTTTTATTGGCTTTCACGTACTTTTTAATTTCCTCTTTAATTTCTTGGTTAACCCATTCATTCTTTAGTAGGTTGTTCTTCAATCTCCAAGTATTCATGGTCTTTCCATTTTTTCTTGTGATTCGTTTCAAGTTTCATAGCATTGTGGCCTGAAAATATGCAAGGTATGATCTCGATATTTTTTACTTGTTGAGGGCTGATCTGTGTCCCAGTATGTGATCTATTCTGGAGAATATTCCATGTGCATTTGAGAAGAATGTGTATTCTGCTGCTGTAGGATAAAATGTTCTGACTGCATCTGTTAAGTCTATCCAGTCAAGTGTATCATTCAAAACCCTTCTTTCCTTCTTGATTTTCTGCTTAGATGATCTGTCCATTGCTGTATGTGGGGTGTTGAATTCCCTACTATTATGGTATTGTTATCAATGAGTGTCTTTATGTTTGTGATTAATTGATTTATATATTTGGGTGCTTCATGTTGGGGACATAAATTGTTACAATTGTTAGATCTTGGTGGATAGACCCCTTAATTATGATATAACACCCTTATTCATCTCTTGTTACAGTCTTTATTTTAAAATCTAGATCGTCTGATATAAGTATGGCTGCTCCAGCTTTCTTTTAATGACCATTAGCATGATAAGACTGTTCTCCATCCCCTTCCTTTCAATCTGCAGTTGTCTCTAGGTCTAAAATGGGTCTCTTATGCAGCATATAGATGGGTCTTGTTTTCTTATCCATTCTGATACCCTATGTCTTTTGATTGGAGCATTTAGTTTATTGACATTTAGAGTGAGTACTTAAGATATGAATTTAGTGCCAGTGTGTTGCCTGTAGAATTGGTGTTTCTGGTGATGTTCTCTGGTCCTCTCTAGTCTTTGTTGCTTTTTTTTGTTTGTTTGTTTCATCTTTTCTCTATTCAAGGAGTCCCCCTTAAAAATTTTTGCAGGGTTGGTTTAGTGGTCATGAACTTCTGTAGTTTTTGTTTGTCTGGGAAACTATCTCTCTTTGTATTTTGTCTGCTTTTTTTAAAAAAATTTTTTAACGTTTATTTATTTTTGAGACAGAGAGAGACAGAGCATGAACAGGGGAGGAGCAGAGAGAGAGGGAGACACAGAATCTGAAACAGGCTCCAGGCTCTGAGCTGTCAGCACAGAGCCCGACGCGGGCCTTGAACTCACGGACTGTGAGATCATGACCTGAGCCGAAGTCGGACGCTTAACCGACCAAGCCACCCAGGCGCCCCTCTCTTTGTATTTTGAATGACAGTCTTGCTGGATAAAGAATTCTTGGCTGCATATTTTTCCTCTTCAGTACATTGAATATATCCTGCCACTCCTTTCTGGCCTGCTAAGTTTCTGCGTATAGGTCTACTGTGAACCAGATATGTCTTCTCTTATAGGTTAAGTACTTTTTTCCCCTTGCTGCTTTCATAATTCTTTCTTTGTCTGTGTATTTTGTGTATTTGACTATGTTATGCCTTGTTGATGGTCAATTTTTGTTGAATATAATGGGAGTTCTCTGTGCTTCTTGGATTTTGGTGTTGGTGTCCTTGACCAGATTAGGAAAATTTTCCACTGTAATTTGCTCACACAAACCTTCTGCCCCCTTTTCTCTCTCTTCATCTTATGGGACTCCTATGATTCAGATGTTATTCCTTTTTAATAAGTCACTGAGTTCTCTAAGTCTTATATCATGCACTTTTGCCTCTGTTTCCCTCTTTTTTTCTACTTCATTACTCCATAATTTTGTCTTATATATTGATGATTCACTGCTCTGCTTCATCCATTTTTGCCATTGTGGCATGGATTTGAGATTGCATCTTGGTTATAGCATTTTTAATTTCATCCTGACCAGATTTTACTTCTTTTATCTACACAGAAAGTGATTCTATGCTTTTCTCAACCCCAGCTAGTATTCTTTTTGCCACAGTTCTATATTCTAGTTCATACATTTTGCTTATATCTGCCTTGATTAAGCCCCTGACTGTCATTTCTTCTGCTCTTTCTTTTGGGGTGAATTTCTTTGTTTTATCATTTTGGAGGAAGAAAAAAAACTAATAAAATAAAGTAAAAATTAAAAAATTAAAAGCAAAACAAATCAAATAAAGGAAACTAGATACTAGCTATGTTTTGGTCTGCTTGTTGAAAGAATCTTGATAGAATACAGAAAAATTGGAAAGAAAAGAAAGAAAAGGAAAAAACGTTAAGAAAATTTTAAATTCAAAAAATTATGTAGTAAAATAGAATAAAATGAAATCAAGAAAATGAAATAGAATAAAAGTTTAAAAATAATAAAGAATAAAGTAAATAATTAAACATTTTAATTAAAAAAATAAAATAAAAATAAAATTTTCTCTTTATACAAGACAAAGAAAAAGAAAAAAAAACAATTTAAGCAAAAAAAAAAAAAAAAGAATAAATGAACCAGCAAACACAGTGAAACTTGAATGAAGTTAAATTCAGTTTCCCCTAGAACTGAAACTATGAACTATGTCCTAGAACTGGACACTTTGCAGATGGAGTGACTTATGCTCATCTTCTAGAGGTTGTTCTTGGAAAGCACAGTTGGGCGGGGCTTGGTGTAACATCTGCCTTCTCCACTAGGTGGTGCTGCTTAGCTTACTGGCATGGATCAGCATGGCGGGCATGCTCATGCCCATGTGCATGCATGGGAGAGGTGGAAATGACTTCACTCAGCTCCCTATTCTCTGGCACAGGAACTTCACGCTCTCACTGATCCATGATCAAGCACCCCTTCTTTGTCTCAGGCCTCTGTTCATTCCCTGCCTCTAACCTGTCCGTGTCCAAGCCATCCACCTCCCAGGTGGCAACTCCCTGCAGAGTTTTATCTTAGATGGGGTTGTGTTTCAAAACCCCACACTTCAGAGATCTATGCAGCTTGGATCCACACTGACTCTCTGGGGGAGGGTCTTGCTGAACAATGGCCAGGTACCGACTTGCCCCAGAAAACATTCATGAGATCACACAGTGGCAGAAGTTCAGAGATTATGGTATATCACAACACACAACTAGTGCCAGGTTTCATCCCACTCTGGAGTCATTTTCCCAATCCCAGCAAACATGGTTGCTCTCCAGGGTCCGCTGGGAACTTTGCCTTTGGGGAGGCTTTATGGCCTCTACCAAATGGTTTCCAAGCAGGGGAACCATTTCTCCCCATTGCACAGGGACTCCTCAGATGCTGCTGCCTGCATCTGGGGATTCGCCCTACTTCCTTACTGGAGCATCACCAGGCACTGAACTCCAGAACTTCAGACTTTGTGCTCTACTGTTTATAGAATCTTGGTGTTATTGAAACTTTCCTTTCTCCCCATCAGTGGTTTTGGGCAACACATTTCTTGTTCAGTCCTCTGTGTTTTCATTCTTTCTCTCTCTCTCCTCCTACTTTCGGGTGAGTATTTTTCCTTCACTCTCCTGATGCACTGCAGTCTCCTCCTTTCTCTATCTTCTGTCTGCAAAAAGAGCTCCTTACCCTCTGTGGCTTTTCTCTCCCCCAGTTCACCTCTCCACACCGTGTACCTGCTGAGTTCTGTGGCTCAGGTTATGCAGATTATTGTGTTAATCCTCAGATCAATTTTCTAGGTGCACAAAATGGTTTGGTGCTGATCTAGCTTCATTGCAGAGATGAGACAAGCTGAGGGTCTTCATGCTGCTCCACCATCTTATATCCTCCCTTCCTACCATTATTCTTGATTCATTTACTCTGCTTAAGTTTTCCATGTCATTTACTACTACATGAAATCACATTTAGTCATTTGTTTTCTGTCTACCCACCAGAGAATAAACCCCTTGAGAATTAGGGCTTTATTTTGTTCACGGCTTTACCTCTAGTTCCTAAAACATGGCCAGTAGATTATCAATAAATACTGGATGAATAAACAAATGGATGAATAAATGGATTTTGAGAGACCTTTAGTTATCTAATTACCTTTTGAATAATACCAAAGTTAGGCATGAAGCCATGTGCAAATAATAGAAAGTAATGCAAGAAAGCCTGAATTCAACCCCATGTGAAAGGAACTCTTAAGAAAGCCATGAGGTGGTGCATGTCAAAAGTAGAAAACATACCAGCTGTGAATCCTAGCTTGAATTCTATATGATCTTGGGAAGGTTGTGGTCAGTGGAATTTCCATAAATATGTAAAACTACCTGTATTAGTTTCCTGTGGCTGCTATGACAAATTACCATACACTTGGTGGCTAAAAACAACAGAAATTTATTCTCTCATGGTTCTGGAGACCAGAAGTCTAAAATCAAGGTGTTGGTAGCACTAAGCTCTCTCTAAAGCCTCTTTCAGCTTCTGGTAGCTGTCGGCATTCCTTGGTTTGTGGCTGTATCTGATCCAATTTCTGCCTCCATCTTCAGATGGCCTTCTCTGTGTCTCTATTATCTCCATCAAATATCCCTCTGCTTTTCTCTTATAAGAACGCTTGTCACTGGATTTAGAGACCACCTGGATAATCCAGGATGATCCCCTCATCTAAAGATCCTTAACTTAATCATCTCTACAAAGATCCTTTTTTCCAAGTTAGGTAATATTCACAGTTTCTGGTGATTAGGACAGAGTTACAAGGTGTATATCTTTTGGGTGATGTCACCATTCAACCCATTACACCATGCATATTACAAGTTATTTGATTAGAGGTAGTGTAATTGTTTATCAATATGTGTATTTCCCTGGTTTCAGATTGTGTGACTTCAAAGAATGTAGACTTCATTTTATGAGTCCCTAGGAAAAAATGTTTCATGCCAGTCATGCCTAGTTTAATACAATTATTTAAAGTGGATTTTTTTTTTTTTTTTTTTTTTTTTTTAGGATTTGTACCTGTATCAAGATGCTCTAAAGGATAACAACTATTCTTAGGAATGTCTAATATTACAAAATGATGAAAACTAATTCTAGCATCTTCCATTTTGCCATCATCTTCATGTTAATACTTGAGACCAAAATCCAACTGACTGATGAAAGTGAATTTTTGGTTGACAGATCAGAATCAAGTCTCTTTCATGTTCCCAAAAACCTATCCCTGAAAACAACAATCTTAAATATATCACAAAACTATATATCTGAGCTTCGGACTTCTGACATCGTATCACTATCAAAGCTAAGGATTTTGATAGTTTCTCATAACAGAATTCAATATCTTGATATTAGTGTTTTCCAATTCAACCAGGAATTGGAATATTTGGATTTGTCCCACAATGAATTGTGGAAGATTTCTTGCCATTCTACTGTGAATCTCAAGCATTTAGACCTCTCATTTAATGCATTTGTTGGCCTACCCATATGCAAAGAGTTTGGCAATATGTCTCAACTAGAATTTCTGGGGTTGAGCGCCACACAATTACAAAAATCTAGTGTGCTACCAATTGCTTCTTTGCATATAAGTAAGGTTTTACTGGTCTTAGGAGACGCTTATGGGGAAAAAGAAGACCCTGAGAGCCTTCAAAACTTTAATATAGAAAGTCTACACATAATTTTCCCCACAAGAAAAGAATTCAGTTTTATTTTGGATGTATCAGTCAGCACAGCAGTAAGTCTGGAACTTTCCAATATCAAATGTGTGCTAGATGATAATGGATGTTCTTATTTCCAAAATGTTCTGTTAAAACTTCAGAACAACTCAAGGTTATCAAATCTTACTTTAAACAACATTGAAACAACTTGGAATTTTTTCATTATGATCATCCAGTTGGTTTGGCATACAAGCATAAAGTATTTCTCAATTTCAAATGTAAAACTACAAGGTCACCTTGACTTCAGAGATTTTGATTATTCTAACACTTCACTGAAGGCCTTCTCTATACACCAAGTGGTCACTGATGTGTTCAGTTTTCCACAAAGTTATATCTATGAAATCTTTTCAAATATGAACGTTCAAAATTTCACAGTGTCGGGTACACATATGGTCCACATGGTTTGTCCATCCCAAATTAGCACATTTTTATATTTGGATTTTTCTAATAATCTCTTAACAGACATGGTTTTCAAAAACTGTGGAAACTTGGCTAAATTAGAGACACTTAGTTTACAAATGAATCAATTAAAAGAACTTGCAAGTATAGTTTATATGACCAAAGAGATGAAGTCTCTACAACAATTGGATGTTAGTCAGAATTCTCTAAGGTATGATAAAAATGAAGGAGATTGCTCTTGGACTACAAGTTTATTAAGTTTAAATATGTCTTCAAATATACTTACTGACTCTGTTTTCAGATGTTTACCTCCTAAGGTCAAGGTACTTGATCTTCACAATAACCAAATAAGAAGCATTCCTAAACCAATCATGAAACTAGAAGCTTTGCAAGAACTCAATGTTGCCTCCAATTCCTTAGCCCACCTTCCTGACTGTGGAGCTTTTAGCAGCCTTTCTGTACTGATCATTGACCATAATTCAATTTCCAACCCATCAGCTGATTTCTTCCACAGCTGCCAGAAGATTAGGTCCATAAGAGCAGGAAACAATCCATTCCAATGCACCTGTGAGCTAAGAGAATTTATCCAGAATATAGGCCAAGTATCAAGTGAAGTGGTAGAGGGTTGGCCTGATTCTTATAAGTGTGACTATCCAGAAAGCTATAAAGGAACCCCACTAAAGGACTTTCATGTGTCTCAGTTATCCTGCAACACAGCTCTGCTGCTTGTCACCATTGGGGTCACTGTGCTGGTGTTGACTGTTACTGTGACTGCCCTCTGTATGTACTTTGATCTGCCCTGGTATCTCAGGATGGTGTGTCAGTGGACCCAGACCCGGCACAGGGCAAGGAACCTACCCTTAGAAGAACTCCAAAGAACCCTTCAGTTCCACGCTTTTATTTCATATAGTGGGCATGATTCTGTGTGGGTGAAGAATGAATTGTTACCAAACCTAGAAAAAGAAGACCTAAGGATTTGTGTCCATGAGAGAAACTTTGTTCCTGGCAAGAGCATTGTGGAGAATATCATCAACTGCATTGAGAAAAGTTACAAGTCCATTTTTGTTTTGTCTCCCAACTTTGTTCAGAGTGAGTGGTGTCATTATGAACTCTACTTTGCCCACCACAATCTATTTCATGAAGCTTTTGATAACTTAATTTTGATCTTGCTGGAGCCTATTCCACAGTATTCCATTCCCAGCAGCTATCACAAGCTCAAAAATCTCATGGCACGAAGGACTTATTTGGAATGGCCCAAGGAGAAGAGCAAACATGGGCTTTTTTGGGCTAACCTAAGAGCAGCTATTAATATTAAATTGATGGAACAAGCAAAATAAATAGATCACACATAGATCAAAAAATATATGTGTGCTGCTTTTGGAAAAATGTTGCTGCTTTTGGAAGTTCCAACAATGACTTTATTTTCATCAACACAAATCTAAATGCAATTTTGAATGTGTGATGCAGATAAACACATGTACTTTCAGGCTCCAGTTCACCGTTTACATATGACAATGAAAATTAATGAAATAATTTTAAACAGTTAACGTCTAACACATGAAGAACTCATTTTTTCTTTTCTTCTCCCTCCTTCCTTCCTTCCTTCCTTTCTTCTTTCCTTCCTTCTTTCCTTCCTTCTTTCCTTCCTTCCTTCCTCTAGCCCTGAATTCATTGAATTTGTCATGTAATCAAGAGAAGTAGCTGTTTAAACAACTTTAGTTTCTATAGCAGATATCTATAGCTATTGATGCCCTTCTCATTTCTACTCAGGTTTGCCCCTGCATGTTGAAAGCTACTTATTGCTAATGCTGTAGGCTCTTTGCCTGAAGGATTTTCTCCTGGCCATGATAATCCACTTTGCTCACACAAAGGTCAATTTAGAAATGCTGGATATTTTTCTTGGAGGGAGCTCTCAACCAATGTCAGGAGAACTGGCAGATAAATACCCCAAATTTCTCACCCATTTTGGGGATAAATCTGGGGTGTGCTTTATACTATCCCTGAGTTCCCCAGTAGAATGGAATTCTAATTCTCCATGGTAGAAACAGCTTAATAAATGTATTTTTTATTGGCTTCCTTTCTATGCTTATCTCATATCCTCATTTCTTCAAGGGTGTTTCCTGAGATCACCTCCGAAATAAACTACTTGTAGTTGAATAATTGTCTCAGGGTCTGCATTTGGAGGAACCCAAACTAAGAGTGAGTTACATCTCAGGTCAAATGGAAATTCTGAGCCTGTTTTTTTTTTTTTTTTGTGGCTGGATATCTTGCTGAGATTCTAGCTGCCTAACCTAGCATGCACGGGTGACTTTACTCTTTTGATCAGAAGGAGGAATACAGTCCACGTGTACTGTTTCTATACATATTATTCTTGTCTTTAGGAACTATTAAACTAGGGCATGAACAGATTAGAACATTGCAAGGAATGGGCCATGTTAGATATGTTTTCTAGCACAATTTTATCAGATTTTTTAAATATTCATGAGTAATTCTCCCTGTCTATCCTTTTAGTCTAACTGCTAGCTCTGGGCAGGTGTAGTCAGAGAGCATCTTGTCATAGCTGCACCATGTATCTCTCAGTTTATGCCCTGTGGCTTCATTAATAGCACTGCACATGATATTTGTAGAAGTCTGTTAAACCATTCTGATAGATGCATAAACCTGGAAGTGCCAGAGATATACCTTGAGATTTTTTGACCACTTAAGGGATGGGACCTATTAGATAAATATTGCTGTCTTTTATTCTTGGGTAAACATAATTATATTCTACACCATTCCTCAATGAGTTCCTGGTGGGACTGTGGCTTACTCACTCTGAGATTTGCTTTTCTTTCTTCCTTGTTTCACTCTTCTCAGTCTCCTCACTCTTGAGCCCTGAGACTACTTCTCCAAACAAATGACCTGCACCCAAAGCTCTTATCTCAGTCTCCACTTTTGGAAGAATAAACCAAAATAACACTTACCTGTACTAGTTGCTTCTTGCCCTAATTTACTTAAAGTCAATAAGAGCATATTACATAAAGCCAGAGAAGTAAAATAAAAATCAATGAAGCAAAAATATAAAATGGTATTTCAGAACCATTTAGATTCTTAGAAGTGAAGGTTTTTTCACTGGGCACTGAAGGAAGACTTTAACTTTGGATTTTTCAAAGTATGATGATAAAGAATGGAAAGGCCATTCTAAATAGAGAGATGAAGAGAACAAAGATAGGAATACCCAGGCCTATTTTGGGACTAGTGTCCCAATTTGACTTGGTCATGTAATTTATGAAAAACAACAGTGAGATATAAGCATGAAAAGTTAGACTAAGATCATGTCAAAGATCCTGAAAAGTTAAGCTATGGAGTTAGAACTTAGGGATATAGAAAAGTCATCATTTAAATTCCTATGAGGTATTATAGCAGAAAGGAAACTAAAACCATGAAATATATGCTTAAAAATGTATAAAAGCTTTTGTTCTCTAATGGAAATTGCAACAGTTGTTAGGACTGAAATTTTCTGTTTTCTCTAGGATGATTGCACTTCCTGTATTGAACTTCAAGATTTCATAACCAAGCTTCAATACTCAGCACTAGTTGTGTATTAGTTTGCTAGGGCTGGTGTAAAACAGTACTACAACCTGAGTGTCCTAACCAATAGAAAGGTACTGGCTCACAGTTCTGAAGGCTTGACGTCCAATATCAAGGTCTTGGCAGTGTTGGTTCCTTTCGAGGGGTGGGAGGGAAGGATCTGTTTCAGGCCTCTTCTCCTTGGCTTATAGATGACCATATTTCTGTCTTTGTCTTCCCTCTATGTCTGTCTGTTTCCAAACTCCCCCACACCTTTAAAAAAAAGATTTTATTTTTAAATAATCTCTACACCCAATGTGGGGCTTAACTTACAATCCTGAGATCATATACTCTACTGACTGGGCCAGCCAGATGCTCCAAATTTCCCTTCTTTTAAATAAGGATGCCAATAATATTGTATTAGAGACCATTCTAATGACCTCATCTTAACTAATAACATCTACAACAACCTTATATCCAAATAAGGTCACGTTCTGAAGTACAGGGGTTTAAGCCTTCAACAAATGAATTTTGGGGAGCAAAATTCAACCCATTGCATCTTGCAAGTATAAAAAATCCTTAAAGAGAGTAATAGAGTCAGTTAAAGTTTATCTAACAAATTCAACATTTTAAGAATAGCAGTTATGTCAGTCCTGAATATAAATATCTGATCTCATAAATATTTTTAAGGGGGCTGCTAGAAGTTGAAATTGTATTGGTGGAATCCAAACAATTCCAAGTTGGAAGATGAAGAATTCAGGTCAGGTCAAAGTATGAACAAATACATAGTAATGAAAATAATAAAGATTTCACAGGTAAATGAGAAAAAATATTGCAGAATGGGTAAATATTCAAGCACTGATTCAGAACATTTGGGTTTCAGTTCTAGCTCCATTACTTCCACTGCTTACTTGCAAAGACCTTGAACAATTAAACTTTCTAGGCCTAAATTTCATTATTTGTAAAATATGCCCTTAGAGTACCTAGCCAAGACCTTTAGATTTTGGTATGAATTAAAGACTGGTTACAATATGTGCCCCAACTGCACAGTTCACCTGGGCAAGGTTTCCAAATGGTTCTATTGAAGCCTTTTTCGTAGGATTGAGGTAAGAGGGAGCACATCTGATCTCTTCTTCAGGATAAATAGAACTCATAATACACCCCAAACTCTCCAAAAATCCTCTTCTAATCTTTAACTCCTCTCAGACTCTCCAACCCCATTTATTGGCTATAAGTCAGCAAAGGGTTACAAAACCAGTTATCTAATCTCACACTTCACTCCAGAAGCCTTAACCAAATTGAGATTAAAATAGTACCATTTTTATCAGCCTGTTATACTAATGAGATTGCAGTCAAATGGGCATTTTATATAGTGATAATAGGAGGGCAAAGTTTTTTGGGAATGTATATTAAGCGCTTTAAAATAATCATGTTCTTTGACCTGTAATTCTACTTCCAAAAATCTAGTCTAAGGAAGTAAGTTAAAATGTGGACAAAGTATGTTAATTGCAGAGTCATTGTTAACAGTGAAAAAATTGAAACATTCTAAATTTCTAACAATGGAGGAATATACTGTGTTTAGTAACATATTTTATAATCATTAAAAATAGTGTATAGGGTTAAGATGATAAATTTTGTGTTATGTGTTTTTTACCACAATTTGAAAAAATAATGTATAGGAAGTTGTTTTTTATTAATAGAGAATGCTTATGTTACAATATAAATGAAAAACACAGGATACAAAATATATGTATATCAAGGTTTCATATGTTAAAAATATGCAGAGAAAGAGGTCTAGATGAAAATATACAAAACATTATCATTGCTTACCTGTGTTTGGTGCTTAGTTTTGCTTTTATACTTTTCTGTACTTGAAAATTTATAACCAACAAAAGGAAATTATATCAAAACTAAGTCTTAATCAGCTCCCAGATAGAAGGCAAGAAAACAATCTGGGGAGAGACAGTGTGGAAACAACAATCTGAAAAATGTCCAGGGCACACAGAGGGGAGTTATTCCCTATTCTAGAAATGCTCCTCTGAGAGGCAGCATTCACAGAGCCTCTCCAGGAACAAAGGAGATGACTGGTGCCATTTCCCTACCCTGTCCCTCAGCATAAACACAGAGCCACCTGAGGGAAGCAGCTCAGAGAGGACACTGACTGTCTAACTTGCTTACAACAAGGCCCACCCCTCTGTGCTGTTGCAGGACTGTTCTCAGTTAGGCTTGCCTCAGTCCCAGTAGAGTGGGCCCCTTCCCCAGAGGACCAGCACAAACCTCTGCCCACACCATATCTCCTGACCAGAGAGTTCTGCAGGGCCTCAATTCTGGTGGAGTTGGTGTCAGGTCTCATTTCACAAGCAGACCAGAGCACATTTAGATAATACTTGCCACATTCAGGCCAAGGACCAAACAGTGCCCATAGCAAGCAAGGAGAGCCTTTGCAGGTGACTGGCCTGAAGGATGGAGCAGCCAACACACAATAGCAGAGCACACACAGCACACAGAGACACTTCTTAAAGCACTAGGCCATGGGCACTATATGACCTCTCCTTCACAAGGCCATTACTTTCATGAGCAGGAGACAGAACTAGTTTTTCTAATACAGAGAAGAAGACAGAGATTTATTCAAAATGCCAAGATGGAGGAATTTATCCCAAATAAAAGAACAAAATAAGGCCAAGCCAGAGCTCTAAGTGAAACATATATAAGTAACATGTCTGATGGAGAATTTAAAGCAGTGATGATGAAGATACTCACTGGGCCTGAGAAAAGAATATAAGACATCAGTGAGACATTTACCACAGAGATAAAAGAGTTAAGAAAGAATCAATCAGAGATGAAGAATGCAATAAATAAGATTGGAAATAGGTTACTGCAATGAACAGCAGACTGGAGATAGCAAAGGAATGAATTAGTGACAAAGAAGACAAAATAATGGAAAATAATGAAGCTGAACAAAAGAGAGAATGAAGAATTATGGAACATCAGAATAGATATAGGAAACTCAGTGACACTGATATTACAGGAGTATCCAAAAGAAAAAGAGAGAAAAGGGGGGAAGAAAATTTGTTTGAGAAAATAATAGCTGAAAACTTCCCTAATTTGGGGAAGGAAATGGAGATTCAGATCCAGGAGACACAAAGAATGCCCATTAAAATCAATAAAAGCAGGCCAAAAAGAAGACATATTGTAATTAAATTTGCAAAATATAGTGATACAGAAACAATTTTAAAAGCAGCAAGACAAAAGAAGTCCATAATTTATAAGGGAAAATCTGTAAGTCAAGCTGGATATTTCTCAACAGAAACTTTCAAGCAAGAAGGGAGTGGCATGATATCCTCAAAATGCTGAATGGGAAAAGTCTGCAGCCAAGAAAGCTCTATGCAGCAAGGCTATCATACAGAATAGAAGGAGAGAGAAAGTTTCCCAGAAAAACAAAAATTAAAGGAGTTTGTGACCACTAAACCAGCTCTGCAAGAAATATTAAAGAGGACTCTGAGCATGAAGAAGAGACCAAAAGTGACAAAGACAAGAAAGGATCAGAAAAAATCTCCAGAAACAACAACAAAACAAGTAGTAAAATGGGAATAAATACATATCTATCAATAATTACTTGGAATGTAAATGGACTAAATGCTCCAATCAAAAGACATAGGGTGTCAGAAAGGATAAAAAAAAATGACCTATCTATATGCTGCCTACAAGAAACTCATTTTAGACCTGAAGACATGTACATATTGAAAGTGAGAGGGTGGGGCGCCTGGGTGGCTCAGGTGGTTAAATGTCTGACTTCGGCTCAGGTTACGATCATGCAGTTCGTGAGTTCGAGCCCCGCGTCAGGCCGTGTGCTGACAGTTCAGAGCCTGCAGTCTGCTTTGGATTCTGTGTCTCCCTCTCTCTCTGCCCTTCCCCAGCTCACTATCTCTCTCTCTCTCTCTCTCTCAAAAATAAATAAACGTTAAAAAATATTAAAACAAAAAAGAAGGTGAGGGGGAGAAGAAACATTTAACACTCAATTGGTTGTCAAAAGAAATCCAGAGTAGCAATACTTATATTTGGACAAACTAGAGTTTAAAACAAAGACTGGGGGCACCTGGGTGACTCAGTCAGTTGAGCTTCCGACTTCGGCTCAGGTCATGGTCTCACTGTCTGTGAGTTCGAGCCCCACGTCAGGCTCTTTGCTGACAGCTCAGAGCCTGGAGCCTTCTTCGGATTCTGTGTCTCCCTCTCTCTCTGACCCTCTCCCCTTCATGCTCTGTCTCTCTCTGTCTCAAAAATAAACATTAAAAAAATTTTTTTAAAAAAAGCAAAGACTGTAACAGGAGACAAAGAAGGGCATTACATAATCATAAAGGGGACAATACAACAAGAAGATAAAACAATTGTAGATATTTATGCACCCAACATGAAGCACCTATATATATAAAACATTAACAAAGGAACTAATTGATAATAACACAATAATAATAGAGGACTTTAACACCCCACTTACATGAATGGACAGATCATCCATATAGAAAATCAACAAGGAAACAATGGCATTGAATGACACACTGGACCAGATGGACATAACATATATTCAGAACATTCCATCCTAAAACAGCAGAATACACATTCTTTTCATATACATATAGACCATTCTCCAGAATAGATCACATATTAGGTCACAAAACAGGCCTCAACAAACACAAAAATATTGAAATCATACCGTGCATCTTTTTGGACCACAACACTATGAAACTAGAAGTCAACCACAAGAAAAAATCTAGGAAGACCACAAATACATGGAGGTTAAATAACATGCTAGTAAACAATGAATGGGTCAACCAGGAAACTAAAGAAGAAATTTTAAAAATACATGGAAACAAATAGAAATTAAAACACAACAGTTCAAAATCTTTGGGATGTAACAAAAGTGGTCCCAAGAGGAAAGTATATAGCAATACAGGCCTATATCAGGAAGCAAGAAAAATCTCAAGTAAACAACCTAACCTTACACCAAAAGAAGCTAGAAAAAGAACAACAAATTAAGCTTAAAGCCAGAAGAAGGAAGGGAATAATAAAGAATTGAGCAGAAATAAATGATATAGAAACTAAAAAAACACAATAGAACATAACGATGAAACCCTGGAGCTGGTTCTTTGAATCAAAATCAATAAAATTTATAAACCTCTAGCCAGACTTATCAAAAAGAAAAGAAAAAGGACCTAGATAAATGAAATCACAACTGAGAGAGGAGAAATAACAACCAACACCACAGAAATACAATTATAAGAGAATATTATGAAAAACTATATGCCTACATTTTGGACAACCTGGAAGAAATGGACAAATTCCTAGAAACATATAAACTACCAAAACGGGGGGGTGTCTGGATGGCTCAATCGGTTGAGCAGCCGACTTTGGCTCAGGTCATGATCTTGCCGTTTACCAGCTTGAGCCCCACATAAGGCTCTGTGCTGACAGCTCAGAGCCTGAAGCTTGCTTTGGCTTCTATGTCTCCCTCTCTCTGCCCCATCCCCTGCTTGCCTGCTTGCACTCTGTCTGTAAAATAAATAAACATTAAAAAAATTTAATTAGTAATAATAGTAAGAATAATAAAAACCCCGACAAACAAAAGTCCAGGGCCAGATGGCTTCACAGGAAGAGTAAATACTTCTCAAACTGTTCCAAAAGATAGAAAAGGGAGCAAAATTTTCAAACTCATTCTATGAGGCCAGCATTACTCTGATACCAAAATGAGATAAAGACTCCACTAGAAATAGAACTATAGGCCAATATCCCTGGTTAAGATGGAGGCAAAAATTCTCAATAAAATACTAGCAAACTGATTCCAACAATGCATTAAAAAAAAGTCATTCACCATAATCAAGTGGGATTTATTCCTGGGTTGCAAGCGTGGCTCAATATTCACAAATCAATCAATATGATACATCACATTAATAAAAGGAAGGATGAGAACTATATAATTATTTCAATAGATGCATAGATAAAACATTTGACAAAGTACAACATCCATTCATGATAAAAAAAAAACACCTCAACAAAGTAGGTTTAGAGGGAACATACCTCAATATAATAGAGGCCACATATGAAAAAACCCACAGCTAATACCATTCTGAATGGGGAAAATCTGAGAGCTTTTCCTCTACAGTCAGGAACAAAACAAGGATATCTACTCTTCCCACTGTTATTTAACATAGTACTGGAAATTCTAGCCATAGTATTCAGAATACAACAGGAAATAAAAAGCATCCAAGTCAGCAAGGAAGAATTAAAATGTCCACTATTTGCAGAATGCATGATACTCTATATAGAAAACCTGAAAGACTCCACCAAAAAAATTGCTAGAACTGGTAAACAAATTCATAAAGTTGCAGGATACAAAATCAATGTACAGAAATCTGTTGCATTTCCATACTCCAATAATGAAGCAACAGAAAGAGAAATTAAGGAATCAATCCCAGTTACAATTGTACCCAAAAAAGGTAAGATACCTAGGAATAAACCAACCAAAGAAGTATAATATCTGTACTCTGAAAAGTATAAAACACTGATGAAGGAAATTGAAGATGACACAGAGAAATGGAAAGAAATTTCATGCTCATGGGTTGGAATAGCAAATATTGTTAAAATGTCCCAAAGCAATCTACACATTTATTTTTTTAATGTGTATTTATTTATTTTGAGAGAGGAGAAAGGACACAAGCAGGGGGAGGGGCAGAGAAAGAGGGACAGAGAGAATCCCAAGCAGGCTCCATGCTGTCAGTGTGGAACCCAACATGGGCCTCGATCCCATGAACCATGAGATCATGACCTGAGCCAAAATCAAGAGTCAGATATTCAACTAGCTGTGCTACCCAGGTGCCCCAGCAATCTACACACTTAATGCAATCCCTATCAAAATACCACCAGTATTTTTCACAGAGGTAGTTCTTTTACATAAAGAACTAGTAGAATAAAATAGAAAAGCACTAAATCCCAGCTGTTATATTGGCAATAAGATGGACAGTTCAAAAGAAGATTCAGTTGGAAAACAAACCAATGAAAAACTCTGACCTTACTAATGCAACCCAAATATCACTATAGTTTCTAGTTTTTCCTTTTATTTTCAAGTAAAACCATTCAAGTCCCCAACCTGTGTAGTTACAGGAAAGCAGTCCCTCCTGAGGATTTCAGGAGTGTGCTGAATTTCCTGGCTACCTCTTTTTTAACTTTCTGTGGCTCCCCAGCACTTTGGACCTGCTCATCCCTGCTTTCCTTCACTGCTCCAAAGCTCTCTGATGAACTTCATCCTCATACTAGGACACAGTCACTTCTTGAATTCCACAAATTAACACCCATTCAAGTGGATGGCCACCCTTAATAAAGATCCATTATCAAAGTTAATCAACAAGGTCCCAGGCGCTATGTATTTGAGAGTCAGGGGAAGGAATGCTGCATGTTGATGATGTGGTTAACAGGCAGGCCTACAAGGATGCTGACTTTTCTTCTAAGACAACTTGGAGATACTTCTTAGAACTTAAATAAGATAGCCCTGTCCCCCAAAGAAATTGAAGACTTGGAAAATATGCTAAGGGAAGTTTTAAGAAGTAAGAACGAAAGGATTGGGGCACCTGGGTGGCTCAGTCGGTTAAGCGTCTGATTTTGGCTCAGGTCACGGTCTCATGGTTTGTGAGTTGGTGTCCCACATTGAGCTCTCTGCTGTCAGCACAGAGCCTGCTTCAGATACTCTGTTCCCTCTCTCTCTCTGCCCCTCCCCCCCTAAGATAAATAGACATTTAAAAAAAGAACAAAAGGATTAATTGCCAATGTAAGAGAAAAAATAAGAAATAAGAGCCTAAATCTGGGAAGTCCACCTACATATAATAAGTATTCTAGACAGAGAAAATGGAGGAGGAGACATTGTCAAAGTAATAAAGGAAAGGTATTCCATTGAAAGACATGAAACTCTTAACTACACCCAGCAAAATTAATGGTACATGGCACCACCTCTTGAAAATTTAGGATAATTTTAGAATAATGTTAGACAATGATCCAAAAATTTTCCAGAGAGAAGGAAAAATGCATATACAAGGAGTCACAAATTAAGATGGCATTACACTTCTCAATACCAGAAGCTAGAAAATAAAATTGTGTGGGGAAAATTATTTGGAACTTAGGAATTTAGAGACAGCCAAACAATCGATCAAATATGAAGGAGGACATTAAGCTTCTGCTCTAAATTAACCCTCAAAACACTTTTTCTTAGGAAATTACTGGAGTATGTGTTCCACTATAGCAGGTAAAAACCAAGAAAGACAATGTTATTAATTCTCTATGGTGTTTCAGCTATACAGATATAAAACACATAAATAACTTTAAGAACATAATAAATAGTAAATATCTAAAAAATAATTATGAAGTGATGAGTTTTGAGTATCTATTATTTTGTTTTTAATATAGTTTATTTAATTGCAAGCATATACAATTTAATTTTTAATAATAGTTGTTTTGGGAAACTGTTTCACAAAATTCTTAAAAATTAAAACTTTGCTCTTATGAGCTGGTATAACCCAGCTCTAGCACACCACTGGATATATTGGAAGATATCTGATTCAGTGTGTAATTTTTTTCATATTCAATCAAAACATTGTAAGTATTTGGTTGAAAACAAAGAAATCTAGGGAGATTTCTCCTGTTGATGTGTCTTACAGGATGTTTGTTACATTAGTGTGTTTCTCTATAACTTGGTCTAAAACAAACATTAAGTGGGGCGCCTGGGTGGCTCAGGCGGTTAAGTGTCTGACTCTTGATTTTGGCTCAGGCCATGATCTCATGGTCATGAGATCAAGCCCTGTGTCCAGCTGTGTGCTGAGCGAGAAGCCTGCTTGGGGGTCTCTCTCTCTCCCTCTCTCTCTATCCCTCGCTTACTCACGCTTTCTCTCTCTCAGAATAAATACAGAAACATTAAAAAAATACAACAAACATTAAGCAACCTATTAATAAAGCTATAATAATAATGGGCACCTGGATGAGAAATCCAGACTTCCCTCCTTTCCTTCTCTACTTTTTTTCCCTTTGCCACTCCCTTCTTTAGCCTATAAATTTTATTCCCCCCACCACTTATTTTTGATCTCCGTTCCTATCCTGTCCCTTGTCTTCATCCTGATTTTCTCCATTTTGTTGTCCCCTGTTCTTTCCCCTATGTTTTTGTTTTCTCCTTTAGATTTGCTATCTTTTCTGCTTTTAAAAGCCTTCCATTTTCTCTCTTTCCTTTTTAAAATTTTTTTAAAAGCTTTATTTTTGAGAGAGAGAGAGAGAGAGAGAGAGAGAGACAGTAGTATGAGTGGGGGAGGAGCAGAAAGAGAGGGAGACACAGAATCTGAATCAGGCTCCAGGCTCCACGCTGTCAGCACAGAGCTTGACATGGGGCTTGAAACCATGAACCATGAGCTCATGACCTGAGCCAAAGTTGGATGCTTAACCAACTAAGCCACCCAGATGCCCCTGTCTCTTTCCTTCTTTAATCTTTCTTATTTGCTTATCTTCCCTCTTCTTTCCCCCATTCTACCTCTAATATGTATACGTATATGTATATGTATATGTATATGTATATGTATACATAAGCTTAACCCTAATGCCTTTGGGGTAATTTCTGAGGACACAGGTCCAGATAGATGTTTCTACAATAGGGTCATTTGAAGAGTGAATAGGATTGTTTGAGAAAGGGAGCAGGAATTGGAATTAGAAGAGGTGAGGAAATGAGAAATATCAATATTTTTCATTAGTGGGGAAAATTCTGTGGGTGAACAGGAGTTCCAGTTTGTTGGCTAATTATAGGATGGTCATTAATTAGCTTAAGGCTCGAGCCCTATTTGTTCAATATGGTAACCACTAGCCATATTTGGCTGTCAAGTGCTTGAAATGTGACAAGTCTGAGTTGAATTGTGGCGGAAATGTAAAACATGTAGCAGACTTCTAACATGCTGTATGAAAAAAAAAAAGAAATATCTTAATAGTTTTTATATTGACTATATGTTAATATTTTGATACAATATATCAATTGATTCAATATATATTGAAACTAACTTAACCTGTTTCTTTTTGTCTCTTTAAATGTAGTTACTAGAAGAGCACCTGGGTGGCTTAGTCAGGTAAGCATCAGACTTCAGCTCAGGTCATGATCTCATAGTTTGTAGGTTGGAGCCCCATATCTGGCTCTGGGCTGACAGCATGAAACCTGGAGCCTGCTTTGGATTCTGTGGTCTCCCTCTCTCTCTGCCCCTCCCCTGCACACACTGTGTGTCTCTCTCTCAAAAATAAATAAACATTAAGTAAAATAAAATAAAATAAAATAAAATAAATATAGTTACTAGGTAACTTAAAGTTACTTGTGTGGCTTTCATCATCTATATTCTATTGGACAGTGCTGCTCTACTCGTTGATCATGAAGTATTTACCAAATCTCTGCAAAGTCTTTGTTTAGGTTTCCATTACATATTTAGGACCATTCAATTTATTTGTTCAAACAAAAATTTTTTCCCTTCCTTATACTTGTCAAGTATAGTAAATGAATGATAAAGTATTAGAATTTCCTAACCATGTGAGAATTTTGTTACCTTTTATTTTTGAGAAATATTAATTCAGAAAAAATACACTATGTCACTATTTTCTCTTACTGATATTTCTAACTAAACTAGAGGAACTTTACTCAACACATACTTAGTACTAGACTATGAGCTAGCCTGCGGTGGCTTTAAGCAACCCCAGTCTCTTCCTTCCACCAGCTGGAAGCCTTGAAATACAGGACTTTCCTACCTGCCCAGATCAGGGACCTAGGCCTTATCAAAGGCAAGATGTAAAATAGGCCAGTATACTATCAGATATGGGTCCTCTGCCAAATAGAGATACTCCATTTTGGAGCTCCTTGGATACAAAGATTCAATAAGATTTCTTACCTTTGGGAAGTACCCTCATTATGAGCCTCTGTCCTGCCCATAAGCTATAACACTAAGAACAGGCTGTAGTAAGAAATAGAAGCAAAGGCAGCAATAAAGAGAAGCTGGCAGTAGAAAGAGGAGCAGATTAAGAAAGAGGAAGAGTCAAAGAGAAGTTGACTCATTACTAGAGTAGAGAACAGCCTTTGCCCACTTTGGAGGATACAATGAGATGGTCCAACCAGGGCTACTGTGGTAGCCATTTTTTTTTTTAAGTTCTCTGTGAGATCTGGTAGCCTTCCTTACTTCTGGAGTATCTTTAAAATAAACCTCCAACCACCTAAGGTAACAAAGGGTTCTCTGTTCACTGAAACCTATATATGAAGGATATCTTAAGAGGGGAAAATTATGTGAAAGAGAGAATGTATGTGTTTGTATGTGTGTGTGGAGGTGTTACCATGGCAGATATCTCCGAAGCTCAGAGTAAGAGAAGAGGGGAAAAAAGGGACAGATAAAGGGGAAAGATTTTTGGAGAGAATAAAAAAAATTATACCCCCAAATTATCAGTGAATATGGTTTTGAGCTTACTGTTACTACTGCTAAGTGTAAATAAGGATTTAAATATTTAGAAATTCCAGATGAAGGCAGAGAGAGTAGTACATAAACTTTTGGTCACCTGGAATAGTGAAAACACTGTGGCCTTTGACTCAGACAGGCTCAGTTTTGAATCTTGACTCCATTTCTTACTGGATGATTACCTTGGGCAAGTTTCTTATTCTCTCTGGACTCGTTTCATCATCTGTCAAATGGGAATTATACGCAAGTTTTGTGGAGTTTCTGGTGAGGATTAGCCAATATCTTGTATGTAATACTTCCTATAATACTTCCTGTATTTACTTTAGAAAAGTAAATCAAGCAATCATGATGATGATGATGGCGATAATGACACAGAATACTGCTTTAAAAAATATTTATTTATTTTGAGAGAGACAGAGTACAAGCAGAAGAGGGGCAAAGAGATAGGGAGAGAGAAAATCCCAAGCAGATTCCGTGCTATCAGCACAGAGCCTGATGTGGGGCTCGATCTTACCAACTGTGTGATCATGACCTGAGCTGAGATCAAGAATTGGATGCTTAACAGACTGAGCCACCCAGGTGACCCCAGAATACTACTGTTTAACTGGGATCCGCTTGTTTTTGATAAGTAAATTAAAAAAATAAGTAAAGAAGGGGCACCAGGTGGCTCAGTCAGTTAAGTGTCTGACTCTTGATTTCAGCTCAGGTCATGATCTCATGGTTAGTGAGATAGAACCTGATATCAGGCTCTGCACTCACAGCGTGGAGTCTCTGTGGGATCCTCTCTCTTTACCCCTCCCCCCTCTCAAAATAAACAAATTTTAAAAAATAAGTAAAAGAAACTCCATTCACCGGCAGGGCAAAAGTGTTTAAACATTTTGAGCTCTGAAAAAGGAAGAATATGTCTTTGGACAGCAAAAAAAATACAAGTAATTTTTTCCATAAGAGGACCACAATAGAATGTGAGTGTCCTGATTATAGTGGTTTGAGAACTTCTGAAATGAAAGAGATTTTAGAGCTTAGTTTATCCAACAAACTAGGAATTCCCTCCCCACACTCCTAATGGGTGTACCTCCAGTTACCTATTTTTATAGACATGTTTACATATGTTTAGTGTGCAGTAGACTGTTCATTTTCTGTTGTTGTTTTTCTCTATGCTGTTATTTATTGTGTGGTTTCCTCCTAAAGTATGTGCAGAAATACATGCATTACATTTTTTTATGAAAAACCCCAATGTTATTATTTTGCTTTTGTTTTTCTTTTTTTTTTAGAGAGAGAGAGCACAAGTGGGGGAGAGGGGCAGAGGGAGAGAGAATCTTAAGCAGGCTCCATGCCCAGAGCAGAGCCTGATGCAGGGCTTGATCCCATGACCATGAGATCATGACCTAAGCCAAAATCAAAAGTAGTTGGATGCTTAACCAACTGAGCCACCCAAGCATCCCCCACCAATATTATTGTTTAAAAAAAAAAAATCTCATTTTTTTTATTTGCACTAAATATTTAGGTGACACTGCTGGATATCACCAGTGAAGATAAAAACTTCCAAATGGATTGTCCACAAGAGGAATGGCCAATTAAAAAATGAATGATTATAATAGGTTTATGTATATATGAAATTGGGAAGGGAGTACATTCTTAGAACAAGAATTTTTTTTTGAAGTTTATTTATTTATTTTGAGAGAGAGAGAGTGCACATACAAATGGGGGAGGGGCAGAGACAGAGAGAAAGAGAGGGAGAATCCCAAGCAGGCTCTACAATGTCAGTGTGGAGTCCAAGGAGGGGCTTGATCTCAACCACGAGATCATGACCTGAGCCGAAATCAAGAGTCAGATACTTAACCAACTGAGCCACCCAGGTGCCCTGATCTGAACTTTGCAGGAAGGAACCTTCAAAGTGCTCTAAAATGCTTTGGGAAACAATATGGCAGTTCTGAAAAAAATTAATCCAAAAATTGCCATATGATCCAGCAATTCCACTTCTAGGTATAAACCCAATAGAATTGGAAGCAGGGACTTGAACCCCCATGTTCATAGGAATATTATTCACAATAGCCAAATGGTGAAACAACCCAAATATCCATTGATGGATGAGTGGATGAAGAAATATGGTATATACACAAAATAAAATATTACTCAGCTTTAAAGAAGACAATTCTAATATATACCACAACAGGGAAGAACAGAGTCCCACCTTACCATTCTTTAACAAGAGTTAGGAATAATTTTTTCTTTAACAAAACTTTCGATCTTGAAGTCAGAGTGAGAGCAGTTAGAGAAAGAAAGATACATCAAGGAACCAGAATGACAATGGAGGGTACATCACTGAACCTTACCACCACTGCTATGTAGTGAGAAGGATTTCTTGAAGAACAGGTTTTGATCATGGAGGCCAGACTAGTCCAATATGAAAGGTGAAATGAGATATGTGTGGACCTCACTGTTTTCAACGAAAGTATTAGAAACCTTTTTGGTTTTTTTGTTTGTTTTAGTTATTACTAGACCAGAAAGGGTAACTGGGCCCCAAAGAACTCTCATCAAGGGAGGTGAGATTTCAGAGAACAGACTGAAATAATTTCCACCCTGCCACCCCAACCAGAGAATGAAGTCCCAGGAAGCTATAGAGATGTGCCCTCTTAAAAGGTTAGATAAGGAGTCAACAATAAGTTTAATTGGGCAATCACCCTTTAAAGACTGTGACAGTTACACCAGGTAGTCACGCAACTGTGGCCAGATTTGAGGCAGGAGGGCTGAGATGATGAGTGTAGAATGCTTCTAGCATTACCAGTGAGTTTTGAGGTGGCTCAGTTATTAGAAGACAGAGAGAGAGAGAGAAAGAGAGAGAGAGAGAGAGAGAGAAGGAAATTCTGAGACACGTTACAACATGGAAGAACCTCGAAAACATTACACACTAAGCCAGTCACAAAAGGGCAAACATTGCATGATTCCACTCATATGAGGTGCCTAAGGTAAACTCCTACAGAGAATGTAATAGTGGACCCCACGGGTGGAGACGAAGGGGAATGTGGAGTTATTGTTTAATGGGTCTAGAGCTTCTGGTTGGGAAGATGAGAAGATCTACAGATAGACAGTGTGATGGTTGCACAACCATATGAATGTACTTGATGGCACCACACTTAAAAATGATTAAGGGTGGGGGCACCTGGGTGGCTCAGTCAGTTAAGCGTCTGACTTTGGCTCAGGTCACGATCTCACGATTTGTGAGTTCGAGCCCTGAGTGGGGCTCTGTGCTGATGGCCTGGAGCCTATTTCAGATTCTGTGTCTCCCTCTCTCTCTCTGCCCCTCCCCTGCTCATGATCTGTCTCTCTGTGTCTCAAAAATAAATCTTTTTTTTCTTTTTGATTTTTTTTTCAACGTTTTTACTTATTTTTGGGACAGAGAGAGACAGAGCATGAACGGGGGAGGGGCAGAGAGAGAGGGAGACACAGAATGGGAAACAGGCTCCAGGCTCCGAGCCATCAGCCCAGAGCCTGAGGCGGGGCTCGAACTCACGGACCGCGAGATCGTGACCTGGCTGAAGTCGGACGCTTAACCGACTGCGCCACCCAGGCGCCCCTCAAAAATAAATCTTAAGAAAAAAAAATTTTTAATGGTTAGGAGAGTCAGGGTGACTCAGTCGGTTGGGCATCTGACTCTTGATTTTGGCTCAGGTCGTGATCTCACAGTTGGAGAGTTTGAGCTCTGCATTGCGCTCTGCTCGGACAGTGCAGAACCTGCGTGGGACTCTTTCTCTCCCCCTCTCTCTTTCCTCTCCCACTTGTGCTTGCTCTCTCTCTCTCCAAATAAAGAAACTTTTAAAATGGTTAAAATAGTAGATGTTATGTATGTGTATTTTACTGCCATTTTTTTAAAAAAGTGCTTGAAGATTATAATAAATTAATGCAACGTGTAATGCCACTAGCATGCAGTAGGGGGCAAAGGAGCTTAAGCTTCACTGAAAAGCTTGATTCAAGCACTCCTGCAGCCAGTTCTGGTCCAGCCAACAAATCATCCACACCTGCAGCTTTGCTAGAGCCGCTGCAAGCCAGGGGGTAAGAACTATTAGCCTTGTTTGCTCTAACACTCATGAGAAAGAAATAAGGGTGGGATGGGTCTTTTCTAAAGAAGAGATCATTCGAACACATGTACATGGGAAAGTAGCCTTACTCAGATTTTTAGTATTTATTATTTTGCCTATATTCATCTAAAGATTAACAATTAATGATGTTGGGGCTACTGATCTAAGGACTTGAACTGTCTTGTAGGTGCTTGAGGGTTTGGATTTTCTTTCACTGGTCGCTGATTAAACCTGGTCAGTTCTTCTACTCAGAATGGATGATCCCATCCTTGTGGTGAGGTTTCTCCAGCTTTTATTTTCCTGTAGTACATGTTAATATCATCTGCTTTGGCTATTTAAAGCATATTTGTTGCTCCTTTACTAAAGTTATGCATTTGTGTTTTATGTCAAAAAGTAGGAGCCCATCTAATAGATTTTGTACAATGTAGATATCTTGTTCAGTTTCCTGCAAAAGTCCATGGTGGCTGAAGATGGCCATGTGGCCGCTATAGAGTACAGGATGATTAATAGCACCTAAGCACCTGATTCCTAGAAGAGCTTTACCACAGACCACCTATACTGAGTGATGAATTGAAGTTCTGTGTACGGTCTAAGTTTTATTTCAGTTCTCATGAGTTCATAACTTAGGAATAGATGTAGACAAAGTCTCTTGAGCTTTGTGATATCTAGCAGAGTGACCCCTAGTAGCTGCATGCCACTTCAGAGAAAGGCACATGGGGTGGGAAGGGAGGAAGAAGCCACCATAACAGCTACCCCTGAGAGTGGAATCAACATGGGTAATCACATCCTAAAAAACTTCATTTCACAGTTTGAAAAGCCTTCAATCTGGGTGCCAGAAGGGACTAGATAGGTCTGGGTTCACATCCATACTCTGTGACTTATTCACTGAGTTACTTTGGGTAAGTTACTTAACCTCTGACTTTTGGCTTCTCCATTTGTGAAATAGGGATAAAAATGGCCACCATTTGGGGTGCCTGGGTGGCTCAGTCGGGAAAGGGTCCAACTTCGGCTCAGGTCATGATCCTGTAGTCCGTGAGTTTGAGCCCCATGTCGGGCTCTGTGCCGACAGTTCAGAACCTGCAGCCTGCTTCAGATTCTGTGTCTCTCTCTCTCTCTCTCTCTCTCTCTCTCTCTCTGTCTGCCCCTCGCCTGCTCATGTATGCGCACGTGCTGTCTCTCAAAAATAAACAAACATTAAAAAAACCTTTTTTAAAAAGACCACCATTTTGTTAAGTTATTGAAGGGATTGAACAAGATAGTGTATGGAAAACATTTAGCTCTATGCCAGGCACATAGGTGACACCCAAAAAATGTCATTCTTGCTCTTTCTTATGTTGCAAATGTTGTACAACATGCTATAGGTTTTAACCCTTTCTCTAATTTTTTGCATCACTGGGAAAAGAAAAGTTAGATGGTTAAGTATTCTTTGATAAATCACTAACAGTCATTTCATAGTGTCTTTTGATTTGGATTTTTATTTTTTTTTATTTTTATTTTTAAAAATTTTTTTTTTCAACGTTTATTTATTTTTGGGACAGAGAGAGACAGAGCATGAATGGGGGAGGGGCAGAGAGAGAGGGAGACACAGAATCGGAAGCAGGCTCCAGGCTCTGAGCCATCAGCCCAGAGCCTGACGCGGGGCTCGAACTCACGGACCACAAGATCGTGACCTGGCTGAAGTCGGACGCTTAACCGACTGCGCCACCCAGGCGCCCTGATTTGGATTTTTAAATCATAAGCTATTAAAAAGTCATTCTCTTTTTTACCTATTTTCAGCAGAGTAGTAATAGTAGGAGGAGTATGATAAAAATATGCAATACATATTGAATGCATCTTTCATAAAAATTTTATGTTATACTTTTTAAAATGTTGTAATGAAATGCCAGAGTGCACATGCATTGACTGAGAGATAAGACCTTTTTATTTTCTTACACTAAGGAAAGTTCCAAAGAGTTAGTTCCTCTCCCTTCTTGAGAATAAATTACAGATGAGGTTGTGGTATTGGGTAGGGAGAAGAGGTGAGTAATGTATAGAGATCATGACACCTCCTTTCAGGGGATTCTAGAAGTAGCAACTAGGTTAGATATTGTCGCATTTTTCAAGGGCCATAGCCTCCGAACCTAGGGGCTTTAAGTAAGTTGCTAAAAATTTAATTACTCTGTGAGATGATGATGTTAAAAACACTTTTGTCAGTTTAATGACTATAACTGTCAGTGTCCTGCCAAGGCACATTGGATCCTGAGACAAAAGCAAAATTCAGTAATACTGATCCTGTCTTCACGAAAAATTTTGATATTTTGTTCATTGTGAATTTTTATGTTAAAATTAATTTTTAAAATATTCCATTAAAACATTGTTTATCTTGATTCTTGAATTTCTTGACACTCCTTAAAATTTGTGTCTGAAATCACCTTACCCTTGGCCTAGATAACTGCTACCATTTGAATAAGCCACACATGGTAACAGTGATTTATATACGTGATCTCTTGTGCCTCTGCACAAAATTTATTTTATAGATGAAAAATTGAACCTTTCAGCAGTTAAATAAATAGTCTAAGTTAACACAGGCAGTAAATGACTAAGATAGGACTTGAACACAAATCTATCAGTCCCCAACACCAAACTCATGATCTGACCATCATGTACTACACCATATCAGGAATTCACAACACAAATTCATTCATTCAACACACATTTTTGAGAACATATTATGTGCCATCATGTGCTAAGAGATACAGAATTGAATTTATTTATTTATTTTAAAAGACTTTATTTTTCAAAGTAATCTCTACACCCAACGTGGAGCTCGAACTCACAACCCTGAGATCAAGAGTCACACACTTCAACAACTGAGCTGGCTAGGCACCCCTCATTCATAGATACATTTAAAAAGTATTTACTGAGCATGTGCTTTGTGCACTATTCTATTAGGTGGGGATACAGAAGTGAAAAAGCTCATCAACTCCTTTCTTCTCTCATGGGTGTAAGATGTGGAAGAGACAGTCAATAAACAAGTGCTCTGTTTTGAAGAGAAATAAAATAAGGTGATGTGAACTAATAGCAAGTCTGGCCACTTTAGATTAGGTAGGTGGTCAAGTCAGGACTCTTAGAGGAGATAAACTTTTTTTTTCAAAATTTTTTTTATTGCTGAGAGACAGAGTGTGAGCAGGGGAGGGGCAGAGAGAGAGGGAGACACAGAATTCGAAGCAGGCTCCAGCCTCTGAGCTATCAGCACGGAGCCTGACGCGGGGCTCAAACCCACAGACCGTGAGATCATGACCTGAGCCAAAGTCGGAGGCTCAACCAACTAAGCCACCCAGGCGCCCTTAGGAGATAAACTTTTTAAGCCAAGATCGAAATGAGAAGAGAGATCCAGCCAAGGAAGGGTTGGGAAAGAGTAACCCAAGGGAGAGGGGGGCGGGAAATCCAGTGCAAAGTCCTAAGGTCAGAGAGAGTATAGTTGTGGCCAGAGAGCAAAAAGAAGGACAGTATGACTGGAGTGTAGAGGGCCAGGAGAAGAGTGGTATGAAGAGAGATCCTAGAAAGAAGCAAGAGCAGCTCATGGAGAGTGTTATAAACCAATTTCAGGTGTTTGGGTTTTATTCTAAATGTAACAGTATGTAGTTAGGACATAGGTTGGCTGCTGTAACAAAATATAGTGGCTTAAACAAGACAGGGCTCCACAGAATGGTTCAGTCCATGTCAGTCCTCGTAAGTAATTGATATAAAACCTAAACTGTGTGGCATTTGCGGACTTACTCATTAGGTTCCTTGGACTCTATGATGGGAAAGTTTAAAGAATCGGTACGACTTAGTGAGATATAATTTTATTATGATTAGGTTATTACAAGATATTTTGAAAACAAATTTACCTTGACTCACCCTAGAGAGACAAAGTAGCTGAGGGGCTAAGACACCAGGCACTGGACTCACCATCTATTAACTTTGTGACTCTGAGGCAGTCATATGACCTCTCTAAGCACCACCTTCCATATCTGTGAAAGGTGAACTGCGGTAGCAGTGACGCTGTAAGGCTGTTGTTGTAAGGATCAAGCTATATACAATTAGTATTACATAGCTCAATGAATGTTAGTGGTTGTTATTAAAAAGACATCAAGTGGCCACTGCCTCATTTGCATGACAGAGTCAGTATGGAGTGGAGATGCTATCTGCCTTGAATAGATATAAATGTATGGATTCATCACCCAGGACAAGTTACTAAGGTCATCCTAAAGGTGGGTAATGGATTAATGTTATGGTACTGGTAACAAATTTATTTTCCCATATTTTTTAAAATCTGGAAAATTATCACGAACATAAAGTTGTATTATAGGGGCTCTTTTTTTATGTTCGTGGTTTGTTCTTATATTGATCATTGGATGCTATATTAAGTGTCATATAAAAAGGAGTGACCAAGAAAAGGCTACCTGGGATAAATTGGAAGAATATTCTCAGTGGAAAGGTGAAAACCCCAGGTCAGTTCCAGGTTACCATCTTCTCAACCCCATTCCCCACCCAGTGTCTTTTGTGCTTTCTTCCCCTGAGCACACAATGGACAAGGAATATCAAAATCAAAGTTTTCTCTTCACAGTCATGTCACAAGATGGTCAAACAATTCTGTATCCATTTTTCTATATTCTACAAAATAGTTTTATAAAGTATTTCATTTTTAAGTTATTTTGGGAAATGTCCACATTTTCTAGAATTTCTAAACAACAACGACAAACTTAGGCAGGTTCTAGAGAAAGAAAAATCTAGATGAGCATGAGGTAATATTCCAGGTGTCCTCTTGTATGAGTTCTGCCTGTTTTGTCCCCCCACCATGCCTTCATACATATTATCTCATTTATTTATCTTGAAACTCTGGGAGGGGAGTACTATTTCCTGCATTTTACAGATGAGGAAACTCATGGATGCAGAATTCTGAGGACTTTGAGAGAAGAGTCAGACTTCAAGTTGTTTGGACACAGAACAGAGGCAATTAAAGAACTAAGTTTTTCCTAATATTTATTATTCAATATATTTATTAAGTACTCACTCTGCTGGGAACCTTTCTGGGCACTGGGGCTATAGCAGTGAATAAAACAGATAGAACTTCTGTTCCTACATAGCTTACATTCTAGTAAGGGGTAAGAAAAGAGAGTCTATAAAAAAATAATAAATGTGCATGTTAGGTGGTGAGAAGGGCTAGAAAGAAAAATAACTTTTTGGGGCACCTGGGTGGCTCAGTTGGTTAAGCATCTGACTTCAGCTCAAGTCATGATCTTGCATTTCACGACTTTGAGCCCCACATCAGGCTCTGCTGATAGCTCTGAGCTTGGAGCCTGCTTTGAATTGTGTGTCTCCCTCTCTCTCTCTCTGCCCCTCCCCTGCTCATGCTCTGTCTCTCTCTGTCTCTCAAAAATAATGAACATAAAAATGTTTTTTAAAAAAGAAAAGAAACATAACTTTAAGATAAGGAGAATAGAGAGTGGGGAGTGATATTTTGTAGAGGGTGGTCAAAAAAGTCTCTCTGATGTGGTGATCTTCATGCAGAGATGTGAAGGGAGTGAGGGAGCATGCCACTTGTCATCTAGGGAAAGTGTATTTTGGAAAAAGAACAGCAAATCCAAGTTCAAAAATCTGATGTGGGAGCATGCTTGGAAAGTGTAAGGAATGACCAGACTAGAGTTGGAGAAATGGATTGAAGATGTCAGCTGTTGCAAGGACTCAGGATTTTCCTCCAGTTGAAATAAGAAAATAGTGGAGGATTTGTACTAGAAGAGGGTCAGATTCTGATGTACATTTTAAAGATTCCTCTGTTTGTTGGGTGGAAATGACTGAAGAGGCACAAGGTTGATAGGAAAGAACCCCTGGGTCTCTATCAAGAAGTGGTTAGATTCTAATATTAAATTTGTAAACTCTTAAACTTTATGTCTTCCTATACCATGCACTGGGAAAACACCAAGGTGAGGTAAGTACCTTGGTGAGAGTTTTCCTGCTTAATACATGCGTGTATATTCTGCTTAATACATGTGCCCAATACACACCAACTCTCACTTTCCTCAGGCTGGTCACTCCCACAAAACAGCAGGAGGAACAAAAGATATAATACTCCATGGGAAGATATGGTGTAGTGAGACCTCTCTGCTGTTCATGCTATCCCATTGTTCTGAGAAGCTATGTGTGTGTGTGCCCATGTACCTGTGCAGACATGGTGTATATATTTTGGCACTGTAGAAAGCCCCCAAGAAATGGAAACTGTTATTATCATTATTTCTCTTATTTGTCAGTGATCCAGATTGCTGTTGCCACCAACCTGAAGACATATGGAACCATAAGGACAGGAACCATTCTGTTTATTTCTGTTTTAGACCTTCCATGTGTATGGGTAAGCATTGTTGAAAATCAGATATTAGCTCAAAGGACTCTCCATGTCCACAAATGTAAAAGTTGAGGAACAATTCCTTGACGTTAATTCAGGAGCCCATAGTATTTGGTAATAAAAAAGTACCTTCATTGAGAGTTTAAATCTTGCACAAAAACTGCACATAGATGTTTATAGCTGCTGTATTCATAATTGCCAAAACTTGGAAGAAACCAACATGTCCTTCAGTAGGTGAATGGATAAACAAACTATGGTACATCCAGATAATGGAATACTATCCTGTGCTAAAAGGAAACAAACTATCAAACTATGCAAAGAATGGAGGAACTTTAAATGCATACTAGTAAGTAAAATAAGCCAATCTGAAAAAGCTATATACTGTATGTTTCCAGCCAAATGACAGTCTGAAAAGGACAAAACTATGGAGACAATAAAAATATCAATGGTTCTAAAGGGTTGTGGAGTACAAGGAAGATGAATAGGCAGAGCATAGAGGATTTTTAGGGCAATGAATGTATGCATAATGATGAATGCATGCCACTATACGTTTGTCCAAACTCATAGAATGTCCAACACCAAGAGTCAACAATAATGTCAATTGTGGACTTTGAGTGATTATACTGTGTCAATGTAGGTCCATCGATTGTAACAAGTGTGCCATACTGATGGAGGATGTTGCTAACTGGGGAGGCCATGCAGGTGTGGGGTTGGGGGGGATATGGAAAAATTTCTATACTTTCTCCTCAATCTTTCTGTGAGCCTTAAACTTCTCTAAAAGAATAAAATCTTAAAATTTTTCATTTTCAATTTTCTTAAAGCCTTCAGGCTATCCAAATGGGATGCAAGGGAGTGTTGAATATGGCCTGGCAATGAAATTCCGAAGTTGAACTGGGAGAAAGGCACTTCTGCCAACTATTATATGTATCCCTTCTGGGAATTCTGACTTGCCTCAGTGATGGGGATATGCACAGCAACTGGCTTGGGAATCTGTAAGCCAAACTCTCAGATCATGTCACGATCTCAGATCATGTCAAAGACTCAATATACAGGTTAGAACTCTGTTCCAAACTCTTGGTGAATATAGTGAATTTTGGGCATCAAAAATAATCCTGTAGGATTTAAAAAATGACATAACCATTTAACATTATATATCTTTCTAGGATTTGAACTCATCTTCATCATCCATATGAAGGAACCAAGTGATTGAATCCTTGGAATTACAATGACACTTATCAGAAGCATTTATGTATTTTGTAGTATTGTTATGTCAGTGCTGGGCTACGCGTCAAAGCCGCCAGAAGACAGGGAATTGACAACCAACTGCTCCAACATGTCCCTAAGAAAGGTTCCTGCAGACTTGACCCCAACCACAACCACACTGGATTTATCCTACAACCTCCTTTCTCAGCTTCAGAGTTCAGATTTCAGTTCTGTCTCTAAACTGAAAGTTTTGATTCTATGCCATAACAGAATCCAAGAGATGGATATCAAGACCTTTGAATTCAACAGAGAGTTAAGATATTTAGATTTGTCTTACAACAGATTGAAGATTGTAACTTGGTATTCACTGGCAGGTCTCAGACATTTAGATCTTTCTTTCAATGACTTTGACAGTGTGCCTATCCATGAGGAGGCTGGCAACATGTCACATTTGGAAATCCTGGGTTTGAGTGGGGCAAAAATACGAAAATCAGATTTCCAGAAAATTTCTCATTTGCATCTAAATACAGTCTTCTTAGGATTAAGAAGTCTTTCTTATTATGAAGAAGGTAGCCTGCCCATCTTAAACACAACAAAACTTCATATTGTTTTACCAATGAACACAAATTTCTGGGTTCTTTTGCGTGACGGAATCAAGACTTCAAAAATACTAGAAATGACAAACATAGACGGCAAAAGCCAATTTTCAAGTTATGAAACTCAACAAAATCTTACTTTAGCGAATTCCAAGACATCTATTTTATTGCTTAATAAAGTTGATTTACTCTGGGACGACCTTCTCCTCATCTTCCAGTTTGTTTGGCATACATCAGTAGAATGCTTCCAAGTCCAACATGTGACTTTTGGAGGCAAGGTTTATCTTGACCATAATTCATTTGATTACTCAAATACTGCAATGAGAACTATAAAATTGGAGCACATACAGTTCAGAATTTTTTATATTCCACAGGAAAGGGTCTACTTGCTTTTTACCAAAATGGATATAGAAAACCTGACTATATCAGATGCACAAATGCCACACATGCGGTTTCCTAATTATCCTACAAGATTCAAACATTTAAATTTTGCTGATAATATCTTAACAGATGACCTGTTTAAGCAACCTATCCAATTGCCTCATTTGAAAACTTTAATTTTGAAGGGCAATAAATTGGAGACACTTTCTTTAGTGAGTTTCTTTGCCAACAACACATCCTTGAAGCACTTAGATCTCAGCCAGAATCTGTTACAATATGAAAATGATGAAAATTGCTTTTGGCCAGAAACCTTGATCACTATGAACCTGTCATCCAACAAATTTGCTGATTCTGTTTTCAGGTGCTTGCCCAGAAGTATTCAAATACTTGACCTGAATAATAACAAAATTCAAACTGTCCCTAAAGAGATTATTCATCTGAAGTCTTTGCGAGAACTAAATCTCGCATTTAACTTTCTAACTGATCTTCCTGGGTGCAGTCATTTCAGAAAACTCTCAATTCTGAACATTGAAATGAACTTAATTCTCAGCCCATCTCTGGATTTTTTCCAGAGCTGTCAGGAAGTTAAGACTCTGAATGCAGGACGAAACCCATTCCGGTGTACCTGTGAATTAAGAGATTTCATTCAGCTGGAAAAATATTCACAGGGCATGATGATTGGATGGTCAGATTCATATATCTGTGAATACCCTTTGAATCTAAAGGGGACTCGATTAAAGGATGTTCATCTTCCTGAATTATCTTGCAACACAGCTCTGTTGATTGTCACCATTGTGGTTATCATGCTAGTTCTGGGGACGGCTATGGCCTTCTGCTGCCTCTACTTTGATCTGCCCTGGTATCTCAGGATGCTAGGTCAGTGGACACAGACATTGCAGAGGATTAGGAAGACAACCCAAGAACAACTCAAGAGAAATGTCCAGTTCTATGTGTTTATTTCATACAATAAACATGATTCTACCTGGGTGAAGCATGAATTAATTCCCAATCTAGAGAAAGAAGAGAACTTGATTTGCCTTCATGAAGGAAACTTTGATCCTGGTAAGACCATTACTGAAAATATCACGAACTGCATTGAGAAAAGCTGTAAGTCCATCTTTGTTTTGTCTCCCAACTTTGTCCAGAGTGAGTGGTGCCATTATGAACTTTACTTTGCCCACCAAAATCTCTTCCATGAAAATTCTGATTACATAATTTTTATCTTGCTAGAACCCATTCCACTCTACTGTGTTCCTACCAGGTATCCTAAGCTGAAAGCTCTTATGGAAAAGAAAGCATACTTGGAATGGCCCAAAGATAGGCGTAAATGTGGACTTTTTTGGGCAAAACTTAGAGCGTCTATTAATGTTAATTTATTAGAAACCAGAGAGATGTGTGAACTACAGACATTTGTGGAGCTGAATGAAGAGTCTCAAGGTTCTGTAATCTCTCTGATAAGAACAGACTGCCTATAAAAATCCTCCCTTCCCGTAGGGAAATGGGCCTTGCATACACCATGGGGATAGAAATTGATACACCCTTTATGATGGTTATTTGGCAATATCATTTAAATGAAAAATGACTACTTTTATGTCACTTCCTCGAAGGATTTCTAAGAATGTATCCTACAGAAATACAAATTTGCAAAGGCTTCTATAAAACGGTGTTCATCCCAGAATATTTGTAATACTGAAAAATTGAAAACAGCTCATGTTTCCACAGAATAAAAACGAATTCAATAAATTATAGTTCATTAATGCGATAAAATGTTACACAGCCATTAAAAAGAATGAGATAGTTCTATATTTACTGGTATGGAGAAAATTATATTAATATGGTGGTTTATATATTGAAATAAAGTCTAAATGAATCTATATTCAGTACTTTGGCATACTTTGGTATACTTTGGCAATTTCACTTTGGTATAGTAACAGTGGTTTAGGCCTGGGAGGTTATATTACAGAAAACTTTTGGTTTCTATGTTGTATATTTCCATAATGTTGGAGTTGCTTAAGTGAATCTATATTTCTTTATTAGGTAGAAAAAACAAGAAAGATAATGTTTAAAGCCTACGCATCCTACTCATTTTGCTTGATTCTTCCTTTCTAGTCTCCCCAGTCATAGAAAGAAAACAAGCTTTTCTAAATTTTGCAAAATTATATTTCAAAAAATGTTACCTCCTTCATTAGAAAAATTTCTGTGACTTACCCACCTGATAAAGGAAGAAAATGGCCATGCTTGTTTAAGATCTGACACCAATCTCCTGTTACCTTCCTGCCTCCTATCATTGAGCCGTATCAAGTTATTGGCCCTTTTCCAGAACATTCCGTCTCTTTCTCTGCCCCCAGACCTTAACATATTGCATGACTGACTGTACAATCCAAATGTCAACTTTTTTTTTTGAAAACTTCCTCACTTCTAAGTATGATGCCCCTTGATTCTCCATAACACTTCAAATATATTTCTATCACAAACTGATCATACATATTTTTAAAGTTTCCCATTCTCATTAGAGTATGAGCTCCTCAAAGGCAAGGACAGACTTCCCTCTGCCCTTATATCAACAGGTGTTTACTCAGTCCCTGGTTCAGAGAAGGTGTCAATAAGTGTTTATGGAATGGATGCCAGGTAAGCTAGAGGAACTTAGCAGGGACTCAACCAGCTTCAGGATAGAAAGTCAGGGGAAAAAGGCAGAGAATCCAGAATTGAAGTATTTCTGAGTATAGCTTGAATTAGGTGAAATTGCCAATATGTGGTTGCTCTTGAACTACAACACCTACTTCATCTCATTCAATCTAATAAAACTAATATCCTAAGTAGGGTAAAATTAGGCTCTGCATCTACCTTATTTCCTTATAGTTGTGATCTTATGAATTTCTCATGCTAGCAGTCATTTGAGAAATTGTATTCAAGATGGTCAACTTGAGAGTATAGAGACAGGGTTGGGTGTCAATCTCTAAGCCAGGTTGTGCTACCATTTGGCCAATGACCAATCTATTTGGAGAAGCTAGGGCTCAGCAGCCTTGAGGCTGAGTGTCTCTCTTCTTCCTCCCTTATGAGCTCATGGTCTGTTTGGTAAAAGGGGAAACCCAAAGAAACCACAGTGCAGCAAGATCAGAGCATGGGGAGAATGCTTTTCCAACCAGGCTTTTTGCATCTGGGCCATTGCTATTAGTGTGATTCATGGCTTCTGGAGGAGTCAGACAGACACTGTATGAGTATTTTTAAATCTTGAGTAAATTACTCAGTGTGAGACATTTATCTTTAAAGATCAGTTAATTGAGAACATGTAAAGTAGGTAACATTAGTCCTGAAGTCAATAGGGTTGAGTTATTCCATGGTAGCGGTTTTAAAAATAGATGTATTTTGTCACAATTAAAAAATAATACATTAGATATACCTCTAGGTAACTTCTTGTTTCAGCAGCTAGACTGCCATGAAATATTACCTATCAGATCATTGTACTGTTCCAGAAACTTAAGATTTTCCAGAAAATTAGAACTTCCTAATTTGCTTGGTTTTGAGTCTTATTAGGTATATAATATTGACTCTTGTGGTATATAATAGAAAATGAATCATACATAGGTTTAATATTGGAACATGAGATTGAAGTAGCACCTAGCCTCATGCAGAACTGAGGATATACTTTTACCCAAGAAGTTTTAGATTTCATCAAGGGACCCACTCTCCTCAAGCATGACATTGATGAGGAAGTAAGCATACACAGACTGCATGCTGTAACAGAACCCAGTGTAATGAGTCTGATCATGTTTTGAAAATGATTCCAGGTCTTATGAAGTTGCAAGTTCCTTCCCATTCCCTTGCCATTTGCCAACCTGGACCTTCTTCCATTTTTTTCTCAAGGAGATTGAGCTCTGTATCAATATTGTTCAAGTCTTCTGCGGATTCTTCAGGATGCCTTCCCAACCACTGTGCATCTCTACAGATAAATGACACTATTTTCTGGGTGTCAACAGTCCAGTGTGGATAATGTTCTATATTCTATAAAAGTGGCAAAGAGGTCTATGATAAAATGGGATTATAATCCTCAAATTCCAAATGGTTTGGAGGGAGATGAGTTTTAAATCTAATTTATGGCAAATTTTCTCTGAGGTGCAACTCCTTCGTGTATTATGATGAACCATTCAAGAAAAGCATAGATTAGGAATGTAAGTCTATGAGTGAGAGTTTAGAACCTATCAGATATAACTCTCACTTTCAAGTGGGAAATTGCATCTTTGGAATTTTAAATGACTCACCTAAGCCTGAGGTCAAACATTGATCTTTTAACTCCTACACTGATGAGACTTTTCTTTCCAATCCAGGACAAGATGTCTCTTACTTTTTGTATTTGATTTCATCATTGTGATCTTTTCATTTCCATTCTCAACAACAGAGCCTTGGATTGGGCCCCTTGCATATCCCGCTTAGACTGTCCAAAATTATTTGTGCC
Organism: Prionailurus bengalensis; assembly: GCF_016509475.1. Taxonomy (NCBI): domain Eukaryota; kingdom Metazoa; phylum Chordata; class Mammalia; order Carnivora; family Felidae; genus Prionailurus; species Prionailurus bengalensis. The sequence goes on from NC_057344.1 coordinate 174,012,730, forward strand.
TGGACTCTGCAGTGTCTCCCCACTGCCTTGGACCCCTTCCTCCATCCTGGCTACCAACTCTTTTGAAGGGCCTTTGTTGAATTTCTAAGTCCTTCTTAGGGTCTGGTACTACCAAGACTGGCAGTGTTCTTCAAGTGAGATATCCCTGGCCCAGACCCAGACCCATATGGATCCTAGTCTTCATTTGTCCCCCTCAAGATGCTTTCTGACCCACTGCCTTACACATGAAGTCAATCAGATATCCTGAGGAGCTCCAGAACTCATGCCTAGGGGGCCCTCTCAGAGTTTGGTTGTTGGACCCCAATTTGAGTTGGACAATCTGGCAAGCAGATCACTGCTGCTGGCTGAAGCAGTGTGGGACTACCCAAGATTGGGCCAACAGAATGGTGCTAACATGCTGATTTGAGATGACTCTCACACTGAACACAAGATGACTTCAGGGGTCAGGGCTATCAATAGTCTACCACCAGCCCTTAGACTTGAGCCACCAGTGTGGGCTTGTGTCTATCTGTGTTTTGACTATACTGCCGCCTCTTGTCTATAGCACCATAGGATGGCAAGCATGACAGCAGGTGTCTTTCACCCTGCACTCCTCCTCTTCCCCCAGCATCTGGCATCCAGGGTGATAACTGCCATTGCTGTAGGCTCTATGTCATGTGTTAGGCAGTCTTTCAAGGATGGCTTTCAATATTGAACACAAATGGGCCTTATAATCAATGTCCTCTTTTACCTTCCACTGATGTGGTGACATTGTGCTCTCCCTGTCCTAAGCCATGTTGAAGAGGGAAGTACTTATCCTGGAAGAGTGGGACTGTGCTTCTCTCTTCACACATGAACCCCTCACCGACCCTCCCCCACTGGTGTTAGTGTATGGAAGGCAAGGGTCCATTCAGCATCAAAAGAGCTCCCATTCTTGGAATGCAATGATTACTACCTCAATAGTCCATGGGAAGACAAGACTGGAAAATGCCTTGTTCTATGTTTATACCATAAAATTATGAATGGTAAACTTAACAAGACCAGAAAAGGAATATTGGTTCACATTGACCTGCATATTTTGGGGAAGGCTTGCATCAATGAAGCACAGTACCAACCATTGAGAAAGAGTCATTGGAAGGCAGTGTGGACAGATGATGCAGTGTCACGGCTATTAATGTGACCAGTGTTATAGACATACTATTAGGAAACTGAAGAGGCACAAAGAGCTATAATGTTTAATGTAAGTAGGCTCTGAAGACCCGTGTCCTTGTGATTAACTACAGCACTGCTACCATTTTCTCCTGGTGGTACATATAAAATTAACCATGGAGGGTGCACTGGATAATAAAATGCCTGAAGAGATGGTTCTTGGATTTGAAACAAGAAGACATGGTGCTTGGATCTCACAAAGACTCTTTCAATGAATCACCTAGAAAATAAATGATCTATAAGTAACTCTTCTCTATCCATCTTCATTAATAAGACACCAAGCCTCCTATGGGTACGTACATTTTGAAACACTTTTAAATCAAATTATTTATATAGACACGAGTCTATATATATAGACACGAATATATATATATATTCGTGGGAATATATATATTCCCAGAGCCCTGCACACCCTGGAGGCAGCTCTGAGAAGGAAAATATCCTGGCTCACGTGGCCAGAACTTATATTGCTTCTTATTTCTTGGCTACTCAAACTTGTTTTGGTTTTAGCAGAAGTCATTGAGCACAGGAGAGTTTTGTCTCAAGTGCTATGGCTCATGTGGTGAAATTCAGTGGTAAGACTAATGGATCTGACAGATTGGCAAAGGCAAATTCTAGCAACACAATATTAAGGTTATTGGAAGTTTCTCCTACAGTTTTGACAAAAAATTGAAGGAAGGGATGCATTTCTTATTTTATATCAGGATGGGTGAAAGCTCTACATTATTAGGTTCTGTTTTCTCTGTGGAGGAAGTTAGATTTTTAGTTGTGTCTGGGAACTTTCTAAACCTAGTGACCTGAAGTATTTAACTTCCTGGCAGCAGCACCTTTGGCCCTGGGGGAAGAAATAGGGCAGAAGAAGAAGCTATATATACCGGTTAGCTCTAATTGTCCATTAGGCCCAATGTCTTCTTTTGATTCCTGGTCTCATTAGTCCTGGGGAGATCCAGAGACCCATTAGCCCTCAACCTTCTCCTGGTTCTTTGATTTCTGGAAAAGAGTTGAGTCAGTCTCCATGATACTGTTTTTTAGTGTCGTGGCCCTGTGTGTAACAATACAAATTCTAACCCTTCTTGAGGTTTATATGTGCCAGCCACTGCTCTAAGGATGTTGTGAGTTATACTTGCTAATTGTCATAGATCTATGAATTAAATTTTATCATTATTCTTATGTAACAGATTAAGTACAGAAGGTACCCAAAAGTTAAGGTTTCATGGCTAATAAATGACAGAAATCCAAGGTAGTCTAATTATAGAGTCTGCTTTCCTGTGTACTATGCTATGCCGACTCCAAAGAGCCTGTTAACTATTGGTTTCACTCATATTTATATTCACCATGAAAATACTTGTTCATGCTAGACCATATTTTTGAATGGAGGGGTCTCGTTGCTTAAGAGTAAGTCTCATCATTTAGTATATAACTCAAATGCTGCCAGTCCTTACTGGCCTATGGCTAAAATAAGGCACATCAACATCAGTGACCCCAAGTTTTTGTTCTTGGCCCACCGGCTTAAGCAGGGCTTCTGGCCTCCTGCAAAGGTCCCCATGAGTAATTCTAGGAGATCTCAAGGAGCCTTAGTTCTGCTCGCACACCACACTGACAGCTACACTCCCCATTTGCCACCACCATGGCCTGCCCACTGTAGCTAACTCAGGTGGCTAGACCTGGGGCCCCTCAAAGCCCTTGAGAGAGCCTTGCACTATTGACATTGCTGAATGAAGGTGCCTCCTAGATGATGCTAATGTCTGTGCTGAGGTGTTTTCTCTCAATAAACCCAAATTCATTTATCCTTGAGGTGAGGAGCCATGCTGAGTTCCATGCAGTAGTAGGAGGTTCAAAATCTCTCTTCCTAAAACAGGGTAGGTATCAACATCCCAGCATTCCAAAACTGCAATGCTGGAATCCAGAATCTCACCAAGTCAATATGCTCAGCATCACTAATCATCAGGGAAATGCAAATCAAAACCACAATGAGATATCACTCACACCTGTTAGAATGTCCATTATCAAAAAAACAATAAATAACAAGTGTTGGCGAGGATGTGGAGAACAGGGAACCTTTGTTCCCTTGAAAAGGGAATTCCTTGTCGGTGGGAATGTAGATTGGTGCAGCCACTCTGGAAAACAATATGGAGGTTCCTCAAAAAATTAAAAATAGAACTACTGTATGATCCCGCAATTCCAAAGAAAGTGAAAACATTAACTAGAAAAGATATGTGCACCCCCATGTTCACTGCAGCATTATTCACAATAGCCAAGACATGGAAACAACTGAAATGTCCAGTAATGGATGAGTGGATAAAGAAAATGTGGTATATATGTATACGTACACACACACACACACACACACACACACACACACACACACTGGAATATTATTCAGCTATTAAAAAGAAGGAAATCCTGTCATTTTTGACAATATGAATAGACCTTGAAGACATTAAGCTAAGTGAAATAAGTCACACAGAGAGAGACAAATGCTGAATGATCTCACTTATGTATGGAATCTAAAACACAAAACAAAAACCAAACAAATACCAAACTCGTAGATACAGAGAACAGGTGGGTGGTAGCCAAAGGCTGGTGGGGGGTGAGTGAAATGGATGAAAGGGGTAAAAAGTTACAAACTGCCAGTTACAGAATAAATAAGTTCTGGGGATATAATGTACAGCATGATGACTGTAGTTACTAATAATTTATGGCATATTTGAAAGTTGCTAAGAGGGTAGATGTTAAAAGTTCTCATCACAAGAAGAAAAGGTTTTGTTACTAGGTGTGATGATGGATGTTGTGGCAACCATTTCATAATGTATACAAATTTCAAATCATGTTCTATGCTTGAAACCAATGTAATATATTTCAATTATGTCTTACTTTAAAAAAACTGGAGAGAAAAATAAGACAATCATACTGGTGCATAGAGTTCATTTAAAAATAACTAATAATTTGAAATCTAATGTCATATTAAATGACCCTGTTAGAAAATAGGTAAATAATTGCACACAAATCTTCACTATAAACCACCACATCTATAAGATAACATAACTGCTTAAAAAGTAAAAAATGGCTTATATACACAATCTCAGAAACCTCCATCATTAAAGAGGAACTAAAGAAAGAGGAAAAACACTGCATATTCATTACAATAAAAATAGTACCTGGGCACCTGGGTGGCTCAGTCGGTTAAGCATCCCACTCTTGATTTAGGCTTGGGTCATGATCTCACAGTCAGTTGTGGGATCAAGCTCCCCATCCGACTCTATGCTGGGTGTGGGGTCTACTTAAGATTCTCTTCCTCTCTCTCTGCCCCTCCATCTCTCTTAAGAAAATAGTACCACGTGTATGTGTAATCAACCTAATGAACTGGTGAAAAATTTCTGTAACTATTATAACATGAAAATTTACATTTCTATTCATTTTTAAAACATTGCCAAATATTTATTTGGGCTCTTTTCTATAATATTTTTCTGAAAAATAGAATTGAAAAATATCACTAAGTCTTCTGATGCTTAATAATAAATTTATGAGTGTGAAATTGTGAATAATCAGCCAATTGGGCAAAAATAAATTTGGTCCTTTGCTGCCTCCCTTTCGGCTTTTGTACAGTACTGTTCCAGGGTGCACAATTGTGCAGAGACCACAAAGTCATGTCATATTTCTTGGCCTTTACAATTTATATGGCAAAGTTGAATTAAAATTTAAGAACATTTTATTCTTTAGAAAGTTCAGAAAATCAGCTCCCCCAAGCCAAGCATGTGGCTTATATAATCAAAACAAATTAGTTGAATTACATGTGTTATGCAAGATTAAAAAAATATATATATATACATATGTATATGTATATATATATACACATATATATGTGTATATATATATACATATGTATATGTATATATATATACACATATATATGTGTATATATATATACATATACATATATATGTATATCTTCAAAACCAGGTGTGCAAGGGGGCGCCTGGGTGGCTCAGTCAGTTAAGCGGTGGACTCTGTTTCAGCTCAGGGCATCATCTCAAGGTTTTGTGAGTTCCAGCCCCTGGAGGGGCTTTGCGCTGACAGTGTGGAGCCTGCTTGGGATTCTTTCTCTCTCTCTCTCTCAAAAATAAAATAAACAAAACTTAAAAAAATTAACAATGCACATGTTAGCACCCAAAGCCTCAGGGCTGGGATCCACAGTCTTACATGAAGTCTGTTTGTTCGGCACTTGCTGTTAACCTTTGTAGGAGCCCCAAACCCGTCCAGGGGGCAAGGAATATGATGAGCACCACATTCCTCCCATTTTCATTATTCCTTCCCACCTCTCATTTGCAACTCTCCCCAACCAAGTACTCTTTCCTCCTCCTACCTATGCCTACCAATATATGCATATTAACTGGGAGGAATGAACATCATTCAAATAGCCCAACTTTTAGTCTTAGTTTAGATTCAGTTACAACGCACTGCTACATATTTTATAAATCCAATTGGATGGGGAGGTTTGCCCCATAAGGAGGCCCAGGAGAGGATGGAGGGGGCAAAGGAATATATTTTTCCACTGTCAGAACCTTAGAAAAAACTTCGACCCGACATCTTCCTCAGTCTTCACAAGCGGGAAGCTCAATAAGCTTGAAACTGATTTGATATAATAGCTAAAACCTGAAATAGATAGAATTTCGTTTTTAATTTTTAAAACTTGGCCTCAGGTGCCAAACGAAAAAGGACAAAAAGGATATACGATGGTCATTAAAAAGGAAAACCCAAACCAAACAAAAAAAGAAAAAAAGAGGAAAGGTTCAAGAGAAGAAGAAACAAACACGGCAGGCGCCAGCAATAATGCAACTTCTCCTTTAGCAGTGTGCGTCTAAGCTTCAGGCCAGGGCCGCCAGGAAGTCAAACGCCCCCCCACCCCCACTCCAACCGGGTTTGCTAAGAGTTTCACTTCAGCAGTGGCTCTTTTCCCCCTCCCCTGCGGGTGTGGAAAGCAGAAGTTCGCGACATTAAAATAGATCCCATTGTGCACGCAAGAGTAATGCCATCAGCAAAGCGCCTCTTCCTGTCAGTGCACTTCAATTCTCAGCCGGCGCCGTGGAAACCCTGCCTTGGCTTGGGGGGGAAGCTTTCCAGTGTCCGCCGCAGCATTTGACCACTTGGTGTTCTGTAAATTCTGCAATAAATTCCTAAATGAGCCCTTGTGCCAGAGAAAGAAGTGCAGGGAAAAACCATTCTGACCTTCTCCGGAGCTCACCTCGAACCGGGGCACCTGTCACATCAGTCATTCTTCAGACGCCGGGGGCGTAGCTGCGAGGGACTCAGGACATTGGGATGTCACAAGAAAGCTGCCCTGATTTTTCTTTTGTTGTTTCTCATTTTTCTTTCTTTTCCTTTTTTTTTTCTCCCCTCCTCCACCGCCTCGGAAAGCCATAGAATGAAGAAGCCACTTTTCGGCTCTACTTCATTCTTATTCCTGTCCCAAATCAGGGGAAAACGGTTGGGAACCAGGGGAAATCGCTGAAAGCCAGAACTTCGCTGCACCATCAGCATCACCTGAGAGCTTGTTAGCGGCCTCACCTGAAAGCTTGTGAGAAATGCAGTCTTTCAGGATCCATCCCAGACCTACTGAATTAGAATCTGCATTTTAGCAAGGCCCCCCGCTGATACCTGTGTACAATAAAGTTTGAGAAGGCTGGGAAAGAAAACTTTAAAAATGAACTGGAGTCTTGCCCCCAGGGGCGTGCCCTTGTGTGAAATTTTGGGGTCACAGCGACACCCTGTGGTTTCTTTGGTAGTTGCTGTTGCGCTTTCCGGTGGGTAAGCTGTGTCTGACAGCAGTTAGTTCACGCATCACCGGAGCAACAGGAGACTGTGTGGTACCAGTCAGTGCCCAGAGGCCTCTGTGTTGCGCCTCTCTCCACCACTCTGTCAGATGAAGAGATATGGGCCCTCTTCCGAGGATGCTTTCTACTGAAGCTTACGATGGCTTATAGGCTTAGCCATTCTCTGCGTTCCAAACAGCGGGACAACAGATCTCAAAGCCTTTCTTTACCCACCAGATTTGTCACAGAATTCACAAAGCCATAAAAACTCAGGGACACGAGATGGTTTTAGAGATCATCCAGATGAGTGGTCCTTACCCTTCATGGATGACGATCACCATGTAATAATAGTTGCTTTACTGCACTTTTACTTTGCTTCAAGCACTGGTCTAAGCCCCTGCATGCATTCAGTCATTTAAACGTCACAGGTCAGTGAAGCAGGTGATACATATCACCTCTCTCTTGTAGATCCTTGTCTGATAATTTTGTCAGTAGTAGTTGTCGATTGAGAAAAATCTATACTAATAAGAAACTGTTAGGATGAATCCAGTAACTCTCGAAAATGCATTTGCATTGAATTAAACCCAATGGCTTCTATATATATTTTGGGAAGAGTAGTGCAGATGTATAAGATATGTTATTTACCCCGCCTTGGACTGGGGTTGGACACAGACTTGGGTCCCCTTGTAACAGCTCCAAGGCTCTCCAAAGGATTCATAGCTCACAGGCTGGGAATCCCCAGTGCAGAAGAATGCCCCAAATGCTTTGTCGATGCCATGCCATACGATCCTGAACACACCTAATTTTACCTGGTCTCTGATGCCTAGCAGGAACAGACCTGCCTTGGCCTTGGATGGCCGACTTTGGGGAGTAGCAGATGATGAAGCTGAATTCAGGGAAGTTGCCTATGGCTACACTTCTAGCTTGAAAAGCTACAGCATAGGGACAGAGTCGTGGCCAATATCTTTCTTCTGTTCTCCAACCTGTATACCCTAGGAAGAATAATTTTCCTGAAACACCGTTATGTTTAAGTTATTCTCCAACTCAAAATAACCCCCAATTATGCCCAGCTGGTTATGTGAGCTAAAGCCCATTCTGATTGCCTTGGTTCTCAAAGCAAAATCTTGTACCAACTAACCTGTTTGTTGCTATTCCCTTCATGTCTCCCATGCTCTGTCTAGACTATTCCTCTTGTCCTCTGTGTTGTCAGTGGAGAATGAGGGTCTCAGAGGAGATGCCTAGGAGGCCAGCGTTGGCTAAGGTGACTCTCCATGGGAAGCACTGCTTTGGTTAAGTCACTTGGAATGCAGATAGATCCTTCATAGACACAGGAAAAGTTATATGACCTTCTCTCGAGAGTAAACACAAGTTTACTGTAAAAAATACAATTACTGATTTGACCAGGTAAGTGCATATACTCGTGGGTATTCTGTTCTACCGGCCCTTATTGGGAGAAATAGCATAATCAGAAGGAAACTTGGTCAGCATGAGTCTTAGCCATCTCTTGTTTCTGGTTGCCCAGTATCAACTCCCCCTTCCTAAAAGTACATTATTTCCTTTTGAGGCATCTTTTTTCCCAGATATAGTCTGGGAGACAGTGACCAAGATTCTGGCACTTGCTGGTTAGTTGGTAGAGAGGTGGCCCAGACTCTTAGAACAGGAGACAATTGCGTGCTCTCTTCCTGGTATTTCACTCTTGACCAGAGGATCAAAGAAATAGAAAAGAATTCGATTCCATCCCCACAGTGGTGCCCTGGTCTTCCGGAGCCTTTGTTTAGACCTCCTGGTGGTCTTCAAATCCTATCCTCCAGGAATATCTTAGTTCCTGCCTGTTTCCCAGCTTCCACCTCATTGATTCTGTAAGCGTCCAACATCCTTCAAAAAAGAAAACAATCTTTTGATTAAGTCAATATGCTAGTCAGCTATTGCTAGCATGTGTTGTATTGAAAACAACCCTCAAAATCTCAGTTGTTTGTACCAACCAGAATTTATTTTCTAAACTCACAGTTCTGTTGGTCGGCCAGGGTGGTTGTGTCGGGCTTCAGTTCTGGTTAGGTCTGTTCCAGGTACCTCTCATTTGAAGCAGTGACTCAGGGCATGGTCTTCTCATGGTAGATGGAGGAGGACAAGGTAGCCCACACAAGCACATTTACATGCTCTGTTAAGCATCACATATGTTATGCTACATTTTGTTGTCCAAAGCAAGTCACACGGTCAGACTTAAACGCAATTGTGTGGAGATGTGTATTCTGCTTACTCTACAGGTGGGTACTGCAAGGTCACCATTGAAAGGGGATCGATGTAATTGTGTTCTGTTACAAGGAGAGGGTGCAAGGTTAGGACCTTAACCTACCTTGGTTGGCCACAAAATAATAAAATGTTGACAGATTAATTTTAACATAGTTAATCTTATCAATCTTTGCCTTAATGGCTTATGCTTTGTGACTCTTGTTTAAGAAATTTCTGGTTCTCGGGGCGCCTGGGTGGCTCAGTCAGTTGAGTGTCTGACTTTGGCTCAGGTCATGATCTCGTAGTTTGTGAGTTCAAGTCCCGAATCGGGCTCTGTGCTGACAGCTCAGAGCCTGGAGTCTGCTTCAGGTTCTGTGTTTCCCTCTCTCTCTGCCCCTCTCCTGCTCACACTCTGTCTCTCAAAAATAAAGAAACATTTTTTTAAATATTAAAAAAAAAAAGAAATTTCTGGTTCTCAGGGCGCCTGGGTGGCTCAGTTGGTTAAGCGTCTGACTTCAGCTCAGGACTTGATCTTGTGGTTCATGAGTTCAAGCCCTGCATCGCGCTCTGTGCTGACAGCTCAGAGCCTGGAGCCTGCTTCGGAATCTGTGTCTCCCTCTCTGTCTCTGCCCCTCCCCCGCTCACACTCTGTCTCTCTCTCCCTCAAAATAAATAAACATTAACAAAATTTTTTAAAAAAGAAAAAAAAAAGAAATTTCTGGTTCTTAGACCCAGGCAGGTCATAAGGATAGTCCTCTTTATTTTGTTTTTCACACATAAGTCTTTAGTCCACAGGACAGCTAAGGCAGGAACCCAACTTTACATCTTTGCTAATGGCTGACGGATTGTCCCAGTATTACTTATTTCATCCTATTCCCACTGATCCGTAATGCCTCCTTTGCCAAACGCCAAATTTCCCTAAATGCAGGAGTGTCTTTCTGGATTCTCTCTTATTTCATTGTTCTGTTCATCAACCCTTGTGCTGATATTGCACTTCTCAATTATCCCATCTTTATCTTCATTTAGAATCAGCTTGTCAAGTTCCACTATACACACTAAAAATACTGATCAAAATTTTGTTTGGAATTTCTTTGAAATAAAGATTAATATGGGGAGAAAGAGGGTTTTCAAGATAGTAAATCCTCCTCCACACGAACATGGAATATTTCTTCACTTATTTGGATCTCTAATTACATTCCACAAAATTTTATAATTTTCTTCTTATAACATGCACACCATTTGTTAGATTTATTCCTAGAAATTTTATTTTTATGTTGGGATTTAAATGTGATCTTTTAAAAGTTACATCTTTTAACTATTTGCTGCCTATCTATGCAAGCCAGAAAATTTTATCATAATAGCAGCATTTATGTAACCCTTACCATGTGACAAGCACTGTCCTAAGCATTTTATATGTGTGGAATTCATCAATCTCACAATGACACTATGAAAGAGGTATTGTTATTATAACTATATATGAGGGAATTGATGTCCAGAGAAGTGCAGAGATATTAAATAAATTTTCCAATATCATAAATGGTAAAGCCAGGATTCAAGCTCATTGTTCAACATCCAGGGCTGTAACCACAACACTGTATTTGCCTCTTAACCTTGTTAAGCTCTTGCATTAATTTGAATGATTTGCTTGTCTATTTCTTAGGCTTGACATGCAAACAACAAAAACAATAAATACTTTTTGGAAAAAAACGTTTACTTATTTTGAGAGAGAGAGCACTAGCAGAGGAGGGGCAGAGAGAGAGGGGGAGAGAGAGAACCCCAAGCAGAGTCCTGTGCTGTTAGCTTGCAGCCCAACTCAGGGCTCGAACTCACAAACCGTGCAATCGTGACCTCAGCCCATATCAAGAGTCAGATGCTTAGCCGACTGAGCCCCCCTAAAGCAATAAATACTTTAGAAATCCACTAGCAGATATATGGTTAACACCCTACTGAAGTTGTGCAAGGGGTGCACGTGTGTGTGTGTGTGTGTGTGTGTGTGTGTGTTGGGAGGAAGAACTTTATCAAGAGCAGCATTCTCAGAGAGAATCGAATTCCCCACACCTTTGGGATTGCTGGTGGACTTCACGGAGGAGCCAGGCATATCGGGTGCTGAGGCACCAGCCAAGTCAGGGCATCCTCAGGGAGGCCTGAATGGGGAAAGAGGCCCAGGGCCAAGTGCAACAGACAGTGTCAAATGACAGGCCTTCTCCTCCCCCCACCTCCAACCCCAGATTTGGGCTGAATCAAAGGGCCATTCAGGCCCCTCCCTTTCACAGACCAAGGCCAAGGGGGCTGTCCCTCGAGGCTGAAATGCAACAATCCCATGGGCTTCTGCTCCAAACAGGCTTGTGTTTGAAACCACAATATACTTGGCTCCGGTTTTACACGCATTAGTTTCTGGTGCTGGAAAAAAAAAAAAAAAAGGAACTAGAAGAATGAAAGGGGAGGTCTTGAGGGAGGGGGAATTCTTTTTCCAGTCTAGTGAATGAGGTTAATAAGTGGAAAAATAAAACTACTCTCCGTGAAGGGTATTTGGAAGGGTTACCAGGCCACAGTAATTAAAAGCAAATTAAAAGGCTATATCATTCATGCAGCCTCAATGGCTTCTCTCAGCGCTGAGGGAACTGAATCTACCTCAGGGCAGTGGAGGCAGAGTGGGGAGGAGGGAGAGCAAGGAGGAGAAGGAGGGGGAGTTGGAGAGGAGGGAGAGCAGGGCGGAGGAGAAGAAGAGGGAGTGGGGAGGAAAGGAACGGAGAGGAGGGGGAGCAGGGAGGCCTGCTTGTCCTCCCATGTGGGGTGGCAATCCACAAGCAGCCAGGACACCCACCTGTTTCTCTCTGTGGCATCCCGAATGCTAATTCACGAATTAGGGAATTGATTGATCATCTTCCCAAACCCCACTACAAATTGGACATTTGTTCACACATTTCAAAGGAATGTTTTCTAGGCCTTTGCATAGTGTGGAAAAAACCCCACCAAACCAACCTTAGGTTTGGTCATCTTGAGTGAGTCACTTGAATCTCTCTGACTCTCAGTTCCCTCTCTGTAAAATATAGGTGCAAACTAATCTATTTTGTCCAAATAGTGCTCTCCTGAGTTCTCTCCGAAACTTGGAACAGGTAGAGGGAAGGGAAATGGAAATATTCATTAAGCAATTCAGCCCATTGTGCTTCTGTCATTTTTGACCTCAGACCATTTTCAACACCACCTAGTTGAGCAGTTAATTCTAACAAGCCTGTTTCTGTGACATGGTAATGGTGTGTCAACAATCCTGGGTGACCGCGAAGGTCAGAGGCACTGCCTGTCATACTGGTTTGGCCCATATTGCCACCCTGTGGAAGGTGTGGAAGGTTCCAGCCAGCATCAGGTCTTTCTCAGGGAAACCTTTTCATAGGCCTGGTGGGCGGTAAGTACTTGCAGGTTCTGCGTCAGCGGACGTAGCCCTGTGGCCTGTGTTGAAGTGGACTCCCACAGATCTACATCGGTGTTTTCACAAATGCAGGTGAGACTTTGCATGAGATTCTGCAACAATTTCCCTGTGAAAGCTTTCTTGAACTCCAAAGTCAGGTTATGATGTCCTATGTTTTCCAACACACCCTGGCTACTTGCTACCCTAGAACTTAAAGTTGTTAGGGGTATTGCCTGTTTACCCACTCTTCCTGTACCCTTTCTCTGGCCAGAAACCATAGCTTTTCACTAGGAATCCCCAGGGCCTAGCAAAGTCTTTGCCCTACAAAGGCGATTGTATTTTCTGAAAATAGCAACAGCAATATTTCTGGTTTCACGTGTTCTTCTACAAACTTTCCACTCCCCATCACAAGGCGGAATCTATTTCTCCTCTGCTGAGACCCAGGGTAGAGAGAGGGCGGGCTCCATGACTGCCTCAATAAATAGAATCCTGCAGAATGCTTGACTTCCAAGGCTAGATTGTAAAAAGAAATAAGGCTTCTGCCTGATGCTGTCTCCCTTGGGATGTTCACCCTTGAAACCAGCCACCAGGTTGTGGGGAGCAAATGATGCCCCCAGCTGATAGCCAGCTTCAACTTCCAGGCAGGTGAATGGAGGGGCCTTCAGATGATAGCATCCTGTAGCCTTCAAGTGTTGCAGTTGAGGCATCAGACATTGTAGGGCAAGACAAGGTGTCTCTGGTTTGTCACGTCCAAATTCTTGACCCCCAAAATCTGTGAGCATAATACATGTTTGAAGTGCACCACAAAGTGTTGGGGTTATTTGCTACTCAGCCCTAGTATTTGGAACAGTGGTCAATGATAGACACTAAACACATTAGTGAATGGCCGGACAGTGTTCCATGAGATCCCTGGACCCTCCCAGGAGGTAGAAAAGAGATACAGCTATTCCAGGAAATAAGTGGAAATGCATTGGGTTTCTCTAAAGTTTTAAGGCATAAATATCCGTAAATACCTACTATACTATAATAGAAAAAATTCTTTTAAAAATCAGGATATAGGGGTCCTATCAATCCATGAAATGGAGGAAACTTAGATGCATTTTACTAAGTTAAAGAGGCCAATCTGAAGAGCCTATAGATTGCACGATTCCAACTAATGTGACATTCTGAAAAAGGTGTAACTATGGAAGCAGTAAAAAATATCCGTGGTTGCAGAAGGTTGGGGGAAGGGGATGAATAGGCAAGGGACACAGGATTTTTAAGGTACTGAGACTATTCTCTATGATACTATCATGGTGGATATGTGTTATTGTACATCTGTCCCATAGAATGCACAGTGTGAAGCATGAACGTTGATGCAAACGAGAGGCCTTGAGTGATATGTCAGTGTTGGTTTCTAGATTCTAACACATGTACTACTCTGATGCTGATGGTGGGGTCAACTGTGTTGGTGTGGGGACAGGAGGTATATAGGAAATCTCTGTGGTTTCTATTCAGTTATGTTTTCTTTCCACTCAATTTTTTTGTAAACTTAAAACTGCTCTAAAAAATAAAGGCTAGGGGCACCTGGCTGGCTCAGTGAGTAGAGCATGCAACCCTTGATCTCAGGTTCGTGAGTTTGAGCCCCATGTTGGGTGTAGAGATTACTTTAAAAAAATAAATAAAAATGAAAAAAAGGCTATTTTTTTAACGTTTATTTATTTTTGAGACAGAGAGAGACAGCATGAACAGGGGAGGGGCAGAGAGAGAGGGAGACACAGAATCTGAAACAGACTCCGGGCTCTGAGCTGTCAGCACAGAGCCCGACGCGGGGCTCGAACTCACGGACCGCGAGATCATGACCTGAAGGGAAGTTGGACGCTTAACCGACCGAGCCACCCAGGCGCCCCAAAAAAGGCTATTTTTTAAAGGGGTCATTTAAATATGGTCTTATTTAAGAGCCTAGGGATTCCTTCTTCCCTCTCCCCAACCTTCTCACAAATAAACAAGCCGTGGATTTTTAATGTTTGCTTCACTGCATTGGAGCTTGAGGGTAAAGTCCAACCACGTACATCAGGGGTACCTCGGGACTTAGTCTTTCCCTTCCTTCCTCTCTTTGGTGGACTTTGTGTTATCTGGGAGCCGGTGTGTTTCTAACATAATTTAAGGAGTCCTCTGTTTCTATCTTGAGTGACAGGGAAAAAAACGTGAGCCTTAAAAGGCACAGAACTATATAAATGGCTTAGGAAGAGATTAAACAAGGATCCTAGGGCAGATTGAGTCGCAAATAAAGTCTTCATTATTCTTGTTTCTCCAACATTTATTAATTAGTAACTGTTTTCCATAAAAGTATCAGCAGAATCATCATTCTTAAAACTGACCAACATAAACATGATGTTTAATTTTGTGTTGTAATTCATTAGATGGCATAATTGGCTCTTACTGTTATGTCTATTTGTTTAATAGATATCTCCTCAGAAAATAGAGCAGGCGACCATGTAGTTTCCAGATTATCTGCATGGAAGGTTAATGTATGTGTACCTGTGTATGTGCACACACTTGCTACACGTCTTAGAAGAAGAGTGGTTTTCTCTCTGTGCCACAGAACCTTCCACCCTCCAAGGAGCAGAGGTTATTTTTTCTATTATTTATTTTTTATAATTTACATACAAGTTAGATGGTGCAACAATGATTTCAGGAGTAGATTCCTTAATACCCCTTACCCATTTAGACCATCCCCCCTCCCACAACCCCTCCAGCAACCCTTATTTGTTCTATATATTTAAGAGGCTCTTATGTTTTGTTCCCCTCCCTGTTTTTATTTTTGCTTCCCTTCCCTTATGTTCATCTGTTTTGTATCTTAAAGTCCTCATATGATATTTGTCTTTCTCTGACTGACTAATTTCGCTTAGCATAATACTCTCCAGTTCCATCCACATAGTTGTCAATAGCAAGATTTCATTCTTTTTGATTGCCGAGTAATACTCCATTTTGTGTGTGTGTGTGTGTGTGTGTGTGTGTGTGTGTGTGTGTATACCACATCTTCTTTATCCATTCATCCATCGATGGACATTTGGACTCTTTCCATACTTTGGCTATTGTTGATAGTGCTGCTATAAACGTTGGGGTGCATGTGTCCCTTTGAAACAGCATATTTGTATCCCCTGGATAAATAACGAGTAGTGCAATTGCTGGGTTGTAGCAGAGTTCTATTTTTAATTTTTTGAGGAAACACCATACTGTTTTCCAGAGTGGCTGCACCAGTTTGCATTCCCACCAGCAGTGCAAAAGGGATCCTCTTTCTCCACATACTCACCAACATCTTGCCTGAGTTGTTAATGTTAGCCATTCTGACAGGTGTGAGGTGGTAGCTCATTGTGGTTTTGATTTGTATTTCCCTGATGATGAGTGATGTTTAGCATTTTTTCATGTGTCAGTTGGCCATCTGGATGTCTTCTTTGGAGAATGCCTATTCATGTCTTTTGCCCATTTCTTCACTGGATTATTTGTTTTTGGGGTGTTGAGTTTGATAAGTTCTTTGTAGATATTGGATACTAACCCTTTATCTGATATGTCGCTTTCAAATATCTTCTCCCATTCTGTCAGTTGCCTTTTAGTTTTGCTGATTGTTTCCTTCACTGTGCAGAACTTTTTTATTTTGATGAGGTCCCAACAGTTTGTTTTTGCTTTTCTTTCCCTTGCCTCCAGAGATGTGTTGAGTAAGAAGTTGCTGTGGCCGAGGTCAAAGAGGTTTTTGCCTGCTTTCTCCTCTAGGATTTTGGTGGTTTCCTGTCTTGTGTTTAGGTCTTTCATCCATTTTGAGTTTATTTTTGTGTATTGGGTAAGAAAGTGGTCCAGGTTCATTTTTCTGCATGTTGCTGTCCAGTTTTCCCAGCACCATTTGCTGAAGAGACTGTCTTTATTCCATTGGATATTCTTTCCCACTTTATCAAAAGTTAGTTGGCCGTACGTTTCTGGGCTCATTTCTGGGTTCTCTATTCTGTTCCATTGATCTGAGTGTCTGTTCTTGTGCCAGTACCATACTGCCTTGATGATTACAGCTTTGTAAAACATGTTGAAGTCTGGGATTGTGATGCCTTCAGCTTTGGTTTTCTTTTTCCAGGTTGCTTTGGCTATTCGTAGTCTTTTCTGGTTCCATACAAATTCTAGGGTTGTTTGTTCTAGCTCTTTGAAGAATGCCGGTGTTATTTTGATACATATTGCATTGAATATGTAGATTGCTTTGGGTAGTATTGACAGTTTAACAATATTTTTTCTTCCTATCCAGGAGCATGGAATATTTTTCCATTTTTTGTGCCTTCTTCAATATCTTTCTTAAGATTTCTATAGTTTTCAGTGTATGGATTTTTCACTTCCTTGGTTAGACTTATTCCTAGGTATTCTATGCTTTTTGGTGCAATTGTGAATGGGATCGATTCCTTGATTTCTCTTTCTGTTGCTTCATTGTTGGCGTATAGGAATGCAACCAATTTCTGTGCATTGATTTTATATCCTGCAACTTTGCTGAATTTGTGGATCAGTTCTAGCAGTTTTTTGGTGGAAGCTTTTGGGTTTTCCATATAGAGTATCATGTCATCTGCGAAGAGTGAAAGTTTTACCTCCTGGCTGATTTGGATGCCTTTTATTTGTTTGTGTTGTCTGATTGCTGAGGCTAAGACTTCCAATACTATGTTTAACAACAGTGGCAAGGGTGGACATGCCTGTCTTGTTCCTGACCTTAGAGGAAAAACTCTCAGTTTTTACCCATTGAAGATATTAGCGGTGGGTCTTTCATATACGGCTTTTATGATCTTGAGGTATGATCCTTCTATTCCTACTTTCTTGAGGGTTTTTATCAAGAAAGAATGCTGTATTTTGTCAAATGCTTTCTCTGCATCTACTGAGAGGATCATGTGGTTCTTGCTTGTCCTTTCTTTTATTGATGTGATGTATCACATTGATTGTTTTTGCAGATATTGAACCAGTTCTGCATCCCAGGTATAAATCCCGTTGGTCGTGGTGAATAATTTTTTTAATGTATTGTTGGATCTTATTGGCTAGTATTTTGTTGAAAATTTTTGCATCCATGTTCATCAGGGAAATTGGTCTATAGTTCTCCTTTTTAGTGGGGTCTTTGTCTGGTTTGGGAATCAAGGTAATGCTAGCTTCATAAAAAGAGTTTGCAAGTTTTCCTTCCATTTCTAATTTTTGGAACAGCTTCAAGAGAATAGGTGCTAACTCTTCTTTAAATGTTTGGTAAAATTCCCCCTGGAAAGCCACCTGGCCCTCATCTCTTCTTTTTGGGGAGATTCAATTTCTTTACTGCTTATGGGTCTGTTCAGATTTCTATCTCTTCCTGTTTCAGTTTTGGTAGTTTACCTGTTTCTAGGAATTTTTCCATTTCTTCCAGATTGCCCATTTTATTGGAGTATAATTGTTCCTAACATTCTCTTCTTATAGTTTGTATTTCTGCTGTGTTGGTTGTGATCTCTCCTCTTTCAATCTTGATTTTATTTATTTGGGTCCTTTCCTTTCTCTTTTTAATCAAAGTGGCTAGTGGTTTATCAATTTTGTTAATTCTTTCAAAGAACAAGCTTCTGGTTTCATTGATCTGTTCTACTGTTTTTTTGTTGTTGTTGTTTTGATAGCATTTATTTCTGCTCTAATCTTTATTATTTCGTGTCTTCTGCTGGTTTGGGGTTTTATTTGCTGTTCTTTTTCCTGCTCTTTAAGGTGTAAGGTTAGGATGTGTATCTCTGACCGTTCTTCCTTCTTTAGGAAGGCCTGGATTGCTACATACTTCCCTCTTCTGACCGCCTTTGCTGTGTCCCAGAGGTTTTGGGTTGTGGTGTTATCATTTTCATTGGCTTCTATGTACTTTCTGATTTCCTCTTTAGCTTCTTGGTTAGCCCGTTCAGTCTTTAGTAGGATGGTCTTTAGTCTCCAAGTATTTATTGTCTTTCCACATGTTTTCTTGTGGTTGATTTTGAGTTTCATAGCATTGTGGTCTGAAAATATACACATTATCTCGATCATTTTGTACTTGTTGAGGACTGATTTGTGTCCCAGTATGTGATCTATCCTTGAGAACATTCCATGAGCACTGGAGAAGAATGTGTATGCCGCTGCTTTAGGATGAAATATCTGAATATATCTGTTAAGTCCATCCAATCCAGTGTGTCATTCAAGGCCATTGTTTCCTTGTTGATTTTGTGTTTAGATGATCTGTCCATTGTTGCAAGTGGGGCGTTGACGTCCCCTACTATTATGGTATTGTTATCTATGAGTTTATTTATGTTTATGATTAATTGATTTGTATATTTGGGTGCTTTCACATTTGGAGCATAAATGTTTACAATTGTTAGATCTTCTTAGTGGATAGACTCCTTAATTATGATATAAGGCCTTCTTCATCTCTTGTTACAGTCTTTATTTTAAAGTCTAGATTGTCTTATATAAGTATGGCTACTCCAGCTTTCTTTTGGTGACAGTTAGCCTGATAGATGGTTCTCTATCCCTTTACTTTCAGTCTGAAGGTGTCTTTAGGTCTAAAATGGGTCTCTTGTAAACAGCATGTAGATGGATCTTGTTTTCTTATCCATTCTGTTACCCTGTGTCTTTTCATTGGAGCATCTGGTCCATTGACGTTTAGAGTGAGTGCTGACAGATATGAATTTATTGCCATTATGTTCCCTGTAGAGTTGGAGTTTCTAGTGGTGTTCTCTGGTCCTTTCTAGTCTTTGTTGCTTTGGTCTTTTTTTTTTAATCTTTTCTTCCCTTAGAGAGTCCCCCTTAAAATTTCTTACAGGGCTGGTTTAGTAGTCACGAACCACTTTAATTTTTGTTTGTCTGGGAAACTTTTTATCTCTCCTTCTATTTTGAATGACAGCCTTGCTGGGTAAAGAATTCTTGGCTATATATTTTTCCGATTCTGCACATTGAATACATCCTGACACTCCTTTCTGGCTTGCCAAGTTCTGTGGATAGGTCTGCTGTGAACCTGGTCTGTCTTCCCTTGTAGGTTAAAGAGTCTTTTTCCCTTTCTGCTTTCATGATTCTTTCTTGGCCTGAGTCTTTTGTGAATTTGGCTATGATAACCCTTGTTGATGGACAGTTTTTGTTGAATCTAATGGGAGTCCTCTGTGCTTCCTGGATTTTGATGTCTGTCTTTCCCCAGGTTAAGAAAGGTTTCCACTATGATTTGCTCACATAACCGTTCTACCCCTTTTTCTCTCTCTTCATCTTCTGGGACCCCTCTGATTCGGATGTAGTTCCTTTTTAATGAGTCACTGATTTCTCTAATTCTTAAATTGTGCTCTTTTGCCTTAGTCTCCCTCTTTTTTTCTGCTTCATTGTTCTCCATAAGTTTTCCCTCTCTATTGCTGATTTGCTGCTCTGCCTCATCCATCCTTGCTGCTGTGGCATCCATTGAGATGGCAGCTCAGTTATAGCATTTTTTATTTCATTCTGACTAGCTTTTATCTCCGCAAAAAGGGATTCTAATCTGTTTTCAATCCCAGCTGGTATTCTTATTGTCGTGATTCTAAATTCTGGTTCAGACATCTTGCTTGTATCTGTGTTGATTAAGTCCCTGGCTGTCATTTCTTCCTGTTCTTTCTTTTGGGGTGGATCCCTTCATTTCATAATTTTGAAGGAATAAAAGGAATTAATAAGGTAAAAAATTTAAAATAAAAAAATTAAGAACAACACACAAAAAAAATCAGATCCTGGGTGTGTTCTGGTTTGGTTGTTGAAAGGAGCTTGATAGATTAGAGGGAAAAAATGGGAAAGATAAGAAAAGAAAAGAAAGGAAAGGAAAAGAAAAAATGAAAGTGCTTGCAAATTTGAAAAAAATGAATACAATTAAATTGAGTAAAATGAAATAACGGAAGTAAAAAACAGAATTTGAAAATTTTACAGAAAAGTAAAAAGATATAGTAGAAAAAAATTAAAGAAAAATATTTTTAACAGAAATGGAAAATAAAAATAAATTTTTCTCTTTTTGTATTCAAGAATAAGAAAAGAGAAGAAAAGAAAAGAAAAGAAAAGAAAAGAAAAGAAAAGAAAAGAAAAGAAAAGGAAAATTGGGTAGATGGACCAGCCAAAAAACTGTAGTACAATTGAAATTACATCGGTTTCCCATGGAAGTCGAACTATGAAGCACTTTATAATCTGTAAACTAAACAGGTGGAGAGACTTGTGTCGTTCCTGAAGAGCGAGGTTGGCCCAATTGGGCAGAGCTCAGTGTAATGGCTTCATTCTCCACTAGACGGCACTGCTTAGCTTACTGGGGTGGATTGTTGTGGCACTCATAGGTGTGTATGCACATGTGCAGGAGGGGTGAAAATGGCATCACCCAGCTGCCCAGTCTCTAGTATCAGAACTCTGCACTCTCCCCGACCAGCAGTGGCGCACCCCTCCTTTGTCTCCAGCTTCCATCCACTCCCTGCTTTTACACTGTCCGTGACCAAGCCGTCAGGTTGCCAGGTAGCACCTCCATCCTGAGTTTTATCTCAGATGCGGCTGTGTTTCCCAACCCTCACTTCTGAGTGACTGCAGGTTGACTCACTCAGACCTTCTGGGGGAAGGTCTCATTGAGCAATGGCCAGGTGCTGGCCTGCCCCCAGGAATGTTTGGGAGACCATGCTGATGCCAATGCCCAAAGACTGTGGCTAGGTGCCAGCCTGCCCCAGAAAAAGTTAGTGCAGTCTTATAGCAGCCGCATTTCAGGGATTATGAAAAATCACAACACATATCTGGCACCAGGCTTACTCCTTAACGTCCTTGTTCCGGCACCAGCGAATGTGGTTATTTTCCAGGGCCTGCTGGGATCTTTGCCTGTGCGGAGGCCGCACCACTTCTACCAAATGTCCTCCCAGCAGGGGAACCACCTCTCTCCATGTGGTAGAAGGACCCCGAGGACCTCACTCTCTGCTCCTGGGGATTTTCCCTTCCCACCACAGTACTGCCAGGAATCGAGCTGCAGAGTTTCAGACTCTGTGCTCCCCACGTTTATAGAGTCTTAATGGAATTTAAACCCTCTCTCCTTTCTCCCTTTGTTGTTCAGTCCCTTGCATATTCTTTCTTTTCTATCCAGCTGCTTTTGGGTGGGGGGGGATGCTTTCTACTCTCCCCTGCCCTCACCATCTCCATCTTCTCTCTGCAAGCAAAAACAGCTCCCTGCCCTCCATGGCTTTCTCCCAATTCACCTCTCCACACCATGTACCTGCTGAGTTCTCTGGTTCAGGTTGTGCAGATGGCTGTGTTAACCCTCAAATCAGTTTTCTAGGTGTGCAGGATGGTTTAATGTTGATCTGGCTGTATTTCAGGGACAAGAGATGCAAAAAAACCTTCCATGCTCTTCCACCATCTTGGCCCCTCCCCCTCCACGGAGCAGAGATTTGATGGCAGTTTCAGTGCCCTAGGACTCCGCAGGACAGGGCTGACGAGAGGGAGGTCTGAGAGCTTCTTTCTGTGAGTTTTTCATATACAGATGATTACAACAGGTAGAGTCTTTTTATTAGTTAAACATATTTTAAGAATGTGCATTTGTTATAAGGTTTTTTAGTTTTGCCAATGTTCAACACATATAAAAGTTAACACATCAAATGGTTTTATAAGGCTTCGCTTGAAAACCAGCCATTCTCTATTATCCCTTTCCCTTCCTGCTTTCCTCTCCATAGAGATGATCACTTCAATTTTTTTTTTTAAGTTTATATATTTTGAGAGAGGGACAGAGAGAGAGTGAGCACGTATGAGCAGGGGAGGGAGAGAGAGAACCCCAAGCAGGTTCTGCACCATAAGTACAGCACCCATCATGCAGCTTGATCTCACGAAATGTGAGATCAAGATCTGTGGAGAAACCAAGAGTCAGTCACTTAACTGACTGAGCTACCTGATCACTTCTGTTTCTTAAAGCTGTTTCTTCTGGAAACTGTCTTCAGATTTCTACATTATGTGCTCATACTACTATTTTTCATACCCTTACCTATAAAATGGGTTTAAAAACCTCAGAAGTTTGGTGTGGGCTTTAAAATGAATTAATTCAGGGACTGGCACAGTCTGTAGAGAATGTGACTCTTAGTCTTGGGGTTGTGGGTTCAAGCCCCATGTTGGGTGTACAGCTTACTTAAAAAAATAAAATAATAAAAAAAGGAATCAATTTATAAAAAGCACTTTTAACAGTGCCTGGAACTGTTGTTATATTAACTTTTTGGTTTTAGTTATTCCCTATTGTCTTCTTACTATAAAAACATTATGTTTAGCTGTGTTACAACACCCCCTTTACACACACAGTTTCCTCTCCTGGCCAGTATTTTTTTTATCATACGTTTTTAAGCTCTATTATTTAGTGTTTGCATAATTATAATCTTGAATATAGATGGTTGAACCACATAGAATATTATGACTACATTTTATTTCTTACTGGAGTTAATAATTATCTTTTTTTTTCACTTGTTTGTTTGCTTAGTACAATTAATTGTACAATTGGAATTGACACCAATTCCAATGTCTGTGTTTTTTTCACACCAGCAAAAAATTCTCTGATACCAATTGAATGTCCTACAATTCAATTCAATTCTGATACTAGGTACCTGGAGATAGTGCCAGATCCCACCGGTTAAGGGCTCAGTCCACAATACTGCCCCCTTCCGCACTTCAGATGCCAATTCCAAGTCCAGGTTGTCACCTGTGCTTCTGACCTCTGGGTATAAATCAGAGGTTCCCACTACCCCTTCCTTGGATTAGATTAATTTGCTAGAGTAGCTCACAGAACTCAGAGAAACATTTTACTTACTAGATTACCTTTTCTTCAGAAAAGGATATAACTCAGGAACAGCCAGGTGGGACAGCTGCATAGGGCAAGGTGTGGAGAAAGGGTGTAGAACTTCCATGCCCTCTCCAAGCCTACCATTCTTCCTGAATATCCATGTGTTCATCAACCAAGAAGCTTTCCAAACCCACTCCTTTGGGGTAATGATGGAGGCTTTTTTACCTAGACATGATTGATTAGATCATTGGCCTTTGGTGACTGATTCAACTTCCAGCCTCTCTCCCCTCCCTGGAGGTCAGGGGGGTGGGACAGAAAGTTTTAACCCTGCAATCATGTGGTTGGTTCTCTGGCAACCAGCCCCCATCCATATTACATATTACATAAGGACTGTCTAAAAGTCATTTCATCAGCATCACAAAAGACACTATCACTCGTACCACTTAGGAGATTCCAGGGGTTTTAGGAGCTCTGTGCCAGGAACAGGGACAAAGACCAAATATAGATTTATTATAAATCATAATGTCAGACTTCACTTTCTGTGTACCCTACTTAAGTCATTCCCAAACTGTCCACCAGAAATGTAAATCTCTTCTCAGTATGTTGAGGGGAAGATATACTTCCCAGTGCTCACTTTCCTCCTTCCCTACAGTGACTGGCTGTCTCTAAGTCTGCTGCACAGCTGTCACCCTGGGGTTGTCTTTTACTATCAATTCAAAATCCCTTTATGTTCTCCTGTATATTAGATCCTCTTTTTTTTTTTTTCCTTTCCATGAAATCTTTCTTGCTTTACCATTTCGTTTTGAGTGAGCACATCCTTCAGTACCTTCTTGGTTACAAATGTTTAAAAAATTACCTCATGTTAACACATGATTGACAGCTGGGTTGGGTATAGAATTCTTTTTTTTTTTTTTATTTTTTTTCAACGTTTTTTATTTATTTTTGGGACAGAGAGAGACAGAGCATGAACGGGGGAGGGGCAGAGAGAGAGGGAGACACAGAATCAGAAACAGGCTCCAGGCTCTGAGCCATCAGCCCAGAGCCTGACGCGGGGCTCGAACTCACAGACCGCGAGATCGTGACCTGGCTGAAGTCGGACGCTTAACCGACTGCGCCACCCAGGCGCCCCGAGAATTCTAAGTTGAAAATATTTTTCCCTTAGAAGTGTGAAAGTATTGTTTTTTTTTTAGCTCTCAGTGCAGTTCTTGAAAAGTCTGATATTTTTTCTTTTGAATGAGGCTTGTTACTTCATCTCTGCATGTGTTTAGAATCTTCTCTTTGTCCTTGGAATTACAAAAATGTATAATTACATGTTTTGGTGTGGGGCTTTTAAAATCTATTATGCAGGAAACTCAATGAGTCCTCTCAATATGAAAACTCATGTCCTTCAGTTCTGAGGATTTTTTAAAAATTAGTTTTTGAATATTTCAATACCTCTATTTTCTCTGTTTTCTCTTTCTGGAACTTCTATTTTCTTCAAACATTGTAATTTTTGGTCTGGTCTCCAAAAATTTTTTGTGCTATATTTCCATGTCTGATATTTTTCTGCTTTCTGGCACATTTGTCAAAATTTATCTTCCAATCTTTATGTTATATTTTGTATGTCGGTTGTCATAGTTTTAATTTCTAAGAGCTCAACAGTTGGTCTTACAATGAACTTTTACATAATGTCCTAATTTCCTTCTCTTCTTTTCCTCTGAGCATATTAATGATAGATTTCTGAAGTTTCCTTCTGCTCCTTGCATTGTTTCTATCTATACTGAGCTCTTTAAAAACTTATTTGTTTTGATCTGTTTTCCAATTAGAAAGTTTTCTCAGATGTTTGATCATCCTTAGCTCCCATCTCACATATAAGAATGAGACACTAAATGGGGGACCTGTGTGGCTCAGTTGGTTAAGCATCCGACATTGGCTCAGGTCATGATCTCACAGTTCATGGGTTCGAGCCCCAAGTCAGGCTCTGTGCTGACAGCTTGGAGCCTGCTTTAGATTCTGTGTCTCCCTCTCTGCCCATCCCCTATTCATGCTCTCTCTCTCTCTCTCTCTTAAAAATAAATAAACATTAAAAAACATTTAAGAACAAGACACTAAAAAAATCATGGGAAGCTGTGTGGGATGTGTGTGTGTGTGTGTGTGTGAGAGAGAGAGAGAGAGAGAGAGAGAGAAAGACAGTGTGTGCGTGTGTGTGTATGTTTGTGTGGTACACATGTGGTGTTGCGGGCTATAAGGAACTTGCCAGTGGCAGGAATTTTCTGGAGGGTGATCTTGCCGGGCTGTCAGCAATCTGAGACTGGAGTGGAGGAAAGGGGATAAGAGTCCACAGTTTAGGAAGTAAAATTCTCCTTCATCCTCAATTTTCTGTATGATGCTCTGGCCTACCTTCTTTAGAGAGCCAGCCTCCGGATTTCTGGGGTGGGGGTAAACAGTTGGCAGATCTCAGTGCGAGTGTCTGTGTGCTTCTTGTACCAACTCGTAACCTTCTGTTCTCAGCCTCACTTTCACCACAGAGCCACCACCTCCAGAGCCTTTCCAAGGTCCAGTGACTCCAATCAGCCTGCTCCAGGCTGCCCAATGTTGGCATTGGTTCAGCTTCCTTTGGTTGGCTAAGTCAGGAAGTACTTGTTCATAAGCTTTCCAGCCTCCAAAATATTTCTTTCCTTTTCCGCTTTATTTTCTCTTTATGTGGGCATATGTGGTCATATGCCCGCTTTATTTCCTGTGGGCATACACACACACACACACACACACACATAACCATTCACTGTCATTTTGGTGGGACTGATGGTGGGTGGGGTAGGGGAGACATAAAACTGTAAATAATATTTTCAACTTGCAATTTTTTAAATTTTTTTTAATGTTTATTTATTTGTGAGAGAGAGACAGAGTGTGAGCGGGGGAGGGGCAGAGAGAAGGAGACACAGAATCTGAAGCAGGCTCCAGGCTCTGAGCTGTCAGCACTGATCCCGACGGGGGGCTCGAACTCATGAACTGAGAGATCATGACCTGGGCCAAAGTCGGACGCTTACCAACTGAGCAACCCAGGCGCCCCTCAACTTGCCATCTTTAGCAGGAATTTTGAGTGATAGAATTCAAACAATGTAATGGTAAAATCTAAATGGAGCTGCATTAATTTAATTCCTATTGGATTCAGTGTTGACTTTTAAAAGGGGTTGGTAAATCTGGCTGTTTTCATAGGGTTTTATATTTCCATAGGTGTCCTATTTATGTTGCATGTTTAGATCAGGAAAAAAAAAAAGAAGCACTGGAAGTCAATAAATCATCTCAAGCATTAGAGAAAGAATAGCAAATTATACCCAAGGAAGCAGATGGAAGGCAATTGCAAAGATAAAGTCAAAATGAACTGGGAAACAATGTACAATACAGAAATTCAGCAAAGTAAAGTAAACCCTAGTGAGACTGATCATGAACAAAAAAGAGAAGACCTAAATTACCAATATCAGAAATGGGGGGGTGGGGAGTCTTCACCTTAAATTCTAATATATCATATTATGAACAATTATGTTTTCAAAAATTTTATATAAGCTGGACAAATTCTCAGAAAAAATAACCTGCCAAAATAGGCATTAGGAATATGAATAGTCCTTTAAATAATTTTTAAAACTGAATCTGTAATGTAATCCTTCCCACCAAAAAAACCACCACCACAACAAAACAAAACAAAACAAAACTCCTCCAGGCTAAAATGGCTTCACCAGAGAATTTGACTAAAGCTTTAAGAAATTAGACCAATTTTTTACAATCTCTGCCAGAGAACAGAAAAAGTGGAACAATTTGCAAGCTGTTTTAAGAGGCCAGCATACCCTTGGCACCCAAATCTGACAAGGACATTATAAGAAAAGAAAATTACAGGCCAATTCTACACATACATGAAAAACATCCAGAATAAAATATTAATAAGCTGGATGCAGCCATGTATGAAAAATATAAAACATCATGACCACATTTATTTATTAAGGGGCTTATACCAGAAACCCAAGGTTGATTTCCTCCCAAATATCAATACAGTTTATCACCCAGCAGAAGAAAGGCCACATTTGTGTTGAGGTGACTGTTCCATATGCTCTCCTTGCAAGCAGAATTTTGAATACCTTGCTATTTTTCTCTACAATACACTAATCAAGGCAGAAGGTAAGAAAATCTGTCCAAAATCTAGCTAGGGCCTGTTCATTGGGATGGGAGCAAAGAGCAAGGCAAGACAGAAAGTATGAAGTTCTGGGTCTAGATCTGGACAATGAGGAAGCCGAGGAGGGCAGGGGGAGAGACCACAGCATCTGGAAAGTAAGGTCCTCGGTAGGTAACAAATTCCCCTCCCTTCTGATACATACAAAGCTTTCTGGAAGAGAATCTACCTTCTGATTTTCAAAATATATCAGTACAACCCAAGAAGTATTCAGTGTTTAATAATAAGTACCCGGTCCAACTTCCTTTTGGTAACATCACAGTTGGATGTTCCAGGTTCCATTTTTCCCAGGGTTGAAG
This sequence comes from Prionailurus bengalensis, assembly GCF_016509475.1. NCBI lineage: Eukaryota > Metazoa > Chordata > Mammalia > Carnivora > Felidae > Prionailurus > Prionailurus bengalensis. The sequence continues at coordinate 174,040,613 of NC_057344.1, forward strand.
GTGATGGTCATCTCTGACACACTGACCCAGAGGAGAGTGAGGTTGGGGCTTGCAGAAAAGCATCGAGAAATGCCAGTCTTTTCTCCGCTCGGTCACACCGGTCAGTCGTGAGAGGTCGACCTCTTTGCAGTATGACTCTATTTGAAGCCAGCTCTCCATTGTTACTTCTTAGAATCTTGGGTTATTCTTTTTTTTGTTTGATTGTTTCACCTACTCATTGTTTTTCTTTTTCTTTTTTTTTTTTTTAAAAAAGAGGTCTTACTCTATCCCAGTGGTTAAGAGCACTGCTTCTGGAGACAGCTCTGGGTTCAGTATTAAGGATGAAACTGAATCAATGTAATCAGACACAACCCTTGGTGTCTTCTGTTGTGACAGCAGGTTTGAAGTAGAAAAGCAAGGATGAGTGACTCCCTTCTTCACCACCTCACTACCAGGTTATAATTCTGCCACATAGATATTTATTAAGCGAACATCTATTAACAAGCAGGTACTGAACCATTTGTGTAGACTGTTCTTTAGTCTGAAGGAAGGCTCAGCTTTCTGTGCCTCGTCTACCGCCTGGTGCAATAAGGTCTTTCAAAACAGACTCACCAAACCCCCAGAGACAGGGTTCTCTTCGCTTGAGAGCTGGTGTTTGGCTTGGGAGCGAGCCAATATCCTCGGAATCCATGACTGTTAGGGACTTAGCCTGGAGCTTTACACTGAAGGGTGAAAGCCACAGGAGTCAAGGGTCCGTGTGTTTTATTTGTGTAGTTGTGGGCCGTGCCTCTAGAAGAGTTTAGTTAGGCCACATATTTTCAATACCTTTAATTTCTCCACACAAAACTCGTTTCTAAAACCCATCGGGCTACTTCGCCAGCCACTATGATCACAAATGAAAACCCATTCCTGACATTCTCTATGGCAGTTGGCAAAGCAGTAGATGTGGACTGAGGCACGTGTCGTAGCTGCCTCCGGAGCACAGCCTTCCCGATTAGAATGTGCGCTGGTTACTATGCATTACAGACCACGTGAGTTGTTGCTTAACCCAAGTAATACATATATCACATTGCATATATGGAAGTATTTAAAAGCAAGTCATAAGAGTGTCTGGGTGGCTCAGTGGGTTAAGCGTTTGACTCCGGCTCAGGTCATGATCTCATGGTTCATGAGTTCAAGCCCTTCATCGGGCTCTGTGCTGACAGCTCAAAGCCTGGAGCCTGCTTCGGATTCTGTGTCTCCCTCTCTCTCTGCCCCCTCCCTGCTCGTACACTGTCTCTGTCTCCGTCTCTCTCAAAAATAATGAATAAATAAATAAACATTTAAAAAAGTAAGTTATACACATTGAAACAACCATCTCTGCCACCTCCTGGGCAAGGCATTCAATATCTCCATGCCTCATTTTTCTCCTTTGTCTGCACACATGAATTGTTGCGTCAACCATAGGAAATAACGCATGTAACGTACTTAATATTGTACCTGACATAGAAAAAGCAACTAAGAAATGTAAGTTAGTATTATAAGCGGCATACTATATGCTACTACATATCTTCTACCTGCCTTTCAGAAAGCCCTGGCTGTCAGTCCACGTTGTGGTAAGGATCAGGGTCCACCTAGGTACGTTGGATGTGACCACATGTCGGGGACTGGATCGTCACAGTGAAGTGGACCTCAGCTTACAAACCAGGAAATTGTTCTTCCTTAGTATTTCCAGAGATGACTCGTGATAATCAAGCTCATTAGAGACTGATGTATAAATCCAACTTTCAATTTATAAATCATAATGGGAAACATAGCTACAGAGTACATTGGTTATTCGAGTTCCTGAGAGTCAGTGATGATATCTTTTGGATGAGTCCATTTTTATGAAATGGATGAATTCCTGAAGACTTTGCATTGTTCAAAACTCAAGTAATTCAAAGCAAACGTTCCCATATTAATAAATTTAAAGAGTACTTTATGTCCCAGAGCACATAAATCTACACCCATTGGTGTACAACTTCATTTTAATGATGTCTTTCATTTCTTCAGCATGATCTCTCATATTTTGTAGAAGCGAATCTGCTAGGTTCTAAGCATATCATATCATCATGGCTGTTAGGTCTTCTTCAGAGCCTTTTTATGATATCTAAAGTCTGTAATAAATGCATTGCTCTTGGTGCTTTTCTGCACCACCACATCATAAATGCTCTGATGACATGGTTGTAGGATACGAAAAAAACATTTCAAATTATAATAACCGCACAATTGTCACCAAAATCACTTGATGAAGTTCTAAGCCATGTGAATAGCAGCATAGTTTATGAGATACTAATAAAAGGAAGAGAGGAGTTTTGTGTTAGAACCAAAGTGTTACAGTTTGCAATTCACTTGTCTGAGCAGGTTCAAAATTGAGCAATTCTTCGTTTCTTTTTTAATTTGGGAAATTTGCATGGTTTCTCATTTTGAGCACCAAATAAAACCTTGTGAGTGTTTTGTATGACACAATTACATGTAACTCCAATTCGCTTGCAATGTAATTATGGTACTGACAAGTTGTTGTTTGGGAGGGTCTTTTTCTTTTCAAGGAGGGTTTAGCAGAAAAACCTTGGCTTTGAAACCACCAGACAGATCGAGGTCTAATGTAGTTTTCTTTCATATATTAGCTGTGTGGGACTTAGTTTCCTTATGTATAAAATAGAAATTATAAATGCGTGTTATATAGGGTGATTCTGGATTTGAATATTAATATTTACTACCTATTAAGCATTCCTAGTGGCTCAGTCAGTTAAGCATCTGACTCTTGGTCTCAGCTCAGGTTATGATCTCACAGTTCTTGAGTTTGAGCCACACTTTGGGCTCCATGCTGACAGCGAGGGGCCTGCTTGGAATTTTCTCTCTCTGTCTCTCTCTCTGACCCTCCCCTGCTCACTCTCTCTCTCTCTCTCTCTCAAAAATAAATAAATACACTTAAAAAAATAGTTACCACTTGTGAAAGGGCTTACCATAGACCAATCAATTCATATATATTATTGGATTAACCTTACAGAAATTCCACGAAGTACAAATTGCTATTCCACTGAGGAAAAGGGCTTGTGAAAGTTAAGTAAACATGACCAAAACCAAATAACCAAAAAGCAGCAGAACTGGATTCAAACTCGGGTTTGAACTGACTTCACCTCAAGAGACACTACTCTTTTTTCCTAGAACTAAATGAGATGATATTTTTAAAATGACCAAGAACAATATCTTACACAAAGTAGATGATTAATAAATGGCAATTATTGTTACCATTGTTTTTAAATGTTTATTTATTTCAGAGGAGGGGAGGGGAGGGAGATGCATAGTGAGAGAAAGACAGAGAATCCCAAGCAGGCTCTGTGCTGTCAGCGCAATGGGGCTTGATCTCATGAACTGCAAGATCATGACCTGAGCTGAAATGAAGAGTCTTGCTCAACCAGCTGAGACACCCAAGCACCCCTATTGTTACCATTATTATGGGCACCTCCTCCCTCATGTCCAAAATACACACACACACACTCACACACACAAAGAATCTGTATACTACAAATTGCCTTAACCTTCTTCCTTATTCATTTGATCACTCATAGCATATAAACATATAATATGAAAGGAGAAATGGAGTCTTTAAGGCCTTTTTAGAGAGCTTACGACAACCAAGAAAAATACCTACTGCTTTTCTTCCTGGAAATAGATGACTCAGGCAAAGTCACCAAGTTATCTGCCAATAAACCGAGTCTGTATTAGTTTCCTATGGCTTCTGTAACAAAGGAACACAGACCAGGTAACTCAAACAACAGACATTTATCGTTTCATAGTCTACAAGCTTCCTTCCATTGGCCGTGAGAATCTATTCTCGTCTATTCTGAGAGAATCTATTCTGCGTCTCTCTCCCAGCTTCTGGTGGTTTGCTGTCAATCTTTGGTATTCTTTGGCCTCAGAAATATCACCCTGATCTCTGCCTTCTTCTTCACGTGGTGCTTTCCCTGTGTCTCTGTCTTTTCACACTGTCTTCTCTCTGCGCATGTACATCTTCGTGTCTAAACTTCCCCATTTTGTAAGAATGCCAGTCATATTGGAATTAGGGCCCACCATAATGGCTTCATTTTAACTTGGTTACCTCTGTTAAAGACCCAATTTCCAAATCAGGTCACATTCTGAGGTACTAGAAGTTAGGACTCCAATGTATCTTTTGGGGGAGGGTTACACTTCAACCAATAACAGTGTGTACAAGTGTGCATGTGTGTGTGTGCATGCGTGTGTGTGTGTGTGTGTGTGTGTGTAAGAGAAACCATGTAAGCAAGGCTGGTACTGGATGAAAGAAAATTGGAAGAGGGAAGGATTGTTGTTGGGGACTGTAGACTTACCGGCTACATGTCTCCTGGCCTCTGTTACGTTGGATATGTTAGGTCGTGACTCTTTGGGTTACAAGTGACAGAGACTCAACTTGAAGTAGATAAGCAAAGGGAGAAAGTGTTGGGTTATGTAATCAAACTACAGAAATGGCAGGAGAGGAATGGCCTTAAGAATTAAAGGACTTGAAGGCCATCAAATCTCTTTCTCATCCTCTGCTCTTTTTCCTACATGCTGCTTTCATTCTTCTGGCTGTTTCCATGAGGCTGTGGGCATGATGCTAGACCACTCCACACTTCAATCCATACTGCCTTGTAACCAGAGACTTAAAAAGCTTCTTAGTTGGTAAAAGAAGGGTGCCAACAGGCTCTCCTTGAATCACATGCTCTTCTTTAAACCAATCCCTGACTCTGAGGGGGATGAGGAAATATGATTGGGCCCACCTGGAACATGTGCCCATCTCCAGTCATGGGTCTGGGCTACTAGGACTGGCAAGTTGAAATTCGAAGGTGTAGTTGCCCAGAGAAGAGGACAAAACAGTCAAGGTCCTCATCACAGAAGGGCTCTGGGCATGTTTTCAGCTTGAGGTGCAGCTAGAAGTTTGGCTTCCTACAAGCTTCCCTGGGGACTCATGTCTCCAGTGAAGGTCTGACCTATGCTTTTGCTCTGTCCTGGGATCTCACGGTGAAGTCACACGTTGAAGTCGGTGGAACCACAACATAGAAGGAGCATAGGCTCCTGAATCCCTGCTTGGAGGAGAGCCGCCAGCTCACTGAGAACCCGATTTCAGACCTATCTGAGGGAGAAGCGAACTTCCATTATTGGAACAATTACAAATTTCAGAGCTTTTCACAGCCGCGAGTGCTGCCCTACCAAGCCATTCTACCCTCTCTTCACCATTGGTGTCATTATCCCTGGCTCCCCAAACAGTGGTAGAGGAATCCTGGAACCAACAGAGCTACGTTGGGATCCAGACTCTGCTGCTTTCCAGTGCTGTGACTTCAGGCAGGTCACCCATCTTCTCTGAGGTGTGGTTTTCTGATCCGTAGAATAACTGTGCCAACTTCACAAGGCTGGAGTGCAGATTGAACTACACAGAATATGTGAAAATAGTTGTTGATTCTAGGTGTTGCTAGTATATTAAAAAAAATTTTTTAATGTGAGAGACAAAGAGGGGGTGTGCATGCCAGTGCACAAGCAGGGGAGGGGCAGAGGGAGAGAGGGAGAGAGAGAGACAGAGAGAGAGAGAGAGACAGAATCTTAAGCAGGCTCCAGGCTCAGTGCAGGGTCTGACATGGGGCTTGATCCCATGACTCTAGGATCATGACCTGAGCCAAGATCAAGAGTCAGACGCTCAACTAACTGAGCCACCCAGGCGCCTATATATATATATATATATATATATATTTTTTTTTTTTTTTTTTTTTTTTTAACTGCCACAGGGTGACTTCATCCCAAATGACTTCCCACCAGGCTCTGGATGCACTGGGAACTATCTTGTCAGTAAGAAGATTCCTCAGTCTCAGAAAAAAAGCCTTCATGACTTAGAACACTAAATTATGTCCTTGGGCTGTGGTAAACTGCTGTTGCCACTAATCCTCTTTCTACCAGGAGGCAAACCCCAGCAGATAGTAAGTCCCAGGCCCTTGTGCTGCCTCTCTGGAATGCCTCAGGTAGGAATACTTCTCTGTTCTAGGCTCACACCCTTTGCTTCTCTGATTCATTTACTCCTTCATTCATTTGTCCATTCCCGCCTGTGTCCATCCATCTGCTTATTCATTCAGACCCGGAACAAATATTTCGTGCATGCCAGCTCTGTGCTGGAGATTCAGGAGTGGGAAGGAAAGGCATGGCGTCCTCCCCATGAAGCTCTCATTCTAATGAGAAGTCCGAGAAGAGAGCGGTGAGTGCCGTGGCTGGTACAGGATGCTTCGGAGGCTCAGAGGAGGCACGTGGTCCCGGCGCTGGGGTCAGCAAAGGTGTCCCACAAGTAGCAATGCCTAGCACAAAGCTTTTCCAAGCAAAAGGATGGCAAAGCTCTTTCTACCACGACTTCTAGCCAGCTACCCCCGAAATCAAGCTACTGGGTCTTCTGCTTGCCAGCAGCATCACTTAGATATACCATCACCACCAATCACCACCACCTCCCTTTCCAAGCCCTGCCCTGCCCAACTTCCAAACTTTTTAAGAATACAGTGGCCGGTGTAGTCCTGTAGCTAGCAAAAAATTCTTCTATGCCTCACTCCTTCCCCACAACTGCCAACATTCCACTCAAAGAGGCATGGCTATCAGTAAGGCATTCTGTATGGATGTGTATGTACACATGTATAGTCTTTAAAGTGTTCATCATACATATGCAAATGCCTTAAGATGTAAACTATAAGTATACATGTTTTCATACATATACGCACAATGTGTGTGTGTGTGTGTGTGCACCAATATACCTATGTATATTCACCAAATCTCCAAGAACACTAATTGTTCGGTTGGGGTTCCTGTTGCTACCTCAGACACCAAACTTTATTAAATTTCTCCAACGGCAATAATAAAAGGCGGCTCACAAGTTAGTTTGCGATCAGAAAACAGCCAACAAACCCAACAGACTTGGCTGGCCGGCTGGAAGTGCCCGGCTGATACATGTTATTTTACCTTTCTCCTTCGAGAAAGCTTTATTGTTGGAGTAGTGTAAATGATTTCTTCCCTTCCTTTGGTGTCTGGAATAATGTGTGCTATCATGCACGCCAAGGTTTGGGTGACTAACAGCTGCCAGTAATTGCATATTTATCGAGGGGTGGAGGGGGAGATGTATTTTATATGTTTCATTATCTCTACCATATTCCCTCTCTGAGCTGTCTCCCTGTTAGGGAGATTGTTAGAAGTTGTTAGAAGCTCTAGATGTTCTAGATTGTTAGGAGTTGTTAGAAGTTCTAGTTGTTAGATTGTTAGAAGTTCTGACGGCTATGAGAGTGACATTTAGGGTTGAGAGAGAGGAAGGAAGCTTCCTCGTAGGTTTTATTAATAATAATAGTGAGAATAATGATGATAGCAATTATAATAGCAATTATCAATACATATATAATTAAGAGCTATGCTCTTTTACACGTATTACCTCATTTATCTCTCAGTGTTTCGCATATTACTTCATTTATGTCTCATAACTGCTCTTTGAGGTAGATTCTAGTATTAGCCTCCTGATTTACAGATGAGGAAGGTAAGGCATAGAGAGGCTTAATGATCTGCCCAAAGTCACACAGCAACGGCAGAGATAGGATTGGAACTCAGGCAGTCTAGTTCTGGGTCCACCTTCCTCACCCCTAAGCCATGTTGCTTTTTCACTCCTCATGTGCACTTCAGTCCTACAAAGAGGAGAAGGAGAGCCAGGTATCAGAGGGGAGCAGGAGGTACTCAGGAAAACCCTGAGAAGATCGCTGGCTCTGAACTCGACCCCCAACGTCTGGGTCCACCCCCTCCAGCAGGGGGCGCCTATAGTCCACGTTTTCTGTGTGCCCTCTTAGGGACAGCCTCCTCAGCTGTTGAGAACCAGAACTCCTGACCCTTATCAGAAAAAGCCCTTATCTTAAAACTTGGTCTATCATTCTTGAAGTATTTATAGTGTACTAATCAAAGGAATGATCCAAAGTGTGGAAATACTCAAGGAATGAATACAGGGCATTTCTTGGAGGACCTTCAGTGGCCATTGATAACCACAAGCCCAATAAACCTGCATAGGCCCCAAGCTTATGCAGCACTTCCTGGCTCTAGATAAACCACAGAGGTATTAGAGGTAGGGATTTTTCTCACCACACTCAGAAAGCATGTGATTCGAACAAGCCGCAGCTCTTGGAGTGGCCTCGAGCACGCCCCGTCCCCCCACCTGGTTTGTAAGGTCGTGGAGCTTGTGATGTACGCACTACACTGCCCTTTGGAACTTAGGTTGAGGTGTTTTCTCTCTAGCGACCTTTGTTACAGGCTTCGTAGGAGCTAGCTCAGAGGAGCAACCGAGAAGGCCAAACTTCAACCTGGTCACGATAGATAGGAGACCTGGTTTGACAGGATTTGTACCTTTCGTAGTGGTGGGAAGACAATGGTTCTGCCAGGGGTCCATACCCTCTCTCAGGCTCTGCCTCCACCCTTGTAATACTCTGCAATAAAGACTGTGAGAGGGGCCTCACTTTCAAGGTGGCCTCTCACACTAGGAGCAGGAATTGCTCCTGAGAATGCCAGCTTCTCTCACCCTACATATTCCCTAGCAGCCGGGGACGCTCCCCAGCCAAGTGATCCCTTTTCTGAATATACTTTGGTACAAGAAATCTGATTCAAAAAATTGTTAAAGATTTTTTAATGTTTATTCTTGGGAGAGAGAGAAAAAGACATAACATGAGCAGGGGAGGGGCAGGGGCAGAGTAAGAGAGGGACACAGAATCCGAAGCAGGCTCCAGGCTCTGAGCTGTCAGCACAGAGCCCGAAGCGGGGCTCGAACTCACAAGCCGTGAGATCATGACCTGAGCCAAAGTCGGTCGCTTAACCAACTGAGCCACCCAGGTGCCCCGAAATCTGATTCAAATTAAATGAGAGGTAAAACAGGAAGAGAAATAACCCAGTGCCAGCCTCCTTCCAGGGAGGGGCTAGAGATCTCCTGGGCTCAGATTCTAGTTATGCTTCATAGGGGCTGGGCAGCCCCCAGGAAGTTTAGCTACCCTTTCTGTACCTGTATTTCTCACGCGCAAAAGGAAGAGAATAAAATCCATCTCATAGGGTCGTTTGAGCACGTCTAGTGAATTAAGGCATGTAAAGATTAAACGCAGTGTTTGACATGTAGGAAGCGCTCAATAAACCTTAGCTGTTGTGGTCAAACCTATTCGTGCAAACCAGCACTCCTCGGAAAAGGAATCTTGCACTCTGTCACCACTGTGACCCTTGTTGCTACCAGGGCAGTGTTTTCTGTTCTGGCCAAGCTTCCTGTCTTCCCCCCAGAACATAACGCCCCCTTCACGTCCTCCAAACTGCAAACTCCCTCCTTCAAGGTCGTTGACTAGATGCCAGGCGGAAGTTTTCTCTCCTGGAATTCGGTCCCTGGGCATTTATCCTCGTGACTAACTGGCTTGGGATTGAGGTCAGTTGAAGTTCAAGAGGGCCTCAATTCTGACTTTTACTGTTATTGATTTGTGGCATTTATAAGCCAAAGTGCACGGCCTCCAGGGCCAAGACTGCAGGCACAACAATGCGTCCCTTCTCTGGTGGCCCTGTTTACCTTCCGGGAGCGGGCAGGGTGTGGCCAGAACTTCTGGGGTGGCAAGAGCACCAGGGTGTGGTGAGAACACTGGGTGTGGCTGCCCAGGACAGGCCTTGGAGAAAGGAGCTGAGCCACCAGTCACGGTGGCCCGGGTTGAAATGCTGAGGCCACCTGTGGGTCCTGCTCTGTTGTGGAACAGCTGTGGGGACTCGGATTCTCTGCTCTTCAAACACAACAACAACAGCAACACTAATAGCATGCCTTTCCTGGGTTCTTGTTACCCACATGTGGCACTCCAAGTGCTCCCTTAATCGTTAGGATCATGGGCTATGTGTGAGTCCTGGAACCACCACTCACTAGCTGTGTGACTTTGGGGACTTTACTTAGCTTCTCTATTCCTCCACATCCTCATCTGTAGGAAGTGAGGTGGTTAAAAGAACCTTTCTCGAGGGCAGGGCTTGACCCCACAGCCCCCATGCTGGAGTCCAGGAAGCGGAAGGTTGAATTAGACCATGCGATGTTGGGGTAGGGGAATTTATCTTCGTGACTTTAGGATGCTGGGTCCATGTAGGTATAAGTATGCGAAGTTAAGAATCCAGGAAAGAATCTCCACAGAAGGAATTAAAAATAAGATTTTATATGAAAATATCCACCTTGATCCTGAGAGACAATAAACCACCTGACACCAGTAGTAATTGAGCAGAGTCTTGAGCATTGAAAACCAAAATAGAACTCACTGAAGTCAGCAGGAACAAGGCTGAGGTCAACTATGGAAAACATGTTATGTACTATAGGAAGGCTTGCAATCAAACAAATAAATTATGTGTAAATTATAAGAAGCAACAGGAGGAAGGGGGGGGGAGGGGGATGAGCAGAAAATTACCTTCCTCCTTGGGTTGTTGGAGGATTAAGTGAGAAAGTCCTAGAATAGTTTCTGGCCCAAGGTAATGTTGAGTATGTATTAGCAGTTGCTAATGTAAATTTCACATGCATGACTTCATGCCGTACTCATAACAAACCTGAAATAAGTCCTCTACTGAGGAAAGGCTTAGGGCACACTGAAAGAAGCAAGAAAAACTGGGATCTGCTCCCAGGATTATCTGATTCTGAATCTCAAATCCGGATCCAAAATCACTGTGTCTTACTGCCTTTCATTTGCCAACTTCAGCCAAAGAAATCTTGCCTGAGCATCTTACTATGAGCCAAGCTGTTGTGACCTTATTTAATCGGTTGAAAGAGTCCAGTTTGCTGAGTTCATAAGCACTTACAGAGCTCTTCTGAGTGGGCACTGAGCTGGGTCCTGAATCTACCTCCATGACTGAGATGTCAGTCTTGCCCACAAGGAGCTCCCCGGCCAATCTGCAAACAGAAAAGCCCCTGTGTGGTGATCGAACACCTTTAGAAGTCTAAGGATTCTCTGTGCTTGCAATTCCATTTGGACAGTTTCTTGAACTTCCTTACCTCTTTTGAGGGCCTTAGCTAAAAACATCTACCCTGTTTTGCTTGAAATTCCCACATCTAGATTGAGGTTTAAAGTAGACTGTTTAATAAGATGAAAAAAGGAGTAAACTGGGGGAAACTGACCATCCTTTGTCAGTTATCAGTTAATCCTTGAAAGACTAGAAAGATTTGGTAAGGGTTTGAGAAAAGGAAAGACTCCTGTGGGGTACACATCCCTCTGGGCTCAGGCCTTCTCTAAGTAGTGGATTTGGAAAGTTGCATCCAGATTCCGGAAGAGAGGTTGGGCAAATGTTACTCATTGAGAAGCTAGGGAGAAAGTAGTAGATGAGATGTGCCACCCCCAAGATGTGCTGTAGGTAGCTGCCCAGCGAGACTTGAAACACCAAAATCAAACCCGTGCATTTATGAAACAGACCTTGACAGAATACTCGACAAGCACTATGCAAAACCGTGGAGATTTCAGATAAAACCAACCCCAGTCCCTGACCCCAGCTGCCAGTATAATCTGGGACTAAATGTAAAAAGAAAGGTGTAACCCAACCAATTGAATTAATCTGAGTGTTTAAAGCCTTGATGTGACAATAAAAGTGTGTGGCCAGCATAGAGTCCCCAAAAGGGAGCATTCGAGGCCACTCCCTTAGTGTTTATCCAGCCCCTGGGAGGGCCCAAGTTCCAATCAGGAGAGATGTGAGCTAGTTGCCTCGGCCAGAGAAAGCTTTCCTGGGCTCTCCATACGAGGTCACGTTGGGACTTACGGAGGCTTCCGCTGTGCCCAGGGCTATTCTAGGCACTTGACACCTGATGGTTCATTTAATCCTCACAATTAACCTATGGAGTACATGTTCGGTGCCCCTCAAAACTCCAAAACTTGAGGCCTTGAGAGATGGAATGATTTATTCAAGGTGACTGTATCATACAGCCAGATAGATGGCAGAGAATGACAATCTGGCACTGGGGCTAGAATGAATGGCATGAGCAGTTCTTCCACAGCGACAAAAAGTCTTCTCATGGGAGGTTTGGGTTCCTTGGTCACTTGATCGTGGGTGGGGAGGATGCACTGCAGGCATGCCTTTCATTGCAATCTGATTATATGGATTGGGCTTGTGCTCTAGTCTCAAATAAATGTGGGCCTCAAGAATCAGTTTCCCTTACCCTGATAGCCTCAGGGTGCACAGAAGAAAATCTAATTCCCTGCTGAGAACAGGAAAGGATCAAACCCAAGAGCAAATGAATCAGAGTTCCGACAGGAAACATGATACAAGATCTTACGGTTCAAGAATCAGGACTAGAACCCAGGGTTTTTGGCTTCTGTCATGAAACTTTATGCTTGGAAAGTAAAAGAAAGGAAGACTTAATACAGGAATGAGGTTCTGAGGACATTAAACCACACTTACAAACAACACTTATGAGAAGTACCTCTGGGGCACCTGGGTGGCTCAGTCGGTTGAGCAACTGACTCTTGGTTTCAGCTCAGGTCACGATCTTGTGGTTCATTAGTTGCACCGCCACATTGGGCTCCACGCTGTCAGCACAGAGCCCACGATGGATCCTCCACCGCCCACCCCCACCTGCCCCTCCCCCACTCATTCTTCCCCGCCTCTCTCTCTCTCTCAAATATAAATAAGTAAACTTAAAAAAAAAAAAAAAAAAGAAGTATCTCACAATTGAGGAGTTAAATGGGTACTGTGGATCTGGTTTTCTATCAACCGTCTTCACCCATGGGGCAGGGGCTCCTTCAGAGTGGGAACTGTGGGAAAGCCCTGGGGTGGATCGGGTGGATGCCAGGGGCTAATGAGAGTGGGTAAAGTCGGGCCACCACGGGCCTGGCAATGGGGCTGAAGTTGGGCAAGTCCGGTTTCAGAATCTCAAGGTAAGCGTTTGAGAGCAGGTAGACTTGTGGAACCCCCAGAGTTTGGGAGAGGTTGCGAAATGGGTTGAGTTAAACCGAAACTGGATACTTGATAGTCTCTGAGAGTGGAAGTTCTTAGAGTTTTTCTGTTAGCGTCTCAGGACTTTCTGTGGTTAGGAAAAGAAGGGCCCAGGGCCCCAGGGGTGTGGCCTGGGTGCTGTCGGGAGTGTGCGAGTTCAGGAGGCGAGTGGATGGTAAGGCTTCTGACCCCATCCACTTCCAAGCCCTAGAGGTTTTAGAGCAGGACCCAAGGATGCAGTTATTCAGAAAGGGCTTGGGTTAGATCTTACTGACAAAGTTTCATGGGAATAGGGCTTCCTGGGGAAGAGGGTGCCTCTGGAGCCCAGGAAATCTGAAAAACCATAAAGCATTTACTGTTTCCATTCCATTCAACTCAACTCAACTCAACTCAACTGAATTCAATGAATTCAACTAAGTATGTACTGTGCTCCAGGAGCTGGGAATACAACAATGCACAAGATAGACACACTCTTCTTCTGCCTGCACAAAGTGTATAGTCTAAAGGTAGACACAGATAAAAACAATGAAATCAGTATTGAATTATAAGTGGCAGTGCTTGCCAGGAGACAGAGGGGACAGAGAATAGTGGAGATGAGCTGCTTTACAGAGAAAGGGTTCTCTAAGGAAGTGACTTTTCCTCTTCAGTTTGCAGGCTTCTCTCCTCCCTGCAGTTCTCACCTTCTCCAGAATCAGCACTGCCTAATCCTTCTTGCTTCATCTAGCCTGATGCTTTTGAAAGATTTTGTTTCCTGCTGTATCTAGATTTTCCAGTTTTTTGTTTTGTTTTGTTTTGTTTTTTTTCCTGGCAGTAGCTTTGGGCTACTTTAGCCCACATAGAGGAGGAATTCACAGCCCTTACTTTCACACATTTCTTTCTTTTTCTAACTACACAAGTTGTACACAAATGCAATATCCTTATACAAATTAATTTGAAATAATTAGCAGTACAGCAATAGAGTAAATTGTGACAGTTCCCTTTGCGCCTTTCCAAGACTTTCTGCCAATAGGTAACAAATAAGGATGAACTCTTCTTACCCTCTTTGATGTCTCTCCTCCATGGGAAGCTGTGACACTCGTGTCCTCTCTTTCTCTCACTTTCTGGTGTGTTCAGGGGAGGAAGGAGGTGGCTGCACTTAGCTGGTGAGTTGGGACGAGTACTGAATGTGCTCAGCTCAAGTTTTGCCTTTCTTCCTCCTGGGAGTGAGCTGCCTGTAAGAAAGGCAACTTCTCTGCCCGGAGTGTTACCCAATCCCACCACCCCTTCTCCGCAGTGGGAAAGCCACCATCAGTCATATACTAGGCAGGTATGTTAGCCCAGTCCTGGGCTTCAATTGATAGGCCATCTGGACCTCACACAAAGCGTGCCCTCCAGCTTAGCCTTTTTCTGTAAAAAAGGGAGTATTTTGAACCACATGTGATAACGCCTTTGGTGGGATCGAATTTCCATCCCAAATCTTAGCTGCAAGACAGTGCAGGAAATGTAATTTTTAGTTTTCCAGACTCTAGTCCAAGAAGGCATGTTAGGAAAAGGTAGCGTGAATGTGGAGGGCTAGTTCACCCTATTCTGCATGAGTGAGAGAAGTGTTTGTGATAGTGTATCTTGTGTCTACACCGGGGAAGCTCCTTAGTCTCGGAAGCACCCTAATCAGATGCCCACAGTTCAGGTGTGTGGTTCTATATTAACGTTCTATTACCTACCTGTACTCACTGGAGTCCACTGATTTTTACCAAGAGCACCTGACAGATGTGACTTGATCCACTTAGTTTAGATCGGTTTGCAACACATTCCTAGAAATTACTAAATGTTGATGAACACTTTCAAATTACTTCCAAAAAAAGAAAAATCTTTATCAATCCTCTCATTAACAGGGGTCAAGAATGTCTTTCTCCTGTCACCTTCACAGCTCTGGGGTCTCTTTCCTCTTTTCATTGGCATGGCTTCCTATGCATTCTGAGAGCACAGCTAGTAATGGAATGAGTGTAATAACCATGGTTTTATGGAACAAAACTCAACATTGCACTAAACACTTTACAAACCCGATTTCATTCCTTGCCACTCAACCCTGTCACATAATACGAACTGCCCCTATTTTATAGAGCAGGCAAGTGAGGTTTGAGCGGTTAAAATGCTTGCTGGGAGTTCAGAATGGCAAGGGATACTGCAGGAATGTGAACAGGAGCAATCCCTTCTTTCATTCCTTTTTTAATGGTTTTGAATCCAAAGCAGGGTCCAGGCTGTGAGCTGTCAGCACGGAGCCTGACGTGGGACTCGAACCCAGAGCCATGAGATCGCGACCCGAGCCGAAGCCGGAAGCTTAACCCACTGAGCCAGCCCTGCACCCCAGGGCAATCCCCTCTTGAATGAAGCCAGGGTGCAGAAGTGTCAAAAAAGAAGAGACTTAATGGCAAGGGTTCTTATTGTTTTAAATAGTATTTAGTTATTTCAAATAGTCTCTCAAGGTCAGAGTTGTGACTACCTCCAGCGGTGCAGAAATGAAGGCTTATTTGTTAGAAGGAAAATCATCCTTAGGATTTAAGCAGCTTTCTATGAATTCTAAGGGGATCCTGTTGATTTAATTGCTCACCTGAACTGTCTGTATGGGAGAGGAATGGAAGTACTATTGCCTCCATTGTTAGCACACGGAAAACAGACCTTCCAGTTTGCAAGTAGCCAGTCCAAGATTCCAATGGATAGACTCGGCCGTTGACTTCACATTTGCCCGTGGGGGTAGCTTGGAGGAAGATGTAGAGGGCGCATGCGCACGTGCCTGCGTGCCCTTGCCTCATTTACAAAAGCTCCGAATCGGAGTGCCCGGCGAGAAGTAGAATGTGTATGTTTGTGGCGAAAGGGCAGTGCTAGCCATATGGAGAAGCTGACCCTGACCGTCGTTTCTTGGACTACCAGGAGACTTTAAAAGCTGACAAGCAGGTCGTAGGTTGCCAGGATGAGCCTTGGGGATCATGGTTTCTTCATTTATTGAAGATTAGCTAATGAGGATTCGGTAGGTTCCCTCTGTCCTCTCCTCCCCCTCCCCCCACCTCCACGTGCACCTTGCCCCACCCCACTGGGCTTCAAAGCACCACTTCCACTACTGAGAGAGTCTCCAGAGGTGAGAGCTTAGAGTGTGCGTTCTCTAACAGCGTCTGCAGATGAGTTCTCATCAGCCAGGTTTGCAGCCCGATAGGGTCCGACGTGGATTTACGACGAAGCTTCAAGGGATTCACTTGCATGAGTCCTTCTAAGTTGTGGGAAGGCACGAGTGGCATGCCCCCTTGCCATTTGTTTTTGCGAAATGTGCAATAGTACAATATTTTAACTGCAATCGGTCCAAGTTGCTCGCTGACTTCTGCTCATGTCAATGGGACTGAAATTGCTGCAGGCAGGCTCTTTAGGGACTCACCTAAAGGGATGTTATCTAAGGAATTTCATTTTGTTTGGGGTTAGTAGGATGCATTCATGTTTTCACACTACTTCTAGGCTGAGTTATTGTCAGCTCATCCTGGTATGGGAATAATATCCAGGAATACTTTTATCACCCAGTGGGCTAACTCAGCCTGCATGGAAACTCGCTGCAGGGTCAGAGGTCGTATTGCAATAAGATTGTGTCCTGTGGCATCTGGCCCAGATACGCCAGTGGAAGAATGAGGTTTGAAATGGACAGGGTCAGAAGCCAATCCATAGAAAATTCTTCCAGTCATCAGGGCACGTAAAATCATAAGCAGGGGACTCAGTTCTCATCAATACCTGATCCAAACTGTTCTTTCCTATCAAGAATCTACTTTTTTTTTTCTTTGTTTGTTCATTTGTTTTGTTACTTAAATTCCACATATAAGTGAACTCATATGGTCTACACAAAACCACACTGTTGAATACAGAGAACTGGTGGTTGCCGTAGAGGAGGCAGGTGGGGCAGCGGGTGAAATATGAAAAGGGATTAAGAGTACACTTATCATGATGAGCACTGAGTAATGTATAGAATTGTTGGGTCATTATATTGTACACCTGAAACTGATATAGTACTGTATGTTAATTAGATTTCAATAAAAAAACGAATCTAGGGGCGTCTGGGCGGCTCAGTCAGTTAAGCATCTGACTTTGGCTCAGGTCATGATCTCGCTGTTCGCGGGTTCAAGCTGCTCGTTGGGCTCAGAGCCTGGAGGCTGCTTCAGATTCTGTGTCTCCATCTCTCTCTGACTCTCCCCTGCTCGTGCACTGTCTCTCAAAAATAAATAAATGTTAAAAAAAAATTTTTTTAAAGGAATCTACTCAATAATGCAACAAATTATAAATGAAACATGTGTGTGTGTCTGTGTGTGTATATCTATATCTATATCATCTATATCTATATCTATATCTTCCCTTTTTGAAGGAATCACATGAAATAGATTTTTTTTCAGAATTTCTGTATTTATAAGACACCAAGCTGTAGCAGTTTTATGAAAGTGAGTACATTGGTGCACAAAGTCACATGTTTTATGCATCCAATTATTAAAAGTAAATACCAATTGTAATCAACCACACTAAAGATTTGCTTGTCTTTCTATTCTGTCTCTAAAAAAAAATATGAAATTGTTGTCATAGAAAGAGGCTGTTAAAGACTATGCATCTAACAGGTGTGCTGTTTCGAAGGGACACATGCACCCTCATGTTTATAGCAGCAATAGCCAAAGTATGGAAAGAGCCCAAATGTTCCTCGATGGATGAATGGATAAAGAAAATGTGGTATATATATATACACAATGGACTATTACTCAGCAATCGAAAAGAATGAAATCTTGCCATTTGCAACTATGTGGATGGAACTGGAGGGTATTAGTTTAAGTGAAATTAGTCAGAGAAAGACAGAAATCATATGACTTCACTCATATGAGGACTTTAAGAGACAAAACAAATGAACATAAGGGAAGGGAAACAAAAATAATATAAAAACAGGGAGGGGGACAAAACAGAAGAGACTCATAGATATGGAGAACAAACTGAGGGTTACTGGAGGTGTTGTGTGTGGGGGGAATGGGCTAAATGGGTAAGGGGAATTAAGGAATCTACTCCTGAAATCATTGATTCACTATGTGCTAACTAATTTGGATGTAAATTTTAAAAAATAAAAAATAAAATTAAAAAAACATGATTAAAAAAAAAAAGAAAGACTGTGCATCTAAAAAATGCAGAATGTAAGTATTGTAGAGATGGTCAGGAAGTTTGCTAAGAGTTACTATGATATTTTCATAGATTTTATAATGTTTAATGTATCTATTGGATTTTAAATTTTATAGTTTATTTGGATTCAGATTTCTTTTCTCATTTGAAATAAATATTCACAATCATAGCTGATATTGTGTTTGTGTGTTTTTTAAAAGTTTATTTATTTTGAGAAAGGGGGGGGGAGGAGCAGAGGGAGAGAGAGAGAATCCCAAGCAGTTTTCCACATTGTCAACACAGAGCCCAACACGGGCTTGATCCCACTAACTGTGAGATCATAACCTGAGCCCATATCAAAAGTCAGGTGCTTAACTGACTGGGCCACCCAGGCAGCCTGTGTTTGTATTTTCATATTCTTTTTTTAAGAATCCCTTCCCTTCCTGAATAGGGAAACTTCAGGTCTCACAAAACCTAGATCTACCCCTGACTAAATTACACTGCATTTCTGAGACTCACTTCCCGCATGGCTGCCTGCCCATCTCTGCCAGCCCATCCCTCTTTGTCCTGTCACTCCTTCCAAGAAGGTTGGATTTCCCCTTGATTTTTTGTCATTCTCACTTACCAAGATAATCTTCTATTTAATCCCAGCCAACTTGTCTGCCCATGTATTAAATTCTTGTAAAATCAGCAGCAGAGATTTTTGCAATGCCTGGCAGGCAAAATACTTGTAGGCATATTACATTTAGTCTAATTAAAAGCTCAAATGGAACCAATTGTTTCACTCCATCCTTTATGGGGGAAGAGAGGCCTTTAAAGGAAATTAGCCAGATGCTTCTTTTCATTTCAAACATTCAGTTTGGCCGTTTTCTCACATTTTAGTTTTAGTAAAAGGAAAATTCCGATTAGTAAGGTTGAAAGCTTCTGTTTATTTAAAGAAAATATATGTACAACAAACCTAGGCTGGGTTGCAGTCTTACATGATTTTTTTTTTTCAACGTTTATTTATTTTTTGGGACAGAGAGAGACAGAGCATGAACGGGCGAGGGGCAGAGAGAGAGGGAGACACAGAATCGGAAACAGGCTCCAGGCTCTGAGCCATCAGCCCAGAGCCCGACGCGGGGCTCGAACTCACAGACCGCGAGATCGTGACCTGGCTGAAGTCGGACGCTTAACCGACTGCGCCACCCAGGCACCCCTTACGTGATTTTTTAAGGTAGTGGTGGAGGAAGGCAGCTAACAACTATACAGCTAGTATACAAGGTACTAGACTAGTCTACATTTTTCTGTGTACAGTTGAGTTACTCACGCATACACTAAAGATGACCTTAGGCTCTGAGCTGAAGTCTTCCTTCCCTTTCTCTCTCTTCCTTCCTTCCTTCCTTCCTTCCTTCCTTCCTTCCTTCTTTCCTTCCTTCCTTCTTTTCCTAACTCCACTGAAACACAATTTAACTTGTGGCTTTAAATATGTATATATATATGTTTATTTTTGAGAGAGAGAGCACAGGGGAGGCGCAGAGAGAGAAGTGGACAGAAGATCTGAAGCAGGCTCTGCCTTGACAGCAGAGACCCCAATGTGGGGCTGGAACACATGAACTGTGAGATCATGACCCGAGCCGAAGTCGGATGCTCAACCAACTGAGCCACCCAGGTACCCCAATATGCATGTAATCTCTTTTTTTTTAAGTTTATTTATTTTTGAGAGAGAGAGAGAGAGCACGAGTTGGGGAAGGGCAGAGAGAGAGGGAGACACAGAATCCAAGGCAGGCCTAGGCTCTGAGCTGTTGCACAGAGCCCGACGTCGGGCTCGAACTTGTGAACTCCAAGATCATGACCTGAGCCGAAGTCAGACGCTCAACCAACTGAGTTACCTAGGAGTCCCTGCATGTATTCTTATAAAACATGTAGTTTTGTTTTGTGTATATATGTGTACCTAATTTATATGAATGGTGTGTGATATTAATGTTGTTTACTACTTGTCTCACACCATCCTGTTTTTGAGATCTATCAATATTGATTTACATGTGTTCTCTGTATCGTTCTTGTAAAGATGTTGGAAATATCTTCTTCCATTCTGTTAACTACTGTTAACTTCATTGAAAAAAATTTTTTCTGGTGCAATCAAATCCATCAAAACCTTGCCATGAGGTTTATGTATGTTCAGTCTTGAAGAAATCTCTCCCTACCTGGAGTTCACAGTGATGGTCTCCTACATTTCTTCCTTTAGTTAGCTTTTAGTTTTTTTCTTTATACCAGATATCTTTCTTTGTATATGATATAAGGTAGAATATCCAGCTTATTTTTTCTCCAAATAGTTATTCAGTTCTTTTCAAGTCATTTCCCAAGTGGTTTTTCATCCATTCATGCGTGGTACTGCTGTTCTTACATAGCAAGTATCCATATGTGCAAGGATGTATTTCTGACTTATCTGTTCAGTTTCATTGGTCTGTTTTCCCCTTCCTTCTCTAGTGTATTACTAAATTGAATCACAGATATCTGGAAACTGAAAAAAACACCACTAAGTAACTCTTGGGTTAAAAAAATAAAAATTATATGAACTCCCAGGGCATGCAGGTGCATGGGCCCAGCTCTCATGGGAACCAAAAGCAGCCTTCATTACAAGATGACCCCAGGAATCCTTCAGCAGCATTTGGTTTTCTTCTCTTTAAAGGAGACTTTCCACCAGGGAAAACGTAAGCCTGCACCAGTTAAGCACAGATCTCCCGGTTCTTTGTGTTTATACCCACTAGTCCCCAGGTGTACTTCCATATTTTCTACAGTTTTCAAAAGAAGGTATAATCATCAGTAACACTTCTCCCACTTTTAAAAATTAAAAATACTAAGTGGCAGAATGTAGAAAAAAGTCAGACTTTGGAATGTGTGGGAAGAAAGAAAGAGAAAAACCAGGATTTAAGTTTTTAGGGACTTATTTATATTCCCATATACTTAGTTCTTGCTTAGTTCATTCATATGATATTATCCATTGAGCCCTTCCCAGAAAGATCACTAGTGAATTTATTTAAAAAATTTTTTTTAATGTTTATTCATTTGAGAGACAGAGAGACACGGTGTGAGCAAAGGAGGAGCAGAGGGAGAGGGAGACACAGAATCCGAAGCAGGCTCCAGGCTCTGAGCTGTCAGCACAGAGCCTGATGTGGGGCTCGAACCCATGAACCATGAGATCATGACCTTAGCCAAAGTTGGACGCTTAACTGACTGAGCCACCCAGGCACCCCTGATCTCTAGTGAATTTAAATTAATTCTTTCGGAAGCATTTTTGAGATCCTGCACTTTTCCCATAAGTAATTTAAAATTCTTGCCTTTTTCAACTCTTCCCCATAAATAATTTATTAGTGAATAAAAATGTGACATTTAGAAAAAAATAAAGAAGACAAATAACAAAATACTTGGAGCTGAGCAAGCAACAGCCCCATCTCAGATGCCCCCCACTCTATATGGCATCTCTGTTTGAATCAGAAAGAGGCACCTGTTTTGGGCCATCCCAACTGCGAGGGGCTATGAGAAGTCAGTTAAAGGTTCCTTTAGGCAAAGAAACAACATTCCTTCCTTTCCTAAGAACCTCCACTCACCCCTTCCAGGCCTGATGGTCGCTGAGCAGAATGTATTACACTATGGGGCTACTCTGCCTGTGTGCCAAAATTTATGGAACCCAATTAAAGCAGAACTTGGAAAGAAATTTATAACTTTGAATACATTCTAAAAACAAGGAAACAAGGAGATTGAAAACAAATGAGTTAGACAATTTTCTCAAGCAGTTAAAAAATAGCAACAATGCAAACCCAACCAGAAGGAAGGAAATAATAAAGATAAAGAAATTAATGGAATTCAGATACTAACAAAACTAACACAAAGCACTCCAGAAGATTAATTAACAAAACATATTTAGCTGTTTGAAAAAATTGGGATGATAGACTTCTCTCAAGATTGATCAAGAAAAGGAAAAAGAAAACAGAAATACATCAAATTATAATAAAAAGGAAAATAGCTATAGACATGGAAATTAAAAGAATTAGAATATACTATTATGACTAACTGTTTTCAAAGAATATTGACTTTCAAGAACCAGATACATTTCTGCAAAAATGTCAAAGTGAAAAATTGGTGGAAGAAAGAAAGAGAACATTTAAATAGAGTAATGATTATTTAAATACCTGATTATTTAATAGTTATTAAAAACAAAGACCTCCACTGTCCAGGATTTGGCAGGCAGTTATTCATAGGAATTTTACCAAACTTCCAAGAATTTCTATCTCTTATAAGATATTCCAGAAAATTGAAAAGGAAGGAAAACTGTCCAACTCCACTGAAAGTCTGAATATACAAACAGATAATGTCCAGATCATTGGTAAAAATGGAAGTCTGGCCCACAATATGCAATAATCAGCCCAGGAAATGAATCCATTATTACAGTAACAAACCCAGGAAGCCAATGTACTATCTGCAAGTCAGATTTGTAGAAAGTCTCCATTTCTAGTGAAGTACTACATGTAGGAAGTACTATCTCTAGTAAATAGTCCAGGAAGTCAAACAATAGCTCCTATAACGATTATTCCCAAATAGCCAAGAGTTGATTAATAATTCCTGACTATTGTCCCTGATTTTTGTCCCTACTTCCAATTTAGGACCAACTGGAAAAAACCAAATATATCGCCCTAACCAATCAGAATACCCTGCTTGTACTTAGCCCTCCTATGCCTTCCCCATGTCAATAGCCTCTAATCAAGGCATAGCTGAGGCCATTTTTTTAAGCCACCATAAAGCTTTCCCTCTTTTCTACCTGCTTTTGAGTCTCTGCCAAAACCTAAGTGATGGTGGCTAACTCTCTTGCTGTATTAAGCTCTGAATAATAGCCCTTGCTTGTTCTCATCTGGTTGGTCTTCATTTATTCCCACGTGGTTTAGGAAGCTAGTGAAACTGATCAGGCAACTGTAAGTTCGTTTTGTATTGCGGTAGATGTAAAATCCTAAATAAAACATAAGCTACACAAATTTTGCATTTTATTAAAACATGCATATTTATATATCCCATTTACAGGCAGACTTTATAAGAGAAATACAAGATCAGTTTCACATGAAAAAAATCTATCACTGTAACGTGCCATATTAATGATCTAAAGGAAAAAAACCACAAGAGTGTAAACAGGTGAAGAACATTTGTTAAACTTTTTGCCCAGATAAAAAAATCCTGTAACAGAAATCATGCTTAGTGGAGACATTTTGGACACATTTCCATAAAGATCACAATAAGACAAGGAAGCCACTAATGCTTAACACAATATTGCGGAATTCGGCCAACACCATAAAACAGGAGGAAAGCATGCGAGGTATGAGGATTGAAGGGGGAGAGTAAATAGTTATTATTGCAGGCATTATAGTTATCCCCATTAAAGAAAACTTGATAGCATCAGCAAGCAAAGTAATAGAACTAATAAGATAGTTCAGCCTGTTTGCCAGATACAAGATCACCTCATAAAACCAATAGTGTTCCTTTCTAGTATAACAGAAATAAAGAGAGATGAGGAGGTCCACTCCAAACATTTGAGAATACAAATGAAAACCACATCATAGATTTAAATCTCAAAAATTTTAAAATCAAAGCTATTTAAATTAAGCTATAAAATGGGAGTATATTTGGGGCACCTGGGTGACTCAGTCGGTTGAACATCCAATTTCAGCTCAGGTCATGATCTCATGTTTCATGGGTTCAAGCCCCGCGTTGGTCTCTGTGCTGACAGCTCAGAGCCTGGAGCCTGCTTCGGAATCTGTGTCTCCCTCTCTCCCTGACCCCTCCCTGGCTCTCTCACTCTCTCAAAATAAAAAAGAAACATTAAAATAAATAAATAAATAAATAAATAAATAAATAAAATGGGAGTACATTTAACAATATCTATCAGCAATCTGTCTATCACTATTTGCTTGTCTCACTACACCACCATAAGGCCAACATTTCTTTCTGTCACTAGGCTAAATGGCACATGGCCAGGTCAGGATCCGTGGAAATATACTCCCAGAGATCTGCATGCAGATGACTTAATGGGGAATGATGCCTATGATATAGAATGAGACTTGCATGAGAGTGAGGGAAACAGGATTCGGGCAGAGGGAGAAGCCGAGAAATTTTATTTTATTTCATTTTTGGAAAAGCTCATGAAATTTTATTAAATTTTTAATAAAACAAAACCATTACAATTCTAGTATTTAATATCCACCCAGTTGCCAATGTAAAAATTTAATATCACGCTTCATTCATGTTAAACCTTACACTGTTTTTCTTTGTCTTTCATTTTTCGGTGGTTTAATGATGATGGATCCAGGAGTGGGGGGTGGAGGACGCACATTTCTTTGGGTTTATCTCAAGACATTTTTTGGGAATTGAGTCAGCCACTTGAATCTGATGGGGTTTTGCTGTGGTGGTTACTGTTTGTGTTTTTTGTCTTTCAACAAACTGGGGCGGGGGCGGTGGTGGGGTTCAGACATTATTTTTTTCAAATATTTCTTCAGCCCTGCATTTTCTTCTCTCCTTTGGCACTCCAGTGATATGAATGTTAGATCTTTTGTTATTCTCCTTCAGGTCCTCCAAGGTTGTGTTCATTTTTTTCAATCTACATTCTCTATGTTGTTCAGATAATCTATTATTGATCTATCTTGAAGTCAACTGACCCTTCCGTGATCTTTGCTATTGAGCTCATCCAGTGAGTATTTTTATTTTGGATATTGTATTTTTCATTTTTAAATTTGTATTTGATGCTTTTTTAAGAAAAGATATCCTCTATTTCTTGGCTGAGAATTTCTAGTTTTCATTTGTTTCAAGAGTATTCATATTTGTTTTTGGAGATTTTTTATGATCGTTCCTTTAGAATCTTTGTCAGATAATTCCAACACTTTTTGGGCATAAGTATCTGTTGATTTTTTTTTTTTTTAATTCTCATGCAAGATGAGATCTTCCTGATTCTTGCTATACCAAGTAATTTTGGATTGTATCTTAGAAATTCTGTGTATTATGTTATGAGACTCTGGTTCCTCTTTAAATCTTCTATTTTAGCAGGCAGTCAACACATTTAGATTTAGGACACACATCCTGGCCCACTTTTGTGGGCTGTGGTTTATATGTTCACTTAACTTTTGAACCTTTGCAGTGCCACTCTGTTCTGCCCCACCGCACACTGCTGAGGGGCCAGTCGGTAGCCTGGGTGGTATTCCACATGACAGCCAATTCTCAAAGCTTCTGCTTTGTTGATTATGGTCAATGTAACGCTGGGCTCACTCAGTGATGAGCCTGGGACTTCATACTTAGATTCAAAGCTCTCTTTTTCCTGCTCCCTTCTCTCCATAATCCTCTCCCGACTCTCTAGTTGGAAAAGGGAGGGGATGCTGCCTCTTTGCTGCGTAGGGTGGGGTGGGCATTGTCAACAGGGCTCATCCACATGGTCTCCACTGCCACTGCACCACTACAAAGGGAGCCACTTCTATGCTGACATCCACTTCGTGCAAAGTAAAAGATGGGGATTGGACTCCGTCCTATAGACTCTGCAGCATGGTGGGCAATGGAGGAGCATTGCATCTCTTATGGTACTTGCCTGCACTTGGACAGTTATGGTCGTAAAGGCTCCATCCTGTAGACCTGTCCTCTTCTTGGTTCTTTGTTGAAAGGGAGTGGGTTTTCCTTGGGTCTTCTTTTTTTTTTTCTCTCTCTTTCTGTCTCTACCTGGTAGTGGTTCCAGGTTGTGGGCTGTTCTAGTTTCCAGACCAGGCTCTATGGCAGGAAAACAAACAGAAAATAACCCCAAGGAATTTGCTGCTGTGCTTTCCCTCAAGTCCTAAATTCTGTAGCTAGTCTACCATCTTCTCTTCACCCTTCAGAATCTACTGAGAGTTGCTTTCTATGCCTTATTTTAGAGTTTTCTGTTGTAATTAGCTGGAGAAATAGAGTGGAATGCATGTATTCATACCTTGACTAGAACCAGAGACCCTTTTCTTACAGCTTCAATTAATTCTATTACATCTTTCAAGGTACTTATTTTAGAGTTTGTTTTGGACAGTTCCACCACATGAATTTCTTGTGTTGTGCCATTTTGCGGGGACAACTGACTCTTGCATCTAGTGCATATTTCCTCGTGTGTTTTGTTAGTTTGGCTTTGTAAATCAACGTAGGGCTTTCTCTGGGTCATGGGTTACGAGTATGTCCTTCCAAAAGTATTTTGTGTTTACTCATATCCAGGGATTTATACAGGAAGTCTCAGTTTCAGCTACTGTAATTAAAATCACGTGGTGTTCGTGAAAAGATGGACACATAGAATAGGGAAACCCAAAGTCCAGAAATTGATCCATATGTATATGGTTAGATGATTTTTTTGACAAAGGTGCAAAGACGATTTAAGAGAGAAAGACTGGTCTTTTCAAAAGTGGGCCAGAACAATTGGACATTCATATTTTTACAAATGGACCTTGACTCATACATTATATACAAAAATTAACCCCCAATGAGTCAAATGTAAAACCCCAAACTACAAAACCTCTACAAGAAAAAATAGGAGAACATTTTTGAGACCTTGGGTTAGGCAAAATTTTCTTAGATAGAATGCAAAAAGCGTGATCCATAAAGGAAAAAAAAGCTGATAAATTGAACTTCATCAAAATTAAAAACATCTGCTTTTCAAAGGTACTGTGGAGAGAATGAAAAGACAAATCACAGACGGGAAGAAAATATTAGCAAAATAGCACTGACGTAGAGACTTCTTACAATTCAATTATAAGAAAACAAACAACCGCCAACCCCCAAATGAGCAAAAGACTTAAACAGACTCTCCATCAATGAAGATATATCGATGTCAAATAAGCACATGAAAATATGTTTATCATAAGCCATGAGGGAAATAAAACTTAAAAGCACAATGAGATACGTTCTACCCTTTAGGATGGATAAAACAAAACAAAACCCTTGACCTTACCAAGTGCTGGTGAGATTGTAGAGTATGCCTTGCTGGTTGAAATGCAACATGGTACAGTGACTCTGGAAAAGAGCTGACTGGCTTGTTGTAGAGCTCAACATTACCTACCACACAACTTAGCAGTCCGACTCTTAATCATTTGTCCAAGAGAAGTGACAATTTACATTAACTCAAAAATCTTTATGTAAATATTTGTAGCAACTTTATTGGAAATAAATCCAATATCTCAAACTGGAAATAATCCAAATATCCTTCAACTGGAGAATGTATAAGCATATTGTGATACCTCCATATTAAATAATTAAAAGGAACCAACTACTGATGCGTGTAACCACGTGGATGAATCTCACATACTGCGAAGCTATAGAAGCCAAACCCAAGAGGCTACAATCCATTCTGGAGAAGGCAAAAGCACAGGGATACAAAATAGACCTGGAGGTGAGGACTGACAGCAAAGGGGCATGAGAGACTATTAGGGAGGGTGGAATTATTCTATGTTAAAAAAAAATAATAATTTAAGTATAGTTGGCATGCAGAGTTACATTAGTTTCAGGCGGACAACATAGCGATTTGATAACTCTATGTGTTATGCCATGCTCACTGCAAGTGTAACTACCATCTATCGCCATGCAACACTATTATGATACCATTGACCATATTCCCTATGCTGCACCTTTCATCCCCGTGATTGACTCATTCCATAACTGGAAGCCTGTATCTCCCACTCCCCTTCACCCATTTTGTCCATCCCCCTCTTCCTCTTCCCCTCTGGCAACTACCAGTTTGTTCTCTGTATTTATGTTCAATGTCTCAATTGTGGTGACTGCATGACTGTATGTGTTTGTCAAAACTCATTGGAATGTACACTAAAAATAATAATTTTACTTTCTGTAAATTATACCTCAAATATACTTGGCCACTTAAAAAAAAATGTTATCAAGCCCCATTTTTGGAAGTCAGCAGAATGTCCTCCACCTTTACAATTTGGATAGTTCCGGCTGTGCAATTACGGAATTAGTAGTGTTTTTCCAGTTCAGGGGCCTGGGATGGTAGGGGAGCATCCAAGAAGATGGCTCCATATAAGCAAACACAAGCATGTGTGGGTGACAGTTTAAGAGAAGGTGCCAAAATGGCCTGGAGGTCACCCAGACCAGAACCTGTGTATTGGTTAAGAGAGCTGTCTGTCTTGATTAAACAGCCTGAACTTGAACCTGGCTCTTCCATTGCCTATCTTTGTGACCTTGGGCAAGTTACTTGATCTGTCTGTGCCTCAAACTCCATCTTTACAGAGAATGATGCCTTACAGTGTTAAGAGGCAGATAAATAATACTCACAAAGTGCTCAGAACAGTGCTGAACATACAATAAATGCTCAGTTAATGTTAGTTACTATTACCCACTTCCTCCTTCAAAACACCTTCCCTAAGTACTATTTTGTGCCCTGCCGTGAGACTGAACATTGTACACCTTAACTAGACTCATCTTTGGATGATCTGAGATCTAGTGAGGGAAGGTGGCAGACAGGCAAACTGACAATGCAGAGTATTGAATGCTAATAATTGAGGAAAACACAAAGATTATGGAGACACAAAAGGAACTAGGGAGAGAATACCTTCAGAGGTGGGGAGGATTCACCCAAGGAAAGCCCAAAGGGAAGGTAACTTTTGAGTGTCATTTGGAAAGGTAAGTAAGAGTTTGGTGAGTATCTTCCTAAATAGCTTGTGCACCTATCAAGTCAGAATCCGGAGAGTGTTTGAGGGTGCTTTGGGAAAAAAGAACAAGGAAAAGAAAAGTTTAATAATTATAGGTGAGGCTTTAAGGGGAGTAGGGCTGAATTAAGAAACCAGAATCACATGATCAGATTTTTGTTTTGTAAGGATAGTCCTGGTGGCTGGTGTGGAGAGGATGGTTGGAGTGAGATGGTGAGTGAGGGACTCCACTGATAGTCCCAGAGGCCTGGGCTAGGGCAAGGGACCAGCAATGGGCATTCAGGAGAGGTTTCAGAGGTGGCTAACTGGATGTGAAGGGGTGAGAAAAGATGTTAGTGCCAGAGCTTGGACCAGAACTCAGATTCACCTAATCTGTCAAGCACTTCTGATGTTGTCTCTGTGTGTGCTGTGGAGGGCATGAGGTGAACAAATCCCACCCCAGCCCATGGGGTTTTCATTCTGGTGGGGAAGGGAGTCTTAGACAAATAATCAGAGTGTAATGAGTGATTTCAGGGAAGGCAGGGTCAAGTTGTATTGCATGAAGGAGAGGCTTGAGGATGATGTGGGAGAAGCTGGTTTGGCTGTTTGGAGGGATTACATGAGCAAAGCCATAGAGGCATGTAGCTGGCAGGGAAGCAGTTGGACTTTGCAGGAGGAGATATGGAGCAGATTGGCAAGCCTTGAAGGCCCTCAAAGGCCTCCCTCTAAGTTCTCCAGAGGCTGAGTTCTTAGCCTGCTGGAGTTCCTGAGCATAATGGTTAATTTTATGTCAACTTGACTGGGCTACAGAGTGCCCAGATTAAATATAATTTCTGGGTATGTCTGTGAGGGTGTTTCTGGATGAGATTAACATTAAAAAAAAATGTTTATTTATTTTGAGAGAGAGAGAGAGAGAGAGAGAATCCCAGGCATGCTCTGCGCTGTCAGCATAGATCCCAACGTGGGGCTTGATCCCAAGAACCATGAGATCATGACCTGAGCTGAAATCGAGAGTTGGATGCTTGACTAGCCACCCAGATTAACATTTTTGAACCTATGGACTCAGTCAAGTAGACTGTCTTCCCCATGCGGATAGGTATCATCCAATCCACTGAGGGCCTGAATAGAACAAGAAGGTGGAGAAAGAAGGAATTTGCCCTTTTGCTTCTTCCCTGTGGGCTCAAGCTGGGACATTGGTCTTCTTCTGCCCTTGGACTGGGATTTACACCATTGGCTCTCCTGGTTTTGGAACCTTCGGATTAGAATTAATCACACTATTGGTTTTTCCATGTCTCTGGCTTGGGACTTCCTAGCCTTCATAATCATGTGAGCGATTTCCTCAATACATCTCTTCATGTTCTCTTTCTCTGGGGAACCCTGATTGAGTCACTGAGTCTTAAGAAGTGTGAGAGATATGGTCTAGGAACCTGAAGATCCAGCTTCTGTCTTCTATCTTTAACCTGGACCACTCAGGATACCAATAGGGAATGGAAAACCAGCACTCACAGCAATAAACCTGTCTAGATTTAATGAGAACTGCCACTTGCCAAAGTAGTAAATTTAAAAAGAATTCTAATTTATAGCATCCACCACTCTAATTTAGGAGTTACTATGTATACAGAACCATTACCAATGACTATGATTATGATTGGGTCATGTATAGGACCAGGTAACAGGCTGTTTATACATCCTAAAATGAATGGACCCTTGAAGGACAATCCATTGTTTTGTGAATACACACAGGTCACTCTTGTCTCTAACAATTTAACTTTTACATCTCTATGTAGGTGTTTTTACTATCACCTCAATTTGTCCTTCCCTGAACAGTCACTTCTTTCCTCGTAGGAACCCTAGAATTGATAACTTGCCCCCAATGAGTCTCCTAATCTCTTCAACCTGACAGCATTTAAAATATTGGGCAATAAGTATGCATTTGTGTGTGTTTGTGTGTGTGTGTGTGAACATGCTTTGCTCATGCATTCCTCAACAAATTTGGTTTCTTTGCATTTGTCACCATTCTGATCACTCACCCAGGCAGAATCGAACTTTCACATGGTATCTCCTTAGAAGGACGGGTCTGCTTTTGAACTCAGCAAATGCCATGTCATTCATACATGAAATATGGTGGGAGGATTATAGTTAATCACCTGCACTAATGCAAGCCAGTGTTCCATTGGGATGTAATGGTCATATGTTATACTTTTTGAGTTTGCAGTCAACTATCTCAGTGTAAAAGCACTGAAGTTTCCTGGAGAAACCTGATAGAGTGCCCCAAAGTTTGGGTTCAGCCTTCTCCCCAACCTCCTTCCCCTCTCCAAGCTGTGGTGTCGTGTAGTAAATGCCAGCCAGACATCATCTCATGTTATGCTAAGATACAGTCCAGGCTCAAGGTAGCTGCTGAGAGATCAATAAGCCAGTATCTTAGTTTCAATTACATTTAAGGGGAGGGGGAGAGTAAAGAGGTTATTCCATTTTCCTTTAAACGAGAACTCTAAATCCCCATCAGAAACTATTTGTTGTTCCTGGGATGCTGAGGACATAGCAGTGTCCACGGACATGGCTTACTGAAGGCTTGAAAAATAATCATGTTTGCCCAGAATTACTTAATGCTGTTACTGTCTTGCCCCCCAAGCTGTGAATCCTGATCTTGTACTTAAAAATGTAAAGTATTATACATTGTATCTTTTAATACAAGGCACTGAAAACCCTTGTTGGATGAAGGTGGGTGTCATAGACAAAAAAATATTCCAAGAATGTAGCAAGTAAGTTTGTGGATTCGTGGTGGGTTGTCTACAAGTTTATGGTTTGAAGATTCCCTGTTGCAGAAGACTTTCCTACCAGAAAACCAGGGACATACCTTCAGAGCTAAGTTCACTCATTCAGTTCATCTTCTCATTAGATTGATTTTTCTTTCCCTGCAACAACAATTGCCTATCAAAGAACGATTCACTTTGAACTTTCTAAGTGATGTCTCTTACATGTCACATTGCTAAGTTTTGCTCTTAGGGGTCACTGTATGTATAGTAATCACATGATCTCACTTAATATTCTGATGGTTTTATTAACAAGTATATAATACATATATTGCATACTGTATATAGTATATGAGGACTGTACAGTACAAATTTATGTTCACAGTTTGACATGACAAAATGTCATTACTGAATTCCCATCGGACTACAGAGTAGAAACAGAGAAGGTACATTAAACATTCACATCTTTAGTAAGAAAGATTACCAAAATGTTTCAGTATTTGCAAGTATACTAACGCATGCTAAAAACCTTTACCCATTCAGTCTTATTAGCTTATAAAATATATTACACTTTATTAAAAATTTCTGCATAGTTTATACAAGTATTAAAGTACTGTAAATGTAATAATCCTGCTATAGTTGCAGGTATGGTTTAAGAGATGCTAAGCAGAAAGATTACTTTGACCCTCTAACACTAAGTACATAACAGCAAAAAAAAAAAAAAAAAGTGCTAGTATTTGTAAAACGTAATATTATTGTAGCCCTCGTTTAATGCATGTAAAATGGCTTTGTAAATGTATTATTTAAGTGAATTTGCGATCATTTAGAAACTGTTAACCTTGACCAAGAAGAGAATAAAGACAACTCTGAGCAACTTCATGTATAACAGCAATTCCTTCAAGATGACTGTATATTTTCAAACCGA
The DNA here is from genome assembly GCF_016509475.1 of Prionailurus bengalensis. Lineage (NCBI taxonomy): Eukaryota > Metazoa > Chordata > Mammalia > Carnivora > Felidae > Prionailurus > Prionailurus bengalensis. The sequence continues at coordinate 174,073,039 of NC_057344.1, forward strand.
ATTATTTTAAAATCTTAGATCTTTGAGATTGTCTTTAAAACAATCTAATCAGGAATGACGTGCAGATATACAGTATCAGCAATAAAGTCTTTCAAATTCCACATTAGTGCAACACTGATAGTGCAGATGGGTGTTTAATAAAATATACATTTACATCTACAGTTCCCTATAAATCTGTTCCAAGGCTCTTGAAACTTCCACGTATTTAGCATTTCCTTAGTTGAACACAGCTATGCTAACACATTCTCCATACCAGGTGATTTAGAATGTTAATGCCCATTTATGGTGTAGATTCACATTTTAGAACTCTAAAATATGATGGATTCAGCCTTAAACTTTCCGACTTCCCCAAGACGACACTTGGACAATAATCAAAAGAAACTCTAACAGAATTTATACAACACTAACCTCATGTTTACAGATCATTCGCATCAATTTAAAATATTGCAATTAAAACCACCTTTGATAGTAACATGGCACATCATTAAAACCACATGTTGAAGGGCATCTTATCCTGTATTTGAGGTCTTCCACAATAACAGCTAAAAATGTCTAAGAGACTAAATTTCTCAACTATCATAGTAAATACAAATATATATATAAAAAAAGAAAAATTTGGTTAAGAGCCAATTGGTAACTAAAGTATGCAGACCAGCATGGGAACAGAGAATGGCTTCTCTGGGTTGCCTTTTCTTTCAGAGTTAAAATGGATCTGTTAATGAACTGTTACCACAATCTAAGCAAGCTGAATAGTCATGTAATAGTCTTTGCAGGGTCTTGCTTGCTCTTTTGAAGAAAATTTAAATATGCCATAACAAACACATCAGATTTCATGAGAACCTACGAAGCTTTCTATTAACTGGACTCTCACACTCAAAGCTAATTATTCAAAGATGACCGACTCTACCCTTTCTTGCCTTTTTTCCCCCTACCTTCTATATGGGTTGGAACACATAATCTGGTTATCTCCATTAAACAAAAAATTTCCTTGCATTCCAACTTGATTCTTCAGTGTGTTGTACAAGAATCACTTCTAGAAACAAACACTTTGGCATGAATGTGACAAAGCATTTACAGTACAGACAATACCTACTTTTCCAAGAGCCATTTTTATCTTTCAATTCATGTCATAGTTGCAACAACACAAACAAAAACAAAAAAGCCCAATTAGGATGTTTTAATATTCTAAACAAATTCTGCAGTGCTTACAAAAAAAAAAAAAAAGAGAGAGAGAGAGAGAGAGAATCACAACCAAGTGCCAAGAAGGTAACAAATTACTTTGTGTCTCTCCACATTTCCTTTCAGCTGGTTCAGAGGGCTGATGAGTGGGATCTCTTAGGTGCACAGTCCCTACAACTAACTTTTATTAACATAGCGCCGTCAAAGTAAGCTCCCCACGTGATTTGCAGGCCTCCAGAATCACTCATTCACTGATGTTTTAAAAACAGTTGAACAATGTATTCCTCCCAGTTAAGGTTGTGTTGGATCCTGAGTCGCGCCTGGGCTGAATCTTCAGGATTCCATTCTCTCTTCTCTTCCATCCTTTATCGAGGGGTGAAGGCGCATTTCGTTGTATGCACCCACATTTGACCACCGTCGCCCACTTTCTTCAAATTGAGGACCAATGACATTTCTATGCATGAATTATTTTATTGGCATTTAGACTATGGTGCTCAAAAGCCAGCTTTTGAAAACAAAAACAAAAACAAAAAACTTCCCCCAAATAATGGCGCTATTTATCTTTAACATAAACACGAGTCATTTTCAGCTTCTTCTGACGGGATACTTGACAATGATTGATTTCCAGCTCCTTAACAGTAAATGCTTGGGAATTTTTGAGCTATTAATATGCGAATCCCTGAACTGTGGTTTTCTTTATTTTTCAGAAATCTGTCCCCCGAATGAAGGTATGTGTGCTTCACAACTAGGTATATTTACAAATAGTGTCACTCGGGTCTTAAATTGAATGTATCTACTACAGCGTTAGCAGATCCTTATTTATGATATGTATCACAAACACAAATGACGGCCACCTTGGCACCTTACAGTTCACACAGAAGAGCTTCTGTATAAAAGCTGTATGATTCATTTGATATGGGAATACAGTTACTGCTCAATGTTTTCCCTGTTTGCAAAAAACCCTGTGAGTAGGTTGGGTAAAAGAAAGGCCATCATCCATACTCTTATCTGAAAGATTTTTCTTACCATTACTGGGCAAATATTTTTGTGTCCCTACTATCAAATGCTTGATGATCCACATTAAGGACATCAGAGGAATGGAGACAGGTGCACGGACAACCCCATCAGCATCTGGCTCTGCTTCTGCACAGCCAAACACAGAGACGGCCGCTCTGGGAGAGCACTGCACAGCTAACCACACGATGAAACCTCACTGAACGAAAAGCCCCAGCCCAGGAGGAATGGCCGGCTTCCTCCTTTGCCCCTGCTGCTTCTCCCCTGATGAACGCCCCTTTGTTCAGGCTCTGTGCCATCCAAGTATAGCATCCAGCCTTTAACTGGCAGACATCACCGACCTAAATCAGCAACTCTGGCTCACCTCCAGGGGTGGAGAGGCCTCCTTACTAGCTGCAGGCACAAAGGAGTATAAGGGACTTAATTTAGATGAAGTGATAAATCCAAGTTGACAAGCAGGATTTGTGAAGGCCAATGGACGAGTTGAGTGTCCTACCTGAAATCTTGCTGCGCTTCTCGTTAATCTGAGGAAAGGGTCCACCCTTCTTGCTGGCGAGCACAAAATACGATCACAGGGCACAGAGGTATGAACGTCCCTGGCAAGGACTAGCAGGCTGGATACTGTATTTCTAATACATTTACTTTGACATTCTTTTGAGAAATACACGGAGGAACCGACAATTGGTTATTTTAAGTTTACATGTTCCCTTGTTCTCATTACATTAAACGTATCTGTAAGAAGGGTTTGCTTAGCATCCCCGGAAAAAAAAAAAAAAAAAAAAAAAAAAGTGTTCACATTCTTTAGGTCTGACCCGTGGTAAGGAGAGGAGGATTAGAGAATATCTACTACTGACCATATGGAAGCTTGAATGATATAAATTCAGAGATTCAGGCCAGCTGAATCAAAATGAAAACGTACATGTAAAAAATGAGTTAGATAATGGGAAGGAGGACAGAGAGAGAGAGCCGGGAGAACGGGGAGCCACGTTGAGGCAGGGGACGGAGGCATTCAAACTAGCATGTGGCGTTTCCTATGTAGGGCAAGGTGGTCAGAACGGGAGAAGCTTCGGTCACAGTCTGGGCACTGGAAAGGTTTGATTCCAGTGTGTTTTCGGAAATGTCTTGTTAGTTCATCAGACCGAGCAAACTTCCATGTGCATCCTTCCCAAGTACATTTGTAGGGCTTTTCTCCTGCAAAAAGGAAAAACGAAAAGAGCTTATTTTTTCTGAGGGCAAAAGGCTATTAATTAGTAAAAATAGTGAAGCTAAGATTTTTGAGCTAAAACTCTTGGCAAATAGTATCTCCAAGGTAAGTTCATCTTAAAAAAAAAAAAAAAAGTGGGCAGCGGAGAAGGATGGGATTTTAAGAGTTCTTAAAGCATAAAGCCACTGAAATCCATTCTGAGGAGCTAGCAAATAATTTTGGTTTTGCCCTCAAGGGTAGGGATGGGTACCTTAGGAAACAGCTGGTGATCTGTCTTTGTTTATCTCCAAGTCTTAAAGCTACCGAGGTGCTTAGTTATATGCGGTGCTAGCGTTTGTGGGATTTTTCTTACTATTTCAACAGTTTCCTAAAAATGAGAAGCCTCTATCAACCAAAAAATCTGGCAGCGATTTCAACATCTTCTCTTTTGTTTCATCGACTGCAATTATGCCTAAGTATAATGCTCTAATTCAGACATGCTAAAAACACAGTAATTCCTTCCTGCCCTGTCAGAAGCCCGGTTTCTCCAGCCCTGTCCTGTGAGATAATGGTAACAGGCAGCTGAGGAACAGGAGACCCTTGGGGGAAATCTTAGGGAGAGCCAGTATGAAGGCCCTTACAAACGAAAAGTGTTGTTCGTGGCAATCTTACATGTTAATGGGCAAATGGGCATCACCACAAATTAATTCCCATTTACTATCACTTGTTCTCTAGACATTTTAAGGATTGACATCCCTTGGTATTTCAATGAGATATTCAGAACTGTATTGTCTGCTTTGCTTCACTGAATATAAACGCTGAGGTATGTTTCCTGCATCTAAATTCTTACTCAAATATTCAATGTCTTTTTAATCTTAGGTTGGAAATTTGTAATGTCTACCTGTAGGGTCCCATTAATGCCCTGGGGATGCTTTTACTAGTTTTCTTGGCATTGCTGATTGGATGTTCCTCTGAACACAAGGCTATCGCCCTCAGTTCCCTCTGTAATTATACCGCGACAAAGCCCAAGAACTCAGTGGTACACAAGCCGACTTCCCCTCTGCTTTCTCTCTCCCGGGGAGTCACTGAAAACTTTACTTCCACACCACCGGCACTTTCCTTCCCCTTTCTCTTCCAAATCCCAAATTCTCCCTTTTTGTAAACATTCCCAATACAAATGACTCACAGAAGGCTCAAAAACAAACAAACAAACTGCATGCTGAGTTAAGGAAACGTACACAGGGGACCACTGCTGTTATACTAGAATTTCACACTGAAGGGTTTGAGGTCAGGTCAGATGAGGCCTATTATAAACATTAAGGACCAATACTGACTGCAATTAATCAGGCGGTGTAAATCGTTTGTGTATGGGTTCCTTAAGATGTTTTGCTTACAAAATGTTCAAGAGCAAACGCAACAGTTTTATGTTTTCTTCACCCATATGATGAGTTTTTCTAAGATCCGGCTGCATGGTCGATAGTCAATACTGGACAGAATAAAAAAGACCCTAGAACAAATACGCAGGCAACAGCACAGAAGTTCCCTCAGTTTTAGGAAGACACGAATCACCCAAATATCTTTACTTTTCTTTCTTTCAACAAGCCTTCCATTTGAATTCCATTTCTGTAAACTGCTACATTTGTTTGTTCTGCATAAAAAACTGGGTTTTGCCATTGTGAATCCGATGATGGGCAACACTGATTAAATGATGGCCCATATGAAGGCCACATCCTTGATGAGACAGGCCCATGGTTAAGAGTACTTTTCTCTCTGCTCCCGCAGCCTTTCCATCCCTCTCTCTGTCCCTTAAACGCAGAGTACAGAACTCCACTGTTACAGAATTAACCTTTAATCTACTGTAACTTATTACAAAAATAAACCCTTCATCACAAGGCTCATTTTTCACGATGAGCAGAGACATCTGTAGACAACTCTGCTAACTTTCAAGACGCCTGGAACAATTTCAGTATAATAACCTCTGAGAGCTAGAACGTTTGTTCTTGACGTTCCATTTTAATATTTCTTAAGAAGCAAGATGGAGTGAGTCTTATATTCCCGATACCTGTGTGTGTTCTTCTGTGCGCTTTCAAGTGGGAGCTTTTAGTATACACCTTGTTGCATCCGTCATAGTCACACCTGTGTATCCTCCGCTTCCTCTGGGTGTCCGGAGATTCCACAGGTAAAGGTCTCTTCCCCGGTTGCACTATGACTGAAGGGTGATTCCTATGAAAGCCAATGTTAAACGTAAAACACTGAGTGAAAGGCTCTTCCTTTTCTTCCGTCTACCAAAGGCATTAACGACACTAGGCAAAAACAAACAAACAAAAAAACCCAACGAAATAAATAAAAGGAAATTAGCGGATCAACCCAAGAAGCACTGCTATATTCATTCAACAAACATTGAGTGAGCACCTACCATGAGCCAGGCACTGTGCTTGGCACCCGGACACAAAGATGAATAAAAACAGGGTTCCTGCCCTCGAGGAGCTCACACTCTAGGGGGAGACAGACATGTAGATAAGTAATGACAGTAAGAAGGGTTAGGTGCTATGCTAGAGGGAGACGGAGGAGCTAGGAGAGTCTCTTTCCCTCAGTAAAAAGTTGCCTATTTATAGTAGCTTGTGGCACTAAGTGATGCTCAGCACTGCGAATGGCTTTTCGCAGGCTGTCCTGATTTTCATCACTGTCCTTTAGGGAAAAATGAAAAAGGTCGAATTCCCAAATCTCAGGCAATGCCTACCGTATCTACATTTTATCCTTTACCTAATTGGCATTTCGCTTCTCTCAAAGATGACCAATTCACATTTGAGTTTCAAATTCTGGCCCTTCAAAAAAAAAAAAAAAAAAAAAACAGAAAGAAAAAGAAAATAATAATGATAATAACAGCACTGCTGTTTTCACCACCTCAAACCTTTACTGGTACTGTTATTCCTGCCCGAGGGAGAATTTGGGTGCAGCGCTAGCAGTCAGGCAAGGAAGTGTCTCGGTCCTGACAATGGCTCCCAAGTGCAGCCCCGGGCTCTCACGGGACCTGGCGTCTCCCTGCCTTCCTGCGGCCGCTCACCCAGACCCACTCCTGCGTCGGCTCACCTTTCCAGGGTGGGTTTGAAATCAAATCATGTCCAACACCATTGCTCTAAACTTTCTCTTTTGCTCAAGGAATCTGGTGGAGAGAAGAGGCAGATGGGGAAGAGCTGGGGAAAGTCTGTAAAGCTTTCTCAGGCTTCCTCTGCTGATTAATGTCAGTAATTAAAAAATTCTAATCTATTCATTTGCCTTCCTAACGACTAATTACTTGATACATTACAAGCTGATGGAACTGGCCTCCAACAGTAATGAAAGACTCGTCTTATAAATTTGAATCCAAAGTTCTTAAAATGTTCCAAATAACCCATGAATTTTCTGTACGAGCGTGGACGAGGAGAGAGGGAATCTGATGAGCGTAAATGCTCAAGCTTGTGAGATTCAAAAAGGATGATAAAATTTCGCCATAAAAATCCTGAAATGAAACTTGCTTTTATCTTGGTAAAAATCTGAATACATGTTCCTTATCAGTAACTTTTCCAGGCATGGTAAGAAGTAAGTGGAAAAAGAATAAAAGGGGCATTGATTTTAAGTGATTTTTTTTTATTCCTCACATCTATTAGTAGCAAAGAAAACTGTCAGTTTTGAGTATCACTTTACCTTCCTACCTTGATGTTTAGTGGGAGCAATACAGAAGGATAAAATAGCCAAGTTCAGATACATGGAAAAGTGAACATGAACTAGTGGGGGAGGGCAGGGGGACAAGGACTTCAATTATATAGATGTACAAACAGAGAAAATAGAGAAGTGACAGGTCTATGGACACGTTGCGTTTATAAAGCTAAATTATTAATTTAAAATCCTTCAATAAAAAGAAGAGTTGTCAGTTTATTTCTAACTTTCAACCTTAATGCCGTTGATTGAAACGTTTCATCTTCATTAAGAAAACTTCAGGAAATAAAATGCTGGGGGGAAAAGCTTGAATGGTTGGTTAATTTGTATCTCCTATGCCTCTGGGATACTGAGGGAGTATCCCAGGTGACTTTGGAAGTCTCTCCCAATTATTACATTTTATGGGTTGGGAATGTGTCTAACAGTTTCTGTGCAATGGTTTTGTCTGCCTTTTCCAGCTCATTTTGCGTACAAAGGTACATTACAAGGCTGTGTGCTCCAACATCAAATCCCAGCTCTGTCACTGCGAGTCCCTGTGGCCCCGGGCAAGGTATTCTCCCTGTGCCTCTCTGTAGAATGGGGACGATGGTAATAATGTGATCCTAGAAAGTTGTGGGTAATGTATACAACACGCTGAAGGATAACATCTGTTCCAGATGTAAATCTACTAAATATTATGGTTAATTACTGTTACTATTTTGAGGTTCAGAAACCCAATTGCAAACTTTGCCCCTATGGCTGTTGAATCTCGTGAAGAGCTCTTTTGGGATGTCCCCACACCACAAAGGGAAATCTCTGCTCAAGCTGACATCCGCCTTGAAAGGCGGCATCATTCACGCCCCATTTCTAAAGAGCCAGATAATGGTGCAGGCAGGGGTTGGAGGGCAGGGTCTATAGAACTCACTCTTTCTGTACTCCCCACTTTTAAAGACGCTGTTTGGGATCCTTACAACCGAGAAATAAGAACAGCTATTACGTATCAGATACCTGGTCATTGTTTTGAGTTAAGCCGACCCCCTCTTAAGTTTGCTAGAAGTCACACACAATTACATGGGGGAAATCTGACCCTCAAGCTCTTCACTCTAAATACACTTCACGTATGTAAAGATACAAAAAAAAAAAAAAAAAAAAAGGAAGCTGATAGCCATTTGAGTGCCTTTAAAAATAATTCTAAAGCTGTAACTCTATGTCCAAGCAAATGGGTTTCCAAACTGCACTTTGTATTCCACCTTTGGCAAGGAAGGGTTTCAGAAGGCAAATATTATCGGGCCTGCCTCACTGCAATGGGACTAGGCACTTGGTTTCAATCGATTCTTTCCTGGCTAGCTGGTTTCCTATGTGGGCTGCTACTGGGCACACTCCAAGACATTACTTAATCACATCTGTGAGAGAACTGCTTACAGACTACACGTCCCAGTTGTGGCTAATCTGTTGAATTTCTTGAGGAGCAAAATGCATTCTTGGGTCAGCATTAACATAAGCATATTACTCATTAATCATTAAAAGCCACTGAGCTTGAGATCGTCAAAAGAATCTTAACTTAAAATGAGAAAAAATATTTTCTTTCAGTAGTAGAATACAGCCTTCAAGTATTTTTCTTCTGTAATGTTTTACAATGTAATTCATAATAACCTCGACTTTGGAATAACCCTTCTTCAGTCAATGGATTCCTCTCTCTTGGGCACGTGGCTTTATTTAGTTTTACAGCATCTTTTTCATCACCTGTGCAGGAACAATGACACATGCAAGTCATGTTGCCAGTTAACTTGCCAGAGACACCTGGCATCATAAAAAAAAAAAAAAAAAAGGAGGTAACTCAGTCTAGAAGATGTGTCTATTTTGGCTAGTCCTTCTGTGTTCCCTTTCACCTGAGAGCAGGGGTGGGATGCACTGGTTAGATATGGACAACGTGGCAGGAAGAGCAGTCATCTGGTGACAGGAGGTCAAACCCAGGCCCCCCTGCTGTTCACAGTATGATTATAAGGCGAGTTATCTCATGCCTTGGCTCATCAGTTCTCCATTTGCTCTGACTCCCACATGCTTGTTATGGGGGAATGAAATAACTCCTTTGAAAACATCTGGGAAAGTTTCATGGGGGGCGGGGGCATTATGCAATTATGAAAGGTAATAATGTACAAGTCCATCAGACACACTCTCTCCCTGCTGATGTGGCTGGTCATAGGATTCCATTCTCTTCTTCCCCTATCAGGGAGTAAAGGCCAACTACCTCCTCCCCCCAAATAACTACGATTTGGTACAATGGGCAATTAACGTGACCTACTACGAAGGCACCTACTTGGGTTGACTGTGGATAGAACTAGAATATGTTTTAAGTTCCAGAAAATAGCTGTTTGAAAGCCAGAGAATTTACATTCTGTTGCAGAATTAACTGTGTAAGGGAGAGGGGAAAGGATGACGTAGAAAGGTGGGCAGAACATTGTTTCAAGTTGGAAAAAAGTGATATGGGAGAAAGAAGATGGAAGGGTCCCGGAGGAAACAGTAACTGTTGCCTTTGGACTAGGAAGCTGGTCATTAAATCCAACCTTGAAAGAGCCATAACACAAGACAATTACAAGAAAAATAATTATAATCAATAATGCAAATAAAGAGGAAACAAGGCAAGATTAAGTGACAAGCCCAAGGTCATACATATGGTGGAGAGCAGAGCTGGGATCCAAGATGTCCAATCCAAAGGTCACCTTCTTAGCTACTACAAACACAGCCTCCAGTGTAATCACTGGTAGAAGGCAAGGATATCTATTGTTGCAAATCCCATCAATGATGCCGTTTAACTTGTGTATGACGCCACCACATTATAGCGAGTTAGACCTAACACAAACTACAGTTCAGTGCTTGGATGTAGACTGATACAGAAACCTTCCTACTGGACGGCAGTTCTGAAGCAGACTGAACATTCCAAGGGCAGATGTGATTTTCAAACACCACAGATAGTGGGTGGGTTACTCCAATGCTTAACTTCTCTGAGCTACATGGGCAACTTTCTGTTGCCACCACTATTCCCAGGCCTTTTTTGGAGTGACTCCTTTGGGCTTGTGATGCCCCTTTGTAGAAACAGTATTAGAAGTGACAATTGGAAGGACGATGTATGTCCTATAAAGTTTTCATGATCCAACCTTAAGTAGACTATCTGGAATACCAAATTCAATCCACATGGGGATTAAGATTATGGGAAACCTATGTACAGTCTGGAAGGATTTAAAAAAAAAAGAATAAAAATGATTTACATGACAAGGTGGCAAAATCACGAGTGACCGATTTACTGCAAACTTGACGTAAATGTTATAAGACAGTCCATATAGTGGGACACATTGTCTTCGGAGATTTTCCCGTTTTCCCAGTGGCGGCCCCCTACTGCGAGGTGTCCCTGGCAATCCACACCACACCCTGAGTTGGAAGCCTGCACTTCCATTCCAGGTCCCAAGATGCACGCTGCTACGCCAATGTCGGGTAGACCTGAACATACTTACTCTTGCAACAGTGCTTGCGGGGGGGACACTGAGTTCATTAAAGGGGGTGACATTTCTTCAGGATAATAATCTGTCCTCTGTGGTTCAATCCCAGGTTCTATTTTAATTTTTTTCTGTAATATAGGCTTCTCATAGGATTCAATTACAGGTACTAAAAAATAAAAATAGAAAAGTCACTCCATGTACAATTTACCAATTTCAGCTTTTAAAAGTTTAGTGCACAGCTTCTACCTACAACGCTGATGTGTGGAGTATCTGTTTGCCTTTAGCAAAATTATGGCAGAAACAAATCTGCGGGGTGTGTTTCCCCTGACAACCACTCTGGCAGCAAGTGGCATGCATAGGAAGCTGGACTTTGAGCACATCAGCCCCCAAATGGTTCTTCCTTAGGAATTTGCGTTATCACCTTTTAACCCCATAGTCTTCTGCCTCCAAACAGCCAGTAAACGAGGCGGCTTTAAGTAACCTTTAGTTATCACCATGATCAAAGGCATTTATTAAATTAATGTCTTTTTTGGTTGGCATTCAATGAAGCAAAATATAAAGTCGGGATCTGTAGTATCTCAAAGTTGACAATTACGCAGTAAAAGCAACCATTTCATGGCATTCATTAAACAGCCTGATTCTTGGGAGCTCTTCCAGTATCAACACTTGCCCCCCCTCCCCCAACAAAAGGAAACGCCTCAGGCGGGCAGGCTCTAAGGGGAATGGCTCCTTGAAGAGTACAGGGGCGCTGTCGCTGCCTCCTCTGTGGCCCCCGCAGAGCCGGTGGGCGCAGACCCCAATGCTAGGCGGGAGCCGCGGAGCTGTCCCCAGTGGCGGTTACCTTGCATGCTGCTATTTGAGTTTTCCATCTCCTCCGACAAGGAGACCATGAGCGGCTGCTGGAGGTGGCTGGTGTACATGAAGGGGACCGGCTGCACCACGACGGGCTGGATGACGGGCAGGATCCCGGGGCTGCGGATGCCGTGCCGGGACAGGGCGGCGGCCATCACCGGGGGCATGGACAGCGGCACGCCGAAGGGCTGCACGCCCGGGGGAGGCGGCGAGTACTTCTTCATCGGTGGGCTGGAAGAAGGCATGCTCAGGCCAGGCGAGGCTCTCCGGTGCGAGGGCTGGAACTTCAGTGAGGAAGGAGAATTCCCCGCAGAGGGCGGCGAACTCCGCTTGTTCACGGTCAGGTCCACTGGCTCCATCTGCATCCCGTGGGACAGGGCCTCCGGGGTCTGGAAGAACTTATCAGGTAACGGCGTGGAGTAGATGACTCCGTACTTGTTGGGCTTCATTGACTCCATGTAATTAGATGGGTATGACTATTGGGAAGGAGAAACAGAAACGTACGAGCAGTGACACAGGTGCATTCGCCTGAAACATGAACTAAGACGAAATGGTGCAAGAAGGTGCTCTCAGTTACATGGACCTCCAAAAGCGGTTTACATTTAGATACCGACCCTTGAAAACGCTAGGAGGGGACTGGTCTAGTAAACTTTAAGGTTAATGGGATAACCATGAAAAACCTCACATTTAATTCTAAGATGTTTCCCATGTCAAATGTTAAGGTTGAGGTTGACACCCGGCAAAATTCTGAAACAGGTTATAAACAGAAGACTCGTGGGCCTTTATCGGGAGAAGTTCCGTGTTGGGGTTCACCAATAACCAGCCAAGCCAATGAACCTCGTTGCTTTGCTGATGGGGCTTCTGGGTCGGCAGGAAATGCTCTCCATCCTTCACCTCAGCAGGGCATTTACAGTCTCACGACACACTTGTGTATAATACGGAGAAACAGCTGCACAGTAGTACCTTTGGGGGCGGGGGGCTTTAGCTGGTGACCAACCATGACTAGGGTGAACACAGTCCTGGTTTTCCCGGGATGGTCTGTGGTCTGGTTTTAGCAGTAATAGCCCTACATCCCAGGAGACACTGCAGTCTCAGGCAATCAGGATGGTCAGTCATCCTCCCCACCTATATTTTGAAGGTCACCCACCACAGCGTAATCATATCCATGGCCCCAACGCATTCAATGGTCTTATTCCAACAGTTTGAAGGAAGCTGAAGGTGACCTGATTTCCAAATTTGTGCGTGACACAGAACAATAAGAAACAGCTAATATGACACAAACAAGGTCCCGTGATGCTTGAAGTGACTTTGACTTGCACACAAACCAAGGCCCAGTGTCTGCACCTCTATACCTTGCTACCACCTCATCAAAAGAGGATGATCAATGGTCTGTTTCCTCCAAAAAACTAAGGTCTGTCTTACAATTGACCTAATTTATCTTTAAATACCTTTCTCTCTTATGGATTCAGAATAATGGAATATTACCAACTTTAAATACAAATCAATCTTAATCACTGCATACTATGGGTGTGGTCCTTGGCCAGGGAATTCACTAGAGTTACTTTTAAAAAAAATGTTTTTTAAAGTTTATCTATTGATATTTTGAGAGAGAGAGAGAGAGAGAGAGAGAGAGCGAGCACCAGCTGGGGAGGGACACAGAGAGAGAGAATTCCCAAGCAGGCTCCACACCATCAGTGCAGAGCCTGACACAGGGCTCAATCTCATGAACCATGAGATCACTGCCTGAGCTGAGATCAAGAGTCGGACACTTAAGCGACTGAGCCACCCAGGCACCCCTACAAGAATTACTTCTATTCCTTAACTAAACTTGAAAAAAAGTCTTTGTTGTTGGATGCTTTTTAAAAAATTAAACTCAATATAAGCTATTTCCTTTACTCGTAGGTATTTTAGGGAAGATGAAATTTTTAGTGATAACATGTCAAGTCCATCTGCAGAAAACTACTTGTATTTGAATATTGTATAGTAAAAGTGATCAGCAACATGCTATGCCTCTCTTCCAGCTCTAAAAGCCTATGCATTCCAGATTCTGAGGCAGTACCAGCTCATGACACAACCAAGAAAACCCACCAATGGAGCTTAAATGCATGATAAATTTCTGGGCTACCCCAGTCCCCCAGTGGCCACTATTGTGAGTAATAAATAATTGTGGGTCAGCAGTGGTGTTTTTTTTGTTTGTTTGTTTTTGTTTGTTTTTTTTTTTAACTGGGATTACTACCGAGATCACATCCTTTCCTTTCTGGGACTCCACAAGTGAAATCTCCACCTGGCTATGCATCAGAATCCCCAGAGCTGCTTCTAAAACTCCCTTCTCCTGGGCAGCATGGGACCTGGCAGTATTTATCTTTATCTGCTTTTGAAGTCAGTTTCTCATCGTTAAGATTATGTGTTTTGTTCTTCTGTCCCTTCTTTATCCCTGCCAACGCAATCTCTGTAATCTCGTAGAGCAGTGATTCTTGCAGTATGGTGCACGTCTCTCTGGGGGTACCGAAGATACTTCGAGAATACACAAAAAATACACAGTGCTTTAAAATGGTTACGTGTTTATTTAAATGCGCAAGAAAAAAAACTTTTTTTTACAGTAGTGATATAAACTTCCTTTTCAGAAAAAATTTATTACGTTAAAAAAGCAATTCTACAAAAAAGAGGGCAAGAAAAATTACTAAATATTAGAAGTGCAGGTGCCACGAGGATATGGCAAAACTTGTCAAGGTGACATTGAACACCCGTATCCTAGGAGGTCGTGAGGTTAAAATTAAAATTGGATTCAATGAGATAAGGAGCTTAACACACACTGTGGTGCTCGAAGTCCCTTCTCTTTCTAGACAAGGAGTTGCACTATAATGGATTTGAACTTCCCAATCAGGGCTTCTCAAACTTTACTGTGCACGAAGTCACCAGACGATCTTGTTAAAATGCAGATTCTGAATTTCTGGGGAGTGGCCCTAGGTGCATAGACCCCTTTTGAACAGCACGGCTGTAAATGATAAAGAGATACAGAATAAAACCACTAATTTCTAGTATGAAAATTTGGTAAATCATTCAAATACAATTTAAAAAGGGAAAGAATTTTCACTGATAATATTGCTTAAAAACAAGGATGTGGAAGGATATACAATCAGGAAATGCAAAATATGTAAGTGGTTGTCTTTAAGGACAGCTTTGAGTTAGGTATCAAGAATCAAAAGGGGAAAGGATCAAAAGGGTTCTTTAGAACCAGGCACACCTAAGTCCACCAAAGGTGAGAGACCCAAACATGCAGCCATAATAATATTAAATACATTTACATTTAAATATTAAAATAAAGAACGTTAAGAGGCACAGATTCACTAACAGAAAAAAGAAAAGAAAACAAATTCTAGTATGTACGATAAGGGTCCGAAGACATAATTAAATACAGGGGGGAAACGATTTCTTCTGGTTCTCAAGGTTAACATGCCTTCTATAAATCTCAAAAGGGCAAAAGTTCTGGTGCTAGAAACAAAAATTTGGGAAGTGGAAAGCATTTTCCCAATTGTTTCTACTCACCAAAACGTAGCTGCTCCCATATTTTCAGCCCTATTCTTCAAAGACCTCCCTATGACCTAGATTTTAATGCCAAGTTATTGGCAGTTAAATAGAAAGCAAAATGAGGACACACTTTTATTGCTGTCATTGCTGGGTTTTTTCTAACTGTGAGGTGAGTTTAAGGAGAGTAGGAATTTAGAACCTGGGAGATTTGCAAATTTAATAATATTCTCAGGTTTCTCAAGCCATAAAAAAAAAAAGAGAAAGCCATACATAGAGCCCAGTTTTGGAAACATGATGCACGTTTCTGCTGAGTATGCTCTCCAGTGAATGCCCCCCCACTCCGTCCCCCATTCCGATGTGATGGGCGGTGTTTGCAAGGCTGTGGGGCCAAAAGGAGGAGGGTACACATTTGGATACACAGCAGAGAACACAATGAACTATCTCCAGTCTGACTGCCTTGTAAAAGGGTTAAGAAATGTGGTTTCTCACACCATCTCACTAGAAAATTCCTTAGCAATGTTCATTAGAACCTTCTATAGGACGTGTGTGCTTTAGTTATTTGGGTGGAGCACACAAGCTACTACAATCAGCCTGCAGCAATCTGGTTCTCCACAGCCTAAGGACCCTTCCAGGGCTTGCTGCGGGTGTGTGCCTTAACTGAGTACACCCTGGTAATAGTTGCTTCTGCTCTGTTCCAGACCTTTGCAGTCTTCTAACAAAGCAGTGCAAGTAAGTGCCACAGTAGCACCAAATCCAAATAGGAGGCAAGTGCTGATGAAGTAGAAAAGGCTCCTCTGGCCACTGATGGACACCCAATGCCCCGGTGCAGACTGCTCACCCAAGGATGCCTGATATGCTGGAGCAGAGCAGCCTGCAGACCAGACTCTGGCCAGGGTCTCTAGGACCTTCTGGCCCTCACTAGGGGTGGCCGTGGGTTGTACTTTCTGAGTTGTAACTGACATTCACGTGTTCAAGCCGCACACCACATGTAATTCATTTGAGGATCGCTTCCTCTCATTGGAATGAGAGATGAGGGTCTGGCACGGGTGCTCACCAAACACTTGATGAATGAATGAAGTGAATTAATGCACCCTCTGAGCAAGTTTTTACTACTGTCAAGACCAAGGAAAGTATCAGTTCTTTTGATTCTTCAAAATAATGATTTTAATTGTGACGGGGATAAAGGCACAGGGTTTGGATGATTTTTCAAAGCTATCACTGTACTTAAGTGAGAATTTCAGTCATTTCTTATTTTATGGGGAATGGTTTTGGTGAGTTTTCCATCCCAAGACAGTTTTTTTTTTTTTTTTAAATTTTTTTTCAACGTTTATTTATCCTTAGGACAGAGAGAGACAGAGCATGAACGGGGGAGGGTCAGAGAGAGAGGGAGACACAGAATCGGAAACAGGCTCCAGGCTCTGAGCCATCAGCCCAGAGCCCGACGCGGGGCTCGAACTCACGGACCGCGAGATCGTGACCCGGCTGAAGTCGGACGCTTAACCGACTGGGCCACCCAGGCGCCCCCCAAGACAGTTTAAGTGGATGGGGTGACTGCACGAAACATGGATGGAGTCTCTATTTCACTGCTCATTCATATGAAAAAAAAGAGTGAACATCCGTGACAGGGCAATGGCAAGTCAAAGGAATCTTCATGACAAGGGTGGGGTTCCCAGTGCAAGAAGGCGTGGTGCGTGTATAAACAGACACTCTGGAAACAGCAAATGTCATACCCTTCTATGCAAACAAAAGTAGAAAGCTCTCTTTCTACCAGGCTCAGAAAAGTCATGTGTTTCTGTTGGAACAGAACAGAGGCACTACTGATTTTAAGTACTTCTCAACCTGGAAGGAGTCTGTTAGAGGGACAATTTTCATTACAAGAAAAAAACAAAAAACAAACAAACAAACAAAAAAACCCAAAACACTTCCTTTCTTCAAAACTAATCTTCCTATAGGGATAAAATATGAAAATACTTTTTAAAACTTTGTCTTCTTTCTCACTTCCTGAATTAAATTAATTTTCAACCTTCTTTGAAAGTGTACTCAAATGCTTTCAAGAAAGCAATTTCTTTTACATGTGCATTCTATATTCACATGCTACCTCGTATTCTATGTGTGATCATCTCCAATTTTACAAATTAAAAAGAAAAGAGGCTCCAGGAGCTGCTGGTGGTTTGCCAACATTGCATCGATAGTAAGTAGCAGAATACAGCACAGGGTGGGTTTCTACTCTGTTCCCCACTCTTGCAAATTTTAATAGGGCAATCCAAAAACTTAGTGTTTGCCTCCAAGCACAAGGTTTATTAGCAGAGGACGGCACTGAAGGCTTCTATTTCACTAAGAGAGAAATGACACTTCTTTACTTTCTCTAAACTGTAGCAAAATGCCAAATAGGTAATCAGCCTTCAGGTCAAAGGTGGAATTAAAAAAAAAAAAAAAAAAAAGGAATAAAGGAATAATAAATTAGGTTTAGCACACTCCACCTACAGAGGCAGGAGAGATAAAATTTGAAGATTCCAGAGTGGAAATAAAAGCTTTTTATTTAACTTTGTTAACTAAAATAATAACAACATCCCACTCCCCAAATGTTTCCACTAACTGAGGTTTTGCTGAAGCAGGAAAAAGAAATTTCATTGTAAGGACTGACACTAACTTTTGGTGAAATGATCTAATTAAATTCTCTAAGTGCTAGCTGAAAGTTGAAAACTAGAGACCATTAATTGCAAATTTCCTTCTACATATTTTAACTTCATATATTTATATAAGTTACAGCATTATAACTGTTACTTCAAATTCATTTTATTTCCTTTTTTTTCAGTCAAGTGCATTTCCTTACACTTAATTATCTCACACCAACTTAGCAATGTGGATCTTCATTTGAGCTTTAAATTGGCTCTTGAGCCATATTTTCATGCTTGATTAAAAGCATGGGAAGTATACTGAATATTAAATGCATCAAAGATGGTTCTGCATCATTTATAAAATTAATCATCTTCTCCAGTACTAAAAACCTATTCATATTTCAAGGATATAATTAATAGGGAAATTTTACACCTCAATTTTCCTCCAATGTGATCATGCAATAGTTTGGTGTAAGGGGTTGATGAATACGGGGACAGCACGAAATAACATCAGAAGTCAATTTACTTTTTTGATTAATGAAGTTCTCACTGCTCAGTTATTATCACATTCAGACACTTGGTTATCCAGTTATCATGCTGGAATGTAAATGTTATTTCCTTAAAGCCACTTGGACCTAACTTTTCATTGTACACAGTGGTAAACACTTCACTGGCTTAGTAATATCCATGGCAACTCAGTTCCAAGGGCCTCCGAGTGACCCCTGTGTCTTGTATAAACATTTTTGGCAGGAGCCTCGGCAGCCGATGCATAAGGATGATCTAATTTTGCAAGCGTGTCATTACCAACCTTCAGATACAAAACGCAGGCCAAGTTTTTCCCCTTGTGACTATTTTCCAAGCCATGGAAGAAAAGAGCAAGGCACAGTGGGAGCACTGTCTTGTTACTTCATATTCACTCAACCAGATCACCGTAGGTGGACGCCACCCCCTGACTCGAAGTCTTTGGACCCCTTTCTGTCCTTGTCCGTGCCCCATGTTCACAGCACCAGGGCTGTACCTACAGAAACACCTGGCCAAACTCCTAGCCACCTGCGGGGAGAAGCATCTAGATGGGCCGGGCCCACAGAGGGCTAGCTTAGCACAAAGGTGTTGAAAGACACACGGAACAAGATTCCCTCCCAGCCAGACTCTCCCAAGTGGAAAGGAATCCCGTTCTCCCGGCCAAGTTCTCTCCTTCGCTAGCTTCTCCTCAGCCATCTCATACAGTCACAGCTCAGCATAGCTGCTGTCATAGGTTTTTAAGCAAATCTTTTTATTCTGAATGCATTTACATGCAGGAATGAGGACTTTTTTTTTTTTTTTTTAGGTTTCATCTTTTTAAATCAGCTCTGTGAAGGACATGCTGAACACCAAATGAGACAAACTGGAATATTTTTTTTCTTCCTGTATTAAAAAAAGTACATTCACAAACATTTTAAAGAAAATCTTCTTTCTATATAATTGGGGTGATCTTCAATAAAAAAAAAAAAACCTCAAAATAATCATGTTCTTGATGCAGATTTCTTATAAAAGTACATTCGAAAACTGCTTCCTAACCATGATAAACATTGAGTACAGGATTTTTCTTCTTTTTTAATGTCCCCAGATCCACATTAATTTTTGAAAATCAGTCTGGCTGAACTTTTTTTGGCTGAAACCAATAATCCCGAGAGCCCAAACTAAAAAGCTGGTAACTGAGGAGTTTCTGTAAGTCTACTCCTGTCATGACCAGATTCGCCTATGACCCAAGTGCGGTGCGATCACACCCTGAGGAGCGTTGGGCACAGGTCTTGAGATGTGGATTTCATTTATACAAGGGCGCAAGGTTGCTGGCAGGTATGTGCTCCACTTACTCCCTGAGGCTTTGAGAAAAGTTTGTTCACCAAATGCCTGTCAAGTGATGAGTAACTTTAAGGAATAACACAACACACAATAATGTTCTTGCCACTTGGAATAGATAAGAAGAGGTGTTCAATTTTGGAAAACTTACCACGGAGACAGGGTCCATGGCCTCTTGCTTGACAGGGACTGGGTCAAACATGAGCATTCTTTTAGTTAAGCTTTCTAGGGTGTTCTGGTGTTTGGCCTAGAAAACAAAACAAGGTGTCCAAATAAATCCCAAGGTTACCTTAATATAAACCAGTAAAAATAAAACATAATATTCCTCAAGCCCCTTCTCTGCTCCTTCCTCTCCCCTAGCCCCGGAATGGCTGGAATTTATTTTCCTTACCTATGAAAGATGCCATTTTACATAATTAAAACCAGATCCCATGGTCATAAGTAGATGAGAGCCAACTGGCATTTCTAACTCAAATACATAAACCCTGACATTTCTGGAACAATACGTACAGCCCCTTCTGAGCAACAAAGCTTGCTTAAGACTGCTGTACAACTCAACAGAAGTTCACATCACATATGAATGTGAAACATTTTTCCTTATGTTCATTACAGAAAACTCAAGAAAAAAACAAGACAACCAAAAGAAAACCTAGAACCAATCATCATTGATATCTTTGTTTTTATCCTTCCAAACTCTCTTTTTAAAAGGATTGTAATATGCATGCTCATAATTTCACTTGACAACTGACTGGGCAAATGTTTTTCTGTAAGTGTGGTTCCGTACCATCAAATTCCGTGTGCCACTGTGCGAACAGATCAGGTTATTTATATTATCCCTTTCTGTTGGGCAGTTAGGTTGCTTCTAAATTTTCGCCATTATGGATGGCCGTGTCTTCATACTCATGTCCTGCACATTCTTAAGTGGGGTAAATTTTACGTAGGGGAATTCTTGGATGAGAAGCACGTATATTTTCCAAACCATTTGATGTATCATCCAGGAAAACTGCTCTACTATTCCCACAGATAAAATAGAACCCATTTCCCAACATGCCCACCTGCAATGTGTATTACCACTTAAAAAAATAAAAACTGCTAGTTTGTTTCAAAACGGCAAACTATTTACATTCGAAATTGATGTGATTATTCAAGTGGAATCTTCTCCATCTTTATGTAGCACCTGCATGTCTCCTCGAGTGAAATGCCTATATTCAGGTCTCGAGCCGCCCCCCCAGCCCCCCTGCCCATTGTTTTCTAAGCACGTTTCACACATGAAGACTGTTAGTCTGTATTCACTCCAATTCCTCATTAGGAAATAAGCCAATCTTTAGCCTGATGTAAAGGAAATGTCCATCTTAATCTTGTCTGGCCTTACTCTTCTCTTCTACTGTTATGCTCCTATTATCCCTTCCCTCCTGTGTTCTGTACTGGTTCACTTCGGCACTAATCGACATCAAGCCAACCCCTTCCCCACGAGACAAGATATTCAGTCTGCTCAACATACAACTGCATTCCATAGCTTTTGGAATCACTGCCTGGCTACTACCCAGATCTTCAACAACCTGCTTCAGGCACCTACTATTCAAATTTGGTTTAAGGGTTCAGAGCTTTGGTTAAAGGCAAGATCTTTATTGGACCACTTTGGTTCGGGTCGAAAAGTGAATTAAGTTCCGGACTGCATTCTACCTGAAAAAGCTGCAGAAGTCTCTAGTTCTAGGTTACTTCCTGTATTTCCATGTTAAAACTCCCCATTCCCACCCCCCCCAACTTCCACGACAGCGGTCCTGTAGTGCGTCATATCCATGCACACTGCGTTATACTAAGAAACCTTCACGTACAATTATAAAAGTAATACTGTGCATTCTTAGTGCTCCCTTGCTCTGTTGAAGAAACACTGTTCTGGGTCTCATGACAACACGTGAGTCTCATCGTTAACTCAACATAAGGCTCTGACTTCGAATTTTATTTTCCTGCATCACAGTATGTATTATAATCTGTGAACACAATTTGATACCAGGCTGCTCAAATCAATGGTGCTAATACCCTCTTATGTGTGCCAGCAAAAACAAACCCCAACAGCCAGTGAAAAATGGATGATTTCATAATGAAGGATGAAAACCCCTTTTGTGTCTTAGGATCTATTATTAACCAGTTCCCAGCCTCGCAGCTGCAGAGATGGATAGGGTTCTAAGAATCGCTGTCCAGTGCCTCGCAGTGGAAACAAAGGATGTGAGATCTCCTGCTTACATCAATGAGGTCAGGTAATTCAGCAGCCCTGACCCTTGGCTGGCCACCCCTCCCCCAAGCCTTTTAAATTTAATTTACTCTTAGGGATTCATCCACTCTACTAGAGGGTATCTCGATGAGAATCCTTCTAAATAAAAGCACTCTTCTTCTCAGGTGCACAGTGAAAAAGCCCTGTTCTCCGGATTCAAGCAGGAGATGTGCCTGAGACCTGCCATAGGACAACCCTTCTCCCATGTTAAAATGTAGATGACCCCTCCTCTACCTGTAATGTTTTAGGAAGATCAAATGAAATTTAAAGCAAAACATAACTCTTTGTGCTGTGAATAGTTTCTACCAACAAATACGTACACAGGTTTTGGATACACATGCTGTATACATGATCCTAAATCTGTTGGTTCCAACTTCTGGAGCAATGCCAAGTATTTGCCTCTTTGCTAAGAGACCTAGCCTTAGAGATCCGGCCCCTCCACCCTTAAAAAAACTCACACTGAATTTAGTTCAAAAGTGACTAGCTGCCTACATCCTGCCTGAGGTCACATGAGACCTTGTCACTTCCCAGCTGTACTACTGCAATAGCTTCCCAGCACGTGCACGCCTCAGGGTACCTTACCCTCTTGACTACCAGCTAAGAGCACACAATGGCATCAGGAGATGGACTCTGGGTCAAATTCTAATGCCACCATTTAGCTCATAAAGCCTTTAATGACGTTTCCTACTGCCCACAGCAGTGACGACCAAATCCACTTAGAAGTGAATGACACATTAGCCTACTATATCTCTTATCATTTCAAGACATTATACAAATCACTGGCATTTTCAATTTTTACCTTTTATCTAAATTTAAGGAAATTAATGCTTCATGAGACTTGTAATCATGAGAAAAAAGTCTCGCAGAAAGCATGTGCCCTAATGAAACTGGTTTATCTTATGAAAAAATAATTGTAAAGGTATGCTTATTTGTTCAGAACTGTACCTCAAGAGTAACTCAATCGCCGGCCAAGGGCTATTTCTCATTATAGAAGTATTTCAGCTAGTAAATGGAAAATGAGTGGTAGAATTAGAATATCTCATTTTGAAACTCCTAGCTGACCAAGGCATCGCTGGACAATAAAAATCTGTGCAGAATTCGAGTATCACTGCAAACAGAAGGAAACTCACTCACCGTTCCATCTACATGTCTAACTAACACTCTGCTCCCAATTTGGTTGTTTCTAAAATGACTGACTATACTTTCAGTGGTGGCTACAGGATACAGAACAAGAGAAGGTGAGGGACACACAAAGAAAATGGAACACTCTGAACTGTTCACAAGACAGCCCTTCCTGGGAGGGGCGGTGGGATGGGACAACTTCACACACATCTCTGTGCCAATTTTTAAATGTATTACTTCTATAATTAAAACTTTTAATAGAAACAACAGAGGGAAGGAAGCTAAGCTAGAAAGAAACCAAATTTAGGAAGAGAATCAAACACATTAATGCAAATCGGGCTTCTGTTTATTGATTTTCAGGAAAACTTATACTTTGTAACTACTGTGCCTATCTCTGAAGAGACCACTTTTGCTACTGGCATTGACCTTGTCTTTGGATTTTGGTCTAGAATCGGAAGAATGACTGCAATGTCTCCAAGGCGCCTTCCGCAGAACTGAGAAGTAGTTTATGCACTGAAAGAATTAGAACTTAGTGGCTTTTGTTACACATGGGCACCTCATGTACCGGGGATACAGCCCTCCTTAGAAAAGAAGGCTAAGTAAAACGCAAATGCTGTAGGAAATCTAGTTCACCAACACTGACCGCAGTCTTAAGTAGAACCAGTAGGTGGCGCACTACAACAGGTATTAGAGGCCGAGGACGAAGGAAGTAAAATGAGTTTGCCAACCTCAGGGTCTTTAAACCTAGTGGGTTTTAAGCAGGCCCAGGAATTCTGGTAACCATTTTATGTAGGTATCCCAGAGATGAGGAGCCCCAAATGTGGTTCTGTTTTTTTCTAACAACTATTTTCCAATCATTAATACATTTCCATCTTAGCTGAATTTAACTTGCCAAAATCATTTTCCATAATTGGAACAATGTCATCTTCCCTGTTTTATTTTGCTGGGAAGGGCTGATACAACTGAATTTTCTCCCAAAAGGAAGAAAAAGATTTCCCTTCACTCTCTCTACTTACACTTTGGACTTTTCAGAAGTCAAAATAAGGGCCAGATTTTTGCCAAAATGAAAGAATGTGTGATTTATGTATTTAAAAGCTTTGGTGAATCCATTTACATAGTTTCAGAAGCAATATAGTTCCATCTCACAGTCCTATCCAGTCCATCACCACCCCCCTACCCGACAGTTGCTTTACGAGGGTACAAATGAGGGACAGAGCTTAGAAACAAACACAGCCCTTAATGTAAGAGGTAGCTATGATGTCACCAAACTTCCTTTGAAAGTAGCTTGTCTAGAAGCTAGAGCAAGTTTTATTATAAAAACAATCTTATAAGTGATTGCCCCTTCCTTAGAAGCATGACAGAGACATAGAGAGAATGTGTGTGTGTGTCTGAAGCGAAGTTTCTTGTGATATAGCAAGATTTGCTTCTGACATTCTCCCTTCTGGGGCACTTTCCATATCTCTTTCCTCAGATCCTCAAAGGGTCCCTGCATTTTCCTACGCGGCTTGTTTGTAGTAATCTTTGTTTCCCAGCTGACCTCAGCAAGGTGTAGGGAGAAAAACAGTGAGACCAAAGCAAGACACCATCTGCAAGCACCTTAACTCTCCCGGGAGTTTGGATGTAAAAGAGGAAGTGCACCGCCTTCCCTCACCCTTTACTCCCCAAAGGAACTGCAGGGGATACAAGAAAAAAAAAACCCCAAAATTGTGTGTGTGTGTGTGTGTGTGTGTGTGTGTAATTCTTGATCAGGAGAAGAAAAAGGGCAGGCAGGCATCCTTGCAGCTGAAGTTCCTCTCAAAAGAAACACTTCTTTCTTCACTTCTGTACCCAAACTCTTCCATAGTGCCGGAAGAGTCAAATATTTAATGGCAGTGGCCCTGGCCAGGAGTACAGGGGGCCAGGCAACAGATGTGAGAGAGCATTTTTAAGTTGGAGGCTCCTTCCAGAACAGCCAGATGCTGGCACCTTCCTGGAACTGCCCCCCCCACCCCCATTTTCATATTCCTGGTTGAGTTTCACCTACCTTTGTCTTCTATTGTTGGTTTGAAAGGAAAAAATTCCATGGAGTGTTTCTAAATCTTTGCCCCTCACAAATTAGATTTAGCTATTCTGCATCAAAATGTTTTGTAAATGGGAAAGAAGTTAATTATTTAGTTTTAGATTAAATATAATGATCCAGTGAGCAAACAATCCGCCCTCTCTCCTCTCTCTGCTAACAAGCCACCCAATTTTACTTTCCTGCCTCCACCCATTTGCTCCACCCTATGGAGCGTTGCCAAGGCGAGTTCGACTTGTCCAAACAGGACATGGCTTCAGATAAGATTCTGTCCACACCCTGTACTTCGGAAAGACCGAGTGAAGCAATTGATTTTGCATGTAAATAGGGACAGGTGCAAAGGTAACAACCAAGCAAAATCCCTACACATTTCTAGACCGAGGCCGGGGGAAGCAGGGGTGGGAGCTGGGAAACCCAAACCCATATCCTTCAGGTAAACTCTCAAGTTCAAGGCTACCTGGTTAGTAGCATTCCACACCTTTCTTAAAGAAATTTTCTCGCAAATGCAAATCATTCTGCCTACTAAGGTTACACAGCTGTTTTCCTTCTTTATGTTCTCAGACAATTCTGTGTTTTAGTTTACTGAAAAATGCCCATGATGTGTAATAATCAATCCTTCAGTGTACGTATCTTACGAGACTAGGCTCAGCCCTCACAATTCTCTTCTGTGAAGCGTTATATAATCAAACCCAGACGGGCTGTGTGAGGCCACACTGCCTCTCCACTGGTGCCCTATCACTGGACACCCACCCCACTCTACCCCAAGGGGCCTCCACCCATGGGGCCCCACCCGGGAGGCAGTGGGAGGCTGGGAGGGGCCAACTGGCTCCCGTCAGCAGCCAGTTCCTGGAAATTCCGGCCTGAGCAGGGATGGCTGGAACCTTAAAAATAACCAGAAAGAATTGTCAGGGTGGTGGTAATTCCCTCAGCTCCTGAGGAGCCTCCATTAAAAATTTTACCTCCCAGAGCCACCAAGCTTCTGGATGTGAAACCGTGAGCTAATACTGCCCTCACGCTTCAAAAGTAAACAAAAGAGAAGAGAGGAAGGCATTTCGAACCACTGCTATGTGAGAGAATTAATTCAACATGTCCCCAACCCAAATCCTCCTTCTCCTTGGTCCTGCCTCAGAAAGGCTGCTTGCAGCTCCCCACCCACCCCACCCCCCAACCCATTTGCGTTATTTTCTGGTCATTCACCATGGAAACCTAGAGGTCATCTTTCAAGTCTTCTTCCTCACCAACTTGTCTTTCCATTCCCTACTACTGCCACTGGGAGCCAGGCCCTCAGTGCCTCAAGACTGTGTTACTGGATTTTCCCTCCACTGGTCTCCCCACCGCGTCCCTTGGTCCCTCCAATTCGTCCTGATCTTGCTACTTGCTCCTGACAGTTCTCAAAGCCCTCTTCTCACCCAAGCTCACAAACCTTCCTCCAAAGGGACCTCCAGGGCGTGCAGAGCGGGTCCAGGCGCCCATGCTCCGCACCCCCTTTCTAACCGGCTGCCCCCCCTCCCCCCCTGCTCAAAGCGCCCCTCACGCTGGCGACCCCGTTCCCCCCACCCCCGTGCCTTTGTTCATTTTTGGCCCTGATGCTGGGCAACCAGTGTGGAATGCCCCGTCCCCTTCCGGCTTATCTAAATCCTCCTAATTCTTCAAAGACCAGCTCAAGGCCCTCCCCACGCAGTGCAGCAGGCTGACTGCGCCCCGGCTGATCTGAGGCCACCCCTTCTTACCTAGATGGGTGGGTCTTTTAAACGGTTTGTCTCCGACCACCACCTGGATTGGGAGCACCTGAAGGACAGGAGTGCCTTACACTTCCTTAGTGGCAAATGGGCGCCCCCCTCCCAAGTCCTCAGAGGAGGTGAGGCTTGCTCACTAGTTTTCTGGCAGGCCTGAGGAATGGCTCTAAGAGCACTCAGCCCGTAGTAGGACCTCCACGGCCTTTGCTTTTCCTTTTGCCCTTGAGAACACTTGAAATATCCCCCTACATACGTAACAGGGGTTAGAGGGCCTAACCTGAAAGGAAACTTGTTAAACCAAACTTTCTTAGAAAATGTTACGGCTCCTACCCTTGACTTGACTGTTAGGGGTCCTCTAGAGACCTTATTAGTATCATCCTCCAATTATTTTGTATTACCTACCCAGGGAGATCTTCTAAACAAATCGAGTGTCACGGTCTCTCATCCTCTGTTTTAAAACCTAGAATAGAAGAGGGGGGAAAAAAAAGAAAGAGGAAAAAAAAAAAGAGGGAAGAGGCAATATTGCGTGAGGAGGGAGGGGGAGGGAGAGAGAGTTTGTAGGTGTTTTAGGGATACTTCTATTGACCAAGGAAAGCAAGGGGCTAGGTGATGTCACAGGTTTCCTGCCATCACAGGATGATCACCATCTTCATGACTGAATCTCCAGGTGCTGTTCTTTACATGGACTGTGTCACTGAGTGCCTATCAGGTGGGTGGGTACTATTTTCCCATTACTTCTGAGAACAACGGAACAGAGAGGTAAAGCAATCTGCCCGTGGTCATACAGCTGCTAAGTTGTACAGCCAGGATTTGAACCCTAAACAGTCTGACTTCAAAACTGGTGAACTTGGCACTCTACTCTGCTCCCTCCCCAGGCAGAGGACAACATTACACCACAAACAGCGATCATGGGCTAGCGATTCCTTCGAACACATCTGTCCACAGGGGATGTGGAATGCAGGGACCCAGTAGTTAATAGTAGTGGCGACTCAACTCCTCTCAACCGGCCCCTGCTGCTGACCCAGTGTCTTAGTGTGCACGCTTGGACACAAGATCAAAAGACACATTCTGAAGGCCCCAAACTAGGCTATTATTCTTCCTAGCCAGTGCACCTGCAATTGGTCCATAAAACTGCTCGGAAAAAAACTGGCAGCTTTACCCAAGTAAATACGGAAACCATCATAATAGCTGTACAAAGGCGGAAGGGTCAGGCCCTCACCCCCATTTTAGGAATGAGGAAATTGGAGGAACAGGGGTGAAATGACTCGCCCAAATTTGCAGAGCTGGTTGGAGCTGTAGCCAAGACCAGAAACGCATCTGCCTGCAGACCCAGGGCGCCTTCTGCTCTGCTTCAGAGTCTGGGCCATGGGAAGGGCTTTTTTAAGCAGTCCTCTCACACTGGGGTCACTCCCCGGGTAACAGAGGGTATGGGATGTGTGCAGTGCCTGCTGGCCCAGGTTAGGCAGTGCCGTGGGGAGGTTCCAGAGGGTAATTAAGATTTCAAAATGCCCTTTCAGGTTAGATCACTCGGGACTTACTCCATCCTGTGGCATAACTAATAATAATGACTGCACATAATTTGAGATTAGCCCTAATGAGTACGTGCTCAATAAATACTTATGAGATGAATAAATGAATGGATGTCAAACTACCCTTCTTACACGTGAGGATAAAAAGAAGGGCAAGGGCCTTGCAACGATTGTGTACCAGCTGCCATACTAGTGAAACTTGCCAGGGGCCAGTGAAGCTAGCTAGCCTGAAGATCATCTTCTAAAACCTAAAACGCAAAGTTAGTGTGAAAAGTTTGGGAGGCTCGGGAGAGGAAAAACTTCCTTGTTTGGAGAAAGGAGCAGAATAGGAACTTGAAGTTGGTAAGGAAAGTAGTTTTAGGGTGCAAAGCTTTGGAAGGTAGCAGGATATAAAGCACAAGAAGAGCTGAAGGAGTGGATTTCAGTGATTAGACCGAAGCACAGAGGTTAGTAGACAGAAGGTGTACAGGCCAAAGGAGAAAAAACCCACAGTTCATTCACAGGTCGCTCTCCAGGGTAGAATGCACTGCCCTCAGTGTCCACTGGATCTCTTATGTCTAGATTTGGCCAAACTCCACTGATCTGGATTGAGACTAGCCCCAGGCCATCCCTGGAGATCCCCAGGCCTTCCAGAGATTGGTAACCCCCTTAAGCATGTCCCAGGCTAAGCTGGGCTCTCTTGAGAGTCCTCTGGGTCAGGGGGCTACCTTGGAAAGCACCCCCTTCCTAAAATTCAGGGTAAGAGTTAGACCCAGGTTTGTTCGGAATGCATGGGCTGAAGGGCCACTTAACTTGCCACATTCAGTCTCCAGCTCCCCTTAATAATTAGATGGAGGAAATGATAATGTATTCAGCCTGCCAGCACAATAGAAGGAGTTTCAAAAAGCTCCAGGAACCTGTTTTGCTAGAAAATGAACTTTACTATTGAACACCCTGACCAAGGGATACAAAATATACGGATCCTAATACATATTTTTTTTAATGTTCCATTGAACTGGTAGGTAACATTCCAGAAAAAGCATAGATCCAATTAAAAGGATACTTTTGCTTTGGGAGAAAACAGTCCCAGTTAGGGTGCAGAACTGTGTCTATAGCATAGTGTCTCTTTTTCATTACTACCAAATTTCAAGGAAGGAGAGTTGGGGGGGGGGGGGGGCGGGGGGCAAAGCTACCTCCTTTAGACAATGCTCTCCCTTATCAGGGCAGACTGCTGTCTGGTTTCCTGTCTCGAGCTCTGGCATTACCGCTTCAGATGAGAACTGGGGTCTAAGAAAGGGACAGATCAGGCTTGAAAATGAGAATGCTAAAAAGCACCACAATCCTCCTGCAATTCACTCTAAGATGAATTTCGACCAGAACATTACACATTAGCAAACCAGATATCAATGGTTTTATGCCTCTAGGGATTTTTTTTTTTTGAAACCTAGAACCAGTAAATATGAAGCACTTCAGAAAGAAACCCAATTTCCAGAATAATGTAATTCCTAGTATTTCAAGGAAAAGGATGCTTATATTTATTTTTTCTTAAACACAACTGGTGTGAAAAAACAGAGTAAGAAGTACGACCTAAGAAAGCTGTTCTTTACAGCAAAAATATTGACTTGGAAATATTAAGAAGGCAAGCATCTAAAGGGGAGATGGAAATAAAATTGAATTAAATTAGGAATAATGATTTGCATGGTCAAGAAATGAAATGATTATTCCCATTTTTTCCTTTTGTAATTCCAGTAACTATCAACTGGTATAATTTTTCCAAATTGTTCAGCTTAGTACTTAAAAGCTTGCAAAGTTTTTTTCTTTTTTTCCTGATAAAATACATTAGACCCTAATCATGTCTATTAGCCAAACTCCTCCCTTTTTTCCCCAAAATGGGGAGGCAAGAATGAAGCTGGAATAAGCCAAATAAAAATTGTCTGCTTAAATCTAGTTGCATTGTTAACAGCTTTGGAACTAAAATTGAAAAAGTTGCTTCAATTTGGGTTACTTACAAATTTTGGTTTAAAGGCCTCTTATGCTACAAGTCAACTTAATATTTCAAGTTCGCTTCTCCCAAAAGAGAAAGAAAAATCTTATTGAAAGCTTCTAAAACTCCCATCTTTTTTCAAGGAAGGTCATCACTAGCCTTCTATTTGATTCTAGTAGCTTTCCTAACATCATATTATATATTCCCCTTCATACATAAAGAATGCAGTGGCATGTGAAGTTAAAAACCAAAGTACTATTAACATCAATTTTGGGGAGGATAGGGTCTGATTTGCTGCCTTAGCAATTCTGAATTAATTCCATTAGAGAACATTGTAGATAATTCCTTTAGATGTTATAAGAAAACCCAAAAGTAAGTTTAAAAAGAAACCTGCAGGTTAGTTTTCTTATCCAACTACTTCTTTAAAAACTTAGTTTCTGAAGAACCCACAGAAAAATTTAGTAGGTTTTGAAGAGTTAACCCAGAAATGTGTTCTCCCGCAACTGACAGAATATACAAAAAAAAAAAAAAAGTGGGATTATGAGAAAGTTGGCGTTGTAAAACAGTAAAAACAAGAGTGTTTTCCTTCTGTTTTCAAAATATAAGATTAAACTTTTCCAAACTATCATTAAAATGAATTTCTCATTTCCAGTTCTCCCTTTCTCTGGGCTCTTTATTCTTCAAACAGGCCGGAGATCAGATGTAGAATACATCTTTGTCCTTAGGAAAATTATCCTAGCACTTATAGCTTTGTCTTTAAAAGAAATGATCCTGGGACTTTCTCAATATATCTTATGTTTTGTTTCAACACTTTTTCTAAAAGCCTAGTCTGCCAAGACAGCTTGGACTCTCCATCCAGTGAAGCCTCCTCTGCCTAGAGCTCCAGTGTTCCCTTGTGAACAAGGGTGGGCCACATCCTTCAGAGAACAGCTAGGTCGTCTAAACTCTTAGGTGGTAATTCCCCCTCCAAAATTGACAGCTTCAGGGCAAAATGCCCATCTCCAAACAAACAGCCTCCCACCTCAAAACAAGAAATGAAAAACAAATGCAACCTCCTTCAGATTTCTGGCGGATCTGTACACAAACGTCTCCAAATCACAATCTGGCCATGATAAATGTAAAAAGGTACAAGTATTTATTCACTCATAGAAACACACTGGAGCAAAGGGTATATGTAAAAAGGTTAACTGACTCCTCATTATGACATAACACAGGGATCTTAAGCAATCATAAGTGTGTAGAGACATGATAACTCCCTGGGTGGGGATCGGGAGTTTAGGGGCAGGGACCACGGCCTGGTCTGGGCTACTGATCTACCAGAAAACAGCCTGAAACAGGAAAGAGCACACATATGCCACTTGGAATGTATGACGCAAACCCCAGCCTTGAAACAAAGAACAGGAAACAGCTCTGCTGGCTGTACTGGAGAGCAAGCACAGAGAAACATTTAGCCGGCCCTCCCTGACCCTATATTCATGAGCAGCTGGAGTTTTTTAAGACAACAACAGGGGGGTGGAGGTGTTTGTTCTATGGGTGTGAATAATAACACCAGCTTTATACAGGGGACCTGCCCTATTTACAAATAGGAGCTTCCACATATAGTAAACATCATAAGTGAACATGTGATTTTATCATATTCAGGCAGCAGAGACCTTCCTAATTAACACCAGCCTCCCTTCCAATTTCTTTTGTCTCTTTCTCCCCCATCCCAATGGCTGGTCCCTAGCCATGATCAAATTCTGGGTTGGGGTAATGATTACTGTTCAGTCTCAGCATCATGAGGAAAATGAAGAGAGCACTATTAAGAATTCAGATGACAACTGGGTTATCCCACATAACTGAAAATTGAACCAGTTTTAAGTGTCCCTTAGCTACGGAACTAAATTCCTAGACACAGTGGGATATCTAAAATCACCCCAAAATTTTACCATCTTTTTCAACTGCATAGTTAGAAACCTATCTGCACACAGCTGCACATCTGTTCTCCATGTACACACACTGAAAGAAATTCACCTTTTGAGAATATGATTCTGCTCCTGACATTTCATTTAACCCAAAAGTGTTACACAATCTGTACAACAGAGTATCGATTTTTATAAGATATCCTAAAATGTCTACTTTCCTTTAGGTATATTTAAGGTAGTAAAATCCATTTATAGTCTTGTCCCCATTATTATGTCTATTCTGTTACTTAGCCAGGGCTGTTCAACTCAGGTTTCCATTATCAGAGATTTAAGAATCTGTGTGTAGACAAAACTACAGGTAAAAAAAAGAAAGAAAGAAAAAAAAAAAGGCATCACTGTGCCCATAGCAACCAGAAGATTGGGTTTTAATTTAGAAACTTTGCAGTGAAAAAACAATAGCATGTTTTATATCTGACAAGATTTTGTGGTCTTAGCAGCTACTTTGCTTTGTTATTCACACTAAGATTTTTACACTTGCATTCTCCTTCATGAAAGCCAACTGTTCCTTAAAGTCTATCTTTACTGAACCTACAATAGTACATTAGGCTGTTTTCTTCTAATACTTCTGCTGCAGACCCCACTGACTGTAGAAATTGAGATATCAGTTTCTCTAGGGAGTTTAATCAAACATCTCATTTCAGATTTCTGTTAACAGGCTCAGGTCAACCAACATACTCCATGATTCAAGCCAGGAGAAACTCATTTGTCCACTCTCTCTTTAAAAAAACAGTAATTTGCCAAATTTTGGAGATGTTAACGTTATCAGATTGTTTTGTTCTCTAAAAGCAAGTCTTCCCTCCGGTTAGGTGGATTATCATCCAGATGGATTTCTTATAAAAATGCTGCTCAAATTCATACAGAAAACACTAAAAAAAAAAAAAAAAAAAAAAAAAAAAAAAAAAAAAAGGTACAAAAGTGTCCAGTGGAAAAACCTATAATGAACAACTGCCCTGTTCCCCTACTAGATTTTGCCTAATAATTAGATACTAAATGTAAATGAAATCAGAATACCATTAATACACTTCTCCCCAAATACCAGACTCTCGTGAGAATTTAATCAATATATTTAAAGTATCTTAGGTGATGCTAGTGAAAAAATACATTCTGAGCTAGTAAAAAATCCAGTATAAAATGTTTATTTTAGTGAAATCCAAGAAGGTGTGCAATTTCCAATTTCCGTTTAACCTGACTTATTAAAAATAAGTCCAGTTTACATGTTCTCCATCTATTATTACTGTGTATTGCTGTAAGATTTAAAGCAGAAGATTCTCCCTGATATCTGCCAAAGAAGCTATGGCAATTCCAAGTATTATCTGCCATCTCCAAGAAAGCCACTCTGAAATGTTAAGTAAATCCCAAGGGTCCAGGTCCAGGGATCAGTCTCCGTCCCCACACGGCTTGAGTCCCTAACGCTGCAGGCAGTTGCCTAAGGCGCTCTCCGCCTCCAGCCTCGCTGCAATCCTTGCTCCAGGCACTGCGGCAGGTTCTCTCTGTGCCCCCGAGGAGGACTCTCCAAACCCGGCCAGCTCTTTTCTCCTGCCCCCGAGGATCCAGACGCCCTGGCAGCTCTTGGGCTCCAGGATCGAGAATGGGATGCTGCCTTCAGTCCCAATGGCCCCAAGTTTCTTCCCAGAGGCCCCGGGAGGCTGCTCCAAGTTTTGCTCCGGCGGGCGAGCGGTCGCGCGCCCCGTCCGAAGAGGGGGGCGGCGGGGGGCGGGGTGGGGAGGGCATGGGAGCGGGGGGGTGGGGGACCCGGAGGGGGAGGAGCAGGAGTGCGCGGCCTCCGCGCTACCTTTCTCCAAACAACGTTGCCACACGCGGAGAGCACTGAGATTTCTGAGGCTTTGGAGGGAATCGCGAGCGGGCGGGCGGGCGGAAGCCGGGGGACCACACAGGTGAGCCCCCGCCCGCGCCCTAGCCGGGGCCGCGGCGGGCGCCGCGGGTCTCGGTCCCCCACACCGCGGGATCCGCACGGTGGCTCCCTCGAATCCCACACTTTAAACCGCTGAACCCGGGGTCCCCCCTCCCCTCCCCTCGCCTCTCCCTCCGTCCCCACCCCCGGCTTCGAGGAGCTGTTGCACTTTCCCAAGCCCACAGGCGCCCCCACCCCCGCGCTGCACCCCCCAGCCCATTCACTGCGGCCCCCCCCCCCAGGGAAAAACGAGACCGGACGAACCCAAACGGGCGACAGCAGGAGTCGGGGCGAGGAAAGGTGAGGGAGAGGGGACTTACTTTTCGAGGCGCGGTGCTGAGCGCTGCAGACGAGAAATAAAGGCCCGAATCCGATCTGCCTTGAGCCCCGCGAATGCAGTAATGTCAGCGCGCCAGCCCGGGCGGCTGTGGCGGTGGCGGCCGCAGGGCACAGGGACGGGGACGGGGACGGGCGCGCGTGCGGCAGGCGCTCGCGCTGCGCTCCGGCTCGGGCCCCGGCTCCGCGCGGCTCCGCTCCTGGCTCCCCTCTGGCTCCTGGCACCAACTCCGGGCAGTCACATGACGCCGGCGCCGCTCGCTCTGCGAGCCTCCCGGGGCTGGCGGGGTAAGTAGAGGCTGGGACCCGGGGTGGGAGGGTCAGGGAGGGGAGAGGGAGCCGCCGCGGCCGCCCGGGCTGGGCGGGTCCCCACCCACTTGGGTGGAGGCAGCCGCCGGAGGGGTCGGCCGAGTCACTCGCGCAAACACGCACCCCGCCCTGCGCCCTTCCCCCGCCACCCCCGCCTCCCGCGCCGCCTCCGCCCCGCCCCGCCCAGTCACCCGGGGACGGCCTGACAGACACTCATTATTCCCCCGAGCCGGGCGCCGCCCCGCCGGCCCAACCTGTCCGGCGAGGCGCGGCGCGGCCGAGGGGCTGGGCGTGAGCGGCGCGGCCCCCGCCCCGGAGCCTCCGCCCTCTGTCCCCCCGCTCCCCGCCCCCCGCCCGGCCCGGCCCGGCCCCGCGCCCCCGCCCCCGCCCCGGAGTCCCCGCCCGCGCCCCCTCCCTGCGCCCTGCGCCCTCGGTTCCCCGCCCGCCGGGGGCCCGCCGCCTCGCCGCCGCCCCAGCCCGGGGGGAAGGAAGGGCGGCGCTGCCCGCTCCGGGCGTCACCGGGCTGCAGCCCGCTGCGCCGCTTCCAAAACACACAGCCGGGCGCGCGGGCCAGCCGAGGCGGGGAACCCGGGTGGCCGGGCCATCAATCAGCCGGCTCCGGCGGGAAGGGCGGCCCCGGGCGCGGCGGGAAGGGCTGGGCCCCACGGCCAGCGCGGCCCCTCCTGGGTCGAGTGCGTGCAACTCTCTTAAAGAAAAAGCAGAAAAAGGCACCGGTGGTGAAGGAGCGCGGGGTTGGGGGGGGGGGGGGAGTCTGGGCGGATTCGGGGCCGAAGAGCGGCGGGGAAGGGGAGGGCAGTGGGGATGACTTAAACCCTAACATGGTCCCGAGTTTCCAAGGTCATTCGACACACTGTTGGACCGCTCTTTCTTTGTATCCGGGTTGCCTGGTCCCCTCGTCGCCCGCCCCGGAGAGGGGCGGCCCGGGTGGCATCCCCCGCCCCCTAGGACTTCTTTGAAGGCCCGGAGACCCCTGAGGCAAACTTCCCACGGGCCGGGCCTGCCACTGGAGCGAAAAGGCAACCGGTAGCAGCGGTATTTGCTCAGCCAGGCCTGCCTGAAAACTTGGCAAACTCCGGTCCGGATCCTCCCGCCCGGAGGGAGAACTCGGGGCCAGCCGAGGGCTCGGCCTGGCGACCTTTTATTTCACATAGCTTCCCTGGGACCCCGTGCGAGCGAGCTTGGTGCGCGGCGGCGGAAACGCTGCTTTCTGTCCTAGCCAGGCCCCTGGGAGAACTTGGTGCAGCTTAGTCCCCGAGTTTAATGCGTTTTGAATTTCTTTTAAACAGTATTAATGTAATAAAGAATGCAATAAAAAGAACAAAGGACAAATTGGTTCAATTGTTTTAGTCCTGTGTAATGTTTAAAAACGCCCTGCTTCAGTGTATGGCTTGTTATTGCTTCAAGATGTTTTAAAGGCCCTTTAAGTTCACCATTCTCACTTTGATGCTTCATCCAGGCATGGTACTACTTAAAACTTAGAGATACAGTATTTACCGAGCCCCATCATGCAGCTACGCAGTATTATAAAATTAGTACCGGGTAACCTCAAGTAGTGAAATTGCACGTTATAAAAAAGTGCACCTAAGAGACCGCGTGGAGAACACGCAGAACTGACCCTGGTTCGTGTGTCATCCTGCTGTCGCATAAATTTAATTATTTATTTATTTTATTTTATGTTTATTTTTTAAAATACTTTTTGAGAGAGCAAGTGCCCACGGCCGACTGGGGGAGGCGCAGAGAAAGAGGTAGGGAGAGAATCCTAAGCAGGCTCCCCTGCTGTCACCTTGGAGACCCTGAGGTTGGGCTCCATTTCACCAACCATGAGGTCATGACCTGAGAGCTGAAGGAAATCAAGAGTCCCACACTTAACGACTGAGCCACCCAGGTGCCTCAAGATTAATCTTTACATGTAAGGGAATGAGGAGGTTTTGTTTGTTTGTTTGTTTGTTTTAATGAATAAAGGACAAATGTAAGAAAATAAGTTGGGTTCACGTCAATTACTAATTGCAATTCATTGATCACTGACATCATTAAATGTTTGATTGGATGGCTTAGATTTGTATTGGCTGGAAAACCGTATTAGTGATGACCCATGAAATCGCTTTGTATTTCGGTGTCTGGCTCATCGCAGGGGCTCAAAGAATACAGGCTTTGCTCAAAGGACAAAGTGGTGAAAACCTAAAGCACATAAACCATGTTCTTTACGTGGTTCGTGTGGGTGTGGACCTAAAGGAGAGGACTGAAATAGGTCTGAGAAAAGTGTGATCCAAGATAAGTAGGGAGTGGCTTCAATATGAAGGTGGGGGAGGGAGGAGAAAAGTCATAAAAAAGTTCAATTAATGAACATACTGTGTTCAGTGCCCTGGGGGAGACAGCTGAAACACAACTTGTACAAAAATGAAGGATCCAGTGAAGGAGACTGCCACCTGTCCAAGTATTGCCTGAAGTCATCCTTGACTCCTCCCTTCCCTTTGTGGGTTAGAGCCCTGTCATTCACTCAACCCTGGAGGCCTCAGTCACTCCCCACTCCTTGACCACCACTCTGGTCCAGCCTATTGCCACTGTGTCTTGTTGGTCATCCTGTTTGTAGTGGGGCTGAAGTGTGGGGAAGGGTTTGGAGCAAAGCAATAAGAATGCTTTTTCTAAAATGCAAACCTAAACGTGTCCATCTCTTCCTTACATTCACTCCGGATAAAGTCCAAGGGTTTACTACTCGTGCTGACCTTGCCTCCATCTATCTTTGTAGACTCATCTCTTCCTAGTTATTCCCCACCCCAACTCTTCCCTCCAGCAACACTGAACTTTTCCTCCTTTTTTACCCTCCAACTCACTCTCCCCATCTCTAGCCCTTTGCACATGCTAATTTTTCTAGGTGGGCTGCCTTCCTTTCTCTCTCCCCCAACTCCTGACCTCTGCTCATTTCTCTACGTTCTGTCCATCCTTTAATTATTGACTTAAATGACATTTCAGCAAAATATGTCGTCTCTTACCACCTTCCCTCACCCCGCCTTTGGATGAGTGGAGGTGCTTCTTCCTTCTTGGTGCTCTGATAGCACCCATGCTTCACCTCTTGTACCTCTTTCTTATAATTTAACTCTCTTTCCGTGGCACTGACATAGAAATTCTGTGAGGTCATGGACATTGTCTTTTTGGCAAAATCATATCCATGTGGCCCACCTGTTCAATGAATATTTGTAAAGTGAATAAATGTCAGCTGTGACTTGGGAAGATGAAGCCATTCAGAGCTAAAGAGATGAGAGAAAAGTGGCGGGCTTCAGGGTGGTAGTGGCCATGAACTGTACCTTTGAGATAGTGAAAAGGAGGGAGGAGGGAGTTCCCCCTCCCTGAATGTGAGCGGTAGAGCGAGATGGTAAAAGTAGTGCCTAGGTCTTCTTTTCATCCTTAACATTAGCACAGTGCCTGCACATGCTCAGGCGTTCAAAACATCCCGCATAAATGAAATATCTCAAGCTTGGTCCTGTGGTAGCTGCCCCACTCTTGTTCTTTGAGGACAGGAGGCCGGTCTGGTTTAGGTTTGGGGCGGCACATTCTGAGGGAAGGACACCCCTCCCTGGCCCCAGCCTTCTTGCTCCCAACCAGTCACTGAAGCCCCAATCTCTTTTGCCAGTGACTGGCTGGAGAGTAGATATATGACCTAGTTGTGGCCAGTAAGACCTGAAGGGAGGTGTGCTGGGGCTTATTTTTCATTCTGATTAAAGGAAACTCTTGCAAGGATAAACCCCCACACCTGCTTTGAGGATATGATTCTTGAAGCTATGGCAGCTATCTTGTAATCATGAGAGGAAATCAAGGTTTCAGATTTCCATACGGATAACTCTTTTTTCATCATTAGTTTTCAGCTCAAATATTACATCTTCAGAGATGACTTCCTTGACCACACAATCTAAAATATCCCTCCCTTCCCCAATCTCTCTCTAGTGGTTCTTGTTCATTTTTATTTTTTATTTTTTGGTACCTTTTTTCCCCCATTAGAACCTAGGCTCCATGAGAGCAGGGACATTGTATCCTTCACTTTTATTTCCCAAGCTCCTACAACAGTGTCTGATAAATAGAAGGTGTTCCAAAAGTATTTGTTGATTCGGGGCTGACAACTAGACAAGCACCAGTATTTAGGAATGGGTTCAGAGCGTAGTGGACACAAGCCACTACAAACGTCAGTTCCGTTTTAGGAGATCCCTTTCTGCTCCACAAAGACATATTCTTGAGATTCTATCTCCTTCTCCCACTCTCTTTCTGAGCTTTTCCATTCTTTCCCCCAGGAAAGTTTTTCCTTTTCATTTGACAAAGTTATGAAGGCAGAAAAGTGTTGTGTGCTTAAGAAATTATGAGCAACATAGCTACATCTGCCTTAAAGGATAACAAAACCATATAGTTTTTTTTTCTCTCCCCCCCCCTCCACTGCTAGCTTTATTGAGATATTATTGGCCTATAACATATGTAAGTTTAAGGTGTGCAACATGATGGTTAGATACACGTATATGTTGCAAATGATTGTCACAATAAGATCAGTGGATATTTCCATCCCCTCACATAATTAGTAGTGTGTGTGTGTGTGTGTGTGTGTGTGGTGACAACATATAAAACTCTCTTAACAACTCTCAAGTATACAATACAAAATTGTTAACTATACTCACCATGCTGTACATTAGATCCCCAGACTGTATTCATCTTGTAGCTGGAAATTTGTACCCTTTGACCAATATCTCTCCATTTCCCCCCTAATCCCTGGAAACCACCATTCTACTGCCTGTTTCTATGAGTTTGACTTTTTTAGATTCCACGTGTAGGTGAGATCATACAATACTTGTCTTTCTCTGTCTGACTTATTTCACTTAGCATGATGCCCTCAAGGTCCATGCATGTTGTTGCTAGAGGTAAGATTTCCTTTTTTTTTTTTTTAAAGTTTATTTTTGAGAGAGAGAGACACACAGAGTGTGAGCAGGGGAGAGGCAGAGAGAGAGGGAGACACAGAATCCAAAGCAGGCTCCAGGCTCCAGGAGCTGTCAGCACAGAGCCCAACTCGGGGCCGAACCCACAAACCGCGAGATGGTGACCAGAGCCACAGTTGGACGCTTAACTGACTGAACCACCTAGGCGCCCCAAGTATTTCCTTCTTTTTTAATGGCTGGAAAATGTGAGCTGGAAAATGTAGTCACATTTTCTTTACCCATTCATCCATCACTGGACACTTTGGTTGTTTTAATATCTTGGCTATTGTAAATAATGCTGCAATGAACAGGGGAGGACAGATATCTCTTTGACATAATGATTTCATTTCCTTTGGATATACATCTAGAAGTGGGATTGCTGGATCATATGGTAGTTCTGTTGTAAACTTTTTGAGGAACCGCCATACTGTTTTCCATAGTGGTTATATCAATTTACATTCCCACTGACAGTGTGGAGGGTTCCCTTTTCTTCACACCCTCACCAATACTTCTTGTCTCTTGTCTTTTTTATAATAGCCATTCTGACAGGGGTAAGGTGATACCTTGTTAAGGTTTTGATTTGCATTTCTCTGATGATTAGTGATGTTGAGCACCTTTTCACATACCTCTTGGCCATTTGGATGTCTTCTTTAGAACAATGTTTATTCCAGTCAAGTCCTTTGCCCATTTTTTAAGTTTATTTATTTTGAGGGAGGGAGGGAGGGAGAGGGAGAGAGAGAAAAAGAGAGAGAGAGAATCCAAAGCAGGCTCAGCTGTCAGCATGGAGCCCAATGTGGGGCTCCATCTCACAGACCAGGAGATCATGACCTGAGGAGGAACCAAGAGTCAGATGCTTAACCGACTGAGCCCCCAGGTGCCTGTGCCCACTTTTTAAAAATTGGATGGTTTGTTTGTTTGTTTTGTTATTGAGTTATCTGCGTTTCTAATACATTTTGGATATTAACCCCTCATGAGTAGATGGTTTGCAAATATTTTCTGCCATTTTGTACATTGCCTTTTCATTTTGCTGATTGTTTCTTTTGCTGTGAAGAAGCTTTCTAGTTTGATGCAGTCCCATTTGTTGATTTTTGCTTTTGTTGCTTGTGCTTTTGGTGTCATATCCAAAAAAATTGTTGCCACAACTAAGGTCAAGGAGCTTTTCTCCAACGTTTGCTTCTAGTAGCTTAACAGTTTCTAGTCTTACATTTGAGGTTTTGTTTTCTCTGTCAAATGCTTATTTACTTTTGAGAGAGAGAGGGAGAGAGTGTGGGGCAGGGGCAGAGAGAGAGGGAGACAGAAGATCCCAAGTGGGCTCTTCACCTACAGCAGGGAGCATTGGGGCTCCAACTTGCAAACTCTAGATCATGACCTGAGCCAAAGTCAGACGCTTAACTAACTGAGCCACCCAGGCAGCCCTTACATTTAAGGTTTTGATCCATTTCAAGTTAATTTGTATGAGTGGTGCTGAGATAGGGGTCCAATTTCATTCTTTTGCATGTGAACATCCAGCTTTCCCAACATTGTTTTTATTATAGAGACTATCCTTTCCCCACTGAGTATTCGTGGCTCCTTTGTCAAATATTAGTTGACCGTATACGTGTGGGTTTCTTTCTGGGCTTTCAATTCTGTTCTGTTGCTCTGTGTGTCCCTTTTATTCCAGAACCATAGTATTTTGATTACTATAACTTTGTACTATAGTTTGAAATCAGGAATTGTGATGCCTCTAACTTTGTTCTTTCTCAGGATTTCAAAACCGTATGTTTTGAAAGAAAATTAGAAATGCTAGACTAAGGGTCACCCATCTCAAAAGCTTTGTAAAGGGTCCAGAGATTCTCTTTGGCTTCTCTGCAAGTTCCACCAATATTATCTATCCACTGATCCATCGATCCATCCATTCATTCAATTTTGGTTTGCCAGGAAGGAACATTGGGGTAGAGTTAGGTGACTAAGAGTTATAATAAATATGAAACTGGATGTATGATCTCCTCCCTCCCCCAACTCCTGATCCTTCCAGGAGTTCTCAGCATTTCTACTACAGGTGGGCAGTTGGACAGGATTATGCATTATGTTTGACAGGATAATGCAATTGAAAGACAGTGACACAAAAATAGTTGAAATGTTGGATCTTGGGATCTAAGTTGAGCTAAAACAGAAGAGGACACTAGAGAGATAGCCAAAGGATAAGTGAACTGGACATTTCAAATAGGTTGAAGAGAGGGCATATTGGGATTAACATAGTGAATGACCTGAAAGGTTAGGAGATGAGCAGAAAGTGGGGACATGTGGCCTAAATATTTAATTTTTTTAAATGTTTTATTTTTGAGAGAGAGAGAGAGAGAGAGAGAGAGAGAGAGAGAGAGAGAGAGAGAATGAGCGGGAGAGGGGCAGAGAGAGAGGAAGACACAGAATTCAAAGAAGGCTCCAGGCTCTGAGCTGTCAGCACAGAACCTGACACTGGGCTCGATGTTGTGAACTGCGAGATCATGACCTGAGCTGAAGTTGGACGCTTAACCGACTGAGCCACCCAGGTGCTCCTGGCTTTAACATTTCAAAGTGGCACAGTACCAGAGATGACATGGCTCAGGGTGTATCCTTGGGAGGGGAGATGAGAGGGGGTGGTTTGATCAAGGGAAAGAATGACTGCGGTATTGAGCAGGTTCATGAAGCCTGAAATTACTCAGATTTATGGCCAGACTCAGGGTCAAGAGTAAGACCTAGGCCCTCAGGCCACATCTTCATTCCTTGAGAAAAGGACTTTAAGAAACTGGTGAATGATAGCAATCAAGAGAGAATGGTTAGATATAGCCTGCTTATTCTGTAGTTAAATTTGCTTTCCTTCAATCGTGATTATCTGAATTAAAAATAATCGTTCATATTGGGCTGTTTATTGGTTATTTTACTAATAAAATATGTCAGTAGCTTTATTTTCTACTTTTTATTGCAAATGTACTATTTGTGCTTCATTGAGGGTTCAAATCTCCCTTTGGGAAGGCTTGTCAGGGATTTTAAATATTATTTATTATATTATTTCAAAGGAAATGAATTGCAATTTCCAAATCAATGACCTACACATATAAAGGTGTAGAATGTAATTTATTTCTTTTTTAAAAGTTTATTTAATTATTATTTGAGAGAGAGAGAGGGAGTGTGTGCACACATGAGTTGGGGGAGGGGCAGAGAGCGAGGAAGAGAGAGAATCCCAAGCAGACTCTGCGTTGTCAGCACAGAGCCCAACATGGGGCTTGATCTCATGAACCATGAGATCATGACCTGAGCCAAAAATCAAGAGTCAGATGTTTAACCGACTGAGCCACCCAGGTGCCCCAAATGTAACTTATTTCTAAGCTGGGGACCACCTAGATTTCTCCTTGTTGGGAGGCAGAGTGAATAATGAATGGAGGATCCACAAAGTAAAATAAACTACTTGCCATTTTTCAGCTGTTTTTGGAATGAGCCTGGCTCTTTATGTTTCCAGCACTCTTCTCTCAGGGAAAAATTCTTGGCATTTAAGTCCTGGATTTAAGTTAGTTCAGTAAGTACGGGTTGAACATTTACTGTAGGTTTGAGTGGGTGTGGGAGTAGCCAAGCTACCAGAGAGGGTGTGTGAGTTACGTTCTAGAGAAGTGACCTCGCCACCTTCCTTTTTCTGCTCACTCCAAGTGTGTTGCACGTCTATACCCCAAACCCCAAAGTCTGAAGCACTTCCCTTGGCGTCAAGGCACAGTTCCACGGATTTCGTTAGTACTTGCCCAGGGAGGAAGACTTAAGCCTTTTGTTCCTTAGCCTTTCAAGCTGGCAAGCCAGTCCACATTTACCGATGCTTTAGAAGTTTGCTGATACATTGTGGGGAGAAGTCAGCATATGGTAGGATCATACAAACAGTAGGGGGTTCTTTATCACCCTCGTAATTCAGAAAGATTTGCAATCCAAAGACAATATTGAAATCATAATAATGGTCCTGTCAAAATGATAGGGAGTAGGGTGATATTTTTTTCTTTGCCTTTCAATACTTTTGTTTTTTTTTTCTTTAATGAGCATATATTTCTCCTGTGATAAGAAAGAAGCGTGCTTTTCAAATTAGCTGAGAAAGAAATGGGCAAGTTGTGTATGATTAAATGTAGGCCCTCAAGCACAATTTAGCAGGAGGAGCCCTTGTAAGTGCCCTGGACCCAGAGGTGTGGTTCTGTGCTTGTGAATTTTGCAGGAGGGTGGGGTGAGAAGGGAGGGGCTCTTAGGAGGCGAGGGTAGTGGGAGAGGGTCAACAGCTCCTTTTTATCGACTCTAACTTTTTAACTGTTGGTTGAAGAGCTGGACCTGTGCAGGCTCTTGGAACTGGAATTCTTACTCAAAATAGTATGTATTTACTTAAAAAAAAAAAAAAAAAAACACTCCAAAGAGTAAAAGTTAAACACAAAAACAAAAATAGAAAACCCAGCACACTGGACTGAGTAGAGCCCAAGTTCCTATTTCTCAAGAGATAGAAACATACTTCCTGGAGCACAAGGTCCACTCACCCTCTCCCCATGGTCTTTGCCAGGATCTGTTGATTCAGCGGGAAACAGAAGCGTCAGCAGTTGTACTGGATGTGACTATGTGGGAGGCTACCTTCAGCTTCCCAAAGCACCGTTATCACAGGGGGCACTGTGTCGTTTCAGCTACTGGGGTTCTAGCTCCTCTCAGATTTCTTTCTAAGCTACAATTGTTTGTCTGTTATTGTTCTTAAAGTTTTCTGGGTAACTATAAGCAACAGACCTTGTTAGTTCCTCTTGAGATTGCCCACTACTCCCCACCCTTATTTCTCACCTCCCAGCATCCTGTTTGTCTCCCTGACTCTGTCCCCCGCCCCATCCCCACCCCCTCTCAGCTCGTAGGCATGTTTCTCTTCCCTCAGTTAGTTAATTTTAAATTTCTATTTTTATAAGTGTTCTTATACCAAAGGATGTATGCCATATATTACATTTTTATCCATTGATTTGTGCTTTCTTCTATCGTGAATACCTTTAAAATACGTGCCATGCACATTCAAGGTGGGTCTCCCCCTACCTTGTCTTGAAGACACTGTATTTCCAGAAAATTTGAAAGAGAAAATATGGGCAACTTTGAATTTATGTACAGGACTTTTTTTTTGGTGATCTTTGCCTATTTAAAAATTATTCTGTTATGATAGGAAGAAAAATCTCAATATATACTGTATTTATACTCATATCAGTATAATCTTCAGCTTATTAAATTTTAAAGAACATTTTGGCCTGTCAATAATTTTATATGAACTATTTAGACTTACATTTCAGTTTTGCTTAGTATTGTTGCGAATGGCTCTAATAGCTATTAAACACTCTGGAATCCAGCACCTGTCTTGCGGTTTGGAGAAATAGTAAAAAAATGTTTAGAATAGCACCATAAAAAAGTCATCAGTACCACTGAATAT
This sequence comes from Prionailurus bengalensis, assembly GCF_016509475.1. Lineage (NCBI taxonomy): Eukaryota > Metazoa > Chordata > Mammalia > Carnivora > Felidae > Prionailurus > Prionailurus bengalensis. Next base: position 174,118,018 of record NC_057344.1, read on the forward strand.
ATAGTTCTGCCCAGTAGCAGTATCTTCACAGAAGAGAAAATTCATTTTCTAAAAAATGGAGGAAAACACTTTCAAATTGATTGAATTCAACTTTTGCTCCACAGTAATTTATATAACCCATTTCCTTTTCTGTACCGCACATAAGAAAAACAGAGACTCAAAAGAATCAGAAGTTGGTGATGGTATATTCCTAAACTCCTTTCTCCTAATATTTTGTAGATGTCTGAAAAGTTAAGATTCACCCCAGATTCACACAAATTTCTCTCCTTTCCATGTTTGCTTATTTGGAAAATTTCTCGACTATAGTTTTCTTTCTTTCACTTAATGCTAAGAAGATGAGGTCATCTTTTTTTTTTATTTTATTTATTTTGAGAGAGAGAGAGAGAGAGAGAGAGAGAGAGAGAAGTGGGGTAGAGGGAGAAAAGGGGGGAGAGAGAATTCCAAGCCTGATGCAGAGCTCAAACCTACAAACAGTGATATCATGACCCGAACTGAAATCGAGAGTCAGACACTCAACGAACTGAGCCAGCCAGGTGCCCCAGAAGATGAGGACATCTTAAAGAAGATCCCAAGAAGATTCAGGAGGAGACATGAAAGGTCTTTACAAAAAAATTTTTTTTTAATTTTTATTTTAGAGGGAGAGTAAGAGGGGCAGAGGGAGAAAGAGAGAGAATCTTAAGCAGCTCCACACTCAGTATGGAGCCCAACGCAGGGCTCGATCCCACAACCTTAGGAGCCAAAATCAAGATTTGGATGCTCAACCACCTGAGCCACCCAGGAGTGCCAACAGGAAAGGTGTTGATGAGGATTTATTACCATGTCTCAGGACAGATGATTTGGCAGAATCTCAATGTGCTTGCCTGCCCTCCCCTCAAATATCTCAAGGTGTTCCCTGTTCTGTTGCCTTTGAAAGTACTTGGCCAAAAGTCCAGTCCTCGGGACTTTGCGGTTTTGATTAGATATAAGTGCTAGCAAATGAGTAGTGCCATTTGGATGACAACACTTGTCACGTTTCTTAATGCATTTCCCTTTACTTCTGTATTTCAAGCAAAAGTACACTTAGATCCTTAAAAAAAAAAAAAAAAAAAAAAAAAAAAGCCCAGGTAATTGAATCTAAGCCATTTGGTACAGACAGACCTGAAGAAGATGTATTGTCTGATTCAGACACAGTGACTGCTATGTCTGATGCCCTCCCTAATAGCACTGCTGATGATGTTATTTCAAGTCTAGATAACAGTCTTCCTATTCCATGGTCTTTAAAAACTAGGGAAGGGAAGCCAACTTTGTTTAGCTTATTTTAAAGAAAACTTTTCTTGTATTATTGGGTTTTTTTTTTAAAGGAGTATAATTTAAATTTTTCTTTTGAGGGGCGCCTGGGTGGCTCAGTCGGTTAAGTGTCCGACTTCGGCTCAGGTCATGATCTAGCGGTCCGTGAGTTCAAGCCCTGCGTCGGGCTCTGTGCTGACCGCTCAGAGCCTGGAGCCTGTTTCAGATTCTGTGTCTGCCTCTCTCTCTGACCCTTCCCCGTTCATGCTCTGTCTCTCTCTGTCTCAAAAATAAATAAACGTGGGGCGCCTGGGTGGCGCAGTCGGTTAAGTGTCCGACTTCAGCCAGGTCACGATCTCGCGGTCCGTGAGTTCGAGCCCTGCGTCGGGCTCTGGGCTGATGGCTCGGAGCCTGGAGCCTGTTTCCGATTCTGTGTCTCCCTCTCTCTCTGCCCCTCCCCCGTTCATGCTCTGTCTCTCTCTGTCCCAAAAATAAATAAACGTTGAAAAAAAAAATTAAAAAAAAAATAAACGTTAAAAAAAATTTAAAAAAATAAATAAATTTTTCTTTTGAATCTAAGAAAGAGATATTCCAAAAATGTTTCAAAAATTGTTTTTAGACTCTAGAATTATCCCACCCCCCTTCAGATTCCCTGTGCAATTTCTATTTCTAGTTGGCTTGAACACCAGTAGTTGTTAAGGGCTTTAGCTTTTCACAGCTCCTGTTACAACACTATACTTAACAGACAATTCTATATTATTCCAACAACTAATTGCCTTGACAATATAAATGACTTTTTTTTTCTCATTAGAACTTATTTGTCTATGTAAGAATGCCTATACTCTGATTTATATAGTATTGATTTGCATTTTTATATTTTATACCTTATTACATATTACTTGCTTTAGTGTCTCTGAGTTACATTCCTGAAATTATAAGCTTTGCTAAGACAGTATTTGTTATTACAGCCTAATTTTTCAGGGAAATGTTATAATTAAATATTATATTTAAAATATTGTAAATATTAGTATATTTAAAATATTGTAATTAAAATTTCCATTCAAAATGTCCTCTTTTTATCGCATAAAAATGGAGAGAAAGTTAGACAAGGGATTAAATAAAGAATGGTTACGAAAGTAGTCTAAGACCGTGACATCCATGCTTATCTGTGAGGTTAGGACCCTCTTCTAGTTATCTGTATTTACCATTATTGCCTGAATCCAATTAAATGAAAAGAAAGAAAGAAAGAAAGAAAGAAAGAAAGAAAGAAAGAAAGAAGTAGAAAGAAAGAAAAGAAACATAACAGGACATTTAAAAGTCCTATGAAGGTGACACCAAGTGATCAGGAAGCAACTTGAGGAGTATCACACTCATTTTTCCTAAAGGCTTTGCCTTAAATCAAGAGAAAAGACTTCCTTATACTGGCGCATGTTTTGTATCAAGGGAATCAGAAAAATCACGGACATTAAACAACAACAACGACAACAATTAATTAATTCTGGACAGCATTTCTTTTACCTGTGATTACACAAACACACTCTAGCTGTTTGCCAAAGCCCACAGAGGCAGAGATCTAACGAATTTCCACACCCTGCTGCTGATTTATCGGAGGTAAGTGGCTATTGGAACAAAAAACACCCAAGGGAAAGAATAGTAAGAATCCTTGGAAAGGAGAGTCCCAGCATGAATTTAAAAGGCATTATGAAAAAATCGGATGTTTTTTAGATTGATTTCAATGGAGACGCTATACTTACTTTTAGTGTGTCCAGCACCACTGCTAACTATGTCATTACTATTCTCTATTTCCCACTCGTGGTAGGATTTGTAGCCACGTTGTCAGAAGAGATTTGGATTTGCCGGTGCCTTCTCTGGCTCCTCACAGCGTCAAGGCTGCGGTTGGGTGCGAATGCTGATATGCCGCCTTCCAGTGACTCGATTAAAAATGTATTTCCAATATTTTGCTAGACCCCTACTTAGATGGGGGTAGACTTAAGTATTTTTCAAGGTTCCTGTCCTCAGAAACTTTAGTTCGAAATGGAAACCAGATGCAGTTCTTTACACAAAAAAGGCTACTGGTATGAGGAAGTTAAGTTAAGTGATATATTTTTTAAAAAGTACTCCAGGGGCCCCTGGGTGGCTCAGTCGGTTAAGCGTCCGATCTCGGCTCAGGTCATGATCTAACAGTTTGTGGGTTCAAGGCCCGTGTTGGGCTCTGTGCGGGCAACTTTGTGCCTGGAGCCTGCTTCGGATTCTGTCTCCCTTGCTCTCTGCCCCTCCCCCACTCACGCTCTGGCTCTCTCTCAAAGATAAATAAACATTAAAAAATAATAATAATAATAAAAAAGTGAGAGTGGTATCACTTTGACTCCAGAGAGTCAGGGAAGGCTTCGTGTGAGACCAGCCCAGCCTAGAAGGATGGTGTAGCCAGAAGTGAAGCACAGGCCACTGTGGTTCCAGCAAGGGGGTCCTGAGGACTTGGGGAGCAGGTTGGAAAGACAAGCAAGAGCTGAATGAAACAGTGCTCAAATTTAGGCCAACGAGTAGAGACATCAAACCGTTGACGATTTATTCTACCGAAGCTGGATTTTCCAAGACCAGCCTGAATATCATGACATTTTGCCCTTTTCAATTAAGGTGTTTGTGAAGTGTGATTTACTATTTAAAGTTTTACAACACTTACATAAATACATTTACATAACTATTTTTTTTCTTAAATGATATCCTGATTTGATATTTGGAAACTAAAGTAATGTATTCAGTCTTAACAATATTTGCTGTATATCTTGTGCCAAGTACAGGACTGAACATTTATGTAATGTTTCAACAACTATTTATTAGGGGTACCCGGGGTACAACATAGACCCCGAGAAGGATGTCTGTCCTCATGGAGCTTTTATTCTAGTGGTATATTAGCTTGCTAGGACTGCCACGGACTGTTTTAAACAACAGAAATTTGTTTTCTCACAGATACAGACACTAGAAATCTACGATCAAGGGGTCAGCCAAACTGGTTCCTTGTTAGGGCCTCGAGGAAAGGATCTGTTCCAGGCCTCTCTCCTTGGCCTGTGGGTGGCCGTCTCTCCCTGTGTCTCCATATCGTCTTCCTTCTATGCTAGTCTGTAACCAAATTTCCTCTTCTTCCTTTTTTTAAAATTTTATTTATTATTTTAAGAGAGAGAGCATGTGCATGCACGTGGGGGATGGGCAGAGAGAGAGAGGGAGAGAGAGAATCTCAAGCAGGCCCTGTACTGTCCGTGTGGAACCTGACGTGGGGCTTGAACTCATCAACCATGAATGAGATCATGATCTGAGCCGAAGTCGACACTTAACCAACTGAGCCACCCAGGTGCCCCCAAATATCCGCTTCTTATAGTGACACCAGTCATATTAGATTAGGGCCCACCTTCATTTTAACTCATTTGGTAAAGACCTGTCCGCAAATATGGTCACATTCTGAGGTACTGGGGGTTAGGACTTCAACATAATGCATTGTGTAAAGGGCACAATTCAGCCCATAACAAGCAGGTGTTGATGACAGAGCCTCGAATGAAGTCTAGGACTTGCGTGGTCCTGGTTGCTGTGTACCAGGCACTGCACCACAGCTGCTCATGTGCAACGCTGCATTTAGCGCTATAACCAGCCCGTGAGGTGAGTATCGTTATCCAAACTTCACAGACCACATTAGTTCATAGGGGGGTTTGCTTTAGTGGCACTGTGTTTAATGTTGTCATTGGTCAAAGCCTTGGAAACGAAAATTGAGCCACGGCTGCATGTGTAGGGTGTATGTTGGTGGCTAATTCAGACTCAGAAGCAATTTCTGAATGCTAATGTAGAGAGGGAAGGTTTGGTGTTTTTTTTTTTTTTTTAATACATTAGGTTCTAAAGGAAAAAAAACCAAAGATAAAAGTAATCTTTGATAATTACCTTTTTCTCTCTATAAATAATCTAAGACATTATTTTGTAATTAACACTATTATATATAATAACACTTTATTATAAATAACCGTGATTATTTATAATAAATATACAACTATCTATTAAATAAATCCTACGTTTTTTATAGCAATGATCACTTCCTTTGGATTAGTTAGATTCAAATAAAGTTCCAGATTGCTTCTGACTTGTATCTTTTGATTCTTCTCCAGACTAGGAAGTGCCTTGGCACTTTTCCTATGGAAGGAATCCTTCTCACATTACCTGTTTTGCCTGTTTCAATCATTATGCTCGTCTGGTGGACAGATTCAGATTCAGCACATTTTATGGAAGACCTACTATCATGTGGCAGGCCATTTCACAGAAATCCATACCTTTCATAAATATGGAAAACCAAAGGATATTACGATGCTTTTTTATTGAGCATCAATTTTACTCAATTATTTTATGGAAAAAAAGTACCTAACTTTTTTTTTTTTTTTTTTTTTTGCTTAAGGTAACCAGGGAACAATTGAAAACATAATTTAAATACTGAAACAATATAAGTATATATTATAGTATAGTATAAAATGCAAAATGTACATGAACTTTCAAGATAAAACTTATTTTAAAGAAGTAGCTTTTGTTTTGAATGGTGCCTTTAGTTCAACAGAGATGTGAAACTGCCCTTCTCTTTCCGACGGCCCCGGTTGGGGCAGCGTCTCAGGAGAAAACATTTGAAAAGTTCGAACATTTTCTTCATTCAATCTTCCTAACAACCATGTGAAGTATACTATCCTCATTAAGAGATCAGAAAACAGAAGTTTGGATAAATTATCTTGCCCTAGTTAACACAGCAAGTAAATAGCAGAGGCAGGTGTTAAATTCAGACTTTTCTGACTCTAATTCTGGGGCATTTTATATTGCACTACACCCACTCCTTGGATGAATAGGCTTCAGTCCTCCAGAGACTGCATTGGCCTCACAGTTGTGCATTTACACATGTTCCAACCTCACTGACTCGTGGATTCACACACTTATTTGTGCATTTAATCAGTAAATATTTATTGAGAGCTTGCTATGTGCCAAGCTTTACACTGGGTCCTGAGGACACAATGGTTAGCAATAAAGGCATAACATATAATCCTTTCCCTCCTGGAGCCTACAGTTTAGTGGAAGAACAAATGTTAAACAAATACCAAAAAACACTTATTTACAAACTTGATCAGTATTATAAAGCAAAAACATAGGGTGCCATGAGAGGAAAAAAACAACAACAGGTGAGTTCATTTAGATTAGTGATCAGAGAAGACCTCTTTAAAGAAGTGACCTTTGATCTGAGGTTTTGAGCATGAGTTAGCTAGAAGAAAACTTACTTGCACTTAAAGTAGTTACAAATTGCCATCCTACAAAATCCATCACTACAATTCCCTCTATTGTCACTAGATTCCTTCTTTTGTCCACAGCAAGGTCAAATTCTTACCCTCAGCCACCACATTTATTTTCTATTATATCCATCCATCCATTCATCCATCCATCCATTCATTTAGCATCAGCTATGAGCCTGGCACTATCATGCGCTGAATCCTTTTCTTTTTCATCTTCACTCTCTTCTCCTTTTTCTCCTTTGATTTCTCTAACCTCCTTCCTCTTTATCTGATTCTTGAATCTATTTTTGACTCACATATTTAATGTTATGCCTTTCCTCGCCCAGTCACTTCCCTTGCCTTGGGCTAAACTATCATTTCTCATCCTGTTTTCAACGAATGGATTCTTTCCTCACATTTTTCTGAAAATTTTGTAAGCAGGTGCTGAAAATTAATGAAGTTTTGTTTTGTTTGTTGTTTTGTCAACTACTTGGTGTTTCCATCCCTTAACACAGAATATCGTTAATATAAAAAAACTTTTCTGGAATCTTTCTCTCTCTCTCTTTCTCTTTCTGCCTATCTACCTATATCTGTCACCTGTCTATATTTTGGATCATTTCTTTCTTTTAATGACAATTTTCTGGAGATGGACAGGTCTATCTGTGTAACTTAATATTGCACCTGGAGCTAATGGTAATCATTTCTTAAGCTTTTCATATACTTTTAAAAGAGTCAGAGCACATCCTTTATGGGCCTGCTAGTATGTTTGATGTACCTCTGATATAAATGCACAAATGAATTCAGAAATTCACAGTCCAAGATTAGGCTGCTTTCAGCTTCTCCTATAAAGTCATCTCTGTCCTTTCTGTCATAACCTGGACATAAAAAACGCAGGTCAGCAATAATATAGTGTGTCATCAACTATTTAGGCAAACATACACTTACCTCTCTATCTCCACACAACTCAGAAAACCTCCTTTGGAAAACCTGAAGACCCAGACTTCACTATCTAGAAAGTTCTACCTATCAAAAGATAAGTAGAGGAGATTTCTCTTTCTAGGCATGATGGGGCACAAGGACCAAACTTAAATGCCTACCATAAATAATTAGAAAGCCGAATAAAATATGAAACAATGAATTTCAGACATCGGACAATAGTTTGCATAGGGCAATGATTACTGAATGAAGAGATACAAACAAGTGAGCTCAGTAATTCCCCTGGCTTTCTGCCTGGAAGCAATTTCTAGACTGTGGACTCAGGAAGGGGGGATCCAAACAGATTTTGGCAGCCTTGCTGAGTTGATAAGATGGAGGTCAGGGTTTGAGGAGGCTGAGATGGTTAGAGGTAGTGAGACAGAGTTCTGGGAAGAGGGAGCTATGCAGAAAAACTGCTCCAGAAATATGTATAGGAATCTCTTGAGTCTTTGCTGAGTACCAGGACATAAGTGTATAGCATGACACTCCACAAGGCTGGACAGAAAAGACTGGTGAGTTGTAAGATGAATAAATCTCAGGGCACACATGGACTGGGAGAAAGTTTGGTTGGCCAAAGGGAAGAGTCCTTGCTCATCCTTGGAACATTCAGTGGAGATCCTAAAGTAATCATATGTTAGTAATAGGTCTGAACTCTCCTTTGAGTGAGATACTCTGGACCAGGGGTTGAAAGCTTTTCTTAAATTACAGATAGCGATTCTTTTTGGCTTGTAGGTCATATGGTCTTCATCACAGATACTCAGTTCTGCCATTGTAGTGTGAAAGCAGCCATAGACGATATTAACTGAATGGATGTGGCTGTGTTCCAATAAAACTTTATTAAGAAAAAACAAGTGGCCAGCCTCTGAGCCGTAGTTTGCTGACCTCTGCTCTAGATCAGCACTGTCCAATAGAAATATAATGCAAGCCACATGTGTAATTTAAAATGCCTAGTAACCACAGTAAAAAGGAAAAAGAAGTAGGTAAAATTAATATATTTTACTTAATCCTATATATCCAAACTATTATCAGTGCAACATGTAATCAATATAAAACTTATTAATGAGGAAGTTTGCATTCTTTTCCTGGTACTCAGTCTTCAAAATCTATTGTATATTTTATACCTATAGCACATCTTAATTTAGATTAGTCATATTTTAATAGCCACATATAGTTAGTGACTACCATATTGGATAGCACAGCTCTTGCCTCTCTCTAGTAAATCTTAAAGACAGGTCTTGAAGGGGAATCAAACCGATGGAACAATTAATTTCACTGCCTGCCAAAAACAAAGCCCAATGCTCTTTAAAGAAAGACAACACAAGACAGACACTAATAATGTAACAATATCAATGTTGGCATCAAATAAAAAAAATTACTGGCCATGATTAAAAGCAAGAAAAAAACACAACAAGGAGAAGTTTCAGTTAAGAGAAAGTGAAATGACAAAATAATGGAATTAGCAGACATGATGTTAAGATAGATTTTATCATTACGTGTAAGCATTTAAAGGAAAACATAAAAATAATCAGAAGAAAAATGAAAGAAAAAGAACCACCTGCAATATATGAACTGAAGATTTCATTGGATAAGATTAACATCAGATTAGGCATTGCAGAAGAAAGGATTAGTGAACCTGTAAACATGGCAATTAAATTGATCCAAGATGATCCACAGAGAGAAAAAAGGTTGGAAAAAATAGATGAAAAGAGGCTCGGTGATCAGTGAGATAATATCAAATGATCTACCATAAAGAGGAAAGGAAAGAAGAAGGAGCAGAAAAACATTTGAAGAAATAATGGCTGAAACACTTCAAAATTCAGTGAATACTGTATTTCATAAATCTGAGAAGCTTAAAAACTCATGAAAAAAAATCAAGGCACATAATAATCAAACTACTGAAAACCTGAGCTGAAAAGAGAATCTTTAGGCAGTCAGAGAAAAACACACATTAAGTACAGAGAAATAAACATTAAAATGACTACAGGCTCCACCTCAGAAATTTAGGAAGCCAGAAGACAATGAAATAACACCTTCAGAGTGCTCAAAGAGAAAAGTCAACTTGGAATTCAATATCCAGTGGAAATAGCCTTCAAAAACAAAGATGAAATAAAAACATTATCAGACAAACAAAACTGGAAGAAGTTTGTTGCCATAGTATATACATACTAAAAGAAATGTTAAATGAAATTATTCAGGCAAAAGCAAAATGACAGCAGATATAAATCTGAAATACCAGAAATGGTAAATATGTGGACAAATGGAAAAGATTTGTTTCCTTATTTTAAAATTTTTTTAAAAGTTAATTGACTGTATAAAGCAAAAATAATAGCAATGTATTTTTGAGACTTATCAAATGTGTAGAAACAAAATGTATGACAATAGCTTGAAAGACAGAATGGGAGCAGTGGGAAGTCCATAGCATCAAGGATTTTATGTTATCCATGAAATGGTATAATACTATTTGAATATAAATTATGAGTTAAAATGCATATTGTAAAGTATAGAGCAATCACTAAAATAAAATAGTAAATGAAAATATATCTCACCAACAGTGGAGACAAAATGGAATATTAAGCAGTACCAATTAACTCAAAAGAAGCAGGAAAAGAAGAAAAAAGTAACAAGAAAAGATGAGATAAAGCAAAACCCAATAGTAAGTGGTAGATTTAAACTCAACCATCCTGATAATTATATTAAATGTAAATGATCTAAAGACTCCAATTACAAGTCAGAGATTGACAGACTAGATAAATAGTAAGATTCTATCACATACTGTATGAGCAAACCACTTCAAATATATGGAGAAGATAGTTAAAACTAAAAGGATGGAAAAGATATACTATTGCAAACATAAATTATAACAAAGTTGGAGTGACTATATTAATACCAAGTAAAGTATGCAATATAAAAAGGAATATTACTGGGAATAAGGAGGAAACTTTCATAATGATAAAGTATTTAATTTATTGGGGAGATATGACAAGCCTAAATGTAACAGAGCTTCAAAATACATGAAGCAAAACCTGACAGAATGAGTCAGAGGTCACTTAAATTCTCTGAAGTGAATCATTTGTGTGGAATTGGGAAAATCATTTAATCTGTGAGTGAAAGTTTGCTCTCTTGTAAATAAAAATAATCTACATGTGTCATGGGTATTTTGTGAAAATTAGATAAAAGTATATGTGAAATTAAAAAATACAAACCTAACCTGATGGAACTGAAAGGACATTTAAAAATCCTCAGTTATAGTTGGAGTATTCAACACTTCTTATTTACAATCAATAAAGAAAGAAGGCAAAATCAGCAAGGATATTGAAGATTTAAATGACACCATCAATCAACTGTACCTAATTGGCATTCATAGAATACTCTACCCAGCAACAGCAGAATATACATTTTTAAAAAGTTCACCTGGAACATTAACCAAGGGAGGCCATATGTTAGTCATAAAACAAGTTCTAACAAATTTAATTCATAGGGTTTGTCCTCCGACCATAGTGAAATTAAATTAGAAATCAATAACAGCTCTTTGGGAACTCTCTAAATATTTAGGAATAAAATAGCACACTTCTGAACAACACATGGGCCAAAGAAGAAATCATAAGGGAATTAAAAAAAATATTTTGAACTGAATGAAAATGAAAACACATATCAAAATTTATGAGATGCAGTTAAAATAGTATCTCAAAGGAAATGTATGGCGCGAAGTGTTAATATTAGAAAAGAATAAAGGTCTAAAATCAATAATCTGAGATTCTACCTTAAAATGCAGGAAAACAAGAACAAATTAAACCTAAAATAAGTAGAAGAGAGAAAATAAAAAAAGATAAGAGAGAAATGAATGACATCTAAAACAAAAATAATAGAGAAAATCATTGAAACCAAAAGCTAGTTGGAAATTTTCAACAAAATTTATAAACCTCTAGAAAGATTCATTAAGAAAAAAAGAAGACATAAATACTGAATATCAGTGACACACTACAGATGCTACAGATATCATAAGGATAATAAATGAATATTATGAATAATTTTATGTCAACAAATGCAACAACTTAGATGAATGGGCAAAGATACAATTTGCCAAATATGACTGAAGAAGTAGAAAACCCGAATAAGCCCTATATCTCCTAAAGAAATTAAGTATGTAAATTAAAAAATTTTCCTAGAAGAAAACTTTAGGCCCAGAAGTTTCTCATGAATTCTATTAAATATTTAAGAAACATACCAATGTCTCACAAGCTCTTTAAGAAAATAGGAGGATGGATGGGGCACCTGGGTGGTTCGGTCGGCTAAGCGTCTGACTCTTGATTTCAGCTCAGGTCATGATCTCAGTTTTGATGCTCTCATGGTTTGTCTGCTTACAGTGCACTGACAGTATGGAGCCTGCTTGGGATTCACTCTCTCCCTCACTCTGCTCCTCCCCCCTCTCGAAATAAATTAAAAAAACACTTAAAAATCTTTAAAAAAGAAACTAGGAGGTTGGAATATTTCCCATTTCATGAGCATCACTTTAATATGAAAATCTGGCAGTGATGTTACAAGAAAGAGAAAAAAGAAAAACAACATGAGATCAATATGACCCATGAACACAGACACAGAAATCCTTAGCAAAATACTAGCAAACTGAGTCCAGCAATTCTAAAAGAAACAACACATCATGGTGGGGGGTTATTTCAGCAATGTCAGAAAACCTAGAGGAAGACCTTTGAAGGTGGGGGTGGGTGTATGTCAATGGGAAGTAAGCAGTAAAAAGGGAGCACCTTCAGCTTCAGTAGTCTTGTTTCCATTCTTCTAGAAGCTGACATTTCTGGGATTTACCACATTCTAGGAAGCATGTTCAGAGCTATATGTGTAGTCTCTTGTTTAGTCTTTACAAGAACCCTGTGAGGTAGATACTCTTGTAGGCATTTTATAAACGAGTAAACTGAAGCAGAAAGAAACTTAAAAAAAAAAAAAACTGACCATAGTCCCATAGCTATTAGGATTTGGACCTAGATTGTCTGTCCCCAGATACTGCACTGCTTGCTAATGTACGACTCTTCAAAGAACTGCTCATTTTCTGTGCTTTTGCCTAGCAAGGCTTATTTCGTCACTCCTAAACATTTATCCACTTTTCAGTCCATAATTAAGAACTCCCATCTGAGTCAAAATATTAAGTAGTTCCAAATGCAGGATACTTCTAAAATAAAAGTATGTATATTAAATTATAAAACTTAACGATATACTAGTGTTGGAGATGTACTCCATTATCCTCTCCTACATTTTTATGTGGCTACAAATGTTGTGGTCTCCAAGAAGTAGAAAAAAAAAAAACCAAAAAACTTTCCCGTTCCTATGTGTAGAACAAAATGCTCCCCCTGCCCCAACGTGTAGACCTAATTTCAACACTGGCACTAAGACTTGATGGCATATGAACTTGGGTAAGGTCTTTAAAGCCCTATGAGCTTTAGCTCCCAGATTTGTAACAAAATGGAATGGTGTTGCCTCCCATGCAGAATAGAGTGAGGATGAAGAAGGTATCCAGTGTACCTCATTTTCTTTTCTTCCCTAGACTTTTCTCCTTCATGATGCTTCTTTAGAGTTTCAGAGATTAGAAAAGACTTTTCCAAACTTTTTTGATCCGTGTCCACAGTAATCACTTCATAAACCACTAGGACAATTATATACATAAGTATATGTAATGAAAGTGATCCCCTAATTTATTGTAAAAATTGGGAAAATTATTACTTTTGAAGATAATAACTGCTGATCCAACAGGAATAAACTGGGGGTGTTCTTGGAAAACGGAGCCACATGTCAGAAAAATACTTAACCTTATTTATTTTGATGCATCCTGTTAATTTATCATGTATTCTAGTTAATTATAAAAATGCTTTTCAGTATCTATTAAATTGATTTTGTAACCCACTAACGAATCCCTACCCAAGTATTTTGATTCCTTCTAAAGTCTTGTCTGACCGTTCCACCATTCTTGGGATCCAGAAGCGCTGAAGATTAGCATACACAAATATGGAGAAGTTCTGGAAAACTGAAGGGGTTCTAATTCCCATAGGTACACATATTCTGTTTCTCTTCATTCATTCATTACCTATTTTTTCATCCACTCATTCGTCAAATACTTGGAGCACTTTCTGTATTAACAAGTGCTGGTAATGATCAGATCCTGGATGCTGGAACCTGGTGGTCCCTACCCTTGAGGAATTCTTGCCTTCTGGCGGGGCAAACGCATCTGAAGGTACATCATTTCAGGACAGGGAGATGAGTGGTGCTGTACAGAGATGATCAAAAGGTCTTAGGAACCTGGAAGAAGGATCCACCAACTTCGGCAGGGAGGAAGGAGGGTTCCGGGGAGAAGAGTGACATTTAAATGTATGAAGTTCTCAAGGAAGGCATGGAGGCATCAGGGCGGCGGCGGAGCTACCGCCAACCAGCCTCTAGGCTGCTCCACGTGGCTCTTTCGCCAGGGCAGGAGCGGTTCTGGGGCTGACTTGCAGCCCCATCTACCCCTGCGGTATTTCTCAGATTTATTTTAAACGTCATGAGAGTACTCAACCCCGCTCTATTTTGGTCCCCCCAAACTAGCTGACCCATCCAACTTACCCTGCTTGAATTTTCTCCTAGCATTTTACACCTTCTAAATACACTATATAATTTACTTATCCGGTATGTTTACTACCTGTTTCGTCCTCCTGGAACTTAAGCTGAAGGAGAGGATTAGTCAGTTTCCTTTGCTTCGGTGTTCCGCCCGCCCCTTGCCTAGTCCGTTCACAACAGGTTCCTGATAAATAATGGGCATGACCTGAAAGAGCAAATTTCTGTATCCAAGACATAATTTCCATGGGCTCATTTCTGAAGGAAAGTGTAGAGGAAAATCAAGACCTACAAGGAACCATTTCTAATAACAGCCTTTTCGTCCCTCGCTTCAACAGTGTTTATTGATCACCTGCTCCCCATCAGCCCTGCTTTGAGCACTTGGATTTCAGAGAGGAGGACAGATCTTCTTTTCTGTCTTCTTGGCGTTCACGTGCCGGAATGGAAGCAGACGTTAATGAGCTATGTAATTGCAAATCTGAGAGATCTACAAAAGAACAAAAAAGTACAGGATGCTCTAAAAGCCTGAAACGGTAATACATGACTTGGGCTGGGAGGTCAGGGAAGTGATTTTTAAGCTGAGTAGAAATGAACTCAGTAAAAGAGAGGGGCGGGAGAGAGAGCATTCTAGCATGATTACAAAGGTCGAGGAGTGGGAGGGAGCCTGTGTGTGGGTGTGGCCTAGACAGTGAGGAGGAGGGGCTTAGTCTAACAGCGGAGGTGGGCGGAGCGAGGTGGGCGGGGCAGACCAGGTAGCTCCCTGGTGGGTGCATCAGGCGTTAAGGGACTGGCACTTTGGTCCGGAGCAAAGGGGAGCCCTGAGAGGGGTGTCACCTGGGGGATGTTGAAATGAAAACATAGTCAGGCTTAAGTGCAGACAGTGGATTAGGGAGTATCGCAGAGCAGGTATGGGGGAGTCCGAGAGGAGGGTGCTGTGGAGCTCAACGCGAGGTGTGATGGTCGGAGTGATGAAAAGCTGTGTGTAAGTTAGAGAAATAAGACATAAAATGGAAGTTAATGGCTTTTCTGTACTTTCAGAGATCGGTGACGGCTTGTATGTATAAGGCTTTTGTATGTTTCTATGAACCAAAGTAAAAATAAAGAAGCCTCTTGAATTGTTTGT
The DNA here is from genome assembly GCF_016509475.1 of Prionailurus bengalensis. NCBI lineage: Eukaryota > Metazoa > Chordata > Mammalia > Carnivora > Felidae > Prionailurus > Prionailurus bengalensis. The sequence goes on from NC_057344.1 coordinate 174,133,252, forward strand.
CAGCAGTCTCTGTGATATGTATATGGATGTTAGTAAGAAGTGAGCCCAGTCCACAGCGATCTAGTAGCCCCTGGGTGGCTGGTGGGTTTTCTGGGGATGCAAATGAGGGAATGCTATGGGGAAGGCCAGGTACAGACCAGGGGGAGATAATAAAAGAGGCCTGTGTACATGCAGACAACCGGTCATGCAACAGGACCCTCCCTCCTTTCCTGTCCTTCCTTCCAACCGTGCTTCTTCCTTTCCACATCCTTCTCTCAGCCTACAGTTTATGATTAGCGGTTCTTAATGTTCCTTGGAGCTTATCCCGAGAATAATGTGCATCTAATACACACAGAAAATGTCGCATTATATATCAGGAGCCCTGGGGCCCCAGACTGAGAATCTTTGACCTGTAGGGTTTGTAAAATCGCAATTCATAGACAAAAATAAATATATCTAGCCAATAAGTATATTAAAGGTGGTCAAGCTCACTAACCATCACTTGAACCAACCGGACATAACGTCTTTTATTGATCAGATCGGTAATGATTCAAAAACTTGATACAACCCGGCTCGGCCATGGTGGGAGGAAGTGAGTCCTCTTGTACACACAGGATAAGCACAAGATGGAACAGCTTTTTAGAGAGCAACTAGGCAGTAGCTTTCATAATTTTAAATGCCTAGATCCTTCAACCTAGTGATTCCAATCTTAAGAAACTATCCTTTAGGGAAACAAACATACGTGTGCAAATAGTCAAAGGTGTTCATTGCAGCAATGACTAGAAAATTGGGAACTGCTTAGATGACCACCAAGAGGGAAATGGTTATATACCATTTGGAACATACCCATGCCATACAGCACAATACTATGCAGTCCATAAGAATGAGCTTGGTCTGTACTGACAATATACTAAGTGAAAAAGGCAAATTGCAGACCAATATGTGTAGCACAATACAGTCTCTATCAGAGAACTCACAATATATCAGTGTTATATATAAATGCTTTTGTATACATTTAGAAAATAAATACATGGATGTACAAGAAACTCAAAATCGTGATTAATTCTGGGGAGTAGGATTTGGTTGAGTGGATGACTAAGGGAAGTCTCTGAATTTTCCTCCTTTATTTATGCACTTCTATACTGGTTGAATTTGTTTTAACAAGCCTATACTACTTTATCTTGATTCTTAAAAAAAAAATAATAATAATAAAGGTAGCATAAGAATTCTTCCCCTTCAGATTTTTTTCAATTGTACAGATCTAACTTTAAAATTTGAGCTGGGAAAAGAAGCAAACGGTTAAGATGTACCCTAGTGTCCTCCTCTGATGAAAATATTTCAGGGATGTCCCATGTGTCGGGAGTCAAGTCTAAACACCTTCCTGTAACACTTCAGGTTCTCCTAAATTTAGCCACTCCTCTACCCCTATAGTGTCTTCAGCAATCCTCCAACTCACAGCTTCCAGCCTCACTGGAACATGCTAGGATGTGGATTCCCCAGGATTATTGCTGCACGTTAGCTCTATCAGGTTGCTCACGCGCCTGTGAAGACACCCCCGGCTGCCTAACACTCATTCTGTTCTCTGAGACTCAGTTCAAGCATCTTCTCCAGAACATCCAGCCCTTTAGCCAGCTGCGCCCCAGTCTGGTAGGGTGTTGCTCTGAAATGTTCCATATCCCCAGGCATACACCCTGCATTATTTTACTTGTTGTACCCTACTGCCTCTTTAGTTTAGTATCCCGTTTCCCCTCTAGATGAGAACCTGCTGAACGCAGAAGTTGTGTTATGTGTCGCTTAGGTGCCCAATGTCTATCCCAGTGCCTGGCTGTTGGAAACTCTTACCAAGTGACTATTGGGTGGTACAGTGCTCACATCCTCTTTCTGGAACCCACTTATTGGCAGCTTCAAAGAAATACGGGAGACCAAATTTTAAAATTCCTCACGAGTTACTCTTTTTTTTACATAGGGCATAAATTAAAATTTAGAACCACAAAACCACAGCACTTTAGACCTGGAAAGGACTTAAGAGTTATCTAGAGAAGTTGTTTTCAATCAAGAGTCTGTGAGCTAGTGCAAGTCTGCATGCTCTGAGGCAAAATGAGAAAAATATGAGCAATGGAGCAGAGTTTTTAAAAAATTAGGTTAGATGCATTTGGTTTAAATGATGCTCTCTTATTCAGCTATTATGTCTCCCTTCCATTTTAAGGTTATTAATGAATTATGTGTGTATAGGGATTGTTTTTTAGTTTAGTTGGTCTATTATATAAAAAAAATCTGGAAACCCCAGATCTTGTGTCTTTCTCCTCAGAACTGAGACCCAGAGAGATTATCACTTTGCCCAGAGCCAACAAAGAAATACATGTTTCAGTTTAGTATCCTTCTGCTGGTGTGTGTAATGCAATTGTGTATGTATACAAGTATTATATATGTTTGGTGTAATTGGTTTTTTATTCAGTATTTCAAATCCAGAAATGCAGCAGTTAACATATTTGTTGTATTACAATGAGAAACAGGCTTCTTTTCGACAAGTGTCTATAGCCATATAGTATTTCTGCCTGTTAGTATTTGGTGAGGTTTGAAGAAACGTCAGTCTTGAAATTATATATACGCAATATTATTATTGACTTTGGTATGGAAATAAAGACTGTTTACTATCAATTTTTGGATGCTTTCTAAGTTTGAATGTGTTGCAAGTACCTTAAAGAAAGAATTTAAAGTGACTTTGAATTTGTCCATTGCTTCAACTCTGATTTTAAACATCTGAATGCTGTCCGACTAAGAAATTCCACTTCTAAGAGTTTATCATGAGAAAATAATGAGAGATGTGTTCGTTAAAGCATTTGTGGTAAAGATTAGAAAAAACACAAATGCCCAATAATATGGAATTGCTTAAATACATTTTCACATAGTTATGCATGGCTGTATGTTGATCTTCTTTTGGATACTTGTTTGTGTCTTCTCATTTTTATTTACCGCCCCTTATACTTAGATAAGTAAAAAGTTTTAAAATCCGTCTAGCTTAATATTGTCCAAAATAATGTTTCTTACCTGCTTTTCTTACGCTTTTTTCCAATTTGACATTATTGGTTAATACAATTTGACAGCCAATCAAAGTTCAGTATGTATAGACTCCAAATTTTATTTTTTCAAGTTTAGCTTTTACATCTTCTGTTATTAGGTAGCTTAGCTTAGTTTCAATACGCAACACGAGCTGCTGTCGATCAGCACACAGTCTGATGATGGAAAAGCGGTCATTCTCATTTTGAACACTATACTCTCTGGCAAGTTCATGTTTTAGACTTGTACATTCTAATTAACTATCAATAAGGACCAAGCACAACCATAAACACAAAGGTCTAAAGACATTTGAAGATGTAATCGGTCTCAGTATGTATTTTCCCTCTAGACCTGGCTGCCTCTTAGCTCAGAGTAGAAAATTTGGCCATGGGATTTACCAGGGTTGCAGGCTGTTGGCCAAAAAACCAGAAGGAATAGCATCCTTAGCATTTCCAGACCCCCCAAAAGCCTCTTTGAAAGAGGAGGACAAGAGATGCTTTATTACATCATAGTTATGTATGCCTGTGTGTGCACCTGCGTGTGTACCACCGTGTGAACCAGTGTGTGTGTGTTTGTGTGTGTGGCTGAGAGATGGGAGGGGGAGGCGGTGAGAGGGAGTGGGAAAGGGGAGAGGGAAAGGGAGAGAGAAAAGGTGAGTCAGACTGTGTTAAAGGTTCCTGGACTCTCTGGCACTACATTGATTTTTTTTTTTCAGGTAAGCTTCACACCCAGTGCAGAGCTCAAACTCAGAACCCCGAGATCAAGACCTGAGCTGAGATCAAGAGTCAGATGGTTAAACATCTGAGCCACCCAGCGCCCCTCTGGCACTAGATTAATTCTAATTTGCTGTTATAGCTTCTGATGGTTCTTCCCAGTAGTTGTTCTACTTTTAATTGGTTAATTAATGAGTTGTTCAAGGTCTGACTCTTTCTAGAACATAAGGCACATGAAGGCTGGAACCATGTGCCAGCCCCCAGTACCTAGCCCAGTGCTATTTGCATATGTAGTGAGGATTTAATAAATGGTTGGTAGAATAAATGCCTGTATGGGTTTTAAAAAACCTTATTTATTTCTGTTTGTACCTTGTCTAGCAGCTTCTATGGCTAGTATGGCTTTACATCTGCCAGCTGCTTCTTAAAGCCATTTCTACAAGAGGACCATTTTCATCAGACTGGGAGAGGGGCTTGTTGGCTATTTCTGCAGCAGGAGGGGAGGCGACCCTTCATCCTTAGTGAACTTTGGAAGGTGGGATCCAGGCCTCAGCCCTGTTCTGTGGTAGGCTCCTCCCTTTCCTAGCTGCTCCTACACTCTAGATAATTTGGTGACAAAAGCCAAGCATCTGTTTCAAGATTCTCAGGAACACAGGGCTGCAGCCTTTTTAGGACGACAGATTTGGATCACTGTATGGCTGTGGGAACTCCAGCCTGCTCATAAACAATGTATGCCTCCATCTTTAATCTGTGCAACATACTGTGCTTGCCTCCAGAGAGCTTGGTGAAGGCAGTGATTTTTGCCTGATTTGTTTGTTGCTCTGTCTCCATCTCTGAGGATGATGCATGAATGCCTGCTCTGTGGGCACTCAGAATCTATTTGCCGAATGAATGAACAAATGATGAAATGTCCTCATGGCCTTTGAATACCATCTTGTGTTTGATGCACCTTTTGGCTATAGCTCACCTGGTTAAAAACTTGAAATCTGGGGGCGCCTGGGTGGCGCAGTTGGTTAAGCGTCCGACTTCAGCCAGGTCACGATCTCGCGGTCCGTGAGTTTGAGCCCCGTGTCAGGCTCTGGGCTGATGGCTCAGAGCCTGGAGCCTGTTTCCGATTCTGTGTCTCCCTCTCTCTCTGCCCCTCCCCCGTTCATGCTCTGTCTCTCTCTGGCCCAAAAATAAATAAAAAACGTTGAAAAAAATTAAAAAAAAAAAAAACTTGAAATCTGTGCTATTTATGAAGAGGGCAGCCCTTTGCTAACCCTCGCCCCCAAATAACAGTTCCAATACTCTGCTACACAGTCCTAAACTGGATTCCACTTCTCCCATTTCCTCTTACGGAACATGCCAGACCCTTACTATGGGCAATCATGTGCTAGTCTGTATGTTATAAATTTCCAAATTTTCTGATCAACCACAGATTTTATAAATGTAAAAAATCAGCTTTTTGGGTTTTTTGATAAAATGCTACATTTTCAAATCATTCTTTTCCATAAGAATACCAATTTTTGCTATGTGATTCGGAATTAGACAAGTGGAGATAAATATATACTAAATTTAAAATTAGTCTGCCTTCTTTTATAAACAACAGAAACTTCGTCACTCTCAGTTTGCCTTGTCTGGCAGGAAACTCAGAACTAAGATTTGTGCCCTTTTGTGCTATCTATATTTACCCTCAATTTTCTGAAACCATGGTTTCACCTCTGTTTCCCTTCCTTACCTTGTTCTTTTAATCTTCTAAAAAAAATAAATGGCATCATGTTTTGTTGAAAGTGCCCTCAAATTCTTTTCCAGTAAATCCAAAATTATAATTAATGAGAAGAAAACTACTTCCCAAACCATTCACAGGTCCGTTTCAAAGCCTGCATTCCAAGAGTCTATCAGTGCCCCCTTCCAACTCACTGGATATCAACTTTCTTAACGAGTTTGATTTCTGTAGCACTCACAGGCACCGGAAAACACGCATGATGTGCGAGAACATGAGCGTGCAGCAGAAGGAACCCGGGTGTGCAGTTAGGGTGTGCAGACAGCAGAACTGGGTTCTTGTTACAATTCCACTTACTAGCGGAATAATCTTGGACAAGTCACTTAACCTCTCTGTGCCTCAATGTCTTTTCTGGACCCTGGGTATAAAATCACGTGCTGTGCTTACTGCATTGGGTTCTCGTGATGTGAATGAAATAACACGTGTCCGTGTGTTTTGTAAACATTACAGTTGTCTGCATTCCTGTGCCCCCCACACATCTGTATGTTCTTCAAGACCAGGGACGACACGTGGTTCATACTGTGTTCCCAGGGCCTTGTTTGTTGACCTGAAGATGTACTTTAAGAGAGGGCACTAGATGTGGGTGAAATGAAGTTACCCATTCTTTTATTTCAGAAATGTGTCATTGGTGTCTGGTTATTAACAAACCTTCATTGGGCAGCTGGATTTAATTGAGTACCTTCTGCATGCTTTCTTCTGCCTCTAGGATATTGAATTGAAGAAGAAGTATAGAAAATAAACAGAAAAATGGAAGTACATGAACACACATACACTCATACACACCCCTTTATAGATTCATAAATGTCAGGGGTCACCAAATGGTGACGTCAGGGCAAAATCTGCCTCCAGACATGCCTTATTTGGCTCAAACATTAATTTTTAAGATGTAACCCAATAAGGGGCGCCTGGCTGGCTCAGTTGGTGGAGCATGTGACTCTTGATCTTGGGGTTATGAGTTCAAGCCCCGTGATGAGTGCAGGAATTACTTAATAAAATCTTTAAAAAAAAATGTAACCCAATAATTTGAAATCCAAAAATGTGGATTTTTTTTTCTTCTCTTGAAATTGTGAATGGCTGGCCACACTAGGCCAGGGACCTCTGAGCAGGATAGCTGGCCGATGCAGCAGTCACCATTTTAGGCACATCCCTGACAGTTCACCACAGAGGCAGCCCCATCACTTCCTGTTGTCTCCTGAACACCAAGGCAGATGGGAGCTGCTGCTTGTTATTCACATTTATTATGTTTGTGCTTAAATAGCATTTGCTGCACACCAGTCACTATTGTAAGCTCGTTGGTTACCTCCCTACCTATTACAGGTAAAGAAACTGAGGCAGAGTCAGTGCATGGTGGATCCAGGATCCCAGCCCTGTTCATCTGGCTTCCAAGTTCTCACTATTAGTCACTCAGCTATGTCACATCTCGGAGGGATGGAGGGGTGCGCGGGGAGGAGGAGATCAAAAATCATACCTAACTACAGTGCAAAGTTGTGCCAGAACCCCTGGTCCAGAGCAATGTGCTCTGTCTAATTAGAGGAGGATTCACAAAGGAAGTGTGCAAAGTTGAAGAATTTTGAAGATAAAAAGAATCATGAGCCCAGGCATGTTATATGTGCTGTGCAGAGGCTCGCTCGAGACCTGAGAGCCGGGCATACGGAGGGCAGGCCCGGCTAATGTAGCTGAATGAGGCGCTGACAGAAGACAGACAGGAGGTGAGGTGGGGTAGCTGTGCCCCGCGGCCTGGAGCTGGGATCTGATACCCGAGGAAAGTAGACTGACCTGGGCGGGTGAGGGAGAGAGGGAGGCGATAAGGTCGAAGTCCTGTTTGACCAACGCGATGTGGGATGAATCGGCATTCTTACAGGAGTCCTGCTGAACTTCATTCATTGCTTTCACAATATAAGAAAGTTTTGTAACACAGGTGTCCCTATAATACTGGCCCGACTGTTTACTTCTGCTTCAGTCCCTGAGCTTATGAGCAAATACTTCAGGCACTATAACGAGCAGAAACTTGAGACAGAGCTTATCTTGTAATGCTGGGTTTTGCATCACATCCAGGGTGTGGTGTTACTTTAGAAGGCAAGTTCAATAATTACGTGTTTACAGATTGAGCAAACGTGCATGCATCCTGAGACGGCTCAGAATTTATACTTTGAGAGCCCAGTGGACTAACTTATTCAGCTGGACAGGAGGCTCAGTACCTGGATGTATCAAGTGGTCACAATATATTCTCTCTCTCTCTCTGTATGTAATATACACATACATACTATATATATGTATGTACATACTCAATATATATGTGTATATATACATATGTATTTATACACATACATACTTACATTGGACATTTATGCAGCAGCTTGTACTTAATCACACTTATTTACAAAATAGTTCAGGAAAGCTTGGAGATGTTAAGTGAATTGAAGCTAATTCAGGCAATCCCAGGTCATTGACCTGCTCAGTGTGTCCTCTATTTTTCACGTGTGATCTATTAACTACAGTACTTTGTGTTTTGATGTTCTCGAATAACCTAATGAAGTGACACAGATTAGGGTTACAAGCATTAGGGTGACCTAAACTGCCTTTTTGAGAAAATAAAAATGCTGATTAAACAGATTCTTTTTCTCTCGCCTGGAGAGAGATTGGAACCAGGTTGACTTCTCTGCTCTTGATAGAGCTTGTCGACTATTGTCATACAGTAAGTGTTTATAAGCGTCAGGACTAATGATCTACAGCTCACACATCCAGCTAGTCTCTGGTTTCCCTGGTTTATTACCCTTAGATGATTTCTTCCTTTTCTATCTTTGCATTTTCAAGGACAGTGCAAGGCATAATAGTTATCTGATTCAGGGCTTTCTAAACACATTTGAAATATGGCGATCACTTGTTATTCTAGCTCAATAATAAACCTAAAGGCAAGCTTTCAAGCACCGACTTGTCCTTTCCCTCCTAATTCCAGCTACTGCTCACTTAAAGTGCAGGGCTTTGGAATTATCTGCTTAATTGGGCTACATGTCACTGCTGTCTGTAGAAGTGGCTTTAAGATGCAGGTGTTGGCTTTTTGGGCCTCCTTTGCTGTGATTTTACATGTCTTGTTTTCATTGCTACACTTGCTCCCAGGACCAGGCAACATCCTTAGGCTCCCCTGGGGCAAATAGGAAGGGGCACACCTTAGATTGTTCTATTCCTTTTGAAGTAGATGCCATCTGAGTTTGGCCCTCCTTTGCTCTGGTTATTCAGAGGTTCTGGACTTCAGTTTCTGCCCCTTTTGGAATGGTCACCAAAGTCCACATGGAGACTTGTGGTGTACTTAGAGCTATGGTAGGAGAAGTATGAAATTTCTTCCCAGAGGACGTGGTTCCTGCCCCCTCAGAACCAGTCAGGGGAAGGCCATGTTTGGAACGGTAACCCATCCTAGTCCACTGTCAGTTTCCTTACTTGTAAAGTGTAAGCATCCTACAAGATTGCCTCTAACAAGATGGCCTTTTCTGATCAGATATTCTATGAGCCAAAGAAGGCTAAGAACACATATAAACTGAGAATTCTGGAATTTTAAGAATCGTCTGACAAAATGAGACTCTGGCAGCAACCAACGGGACCGAGAGCTTGCAGACAAAGGGAATTAAGGTCGAACCCAGTTCTGCCAATTTCTTGCTCTGTGACCTTCAGAACTGACTCCTCTCTAGGCCTTAGGCTTCTCCCCCTTAAAATGGAAATGCTACTATCTCCACAGCAGATTTGTTTTAAGGACTTAATAAATTGTACACAGTGCGTTTTAAGTGCTACATGCTTGGCTGGCACATTGCAGTCACTCTGTGCATGGTGAGAGTTACTGTGCTAACAGGAATCTTATGCGAATATGATTTTTTGGAATGGCTGAGGGTTTGGAATAGATTCGGTCTACGGGAGATGGCATAAGAAGACTTGGAAGTGGAAGAAGGACTAAGAATGGCTTCGAGGTTAGAGTAGCTGCTGAAGGAAATGATGCAAAGGATGTGAAAAGAAACTGGGGCGAAGGGCACTGATGGGCAAGACCATTTAGTCACTCACTTGTAGCCCTTGTCACAAGTGTAGATACTTTTGATGAGAAAATCTCCTCATTATCGGTACAGTCTTATGTCTCGTCCAGCGTTTTCCAGACACAGAGTCAAGCTTTGTATTCAGAGACGATGATGTACTCATGACACATGGTTACTCTTGTTATCCATAACAGATAAGGTGGTGTCCGAAAAGGCCCACTCAGGATCAGCATTTCTTTCTCCAGCGTCCAGATACGGAGATTGGCTATATTTTGCAGCTATCAATGCTTATGGTGCCCATCGCTTTCAGTATTTCTGCATACAGCTGGATCTTTGCCAACCTTGCCTTCCTTCAGGTCCTGTAGGTCTCCGGGAATTTTTGGAGTCCTCGAAATTCTTTGCAGAATTGCATGTACATGAGCATATGCGCGTTGGGGGTGGAGGGGGGCGGGGAGGGGAGGTGGGACCCTGGCAAGAGCAAAGGGATCAGACTTAAAGAAGGCAAAAACTGCTGCCGAAGGTGTCTAATAACAGGAAACAATGAAAGTGACTTCACGAGATGAAAAAATGGCAAAACACAAACACAGAGAAGCCCCCCAATACCTATTTGCTTTAATACCCCCACACCTTCTCCTTTCCTCTAACAAACAATATAATGATGGAGTCTCTTTCACAAGGTGTTTCCCAGTTTCAGGCTAGCTGTTAATGACATAATTCAGGGTCTGGCTGAATGGTCGGGGGGGAATCTGTGGTGAGTGGCTATGGAGACTTTGCACTTTTTTCATTATCCCTTTTAGAAAGGGCTTAAGTTTTTAATTTTTTTTTTTTTTAAGGAAAGCTAAAGTGTCTGAGCATAAAGCTTCCAGGGAAAGAAATGAAACCGATTTTGACACCACCAACCTAAAAGTGTAAAGTAAAAGTGACAGGATGAGATTTTTAAAAGAAAAGAAGGAAAAGTGCTTGTTTTCCAGATTTTATTGCAAAGAGAATCAGCCCTTTGTGCTGGCTTTGTCTCCAGGCCAGCAAGGGCCACAGGGCCACACCCCAAGGCAGCTTTGGATCCTTTCATTTTCTTCTTCTTCCTCCCCTTCCTCCTCCTCCCCTTCCTCTTCCTCCCCTTCCTGCTCCTCCTCTTCCTCCTCCTCCTCTTCCTCCTCCTCCTTTTCCTCTTTCTGTTTCTGAGTCTATCTCTCTCTTTCTGTGTCCTTCAGTCCCTGTGTCCCTCTCTTTTCTCTCTCTCTCTCTCTCTCACACACACACACACACACATTCGCTCATCTTTAAAAGGTACAACCTTCATTATATCCCCAGTGTCGGGACTTGGAACATCTTAAGGGAATGCTGATCGCTATTAACCTGGCTTGGGAAAGGAACTGAATTTTAGTTGAATCTGATTTGAAAATACAAAGCTCTTTTAGGAAAGGGGAAGAAATCAATTAATAGAATTCGTTGGGTCCAAAGCTTCTATTAAGCCCTCTGAAGGAGTTAAAAGCCCACAGTTAATTATTCACCAAATATGACAGCATGCATATTATACCATATATTATACTCTAGAAGTTTACGTACTAGCATGGGAGACAGGTCTCATAACTCTGAATCAACCAAAGAGAATAAAGTACACTCAGACTTCCAAGAAGGGAAATATTCAGTGGGCTGGAAGAATACATCGGATCACTAACAGACAAATATTGAATGTCCTTCAGTAGGGGAATGGTTAAATAAAAGTGGTACTTTCAAATGAGGGAGTACTATTCAGCAGCCAAAGTATTGAAATAAATTTAAATGTAGTTGCATGAGTAAGCCTCAAAGTAGTATTGAACGAATAAAGCAGCTTTAGGTTTATGTATATACCAACTATGTAAAATAAAATAACATAAAATAACATTATTTATTCTGTGTGTGTGTGTTTCTTTTTAAAGATCTAGAAGGAGTGTCTGGGTGGCTCAGTTGGCTGAGTGTCTGACTCGTGATTTTGGCTTCAGGTCATAATCCCAGTCTTGTGGGATTGAGCCTCGAGTCAGTGTGGAGTCTCTCTCTCTCTCTCTCTCTCTCTGCCCCCCCCCCCTCGCTTGTGCTGCTCTCTTTCTCCCTCTCTCCCTTTCAAAAATTTTTTTTAATTTAATTTAATTTAATTTACAAAGATCTAGAAGGAGATACATTGAACTCCTCCGAATCATGGCTACTTTTTGAGGATAGCAAGATCAGGAAAAGGGTGCCAGTCAAAGGTATCTTTAGTTTCATCTGTTTTGTGCTGGTTTTGTATTTGGTGATTTACTTTGGTGACCAGGAGTCTCGAGGCCCAGCTTTCTTCTGCAGAAAGCAGTGAAAGGTTTTATAAATATCCTGTCTTCTCCTCATGTACCGCATGACTTCCTGATAGCTGGGGCCTTTCAGAGGTCCCAAGAGCTGGCTCTCTTCCAGTTTTTTTAGAGGTGTCCAGCACAGAAATAAGTGAAGAAATGCCAGAAGATGTTACGACCAGCACAGTACAATTAAGTGTTTGTGTTTAGCCAGTAAAATTTGTGCAATGAGCCCTCACTCCGCAGTCCTGTCGCTGTATGTCTGGGAGGCCATCAGACATCTGCGTTTTCAGTCTTCAGCTACGGTTCTCCTGCAGCACTTCTCCAAGGAGCCCCAGGGAAGCAGACAAAGGCCCCGCGTGAAACAGGCTGATGCACAGATGATGGGAGGACCTGAGAAGGCCAGTGCCTTCCTCTTCTAGTGCCTTCTAGTGCCTTCCTCTTTCCCCAGGCTCGCATCTACAGCATCTCTCCTACAACATGGTTCCGTCTTAGCACTATGCAGTTGTCCTAGATCATCGACTAGAGAAAATCGTACCTTTCTAACCATCCTCCGTCTCCTCCATTCGGGTCATTTAAGGCCAAACAGGCTTTCAGTACACACCCCGTGCCAGCCCAACCCCAACCAGCCTCTCCCACCACCACCCACCCCCTCAAGGGGAGAATTGGGCCAAATGAATCACTATGGGTTCACAGGCCTGTAAAATATCCAGTCACTTTATTTTTAAGTAGGAAACGTTCACCCTAAGAAAAAGTTGCAGGGGCACCTGGGTGGCTAAGGCGGTTAAGCTTCCGATTTCCACTCAGGTCGTGACCTCATGGTTTGTGGGTTCGAGGCCGCATTGGGCTCTGTGGTGACAGCTCAGAGCCTGGAGCCTGATTTGGATTTTGCATATCTTTCTCTGTCCCTCCTATGCTCACACACACACACTCTCTCTCTCAAAAAAAAAAAATAAAATAAACAAACATTAAAAAATTGTTTTAAAAAGAAAAAAGTTGCAAAGAGACATAAAATATTAAAATGTGCATCTATTTCCGGTTATAAAAGCAAATGGATTTCGGTTTAGTCTTTACTGTTGCATTTGGTGAAAAACTTGCATAAGTATCTGGAACAGTTAATATCTTTAACCAATTATGAACACCCTTTTAAAATGTTTTGAAGAGGTTTGTTCCTCCTGTCTCCCTCTTTTTAATATTGTATTAAGATTTTACATATAATCTAAAGTGTTCTCATTATGACAGCACTACTCGTCTTTTGAAGAACACATTCATCTAAATAAACACACTCCCAAGTGAACCAAATGTTAATGCACATTTTATTGGATGAAAAGGCAAACAATATAATTATACTTGAATTTCAGAAAATCAAAGGTAGTAAAACAAAGTTTACACCAGAGCCCAGGGCCGGGTTTATAAGTTAGCCATACACACGCACGTTCTCCCCAAGCCATACGAGTTTAGAAAGTTTGCTAACATGAGCTGAGGGTTACTGCACCAGACTAACAAAAAGGAAAATGTCTATCAGTTTTTCTTTTGTTCTTTCCAGATCCTGTTCAAGTATACACTGAGCCAGCAGGGTCACCAGAAAGCTATTGGGCCCTGGCTGAAGCACATTATGCAGGGTGAATTTCTTCTGGAATGTTGCCAAGGGTTTTTTCTGCTTCTGTGGTAGGCATTTCTTGAACATTGTCATTTAGCCAAGCCAAGAACATTTGCTTAAAGGATAGAAAATGTTTAAAAATTCTTGTTTGTTTAAAAGCAGGTTAAGTAGCAATATGATCTTAGGGCAGAGAAAAGCCCCTCTGTCTCTAAAGTGATCGGATTTGGTTATTTAAAAATTTTGGCTTTAAACAGATTCTAGTTTTTCCTAAAATAGTTACACATATATTAATACTGTCTTCTAGAAAGTATCTTCCAGGACCTACTTTTCTTTAATGTGATTAGCTGTTTTTCAAAACGGAGTTTTCACTGTAGAGAGTTCACACATGTTGGTGTATATAGGAGACACTAGCAATAGCTAAGAGAATTTGGAAGGGCAGAGAACATGCTAAAATAGAATTTCTTTTTTCACTTTCAATTAATTCTAGAACTACACCACAAAAAAACCTAAAAGGAAAACACGAAAGTGTCTTTAAATGAGAGCAGATAATATTTTAAAAGTATTGCAAATCTGACTATAAATTCCAAGTTCAAATTTTTGACATGTAAAGAATACAATGCCTAAACATCTCCCCCCGAAAGTATTCTCTAACAAATAGTGAAATCTCATCCCAAACCACCCCACTTTAACAAAGTCTTAATTTGTACCAAAGTTCTCATCATATTCTCTGTTAAATCCAGTAATATACAAGGGCTCTCTCTCTAAACGTGTCATGGAAAAATCCTAAATATAAGAATTTGAATATTGTTTCTGCCATTCACTAGCTGTGTGATCTTGGGGAAATGACTTAGCTTCTCTGAGCGTCAGGGGCCTCATCTGCAAAATAAGAATGATAACACCTCTCATGGGACTGCTGTGAAGACTGGAGATGCCTGTAAGGAGTCTCAGGTGCTTTGTAAAGGCTTCAAAAACTCTTCCTTCCTTTCTGGTCTTCCCCAATCCATTCCACTACTACAAATCAATCTGGAGAGTTAAATAGGCAACACTGTGATCTAAGTTAGGATTGTGTTGTTTTTGTGTTAGGATATTTCTAGCTGCTGCATTTTATACTTAGACATGAAATCTACAAGTTTCCGTAAACATTCTTTAACCAAATTAATCTGTGTTTGTTTTGATGAAGATAGGACTGATTCTGACATATTGGGAGAACCAAATGATAATGCAAAAGAACTTTGTTTCTAAAGAGCAGACTCTTTCATGAAAACGCACGAAGTGAAAAGTAAATATGATGCCACCTTCTCCTGCTCAGTATTTAAATGAACTCGTAAGGAAAAACACGGCAATTCTCCTTTTATACCTAAATCCTATGGCTTTTGCTGCCTCCTGTATGCGAGTTCGGGCTATGAACCTCAACTTGGCTCTCTTCAATTGAGGTCTGTTACGTACTTGGCACGTTCCCACAACCGAACCTCAGAGCTCCGTCCTTAGCTTGAACCTGCAGTTCCAGTGTTCAGCTGAGAGGGCTCTGCACTTCCCGGCCGCTCAGGTCCCCGTAAGCGCCGGCCGCAGCCTTTCATACCCTGGTTTCTTGGCTAGTTTAGACACTTACACACATTTGGGTGTTCCAGTTTCTGTAACTTTGTTTTGGTTCTTTAAAAACAGCTCTTCCCCCACCCCTGGCACATCACCATCTCTCCAAGGCACTCATTGTGAGATGGAAGGCTGGTGCCTGTCATTTGCATTCCAGATCCAAACGAACAGAATCTAGACTTTTTTCTTTCTTTTCTCTCCCTCTCCCTCTCCCTCTCCCTCTCCCTCTCCCTCTCCCTCTCCCTCTCCGTCTCTCTCTCTCTCTCTCTCTCTCTCTTTTGGTGTCATGACAAACAAAAGAGGATATGAGATATATTTATTTCGTAAAATGCAGAAGTATCAATTCCAGAACATGTTGCGTTTTCCTCGTTCACTTTGAGTTGTTTATGTAAACCGTAACCCCTATTTTTAATAGATATGAAGAAAGGTGAATTTGGTGGAGATGTTGGGAGGGAAGGTGGTGATTTGGAAAAATGCGTTCTCATTTGCCATGAGGCATTTAATTTCTGGAAGGAACATATATAACGGCAAGTAAAATGTCCTGGTTTCTGAGGCCAAGGATTTGTGTTGTGTGTGCGTGTTGTGAGTCTTGCAGCTGCTGGGTCCAGGCTGACACACACTGTTGGCTTCTGTGGCTGTTCCCCTGCATGCTATGCTCTCCCAAGGCAAAGTGGCTTGCAGATGGGCCAGGGTCTTTGGGTAAAGAAGAATAAATCTGATATATAAATTCATAGCAGTTAATTTAATTTCTTCAAGAAACCATTCAAAAAGAGAATGTCAGGAAAGGGTCTGAGCCAAATAACAACCTCCCTCAGATTCTGGGTTGGGGGTGGAGTTGGAGGCAGAACTGATGTAATATGATGTAAATGGGGTTTTTAAAATATTTATACATGGATGATCTTAAGAGAGCATCCTTCTTTTTTTAAATGTTTATTTATTTTTGAGAGTAAGGTGGGGGTGGGGAGGGGAGAGAGAGAGAGAACATGAGCAGGGGATGGGTAGACAGAAAGGGGGACAGACATCCCAAGCAGGCTCTGTGCTCATAGCAGACAGCTCGATGAGGGGCTTGAACCCACTAGCCATGAGACCATGACCTGAGCCAAAGTCAGTCACTTCACTGAGCCACCCAGGTGCCCCGGGGTTCTTAAATATTGAAAAATATTTCTTGAGATGATAGTACTGAGAATCTATGGGTCAATATAATGCCTTTTAGCATGATAAGTTTGGGTTAGAGTTAAGTGTTAAGGTTTGGAGAGTCTACAGCTCAGACGTCAGCCTTTCTTTCCACTTGCCCTCTTCCTCCCGCTGCCTTTTCCCTCTCTTCCCCTCTCTTCCCCTCTCCTGTTTTGCCATGGGCAGGAGACTTGTCTTCTTCGAGAAACTCAGGATGTAGTAAAGGAGGCCTCCAGGCAAATGAATGCAGATAGCCCAGACTGGAAAGGGTATGTACCCACCACAAAGGGAATTCAGAAGCAATCAGTCATGAAAGGCTTCATGGAGGAAGTGACTTGCAGATGACAAGACAGACAGGAAGTGAGGAGGGAGTGGTGGTAATGAGATCCTGTGGAACTAGTTCAGGCCAAGGGAGGAAAGCGTATCAATAGTACTGCTGATAAGAACACCCAGCGGTTGTTGAGAGTTTATGATGTGCGGCCACCTGCTAACCATTTTACATGGATTGTCTCATTTAATTCTCACGTAAAACCTTTGGGGCAGATTTTCTCCCTGTTTTAATCAAGGGAAACCACTGAGGCAGGGCAAAGTTATGCTACTTGCCCACGGTTGCACAGCTAGTGAGTGGTAGGCCAGGATTTGAACTCCAGAGTCTGGGCTCTTAACCTCTTTGCAGGAAGGATCTGGTTTTTTGTGGGGGAAGAGGGAAGGGTGGGAGTTCAGTTTTGTGTTGTTTTGTTGTTTTAATTCCTTTGTTTATATTTGTATGGAAGCAAAACTTTTCTTAAATTTTTCTTCTGGGAGTGTGTGGAAAGTAAGTTGTAGATGGTTTGGACAACAGAGAGGGGTATGCTTGGAGGTAGAAGAAGGGTTAAGAGACCCACTGCTATCCTAGGTAAAAGATATTGATGATGATGATGATGATGAAGATGGTGGTGATGATGATGAAGATGATGGTTATTATTTTACTGAGCACTTACTATGTGCCACCACATCTTTTATAATCCTTACATTGGCCCCATGAGACAGAGAGTTACGCTTTCAATTTGCAAATGAAGAGACTGAGGCTCTCAGAGGCAAAGTAACTTGTCCCAGGTCACACACTGCACGAAGGAGGCAGAGCCAGGATATGGTTGCAGGTCTGTCTGATGTCAGACTTAACCCTTAAACTTGGACAGCATGCTATGGTAAGTGACAGAGGCATACTCAGGGAGGTGTAAGACTCCTGAAGTGTCATCCAAGGGTGGAGATGTCTAGGGACCAATAGAAATACACACATTTGGCAACTTGGAAGTTGACAGATGAATGAAGCCAAGGGAATAGATGTGTGGAGGGAAGAGCTGGGTAGGAATGGTGTCCTGGGGACCATTCCACAGAGGGAGACAAGACCGAATGAAAGACCTTCAGAAGGTGGGGAATGAAGACCCTGCCCCTTGGCTCTGGAGCTTGTTTGCTGAGTAGTGGTAGACGAGCCCCTCACCTGGCATTTTGACCTCTGCCTCTGTAAAAGCAAAGGAAGGGACCCATGTTCCTTTTTCTTTTTTTAAGATTTTTTTTAAAGTAATCTCTACACCCAATGTGGGGCTCGAACCCACAACCCCAAGATCAAGAGTCACATGCCCTACTGACTGAGCCAGCCACGCACCCTGGAACATCATTCCTAGATGACTTCACAAGATTTTTTGCGATCATCAGTGAGGGGCTGGACATAAACATGTTTTAAGAACTCCAAAGTTCTTTATAGTCTAATGTGTATGGAGACAAGAAGGGAGGCAGTGGAGGGGTCTGAACCCAATAAGTGGGCTGAGGATCCTAGGGGAGCAGACCTGTGAGCTTTTTAGATGCAACACGAAGTAAGTTACCTAGATATGCCTGTGGGTTGGGTCCAGATGGAAACCCTGGAAGAAATACCACCCTAACAAAGATTTAAAAGTAGGACAAGAGAGAGAGGAACAGGAAGAGAAAAACTCAGGAATGTAAGTGAAGAGGTTGATGCCACAGGAGGAGTCCCAGCCTAGGCCTGTGAGTCAGGGACTCCTACCCCAACTTTGGCCCCCACAGGTTCTTTGACTGAGAATACATGGCTTCCACTTTCTGGGCCTCAGTCTTGATCTCTGCAAAAATGATATAGTTGGTTGGCGTGGATGATGAACCCAACAGCCCAAACTGGGAATGACAAGTATTACTAGGCCTCGCCCCACATCTAGGGCTGTGCTGAACGTGGTGTCGACAAGGGCAGTGAGGCCAGGAACACAGGAGTCACGGCGGATGAGTGAAATCTGCCGGTGGTATGTGACTGGGGAGGTGCTTCATTCAGGCCTCACATTTGTCCCTTCCAGCCCTGGACCCCCCAAACAGGAGACTCCCAATCCAGGAAACTGAAGGGTCTGAGGAAAGTCCTTTCTGGAATTCTAGGGATAAGGTAATCGCTCATGAGAGATCAGCCATGTGGCCTCACATCTAGGGGCAGACCCGGGCCCTTGGGAAAAAGTCTCTGCTTTGTGAGAAGGCTAAAAGAGAGCACAATCTGGGAGTGGCCAGATTCTTCTGATAGGTGACTCCTGGGGTCTGGGCCAAGAAAGGGTTTTGGACAGGAAGAGGATTCACAACAGGGCATGCTTGAGAGGAATTGTTTAAGGCTTTAAACCCTTGCCAAGGCGGAGAGCATCGGCCTGGACCTATAAGTTACTTTAGCTATATATAGCGTGTAACCTGAAAATGCCTTGCTGGGCAGCATTTGTGTTTTTGACCTCACAGTGTGTGCTTCATGTGGAGGATGGAGTGGGGGCAGGGATTCTGCCTGAGACAGACAAAAGTGGGGAGGCACTGGCTTTGAAGACCACATTTCCTCCCTTTTTATGCCTGGGGTGTAACCAGAGACCAGAGTCAACAAGGAATCTGGCTCAGGACTGCTTTTGTTTGCAGCTCTCCATGGGGCGTGACTTGCTTTGTTCAGAGGTCAGTCGATTGTAAATTGTGTAATTTCGGGTTCTGCTGAACCAGGGTAGGGGAGACTTTTGAGGGGGTTGGCAGGAAAGGGGTGGATGGTGTCACTCAGGCATCTAGGAAACTCTTGCAGCCTCTAAGACCAGACCTGGACACATGGAATTCTCCCATTCATAGGTGAGCAGAAAATACATGTGGATTTGGGTGTTAACCTCTGACTTTGCTTTAGCAAATTGATCAATGTCAAATATCCTAAACAAGGTAATATCCTGAGTTCAGAGGGAGCAAAAACAATAAAAGCAATGATTTTGTATGCTTGATTACACTCTTCTGGTTACAACTATCGGTCATTGCCTACGAAGATATACATGTATACCCTGTGCTATGGGAATGGTACCATGCTGGAAACTGCTAAAGGTCTCAATCATTTTTTGGTCTACATTTCCCCTTCTCTCCCCTGTGGCTAGCACAGGACCTGGTATTTATTCATGCACCCAGCAAAAATCTGTTTAGCATTTATCTTATTCCAACCACTATTCTACCGGCTAGAGATACAGAAATCAAACAAGCTCTTGCTGTCTTAGAACTTACAACGTACTGAGTCAGGGCAGACAATAGAATTAATATATTGTATAATAGACCAAGTAGCAAGACATATCATGAAGAAATGTAAAGAGAGATACAGAAGATAGTGAGGGGCAGTATCTCCGGAAGTGAAGTTGGAGAAGAGGTGAGTGGGTGATCCCTGAGGCTGACTGAAGGAAGTGTGTCCAAGAAGAGGGGGGATTTCAGAGAGGGTGCAGGGGAAGTGGTGGGAGGTGAGGTCAGAGGGGAGTCAGAGGCAAAGGTAGACCTTGTGGGGCACTGCAAGGCTTTGAATTTTATGCTGAAAGAGATGAGAGGCTTCTGGAGGATTTTCAACAGAAGCGAGACAGGATGATTCTGGCTACAAATTTTAAAATAAATTCAAGAGGGCAAAGATGGGAGCAGAGGAGCAGCATCCAATAATCTAAGCAAGAGATGATAGTGACTTGGGCTGAGGATTTACCAGGTTCTAGACGTTTTGAAGGATTCGTTGGCAAGATCGAAGTAGATTACTACTTAGCAGGAGAGAAGTAAGGATGAATCAAAGGCTTGGGTCTGAGCAGCTGGAGGAATAGAGCTGTTGTTTATTAAGATAAGGAAGGCTGGTGGAGGGACAGGTTTGGAAATAAAGGATCCAAAGTTTGGTTTTAGGATTGGTTAAGTTTAAGATGCCTAATGACCAACTAGTAGAGAGGCTCAATAGGTTGTTGGATGCACGAGTCTGGAGTTCACGGGAGAGGATGGGGCTACAGGTATAAATTTGGGAGTGGAAAGCATATGAAAAATTAAAGCTATAGGTGGGAGGAGGTCACCTAGGAAGATAGAGTATAGATGGAGAGGAAAAGCAATCCAGGAGTGAACCTCGGAGACTCCAACGTTAGTGGTTAGGGATATGAGAGGAACCAGCCAAGGTGATGAGGAGGAACCAGTGAGACAGGAAGAGAGAGTGATGTCCCAGGAAACAAGGGGAGAAGCCTGTTTCAAGTTGGGAGTGTCCAACTGGGTCACATGCTGCTGATAGGTCAAATATGAAGAGGACTTAAAATTAGTCATTGGATTTGGAACATGGAAGTCATTGGTGAGTTTCACAAAAGCAGTTTTAGTGGAATTGTGGGGAGGAAAGCCTGATCTGGAGTAGTTTCAAAACAGTATGAAAAAATAAGTGGAGATAATGAATATGTAAATAATTCGTTCAAGAAATTTCATTATAAAAAGGAGCCAAAAAACAAAAAAAATCAAGGCAGTTGCCAGAGGAAGAAATATCAGTGTCTAATATGGCTCAATAGCCTGCCAGAAACTGCTTTTCAAACAGTGGGTTGTTCTTTTCTGAAGAAGGCAGTTCCAGAAGAACCTAGAAATCTCTCCTGGGACTCTCCTATTAGGGGTTGCTAAAGTCTCCCTATCTGTTACAGGTAGCTCTAGCACCACTGGGTCGGCCAGATCACAGGCGCCAAGGGTACCTTGCATGGCAAGCTGGCTCTGCTGCAGACCCTCTCTTGCTCTGGGTTCATTCAAAACTACAAACACCTTGAATCACCCAACACATACATTGGAGCAGTATTCCCTATTACAGCTTATGTTTCTCTAAAACCCAAAGGGGCTCACTACTGCTAAAGAATCCAATGCTTGGTGAGCCCCTTTGAGTTTTAGAGAAACAATACGCTATAATAGGCAATGCTGCTCCAGGGTGTAATAACCTGTTCTTTACCTTTTGGGGAATGTCCTGACATTCCCCAGATCACTGAACTCCTAAAAAGTTGGCTAGTGTGGGAAGTATTGCAGGATCCTTTCACAAGGGGACCCAGGCTTTGGGTCTGAAAACTGGCTCAGATCTGGAAATTGTGGGCCCATCAGCCTTATCCTTAATAGCTCTCGATTTGTATTTTTTAGCTTGATCTACAAGCCATGCAATACTCTTATTGGCCGCTCATCTCTCTCACTCCTAAGAACACCATGGTCTATTAACCATCATCAAAACCTCTGTGGGTGGAGGCACACTGGTCACCCCTCTGGCCTTGCTGCCTGTTATGGCTTATTTTGGCTCTGATAGTTAAGTGCTGGCATTTGGCCTTTGTTATTCTGGGATCTTATCATTCCCGTTGACATGAGGGAGCCCAGTTATATGGCCAAGTCACCTAGTCTCACTCTGCCCTATAGCAGAAAGTCATTTTCTAGGCTTCTCAGAGATGATGCCTTTCACTGGGATATTCCTTATTGCCTAGTGAAGATAATGTTCTTCGAATCCTTCCAAGAAGCATCCGTCTCACATGATAAATTTGTTCTAACATTCTTGTCTCCCTGAGCATTCTGAGCCCTTCTTCAGTTTTCTGCCATGGCGTTCCAGACTCTGCCTCTAATTTACTATAAGGCATCATCATGTCCAAGCCTCAAGGAGACATTCGGAAACACACTAATATTAACTCTATGGGGGTTCCAAGTCAATAACCCCCTCCCTTGCTTTCATTTTCTGCTCCCCAACGTGTACTCCTGTTTATCATTCTCGAAATCACTCCCCCACGTGCCTCCCTTGTCCAGGCTGACACATCTCAGCCGAATCCTGTGGCTTTCTCTGAGGGTAAGATGTCTTCTGCTGGATTTGGCACTGTACTTCTCCACATGGGCTGTCTTAAGACTTAACCCTAGTTATTGGTCCAGAAGGAGTGAATGGAGGCAGAGGGGAACAATCTCATTTTGTCATAGTCATTGTCAAGAATCTAGTCTCACCCAGATCTGGAGAAGAAAACAGAAGCAACATTCGGGTTAATACCAGTCTACTGATGGGATAGTTTGGGTGGAATAAGAGAAGCCAAGGAATGTATCCTCAGGCTCCAGGCTTCTCCCTGAAGGAGTGGAAGGACGTTGCTGGTGGCAAAGTATAGGTGAGGCCAGAGAGCCCTGTGGGAAGTGGGCTCAGTGCACTAGGTGGCTGTCCGGTTCCAGAACTCTGATTCCAGCAAACAGAACTACATCGCTCATTCATTAGTCTATTCGTTAACTCAACATTTATTGAAAGCCTCTTATGCTAGGTGCTTGGGTTCAAAACTAAATAAAACCCTGTCTTTATTTTCCAGAAATTCAGAATGTAGTGGCAGGTGGACAGAAATGTCACTTACTATTTACCGCCTTACATGTGATAGAGTAGAGGAATGTACAAGGTGCAGTGGGAGTCCAGACAAAAGAAGAAAAATACTTGCCTGGTGCGTATGCACACAAAGAAGGAGTCATATAATGCCTCATTTCGTTTCTTGTCCTGGCACACTTCCATTCCTCGTTTCCAGAGCCACTTGACCACAATCACTGTTCAGGGATAATGTAAAGAATCCTGATCTGGTAGCTGAGAGGAGTGTAAAGTCAACCTTCCTTTTTGTTCTCAATATCTATACCCAGTTTCTTAATCTGTTTTTACCCATCTCCTCTTGTCCCCCAGTTTCATTGTCCTAAATCTCTTTTCTACTTTTGTACCTGATGTACTTTCACGGATCTCTTGATTCCTTCTTGGCCAAAGCCCAGACTTCTGGGCAAATCCCTACTCCCTTTCCTTTGTACCTGCCTTGGGAGAAGGGAAAAGTGTGTTACCATGTCACCATTTCTCTCAGTTAGGCAGGTTGATCATCTAATATCAGCCTTACATTGTTTCCATTTTATAAATGAGGCCAAGGGAAGTTAAGGAATTTGCCCAAATTCACACAGCTAGAAAAGCAAAAAGCAGGATTTTCAATGTAAATACAATATTCAGGATACTGATCCATACGGTAAATGCTCCCAGATGACTAAGTACCTGGAAAACATTCAGTCACACGGCTTTTCTATTCAAGGTCTCCCAGGAGAGGAGAAAACGAACTAAAAGGCTGCTTTGTAATTTTATCATCTCTTCATGTTTCCTATCAGAGATTTTATCCCCTCTATGTACCCCCAGACCCCTAAGACGCTTATGTCTCTCCTCCAGGATGCATAAGTATATTCATTTCTTGTGACTGTAAATGTAATTTACTGTAAATGAGGAATTCCTGAGTTACAAAAAGTGCAGATGTGTGTGTGTGTGTGTGTGTATTAAATATCATCAAATAGTTTTTCAAAGCGATTGTAGCAATTTACATTTCAACCAAGAGTATATATGCTAATTATCCTCATCAGCATTTGCTATTGTCAGTCATTTGAGTTAGAGCCATTCTGGTGAGTTTGTAGTAGTATCTCATTGAGGTATTAATTGCATCTACCTGATTATTGATGAGTTTGAGCAAATGATTTAATAAGTGTAATATTTGAAATAGATTTTTTTGAAGCTGGCTTCTTTTGGATTAAGGAAGTCCAAAGCTATACAGTTTTCCTTTTTGCACAGCTTTAGCAGCATCAAAAGTTTTTGATTTGTCATATTTTTATAATTGCTCTGTTCAAAATATTTTCTAGCTTCCATTTGTGATTCCTTTTGTGAAACTGTAGGTTTATTTAGAACCGTATTTTAAAATTTCCGAACGTGAGTTTCTGAATATTGTTTTGTTATTGATTCCTATCTTAATTCAACTTTGGTGAGGTAACATACTCTGTGTGCTTTCAGTCCTGTGACATTCTTTGGGGCTGACTTTAAGGCTCAGAACTTCATAATTTTGGTGCATAAAATAAATGAATATTCTTCAGATCTTGGGTGTGGTGTTTTTACAGGCCAGTTAAATCAATTTTATAAATGTATATGTACTCCTGTAAATATGAACTGACTTTTGTCTGACTTATCAGATCTCAAAGAAGTTAATAAAATTGAAGCTATGTATTTTAGTTACATACAAGTTTAGAACTCTTATATCTTTTTAAAATTCATTTTGAGAGAGAGAGACAGGCAGAGAGAGAGAGAAAGAGAAAGAGGGAGGGAGGGAGGGAGGGAGAGAGAGAGAGAGAGAGAGAGAGAGAGAGAGAATGAGTTGGGGGAGGGGCAGAGAGAGAGGGAGACACAATATCCAAAGCAGGTTCCAGGCTCTGAGCTGTCAGCACAGAGGCCGACACGGGACTCGAACCCACGATGTGAGATCATGACCTGAGTCAAAGTCACTCAACCGACTAAGCTACCCAGTCCAAGATACCCATGTATCTTTTTGGTGAGTTTAATTTGTATCACTATGAAGTCACTCTCTTTCTCTTTAGGAATGCTTTTATTTATTTTAAAATTTATTTTGTTTTATTATCATTATTATTTGAGAGAGAGAGAGCTAGCATGAGCAGGGCAGAGGGGCAGAGGGAGAGAGTGAGAGAAGCCCAAGGAGGTTCCATACTCAGTGTGGAGCCCGATGGATAGCTAGACAGGGGGCTTGATCCCATGACCCCGGGATCATGACCTGGGTCAAAATGAAGAGTCAGATGCTCAATCGACTGAGCCACTCAAACACCTCAGTAATGCTATTAGTCTTAATATATAGTTTGTCTAATATTAATATCCTTATATCCTTGAGAAACCTTATGTTTTAGACATGTCTTTTGTAAATAGCACGTGCAATTCAATGTAATTCTGGAAGATGATCTTTGTCTTTTAAACAGGGAATTTAAAAATTTGCAAGTAACCTAATTTCTGATTTTTTAGAAATTTAACTCTACCATCTTGCTCAGCTCTTCAATGTGTACGACTTGTTTTGTATTCCATTCCTTTCAGTTTTGGTTTTCATTGCATTGATTGAGGACTTTAAAATGTTAATTCCAATCCTATAAATTCGCATCGTGGTGACATTAGACGTTGCAATATGTACACTTAACTTATAAAAATTCAGTGTTAATTGGTTCTTTTCCATTTTCTTGGACAATGCATGGACCTTAAAACATAACCCTCCTGACTTAATTCTTTTGCACTGTATTATAATTCTCTATATAATTCCCCACAAGACATTATTTTTTATTGCTTTATATTGTCAATATTCATTTGTATTTATCATTCCTTCTTTCATTTCTGACTTTTAATCTGGAATCATTTCCTTTGCCTAAAGGCTATATATATTAGTTCAGATCTTTGGGGATAAATTCTCCTGGTTTTGGTTTGTTGGAACAGTTTTCTTTTATCTATCTATCTATCTATTTATCTATATATAATATATATCTTATATTGCATATTGTTGTATATAATTCTGTTAGAATTCAGAGTTGGCAGTTACTTTCTTTTATTATTCTTATTTTGAAGCTATTATCCCATTGTCTTTTGCCTTCCAGTGTTGCTGTTGAGAAATTAGTTGTCAGTCTAATTATCACTCCTTTGGTGGCAATCTGGTTTTTTTTTTCCCCCTCTGGCTGCTTTTAAGATATCTTCCTTGTTTATAATCTTTGGCAGTTTTACCATAAAGTACCAAGAATTTCCTTTATTTAACCAGTTTTGGGTACTTGGATCTGTCAATTGATGTATTTAATTAGTGTCGGACAAGTCTCAGCTATTCGCCATTAAAGTTGTATTTCTGTTCCATAATCTCTGTCCTCACCTTCCAGCACTTCAACTAAACATACATTAAAGTTTTTCATGAGGGCACTTGGATGGCTCAGTCGGTTAAACATCCAACTTTTGATTTCAGCTCAGGTCATGATCTCACAATTCATAAAATCAAGCCACGCATTCGGGGTGAGGGGGTGGGGAGGGAGGATCCCCTTCTTGGGATTCTCTTTTTGCATCTCCCCTGCTCATGTTCTCCCTCTTGAAAAAAAAAAAACAACTTAAAAAAAAACTTTTCATGACTCTTTTATGTCAGTGCCATAGTCTGAAAAAAGATAAACACAAAAATTGAGAGTAACCATTTTGACACTTTTATAGCATCTGGCACACTGATTTTATACCATGAACCTAATAAAAATTTGGGCTTCTATCTGATACGTCCTTTTCTTATTTCATTGTTCTACTGATTTACTTAAATAGCAATTTGTTTTTATAGAACTATCAGTTTATGAAATTTTGGATATTTAAAATAATTCATTTAGAAAGTGCTATTCTATGTCTCTTATAATCTCTTTTAATTTTTCTTCTCCATGCTTCATTCTGGATATTTTCTTCCATATTAAAATTCTTTATCCATGTTTAATTGATTATTAAATCTATTCATATGTAGATTTAATATATTCCCTATGTATCTTAATTGTTTATTACATTTTAGTTCTAGCATTTTCAGTGACTCTTTAAAAATTTTTTTTAATTTTAATTTTTAATTTTAATTTTTTCTTATTTTGTTTTAGAGAGAGAAAGAGAGTGCACGTGAGCAGAGGAGAGAAGCAGAGGGAGGGGGAGAATCCTAAGCAGGCTCTACACTCAGTGCAGAGCCTGACATGGGGCTCGATCCCACAACCCTGGGATCATGACCTGAGCCAAAATCGTTGGATGCTCAACTGACTGAGCCACCCAGGTGGCCCTTTAGTGGCTCTTTTTAAAAAACAGTTTTCATTTCTCTGCTAAAAATTTCAAGGTTGAGTGGGGCTGGGTAGCTCAGTCAGTTAAGTGTCCAACTTCAGCTCAGGTCATGATCTCGTGGTTCGTGAGTTTGAGCCCCACATCGGTCTCTGTGCTGACAGCTCAGAGCCTGGAGTCTGCTTCAGATTCTCTCTCCCTCTCTCTCTGCTCCTCCCCTGCTCATGCTCTGTCTTTCTCTCTCTGTCTCTCTCACAAAAATAAATAAACATTAAAAAGATAATAATAAAAATTTCAAGGTTGAATTCCATCTCTTTCAACAAATTAAGTATAGCTTTTTTTTTTTTGAAGTATGTAAAAACTCTAATATCTGAGTCTCTGCACTCTAAGGCTGTGTTTTCTTGTTTTTCATCCATGAGGTTTGTCTCCTTGCTTTTCTGTTTTTGTTTTGTTTTGTTTTGTTTTGTTTTGTTTTGTTTTGTTTTGTTGCTGTGTGTGTATATGTGTGTTCAGATATTTTCAGAGTGAAGGGAAGGGATTTTCATTCTTCCCTGCTCCTTGGGGTATCCCTACGTCCTTGGTTGCCTCATAAGAAGAAAACATGTGAGGTAATAAGTGCTTGCTGGTTGTTTGTTTGTTTGTTTGTTTGTTTTAAATGCTTGCTATTTTAAGCCGCTTAGTTTGGACTCATTTGTTGCTGAGTAATAGATAATTAACTAAGGTACTTGGGTCTGAATACCAGCACTGCCCTTTGCTGGCTTTGCATCCTTGGACATAGGACTTCACCTTTCAGAGCCCATTTTCTTTTTCTTTAATGGTAATAATATCTACTCACAGTGCTATCGAAGCCAGGTCTCTGTTATATAGTAAATTCTTAATACATAACTATTTTTATTACATTTATTATTAAGTAAAGTGAATGCTTAAGCACAAAGAAAGCTATAGAGCCACTATAAAAAGCAAGCACAAAAACTTCCAAAGAATAGCCACCTTGGGCAATTAAGTTTTAGAGCCAAGCAGCTTTATTTGTTTTCCTAGACCCTAAGAACATAATTGTGTCAGAATCCACATAATGAGGATCATGAATTGTCCAGAAAAGATCAGAACAGAATCTATGTACTGTTATTTCCATTTTTATTTTACACAGGAATCACACGAAAATACATAATATACATGTAGTTGTCTTCTTTAACAGTGTGTTTGTACTTAAGGAAGCTTCAGCAATCTAGAAAGTTCTTTTCTCTGGAGCAGTGGTTCTCAAACTATCATGCATCAGAATCACTTGGAGGGCTTACCGAACATAAAATGCTGGACTCCACTCCCAGGGATTTTGATTCAGCAAGTTTGTGTTGGGGCCTAAGACTTTGCATTTGTAACAAATTCCTAGAGGGATGCCAATATTGTTGGTCTGGGGCCACATTTTGAGGACGTCTGCTTTGGAACATCTTTGTGTCTGGTAAAGGAAGCAATATAGTTTTAAAGAACATGCAATAATATTTAGGCAAAATGTGGAGTAAAAGAAAATCCAATTGCTTTACTAGGATATACAAGGCCCTGCGTAATGGAGCCCATGTATCTCACCTACTTTATTTCACAGTGTTTCTTATTTCCACATGGCCTTCATTCTGTTCCTCAAAGACATCAAGTCCATTTCTGTCTCAAGGCTGTACTTGCTGTTCCCTCTGCCTGAGGCTCTTCTCTCCTATATTATGGTCCCTCTCTTTGTCATCACTGGAAGCCCAGCCATCTTTACAGAGAGGTATTCTCTACCTGAAAAAGTCATTCTCTATCACACTTGCCATTCTCCTAAGTTTTTCTTTTCATGTCATTTATTGTGATCTGAAATTGCCTTCTTGTTTGCTTTTTCAAAAATTCCAATAGAGCAGACAACTATCTCTTAGGTTCTTTGCTGTCTCCAGCTTGGAACAGGGCCTGATATGTTGCAGGTGCCTGCAAGATATCTGTTTAGTGGAAAGATCAATGTTTGGCACGGGTCTCTCACTTCATAATCTAGTTTCCGAGAGGAAGGGAAGAACCTAGGGAATATGGAACATGGTCCCTTCCTAACTTGCTTTCCTACATGTTACAGCTGCCAGGATTCTTCCAAGCTTGTAACGTGAAGGAAGGGGATTTGTACGTTCCCCTCTCCTGTAGTGTCTTCCATACCCTTGGTTGCTGCATAAGAAGACAAGATGGTGATTTAGGCAATACTTGTCATTCTCAGGGATTCCAGAATTTGCTAAATGGGACACTTTTTCAGCCATCCAGAGCACGCCTAACTTGTATAAGTGATTGTCTTCGGGATGGCTGGCATCTGCCAAGTTGTCCCCAGCTATAATGAAGGAAGGGAGCTGCTTCCCTACCTTTGTTGGGTACCAGGTGAGCTCTGACTGTAGTTGTTCTACTCAGGTAGCTCTGGCTGTCTGGGATCCCAGGTTAGAAATGGATCTGATCCATCCCGTTGGCGAGGACATGGGCCACTAAGACGAACAAAGAAGCAAATCTGCTTACTCAGATATTTTAAAGTTGTATTAATTTTCATCCCAATGGTTTGCTCATTAAAAATTGAGGCCTGTGCCAATTCTGGCTGTAGACAAGGTCTGGACGTTTTCTCTACAGACAATTATTGGTTGAGCTGACTCACTTTCATACCCTCACCTCTCTATGTCTCTGCCCCTGGCACCTGGTCTTGGGAGGTTGGCATTCTTGCAGTAATCTCAGGCTGCTGCCATGAGCCATGGGAAAAACAACAGAGCTTTCTCTAGGGAATTAGTAAGTGAATCTCATGGTCTAGCCACTGGCTTTTCATGTTTGCGTGAGGTTTGGGGGAAGGTTTTTCCCAAATAAAAAGAATTGAGAGTTTTCTTGGTTAGGGATGCTCGGGATCCCTAAAGCACTGGAGTTGGAAATGTTTACACAGACACATTTCATATTTTATCTGTCCTTTAGATAGGCATGTAACACATTCCAATTATACTAACCTCTTTCACTTCTGCCTTTTCTCCATGCTAAGGCAAGTAAGAGACACTGGTACTTGATTAGTGACTTTGGCATTGCCTGCACACCTTGTTGTGCCAGGAATAAACTGCAGATGGATTTGACAAGAAGCAGAGGTTGTGGGTGGGAGGCTCTGGCAGCTCCTCTCAGAGCCGCCTTGAGGGTTTTGTTAGGCCAGCTCATCCTCCTCTAGAGCTTTCCCATGTTTGTGTGGGAGTTCAGTGCAACAGCTTGTTAAGTGCCTGCTCTGTACCAAACTCTCTTCCCAATTAGGTGTTGGGGATACCGAGACTAATAGAATTCTCTCCTTGCTTTCAAGGAGCTCAGAATCTTATTAGGAGAGGGAGCCTATGGTGGTAACTTCAAGATGGCTCTAAGGTCTTTTTATTCCTTTCCCTGAATTTGAGCTTGTCCTCTCACTAGCTTTTGACCAGTAGGATGTGGTGGAAGAAATGTTGCATAACTTCAAAGGTTGGGCCTTAAGAGGTCTACTGTCTCACTTTTGCCACTCTTGGGATGCTTCTTCTTTGAAACCAGCCACCATGTACAGAGTCTGTCTACCTAAGACCACCATGCTGTGAGGAAGCCCAAATTAGCCACATGCAGCAAGAGTGGGAGAAAACACTGAGGCACAACTCATGTGACTAAAACCTTTGTATGCTTTCTGCTTAGCTCAGCAGCTAGCTAAGTGAATGACCTCAGCTGATGCCAGTTGGAGCAGAAGAACCACCCAACTAAGCTTTGCCTAAATTCTTGACCCATAGAAATATGAGCAAATACAATGGCTACTAGTTTAATTCGTTCAGCTTTGGAATAGGTTGTTATTCAGCTCTAGATGATTGAAACACAGACTTATATTCTTTTTTTTTTTTTTTATAAATTTTTTTTTCCCCAACGTTTATTTATTTTTGGGACAGAGAGAGACAGAGCATGAACGGGGGAGGGGCAGAGAGAGAGAGGGAGACACAGAATCAGAAACAGGCTCCAGGCTCTGAGCCATCAGCCCAGAGCCCGATGCGGGGCTCGAACTCACGGACCGCGAGATCGTGACCTGGCTGAAGTCGGACGCTTAACCGACTGCGCCACCCAGGCGCCCCACAGACTTATATTCTTAATGATAGAGTTATGAATAGGATGTTATAGGAACACAGAAGAAAGTATCTGAGCCAGCTTGAGGTGATGAGAAAACGGTCACGGAATGCTTTCCAATGTAGGTTTGCTTAAGTAGAATCTTCTCTAATGACCTAGAGGTGAGCCAGTCTTAGGGGAGGGTAAAGGCTATCTAGATACAGGAGAATAGAACAAAAGAGCATGGAGGCAATTGGAAAGTTGGTACATATGTGAGGGATCTTCAAGCAAGTGTAAGGAAGAGAGCAACAGGTCAGTTTGCAGAGGTGGTCATAATAATAATGGCAGTAGTCGTAATAGATAACATTTATTGCACACTTACTTCGTGCCAGATACTGACCTAAGGTTTTATACATATTAACTTATTTAATTCTCACAACAACTTCCCCTTTTACATTAGAAGAAAATGAGGCACAAAGAAATACGTAATTTGCTCGAGGGCACATAGCTGGCAAGTGCAGAGTAGGGACTTGAACCCAAGCAAAATCTTGGAAGATTTTTTTTAAATTTTTTTTAAGTTTTATTTATTTAGTTTTGAGAGAGAGACAGAGAGAGTGAGTGGGGGAGGGGCAGAGAGAGGGAGAGAGAGAGAATCCCAAGCAGGCTCTGTGCTGTCAGCATGGAGCCTGATGCGGGGCTCAAACTCACACACTGTGAGATCATGACCTGAGCCGAAACCAAGAGTCGGACTCTTAACCGACTGAGCCACCCAGGCGCCCCAAAATCTTGGAAGATTTTGTGTGCCTCTTTAAAAAGCTTGGGATATATTCTGTCGGTGACATGAAGTCACCTAGAAGTTTTGAGGAAGGGAATGATATGGCCACATCAAAAGATTCTGTCATCTTTATAATTTGTCCCACGTTGGTTATTTTCTTTGCCTGTTGTCTATTTCTGTATGGTGACTAGCAGCGAACTCTTTCTAACAATCAGAGCCTGTGGGCTTATCTTTGAAGGACATAAGGAAAGAGGGAGGTATGGCGGACATGTGCCACTCCACAGCTGGTCCTGGGGGTGAAGGGGAGGACAGAATGCCCAGGGAGAGAATGGGCGTGGCAGCCACCAAGAGACGAAAGTGGGCTGCATCCTTTACCCCACAGAAAGATGAGAACAGCAGCATATGGGAGCCAGGCTGTGCTGAGAAGATCTTTTAGGCTGAGGCACAGATAGGCTCATGGGCTTTGCAGACAATCTGCCTCTGTCTCTTTCCTCTTCCCCATGGCCTTTCAGGTGATTGGCATCAAATTATTGCTATTGGGTTCCCAACAGCAATTAACAAAGAAGAGAACATTTCACATGAATTCAGGAATGCTTGTCTGGTGGTGACCATCGCTTTCTGAAGGGGTCCTTATGGGTAAGCCATCAAATAGCTTCTCCTGCATGTACCACTCCCACTCTCTGTCCCATGCCCTGTCAACCAGGGACAGTAGAGCAGACTCCCTAGAGCCTTAATCTGCATGCAGACTTGTCACATCCTCACTTCAACAGATTTTGTGCAAGGAGGAAAGAGACAAATATATGAGTGTATAAGAAACTTATAAGAAAGGTCTAGCTTAGGTTCTAGTAGAAGCTAGAAGTTAACTGACTTTTACTTTGTGTGATATGGACAAATGCCTGAAATTCTCTAGATCCCAAGCTCTTCATCGGTAATAGGAGGGTGTTGGGTAAAGACTGATTTCACCACAAATAATAGGAATAACCATTGCTAATGTTTACTGATCATGTACTAAAAGCATGACCTGGTGCTAGGCATTTGGTACACCTTATTTATTTCATCTTCATAATAACCAGAGCTTGGTGAAGTTCACTGAAGCCATTCTTGACCATCCTAGCTAAAGCTCCCTGTATTCATTATCTGTTGCTGAGTCACAAGTTACTTTAACTTGTAGCCACCTCAAACCACAACAAAAATTTAGTCTCACAGTTTTTGTGGGTCAGAATTCCAGAGCAGCTTGGCTGGCTGAGTATGACTTGGTGACTTTTATGAGTTTTCTCTGTCTGTAGTCATCGCTTCCAACATAGCAGTAGGCACCAGATACTGGCACCTCTTTCAATAGGACTGTCCACGAGACTGTTTGAATGTTCTATTTGAATATGGCAGCTGGCTTCCCTCAAGAGAGATCCAAGAGTGGGCAGTGTAGAAACCGCAGTGTCTTTTCTGACCTCCTTTTGGAAGCCACATACCATCATTTCCAGAGCATCTTATTGGTTATCTTGGTCAGCTCTATTCACTGTGGTGAGGATACACAGGGCAGGAATACCAGGAGACAAGGATCATCAGTAGCCATATTCGAGGCTGGCTATCACCTTCTACTTTTCTTTCACATTACTGGGTTTTACCCTTTATTTATTTTTTTTAAAGGAAACGGATTCTCTCTTTTTTTAAATGTTTATTATTTATTTATTTATTTTGAGAGAGAGAGAGAGAGAGAGAGAGAGGGAATGGAGGAGGGACAGAGAGAGACACACACAGAATCCAAAGTAAGTTCCAGGCTCTGAGCTGTCAGTGCAGAGCCCGATGCAGGGCTCAAACCCATGAACCGTGATATCACAACCTGAGCCAAAGTTGGACCCTCAACTGACTGAGCCACCCAGGCGTCCCAATGCGTTTTACCTTTAATAGCACCTACCTGAAATTATCTTATTTGTTTGCTTGAGATTCATTTCCTCTCCACTAGAATGTAAGTCTCCTGAGAGCAGGGATTTCATCTTTTTTATTGCTGTATCTTTAGCACCTGGAACAATGTCAGGTGCAAAATTGATGCTCAGTATTAAGCATGAGCTAGGTACTATTGTTATGCCAGTTTCAGATTCAGAAACAGAGGTTCAGAGAAGTTAACTAATTTGCCTGAAGTCACATAGATAGTAGGTGTCGGAGTTGGGACACCAACTTACACACAGGGACTGACACCAACAATCTACACGGATATCATTCGATGATTCCAGTGGTGCCGTTATACACATGGAGTTACATGTGGAAGCGAAGAGCAGGACAGCATGCAGGCAAAGCACTGTTGGAATTCACAGGTAACTGAGAAATACTAGGAGGAAGGTGTAAGTAAGTATCTATATAAATGGGTGTGTGTATGATTGAGTTGGTTGAGAGAGAGATTGAGAGACGGGAGACAGAGACTGTGTGGGGATGGTAGCTGGATCATTAAAGGGAAAATAATGTACTCTGAATACCTGTTGTGACACAGGCTTAGAGATAATACTTTGACCTTAGTCTTATTTGCCTCAAAATTCTTTAAAAAAATTGGCCTCCAAGGAACATCTTTATTAAATGATGAAGTAAATTTTCCTTTAAAAATCCCACAAGCAATTTAAGTCATTATTTGATTAGCAAGCATATTGCCAAATTACACATGAATTGCTAACTTAATTATGTTTGTGGGAATTATCCATTTTCTGGATTATTTGCCAGAAAAAGAAGAGTACTGTCTGTTGGCCACCCACTCTTCATTCTCCTTCCCAGTCTCCTGAGGGAGGGGCCCTGGTATTCATCAAACATACAATGGGATCCTCTTAGAACAAAGCCTCACCCACCCTCTCTCTTGGCCTGGGAGATGGAAATTTGGGGGAGGAGTGGAGGGAAATGATAATGAAAGGCCATCACTTATTCTCCCTCCTCTGAAGCATTCTGGGTGCTGAGTTAAGGGGCCAGGGATATTGTCTTGTCTGTGTGGAGGGGTCTTTGGTCTTTGAACGAGACCTGGGTGAGATCCAAGGGAAAGGCTATAGAAGTTGGCTGCTGAGATGGCTCTAATCTAGCCTCAAATCAAAGATGGTGGTGGTTCCTGAGTTTCTTCAAGGCTCACCTCTGATGTTCACCAGAGGAGGAAAGCAGAGAGAGATTCTGTGCAGGAGACCTACTCAAGAGAAATGAAAGAGTTTGCATTTAACTTGAAGGAATCCTCAGGAAACTGTGGTAGCTACGGTTAGTTGGGCCAAAACAAGACCTGGATAAAAGATTAGAATAAATTCCCCCTCAGATTGGCGAGTTTGTCCTCACTAAAAGCATAAAGACAGAGACTGAATAGCCATGTCTCAGTGAAAATGGCATTTTCCCTGTGTTTACTACTTAGGCTTACTTCTTAGTTTACTCAAGGGAGATTCTAGGAGGTCCCCACCTTTCCTTTCCCATGACTCCCTTATGAAGGGGCCACAGCACAGTGATGAAAGCAAAGGCCTTAGAGTTTGCTTCATTTTATATCCTTGGCTCTGGCACTTACTATGTGACCAAAGGCAAGTTACTTAACTTCTCTGTGCCTCTATTTTATCAAATGTAGAATAGGGATAAAAATTGTTCTTATTTCATAGAGTACTTATGAAGACGAAATTAGGATAATACATGTAAAGCTCTTAGAATAGTATGTTGCATTCAAGAATTCATTTAACAAAATATAGGCAATGCATGTTGCTATGTGCCAGGTATATGAGAGGGATGGAGATCTGGTTCTGGCCCCAAAGAAACTCACATTCTAGTGGTGGGTGGTAGGCAGAATAATGGCCCCCCAAAGATGTTCATGTTCTAATCCCTGGAATAGGTGAATATATTAGGTTACATGGCAGGGGGAACTCAGGTTTCAGATAAAATGAAGGTTGCTAATAAACTGGCTTTCAAATAGCAAGATTATTCTGGATTATCCAGGTGGGCTTACTGCAATCACAAGGGCCCTTAAAATATGGAAGAGGGAGGCAGAAGAATGAACATCAGAGTGATGCCACGTAAGAGAGACTTGACCTGCTGTTGCTGACTTTGAAGATGGAAAGGGGACAAATGCCAAATAGTGCAGACAGCCGTTATAGGATGGAAAAAGCAAGGAAATGAGTTATCCAAAAGGAACACAGCCTCACTGATACCTTGATTTTAGCTCAGTGAGACCCACTGCAGACTTCTGACCTCCAGAACTCTTAAGATAATAAATTTGTGTTGTTTAAACCACCAAGTTTGTGGTAATTTATTACCACAAGCTGAAACTAATACAGATAAAAACATAAGTCGGCACATGAATACATACTTAATCTCAGAGAATGATAAATACCAGGAAGAAATGAAGCAGGTCAAAGGGAGACAGAATTGACGGAGGTGGGGACCCTTTTAGGTGGCCAGAGAAGGCTTCTCTGGGGACATGAAATTTGAGGAGAGGCTTGAAATGAAGTGAGAGGACAAACAATGGATCTGCATTCCAAGCAGAGGGAACAGAGCTGACAAAGACTTTAAGGAGGGAAAGACTTTGAGTACTTGAAGAAGGGTCAGTGTAGCTGAGGCATGGGGACCAAGCGGGAAAGTGGTAGGAGATGAGATCAGACAAGGTAAAGGTCAGATCCTACAAGCCCTTGGAGTTTGGTTTTTATGGTAAGATGTCTGGCTTTTATTTCCAGGGTGATAGGAAACCACTGGAGAGGAACAAGCGGAGAAGATGCTATGGATGGATTTACATTTTACAAAGCTCACTTAGGCTGCTGGCTGCTGTGTGGGGAGTAAACTGGAAGGAATTAAAGAGTGGAGGTAACAAGCCAAATTAGGAGAATGCTATGGAAATAGATGGACTAGACTTAGCTGGTGGTGATAGAGGTGGTGAGAAGTAGTTGGATTCCGGACATATCTTTGTGGTTAGAGCTGATCTTATTCAGGTTTGCATATAGGGTTTGAGGGAAGGAAACAAATCAAGGACACCGCCTAGGTTTGGGCTGAAGCAGCTGGGTGAATGGACATGCCATTTAAGTAAGTGAGGAAGACAGGAGAAGAACAGGTTTGAAAGGTAAGAATCCAGAATGTTCACCTAATAAACGCTTAAAGATTATCATCAGTATCTGATGCTCCTGACATACTCTGTTGCTAGTTCCCATCTCCATATCTATGCTCATGATATTTCTTCCATCTGGGACTTCCTCCTCCCATTGTATTGTTGAGGGTTCAGTTTATATCCATCCTTCAAGGCTCATCTCCAATATCACCCCTTTCTTCTACTGAATGGGAGATCTCTCTTCTCCTGGACCCGAGGCTAGTGTTTATCTGTTTCCCAGTTTGCTTTTGGACCTCATTTATGTAAGTGCTTTATCTTCTCTCCAGGATGGTGGTCTTCTCGAAGACAGGGATGTGCATTCTTCTTGAATTCTCTGTTGCATAGTGACTTGCATTTAGGAAGTACCCAGTAAATAATTGCTGAATGGAATAGAATACTACAGAGAAGACTGCATTGAACGGAGGAGTTGAATTAGGTATTCTCTAAGGCTAGTTTCTGCTATAAGATTTCATGATTCATTTGATTGCAGGTTGATTGTCCCCACCATCCTGGAGGTTTCTAAGTTGCCTAGTTCTGCACTCGATTAGGGAATATATGGACAAGGCAACCTACTTTCAATCCCAGCCCAAGGAGCACTTTGAGTAGGGAGGAAATATTGGGTTTGTAGATGCATACAAATACGGTTTTCTGATGCCAAAAATAAATGGTTTCAGATTGTATGTGGTTTATATACTACCTGTCCTTTCTTTCTAATCCCTTCCATCTCTAATTAATGAGGACAACATCATAACAGATCAAAAACAGGAAATGATGGTAGGATGCCAGTATTGCCTTCAACTATTCCATTTCCACAACTGTGCAAAAATCTCACATGTACTACTTAATGCCCTAATTTTGGCAGCATTTATGTGTATCCATTTCCAATACCAAGACTGATATATAGTTGACCTTTGACCAACAAGGGTTTGAATTGCACGAGTTCACTTATATGTGGATTTTTTTCCCGATAAATACAGTATAGTACTGTATGTATTTTTGCTTACTTATGATTTTCTAAATAACATTTTCTTTTTCTCTAGCTTACTTTATTGTAAGAATACAGTATACAATATATACAATATACAAAATATGTGTTAATTAACTGCTTATGTTATCAGTAGGACTTGTGGTCAACAGTAGGCTCTTAGTGGTTAATTTGGGAGGAGTCAAAAGCTATACATAGACTCTCAACTTTACGGGGAACTGGCACCTCTAACTCCTCACATTGTTCAAGAGTCAACTGTATATTTAAAGACTGCTTAATGAAACATGCAGTTAAGAGAAGGTGTTCTTGGCAACAGTCTATACTTTTACTTTTATCCATTTATCAGTTAGCTTTGGTTACATGACAAATGGCCCCAGAACATAGTGGCTTAAAATAATAAATATTAATTTAATTCTTAATTCTGTAGTTTGGCAATTTTGGCTGGGAAGCTCAGAAGGTCTTATGTGGGCTGGCTTGGCTGATCTTCACACTTGCATATCTGTGATCAACTGGATGGTCTGATGGCTCAGCAGAGGTGGCTGGCAAAAATGAATCACTCTCTAGTGGGTTTCTCCTCTTCCATAGGCCACCATGGGCTTCTTTATATGCAATGGCAGCAGGATTCCACAAGTGAAAAAAATATATATGCAAAGACTCTTGAAGCCCAGGCTTTGAACTTTTCAACATTGCTCCTGCCACATCCTATTGCCCAAAGCAAGTCACAAGTCCAGTTCGGATTCAAGGGGTGAAGAAATTGCCTCCCTCCATCAGGATTGCATTACATAGCCTGTAGATATGGGGAGGGGATGAAGAATTATGGCCATTTTTTGTAATCTGTCACAATTATGTCCAGTGCTTTTAGTTTAAATAACAGAAAATTCAACTCTAAGTTACTTAAGCAACAAAGACACATTTATCTCACAAAATATGAAGCTTGGAGGAAAAGTGATTACAGGGTTATTTCAACAGCTTAGCAATGCCATCATGGTCCTAGATTTTCTTTTATTCAAATTTCCACTCTGTCATTCCCAGCATCTTCGTTTCTGTCCACATTTCAACAAAAGGTCCATGACAGTTTTCTGTAAGTAGACATTGAAGGAAGGTCTAGAAGAGAAAAATGGAATGTCTCTGTCTTGTGTCTCCTTTTAGAAATGAGGCAAATCTATCCAGAAGCTCTTTGAAGTCTTCTCATTGGGTCCCATCATATCATATGACTGTAACTGAGGATAAATAGATTGAAAAGCTCTGCCTGTCAACTTCATACTGCCAGCTTTTGAGGTAGGAAGATGAGGATTAAAGGTGGTGAGCTATTCATAAATTTCCTTCAAGAAATATAACAGCTTAGAAATGGTGAATGTAGGGCAAGTAGTTCCATGCAGGAAGTAGATTTGGGTTTATCCTTCTGGATATTTCTACGTTTGCAATGAATTCTTTAATATAACAGTAATGATAACAACAATAGATGGTAAACATCTGTGCAAACGTTAAATGAATTCACCCGGTTGGAGGTAACGTCTTTGGCTCAAGGGATTTCAAGTAAATTAAGACAAATTAAAATTCTTTTAAATTTTAAAAGATTCTTATTTTGACTACTTACATCTGCTCCTTGAGCCATGGAAGAAAGTATATTTCTTCAAATCTTCCAGGCCACTAATGAGGTCTGAGTTTCACGGTCTTAAACAGCCAAATAAAGAGTAAAAGGATGAAAACATAGCCACCAGCTAGGAGACTTTAAAGCTTTTGTTTACGGAGTGCATTTGTCCTTAATTTAATTAAGTCTCACAACATCTATTAGTTCTCTGGTCTCTAAAATTTGACCTGGAGTGACATATAGGGCAACTGCAAGTATTGTTTTCCAGAAAGTCTCAAGTAAAAGGTGCCTGTCCTTTAACTATTCTCCATAAATAAAATGTCTGGTAAAAAGACCATCACCTTGGGGTGCCTGGGTGGCGCAGTCGGTTAAGCGTCCGACTTCAGCCAGGTCACGATCTCGCGGTCCAGGAGTTCGAGCCCCGCGTCAGGCTCTGGGCTGATGGCTCAGAGCCTGGAGCCTGTTTCCGATTCTGTGTCTCCCTCTCTCTCTGCCCCTCCCCCGTTCATGCTCTGTCTCTCTCTGTCCCAAAAAAAATAAATAAACGTTGAAAAAAAAAAATTAAAAAAAAAAAAAAAGACCATCACCTTAGCAACTGTCAACTGAATCAGCTTTATGAAGGCAAAGTAAAACTGCAAGTAAACCTGCAGAGAGAGCCTGGGTAATTTTTTTTTTACCGTTAAAGAAAGTGAAATTAAAAAAAAAAAAAAAAAAGTGACTTCTGACCAGGCTTTGAGAAAAATTAGACTAGGTAAATTTAAAGGAAACACAGTTTGATTTTAAGGGAAAAAAAAGGATTTTTTCCCTGAAAGGCAAAAATTGAAATTGACAATGGTCTACAGTTTCTTTCCATTTATGATTTGGTTGAATATCTATTTTTTCTCCTTGTTAAACTGCTTACACCTCAAAAACCTTTTCCTCTTTCTATAAGTGTCACCGTTAAAGTAGAAGCAGTCAGGGCATTTAGTGAATTCCAGACTGTGGGATTTTGGGGGTTTTTGGTAGTGTTTTGATCCTTTGATAGGATTGTCATTAGCATGCTCGTGGGTATGTGGGGTTGGGGATTGCCAATCCTTTTGCCTACTACAGCTTAAGTATCTAGGACAGGACTTTCAAAGGCAAACCATAATGATTTTGGAAAAGTATAAACAGTGTGGGTAATTGGTCAAAGATCAAATGTTGGTAATAAAAGTATAAATCTAACATATGATTGACTTAAAATAATATTTTTTTGAGTCTCATATTACAAGGGTGATATAGTTCAGATATCAGGGTATGATGCTGGTTAGGAGAAAATGAGGTAGATTCCACCTTAGAATATTGGATATTGTCTAAGAACAAAAAACTACAGTAGGAAACATCAAATCATTTTTTGCACCCATCCCCAAGGTATGTATACATGGAATAAAATCTGAAGGCACTGCCCCCAAACTGTGTTTAACTGTGATCATCTCTGAGTGGTTCTTATTTGGGGGCAATTCTCCATTGTGTTTAGTTTTGGTAGAGTGCCTTGTCTTAGTTGCCTGTAGAAGCTGAAAGGGGAGTGCTTTCTTGCTCACTGCATAGCAACCAGGGTTGTGGTCATATGAACTAGGCTTGGACACTGAAGGCTCCCAGGCTTCCAACTGGAACTTCAAAACTTGGGCGTGTGATATAGAACCTGGCAAGTGAGCGAGGCATCTAAGGTGCTAGGGTGTAAAATTTAAGGAGGCATTCATTTTCAGAGTCATGCAGGGGCAGGCCAATCTGCATTTGTATGACGCTGAGAGCATGTGCCTCCTTAAATTTTGCGCCCTAGCCTCCTGACTTGCCTTCTCAAGTCCCAGCTACGGTATGACACTTGGACAGTCAGAAAGCAGATCATCATAGTGGGGGTGGAGGTGATGACAGTGGAAGAATGGTGGTGGCAGTGGTTATGGTGCTGTTGACGCCAATGGTGGCACCATGTAGATTGGGATGAGGTTGGCTCCAGATCCCCTGGGAAAGACTCCTGGTTCTCCTTCCTTTGGTTTTGTCAGCCCCTTTCAATCCCTCCAGTGTGTTCCTTTTGTACTTAAGTGAATCAGAGTTGGTTTCTATTGCTTGCAACCAAGAATCCTGACAGATACAATGCAATTGTGAGCAATTTATTTTTTGTTCTTTTTTATCCTTTCCTTTGTTTTTTATTTTTCACATATTTATAACCAGATTCCTTTTTCATGAAAGGCCAAATATTTTTCTAAACTAGTTCTGTCACCAAGTAGACCAAAGTGTATAGGGTGGGCTCCAGACTCAGTTAACTCAGCAATTCAGTGATGTTAATGCCAAGGACCTAGATTCTTTCCATATCCCACTGTTCCATGGTTAATGTTGGCTTTATCCTCAGGTTAGTGGCAGCCTGGCTATAGCAATTCCAAGAGCTATATGCAGAAATGACAATGCCTAGAGGAAGAAGGGAAATAATTACTTTCTCTGATGCTTTTTCAAGAATGAGGAACAATTTTCCAAGTATTTTCCAGTATTTTCCTTAGACAGTCAGACCCATTCCTAGAACTGGGGTTAGTTTCAGCTGAGGCACATGCCGGTCTAAGGAAGAGGAGAGTAACTGAATACAATTGGAATTCTCTTAGGAAAGATGAAAGGGCCCATGGAGTTTGCAGAGTCCCCTGCAGGGCCCATAATGTCTTTTGTTTACCTTTTGAATGCTTTGTTCACTTTGGGGTGTGTGGCTATAGGCTACAGCTTGAGTGTTAATGTATACGTATTTTCTTAAGCAACTGTTAATCTTATCTTCTGCTACCAGTTTTTAAATGCTGACTAGAGCAGAGTGGAACTGTGCAGCCACTGTGGAGAGCAGTGTGGCAGTTCCTCAAAACATCAAATAGAATTATCATATGATAAAGTAATTCCTCTTCTAGGTATTCAAAGGAATTGAATGCAGGATCTCCAAAAGATATATGCACACTTATGTTCATAGCAGCATTATTCACAATAACCAAGAGGGAGCAGCAACCCAAGTGGCCATCGACAGATGAATGGAGAAACAAAATGTGGTTCATACATACAGTTGCACATTAGTCAGCTTTAAAAAAGAAGGGCATTTGGGGGCACCTGGGTGGCTCAGTCAGTTAAACGTCTGACTCTTGATTTCAGCTCAGGTCATGATCTCACAGTTCATGAGACTGAGCCCTGGGTTGAGCTCTGTGCCAACAACACAGAGCCTGCTTGGGATTCTCTCTCCCTCCCTCTCTCTCTCCCTCTCTCTCCCTCTCTCTGTCCTTCCCCCTACTCTCAAAATAAATAAACAAGCATTAAAAAAAAAAAAGAAGGGTGTTCTGATACAAGCTAAAACGTGGATGAACCTTGAAGACACCTTGAAGTGAAATGAGCCAGTGACAAAGGAAAACATTCTGTATGATTCCACTCCTGTGTAGTACTTAGAGTAGTTGAATTTGTAGGGCCAGAGTAGAATGGCGATTGCCAAGGGCTAGAGAGAAAGGAAAATGGGGAGTTATTGTTAAATGGGTCCAAGTTTCAGTCTGGCAAGATGAAAAGTGTTCTGTACAGCAATGTGAATGTGCTTAAGGTCGCTGAAGTATACACTTAAAAATGGTTAAAATGGGAAATTTTATGCCATGTATATTTTACCACAATTTAAAAAAACCATAAATTAAAACAAAACATCCCATTGCGAGGGTTAATTTTATGCGTCAATTTGGCAAGGCTATGTATGGCACCAGTTGTATGGTCAAACACCAGTCTAGATGTCGCTATGAAGGCATTTTTAGATCTGATTAACATTTACATCAGTAGCTTTTGGTTCTGTTTCTCTGGGGAAACCTGACTAATACAGCGATGGTTTTTGTTTTTCTGTTTTTGTTTTCATAAACATTATGTGGTATTTACAGAAATTTTATAATTAAACACCTTCCTATCTTTATGATTAGAGAATGGGAGAAACCTGAAGACCCAAAGTTGGAAATCACAGCATCCCTGGACAAAATGTCTGTGGGATGGATGGAAGTCGTGCAGGAGTAGATGAGGAAGTGTGTGGGTCGGGAAAACCCCACAGAGCTTTCCCCTTGGCCTGGAATTCCCTTTCCTTACATAGTCCCTTATTGTATTCTTTCTGAAACCACTCAAAACAA
The DNA here is from genome assembly GCF_016509475.1 of Prionailurus bengalensis. Lineage (NCBI taxonomy): Eukaryota > Metazoa > Chordata > Mammalia > Carnivora > Felidae > Prionailurus > Prionailurus bengalensis. The sequence continues at coordinate 174,176,944 of NC_057344.1, forward strand.
TAGGCGGTATGACAAGCACTCAAAAAATGTTAGAGGCATTTATTATTATTTTAGGGGAAGATACGTCTTCCCCCATTCATAGTATTTCCTTTTATGTGGAGGCAACTCTGCTAGGGGAATAATCTAGGCTGTACCCACTTCTCTCTGCTCCCAGATGGCTGTGTTTAGGACAAGAAACAGAGTGTATTAGTCTCTTAGGGCTGCAGTAACAAATGGGCACACAGAGTGCCTTAAAATTATAGAAATGTGTACATTTATAGTTCTGGATGCCAGAGGTCCAAAATCAAGGTGTGGACAGGGTTGGTTCCTTTCTGAGGCTCTGAGGAAGTGTCTGTCCCATGCCTCTTTCCCTGCTTCTGGCGGTTGCCTGTAGTCTTTGGTGTTCCTTGGCTTGTCGATGCATCCCACTAGGCTCTGCCTTCATCTTCACATGGCCTTTTCCTGTATCTCTTCTGTTGTCCTCTTCTAAGGACAACTGCCATTTGATTTAGGTCCCACCTAAACCCAGGATGATCTCATCCCAAGATCCTTAACTTAGTTACATCTGCAAAGCTTTTTTTTTTTTACAAATGAGGTCACAGTTACAGATTCTGGGTGGGACCACCATTCAACCTACTACATCAACCCTGTGTATTCTAGCCTCTTCATCCCTTTTTCTTCTTGGGGTGAGCCTGCCTGCTAAAGATATGTGTTCTGCTCTGAGTCTCTCATGGACCACATGTTGTAGGTTTTACAAGGGTCTTGCCCTCTGTCAGGAAGTCTGCCTCTGCTGTGCAATCCTGTGACTGCATGGATAAATCTGTGTAATTCTGGGTTCAGAATTGGAAACCTGGTTACCTGCAGCCATAAGCCATATATATGTATATATACATTTTTTGAGAGAGGGTGCAAGTAAGCAAGGGGCAGAGGGGCAGGGAGAAAGAAAGGGGGGGGGAGAATCCCAGAAGGGGCAGAGAGAGAGAAGGGGAGCAAGAGAGAGAGAGAAGCAGGGCCTGTGCTCACCCAAGGTGGGGCTCAAGCTCACCTGATATGGGACTCGAATTCACGGACCGTGAGATCATGACCTAAGCCAAAATCAGATGCTTCACAACTGAGCCACCCAGCCTCCCAAGCCTTATTCTTCAACATCAACCATATCAAGTAAAGGTGATAGTTTGGTTTCCCATCTGCCTAATCCCTCTGTATTATTTTTCAATTAGTTCAGAATTTAGGAAGGGAAGAAATGTGCCCTTTTCCTGGCTCCCTTGAAAAGTCGATTACTATTACGTAAGGCTCAGCTCAAATGCCGCTCAGTTTCTAAACTCTTCCCTCACTCTCACAGGCAAACTTGGCCATCTTTTCTGGGCCTCCACGCTCTTTCGCATTATCTTATTAGTACTTTTTTTCCATTGGAGTACAGTTGTTCACAGACTGTCTCCCATTCTGCACCTCCTGAACCCCATTCCATTGTGGTCCATGAACATGTGATCAGGATGAGCAAGGATTACGTTTTGCTATGTATGATAGCAAATACACGACATCCTTCCAAGAATACAACACAGAATGCATGGTCAGCCAACATGCATCCTGTTACCCTGCTGTACTCTTGACTTCACTGTCATCTTGGTTTTCTCTGCTGTTGGGCATTGTGCATAAGAAAGAAGACCTCGGTTTCTTTTCTGAAAGTGGGATCCAAAGTATCTTGTACTTCTTGTCAAACCAACATGGGGGCTTTGCCTACTAAGAAAGGGTGCCATTTATACTGCTTTATGTATCTTAAAATTGAGGATTTTTCTTTTGCCTTTGAAAGGTTGGGAAATACAAAAAATGCATACAAATGTAAAACTCCTATATCATCTCACCATGCCAAGCCCCCCTCACCTTGTCTTTCCAGTTTATTCTCTCTCAACGCTGTAAGTGAGTGTATAATTATCTCACTAATAATACTATATAACTTGTGTGTGCTGATTTTTATTTAACATTACATCAATAAGCATTTTCTCTTGCCATGATATATCCTCCAAATTTACGATTCTCTTAGAAGGTTGTATAATATTCCTTCTTATAAATATAATTTGTCCAACTATTTTTCTTCTTTCGGGGGGATTCAAGTTGTGTTTAACTTTTAGCTATTTAAAATAACTTTTAAAATCTGTTTCAAAAATCGATTATAACTGACATTATTTGCAGCAAAGCGGAACAGTTGACCTAAACTCAATATGGCAAACAATACACTGTGCTGTACTGGAACACTGTACTGGAGGAGGGTCAAATGATAAGATTGCCAGCCTCAGCTACAACCCTCTTGTGATGCAAGCGGCTGCAGACGGTGCTGTCTGCACATGAGGTAAACCTCAGCCCCGCTTCCTTGGGCTTCTCAGATTGAACTGAGAATTGACGCCTGACCCAAAGGCAGCCATTCATGGAATATCCAATGCATCAGCCAATGAAATGGGCTGATGCAAGAGCTCCGCCCCCGGTGGTCAGTTTCCTAGACGATGACCGCCAGTGGAACAGAACCTCTTTCACGCAATTAGAATTTGGGACCTATTGGGTGTGGGAGAGGGAGAAGTAATGAAACGGTAGGGTGGAAATGGGCAGACACCCTGAGAACCGTCAGAAAGCCCTGTCCACATGGCGCTGGGAGCCATGACAAAACAGGAACAACGGCGTGGAGGAAAAGAAGTGCAGAGAGGGTTTGGCAGCGTGAGCAGAGAAAAGCAGAGGCAGAGCGCAGCTGAGTCACTACACTGGCAGAGCATTAGAGAGGGAGCAACAGATGCCTACTGCTGAAGCAATGTCAAGAAAAACAGGTGGCTGGAGGTATACTGTGTCCTGAACGACATTCCCAGCTCCGCCAGGCAGCTGTTAAAACTGCTTCCTGCTCTTCCCCACTTCCTCCGGTATCCTTGCAATGAACCACGTTAACCCGAGTCACCAGAGCACATCTCTCTTCCTGGCAACCTGAAAAAGCCTGATTAACGCCATGTAATATTCATATCTCTATTATGGCACGTATCAGGTGGCGTTATGATGATTTGTTTTTATGATTCTCCCTGACTACACTCCTTAAGGTCAAGAACTGTGTTCAGTGCCTTCTTAAAACATCCTCAGCAACCGGATAGTATACCAGCACATAGGAGGTGCTGGCGAATCGTTGGATGAATGACTGGAGAAAAGTGTGAGTGTGCATGTGGCCAAAAGAGCCACGGGAAGTTCAGTTAGCATTCCTCTAAAGGAGGTAAGTTTTTGGTTTTTGATTTTGTCTGCCATTCATTTGGGGGTACAAAACCATTTAATGTCATGAATTTTATTTGACACGACGGCGAGGCAAAAATTCCACTTTCACTTTGTTGTAAATGAGCCACATTAATTTTTTAAATGTATTTATTTACTGAGCATTCATTGAGTCCTGCCTCATATCAGACATTATACTAAGCTCTTAGTATACATTCTACTGTGCTAGATGAGGAGAAAGCATGCAATGAGACAGAGTCCCAGCCTTATGGAGCTTTTCAGTCTAAGAAGGAAATCATGTCATCCACACCAAGAAAAATAAAATAATGTAGCATGGCTGCAGTGGGGCAAAATACTAGGGAAACGTTGCTGAATGCCATTTTAGAGAAGACACTGGAAAGCTACATAGAAAAGGCTAGCTATTAAGGATGTAGCCGTATCTTTTAAAAGAGTGGTTAATAATACTCTCTATATTGTCAGTTTAGTAAGACATGATCATTAAACCAAACTTTTCTTTTCTTTTCTTTTCTCTTCTTCCTTTCTTTTCTTTTCTTTTCTCTTTTCATTCCTTTCCTTTCCTTTTTTCTTAAGTTTATTTATTTTGAGAAAGAGAGAGCACAAGCGGAAAAAAAGGCACAGAGAGAGTGAGAGAATCCCAAGCAGGATGCACACCATTAGCACAGAGCCTGACACGGGGCTCCATCCCATGAATCATGAGACCATCACCTGAGCAGAAATCAAGAGTCAGACACTTAACTGACTGAGCCACCCAGGCACCCCAAACCTAGCTTTTCAACATTACTTGGAGTATAATAGGTTGTGAGCTCCCAAATTTACTTTTTTTCTGGTAATAGTTATCCCCAGTGTCAGAGCAAGGTGTTATTATTACTATTTCAATTGAGATGAGAAATCAATATTTTCTTCAAAAGGAAACTTTGCAAAATAGGACTCTGATATAAGAGTTACATTACTGGCTGATTTTTTTTTTTTTTTAATGTTGATTTTTGAGAGAGCGCAAGCAGGGGAGGGGCAGAGAGAAGAGGACAGAGGATCGGAAGCAGCTCTGAGCGCTAAAGTCAATGAGCCGGATGTGGAGCTTGAGTTCTCCAACCAGGAGATCACAACCTGAGTTGAAGTCCCTCACACAACCTACCGACTAAGCCACCCAGGCACACCAATGGCTGATGTTTATTAATAAGCCGAATGTGTCCAATTTGGCAATATGGGGTTATAATATCACTGTGCTTCCTTGCTGATAACATGTCAGCAGTTTGGTTGAAACTTCAAATTGTGACTCCAATAGCAAAACAACATGTATTTTACTGTCAAACTTTGAAGCTTAGTTACTGAGATATTGGAGTTAAAAAATGATATTGTTGAATTTATCATCATATATTACATTTATATTTGAGAAGCATCTTCCTGGAGAACACTCAGATTAGCAAAGGAGCCTCTTCATGGTTTCTGAAATTAAACTTTGAAATAGAATTTCCTGTTACTCAAACTTTCGGTCTACTTTCAACTCTGGCACAAATCTAACTGAAGAGTATCCTGGGTGTTCCAGGCATGCTGTCTAAAAAACGGTTACTATTTGCAACCACTCCCTTATGTGAATCAGGATTTTCTCAATACTGTGCAAATAAAATAAAATACAGAAGCAAACAAAAAGCTTTGATCTATTCCTTTAGCCTCTCCTGAATCCCAGAACCACTTCGGCTCAGGTCATGATCTTGAGTTTGAGCCTCGTGTCAGGCTCTGTGCTGACGGCTCAGACCCTGGAGCCTGCTTCGGATTCTGTCTCTCTCTCTCTCTCTCTCTCTCTCTGACCCTCCCCTGCTTGCGGTCTGTTACTGTCTCTCTCAAAAATAAACATTAAAAATTTTTTTCTTAAAAGTAAATAAACCTTTCTCATTCCCTACTTTTTGTTTCTTCCCTGAGTTAGTTGAGATCGGATTTTCTGTCACTTGCACTCGGAAAAAAAATCTTCACTAATGTGCAGACAATGATCATTTTTCCCATTGGTTAATTTAAGAAGAAGCAAAATGTAATAAAGCTGAGATTATAAAAGTAAGTTTGTACCAATAAATCATCACTTCTCTTGGTTATATACATTCAGTTTCATGCAGGGATCACTTGACACAAGTTCTGTTGAACTATAAAAATTTAAAAACAAATGTAAAATGCAAAAATATAACATGTGTACAACCCCCTGGCCTACAAAACTAAGGTCAAGTCCATGCATAGTAAGTCATTCCAGACCATTTGCCCCCCCAGCCTGACCTACCTTTCCAGCCTCAGGCCTTATACCCCCTCCTTGCTGGAATTCTAGCCCTCTCTCTAGCTGCCTTTGCCCCTCGGCTCTTCAAAGTCTTGCTTAGCTTGTGTCTGCTCAGAATACCATGCTTTTCTATTGTTGGTTCTTTTACTCCTTCTTTATGGTTCAGTTAAATAGCACCTTTGCAAAGTCTTCCAGAATCTCCCCATGTAAAACGAGTTGCTCTTCCTTCTGGTTGGCCGCCATCACGGTCTGACCTATGTTGTTGCGGGGTGTACATAAGTGCCTTTGTTCTAATCCAGAGTCTCATGAGCAGGGTCTACTTCTTATTCATATGTGTATCCTTCTTGTTTCAACTCTGGCACCTACTCGATGCTCAGTGCATATTTGTCAAATGAAATGTCAATGCTGGGGCTTGGAGCAGCTTATACTCTTATTGCTTTCCTGGGTGCTACAGACCCTTCTCATCTAGGGTTCCGAGGGACCTGTATACACATAGTAGCAGTACCATCAACATTCAAAGTCACCAAATACCATAAATGACCTGTGTGCCAGCCATTCAAAGAGTCCCAGTCCAAGGATGACTTTTATTAGCTCTATTTATTGGTCCAAACATAAACTGCTTGGTCTTAATGGGGCCTTGAGCCAAATATAGTACTGCACAGATCAAAGAACCTCCAAGGCTATTCATTGCTGTGGATGCCACCATTCTCCATCAATTTGTATTTTGGCTTAGTGGTCTAGTAGTTTTCCCTGACTTGTCTCTATTTATCACAGGAATGGGAGATGCTTATCCAAGGAATTTACAAGTATTTCACAACACATTCAACTGTCAGGAGGCTTGCTTCATATCCAGCCATGCTGGGTGTGTCACCATCTTGGGGCATCACTCATGCCTCGTGTCACCTTCATTGGACTGCTTAATTGACTTGTGTGTTTTAGGCCATCTGAGCTGACAGTGACTTCCCGTGCTGCTTTCATGAATATTAACCACTCTCAACTTAAGTTGGACTTGTTGGGCAGCATGAAATGTCCTGAAACTGTCCTTCTCCTTTTCTGGATGGACTTTCTTGGGGATCAAGCACCCTGCCCCACTACCTGTTGAGGGAAGACTATGACAATGGACACTTTACCCTGTATCACAGTCAAGCCATCCTCATGCTTGGAAGGGAATGCTTGTCTAGCAGAATTCATTTGTCTAACTGGTGGGTAATTGGTTTTGATAGCCCAGTTCCTACTGAATGATTAAGAATGTTTTCTTTGTGAAAACAGCCTTGCCAGAGGAGTGACAATAGACATGCTAGGGTTGTTGGGATGCCCCAGGGCCAGTCCAGACTCATCAACACCAAACTCCTACCTTTGGGGCTGAATTCTGCTGGATTGTCAGTGGGAGTAGGGAGGAGGCAAGGGAGGTGACAAGGTTCTATTCCCTTGGGCATTCCTACTTTGTTGGACAATGCAAGCAACTTGCAGGCTGGAGAACACTATTTGGGACATGTGCTAACATAACCACCCTGATTTTCCAGTAGTCAACACATCTGAAATCATTTTATTTTCAAATTGATCTTTTTTTGTTGATTTGGCCATCTGTTGGTAACCCTCTCTGGGTTTACCCAGTTACCCCCTTCCTGGCAGTTGTGACCAGGGAAACATTACAGGAATCGTAAAATCAAAGAGGGAGAGGGATGCTTAGAGTATATGTGTTGCTTTTTGGGGATTAAAACCTAAAACATTCGGGAAAAAAAAAATTTCCCTCCCATTCTCTTTAGATCTTTTGTTGTTGTTTTACTGAAAATGTACAATTACACCTGTTTTAGAATGTGGAATGAAATAACTAAGAAAACATGATCATAAATGGCTACTCTGTGATCTTGGGAATCCATTCAGGGTATTCTATTGTTAAGAAAAGGGTAGGAGTTGGGGGTGCCTGGCTGGCTCGGTCCATAGAGCATGCAACTCTTGATCTTGGGGTTGTGTATTCAAGCCCCACATTGGGTATAGAGGTTATGAAGAAAGAAAGAAAGAAAGAAAGAAAGAAAGAAAGAAAGAAAGAAAGAAAGAAAAAGGCAGGAGTGTTGGAGTCTGCTGGGCATGGGTTCGAATCCTATCACTGCCAGGCTGAGAGACAGAATATGTATCAAAGTACACAGTTCCTAATAGTGTTGTTTTTTTGTACTCAAAGAACATTTTAAAATGTGAAACTAAATAAAGAATATTATTCTTGAGCCCTTGCTACGTATATACACTATGCAGGAGTAAACTGCTTACTATCCCCAGAGATTCTACCATCTTTGTAAGAGAAGGCAGTGGTCCGCAGCCCCCTGCTTTGCTTGCGGACTTCCCCTTGTTGCATTTCGATCTTGAGATTGGTGGATGTCTTCCCGTATCCTCAAAGGACTTATGGTTTAGTGGACACTGAGAGTAGCATCCACTTGTTCCTGCAGAGATTTGAAACAAGGGGCTTATTGGCCATCTCACTCAAAAGGCCCTAGACAGAGAGAAGGAGAAGGAGGAAGTCAAGAGATTTGGGAGTTGGAAGGAAATGAGTACTCTCTGTATCTGCCTGGCAGAGGAAAAGCTCCTAAGTGCAGAAAACATAATGACTGCCTTTGTTTGCTGGAAGGTTGCTGGTGTCTCTGGTTTTCAAGTTTTTGCCTGCTTCTATGAAGCAGGCAGAAAGCAAAAGATGTTGGATTCCCTTGAGTCCAGCAATTTGTAATGCCATGATATTAAAAAATTATTTTCATTTGTTGGAATGCAAATTCAAGAGGGAAATGTGGGATTGTTGCGTAAATGCGTGGTATTTTTAAGCCTGGTAGGTCAAAAGCGTTATAGCCTTGTAAGAAAGCCACAAAGTGTGAAACATTTTCATGCTATTAGCCTCATAGAGTCATCTTAATCATGTAATGTGCACTCAAAATATCGCAGGCGTTTCTCCTCCCGCCCCTTTTCCATTTCGAGTCGGGGAGGGCAAAAGAAAAGTCTTTTCCTCCCCTTATGCTTCAAAAAATGTTAGTAGCTACCTTTGTGTAATTGATTTTCATACGGAGGTAAAGGCACGGATTCCGCTTTGGCTTGAATGCCAGCTCCACCTTTTATTAGAAGCCTCTTAACCTTGCAGTGATGTGGTTTCGTATAAAATGGCGTTTTTGTGAAGATTCAGTGAGGGCATGTGTGAAGTGTTGGCAATGGAAGCCTTCTGTGACTGTAATCCATTCTTCTTCTATTCCATCAGTTTATCCTCACAAACATTTTATGAGGAAGATAAAGCAGGCGTCGTTAATGTCCTGGTGGGGAAGAGAAAGCTCAAAATGACACAGTACCTTTCCTGGGAGCACATATTTCGTAAGTTACAGAAGTGGGATTCAAATTCAAGTGTTCTGGCTTTCCACCACATCTCCCCAAATCTCAGGAAATTCTACATTTTTTATATTCTCCTTAATGCTCAGGGAGTGAATTGAGTTCACCTATTGGCAGAATAGGGCTTCTTCACAAATATGTAATTATTGGTTGAATAGAACTAAGAAGCAGGTTTTTACCTAAAGTAGTATTTGGTCAACATTCCCTGATACGATATCACAGACATTCAAGCATTTTACAAGAATATTTTTCCCTTTTAGAGTGTGCCGCTCTGGATCTTGGGGTTGTGAGTTCGAGCCCCATGTTGGGTGTAGAGATTACTGAAAAATACAAAACTTGGGGCGCCTGGGTGGCTCAGTCGGTTAAGCGTCCGACTTCGGCTCAGGTCATGATCTCGCGGTGTGTGAGTTCGAGCCCCGCGTCGGGCTCTGTGCTGACAGCTCGGAGCCTGGACCCTGTTTCAGATTCTGTGTCTCCCTCTCTCTCTGCCCCTCCCCCGTTCATGTTCTGTCTCTCTCTGTCTCAAAAATAAATAAATGTTAAAAAAAAATTTTTTTTAAAATACAAAAATTAAAAAAAATATATTTTCCCTTTTAGAGTAACCAAGTGTTTTATTATTATCTTTTAGGTTAGATTAAATAAAGACCACTGGTGCTTGAAACACTACTATGCCAAATCCACCAACTAAGTGTGAACAGGTTCACATGCCCGATGATAGAACACAAAAGCCACATTACAAATGATGCAGTCATTGAAAATGAAGCATTTGCACAATCTGAAAGTATGATTAATCTTGTAGCAGATTGATTTCCATATCTCTTGTCCATAACGTGGTTATTCTCACTTTTCATCAAAAACTGAAGCCTGAATCACCCTCCTGGGGCCTGAAGAAGAGCATCTACGACAGGAAACTAAACCTTGGAAGACGTCTCTTCATTTTGTTGAAACCTTGGAAGCCCCTGAGCTCGAAGGGGGTGGGGAGGGGGGAGTGATGGTGAATCCGGAGGGAGAGGGAGGTAGTCAAAACCAGCGGCAGCCTGGAAGGACCAAGCTGAGGGACAGGAGCTGCGGGGACAGAGGGCTTGTCAGGAATAGATAAGGTTGCCGTGAGGAAAGTGTGTACTATTTCTTTTAAGTTTTAAGGAAATATTTCCAAGTTGATTTCACAGAATTTTATCACTGGGAGAAAATTTAGAACTTTTGAGCCATTTTTTTTTCACTTTTTTTTTTTTTTTTTTTGGTGGATTGAGACCCAGAAGGATCAGTAGTTTCCCCAATGTCGCAGTGCAAGTAAAACATGGCCACGTCAAGACTAGGTCTTTTGACTCCCTTTTTGATTGAATCCTGAACTTGGTACATTGTTGATACTCCACAAATACTGGAAAGAAGGAAGGAGGGAGGAAGGGAAAGAAAAGGAGGGAAGGAAGGAAGCAAGGAAGGAAGGAAGGAAGGGCTTTTTCATTTGTGGACCTCAGTTTTGTACCCCAAATTAAGAAAAAGGCAAAAGACATTGTGGTGGGCTTTGTAGTTGGGCACAGAAATTTAGAAAGCCAAGTTTCTAGTTACGGTACAGATTGAGAAATATCAGAGAAATGACCGCACTTCTTTTTTAATTTTTCCATTTACCAAGGGATAATCATTCATCATCGATGTGTTTGATCAGAAGGTCAGGTTCTGAAGCCAGCCACAAGATGAAGGCCACAGATAATCAAAACTGCCCTTGAAACTCTCTTAGGGAGGAGCCGTGCCAGAAACTGGTATACTGTTTCTCAGCTAACACCTCCCCCCATCCCTGTCTCTCTCTCTCTCTCTCTCTCTCTCTCTCTCATATAATCAAACTTACAAAAGTTAAATGCATGTAAAATTTGCCTTCACTGTTCTACCTAGTCTACAGGGAAGACTGAACTAAGCACTAATAAAATACTCTAGAATCAAGATCTATATTAAGGGTATTTATTTAATTTGGTGGAGCATCTTAGTTAAAGAAGAGATGACTAGCGTCTAGAATCAGATGATTTTTTTTTTTTTTTTTTTTTTGCTGTGGAGGCTTCAAAAGGAGGAATTTTTGTATGAATGTCCCTGAGAAAAGGAAAATGAATTTTATGACTACTGAATTTAGAGAAATTTAAATGCAAAAGGAAATCAATCTCTGCTGCCCTTGCCCTCCTCTCCCCCTCCCTTAAGCAACAAAAACAAAATTCCTGGTTTTCTCCAACTTCCTCTTCAAGACTTGATTCAGGCATCAAAGCCTTCTATGGCGACCAGTTTCCTCAACAAACTGCTTGGTGCTCTTTCTGCCTCCCTCTTCCTTTTCCTTTCCCTTCCACCTACCCACTTCTCCTCCTAAATCTCCATCCCACTCTTGTTTGTGTAGCAGCTCACAGTGGACAGAGACCATGGTCTTAGGGAGGCCTTGGTAAAAATTTATTAAAAATTAATCAACTCCCAGAGACACTACAGAGGACTTTGGACAGAGATCTAGCTGATTTCTTGGAGCAGTACCTGGGGAATAATTTTTTTGGCTCCAAAAGGATGATATTTTAAGTTGTTATATATTTGCTGATCTTGGGGAGATTGTTGGAACCATCCAGTGTGCACAGGAAGCTTGGGCTCTTGGCCCAGTCGGCTCAGAGTCTAAATATTTGGAGGATGAATACTTGGAAGTGCATTTAAACATTTAAAGCATTTTATTTGTTTTTCCAGTAAGTTTCATTGTTAGTGTGATATAATTCTGCAGTAAGACTCTATCTGCTGAAGGCATAGGCCTCCTGGACAAGTCCAGGCCCAGGCTCCACCTTGAGTCTTGACTCAAAGCCAGAGGTGTATGTCTACTGGCCAATGTCCATGCCCCTGAAGTGGGTTATTATTACAGTCATTCACCATCAATGCCCATGTTCTAAAGCCATGTTAAGGGTCTGACCCAACTCTGCGCTGGAACCAAGAATGGAACTTACACACACACACACACATACACACACACACACACACACACACATCATTTTCCAAACCAAATGCTGTAGTGGTTCCTTACTTTTGTCAGTACTGGATCTTTACAACTATTGCCAACTTTCAGCTCTACCCTGATGATCATCTGTGGTCAGTTTTCCTCTCCAGCCTACCAGGCAACATACCTCTGGGCTGGTAAATGCTTAGAGAATACAAATTAATATGAACGCATTAGATTATGTAAAACATAATTAGGGAAGCAAATTTGCTATAAAAGCAGCCTATGTGTTTATAGAACTCTGAAGCAATTGTAAGCAATTGGAGGATTGTCCATGTTTTTTAGACCCACAGATATACTCTAGAACCTAAATTACATGAATCGTTTGCCCATCCCAATCAAATTAACTAGATAATTGCTAAATACCTACTTTGCTGTGCTATAGAGTCACAAGCTCTTGTTGTCTCAATGGGATGGGAGCGAGCATCGAGTTCATTTCTGAAATTTGAAGTAGAAACGGGTGGGGTGGGGTGAGTGTGGGTGTGCACCTGGTCTGTTCATTGCCACGGCAAGGTGTCTTAGACAACACGGTAATAACCGTCTTGATAGAATTGGGGATGTGATAGCAACAGTAAAAATTATATTAAACTGGGCCTGATGCCAGACTGTCAGCCTCAGATAAACAAAGTACAAGAGAAACATTTCAAAAGGGACTTTTGTGAATCAAGGAAGCAAAACAGGCCAGAGAGGTACTTGCTTGAAGGGACAATGCTTTCACCTCTTTGCAAAAGCTTTGCCCGACCTAATTAAAATGCCCAATCTAATTAAAAATCTAACCGTAATCCCTCTGGAAGCCTCTTGCTCCACCCCTTTCCATTGTCAAGATGCTCAGTAGGGCATCCCACAGCTGAAAACTTATTGAACCGGAGTCTATTTGAGCACACACATATAATTCCTAGCCGACTGAGTTGGAGCAAGGACGCTGGTGATTCGTCCAGTGGATGGTGGTGTCTCACTCAGCAATGATGTATGACGTGGATTCGTACAGAGTGGCCATCTGCCATCGGGGAGGGCAGTAGACAGAATCTGTTCCACTGTGGCAGATGATTCCCCAGTGCTGGCCAGCTGGCTTCAAGTGGACGAAGTTGGACAGGCCAAGTGATGCCCCAGCAACCCTCTGGGGAAATAAGTCAAGGGCTTCTTCCTTATGTGCCTAAACTTATTTCCGTCTTCTTCACTCAAACACGTACCCCACAGAGCCGACATGAAACAATATAATTTGGAATGTGGGGAAGAGAGAGGAGGCATGTGCCCATCATAAGGGCTAGCATTTGCTGGTCTTAATAGGAAAGGTAACACTGAGTTTTCTGGTAGCCTGGGCAAAGAGGAGACCTGATAAATCATAGTTCATGTTATCTGAGAAAAGAAGCAAAATCATTTCTTGGAAGAAATAAAGCTTCTGAACACAGTTGTCAAATCTATTTTTGACATTTGACTTGATAGAGCGGAGAAGATAAATTTTTCAGAGTATATGTAACAAAATGTCAAACTACTTGAATGCTCAGCCTTCTGGCAGGGAAAGGACCAGAACACAATGAATAATGAGAAGTAGGCAGCATTCAGCAGTTCTGAGATTGGTTGATTTAACTTTGCCCTCTAACACTTGCCTCTCAAATTCTATGTCAAAGAAGTATCTGCACCCCCATGTTCATTGCAGCCTAATTTTTTAAAGTGTTTTTTTTTTTTAGATACAAATTTAACACTGCAATTAAAACCAAGTCTCGAATGTCTTCATATTCAAAACACAGGGCACTTACTTTTCTCTGCATTGTTAGGCAAAAACATAAAAAATATAAATATTTGTTTCTACTCAGGAAGGAAGACAATCAATAGAAATATTTTCTTTTTTAATAGAAATATTTTCTAGGGCGCCTGGGTGACTCAGTTGGTTAAGCATCTGACTTCAGGTCAGGTCATGATCTCACAGTTCGTGAGTTCAAGTCTCACACTGGGTGAGCTCCAGCCCTACTCAGGGTCAACACAAGCCCCGCTTTGGGTGAGCCCCGCTTCTCTCTCTCTTTCTCTCTCTCTCTCTGTCTCTGTCTCTCTGCCCTCTACTCACTTGTGCCTTCTCTCTCCCTCTTTCAAAAAAAAAATATTTTCTAATTTATTCTTCATTGCATACCCACATATATACTCACTTGCACAAATTCACATTCACCAAAAAAAGCCCCCCGCAATAAAAACAAAAATAACAAAATAATCCTTCAAGTCATATCTACACTTTGCATTTAAGCAAACAAACAAAGATCCTGGGAGTAAGTGCAAAATGCAAAGCTCATTGAAAGAAAAATGGTGAACAACATTATTAATATACTAAGTATTAATAGATGGTGTTCTCTGCTTCTCTAGGACTTTGGAACCATATTTGTGGCCACATTATTTACAATTACAAAGACATGGAAATAACCTGAGTGTCCATCAATGGATGAATTGGATGAGAAAATATGGAGTATATATGCAATGGAATATTATTCAGCCATGAGAAAGAAGGAAATCCTGCCATTTGCAACGGCAAATGGACCTGGAGGGCATGATGCTAAGTGACATAAGTCAGACAGAGAAAGACAAATACTGTCTGATGTCCCTTATATGTTGAATCACAAAGGAAGGAAGGGAGGGAAGGAGGAAGGCAGAAAGGGAGGGAGGGAGGGAGAAAAAAGAGAAAGAAAAAACAGAAATTCATAGAAAAAGAGACCAGACTTGTGGTTACTAGAAGCCAGGGATGCTGGGTAGGGAAATTGGAGGAAGGTAGTCAAAAGGTACAAACTTCCAGTTATAAGATAAATAAGTCCTAGGGATGTGATGTACTAAATAATGACTAGAGTTAACATTGCTCTATAGTATGTAAGAAAGTTGTTAATAAAGTCCTAATAGTTGTCATCTCAAGGAAAAAAAAAACAAACATTTTTTTTTTCTTTTTTTCTTTTCTATCTGTAAGAGACGATCAACGTGAGCTAAACTTATTGTGGCTATCATTTCATATGTCAATCAAATCATTACGCCATACACCTTGACCTTATACAGTGCTATATGTCTATTCTATACCAATAAAACTGAAAAAAAACCCAACCTAATAAAATATTGATTTTTTTACCTTTTTCTCTTTGTATATCTGTATTTCCTACAATTTTCCCACAGTGAAGGCAGAGGGCATTGTCATGCAAACGTGCTGGTTCTGAGTATCTTGGACCTGAGATCCTTTCCTCGCCCTTTCTCCCCTGGCTTGGATTCAGGGCGCCTGACGCTCCAGGCTCACGTTCTCAGGCCCCTTGTCAGCCGGCTCCTAACCGGGTTTGGCCCACAGGAGGGTCTGGTGGGCGCGTGGAGAGCAGGAGGAAGGGGAAGTCGGGGTGTTTCTCCCTCTCCCGCTGTACTGAGGTGGCGTCTCTGGCAGCTGCTGCCTCTCTCCCTTGGCTCCAGCTCCCGGCCGGCCGGAAGCCTGTCATAGTCCCAGCTTCCTCTGGGCAATCCCGGGCCCTGGGCTTGGGTGGCACCACCTCCTCCCTTTGTCTCTCCAGCCCAGGAGCGGCGGCAAGTTCCTGCTGTGGCTGGTCTCTGGATTGCCTCACAATCCCTTGTTTGGCTTCTCCATTTCTTTCATCTCCTCGCATTAAATTTCCTCTGTTTTAAATATTCAGAGTGGTTCCTGTCTTCCTAGCTGGGCTCTGACACAAAGAAACAAAAATGTGTTTGAAACACAAGTGAACGGGGCAAAGAATGTGGAAGAATTTGAGTCGGAGAAGGTCAAGAGGCATGTCCAATCGCGGTGCGCCAATTGGAAAGGGCTTCTGGTCACCTAAGGACTTTTTTAGGCACATTTATACACACACACACACACACACACACACAAATAGCAGTTTTAGTTAGAGTTGTCGGCGCTGGGAGTAAAGGATAACACTAAGATCCAGGGGAAAACAAAAACAAAACCAAACCAAAAACTGAACAAACCCAAAGGATTCAGAGTTCTAAGTCATGAATTCAAGTTCCGACGTGTGGTGGGTATCGTGGTCGACTCTGCAGCACCCATTCCACCCCTCCCTCGCGGCATAGCAACCGTGGGGTTGGGAGGAGACCGATCCAATCCCCAGCTCTGGGCAGTGGCCTCGATCGACGTGGTCATTGGCTCATGCATGGATATGTATCCCGTCCTAAGCCAATCAGCATGTGGCATTCCCTTGGCCCCTGATGTGATTGGATGAAGAAGTCCTTTCTCCTTAGTGTGGCAGGACCTGAACCGGCTTCAGCATTTGCTACTAAATGGAAAAAGAGCCTGAGGACAAAGCTGACACACAAAAAAAGGGTGAATCCAAGAGAGTCAGAATAAAACAGAGCAGGATTTCTAATCAAACTGTCCCGGAAGCCCACTGCCCCACAAGACTTTTTCTGTTACAGGAATTTCTACATTTCCTTTAGTGTTGAGTTCATTTTGGCTTGTGTTTTCTGTTACTTGCAGCCAAAAGCATGCCAGTGGATACATAGGAATGTTGTCTCATTGGCTGTGTGTCCTTGGGCCAGTCACTTGATCTTTCTGGTCCTCAGTGTTCTCATTTATAAAATGGAACTAGTAAGACAGTTTACCTCAAGGAATTTTTGTGAGGATTAAGTGAGGTAATAAATGAGGAAGCGCTTTGGCAATTGTAAGCAGTTATTTAAATCTTTTTGTTATCACATAAAATTTTACACATAACACATTATCACACATAATGTGTTTTGCTAATATATGATTTATGTCCATTGTTAACATCGTTTTACATCCCTCCTACATATACAGAACTTATTTTATCAAGCATATAGTTGTATAATACCTGCTTTATTGCTGTATCACAAGGGTGCATCAGGATTAATCAGCAATCACCATTATTTCACTCTACGGCTCTAAATCATTTACTTTTGAAGTCCCAGGTGACCCATGGAAGCTCGAGAGGGCTTACCTCAAAACTCTCAGCCACGAGGAAATGAATTGAGTAACCCTTTGTGTGACCCCCTCGGCCCTCACTTGTAAACGTGCGGTTTTGTCACTGCCGTCTGGAGCGGAGCGTGCAAGCGGGCGCGTGACATTCCGCCCCACGTATGAAAGTTTAGGTGCGTCCGAGAAGGACCAGCTGGTCACTTCTGCCCTTGCATTTTCGTGGAGCTGCTGCCCCGAGGATGTTGGGAACGTGAAGGGTAGTTTAGGCATGAACCTTCAAGAGGGCTGTAAAACTAAGAATTCCCAGGAAAGCGGCACACGGGTGTGTAGATTTTTGTAATAACAAAATATGAAGGGCAATTAATTTATCAAGGCTAATTAGATAAGCTCTCTAACAATTAGGGCAATGAAAACAAAGCCACAAAAGGAGTATGCTTTATGTGTGTTTTCCCTCCAATAATTGGTGTATTTTAGGACAAGACCCAGTATGGCCTTGTGAATGTGACAGGTCAGGGCAGGCAGGAAGTGACTGGGTCTGAGAACTGGGGCGGGGACAAGCCCAGGGGACCAGAGCTGCAAGTGCAGCCTTGGTCTTGGTCGCCCAGCACGGCTGGTGTAACTCGCAAATGGACCTCCAGCTCCCCCTTCTCCGTCTGCCCTCTCAGTGAGCCGGCTCTGGTTCCCATCCTGTTTCACTGGTGCTAGTCTCTCTGCCCCCAGGCTCACCCCCTCACTGCCCCCAACTCGCCTCTAGTCTTCATCCCGCTGTAATGTTAACAGTCATTTTTAAAAATTATACTATGCTGCCCCCCCCCCCCCCTTAAAACTTTCACTGGCTCCCTATGGCTTGTCCTATAAAGCCCAGCCTCCGAGCATGGCCAGACATTGTAGGGTGTGACTCCTCTGAACAACCAACCCGGCTTCTCTCCCACCCACCCTTTCTCACCCTCCCCAACTTCCTTCCAAACCAAATCAGAGATGGTCAGAACTCTTTAAGGCCAGTGGTTATCACATTTTTATGGTCATATGAATTACTAGTTTAAAATACAGTTTCCTGGGCCACATCCTCACGGGATTATTATCCAGAGGACTGGGCCTGAGAATCTGAAATTTCCTGAGAACTTTGGCCAAGCCAGGTTCCGGTGGCCCTTGGACTGCCTTTGGAGAAACATTGTATGATATCACCTGACACATGGGTAGCCCACTTCTTCCCTCCTACATCTGCCTCCACTAGAAGTGCTTGTGCCAGGGGGGAAGGCACTGGGAGGGGGCAAGCTTCAGGTCTTTTGAGCTGTTTCCCCAGGATCTGACACAGTGCTCGGCACACATGAATCTCTTGATGTGTGCTAAGCGAATAAATGAACCCCAGCAGAACCAGTATCTTGAAAATAAGAAACGGATAGGAATCAGGGACCAGGGCACTCCGGCAATGTTGGAGATGCCAGGGTGCATTGGGGGAGTTGTGAATAAACAACACTGGTCCCTGGGCACCAGGTGGAAGGAGGGTCCTGCTCTGTGGTGGTGGAAGGGAGGGGGTTAACAATGGCATATTAAGGCGGGGAATCTGGCACAAGGAAGGGCAATAGGACTGTTGGTCTGGGAAGGGTCTGGAAGACTATACAGTCAGCCTCAGGCTAGAAAAGGGTGGTTTGGTTCTGGGTTCCAGATGATTGCTCTAGAAAGCAGCAGTTGGCAATTTTGTCTGCCAATTAGGTTGACCTGGAGCAGTGTGTTTGGAAACACTTGAAGAAACAAAAGTCAGATTTTCACGCTCCAACCCAGAGTCACTGAGTGAGACTCTGCACATGTGTGGAAGGGACAGCAAAATCTTTATACCAGGCGTTCTGAAACTTTACCATCATGTGTCTGTGTTCGAGGTTTTCCCCCCATAATTATCCTGGTTGTCACCCGGTGGGCCGTTTCTATTTAAAGAATCACATTTGTTTTTGTTGTTTTTTTAGCTCAAGGAAACGTTTTCTATTATTATTCCTTTGCTTATCTCTTCAGCTCCGCCCTCTGTTCTCTTTGTAACTTCTATTAGGTGGATGATGGAATTTCTGGGTGTAACTTCTAAAATCTCCTGACTCTTATTTTACTATTTCGATTTCTCTTTTCTTTTTTTTTTTTTAATTTTTTAAAATATTTATTTATTTTTGAGAGAGACAGAGACAGAATGCGAGTGGGTTGGGACAGAGAGAGAGGGAGACACAGAATCTGAAACAGGCTCCAGGCTCTGAGCTGTCAGCACAGAGCCCGACGCGGGGCTCGAGCTCACGAGCTGCGAGATCATGACCTGAGCTGAAGTCGGACGCTCAACTGACCGAGCCACCCAGGCTCCCCTCTCTTTTCTTCAGTACAGTGTTCTGGAACAATTTCTCAGCCCACTCTGCTAGCTAAGGGTTACATCCTGCTGGGTCTTTTCTGTTATTCAGCACATCTACTGAGATTTATATTTCGATAATGTATTATTCATTTTTACAATCTCTAAATACTTATCACAATAGCCTTTTCTTGCTTAGGGAACATATTATCATTTCTTAGTTCTTTATAATATTCCATGTACAGTGCTTCTTTCAAAATTTTCTTCTGCTTATTTTATTTATACTGTTTCTTCAGGTGTTGGTTTTTAGATTTGTTTAGTTTGGTTTTCTTTCATAATTTTGGTTTTCCTTAAATATTTGGTGATTCTGGATTGTGCACGCATTTTTGTATTTTTTTTTAAATTTTTTTTTCAACGTTTATTTATTTTTGGGACAGAGAGAGACAGAGCATGAACGGGGGAGGGGCAGAGAGAGAGGGAGACACAGAATCGGAAACAGGCTCCAGGCTCTGAGCCATCAGCCCAGAGCCCGACGCGGGGCTCGAACTCGCGGACCGCAAGATCGTGACCTGACTGAAGTCGGACGCTTAACCGACTGCGCCACCCAGGCGCCCCTGTATTTGATAACCTATGTTTCTTCTAGATCAGGGCCAGCAAACTATGACCCATGGGCCAAATCTGGATGCTGCTTGTTTTGAAAATAAAGGTTTTTTTCAACACAGACAGGCTCATTCATTTACATATCATCTTTTATGCCAGGATGGCACTGAACAGTCCACAAAGCCTAGAATATTATCAGGCCCCTTACAAAAAAAGTTTGCCAGTGCTGCTGGATCTAACCATCACTTTATAGGAAATATAAGTCAGAGAGGAACATAGCAATCAATGTTGATACATCAACCAAAGCAGACTATAAGTTATTTTATAAGATGAAAGATGCAGTTTCTTCACAAATAAATTACATAAAAATGAAAAAGAAAAAGAAAATTAATGTGAATTAAATAGTATTTAATAGAAATATCAGCCAAAAGCAATGTGTGACCCTTGTTTGGATCCTAATTTGAATAGGTGAAACATAAAGCACATTCTGAAATACTGGGGGGTTGGGGGGGGGGGGAATTTGAACATGAACTAGGGTTTCTGATTTTTACTGATATGAAACAAATGACCTTATCACTTAACGGTATAAAACAACCACCACGTTATGTTCGTAGGTTCCGTGGATCAGAAATTTGGACAGGGCACAGAAGAGACGTCTTCTCTCCTCCACCATGTCTGGAGCTTTGACTGGGAAGCCTTGAAAGGCTGGGCTCAGCTGGAGATGTTGAGCGGACACGTACAGAGGGCCCATCATGTGGCTGAATTCTGAGAGGGTCCATCTTGAGAGGGAGTTTCTAGATTAAATACTGCAAGAGGACCAGGTGGGATTAGGAGACCTTTCTGACCTGGCCTTCGGAGCCGGGCAGCATTTCCACTGTCATAGTCCATCGCTCCAGTGAGTGACTAAAGCCGGGCCCAGAGTCAAGAGGAGGAGATTTAGACTCCCGCTCGGGATGGGGGCCTGGCAAGTTCATCCTGCAGAAGATGGGAGCCGTTGCTGCATTGTGTTTAGAAAATACAATCTGCCACAACTGGCCGCTAGCTGATATTAATGTTATTGCCTTTTTTCTCTGGAGGTTGGTAATGTTTCCATGGATTTGTTTTTTAAAAAGTTCTCTATAGGTTAGAATCACATGGTATTTTTTTTTCATTTGTTTTACATTTATTTATGTTTGAGAGACAGAGAGACAGAGCACAAGTGGGGAGGGGCAGAGAGAGAAGGAGACAGAATCCGAAGCAGGTTCCAGGCCCTGAGCTGTCAGCACAGAGCCAGACGTGGGGCTCGAACTCACAAACCGTGAGATCATGACCTGAGCTGAAGTTGGACGCTCAACCAACTGAGCCACCCAGGCGCCCCAAGAGTCACACAGTATGAGCGAATGATATGGTACTTGGGATTTGCTTCAAAATACTCCAGAAAAAAAAAAAGAAGAAGAAGAAGAAGAAGGGTATTGGTGTTAGTGGCATACATAAAACAGGAATGACAGAATGTTCGTGGTTGTTGAAGCCAGAAGCCAGGCAGTGAGTACAGTTTGTTTGTAGCATTCTCTTTAATTTGTGTATGTTTGAAATTTTCCTATGTGACAAAAAGGAAGAAAAATCTGGTTTTGCCTGTTTCTGGATGTTCTCTCTTTCTACCCTTGGCAGTTGGGGGTGAGTCAGTGCCTTGGTGCTGAGTGGGGAACACCATTCACTCATCCTCCAGGGCTAGGGGCTCCCTGTTCCTTCTGGGGGTTGCCAACACCCTGAGGCCTTTTCCTGCCTCTTCCATCCAAGTGCTTACCCTCACTGTTCCAGCCTGAGGCAACAACCCTACAGGCCTACTTCTTGGCACACTTTAGTGGTGGGAGGGACCTACCAGCCTGGTGACCTGGACTGGGTTATTATGATCTCCCCACGTCTGCCCCAGAGCTCCCTCCCTTTCATTGCATCTGTTTCCTCTGGGTCTGGAGCAAGCCACTCCTAGAGGCAGGAGGATCTCCCCCGAACGTGGTTTCAGCTGTAATTTGCTTTGTCAATGCAGTCTTCTCTGCTTTCCATATTTCAAGGTTTACTTAAAAGTTCTGATTTGATGGTAGCATACTCAATAGAGCATTATTAAAGTTTGAACTTACCTCCCCCGACCCTCTCCATTTCCCCCAAGCCTCACTCACCTGTCAGTTTTTAGAGATAATGGTCGGAATGGAAAAATATTCATGAGCACTGAGTTGGCCATTTTGATTCATATTCTAAGCTTTTTTTTTCCTTTGAATTTATTTATTTTGAAAGAGAGAGCGTGCATGGGTGGAGATGGGGCAGAGAGAGAGACTCCCAAGCAGGCTCTGCACTGTCAGTGAGATCATGACCTGAGCCAAAATCAAGAGTCTGGACATTGAACTGACTGAGCCACCAAGGAGCTCCTCACCAAATCCCCAAGCTTTTTAAATTCATTATAACCAAACTACTTATCTATCTATATAATTTTGCATCTTGTGGGCTTTAAAATCTTACATTAGAATTAAATATATTCTATTTTATTAAAAATTATTTGCAGGGGTGCCTGGGTGGCTCAGTTGGTTAAGCATCTGACACTTGATCCCAGCTCAGGTCATGATCTCATGGTATGTAGGACTGAGTCCTGCATCGGGCTCTGTGCCCACAGTGTGGACCCTGCTTGGGATTTCCTCTCTCTCTCTCTTTGTCTAATCTGTTATTAAACCCAAGTTCTTAATTTTGATCATTGTATTATAATTTTTATTTATTTGATTTTCAAATCTGCAGTGTCATTTTTATAGTTTATAGATTTTTGCCAAAACTTTAAAACTTGTCTTTTATCTTTTGAACACAGTAAACATAGTTTTTTTAATAATCTGTATTATATCTGTTTGAATCTGGAATATCTCTGTGTCTGTTTCTGTTGTCTATTATTTCTGCTGGTTCTTGCTCATAGTGTTTCGTCTTTTTGTGTGACTAGTTACTCTTGATTGTGTTCTAAACATCATATTTTAAAAATTTGCAGAAATCATATGAGGTCTGAAATAGTGTTATCTTCATCATGAGACAAATTTTTTGTTTGGTTTTTGTTTTTTTGGGGTTTTTGTTGACATCACATGAGTGTATTAAACAATCTGCGATCACCTCAATCAAGTATGTATTAACAGAAATTTGTTCCCCCATGGATGATATGAAACTGGGCAGAAGTCTGTGTGAGGACTGATTTACTTCCAGTTTACCTTTCCCCCAGGGTGTGTAGTCCTTCAGGGTCCTAACTCCAAGTAGGGGTGGACGATGTACTTTATCAGAGAACTGGGATGGCCTTGTTTGATTTTTTTCCCTCCTCATCCCTGAGACACTGTCAGTAACACACTCGTCTCAGCCTTATTTTCCAAGTTGGCGAATGTTTCTTCCACAGAAGTGGCACCCGTGCCAGACTCACTTCTCTGGATTCATGTCTTCTTCTGGATCTCAGTACTTGAAGTAGAAGTTGCTCTTTCTGATCAACTCAAGACAAGCTTTACTGTGCCAAAAGAAAATTAAACCTCCCTATGAAACCTCTTTATGGGAACTCCCTATGCAAAGGATTCCAAACCTGGCTGATTAACAGAATCACTTGAGGAGCCTTTAAAGTGACCCAATCCAGGGCGCCTGGGTGGCGCAGTCGGTTAAGCGTCTGACTTCAGCCAGGTCACGATCTCGCGGTCCGGGAGTTCGAGCCCCGCGTCAGGCTCTGGGCTGATGGCTCAGAGCCTGGAGCCTGTTTCCGATTCTGTGTCTCCCTCTCTCTCTGCCCCTCCCCCGTTCATGCTCTGTCTCTCTCTGTCCCAAAAATAAATAAACGTTGAAAAAAAAATTAAAAAAATAAAATAAAATAAAGTGACCCAATCCTGGGAGATGTGTTCCTTGGCAGGTGAAGACTTTCTCAGGATCTGTGACCATAAGTGGTTTTAAGATAATCTCCAGACTCCCAATGTCCACGGATACTTTTTCCTAAGAAATCACTTGTGTGTATGTATCCCCTTTTTTACAGAGCCCTTTCCTACTAATGGCTACCTGGGCAGACACTGAAGCCAAACTAGCCAATTGAGGTACACAGTCCTCTTGGCTTGAGTGGTTTCAGTATGTCAATGTAACTGAATCAAGAAAAATCAGAATCTTGTGTTGGATTTGTTTTCAAAAGCCCCCAGGAAAGATTTGTACCTTCCACTGTGGTTACCAAGGCAGGGAGATTTGGGTCTAGTTTTGCTGATGGCCATCTGTCTCACAGATAAAGGAAGGAAGAGAGAGAAACATTTCTGACAACACGATGAAGGCTCTGGATACTGTGCTGGACACTAGCTGTAACCCTGGACTTTGTAGTTAACCGAGCCAATACATATTCTTTCTGGTTCAGCTAATTTGAGCTACTGGCAAACAACGAATACTCTGTCTCTCCATTCTAGAGAGACTCTCCATTCTAGAGTCCATCCATGGAGAAAGGTCTCTCCGTTCTGTGACGAGGCAAGTTGTCAGACAAGAACTCAGGCCCAGGGGAAGAAGGCAGATGCTTAGCTGTGAAACCTGGGGTATCATCTGGTCTGGTAGGACCAGAAGATAATATTGGACCGGGAACACCAAATAGAGCCAGCACATGGACTGACCATCCTCGTTCTGCACTTGTAGAAGATATCAGTGACCAATCACTGCTTTCTTTCCTACAATGTCAAGACAAACCATTGCAACCTTACTCTTCTTAACACACAGCTCCAGGCCACCACTATCATTGATTTGAATTTGTGTGTATTTCCCATCCTGGACTAAATGCCTGAAGACTGAGATGCATTTGTCTAGGACCTAGGGTTGAGCTTGGAGGTTAGCCCAGTTTTATTTGGGATTTCTTCCTTGTGGATATTTTCAGAGTGCTGATTAGTCAATTTATTATTACTGAAAATATTATGAATATGAATAATGGTAAATTATTGTGATTTATTTTTACACATTTTAAATATTTTACATGTAACTGTGATTCCTGACTTCATAGCTTTCCATTGGGATCTTTGTTTCTCTTAGTTGTTCCAGAATAATGATATTTTTGGTTGGTTCTGAGCATTGTCAAACACTGCTATTTTGGGAGTTGTCTCTCTGTCCTTTAAGAGAATACCCAGGAGATCTTGGAGCTGACACAATGGCATGTCACTGGGCAGTTACAGATTTTCCTCTCTCAGTAGAACAATGCTTCCTTTTGCGAACTGCCTTAATTTCCTGCCTGTATCAATCAAAAATCAATGATAATAGCCTATTCTGTGGATTTTCATTTAACCTTTTATGTTTAAGTGTAACTTTTCCCCACAATCAGCCAACAGATGTCCTACTCAAGTGATTCAAGTACAATTGCTAAGAGAATTTATAACAAATAGTTTTATGGGCTTTAGCGATCAGTCAGGAGAGCCAAATACCATTTAAACCTCTACCTATTTCCAACTCTTCGGAAAATCCATTGCATATTACAAAAGGAATGTCGATCATGTTATTGTTGTAGAAATAGTAACCCTTTTGTCTCAGGACCTTAACTTACCCATAGGTCAAATTTAAGATGTCTTAGAAGAAATAGGAAAATCATCCAATACTTTTAAAAATGGTGATATATCAGAAAGATCACCATAAAATGTCCAATGGCAGGGTTGAAAGTGCATTCACTTTGGCCTATTACATTAGTTCCTAGACCATCAACATCAGGTCTAATAGCTAACATTTATTTAGCATTTACTTGTGCCAGATAATGTACAAAGTGCTTTACTTGCATTATTAGATTTAATCCTAGCATAAGAAGCATATATGTTTATTCATCCTATTTTACAAATTAGCAAACTGAGAGGTAACTTACCCAGTAGTATAACTATTAACTAATTAATTAATGCACAGCCTGCATTCATATCTGATTTGTATGAGTCCAGAGACTGTTTAGATGAAGTACGACTCTAAACGCTCGCCTATATATTCATTAGGATCAGAGGCAAGACAGAGGAGCAGAAAAATTCAAAAGGATAGCAGGTTATTTTATCCATTCTCTTGTATTTAGGGGGTCTGAAGAGAGTCAGTCCAAAGCTGGTTTGGCATTCCACAGTATTAGGGATTCCAGCTTCAATTATCTTGTTGTTCTGCCAATGGGTGGCTTCTATTTCTGGAGTCACTTTCTGGCTCAGTATAGCTGCTGGAGCACCAGTCATCACATCTGCATTCTAGGAAGTAGGAATTCACATACTAGTTCTATTTTATACCTTTGGTTTGAAGTTAGTCACGAGGTCACACCAAGCTTCAAGGAAGGCTACAATAGGTAGTCCTCATTCTGGGCAGCAGTGTGCTCGGCTGAAACTGGGAAGAGGGGAAAATAAATATGGAAAGTTGTTCAACAGCACTCTCTACTGATGTCATATTTTCAGTTGCTTTCCCGTAATTTTTGTGACTAGAAGAATCTTACATTTTTGCATCCAGTGATGGTAATATCATTATTTTAAAACATCAACTCAGAAGAATTTCACGGAAATGTTGCCTATACACAGTCATTTCACAAATTAGACCCCTGAATCTAACATCAATAAAGCAGAAGTTTGGCATCATCATTTGTCTGCCACACAGAGGTCAGTCCTGCCTTTAATACTAACATGAGAAGAGGATTTTGCTATCAAGGAATATTCTTACTGGCGTGCTTTTATGCTGTCTTGGTAATGATTTTCTTGCTTAACTATTAACTACAAGCCATGAGAGAACAAGTTCCCTAGCTTCTGGTTCTCTCCTTTATACTGTGGCAAAATCTAAGTTGGAATGTGTATAAATGTGTATAAATTCATTCGTACAATAAAAAGTTCCATGTGCTGTTGTGGGTATCTCATTAGTAACACTAATACTCCTATAATTCTATGCTCTTGTTTACTCGTCAAAGGTTTTACATGCATGCCATTGCTTAGATACTCATCCCTGGGAATATAAATGTACATAATCATAGAATTCCTGAAGGAATGGTGGAGCATTTTTTCATCTGACAAAGTATTCAGTAAGTCCTCAATCTATTCTAGGCACTGGTTAGACATGCAGAGAAGAGACTGGATAAAGAACACGTCTTTTCACTGCTTCGGTTCAAGACCAACTCAGAGATAAAATAAAGGAGTAGAGCAAATGCAGATGAAAATGTCATCTTTTTTACTGGTGAAGGCTGTGTTAGGATGTGGCTTAGGTATAGGGCGATAGTGGGCTTCCTAATACTGGATCCTCACGTTGGGCAATCTTCACAGCCAATCTCAGGCAGCACTAATAACCAGGTGGTCAACACAGGGCCTGCCCCTGTAACACCTGTGAGACAAAGGAGCAAGCTAATAGACTGGATTAGGAGAGATTTGCTTTACCTCGTAGAGGGAGGCTGCAGCTATACCAAGGGGTGTGTCTCCCCATGAAGATGTCAGGAATGAGTAATAAGGTTCTCTTGTCTATCTCAGCCCCTACAGAGATCAATCTAGAATCACAGGAGAGGCTCCCTATAATCTGCAGAGGAAATTTTCCCTGTCTCCTCAGCTTTTTTCTTCACCATCTCCAGTTCCTCTGATGAAGGCAGAGGCTTCCTAGAAGCGAAGTCCCCTCTTTTGCCTTCCGGTACATCAGCTCTGTGGCTCTCTCTACTGGTCAGCTGACCAATCCCCTTCCACCATCCTTCTCCCCGACCACCTTCCAGGGAGAGGTGGCCATGTGACATTTTTGGTTTTGGATGAAATGTAGGTGAAAGTTCCTGGGGAGCATGCCATTCCCAATCTAAAAGGCAGAGCTATTCTAAAAGAGAAAATATTTTTGGTTCTTTGTTCTTCTTTTATCTTCCTACCTGGAGTATGAAGATGGGGCCCAGAGGAGCAGTAGCCATCTTGCCGTAAGAAGACAACACATTCAGGGATGAAAAAGGACCACCTGCTAAGAATGGAGCACTGCTGGAAAGTTCTTGGATCCCTGATGATATTGTGGAGTGCCTTAATGGGATCAGGATCATTTGTCTCAAAGATCCATAAATGAGGTGTGGTTCTTGTTGTGTGCTATAGTCTGAGTGCTTGTGTCCCCTAGATTCATGGGCTGGAACCCAAACCCCAAGGTGATGGTGTTAGGGGCTGGGACCTTTGGAAAGTGGATGGGATTAGCATTCTTATGAAACAAGCCCTAGAAACTAGCTCTATTGCCCCTTTCCCCATGTGAGGACACGATGAAAAGCCAGCTATCTATGAACTAGGAAGCTTTTTCTCACAAGACACCAAATCTTGAACATTTCAGCCTCCAGAACTGTAAGAAATCAGTTTCCATTGTTTATAAGTCACTTAGTCTATGGCATTTTGTTATAGCCGCCCAAAGGGACTAAGGCACTGTGTATCAAAACCCTAAAATATTGAATTTTGGTTATCAGGAGCTATAGTTTATGTATATTGTGTATATTAACTATACTATAAAGCTATACTTTATGTATATTATGTGTATTAGCACATATTAAAGATTAAATGGTGGGGCACCTGGGTGTCTCAGTCCATTGGGTGTCCGACTTCAGCTCAGGTCATGATCTCACAATTCACAATTCGTGGGTTTGAGCCCCGCGTCGGACTCTGTGCTGACAGCTCAGAGCCTGGAGCCTGCTTCAGATTCTGTGTCTCCCTCTTTCTCTGCCCCTCCCCTGCTGGTGCTGTCTGTCTCTCTCAAAAATAAATAAACAAAAAAAAAATTTTTAAGATAAAAAAAAAATAAAAGTTAAATAGGAGTGTGGGAGGGAATGGGCTGGAAGACTGAGAACAGGTTGAAGAATGGACCTCTGTATCCAGCACCTCACTATTCCTAATGTCCAAGCTAGAAGGGAACTCAGGGAGCTTCTAATCCAGGGGTTCTCAGACTGTGTCTTCCTAGGAGTGCTTCTAGGGGGATATAGGAAAGGTGAGTAGAGGGGCTCCAGCCCCATCCTGGTTTTGCCAAGGACACCTTCACTTTGCCCTGTGCTCTCCCCTGGAATTCCTTGTCACAGTTAATTCACATTGTCAAATGAAGTTTAAAACTACGTGTTTAGTCAAAATTAAGTTTAAAAACCACTTATCTTTCCCAATATACTTATTTTATAAAAAGGGAAGGTGACATCCAGCAAAGTTCCAATGACTTGATCAAGTGACAGACTACAACTGAGTTCCCCAATACCCTCCCTTTCTGTTCCCAGTATATTGTTATTCCTGACTCCGTGCTTGATTTCCATAGATTATGAAAGAGGGAATTTCCTCCAAATTTTCATCTCTGCAAGGCCGGATTTCTTTGGAACAGCTTCCTACCTATAAGACTCATAAAAGGTATGATTCAAGGCTACTAACTCCAGTCACAGAGGAAAAGGACATAATGGAAGTGAGAATTCCAGGGGTAGATGGTCTTTAGGTTCTATTTGATCAGGGTTATCATTCCGTAAGTTCAGCTCCCCGTAGGCTAACTCAGTCTGGTTTCTGACATGGTGGTTGTCTGGGGGGACAAGCATGAAGATCCTGAAATCATGAAATAATCTTGACCTTTGCTGTGATCAGCCCACCTATGAACCAATAACTGTAGCAAGCTGTCCTTGTCTCTAAGGACAGCTGTCTTGTGTTCCTGATGACTACTGAATGTTCTCTCTACCATGCCTGTGCTTATTCACAGTTTAAAAATATCTCTTTAACTTAATTATCTTGTATGATCTTGTGACAAATTTCCTTATTTTTTCCATTCTTCCTTTTCTGGTGAAGCATTACCTGAGATGTTTTCTTCCTAATGTCTTATGACTGTGGGCTTCCGTATCATGTTTCCTTGGTGCTGGCTTCGTCCAACCTGAAAATCTGAGTGGAATTGCAAAGGGCTTGCACCTTTCACCATCGAAGTGATCTGGAGAGTGGTCTGTTCATTTTCTCTAATCGATGGGGTTGAGTGGATGTTCTCTGCAGCATTTCTTGCCTGTCTGTGGAGATAACTGGTATGTGAGACTGGGGTCTAAGAAAAGGTGGCAAGCATCATAGTGAGCTGAGGTTGCTCAGGGACGCTAATGTCACCAGATCTCTCTGGCTTCAAACACTGCATTTGCAGCCACTCGACTTCCTTATCCAGGAGTGGAGAATTGGGACTGGTGCTGTGGGTTATGTCCCAGACTCCGAATTTTTGGAACATCCCTGTGCTTTGGATTTGGCCTGCCTGGGTTAGCAGCAAACCCCTTAAATCAGTGTGACCTGCATCTTTGTTCCTAAGAACAATAAAAGAGAATAAAGTTACCTTGGGATAAAGGAGCCCCAAAACATGAGTGGGGGGTGATGGGAGAACAGAAAAATTGAAAAAGAGAAAGGTGGGGGGATGAGAGTGAGGCCTCTTCAGAAGATTTAGGAGTGGAAGGCCTGGATCCTGGACAGAGAGTTCTTGCTCCCAAAGATATATAATAGGATGATAACGGAGACGGTTGGGGGCTTCTCTGAGATTTTGAAGATGATCTCAGTCAAAACACTCTTGTAATTTTATTTGCAGAGGTAGTTATAGCTTCACTTATAATGTTATTTACAGAAGGTTAAATTAAACAATATATCAAAAGAAGAAAAATGCCATTTGAGCAGTGGTTTTTATGGCTATATATATATATATATATATACACACACACACACATATATATATAACTGTACATGATACTATATCTGCTATACCAGTAAAAATGAAAAGCGTTTCAGAGAATTGACAAAAATAAACCAAGATATCAATACAATGAATATTACATATCACGGTAAGAAACAGGTATGATGACTCTAGAATTGTGTTGGCCAATCCTAGCGTCACTAGCTTTACATGGATGTTTACATTTGCACTTAAATGGATTAAGATTAAATACGAAATTCAGTTCCCCAGTTACTCTTGCCCCACTTCAAGTGCTCAAGGGGCACATGCGCCTGGTGGCTACCATCAAAATGCGGGTTTTGAACATTGTCATTTTCTTAGGAAGTTCTACTGGAACGTTCTATTGAAGTTCTATCACAGAAAGTGCTGCTCTAGAAAGCTGGAAGTGTTTATACACGACTGTCCAAGTGAACCAAAAGTAGCCAGAGAAACATGTGCTCTGATTATACCAACAGAAAAATGATACGCATGCGTGGATACGGATCAGTCAAGACAAGGAAGCATTACAATCATTTCTCCCAGGGAAATAAACGCAGCAGGTGGGTTTAAAGGTTACCTTTGAGAGTGGTCTAGAGTTCAATTTCTAATGCAAGGAATTGATGAAAACTCCCTTTGGAAAACCAATCGTACCTGCTTCTCCTGAACTAGACACAGAGAGGCCGGAAAGGTGGCGTCAGGAGATGGAAGAGTAAGGGTCTTAAGTTGACTTCGCTACTGAAACAGCTCTGTGATGTCGTGGAAGTCACTGCAAATCTGCTGGCTGGCCTCTGTCATCACACAACCTCCCAGGTCCCTTCCAGCTTAGAGGAACGTTTGTGCTCATCCCCTTCCAGGGGCCCATTACCCCGGGCCTCAGGGGGCCATAGGAATGGAGAGACAGGAGGAAGTTATCAGGTGGTGGGGGAGTTTAGCAGAGTCTGGTGATAACTGCAGATCCCAGGGACAAAGGAGGAGAAGTAGAAGGGATTCCTAAGGATGGAGAAGCTGGTCAGTGGCAAGCAGAGGGATCTGTATTCTAGACACTGAAGGGCTGTAAGAAAAAAATGCGTCTGTTTTTATGAAATGCTAGAGATGACTTGGAACAGAACCTAAGTGAAACTGCAAGCCAGCTGAGAAAATCCCAGTTCTGTCTGGTTCCTCAGAAGCTCCGCCCCCTCCTCTTCCGGCTGGCTCTCTAGTTACAAGTGCCTCACCAGACACCCTCCCGTTGGCTCCTTGGTAACACTCCCGAGTAGGGCCATTCTTCCCTTGGTTCGGCTACTTCTATGTCAGATCCTAAAATGAGACTTCTTGAAAATCACTTATTCTTGAACATTTCCCGTCTGAATTGATTTTACAGTTGTAACATTTTATCTAAATCATTTCACACTTCTTTTTAGAGTTCGAAGATATGTAGCGTTTAATCCCATCTCCCTCCTTATGTATTTTTCTGTTAAGCATCATGTGGAGAAATGCTTCTACTAAGTAACTGATGTTATCATCTACCTTTATGATTTTTTGATGCATAATAACTACTCATTCACATGCCTTTAATATGTCTCATGTACACTATGGTGTGCTTTCCTGTGTGTACTTTTATTGTACATTTAAACAAAGCAAACTGCCTGTAAAACCCTTTAATGGTGCAAAAACTATGCATGAGTTGGTGTGTATCCATGTGTGTATATGATCTACACATTCATCGAATAATGATGAGCCACTTACAAAATGCTATGTGCTATGGGAGATCAAAGTTGAAAACGCATAGTCTTATCTGCCAAGAAGCTTGTGATCCAGTGGACATGTGCTTTGGTCATTTCTGGACCGCCCCCAAACTAGAAAAAATATTGGGCTCCAAAAGTATATTTTAATGCCAATGGTTCAGAACCCAAAGTTTTTTTTCTTTATAAAATGTATATATGTTTAATAGTTTTCAAGTTCAGTCTCCCTAAAATGACTTAATAATATACCCTGGGTATAATTACAGTTAGTGTAATTTAATTCAATCTATCAATACATTTACTGCCTACCTTGTAAGAAACGAGAATACAAAGATGAATAAGACACATTTCTTGGGGGCACCTGGGTGACTCCTTCAGTTGAGCCTCCAACTCTTGGTTTCAGCTCAGGTCATGATCTCATGGTTTTGTGAGTTGGAGCCCACATCCAGCTCTGCACTGGCAGCATGGAGCCTGCTTGGGATTCTCTCTCTCTCTCCCTCTCTTTCTCTCTGCCCTCCCCCACTTGCACTGTCTCTGTCTCTCTCAAAATAAATAAATAAAACTTAAAACAAACAAAAAAAGACATATTTCTTGCTCTCCAGCAGCCCATAGTCTGAGTAGGGAAGGCACACCAATAAACTTGTAACCACCAGTATGCACAATGGGTGCCAAATAAGTCCCAGGAAGCTTTCATAGAGAGCACTGGTTCCCACCCTACTGAGCATGTGGGCACTTTTGCTAAGGGACAAACCAGTAGCCTGGAACACATTTTCCACTGACAGAGCTGTGGGGGTAGAAGAGGAAGATCTGTCCCCCCTACTCTTCTGATCTGCTGCTCAGACTGTGAAGAAGTACCAGCTTCCATGGTAGGAAGACAGTGGTCCGGAGCAAAGTCCAAACGACTTGTCAAACCAGGACTTCCTGCTAATGCAACGCTGCAGGCTAACTTCCTGTTTTTGCCTTACTCTTCATCAGGAACCAGGAAGGAGAGGCCGTCTTTCTTCCAGAGACAACATTGTTGATTTCTTTCCTTTCCTGGCCCACTGTGCAACTAAGAGAAGACTGAGACACCCGTAAGAGCGTCTCACTGCCTTTTGGATAAAATCCAAACTCCTTTCAGGGCTGGCCCTCATCTGTTTCTGTCTTGCCCTCAGCCACCCACAGCCATGTTCTCTTTGCTATAGCCACGTACACTCCTTGCAGTTCCTCAAGCGTGTCGCACTCTCCAGGATGTTCTCACAACCTGAGCCGAAATCAAGAGTCAGACGCTTAAGTGAACCACCCAGATGTCCCTCCAGTCTTTTATTTATACTCTTCCTTTGGCCAAAAACACTTTTCCTTCTACTCTTGGACTGGCTGAATCCAAGTCATTCGTCCATCCTCAGCTTAGGGAGTTTTTCACTGACCTGAGATGAGTGAACTCCCTGGTGATGCACTACTTCCCTTATCTTAGTCCTCATCAAACTTCATATGATTCTTCCCTCCACTCCTTTCATCTGTAAGCTCCAGAGAGAGGGCACAGACCACGTCTCTTCGGTTCACCATTGCGGTCCAGGGCCTGGCCCATAATTTGGTGGGCTTTACGAGCGTGCAGCCTGTGTAGTTACAAAGGGCCTCGTGCTCAGAAAAGGTGAGCTTATTGCTTGGTTTAATGATTTGTATTTGTTGTTTTTTTAATCCGTAATAACTGGGGACAAGGGGCACCACATCTTCGTTTTGCACATTTCACAAATTATGAAACCGATCCCACGTGGAAGAATAAATGAATTAATGAATATATATTAATCTTCATAATTTGTTGAGCCAAGGAAATTAAGGCTTCTGAAGTCCTAATTTCAAGAAAGAAAAAGTATTTTAGGAAGAAATTGTAATGCATAATGCAGACATCTTTATGATGTATTTTGCTATTTTTCACATATTGCTTGTTTATACGAGGAAAGAGAAGCAATGCCTGAAAGATATGCACTCTCTGTTCGGTGAGATGTATTTTCATTTAAAATTACTTTTTATTCAACCACAATGTTTATGAATTAGAAAAAAAGAAAACTGAGTCCAGAATGATTTACTTTGTCTTGTGCCTGATTCATTATAATTGGAAAGGTGGGAATAACTTCTTTAAAAAGAAAGACAAAGGAGCAAGAAAAATTCTGTAGAGAGTGGATGCTACCTAGATTTCTACTTCTTTAGGGTGCATAAGCATCAGCAGGAATATTTGAGTAGTAAAAGCAATACAAAAGAGAATGAATCCCAAAGGAAAAAGATGCAGGTGTGACGTTGCATTCACAAGGACGCCATTCAAGAGACACTGTGTCTGGGCTTTGAACTTTTATGGTCTATGAAGGACCTCTGATAAGCTTTGTGAGGGCAGCTGGGAAGTCCTCTAGTTCTTTTATTAAGGATCCTCTGAATCTTCATCACTACCTCTAGCAGCCGTTGGTTGTCATCCATATGTTTGACTGATTGAAGACAAGGCAGCTCTTCGGAGGAAGGGGTGTGGGAATGTGGATTCCAACAGGGGTGGGGTGGGGCTGGAGTGATAATACCATTTGAGGAAGCTGATTTCTTCTCACTCCTATAGATCCAGAGGATCAGCTCTAGGTCCTGTGAAGCCAGTCACTTGCTGTGTGACCGTAATGATTTCCTGTCTCCAGATCTTGGCTTCCTCGTGTATAAAGCCAGAGGTGGATAAAGGCTTCACATAACCTCCCACCTACCTTTCCCGTACCCTGAGACTCCACTGAGGGACATTCTTTTCCCTGTCCCTGGGAGTTTGGAACTTCACCCTGAGCCATCTGTTGGGTTCATCCTCACCAGATCCCTGTTTGCTTCTTCCAGACCCTGTATTCTTTCTTGTACATACTGTTGTTTTTGTCCCTGTATCCTACTGAATATTCTCCCTTCACCCTCCAACTTTCATGATTTATCTGCCTAATGCCTACTCACCCTTCAAGAAGTTAAATCCCATCCTGGCTAAAACCCTCTCGAGCTTCACCCTCCATTCACAGGCTACACACTCCTGTCCACAGGCACCCATGTGTGCTCAGAGCCTTCTGTTTCCCTCTGTTCCATCTCTCACCCCACTGGATAATTATTGCCTATTTTCTTGTTTGTTTGCTCCAGGAGTCCCAGAGTTCTTTGAGCACCTGGATGTTGCCTCTTCAAAATCTAGGACAACGACTGGGACATAGTGGGTATTTAATCAATGTTTGTAGAATGAATGACTGAATGAACCAAGGAAGGAATGAACGAAGACCTCATTAACAGCCTGCTGTCTTTTATTTTCATTTTTTTTAATGTTTATTTATTTGAAAGAGAGAGAGAGAGTGAGTCGGGGAGGGCAGAGAGAGAGGGAGAGAGAATCTCAAGCAGGCTCCACCACTGTCAACACAGAGCCCATCTTGGGGCTCAATGTCATGAACCATGAAATCATGACCTGAGCCGAAATCAAGACTCAGACACTTAACCGATTGAGCCACCCAGGTGCCCCTTTCCCTTTGTCTTTTAGAAAGCAGTACTGCACTTACTGGGCCTCCTGGAAACACAGTGCCTTGATGAAGGAGGGTCAGGTGGTAGAGGCCGAACTGGTAGGAAAAAAGCATCTCTTTTCTGTTTTTTAAATGTAGGCCTCAGGTCCAGTGCAGAGCCCAACATGGGGCTTGGACTCACAACCCTGATATCAAGACCTGAGCTGAGATCAAGAGTCAGACGCTCCACTGATCGAGCCACCCGGGTGCCCTCAAAAGTGGGTCTCTTTGCCACTCAGCTGACCTTGCTGCTTAGTTGAGGTCCAGGTGGCCCAGCCCACAGCATAATTGTGTGAGTGGCACCAGGAAGCATCAGGAAATGTCCTTTGGTTTTGTTGCCCTACCCACATCTACCAATTAGCCTCACCCTGTCTAAATGGTATTGGCAGTAGGGAGTAGTTGGCAGAAGAGAAGAGGAGCAGTTCTTCCCTCTTACTGTCACCCCTGCAAAGTTGGCACAACTCCTGCCTCAGAGATACCCAGGAGTGTTCAGTGGAGACCCGGTCCCAGGCTTGGCTCCGAGAGTGACCAGCTGATGGAAGTCATGTACTCAACAAACACTCATGCGGCAGGTGCTGTGTTGGTGCTGGCACAGGTATGTAGAGAGCCAGATACTACCCTTGGCCTCAAGAAGCTAATAGTCTGCAGGGGGACCCCAGCATACAGAACTTTATAGTGGAATAACAATTAGGTAATTTGTGTTTCCTCCCATCAGGATGTAAACAGCTAAATAAGCCCAAATCTCTGTTTGTATGGGAATGCAATGTCAGGCTGATATTAGGAATTCTTTAATTAATCAAGCCTTTTTTATATACAGAATCTCTAACCCTTATGGAAAGCTCATGAAGTAAGTAGAATCGTCTTCTTTTCAGATAAGAAGTTAAGCAATTTGCTACAGGTCACCCAATTTTCCAGAGTGTCTTGGAATCGGGACCATTTAGATCATTCTCCTAACTCTACTCTGGGATCTTCAATCCTTCAAAAGCATTGGTACTCGGGAAGCTGAGTCGAAAGCACGACAGTTTGTGAGGTACCTTTGAAATAATCAAGAAGATGACTAAAGTCAACATATTTAAGTCATATGTGTGTGTTTCATTCTTTGAAAGCTAGATGTCCAGGGGCGCCTGGGTGGCGCAGTCGGTTAAGCGGCCGACTTCAGCCAGGTCACGATCTCGCGGTCCGTGAGTTCGAGCCCCGCGTCAGGCTCTGGGCTGATGGCTCGGAGCCTGGAGCCTGTTTCCGATTCTGTGTCTCCCTCTCTCTCTGCCCCTCCCCGTTCATGCTCTGTCTCTCTCTGTCCCAAAAATAAATAAACGTTGAAAAAAAAATTAAAAAAAAAAAAAAAAAAGAAAGCTAGATGTCCATGGAGGGCATGTGACATATAGGAGCAAGTCTGGGCATGAGGGGGAAGCTACAGCCCTGGGTCAGGGAGTGTTGGTGAGACAAGATGTGAAGCTGCTCCAGATATAGGGAGTGATCTGGAGTGCTACTCTGGATATGGAAGCCAGACTGGGAAAGAGACCAAGTGGCTTAAGGCATAAGTGGTCAAAGGACAGTGGGTACCCAGCCATGTCTAGACCAGCTTTGGCACCAACTGGCATCAGTGAGTATAATTTAACAATTGGGAGTCAGCCAGGACACTAGACTGGGTGGCCCATAGCATTGCAGCTGGTGTGGTTGAGGCCAAGGTCGAAACTGAACCCAGACCTGCCTGATCCTCCTCCCCAACAAAGAGTGGGCAATAGCACTCTAAGGGGCTCCAGAACACCCAGGGTGCGTACCCATGCTTGACTTTATGGCTGAGTTATGGGGTCCTATGCACCATGGTGTGTCTGAAGCCGCTAACCTCTTGCCCCAACCAGAAACTGAGGCATGTCTGGGCCTGCAAGTGGATGGAGCCAATAGGAGACCTAGCCCAGGCTAGGCAAACGCCAGGGAAAAAAAGAAGGGCCTGATAGTAAGTGTGGTAACTTGCAATTAAGTGGAAGAGTAAATGACTCAGAATACCGCATTCCTCAACCATTCTGAAATGAGTTTACTGTAATTCCAGATAAAAACAAAACTTTCAGAGCGGATACTTAGAGACTTGAGGCAAGGTTGGTTTATTTTTTTCTACAGTTTCAATATAATTCAGCACTTTCACTTTGCAAAGATAGACCTGGACTTTACATGGTCTGCAGAATGCTGATTCAACATCAGGGTAAACCAGTGGTGCAATCATGACATGAAACAAGACTGGTGGTTGTCAGGGTTTTTAAATCTCCTTCCTTGGGCTATCCCACGATCTCAGAAAGCTCTGCCTTTATCAGAAATTAGGGCCCTTGCTGAAACAGAGGTCTGGAAATGGAACCCGTTTTTAAGAGGATTTGCTCCTCAGCTTATAAGGGGTGGAGTAGAGCACTGCTTTAGCTTCGGTCTTCCCCTGCTGTCCTCCAGTACAAATGACAATGGAATGGCTGATGAAAAAAGAAATGGGGAAGGAAGAAGGGTGAAAAGAGGAAGAGCGATGGGGGAAGAGGGAGGGTCCACAAGGAAGGCTCACTTTGACATCCTTGGAAGCACTTGGTTCATTTCCAAAACTCCAACTTGAGGTACTCCCGGAAAAGAAAAAGGCTTGGGTTCTTCCAAATGTCTGATTGGGTGACTTTTATCTGGCTTGATTCTACCGTTCCTTTGCAATCAAACCGTGGATTTAATTCTTTCTCATGTGAAACACAGAGACGAAAGTTCTACCCTCTTCTCCAAAACACAATGCAGCAGCTGCCCCCTTACCCCCACCACACTTCAAAGCACCAAACTGATGTTGTCAACATACTTATCGTAAGTCAAATCTGCTGTGCACACCAGTAAACAGTGCTAGTAAGCCAGGTGTAACCAAATCAGATTTTTCAGCCTTGACTTCCAATGGTGAGAACAACTATGTGCTGACAGATGGGAAAAATGATGAGGCATGGGTGCTGGGCCCCTACCCTCTCAGAAGATGGAGAACACTGTTGAAGTCTGGGATAAGGATGAACCTGCGATCAGTAACAATCCGGTGGTCCTGAGGGACAGGAGAAACCAGGTGACATCACATTTTGGAATTCCACAGGGTGGCCTCAGTGTGGTCCTGGTGGGTTCTCTGCATTTTCTCTACAAGAGTGGATATGAACTCTGGCACAGATAAAAAGAGAAGGTGTGAGGGGCGCCTGGGTGGCTCAGCTGGTTAAGCGTCCGACTTCTGCTCAGGTCACGATCTCATGGTTCGTGAGTTCCAGCCCTAGTCAGGCTCTGTGCTGACAGCTTAGAGCCTGGAGCCTGCTTGAAGTTCTGTGTCTCTCCCTCTCTCAGCCCCTCCCTGCTTTCTCTCTCTCTCTCTCTCTCTCTCTCTCTTTCTCTCTCTCAAAAATAAACATTAAAAAAAAATTAAAAAAAAAAAAAGAGAGAGAGAGAGAAGGTGTGAGAAATGACCTGTACCTGGCTGATGGGAGCTGAGCCCTGGCCGAAGCCTCAGGCAACAACTCCCAGTCTGAGCCTTGATTCTGCACTTCCCATGAATGTACCAGCACAAAGAACCTAGAGAAAGCATGTCATAGCCTGTAAGCGGGCGCTAGCTTTCTGTCCGGTGTAAAATTGTCTGCAAGAACCAACCTGTGTTCTGGACAGATGGAGAGTAACTGGAACCATATAGGATAAGTGGAATTGTAGGTGATTTCGATTTCCTTAAAAACTTTTGATCGTTTCAAATTTCCCCCCAACCACTGAATCAAGAACCTCACATTTTAAATCAAATCATTGATCTGAGCCTTTTCTTTCAAGGGTTGAAAAATTTTATCAAAAGCATATTTTGGGGGAGACCATCTTCTTCGGTAAGTTTATCAAATGATCCTGGGGGCTTACCTAGTACTTTAAAAATGAGGAAGGAGGCCATTTGTCATTCGTTGATGATCACCATCCTTCTTGCTGCTGATCTTGAGCTGTCTTTGCGACACTGAACACCAGATGGTCTCACTTCACGGTGGCCCTCTGTGCTGCGTGCAAGCTTTATCACAGAAATTCTCCTAGGGTTTGAGGCTGTGGCATGTAGGGTCCAAACATTCTAGTGTCTCTGTGTCTGGGATGCTGTGTGCAAGGGAGGCAAAAGTTTCAAGATAACTCCAAACCTCCACCCCCCTTTATAAGGCTGGGAAATCAACCTCCAGGGTTTTGGTCTTTGCCCCGTTGCTACGGTTTGAATGTTTGTGTGCCCCTCGAATTCCTATGCTGAAATTGTAATGCCTAACGTGATGGCGTTAGGAGGTAGGGCCTTTGGAAGGTCATGAGGGCGGGCCCCTCATGAATGGGATTATTGTTCTTATAAAAGTGACCCCACAGAACTCCCTTGCCCCTTCTACCGCGTGAAGACACAGGGAGAAGTTGGCAGTCTGCAGCACCCCACCATGCTGGTACTCTGATCTTGGATTTCTAGCCTCTAAAACCGAGAAATAAAGGTTTGTTGTTTATAAGCCACCCAGGCCAAGACTGCGACATCCTTCTAACTGGGCTCCTCGACATCAGCTCCTGTTTCTTCAGCTCTGGGCCAGTGCAGTGTAAGTCCTTCTCTTCAGCCCTGTATTGGTTTGCCTGGGCTGTTACCACAAAATGCCACAAGCTGGGTGGCTTAAACAACAGAACCTTATTGTTTCGCAGCTCTGAAAGCCAGAAGTCTTGAGATCGAGGTGGGGTTGGTTCCTTCTGCAGGCTGTGAGGGAGAGATCTGTTCCAGACCTCTC
The DNA here is from genome assembly GCF_016509475.1 of Prionailurus bengalensis. Taxonomy (NCBI): domain Eukaryota; kingdom Metazoa; phylum Chordata; class Mammalia; order Carnivora; family Felidae; genus Prionailurus; species Prionailurus bengalensis. The sequence goes on from NC_057344.1 coordinate 174,217,238, forward strand.
TCCTTGGCTGGTAGTTGACTTTCATGCTGTGTCTCTTCCTTCTGTGCATGACTCTGTGTCAAAAAATTTCCTCTTTTTATAAGGACACCAGTCATATTAGAATAGGGCCCACCCCAACATTCTCACTGTAACTTGATTTCTTCTGTAAAGACCTGCTTTCCAAAGAAGGTCATAGTCTTCGGTACTGGGAGTTAGAATTTCAACATACAAAGTTTTAGGGGGAAACCATTCAACTCATAACATGCCTAAACATAAGACAGGGGGGTGGGTGAAACTGAAAACTCAGACTTTTTAGGAGCTAAACTTTACTTTTTAAGAACAGTTTTATGTGACGGGAAAATTGAAAAGGTAGGACAAAGTTTCCACATGCCCCCTCACCTATTTTCCCCTAGTTAATATCACACATTCTGATGGTGCATTTGTTAGCTAACGAAAACAATATTGATACATTATCATTAACCAAAGTGCATCGTTCACTCAGATTTCTCTGGTTTATGCCCTTTTTCTATTCCAGGATCTCCCCAAGGATGTCACCTTACATTTACTTGTCATGTCTGCTTAGGCTCCTCTTGGTTGTGACGGTATCTCAGACTTTCCTTGTGTTTGATCACTTTTGATGACAGTTTTGAGGTGAACAGATTAAGTATTTTTCAGGATATCCTCTATTGGAATTTGTCCAGTGTCTGATGTTTTGTTCCATAATTAGACTGGGGTTATGCACCTTTAGAGGTAGATCACAGAGGTAAAGTGCCATTCTTGTTACGTTGTGTCAAGAGTACATCCTATTAACAGGATTTGTCACTGTTGGTATTGACCTTGACAGCCCAGTGGAGGTTGTGTTTGTCAGCTTCATCACTGGGTAGTTGTTCTTCCCTCCCTCTCCCTCCTCTACCTTTTGGAAAGACGTCTGTATGTACCACCTACACGTACGGAGTGGAGATTTATGTGCTCCTTCTTCAAAAGTGGAGTACCTACATAAATTATTTGGAATTTTTCTGCAGAGGCAATTTCTGTCTTCTCCCTATTTATCCAGTCATTGGTTTATATCGATATGGATGCATGGATATTTATTTTATACCTCGGGTTATAATCCATTACTACTTTATTTTGTTGCTCAAAGTCTTCTGGCTTTGGCCATTGGGAGCCCATTCCACTCATCGTGTGGAGTCATAGTCACCTACTGGCCACTGATACCCTCCCTCGGCATTGACCGCAGCTGCTGCTTCCAGCTGTTTGTCTTAGCTCCTCCCGGTATCCGTTTCTGTTCTGTCTTACTTTCCAGTGCCTCACCCTCCCCATACCCAGCTTTGGGTCTCCCTCATTTGAGCCCCTGAGGGGCAAGTGTACCCCAATCACCGCCATATCCCCTCAATCATTACCTTTCTCCGTGAGGAAACCCTTCAGTCTCCTTAAATAGCATTTCCATAGCATATTCCACAATACGATCTGTGAAAATAGAACTCCAAGGTCGAGTTATGTGATCTCCATCTCTTTCAGATTCTTGACTCCTATTAACATATTATAGACATGTTGCCAGTAAGGAAACCAGTTTTGCTCTGCAAATATGCCCACGGAGCTGTTTTTGCCATCGTTGCTGCCACTGTGCCGCAATGCCCACGGGGGGTGGGGGGGAAGGGTGGGGGGGGAGGGCGGGGGGGAGGGGACACTGCCCTTACTGCTGGGAGGCAGTGCCCTACAGTGGCTAAGCGCTTTGATATGGAACCACGTTGCCTCTTACTAGACACGTGACCCTATGTGAGTTACTCGATCTCATGTTCATCTGTAAAATCAGGCTGATCATAATATATTGCTTGATAAGGGCAAAATACAGTCATTGAGGCAAGGTGCTTAGAATAATAACTAGAATATTATATCCATTCAATAAGTGACAGTTGTTATTATTTTTCTTATGCTCTTCTGGGCCACTTTCAGTTCTGTAGTGTGCAATGTCTTCAAAGTACTCTGCCTTGGCAATAACTAACATCCCGGGACTGGCAATCCTGTGCAAACATTTTAGCTAATTTCCCTATAATTTATGATCTTATAAGTGTATACAGTAAAGCCCCTTTGTCACATTTTTGCTCACTTATGCAACCTGAAGAGGTTTTCCCTGCATTTTTTTTAGTCACTCAAATATTGCCTCAGTTAAAAAAAAAAATCTATGGTGGTTGGGGAAAAAGTCAGCTTGCACCTCTCCCACAAAACAGATGGGAAATGATTCAGAACAAGACAGTCACTAGAGGTACAAATAGTGCCCTTTCTTTCGGGAAAAAGAATGACTTCTTTTTTTGTGCTTATGCCAATGTCTGGGATAAAATTAAATTAGTCTTTGTTTATTTCCTCTTTCCCACATTATCTTCAACTGTCTGAGGACTCTGCCTACTCTAAGTCAGCATCCACCTGTTGGAGGTTGTAGCTGAAAGGAGCAAGAACACTTCTCTTAGAAACAAAGAAAAAAACAAAGAAAGACAAAATCTCCAAAACAATAAATTTGAAAACCTGCCTCGTTCCTAACTACAAAGTCACACGACAATATATTCTCTTATACATAAGGCTTAAGTCCCCAGTGACCATCAGCCCAACCTCAGGACACTTGTCAGTTTTCATTTACACACACACACACACACACACACACACACACATACGTCATTGTCTTGTATTTGCTTTCATGTAATTTGCATACCATTTTATTTTTCAGCCTATGGTCTGACTGAAAAATATCTTCCATATATTGACTTCAGTGATTCGCATGCTAGCCTTTATCATTCACAGCTGTAACTTCTTCCAGTAAAAACACACTCCAAGTATACATAATTAATACCATTAATTAATACCACAGATAGTGACAACCTTTGCTCATTAGATTGCTTAGGTCAGTGGTTCTCAAACTTGCTACATATTAGACTCACTTGGGAAGCTTTTACAACTCTTAATGCCCAGGCTTCACCCCGCGCCAATGAAATCAGAATCTTGGGAGTGGGGAGGGGGGTGCCGGAGTTAGTAGTGTAAAAAGGTGACCAGGGAATTCCAACGTGCAGCCAAGTTTGAGAACCTGAGCTTTAGGAGATGTCTGGATCCAGTCTCCACAAGCCTGATTCTTGGAGACTCCTCATTTGAATCTACATATAGAGAAGTTCTGAGCTGGGTCTGCCCAAGCAGATCAGGGGAATCGGCCCTTTAACTCTGGTCACCATCAACTCTGGTCTTTTTGTCTCAGCACAAAAAGAAGAGCTGAGAAATAGCTTTTTATTGTCACTTCTTTAAAAAAAAATTTTTATGTTAATTTATTTTTGAGAGACAGAGAGAGACAGGTCATGAGCAGGGAAGGGGCAGAGAGAGAGAGGGAGGCACAGAATCTAAAGCAGGCTCCGGGCTCTGAGCTGTCAGCACAGAGCCTGATCATGGTGCTTGAACTCACAGACTATGAGATCATGACCTGAGCCGAAGTCGGACACTTAACCGAATGAGCCACCCAGGCGCCCCTGTCCTTTCTTTTCAGATAGTTTGGAAATATTGTAACAGTTTCCTTCTGACCTATCAATAAAACTTTGGGGAATAACTGGGGATCCGTATGGAGGGTCTTCCAGAACCCTGGGATTAGTCCACAGAATTACTCATTTAGATGCTGTGTTGGTGACAATACCAGACATCACAAATAGCACTAAAGTATGGAACTATGGATGCCCAGTTTAAATAGGAAATAAAGGGGAAATGACTAAAACATTATGGGAGGCATTACGGTGAAGAACAAAAGCAAGGACATGAGTTTAGACAAACTCACATTGAAATACGGCCCCACCAGTGATCCGTAATCTTGGTCAAATTACTTAATCTTTTTGAGGCTGTTTCCTCATATGTAAAACAAGCATCATATTTCATATCCAAATATTTGTCGTGATGACTGGTGAAAATTTTCTGAAAGTCCCTAACAGTTATCGACACATGGAGGCCTTCGACAAATGCTATTTGGTATTTCAATTCCAAAGACTAAAAATAATCCAATACCCAGTTGTTGGGTGGTCTAAACATGATTTAAGTATTGATTCCTGCCCCCCACATTTGCGTTCCACAATTTTAAGAGAGGTGAAGTGATCCACAGGGTCAGGAAATAGATTCTCTACCTTAGAGGTGCTTAACAGCAGAAGGGAGTAGGCAGACGTGAAATGTTTAAGTTCTATCTGTCTTCACTACACCTGGTTCTAACACGCATGAATTTCAATTTACCAGAGTTTACATAAATAGCACCAGATCTCAACAACACATGACAAAAATTTTTTGTAACATTTATTTATTTTTGAGAGACAGAGTGTGAGCAGGGGAGGGGCAGAGAGAGAGGGAGACACAGAATCCGAAGCAGGGTCCAGGCTCTGAGCTGTCAACACAGAGCCCAACGTGGGGCTTGAACCCACAGACTGGGAGATCATGACCTGAGCCGATGTCAGATGCTTAACTGACGGAGCCACCCGTGCGCCCCATCAACAACACATTTTAATGTCAGCTGCTATGCTGTGTTAACTATGAGCGATTGTATAAATAAGCAATTGTTTGCTAGTCCTTCATTCCACAAATCCCTACATAAGTAACACGTACAGTATGATCATGAAGGGTCACGTCACTTCTTTCTAAATCTGCTGGTCACCAAGCCTCTGTTGTTAGGTTCACACGCAGACAGCAAAGCCTGTCGTTGTATTGCTTCCCTGTCTCTCGGTGAGCAACTTGGGTGACATTTTCCAAAAATGCACAACCAAAAGAAGGAATTGGCCCACAAAGGAGAAAGTGTAACAAGGAAACAAAACGAGATAATGTTGGGATTGAATTCTAAGTGAACATAAACAGAAGAAAGAGCTGAATGTAAGAGGTTCTGGATCTGCAGCCAGAGAAACTTAGTGAAGGTGAACTTATTGCCATAAATGAGGAAACGTTTGTGATAATAAAGATAGATGAAGATATCCCTGAGGAAGCAACACTTTACACAAAAGGAATCTGCAGGAATCTTTTGCAACACTGAAAGTGCAAAGGAGAAAACGTGAGAAACTGACCCAGACTTAGAAAGAGTGTGACAATTTTCCTCAGCCTAGAAAAGAATGGTTGTTCCACCTCATAAATTGTATGATGAGGGGAGAGGCTCTGAGCACAGGGCTCTTGATGAGTTTTTGGCCAAGAGTGAAAACACTTCAATCTGCAAATGTTTCTAATGTTTTAAATTTCCATCTACTGGGGCACCTGGGTGGCTGAGTCGGCTAAGCTTCCAACTTCAGGTCATGATCTCACAGTTCAGGAGTTCGAGCCCCTCGTCGGGCTCTGTGCTGACAGCTCGGAGCCTGGAGCCTGCTTCGGATTCTGTGTCTCCCTCTCTCTCTGCCCCTCCCCTGCTCGCGCGCTGTCTCTCTTTCTCCCTCAAAATAAATACACATGAAAAAAAATTAAAAAGTTGCCATCTACCAAACGAATATTACTTTCACTATTTTTTCATAACCCTGTATGAATTGACAGTAAGAATTTTTAACATTTTGACACAAAAAATTTAAATATCACAAACCAACATAATTTCCCCCATTGATTATTACCATTGACTAGCACGTTTTCAGTTTGCATGGTAGATTTTATGGTCCCACGTTACCATGAAAAGCCTGCACTCCCAAGAGGTATGAAAGAGAACTTGTAGTTGAGTGCGATTAAGTGCAGGGAACAGGAAACTTGGTTCCTCCCTCTGCTACTTCTGGAGAAAGCAAACGCGACCACCTGTGCCTCTCCAAAAGCCACATGGGAGAGGAACCTTATTTGGAAAAAGCCCTAAATGGAAAACTATTCAGATTTGTTCTGAAGCTTAATCCTTTCCTAAGAATTTTTTTTTTTTAAGTCTGTGCTATGAATTATTGCATCTGCTTCCATAGAACCTTTCACTTCCAGAGTCGCAGGCAGGATTTGGTGACAGTCCATGCGTAAAGCACTTGCATTGCGCCTGATAGATAGTCGGTGTTCAACAAATTTTCATAATTGTTATCGTGAATCTTGTCGTTGGACTCGAGGGTGACAAGTGTCCCGGTTTGCCCAGGACTGAGGTGTTTCCTGGAATGCAGGATTTTCAGTGCTGAAATTAGGGCAGACTCAGGCAATCCAAGATGGTTGGTCACTTTATTTGACTCTCTTGGCTCTGGGCCGGACAAAATACTGAAGTTACTGTAAGAAATTCTCTTGGGATTTAGAAAGTAATTAGAAGAGAGAAAAATCCCTCATGCGTAGTTTCTAGACTCGAACTTTAGGTTAGAAAAGGGACAGTAGCCCATGCTTCAATACTGCACAGGATGCTCTATAATCCATCCCAGGTAGATTTTCTTTTAAGCTTATAAGGAAAGAAAATAAATAACATATTCAGTTGATAAATATCATGCACCAGGCACTCTGCAGAAGCTGAGGGAAGAACTGGTTCAATAAGACTCATTTCCTAGTGTATAGAAGCTTACATTTTAGAAAGGGAGACCACCTGTTACATGTATCTCCAATGACCAAGAAACCACCCTTTACAGAGAGCTGACACTGTGCAAGGTGCTTTAGACAAGTGGTCTCATTTAGTCTTCCTGAAAACCCCAACAAGGTAGCATTATTCCATTTTACAGATGAGGAAACTGATGTTCAGAGAGTTCGCGTTGTGCAAAGTCACAAAGCTAGTCGCTATTATAACTGATCTCAGGACCAGGTTTGTAGTGGCTGAGAGCATGGGCTCTGGAGTCCACAAATCTGCACTTGAATCCTGATTTTCACTGACTTGCTATGTGGCAAATGCCAGTGAGCTGCTGTTTCTTCCTCCACAAAAATGGGACTGATGATAACATGCACTATTGAGGGTCATAAAGATTAAATGAGGAATGCACTTAGCATGTGCTTGATACATAGTAAATGTTCAACAAAAATTTATCATCATCACCATCATACCCAAACCCACGTATTTTCCCTCTAATGGGGGGGGGGGGCTCTTCCTTTTCTAGGGACATCCTAGAAGGAAGGAGAATCAACGAACTGCTTCAAGAGTTCAGGGGTGAGGAGAATGTTTCAATTTGTGATGATCAATAAAGACCTCTTGCAACATTGGAATTTTATCTTCATGGGTGGATGGATGCTTCATAGGTTGAGGTTAGGGCAGGGAGCATATACCAGGCTGAGGGAAGGATTTTAGCTGAGGCAAAGAATCAGCAAAGCATCATCAATCTGGGGAACCGTATCTATTGGTGGTTAGAGGATAGGTTTCTTGTAAGGAAACAGGTAGAGACAAGGCAGGAAAGAGTGAAAGCCTGGGGCACCTGGGTGGCTCAGTCAGTTAAGCAACCGATTTTGGCTCAGGTCATGATCTCATGGTTTGTGCGTTCGAGCCCCGCATCCTGCCCTATGCTGACAGCTCAGAGCCTGGAGCCTACTGGGGATCCTGTGTCTCCCTTTCTTTCTATGCTTCTTCCCCAATCGTGCTGTCTCTCAAAAAAAAAAAAAAAGAAAAGAGTGAAATCCTCACAACTCAGGGGATGTTTTCTGGAAGCATTTTGTGAACTTTTCTTTCATAAGCTGCTCTCACTTAGGTCGATAACTGCTTCACCTGGGCTTGCTCCTTCCTGGGGCCGTTCCCCTTGACCCTGCCAATTGCTGAGTCATCTTCATCCCTCTGACACAATGTGCTGGAACCATGGTAGCTGTGCTCCCACTCTCCCAGGGCATTCTCAGATAAGCTCCCAAGCCCTGTTGACAGGCTGGGGGTGGGGGTGGGGGTGGGACCCAGGCTGAAAGAGAGCCACAGTGGATTAGATTGTCTGGAGAAGGAAGGGAAAGAGAGCCCTTGTTTCTCAAGATGGACGAGTTACAGGTGTCTTGGCTTTTTCTAGAGGGTTGAAGCAAATTAAAACAAAACAAAACAAAACAAAAACAGAACAGCCCGTGGCATGCATTTCTCAGAAGCTCTGTTTCTGGAAAGATGGTTCTTAGTGATCATAGGAAACTTAGAAGGAAGAGCTGTAACAGAAAGGGGGGATGCCTGGGAGAAATCTCTGGGAAGAATAGAAGGGAAGGAATAAATTCAGTGTCATGACCTAGAGGACAAGAGGTGGCCTCCCGAGGCGCCTGGGTGGCTCAGTCGGTTGAGCGACCGACTTCGGCTCGGGTCATGATCTCACAGTCTGTGAGTTTGAGCCCTGCATCGGGCTCTGTGCTGATGGCTCAGAGCCTGGAGCCTGCTTCCAATTCTGTGTCTCCCTCTCTCTGCCCCTTCCCTGCTCATGCTCTGTCTCTCTGTCTCAAAAATAAATAAAAACATTAAGAAAAAAAAATTAAAAAAAAAAAAAAGAAGTGGCCTCCCACTGATGTAGGCAGAAATAAGTTGCTCTGCCTGGAGGGTGTTACGGGCTAAATTGCATCCCCGTCAAAATTGTATGTTGAAGATGTAACTGTATTGGAGAGAGGGGTCTTTAAAGAGGTGATTAAGTTTAAATGAGGTCATTGGGATGGGCCCTAATCCGATGTAACTGTTATTCTTATAAAACAAGGAGACTAGGACAAGTGCACAGAGGAAAGACCGTGTGAAGATGAAAATAAATTTTCTCCCCCAGTGTGGGCCCAACAACCTGTGTAAGCTGTGTGTGGCTCCTCCCGGGGCAGCCCCGAAGCAGGGCTCAGCATTGCATCCTCTCCCTCAATGTGAGCGAACCATCTAGATTCACCGAGGATTGGACGGTGAGGAGGCCGGGGGGGGGGGGGGGGGGGGGGGGGGGGGGGGGAGGGGGGAGTGTGGGGGAGGGGATCCCATCACACACCAAACAGTAAACAACGTCGTCAGTGACCCATTGAGATTCTGTCTCTTAGGCCTCCCCACCCTGGATCTTCTCTCAACATTTTCCTCAAGCAGACCGGGATCTCCCCACTAGTTTACGCGGCATAATTCAGCATGATTGGTTTTGCCCATCAATTGTAGGGCCACCAATGCAACAGCTCCTGGAGGCTCAGCCTCCCTGCTGACTTCCCAAAGCCTTGTCTCAAAAAAAGTTCAACTTTCATAGGAGCATATTCTGCTGCTAAGGAAACTACCTTCCTTTTCTGTATGTTTATATCTTCTAGTGGGCAAGTCTGTGCCACCTTTGACTCATCTCTCAGACTTTTCTCTATGAGAAGTGTGGGAAGAGAAAACAGGACATAAGACATGGCTTTAGCTTGTGGCTCATGGGGAGGGGTCCCTGCCTGGCCAGCCTGGGATGAAGAGGGGCTCAGACAGGAAGGGCAGTGACCATCCTGGAATCTAAACAGCTGAGTAAGGAAACAGGATCCGGAGAAGAGTCCATCTGGGAAAGGAGAGGGGAGGTTTGCCATGAATCTGAGGAAGGAAGAGACAGTGTAAAGATGCTGAGGTGGGAACAAGCTGGCAGCTTAAGGGGAGCAAGAAGGCCAGGGAGTGAGCAATGGCGGTGAGCACAGGGGGCGGAGAGGAGAGATAGGCAGGGGTGCATAAGGGGGCTTCACTCAGCACCTCATCACCTCCGGTCCCTAAACCCATCCAATGCCTCTGAACCACATTGCTCAGTCATGTCCCCTGAAAGCATCCCCTTCCACTACCCCTACTTCCTCCTCTTGAAGTAACTTCACTCGCAGGGAGGATCTCTCTATTTCCTGGTGAAATCTAAGGGTGTTGTTTGTTTGTTTCTATTTTGCTATAAACACTCCCTTAGATCTGATTTTCAAAGTTGTATTCACACAGCCAGGAGTAACCACAAGTCTTTTGAGTCTCTCACAGAGGGGTCTCTGGACTTGCTGTGGATGTGTGCTCAAAAACTTTCCATATGGATCCCACCATCTCCCCACACCATCGTGTGTACCTTTGTGGGCCAATAGGCATTCTGCCACAGAGAGACTTCTGTGGCTTTGAGGTCTCCTATAATCCCTTATACCAGACCCTTGCAAACTTTCCACTAATTTGCTGCTTCTCTACCCCTGGGGTTGGCTGGGTCTGCAGTGCTGCTGCATAGGGAATCTGCAACTCAACGTCTCCCTTGTGGTCCTTGCCTTGTATTTTCTCCCACTTGCTGTGTCCACTTGCTGGACAGTCTGTGCCACAAAGGGACTCTAGGTGCCAAGTAAACCCACAGCAGCAGGTGAGGCTGGGGCTAGGGACTGGGATTCTCTGCAGTGGGTCTCCTTCCACCTTCCAAGACAGTATCTGATTTCTCAAGGATTGGGATGTATCCATCGAGGCCAGCTTACACATCATCCTTCCACCAGGATTTTATGAGCGAGTTTCTTGGAGAAAGTGCTCTTAACGTCACATACTCTAGCACTTGTGGATGACTTTCAAAGGCAGTCATGCCAAAGCCAGGGTCATTCAGAGCTCCCCTCAGTCTAGCATGGTAGATTTGAGAAAGCTTTGTGATGGAGCCAGTTGCCAGTTCAGCCTCCTCTCTCTCCAGCAGTCAGGTTGAGCGTGCCCACATGGCTCTCTTCTCAGAGATTGGTACAATCTGAGCTGAAGCTGGTTCCTCCTCCTTAAAAGTCCTGGGTGGGACTCAGAACCGTAGCCCAAGTATGGTTGACTTCTCACAGGAAACCCTGGTTTTGCCCCAAGCCAACCACATATTTGTCAACACATTTTCATATTTCTAAAATGAAATATAGAGTAATGTATAAGACATAGAGTAATGTAGATTATACTGAGAATTTAATGAGGAAAAGAAAAGAGTCTACATCTTAATATGGTCCTTACCCACCTGTCTCCCCCGAAAAAGAGTTTACCTTGCAGCAAACAACAAAACTCTACTGACTACTTTGGCTTTCCACACTTCCAGCCAATTAGTTCCCTCTGCAGCCATCAGCTGCTTGGTGTCCCCACCCCAACTCCCCAGTCCTCTCTTTGAATACTTTTTCCCATGTGTATTCTGCAGTTGTTTGATGTAGAAATTCCTTCATGCCAATGAAGCCAAATTGGTGGTTAGTGCTGTTCAAATTTTCTGCAGGCTTGTTAGAATCATTCTCAGGGTGTCTTTGCTCCCTATACCCACATTGTCTCTGTTACTTCCAAGTTCTTCTTCCATCTGTCTGGTTGGGCCGTTAGTCTTTGGTCTCTGCCTTTCACATCAGTTTTGCTCAAATGTCTGACGATCTTTGATTGTCTATTTATAGTTAAGAGTGAGGCCCTAGAAAGGTGATGAAAGCTTTGTGTGTCTGCACAGGATTTATTGATTTGTAGGCTTTACCAAAAGGTGACTAAGTGGGACTCACATGGGGGTACTCATCCATATATGTATTTCTATGTCTTTTCTACTGAAAGTTGTAGTTCTCTGGGAGTCAAGAGGAGAAAGACAGGTAAGGGTCTGACTGTACAGTGTGCATTTAACCCCCTCAATGTAGCAAGGAGCTATCTACTGCTTTCCTCTGTCCTCAATAGAAATTTCCTATTTGGTTTCTCTGGAGAATAAACCCAGGGCATAAGGCAGCTTCCTAGTTCTTCTGGGGGAAAGTAGGAATCTGGGTATCTGCTTACTCTTCCTCAAGGTTTTGGACCAATCCTGCTATTTCCAGCCCTACCTGTCACTGCGTGATTTCGAACCAGAGCTTCCAGTTTCTGAGTCTCTCCAGGGTGCTATGTTATGAATGGGTGTGCTTTTAGTAACACCATCCTCTGACCCAAGAGAACTAGATTTCAGCTTTCCTCTCTTTTTCACATTCTTCACTTTCTTCACCTCTTTAAATTGGATGTCTAGAAAAAATAATTCATCAATGGTGATGAAGAGCGGGGGAGAAAGAGGGACTTTGGAAGGTTTACAAAGGAATTGGCATTTTGACCAAGTCTTAAAGAGTCAGTGGATTTTGATTATTGTAAGATTGGCTGGAGTATTAGAATGTAAGAAAGAAAAGTCTAGGTCAATGAAAGCACATGAACATATGAGGAGCAAAGTGACTCAGGTTAAGTGGTTTCTTGAAGGCAGCCACCACTTCGCAATCAGCTTTCCATTGGCAAAAGTTTGGGCATCTCTGGCCCATTTTTGTCTTGTCTCCTGCATTTTTGTCTTTTTTCATTTTGATCTTTTAGAACACTTTAACTGTCAACTTAACGAGACTTAGAGATGGAGCAGTTAGAAATGCACTCGTTTAATCCAAGATTTCTCAACCTTGGCACCATTGACATTTGGAGCCAGAGGACTCTTGGAGGGAAGGAGCTGCCATGTGCATTGTGGGGTGTTGAGCAGCCTCCTTGGCTTCTGCCCATTAGATGCCAATAGCTCCTATCCCCAGTTGTGACAACCAAAAATGTCTCCAGCCATTGCCACATATGCCTTGCTAGAGGGGTGGTTTGGAGGGAGCGGTAGTTGTCTAGTTGAGAACCACTGGTCTTGCCCATTGCTTTTTATTAGACGTCTAGAAAAATAGATTCATCGGTGGATGGTGCACAGAGGGATGAAAAGGGGGCTTTGGAAGGCTTACAAAGGAATTGGCATTTTAACCAAGTCTTGAAAAATGAGTTGAAGTTTGAAGGTGGAAGATTGGCTAGAGCATTAGAATCTGGGAAAGGAAATTCTAGGTCAAAGAAACCACATGGACAAATGGGAGCAAAGTGATTTATGTTAAATGGTTTTCTGTAACCTCAGTGTGGAGTGTCTGTAGCAAGGGAAGAGTCTGTAAAGGTAGGAGGCAGATTACGAAGGTGTTGACTGCAAAGATGTGGAGGGTAGACCTGATCTGGCAGTGATCACATCTTTAATTTTGAACAATGACTCTAACCCTAGACAGTGAGACCCGAGTGTTCGGAGATGAGTTAGGTGACCACTCACTGCAGGTGTCAGGGGTGAGGACCCCTGACCCAGCACTGGGAATTGCAGATAGAATCTTCAAGGGTCTTCATTTCTGCGACAGTTAATTAAAGGACCTGAAGGGGAGCCAGAGGATGAGCAGTGGGATTAATGAAGCTCTCTGACATACACATTTGCATATTAAAAGAAAGAACGGTTTTCATTCAAGGAAAGTACCTTACCAGTGGGAATTTCAGGACGTTGATACCCCTACAGCCACACCCATGAGACAACTTTATTGGTATGTTGTCAGCCCAGAGTCCAATTATAGCAATTGCCTATAACAAATAGCACTGATGCTTGAGGTTAAAAAGGGAACTAATGCTTCCTAATGAAGACCGTTTAAATTTGCATTTGAAGGCAAGGTGGTCCACAGAAGGACTGAAATGCCTTCAGAGGGAACATCATTGCTGTCACCCTTGACACCTCAGCTCCTAATCTTAGTAAGAGAACCGGAACTACCCTTTTATCTCAGGTCTGCTTGGAAGATCAAGCCAACCTGGCTTTTTGACAGCTACTGCTTTTTTTTTTTTTTTAAGGTCATTGTAGAAACGGTTTCTGAATTACTCTGCTTTACAAGTAGCAACGTCATTTAAAGCAAAGCAAAGAGTAGTTAGAAATTAGTCAGAGATTTTGGAATTTGGGGGTTAAAGAGGCAACATTTACAGAGGTAGCCTCCCTAGAGGTAACCTTGCAAACAACATGACCCCCTCCCCACTTTCAAGTTCTCCCTGCTACCCCATCCTCCTCATTAGTGAAATGATGGGGGAAGTTCTAGTAAAAAGTGAACACTTCCTGATTTGAGTAAAATGAGAAAAAAGTACAGAAAGGAAATATGGTTTTGAGAGCAAAGGGGGAATTGACTAAATGTGAAATCCTTAGAGACTATATTAACTCGGGAGTCTCCCTGTTGAAATCCGTGCCACCGAAGGTTCTTGGAGACAAGGTAGGGAGATCCTCACGCCAGGCAGTGGAGTGAGTCGGGTTGGATTTAAGTGTCTCCAGGCGACACCTTCAGCTGAGGTTTTATTTTCAGGCTTGGTTTCCCACTGGGAGGTGTATCATGCAATTGACTGCCACGAGGTTAGAAACTTGTTTTATCAGTGAAGAAAATGACAGTGAAGTCTGAAGATTCTGGAAGCACAAATAATGCTAGCAGTAACTTGCTGCTTGAGAGGATAAACAGCAGCTAGTGGAGAATATGTGTTCATTTAATTTCATATTATCTCCTCTGAATTATACAGGATGAGAGCCGGATACATTTTAACAAATGATTCTCCACCCAAGCCTGTTCTCCTTGCATGCAAAATGCCCATGACAGTTGGTAAGAGAAAAAAAAAAAAGAACAAAAGAAGAAAGAAAGAAAGAAAGAAAGAAAGAAAGAAAGAAAAGGTGATTTTCTACATTTTTTTAGTCCTTGTCTGAAGAGTTCGTCTTTTCTTTCAGCTTGGTTTTTATTTTGGTGCACTATGCCATAGCAATGGTACAATGCCCCACTGGTTGTGGGTGGGTGGAGATACGACAGGGTACATCTGAAAATTGCCCAACGCAAATTGATGGTCAGCATGAAAAGGGATTACGCCCCTTGAAATGTCTGTTTGCAATAACAGTTTGCCTATCAGGTAGGGTGCTGTTTTCTGAAAGCTGCTAATGAATAAGTAAACCTTATACAGATTTGACTTGGGAAGAAAACAAATGTTGGTAATGTTGGTAACAAATGCTGTTTTAATGTTCCTCCCATTGCTCAGAAGGAGGGGAATCATTGGTTAAATAAAAGCCATAGGGTAAAAACCCAAATTTCTACATGGACTCAGTCCATGATTGCTAATCATCACTAGGCTTTTAGCTGGGTGGAGGACCATGTCTTTCATAGATACATTGAGAGGAGCGATATTGCTAACTAAGTAGTCAATTTCTTTTTGTTCTTTTTTTTTAAAGGTGATTCTTTTTTTTTTTTTTAAGTTTTTGTTATTGTTCTTGTTGTTCTTGGTTCTTGTTTTAGTAATCTCTATGTCCAACATGGGGCTCAAACTCACAACCTTGAGATCGAGAGTCACATGCTCTTCCAACTAAGTTGGCCAGGCACCCATCTTTTTGTTCTTTTAAAATTTTGTACATGTTGGGCACCTGGGTAGCTCAGTCAGTTAAGCATCTGACTTCAGCTCAGGTCACAATCTCCTGGTTGGTGAGTTGGAGTCCCACATGGGGTGAGCTCATGTCCTGCATGGGGTGGGCATGAGCCCCGCTTCTTTCTCTCCCTTCCTCTCTCTCTCTCTCTCTGCCGCTCACTCACTTGTGCTCTCCCCCAGAAATAAATAAATAAATAAATAAATAAATAAATAAATAAATAAAATTCTCTACGTGTTATTTGTTTACTAAATCAGTAAATCTTTTGAACTGTTTTCTTGTTCCTGTGATATCATGGGGTGTCTGATCGGGACTAGATCTTGACCTCTTGCAACATGGAAAACTGTCATTTGGTAGATTAAAAGCACTTTATGGCTGTTGGGTGGAGCCTGCAATCTGTCTTCGGTAAAGATTGGTTTGGGGGGCAGCTACTTTGTGGGACTCTTTGGCAGGCCTAGACACTGATATGATAGACATTAATGATGTCTAGCACTTAGGTTGTGCTCACCATGTGCCAGGCACACTTCTAAGTGCCTTATACATATGTATATATATATATATGTATAACATGGCCCTGTGTTGTGATATCCCCATCTTCTAGATGATGAGAGCAAGGCACAGAGATATTAAATACGTCGATAGGCAGTACATGGTAGAGCCAGAATTCAAAGCCAGACTGATGCCAAAGTCTGCACTCCTAATACCATGCCTCCTCTTAAGTTAATGATGTCAGGGCAGACAAGGATATTGCCAGTCAGGAGGATATGCACCAATGAGGACAAGCGTGTGGCCTATGGACTCCCAGAGATTCCCAGAAATAAGTGGGCAAGGGTGAAGCATGGGGAAGAGAACCCGGAGCTCTGTGTTTAAGTAAGATGGTGATTCAGACTACTATGGGAGCATTGAAGCCTGGAGGAGTTAAGAATATCTGAGTTACATATTTTTGTAGTCTCAAATCTGAACTCTGTTACTTATTTCTAAGCTGTAATCACAGGAGGTGATCAATGTAAGGAAAAGGATACAACTAATTATTTATCTGCTTATTCAATAAATATTTAGTGAGTGTCTACTGTCCTGTCTCTACCAGATAGCCACATGAGGCAGAAGACACTAGAACACTCCTCTGAAGGGACAAGCGGCCCTGAGCTCACTTCTCAGTGAGTGCCAGTAGCTCAAGTATGGCTCGCCTTTCTCTCTCCTCTCTGCTGAAACTTGTGTCCAGAGCATTCTCGTGAGTTCTGAGCATGGCTGCCCAAGCAGTGAGTCATGGTCCCTGACAGAACTAAGAGATGCCAAGGGAACCCACAAAGCTGAGGGGACCCTGCCCATGGAGTGCAAGGAGGTGGGAGGGACTTGGGAAGCACTTATTAGAAAACCTCCCCTCCCCCACTACAGGTCTCAACACCTTACTGAGGGGTTGTTTCCTCTTTATTTATCCTCCATGGTGCAAATGTTCACATGTTTTACTCCAGAAATATTAATGGGTTTGATTATGTGGACCCGCTCAATCCCACCAGGTGTGAAAAGGTATGATATGTGCGCTAGATGACTCTGCCGGATGCCTTGTGTTCACCCAGACCCATGCTCCACCCTTCTTCACCTTGCTCTGGCCCTGGGAGATGGGCTGTGTGGATTCTTCAGTAGGCACCTCTTGCCCTCCAGCTTCTGGTTGGGATCGGCCAATGGGAGGCAGCAGCTGAGGTCAGAGACAGCAGGAGAGAGAGGTGGAGATACTTATTCCCCTGGCTGCCCTGCTACTGGGCCATGAGGTGATGGTGGCTCAGTTCCTCCATGCAAGACCACAGCTTTTGTCACACAGCCTCTCCTCTCCAGCCTCTCCTGGAAGCACAGTTACAGTCTTGTTTGGATTCCAGTAAGCCCTACCTCCTCTATCCCCTCAGGCCTATGAATTACCGATGTGATGGAATACTTAAAATATAAGATACAATTACAGCACAGAAGGCATCATCTAAAAATTCTCTAGGTTGTTGAGAATGGTGGAATGAGAGGAAATTACGGCTTGGAACGTGAAGATAGTAATTCATTGTGTTCAGAAGAAAAAGGGAAGAAAGGAAGGGAGATCCAATTAAGTTCAGAGAATGATCATTGATTGAACATCTATTACAAGCCAAGATCACTCACATGCATCATCTTGCTAATTTCAACCAAGAGCCCTGCAAACTGTCCTATTATTTGAATACCATTAGAGATTAGGGACTTGGCTGTGCTCATGCAGCTAGGGACCATTGCTAGTTAAGTGGCAGAGCCTGCCCTTGACTGTGCACCTCAGGAAGGGATAACAATTAGTGCTTCTGCACTAGGCATCTCCCGGGGCACTGTTGGACTAGAGGAAAGGGGCACAGGAAAAAGGAGGCTGGGATATCCCCGACAATGATGGATTCCAGATACTGGATCCTTTCCTATTCTGGCAGAGGGTAAGCCAGCAGGAAGGGGCCCAGGGAGGTCAGTTCTGGCGGGAGTGGTGGGGGGATGAAAAAGTGCAGAAAATGAGCAAACACTGAAAGCTAACCTCAAGTATATCCATGTAAAGTTTCCTTTGGTTCACCCTGCTTACTTTCCACTGTATCAAACAAGTAAAAGAGAAGGTCTTTATTTAGGTCCTTTGTTTAACGGAAACCATGAATGTGAGTACCGTCATCCCTATGGATACCTGGGAATGCCATGCAAACGTTATTTTCTAGAAGCTTCATACTGAGAGGGTCTTAATTGGGACACCATTATCCTTTAGAATCAACTGTCGAAGAGTGGTCCTGTATTTTCAAGAAGGAATTAGCAAACGCTTCTTCCATTAAGAATTCATACTGTTCGGGGTGCCTGGGTGACTCAGTCGGTTAAGCAACTGACTCTTCGGTTCAGCTCAGGTCATGATCTCCCAGTTTCCTGAGTTCCAGACCCGGATGGGGCTCTGTGCTCACCATGCATAGCCTGCTTGGGATTCTCTGTCTTCTCCCTCTCTCTCTGCCCCCGCCCCCCCCCCCATGCTGTCTCTGTCTCTAAATAAATAAAGAAACTTAGACAAATTCTTTAAAAATAAAAGAATTCATACTGTTCTTCTGACAATAACCCCTGGGGCTGGAACTGTAGATAAGAGCACAGCTTTACGATCAGGCAGAACTGGGTTCAAATTCGATCTCATCTATGAAGTAAGTTAGGGAATAGGTTGGCTACATAAGAGAAACTCAAAATAACAGAGGCTTCCGCCACAAAGAAGTCTGTTTCTCCTTCCTTAATAGCCTGAGGTAGGTGGCCTAGAAATGGTATAGGTATTCTACACGAGGAGGCTGTCAGGAACCAGCTCCTTCCATCTCGTTCCACCGTCCGTAGGACCACACCTTCAAATGTAAGGCACAAGATGTCTCACAACTTCATCAACATTCCAAGCTGCAGCATGGAGGAAGAGGAGACAGGTGGGGACTCTACTTCCCTTTAAAGGCAAGTCTGGGAAGTTACTGATATTCCACCACTTCCCCTCATGCCTCATTGGTCAGATCTTAGTCTCATGTCTGTATCCAGCTTCAAGGGAGGCTGGCAAATGAAGTCTCTATTCGAAAAGGCAACGTGCCCAGAAAATCAGAGGTCCTGTCACTATGGGACCAGCTGTGCGACTTCAGGCTAGTCAATGAACTTCCGTGTCTCAGTTTCTGCATCTGTGAAACGGGAATAATAAAAGTCTACTTCAATAGAGGTGATGCGATGATTAAAGAGAATGTGTTTAAGCACTCAATAAAGATCGCTGTAATTACTGGTTTACTGAGGCTGGGAGCGCTTCTGGCATCACCTGCCTCGCTTGCCAGGATTCAGATCCTGCCACTCCTTTTCAGTGTAAGCTCATGTTTGAATCCTTTAAAGACCTTTCTGGTCAGGGTTTAGTGACCAAAAAAATTACTTACCAGAAATGAAAAGCAAGAAGTGCATTCCACGTTACTCCTAGGAGAAAAGGAGTTGGCAGTTGCTTTGATTTCTTTCCCCATTCACCAGCTCATAGAACAAGGATCGGGGTGGGAGACGGGGGAGAGGAGAGAGTGTGGCTCCACCTTCCGCTGCCCAATCATGCCCAAGGCTTACCTTTCATCTCGCAAACCTGGGATCCACTTGCAAGCTCAGGTATGCCAACTCCCCACACAGAGCTTTTGCTTCCGTCCAGCACAGCCTGGCCCCTGTCCAGCCCACCACAGAGCCTGCCACAGTTAGCTGGAAGTTAAGAAAGAATTATGATTAGACAATAATTTTTTTTTTACAATTGTCCAGACTGCCTTTTGCTGGCTTTGCTTCTCGAGGCTGGGTGATAATGCAGGTGCTAAATCGGACAGGAGGGAGAAGCTTCTTCCTTCCAGAAGTATGGCTTAGACCCTTGTTTGAGATTGCATTTGCACTACGATGTGGCTGATCTGTTTTAAAAGAGCCTATAAAATATCTGGAGTTAAGAGAAGCTACCCGAGCCTCTCTGAGGGGTAATTAGGGCCGTGGCTTATAAAATACCAGCACTCCATACAGGTGTCCTAAAAGGCACTCTTGTTTTCAGGTAGCCGCAGTTTTGCTGCACATCCTCAATTCCAAGTCAGCAATCTGCTGATTGCTTGTAGTCTACTCTGTGCCAAGCTCTCCCATAGCCCTGGGATCTCCCACCTTCCTGGGGTGGCTTTGTTGGTCTGCTTTTGTAGGTGAGCCGTCTAAGCACTCAGCACAGTTCAACCTCAGAGTTCCGTTGGCAATTCTTACTGCATTTCGGGACATTGTTTCCTTGCCCTATTCCTCCTCATGGAAAGAATTATCTCTTTAACTTCATCACTACATCTGGCAGCAAAGACTGAGAGCCCAAGGCAGTTAAAAACATGCATATATTTTAAATTGACAGGGGCTCCAAGTTCTTCTTTTTGGCTATAAATCATCAAAGAATTCCTCAGCTGGAAGGGTTCCATTCTTAACACACAAAGATGCTAATGAAAGATGTTATAAGTCAATAGCTTTTCTTATTTCCATCTCTCTTTCCTTCCCTTCCCTTCCCTCCCCCTCCCCTTCCTTCCCTTCCTTCCTTCCTTCCTTCTTCCTCCCTTCCCCCCTTCCCTTTCCCTCCTCCCCTCCCTCCCTTCCTTCCTTCATTTCTCACTTTTTCTTTGCTTTCCTTCTTTCTTTGGGTGTACATAAATCACTGTGATTGCAATAAACAACCCAAAGGTTTTGGGGTTTTAGTGAACTAAGGTTTACTGATCATAGCTAATTACTAGTGTGTCCTCACTACAGTAAACTTATTTGTTGCCCTCCGCACAGTTAAGGGAACCAAGATGAATTCAACTCCGCACTCTGGTTATCCACAACGAGGACCTATCCCTTGACACGCATCACTTAGAGCAACAACTTTGGTTTTCCAAATTGATTCAGTGTCTCTCAATTCCATCTGGGTAATAGAAGTTGTAATGTAAAACAAAGGCAAACTCTGGTTTCTGCAGAGTAAAAGGGGCTTGTGCAAAATTGAAACCATTCCTTTTCAATGTAGTTTATTTTCTGACAACAGTTTTAGGAATCTCCATTTGTGATACAAGGAAAGCTAGCACAAGGCAGCAAAGATTTCCCCCCCCCCCCCAAAATCCTTTAATCTTTTTATGTTGATTCTTTGCCACTTAAACCTAAGGGAATAACTTGGCTTAAGTATAGTTGCGATCCATTACCATAACCTGTTGCTAGGTGTGGTCTCAAAACAGGTTTTATTTCCTATGTATGCCCTTTGATAATAAAATAACATGACCCTTCTAGTAATTAGTAATGCTTTTCAACAATCACTCATAGAAGGAATTGGCATAACCCTGCAAGTCTAGTTATGTTTCGAATAAGTATTTGTTCATAGATACAGGACGATGTTATAGGCTTGCAGAAGTAGTATACTTACCAACATAGAAACCAATAAAACCCCAGTTGGAAAGCGTCTCATTCTGCTGTTGGATTCAAAAGCAAATGCCTAGAAAAGAGCAATCTGTCTTTTTAATGTTTTGCTTATTAAAGAAAAATGTCTTATTTCCTCAAAGAAATGAGAAACATTAAACACAACATAAAGATTCTGGGTAACTCGAAAGAACTGCAAAACAGCTCTTCTAAACTCACAGAAATTGGCTTTAACTATTTTCTTTTTTATTCTAGAAAAAAGAAGACCATTTGCTATGATGTGGCAAAATAGCCCATGCGGTATTATTCAAGGAACAGGGAGAATCAATTTAGTTGATTTTAATATTGAAAAGTTTGCAGGAAATGCTCATGATTTAAATTGAAGTGAAAGAAAGCAAAATATTATCAGCCCTTTTTTGTAAAAACCAGAAAAATGTGTATTAAAAATTTGACAAAATAGACACAAAAATGTTAGTCTTTGTTTTTTCTGGATGCTGCAATCACTTTTTAAAAATTTTTAAAACCTTTATTTATTTTTGAGAGATAGAGAGACAGAATCTGAAGCAGGCTCCAAGCTCTGAGCTGTCAGCACAGAGCCTGACATGGGGCTTGAACCCACAAACTGTGAGATCATGGCCTGAGCCAAAGGTGGATGCTTAACCAGCTGAGCCACCCAGGTGCCCCTGGATATGGCAATCATTTACGGGTGATACTGGCTTTCTTCGTTGTTTTGTGCCACTTTCCATCCCCATGATGATTAGATTATATATTTTAAGAGATAAGTATTATTTTAAGAAAACAGATTAAAATAATGCAAGGCCTTCTTACCAATAGAAATAAAATAGAAAAAAAGAAAAAAGAAAAACTTGTTGCTTTGGGAAAGTGAAACTTGGAATATTTTTTTTCTTTCTGTATTCCAAGAGTTAGCAAACTTTTCCATGAAGGGTCAGGTAACAAATATTTTATGCTTTGTGGGCCATATAGTATGTTACAGCAACTGGGCCCAGCCGTTAGAGTACAAAGGTAGACATACACAATACATAAATGAATGGGCACAGCTGAGTTCTAAAACAACTTCACGTTTTGACACCAACATTTGAATTTCATATATTATAAAACATTATTCTCCTTTTGATTTTTTTTCCTCCACCATTTAAACATGTAAAAACCGTTCACAGCTTGTGGGTCACACAGAAATACCTTCAGGCCTTCCTTTGCCAACCATTGCTCTATTTCATTATTTTATGTTTTCCCAAAAAATGTAGAATAGATGCGTTATTTTTTTTTCCTGTTTTCCTACCTTAATAATCATAATAACATCAAAAGGTTTAAAAGTAAATGCATATACTCAGGTTGTTCATATGACAGGAGTTTATTCCCCTGGGTGGGAACCCAGTTGGGTCCTGCCGGGCCAGGTGAAATCCGGGGCCTGTGTGGTCAAGGTCAACACTAGGTTAGAATTTAAGTCACAGCTGGTGTGGCTTCACCGTGCCGATGAAAGGGAAGAGGTTGTTGTTACCCAACAAACCTGGCCACGTCAGAGCCATCAGAAGCCACCCCACTCAAGGTATCTGGCAACGTTTTCAGTGACATTTCCTGAAGCTTCATCGGGACCTCAGCGTGGAGGAAACAATAATTGTCCTGTGGTCACCACGAGGGCTGAACCGGGGGCACTTTCCCCACTTGTATGAGTCAGAAGTAACCCCACAATGGTCCCTCACTGGTTCAAAGAGGATGTTGTTTATAGGAGAGGGGATATACGAAGCCAGAGGCCAGCGCGGTTCAACGTCAGTAATTTTGTGGTCCTTCTAAGTGACTGTTGTTGTAGGCTGCGGTGATTTGGGGGCGGGAGGGAGTAGAGTTAGACCCTAGTTGTTTGTTTTTCAAGTGTTGACAGACTGTTTTGTTGAAGGCTTGCCGATTCCCGGAGTCTTTTGCTATTGTTACTTCTGTTGTATTTAAAAAAATAAAAGACTCCCCCCCACCCTTTAAGTGCTTCATTACCTAAATCTGTAGAAAACAGACAAATCTTGGCAAGATCACAAGTACCTGAGGAGAGAGGGACAGTGGCTATCTTGTGTGAGATTGCAAATGCTGTGAACCCAGCAGAGAGGATGGATCAGGGAAGGCAGAGCGTGTACTTCAAATCACCCATCAATAAATCTATCACGAAGCACCCGTGAAACACCTATTGCGTTCTAGATCTCTACCAGCCCCCCTGGAACATTCTATTTGCCATCCGTACTTATGATCAGTTACAATATGCTTCCAGGGCAGATGAGAGGTCAGTGGAAAAGTACAGGGAACTTTTTTTCTTTTTTTAATACTACTTTGCAACATATGGAAGACTCGAAATTTTGCTTATCAGAAGGGGACTTTATTCAGGTGACATTATAGAACTCATTAATATCCCTTATTTGTGTAACAAATTGTTGCTTCCTAGTCCATGTTAAAAGAACAACAACATGTCTATAGGTTTCCTACTTTGCTTAGTAGAGAAAGGTCCCACTGTACAAAGGCACACCTTATAAGGTTTTGAACAGAAGGATGAGTCTGAATCATTTGCTGTGGGAGGAGTCCTGACTTCAGAATTCCTGAGGTCCTGGGAGTGATTTGTATTAGAGCTTCTCTGCAGCTGGTCTCCCGACAGTCATCAGAACAACTTGCATATCCCAGAAGGCCATCAAAACACCCCCTTGGCAGGAGACTGGGCTGAAGTGTGACCCCAGTGGCCTGGAGAACTGGAAGCATCGTAAACGCCCTCCCTGTTTGACAGATTAGCTCTTTTATTCCATATTAAACCAGCAAGAGCTATGGGTAATCACCATAGGGAAAGCAGTGGAGTTAGGTGGTCAGGCCCTTCCAGGATGTGAGCACAGGTGGGGTTGGTGGGTGGGCACTACGATATGAACGACACTTTAAACTTGGTCCTCTTGTGAGGGTGCCTGGGTGGCTCAGTCGGTTAAATGTCAAACTTCAGCTCAGGTCACTGTGGGTTCAAGCCCCACAACTGGCTCAGAGCCCGGAGCCTGCTTCAGGCTCTGTTTCTCCCTCTCTCTCTGTCCCTCTCCTGCTCACACTGTATCTCTCAAAAATGAATAAATGTTAAAAAAAATTAAACCTTGTCTTCTTGCCGACTGAGCATTGTCTCTTGCTGACTGACAGAGAACAACACTTCTCAGGGATGAAGGACATTTCAGCTTTGAGCTACATGTTTTTTCTTGAGGCCAAAACAATTTATAGGTGCATATCTCTGGAATTGTAAACTGGAAAATTTGACCTGCTTGGCAGAAATTAATCTTACAGTCTTTTCAGGGATATTTCGTTTTCTTATAATGTAAGGTGCCCCTGTATTATTATTCCCATTTTTTTTTAAATTTTTTTTTCAACGTTTATTTATTTTTGCGACAGAGAGAGACAGAGCATGAATGGGGGAGGGGCCGAGAGAGAGGGAGACACAGAATCCGAAACAGGCTCCAGGCTCTGAGCCATCAGCCCAGAGCCTGACGTGGGGCTCGAACTCACGGACCATGAGATCGTGACCTGGCTGAAGTCGGACGCTTAACCGACTGCGCCACCCAGGCGCCCCTATTATTCCCATTTTAATGAATCTCATGCTTTCTGACATTTTTTTAATTCTATGAAAAGTAACTGTAAAGAGGTGGTCAAAAAGAAGGATTGGAGTGTGTGTGTTATTGTGTGTGTGAATGAATGAGAGCTGCTGCCTTGTAACAGGTAAAATACAGAATCTGTGAATCAGATAGGCACAGGTTAAAATCCTAACCAACTCCAGCATTTATTAGCTAACTGATTTGGAGCAAATTAGATGACCTCATTTTTCATCTGTAAAATGGGTATAATCCTAAAACACGTGATGGAATTCATGCTCGCTTCCATAGTTCTAGAAGTTCTATGACTTTTGATTGTTTTATCCATTTGACTAGTGAATCTTCATACCTGTTAACTTCCATTTCAGGGCTCCAGATTTCAAAATATGTATAGATCTTCTGTCACAAGGATTGAGATGGGGAGTCCAGACCCATGCTTCATGGTCATGAAGCCATGTTGCACATCCCACATCACGGTTCTTGAATTGGTCATTTTCGATGTCTAATAATGTCTAATGTCACAATACCTTGGAGTTATGAAAGTTATACTTATTTGCCAAATTAAAGGAATATGAAAGAGTACACGTTGTTTGAAACTTATTTCCATGCAGGAGGGGGCCCCAGAGGTGAATCCTGGACAAGAGTTCTGGGTGTCCAGGCTGAAGAGACAAGGAGCCCATACAGAGAGTGAAGGAAATCTGGAAGTCACTGTTGAGACGTAAAGCCAGAACTGAAAAGACGAGCAGACAGTCCCCTGAAGTGTTACTCAAAAGTAGCTGAACAGAGCTATGGATGCATGAAAACAGGATCAATGGCAAACCTTAGGACAAAGTAGGAGGTTTGACATGGAGATAGGAAAGAGGCCCCAGAAAACTCCTTGAGATGTTAGGAAGTCTCTGCAGGACACCTGTACGAGGAGGATCGGGTGGAGAGCTGAGGCGAGGGAAGCATAGAGAGTGACAAACTGAGTCACACACACACTTGCACACACACTACAACCACTGTACTAGATTCTATTGGGTCCAAAGAGCTCTTCAAAAACATTTGTTTCTCAGGGGGCCTGGTTGGCTCAGTCGGTTAAGTGACTGAGTCTTGATTTTGTCTCAGATCATGATCGCGAAGTTCGCGAGATGGAGCCCCTTGTTGGGCTCTGTGCTGACAGCATGGAGCTTGTTTGGGATTCTCTCTTTCTCTGCCCCCTCCCCTCTATCTCAAAATAAAATGAGTAAACATTTTTTAAAAAAATGTTTCTAGGGGCCTGAGAACTGGGAGCCTGGGTGGCTCAGTCGGTTAAGCGTCTGACTTCAACTCAGGTCATGATCTCATGGTTCGTGGGTTCGAGCCCCGCGTTGGGCTCTCTGCTGACAGAATGGAGCCTGGAGCCTGCTTCAAGTTCTGTGTCTCCCTTTCTCTCTTCCTCTCCCCCACTCACGCTGTCTCTCTCTCTCAAAAAAAAAAAAAAAATAGCAGAATTCTACTACTTAACACACTAAAATAGTGGTTCTAAACTTTGGCAGCCCATGAGAACCATGAGGGGTTTTATTAAAATGCTGACATCAGAGCCCAAACCCACAATAACTGAATGGAATTCGGTGGGGTGGATCCCAGATATGGATGTTTTTGAAAAAGCTTCCCTGATGATCCTCCTGCCCATCTAGTTTGAGAACCACTGTCCGAAAAACATTTTAAATTTAACTTATTTTTAATCATCTGATTGTTACTTATATTAAGCATTCAGGGCTTATAATGTTTTTATTTGCTATTTAAATGTTCTCTTTCTCTTCTGTTTCTGTCAGCCATCTTATCTCTTGGAGCTGTTTGTCTCCTGCTCCTCTCCTATATTCTAATTGAATCTTCTAATGCTGTTTGTATTAATTATCTGGAGAAACTGCTAACCAAACTTGGTAGAATTAAAGTTCACGATCATTCTACCCATTTGGCTAGTAGCTTTTGGTCCTCTGAACTTCCATTTTCAAGGTCTCCAAGCATTAAAATGTCTGTAGTTCTCTACTGGGTATTTACCTAAAGTAAACGAAATACTAATTTGAAAAGATATATATACCCCTATGTTTAGAGCAGTGTTATTTACAATAACCAAGCTATGGAAGCAACCCAAGTGTCCATCCATAGGTGAGTGGATAAAGAGGATGTGATATTTACATACAATGGAATATTATTCAGCTATAAAAAAGAATAGAATCTTGCCATTTACAACAACATAGGTGGATCTAGAGGGTATAATGCTAAGTGAAATCAGTCAGAAAAAAAAAGAAACCATATGCTTTCACTTACAAGTGGAATTTAAGAAACGAAACAAAAAAACGAAATAAAGCAGGTTCTTAACTAGAGACAACAAACGGATGGTTACCAGAGGGGAGGTAGGTGGAGGGGAGGGTGAACTGGGTGAAGGGGATTAAGAGTACACTTATCATGATGAGCACCGAGACACGAAGAGAATTGTTGAGTCAGTATATTGTACACCTGAGACTAATATAACACTGTGCGTTAATTATACTTGAAAAAAAAAAAATGTCTGTAGTTCTAAGGTCATGGAGATTGAGAACTGGGAGCCCGGAAACATAAATCATGGAAAAGACAGTGGGCCGGTCCATCTAGTACACTGTGGCCTCAGAATTCTTAAATTGTAGAGGTTAAGCAAGATCTCCAAAGAGTCTACTAGGTTTGGAAAGGCAGAAGGGAAAAAACCTACACACCGGAGTCCCATGTTTTCGTACTGTCTCTCTCATCGTCGTGCAATGTAGGGCCAGACATTTCGCTTCCCTGAACCTCTGTTTCCTTAACTATAAAATAAGAGAAGCCTAGATGGTTTAAAGTCCTCTGGGATAGCTTACACAGAACGTCATATGGAATAACAACAGAATTATGTATGTACCGTCCACCCCCTCTAAGAACTCTTACCACTTTGCCATCCTTGCTTCTCTATATGTTTTTAAGATAGCTTTGAAGCCTATTTTGAACCGCCTCCTTGATCCCATTCTCTTCTTTTCATCCCTAGAAATAGTCATTATCCCCTTGTTGGGGTTTATCATCCCCGTGTATTTTTTTTATACTATACCTACGCTTGTCGCAAACAATGTATCATCATTTTGCTTATGTTTACACTTGAAATGAATGGTATGACCACCTTATCCTTCTACAATTTACTTTAAAAATTTTTTTTTAATGTTTATTTATTTTTGGGAGAGGGAGAGAGAGACAGAGTGCGAGCAGGGGAGGGGCAGAGAGAGGGAGACACAGAATCTGAAACAGGCTCCAGGCTCTGAGCTGTCAGCACAGAGCCCGATGTGGGGCTCGAACCCACAGACCATGAGATCATGACCCGAGCAGAAGTCGGACACTTCACCGACTGAGCCACCCAGGCACCCCTACGATTTACTTTTTAAAAATTTAATCTCATATTTTCAGGTTAATCCATTTTGATGTATGTGTGTCTGGTTCGTTCTGTACAATGTCCCATTAAATGAATATAGCATTTAGAACAATCCTTTGGATGATGAATCTTAAATTGTTCAGATTAGAGAATTTAAGGTGTCCTCCAGTTTGAGCCCTCCAGGATTTGGCACAAAAATATGATTTTTTTTTTTTGTAAGAAGTTTTGTAACAACAGCTTTGGCTTTTACCATTTCTCTCAAGTGTTCACTTTTACAAATGGTAGCTTGTGGGTGTGTGTGAGATTGCTAGAAGCCTGATCTTGGACAAACGGGATCGTCCCTATGTTTAGTGAGCCCTGAGAGGCTGCATCGTGCATGCAGTGGTTAAGAGCGGACATTGGAAACAGTCAGACTTTGTTTTCCATCCTAACTTTGCCATCTGTGAGTTGAATGATCTTGGATCAATTGTGTAACCTCTCTGAATTTCCTCATCTAGAAAATGGGGAAAGCAGTTTCTGCTGAATACGGTTGTCATGAGGATTCAAAAAGATGATGCATGTAAAGTACTGGGCAGCATGCCTGTCACCAAACAAGAGCTGGATAAAGTGACAGGATGCGTGTGTGTCTGTGCATGAAAGAGAGAGAGAGAAAGAGGACTTTGCCCGGACCAGTGTTCACGGTCACTGTGCTTTCCAAGATATTTCCAACTTACCATGACGCCTCACACGTCGTTTGTACTCAATAAATATCTGCTAAAAAAAGAATAGGTTTCTTATAAAATTAAGCATACTCTTACCATGTGATCCAGCAATCACATTCCTTGGTATTTATCCAAAGGAGTTGAAAACTTATGTCTGTACAAAAACCTGCACATGAATGTTTATAGCAGCTTTATTCATGATTGTCCAAACTTGGAAGCAAGCAAGATGTCCTTTGGTAGAAGAGTGGATAAGTGAACTGCTGTATCCAGAAATGGAATATTATTCAGCGCTAGAAAGAAATGAGCTATCGAGCCATGAAAAGATAAGGGGGAAGCTTAAACTGGCTTTTCAGAAGCCAATCCGAAAAGGCTACAGTGCCGTATCATTTCACCTACATGACACTCTGGGAAAGGTAAAGCTGGGGAGAAGTAGAAGGGTCAGTGGGTGCCAGGGATGGGAGGGGAGGTGACGGTTGAGGGGAGCACAGAGGATCATTAAGCAGTGAAAATACTCTGTGTGATACCGCAATGGTGGCGTATACATTTGTCTCAACCCAGAACATGACACCGCCAGGAGTGAATCCTAACGTAAACTACGAACTTTGGGGGATGGCGATGTGTCAGTGGTAGGTTCATCAGTTGTAACAAATGCCCCAACCTGGTGGGGGATGTTGATAGTAGGGGAGATCAACCGTGTGTGGAGGTGGGGGTCTATGGGAAGTCTCTTCCCCTCAATTTTGCTGTGAGCTGCTCTAAACAAAGTTCTTAATTTTAAACAAAAGAAGAAGCAAGTACACAAACATGTAAGTGAGACCTTTGGAAAAAGGTATTTTTCAGTGGCATTGATGGAAGCATAGTCTCTGCCATGATAGTTTTTCAATGGTCCCGATTAGTAGGAGGCGACTCAGAAAACTTGAGAGAATTTTTCCCGAAGATCAAATACCCTGTCATACAAATCAGTCACTTCTTCCAATCCCCCAAAACAATGTTGCCGAAGCTTTAGGCAAAGCACAGCCCCGGAAGCAGCCTTCGCTCAAATACTACCTACAATTTCCTATCTGTCACCGTTGCAGCTCTCCGTCTCCCCACTGTTCCATCCCGTCTGATCTGAGTTCGCTCTCTAGACAGCCCGACTTCTTAAGTGAACGTCCACGTTTACACTAGAGCAGCAGGCACTTCCTGGCTGGCTCCTTCCAGACAAGGAGCCTCTGTTCGCCTTGGGACCGGAGAGGAAACAGCCTCTGACTGTCCCAGCTGGTGAGCGGCTAGCCCCGGCCCTGGGACAGCAGACTTTACATACATATTTCTGAGCCCTGGATGGGAAGCAAACCAAAGGGTTATGATATTGCCGGCCTTTTCAAAAGCAGCACTTAGCAGCAGTGTTTACAGGCTAGCGTTCAAGAAAACAGAAATGCCTATCTACCGAGAATTCTTTTTAAGTGGTTTGCAAAGGTGTATCATTACTAAATGACGAGCTTTTGACAGGAGCTCATGCTAAGTAATGGTGGAGTATTGTGATGGTTCTATTTTACTTGGGAGGTTGTGTTTATATCCAGCTTCAAGCCTTTAAAAATACTGTATATACATTTGGGATTATACTAGTTTACTTGGCTCCCATTAAAAAAGAAAGAAAGAGGGGCGCCTGGGTGGCTCAGTCCGGTTAAGCGTCCGACCTCGGCTCCGGCCATGATCTCACGGTTCATGCGTTCGAGCCCCGCATCGGGCTCTGTGCTGACAGCTCGGCGGAGCCTGGAGCCTGCTTCGGAGTCTGTGTCTCCCTCTCTCTCTCTCTGCCCCTCCCCTGCTCACGCTCTGTCTCCGTCTCTGTCTCTCAAAATGGAATAAACATTAAAAAAAGAAAAATTAAAAAAGAAGAAAGAAAGAAAGAAAAAGAAGACGAAGAAAGTGTTCCCGTCTGACTTAGAGGTTAGTCAATTGAGTGTGGCAGGTTTGCGGTCATCGGTTTGCTCAGCTTAAATGGATTCAAATCCTGCTTTGAATCAGCTTTGGCCTGCCTTGGGGGTCAAATTGGGGCCTTTTGTTAGGGGCCATCCTGAGTGGCTGGAGGGCAGGGAGGCGAAGGAATGACAAGTGTTACAGGATTGCAGGTTGCTTTTGTCTCACACACAGGCTCCAACTAGCAAACTGTTTTTCTTCTGTGGAGGGGAAGCTGGATAAAGAGAGAGAAGGTGCTCAGGGGAAGAGGGAGGACGGGAGGGAGGAGTGGGGAGGAGCGGGGAGGAGAGGCGAGAAGGGCTGGTGCGGCCATTTAGGCTTGCCTGTCCGTCACTACTCCCACCTCCCACCCCACTAACCCAGCGCCTTCTTGCTGACCCAGAGAGGGAATATAAATGACCTGCTTTGAGGTAGGAACACTAACCGGCAGTGGCCCGCTTGAGCTGAGGCCATTTTTCTAGGCAACTCACTAATGAGAACTGACTGAGGCTCTGAAGAGAATACAGCCCAGCCTCGGTTCCGCCCTCCATGCTAATGAAGAAGGCAGTGAGGTGGATAATTAAGGGCAGTGATGTGAATAATTCCACACTGATAATCCAAAGGTAATGAAATGCATTATGAGTTTGGGGACAGCAGATTTTCTTCACCAGCCAAGGCTGTTTTATGATAAAATGAGCCTGCCTTTTCGAAGCACAGACCAGCTGACTCCGGGAGGAGTGGGTT
This sequence comes from Prionailurus bengalensis, assembly GCF_016509475.1. Classification (NCBI taxonomy): domain Eukaryota; kingdom Metazoa; phylum Chordata; class Mammalia; order Carnivora; family Felidae; genus Prionailurus; species Prionailurus bengalensis. Next base: position 174,248,451 of record NC_057344.1, read on the forward strand.
GGGGTGGGGAAGACTGGAGGGTTTAAGGAGGAGCCACTCTGGGGTTGAGAATTCACGCAGGCCTTAAACACAACAACGTTTGGGAAGCTTGCATACCCACACAGGGAGACGCTTGTGATACGATTTTAAGGGGACAAAGTAAAGAGGCACGCACCGTGACTATTTTGACCAAGCACAGCAGTGTATAAAACGAAGCAAACACCAAACAGACCAAACACGTAGAAGACAGACTGTAAGGAAATACACCAGAATGTTTTTCTACTTGGTAGTTAATCGGAGAAGTGGCGCGCAGGTGATTTCTTTTATTCTTCTCTCGACTGTTATTCGCCAAATTTTCTTAATATTAACTTGGGTCGTTTACATAATGAAGAAAGGGACTACACCAAAAAAAAAAAAAAAAAAGAATTTGACTTGGCAGAATTCTTCTCCCAGGAAAGACAGTGGAGAACCGATCGTACTGCTAACTTTTTGATTCATGGGGACGGGCAGGGACTCCAGGCAGGCTCGATTTTACCGTAGTTGTTAGAGGTCCCCGCAGCCCTCTTCTGGATAGAAATATTTTCTCTGTCAAAATCAGACTGTAAGTGAATCTCCCTGGCTCTGTTTTTCTGAGAGCAAAAGATACTTTCAGAGGCAGCAGCTTTTGGGCTACGTGTTCTCCTTAGGGTATAACCAATTCTTACCATATGTAGTAGCTTTCTGGAACCTCCTCCGGGCTGTGTTTCTTCCCATTGTCTTCTAGTTTTCACGCTAGTTTTGAAAATAACATTATCAAATTAAAAGGATGCTTTATTTCACTAAGTCACGGGGTTGGCCAAACTGGGGTTGACAGTAGATAATCTGGAAGGAGATGAATGATTATTTCTCACTGTTACTAATAAGACAAATGTAGAAGACTTGGTAGCAAATTCTTTATTTTGTAAAGATTTTTAGGTAATGAAGGTGCTCTGTCACCTAGAAATAAAATCCATACTTCCTTCTATAAGTGTTTGGGTTTGAAAACATAAAAAAAAAAAAAATCCTTAGGAGCTCTTTGAATGCTTGTTCTCACAATGTCGCTTTTGGTAGGAGACCTGCCAGATGTTTACCTGCTGTTGGCCTTGACCTTGTTTAGGGTTGGGTGGGTATTTAACTGCATTACTGGAGAGTAAGGTCCCTCTGTCTCACTGAGTTGAGTTGATTGAAATCCTTACTGCTCCTATGATATCATCCAGATTTTCAAGTTTTGTCCGCATAGCATGCGTATTTGCACTAACATATAATCATGTCACATTTCTATGTGCTGTAACCTAAAAAATGAGAACATGGAGACCTCAGAAATTATTAAGAGAAGTTAAACAAAACGCAAGTGACTGGTATGGTATTTGGCAGATAAGTTCTGCACTGAATCTGTCAAGCGGGTGTATCCGAGTTACAGTGCTCACTTGGAAGAAGCCAGAAGATGCCTATGCTCCTCCTGGGAACTTTCTCATGATGGACCTTACGAAGTCGAGTTACTTAGGAAGCGCTGACGTGTAACACAGGGGTTTTGTTTTGTTTTGGTTTGGTTTATTTTTGAGGGATAATCGCCCCAAAACTACTTTATCAAGAAGAAGTATAAAACTCTGGATATGTAGAATCCAAAGCTGGAAACTGTCATAAAAGAAAAATGCTGAAATAGAAACTTAAAAGGGCTTTACCATTTCTTCTTTTGAAACCTGTGACTTGACAGGTTGGTGCCTGGTGGGAATTCTGTGGTTAGTGTCCTGTCCTGCCACACATCCCCGGGACAGATTGTGTCCTTATGTGTGTCCAGCACATGAGAGCAAGGTTGCAGGTTTTCCGAGTACTTTTTTTTTTTTTAATACTTCTTTTGGAATGCATTAATGCATTCTCAGTTAAATGAATTAACTGATATTTGCTTTTAAGCAAAATTTTTTGGGTGTACTGCAATCTTTTATCCTAGCCTCCCAAAGTTGACTGTGGAAGTAACACGTTTCTACATTTAAAAAGTATAGAGGGGTACCTGGGTAGCTCAGTTGGTTAGGCATCTGACTCCATTTCCGCTCAGGTTCTGATCTCACAGTTTATGAGCTAGAGCCTCATCGGCTCTGCGCTGACAGGGTGGAGCCTGCATGTGAATCTCTCCCTCTTTCTCTGCCCCCCTCTGGCTCTCTCTCTCTCTCTTTCTCTGTCTCTCAAAAATAAATATATAAACTTAATTTAAAAAATTAAAAGTCTATATTAATGACATGAATTGCTATTTTCATAAAAGTCAAAATGAGATGTTCCACAGAGAACGAAAGATGTGCCATGCAACAGATCATATTTGCACAAGACCACTGAATGCCATGGATGGTAGAAGCATGTGAAAACTTTTGTCTGGGGCAGACTAACAGAGATTTCAGTCCGGTATTCTATAAGCCCAAGACTGCAAACTACTCTCACTATACAAAAGCCCCAGTGACGTACAGAGTTTTGTGTAGAAACTCTCGCGCCTCTGGCTGGCACATCTACTTTGGAACACGTGAACTTAACACGGACATATGTGAAAGGTTGTGCAAGGCTAGTGTGTTTACAAACATGGTGCTACAGTCAATTCGCCAATGCACATGCACACTTCACGCGCGCCTTCTGCAACGAGAGGTGTTCTAACACCGCAGAACCGAGTAAGAGCACCGGCTTCCACGGCAGCTGTTAAGCATCAGAGGCATGTGAGCTACACCAGAACAGGCACACATCGCCAAGTAAAATTCTATCGTCAAAGCTGCGAGCACTGACAATGCAGCCACGTCTACGTTCCAAGGCTGCATCCCCTTGGCCACTGCTGATCGGACTGGAGGAGGATGCTGGACCCAAGGACAGTCATTCTACAGGCTGGTTAACAGCCCCTGAGGTTATGCTCCCTGGCTGCCTATCGGGAATACTGGAGGCTCCCCTTCCCAATCAGCTCTCTGGGTGAGCTGCTAACTCATGACGGACGTGGAGAGTCCATCTGCGGGGAGTTGCGGAGGCAGCTGAGTCACTGAAGGGGCCATAGCTTTTTTCTGCCCAGCTTCTTTTCTTCTGCTTCCTTTCTTCTGGAAATATACCAACCTTCTGGCCACAGCTACCCCAGCCAGAACAGACACCTTCCTCAGCTTTTTCTAATTAGGTTCCCTTTCTTCTCTGAGAAAGAGGCTCTATGAACTCTGGTGCCACAGTGCACCCCTGTAGGGGCCGGACAGGTAACTTCAGTGAGAAGTGGCCAGATGGAAAAAAATGGGGCTTGGGAGGGCCTGTGACCAAGGAGAAGGCATGTCTCCCAAAGGTAATCAAATTATAGAGTGGACACCTATCCTGGCTAATAAAATAAACAAGGTCTGAATGTGGTCCTCCGTGGGGGTTTTCTGCCCAAAATAATATCAGCTCAGAAGCTTCGGTTTCATTCACTGGCCCTGGAGATGGACTTTCTTCAAGAGGAGGGATTGTGGCCATAGGCATTTTATATGGAAGTATTATTGTAGGATGAATGTCTGTCTCCCCTTTAGATTTGTATGTTGAAATCCTAACTCCCAGGGGGCAGTATTTGGAGGTGGGGGCCTTTGGGAGGTGATTAAATCCTAAGGGTGGAGCCTTCATGAATGGGATTAGTGCTGTTATAAAAGAAACCCCAGAGAGCTCCCTCACCCCCTTCCATTGTGTGAGAACAAAGTGAGAAGGCATCATCTGTGAATAAGGAAGTGGGTCCTCACCAGACACCAAACCTACCAGCATCTTGACCTTGGACTTGCTAGCATCCAGAACTGTAAGAAATAAATTTCGGCTGCTTATAAGCCACTCAGCTTATGGCATTTTATTATAACAGCCCAAATGGACTAAGACAGAGGGATTACTCTGTGCCTGGCAATTGACTGTCTAAATGATACCAAAGATGAAAACCCTAGAGGAAACGATTATTACATTTGACTGAGTAAAAAAAGTAAAATAAGTTAAAAAGTAAATTACAAGGCAAACGATAAATTTTAAAAAGTTCTTACAGTAGGTATTTTGATGCCTCCAGCTATAGCTGAACATTAATGCTATGTGCCATTTTTCTTTGTCTTTTGCAGTTATGTACTTAAGCAGGCAGGTAGACCCAGATAACCTTCTCTGGGAAGTGATACAGTATCAGTTAATCTCTGGGTATTATGTTCTACTCCACTGGAGCAACTGATCCCTCAAATTAGTCCGGTTCTAAGACTGGGGGGGGGGGCAAGTTAAATATTTAATTTTTGAACTTTTTAGTGTCATTTCTATATGTCATCTCCACCCTGGACTCTCAGATAATGTATATTGAGGGGAACTTTGAAAATATAAATGTGTCCTTTTATATTATCTGTTCTTCTTGGGGTATAACGACAAAATACCACTGCCCGATGGGGAATGATGGCTTCATTGCCAGTGTGTCTCTGGCTCCAGGTTATATAGGCTTGGAAGGATTATCATACCTCCTTGCAAAAATGAATAATTCTACATAAGTATGTAGTTTAGATGAGCTCAGATCAGAGAAGGCTCCCAAGTTCTCTGCCTTTATTGGTAGTTATCTTTAACCTATGAGAATTAACCTAAACATCTGGGTCTTAAACTGGCAACATTATTTCCCAGCTGTGATTTCCTTTGTGACCCAGGAAAGCCCCTAACTCAGAGATTTACATCATAGAATTAAACATCCTAATTACTAATACAAAAGAAAAACAAAACAAAAAAATACAAACTTATTGTTTTACTTTGGAACATGCTAGATCTTGTGACATCATCTACAACATCACAGAACTTGAACAGCTTTGGAAAATGAGCTATGAACTGGACAACAGAAACTCTGTTTTAAGGGAAGAGAGCTGCAGAATATATACTCACAGAGAAATTCTTGCTGATGGGGATCCCCTGTTGGGGTATTCTTGAAAAAAGAGTTTTAAAAAGACATAAAGCAAGAAAACTTGGCATGGGGGGTGGGGCAGGGAGCAAGCAGAGGAAATCATCACTTCTTGTTGCTAGGTGAGGCAGGGCTAATTCGTGTTGGAACCTTTCAGATGATCACCTTTGGTTGTGGGGTCTTAAGTTAATCCCAGCACCCAGGAAGATCCTGGTAAGGGGGTAGAGGAGAGCAAATCACAAAGGTGAAAAATACTCCACATCTTGTTGCATAGTAAGTCACCTAAAAAATTGATGGCATAACACAATAATTCACTATTATCTCTCGTGACGCTGTGGACTGACATAGCTGTAGAGGCAATAGACCATTACCGTCCATATGACCTTTCCACATGACAGCTTGGGCTTCCTAATAGCATGGCCATCTCAGGGCAGCCTGATTTATTTATTTATTTAGTTTTGCATGGGGGCCAGCTTCTGCCAGACCAAGTGAGTCAAAGTGGAAGTTGCCAGTACCGTTGAACGTTAGGCCCAAACTGGCAAAGCATTATTTCTGCCAATCTGTGTTGGCCATTGGCCAGTCCCAGGCCAACCCAGATTTAAGAGGAGGGGAAATTAGCCACCCCTCAATGAGAAGCGTGTCAAAGAATTTGTTGCCTTCTTGGGTCCGTCACCACCATTAAGGTCATCTTGAAAGATCAAAGCAGAACCAAATTAAAGCCCAAAGGAACTAAGTAGTAGAAGGATGGCGTTTCCTTTTTACTGTGCTCGGCTTCAAGGTATGTAATTGTTTCTTCGAATATGTGAGGGTTATTAGGCAAAAGATGCATGACCATCGACAGTTAAGCAAAAGGGACTGGGCTGGAAACACTAAAGCATTTCCCATCAAGAAATGGGCATCTCTGGGACCCTTTTCTGCAGCTGTTTAAAAGGGACCCACTTGGGGCGCCTGGGTGGCGCAGTCGGTTAAGCGTCCGACTTCAGCCAGGTCACGATCTCGCGGTCCGGGAGTTCGAGCTCCGCGTCGGGCTCTGGGCTGATGGCTCAGAGCCTGGAGCCTGTTTCCGATTCTGTGTCTCCCTCTCTCTCTGCCCCTCCCCCGTTCATGCTCTGTCTCTCTCTGTCCCAAAAATAAATAAACGTTGAAAAAAAAAAAATTAAAAGGGACCCACTTTATAAGCCCATAAAGGACTTAGGATCAGTTTTACTGAAAATAGAAATGTTAGACCAGATCATCTCTTTTTTTGGTAGCAGAATCATTTAAATAAAACCTTACATAAAACAGATGAAGAGTGGTGTTTTTTGTGTTGAAGGGAGAGCATGCCACAGCCACACCTGCTCTTCTCCCATCCCTTATCTCCCTAGGTGGCCCAAAAGTCACTGAATGAGACGCAAGAATCTTGCTAAAGATAGTTTGAAAATAGCTAAAACTCATAGAGTTCCCTAACTGTTCTGTAAAAGCTGTGGGTGCCTGGAAATGTTTTTCAAATAGCAGTTAGGCCTTGAATGTTTTTGTGAAAATGCTGAATTCTTTTCATGGTCCACATTTGTGATATGTTGTTATTTCTTTTTTTTTTTTTTTTTAACATTTTTTTTTTTCAACGTTTATTTATTTTTGGGACAGAGAGAGACAGAACATGAACGGGGGAGGGGCAGAGAGAGAGGGAGACACAGAATCGGAAACAGGCTCCAGGCTCCGAGCCACCAGCCCAGAGCCCGACGCGGGGCTCGAACTCACGGACGGCGAGATCGTGACCTGGCTGAAGTCGGACGCTCAACCGACTGCGCCACCCAGGCGCCCCGATATGTTGTTATTTCTGAACTCAGGTACTGTTCTTTTGTGTATTGTCAAATGGCACTTTTATATTCTCTTTAGTAGCACATTTGTTACTAAGTGTACCAAAGTATAAGGAAAGCAACAGCTGAAAAATTTCACCTTTGGGGAAATTAACAGTTTTACTTCATGAATGGCTTAATTTCACGAACCGTCAATGAAATTCAAGGTTTGCTTTATTAACTCTTACCTAAAATCTTTGCAAAGAAGAGAAAATCTTTGTATAACCACCAACGCTGTCATCTTGATATTTCATTGGTAACCCATTTGCTTTGGAATTCCTCCTACACAAAAGGACAAAATATATTCTAACACCATTTTAATACACAGACATATTAATATAACTTTTAATACTTGGTAAGGTTCACATTAAAAATTTAAATACATACAGATTTCGTGGTTGGTACAACTTCTAGTTTCAAGATGGCGGATTGAGCACCTGCCATATTTATCCCTCTCAAATCAAGGCCATACACTGGTAGGAAATGTATTGGAAAACAACACACAACTGCGTTGAAAATCAGGCACAGTCAGATTGGATTTTTAAAAATCCAGCTGTTTTTTACGAGAAATATCATAGAGCAAGATGGCACAGAAAAGTTGAAAATACAGGGACGGAAAAAACTTACTAAGCAAATGTTAACAAAAAGAGTCTAGAGCGATATTAAAATCAGACAAAATAGAATTCCGATGAAAAGGACAATATCAGAAAAAAAAAAGAATTTAAGAGGGCATTTCACACTGACAAAAGTAACGGTTCACTAAAAACTACACGGCATCGTGAGCTTTTGTCCACCTGACCGTGTTCCTTTGAGAAGCAGTCATGTTTGAGGACCTGTGTTGTCGCATTGTCTACGGTTACCAACATAAATTAAAGCAAAATTGAAAAGAACCTACAAGCCCATAAACTGGTGATTGGCTAATATTAACACTTTGAAATACTTTGTAACAGTTATAAGAACAAGGTCAATCTTTATATTAACATAGTTAGCTCTCTAAAATATACTGTTGACTGAAAACGCAACTTGTAGAAAGGTGTGCATGATACATAATCATTCATGTTAACACACAATGCTCTGGATTTTCTTTGGATACAGAAATCTTTATGAGAATAAATTTAAAAAACCAGGAAAGAACACATGCCAAAAACATAATTGTGGTTACCCCTGGGGAGGGAGGGAAAGGTGTGCTGGAATGGGAACGTGCTCAATCAGAAAGGGCGTTAAACTTCATCTGAAATGTTTTCATTTTTTAAGAAGGAAAATCATTTTTTTTAATTACTTATGTTATTAAGTTTAAAAAAAGCAACACCGGGATTCTATGATTTTGAGAAGTTCTCAAAGCCCCGTGCTGGTTGATGTGTCAAGTTGGATGCCTTCGGATGCAAATAAGAAAACCTAATCTGAACAATAAGGCTTGAACAGTGAGGAAGTTTACGATCCCATGTAACAGGATGTTAGCAGAGTAGAGGGTTGATTAATTACAAAGTTCAACCATGTCACTGAGGACCCAGGTTCTTTCAATTTCTTTGCTTCAGTGAATTTTGAAGAAATTTACTTCAAATTCTCTTTGCATTCCTGGAGCTTGTCGAATCCTCAGACTCATAGCAAGACGGTGCCAGCAGTTTCAAGCAAACAATATCCAGAACAAAATAATAATAAAAAACAGTAACACGGTGCTTACTATCTGCCAGCATTTTACATACATTATCTCATGTTTGGTTCTCATAACTGCTTTTGCAGATGAGAAAACTGAGGCACGGAAAGGCTACATAACTTGTTGAATATTACATAATTAGTAAGGGGTAGATTCAAATCCAGTTGGTCTGGCCTAAGAATACGTGCATTTAATCTTGGGGCTTTACCCTATATCTGCTTTACTTTGTGACTTTTTCTTTTTTTCCCTTTCTTTTCTTCTCTGGTAGTTCTCTCTAAGGAGTAAGGAGACTTTTTCCAGAAGTTTTCCAGCAGACAACTCTGCACATCTTATTGGCACATGGCCATTCCTGAACTGATCAGATTATCCTTAGCTCAGACCACTCCTGGAGTTGAGAATGGAATCAGCTTCCCCCAGGACAGTGCTGTGTGGGAAAGTATAGACACATTAACCGAATCTGAGTTCTCTTTAGAAGGAAAAAAAGGGTGGAAGGGAATTAATGTTGAGAAGGTAACCAACAGTCTCCGGTAAAGGTAACTTCTCTTAGTCCTTTGTAGCTCAATGACTCATTCAGTTGAACCCCTGTTATATTGGGTCCACAGGTGAAAGCATCCAGGAAGCATATGTGGTTCAAATCTTGAGGAGAAGAATCTGGGCTGGAGAAATAAATCTGAGTATCATCAACAAACAGATTATAATTGTTTTAAGTCATGAGGTAGAGAGAATCCCCACAGGAGAAAGTATAGCGGTTTGAGGAAAGGTGGTCTACAATAGGATTTAGTGTTTCCATCTTCCATGTAATCAGATAAAAAGCTCCCTCATGATTTAATAAAAAACTATAACTGTACCTGGTATACTTAACAGTTATTAATAAAGTAGCCACACATTCACTCATTCATTCATTTGTTTTGTTTATTAGATTGTGAATTTATTTATTCTAAACATCCTGAAGAGTCTTGTTCCTTACCGGGCTAAGATGTTGAAGGGTCCAATAACCAAAGCTTTGCAAGAATAACCTAAAATTGTCCCTCACTAAATATAAGAGGTGAAGTAACTTGTATCTGTGATGGTAACAGAAATGTGCATATGCATGTTAACCTACTGGCTTTGCTTTGAATGTATCTCATACTCAGCAATCTGAAGAAATGATTCTTTAGAATGCTACCTGGGCTGGTCTGACAAGCCCCATAACCTCCGTGGCTTAATACGTTGAGGTTTATTTCCTGCTTACCTGGCAGTCCAACTTGGGTTGGCAGGGATTGTTTCCTTTCATACAGCAGCTCCACCATGCCCTTGAGCCCCCAAAGACCCCACTGGATCCTCAGCATTTGTTTAGCAGATGGGGGAAGAGCATAGAGGATTGCATGGGAGGGGCCAAGCCTTGGGGGGTGAACATCACTTCTCAAATCCCACTGACTAGAGCTCAGTCACATGGTCAGGCTAACTTCAAGAAAGTCTCAGAAATGTAGTCTAGCCGTGTGTGCCGGAAGAAGATGGGTTTAGTGGACATCTGGCTAGTCTCTGACATACAATGAACTGAGTGAAAATTTCTATTATATTAAAATTTGATGTGTTTATTTTGTATGCTTACTGTTTCCAATTTTTGTTTCCATTTATAAGAGACCTTTCTTATGCTATGCTTTTCCTCACTGATTACAGCTTAGACATTATTAGTATTTTGTGTTTCTAATTATTCAGAATCCTCCCAAGTTTGCCCTGGTTATTTCCAATTATTCCATTTTTTTTTTCTTCAAAAGTTCTCTGTCTTCCATTTTGCAGACTTGCAGTGCAGTCAGACTGCATTTGATCTCTCCTCTGATGCTTCAGAATTTTTTTCACTTTCTCAGAATTTTTACATATAGATCAGCTATTTTTATGCATCTTAAACTTTGCAATAAGTGGACACACCTTCAAAAATACACTAAATTATTTGATTAAGTAAAATCTCAGAAATGCACACATCTGTTAGAAACTCACGTGCTATATTGAGTCGAAGCAAGTAGCTTGTATTTAACATTATGAGTTATAGACATCATAAGCTCAATTCTAAAAAGATTAAATAAATACTCAGAAACACAGTAATTCTTGAGAAACAATCATGTACCCATCAACTGTCATTGCTAATGTTTAAAAATTAACCAGCATGGTTTTCATGTGATCCCGGCATGATTAGGTAAAAACCACACCCAGCAGAACCTTGGGGAAACATCCTTGACCTTTTAGATAGATTGATATTTTTTCCCCTTGTTGTCATTACCATCAAGATCAACAAAATGCTAGAGACACATTAAGCTGAAGCTGTTGCAATTAATCGTACCCTTCTGGCCTTGAGAGACAAGCCCCGGCAGTGGTGGCCAGCTTAGTCCCAGGGCGTGACTGGTTCTAACAAGGACTCCTTGGCAGTGTTCCTTAGGCCCCTCCCTAAAGACAATCAGCAGCTTGATTAGGAGGGGCAGGGGCCAAGCCTGCCCTGGGGCAGGGCTGGGGCAGGGCTGGGGCAGGGCTGGGGCTGGGCTGGGCCTGGGTGGTGGCAGTCTCTTAAGTGCAAGGCTTTCATTGGCTTGGCGGTACCCCTGGGAACCACAACCAGGGCGCCTGACAATTAGATGCCATTTTATAAGAGTGGGTCTTAGGGTCATCAATTAGCATTTTACAGGAGGAGGCCTACTGACTCCCTATCAGAGTGATAGCTGTAGACCTTCCGTGGCCCATCAACTGCTATGATTTTTGATTTCACCGAAAATTGTGAGCCTCATCTGCCCACTGTTTGGTTAACATTTTACTTCTCATATCATGCCACACAAATGTTGTGTAATATCCTAGCGGAAAAAAAAAAAATAGTTTGGGGATGCCTGGGTGGACTCAGGTCATGATCTCATGGTTCGTGAGTTTGACTCCTGCGTCGGGCTCTGTGCTGACAGCTCAGAGCCTGGAGCCTGCTTCAGATTCTGTGTCTCCCTCTCTCTCTGCCCCTCCCTCACTCATGCTGTGTGTGTGTGTGTGTGTGTATGTCAAAAATAAACATTCAAAATTTTTTGTTTTCAATAAAAAAAAAATAGTTTAAATGACCTGTTTATGACTTGCTCTAAAGCCAGAATTAGACTCTTAATTGCCGTATGAAAAGAATTGTAGGCAAAATTAAATTAATTTAAATTCAGCTCTTTGATTATCTGCTGGATCTAAGTACATCTTCCTTATATTGTTCTCGCCTCAGTGGGATAATTAATTAGTAATTCCACTAGGTGTTTGTGGAAAAACAAGGTTTGGGGTGATCTCATGCCAAACAGATGCCCAAAATGAAAAAAACAAAGAAGAGTTCGTCATTTTATAATGTCTCGTCGTAAATGTAAACCTAGGTTTAAGGTAGCCAAGGACCTGGGGCAAAATAGGCTATGGGGGGGGATGGAATCAGATGGAGATGTCACCAAACAGGTGAACAATATGTGCCAAGCCCTGGGGGGAGAAGAGAGTGGGCAGGGGGGGGGCCCTTAGGTACAGGCAGGTTGGTCTTTGACAGGGTTTCTTTGTGACATTGTTTTCTGGATGGAGTCTGCCTGTTCTGACTAGATCATCACACGGTCATCCAGCTCCCATTAAACAGGTCACTGCTAAAAATGAGCAAAAACAGAAATCCCTCCAGGTTGAAAAGGGAGAGGGAAATAGGAAAATTTGGGTTGGTCTCATGGAACGTCTGCCACTCCCAGTGTTCTCCATGCCAACTTAGAAAGTGTCTTTAAGCAAAACACTGCGACTGTGGATGCAAGTCGAGAGTGGCCACAGGGTCACACATCTGGCTCGAAAGGTATCCAATATAAATGATCCAACTCAGTCGGACAAGATGTGGAGGAGACACATTAACAGGTTAAATGACTGAGTGGGATATGGAATAGGTAGGGTTGGCTGCTCAGGGAAATTCTGACTTTTTTCTTTTAGGGGCAGTGGGGTGGGGTTGGGGGGGTGGTGGTGGTGTCATGAATCAGGATCTGGCTGGGCAGGCTCTGAGTCACTTATCTGCTATAGATAGTGCCCCGGGTGCCCGGGGACAGGGAAGCTACATCACCAAAATTTCCAACTGCCAGCATCAGGGTGTTAACTGGTTGTTTCTCCTTTAACACCAATTAAACGTTCACTTGGGTGTTTTGATCTGGGAACCTTTGAAACCTCTACTCTTTTAGCATCACCGAGGTAGTATTTAGCAGTTTAGGTGTTATAACAAACTGGCTATATTTATGTCTAAAAAACTTTACAGTGTCTTTTAAAATGTTCTCACCGAATCACTCAAGATTATATCAGCACTAAGTATGTCATCCACACGAATATCCTTAGAGTCTCATCGTGAATAATATGATTAACAAGCATAATGTGTGGCCACCTGGCACACTGGGAGCTTCATCAGCCTGACTCCTCAGGTAACTTCCTGGTAAACATCCTCCAAGATGGCCTCTGTCTTGCCTAAGAATTTTCCCTGGCAAAGAGGGTAAGATTGAGGGCACTTCAGACCTTGTGTCCTACTATGAGGGAGAGCGGAAGGACTTTGAATTTTATTTTTCATACTTTTTGTTTGTTTGTTTGTTGTAAAGGACTAAGGTAAATTTATCCCTTGAGAGAAGACCTCGAGAGGTGACTCCATCAGTCTCCCCTGCTAATTCATCCTTCTCTCTCCCTCCAGCCATAGAGGAGGCAGTGGTTGAGGGGAGGCAGGGATCACAATCACTGCCACCATTTTCTCTGAACTCTGGGCTCACTCTGACTTCTTAGCCATACTTGTCCAGGAGAAGGCAAATCCCTATCCCTATAAAAATCTGTCCAAAGAGACTTTACTAAGTAAATGAAGATAAACACTTCCCAGCTCTCTAGAAGAGGAAGAAAACGGAAACTATAAAGACGGGCATGGTTACAGTGGCCAGGTCCCACATGCTACCACAAATATGTCTAGGCAGAGCTCAACTCACCTGGCCCCCTTTACAGAGCCTCTCCTCACAGCCCACCTTTCCCCATTCCTCTCCTCCATGAAACTCTCCTCACTTTAATGTAAGATTAAAAGCTGAACCTCCTATTTCTGCAAATTCACAATAGAAACAACAGTATTTAAACCAGCAGTAACGATATGAGATAATAAGAGGAAGGTCACCCCTCACACAGATCCTTCTCTGAAACAGAGAAGTCAAAGTCACCAGCATTTGCTTTTTTATATATAATCTGACACAAACTTGCTGCTCTGGTTGTAAATGGGCTAATGCGTAACCGTAAGTATTCAAAGTTGAGGTTGACCAATCACTCACTACCTCAGGGCACTCTGCTGGGCACTCTGTATTCATTTTATCACTTGATTTTCACAACGTGTCTCTGGCGATATGGTAAGGAGCACCTGATTGGCTTTGGCATTTTGTAGATGAGCAGAGGCTTAGAGAGGTTGGGGAATTTGTCCAGAGTGACCATGGTTGATCCATTGTAGAGTTAGGCTTTGGACCAGATCTTTGTGGCTCCAGGTCTATCTAAGTTCACTCTCTGTGTTACTAGGAGATCGCACCAGAGCCTAACAAGGCGATACTGTCCTTTGAGGGTCACGAAGTTAAAGCCGAGAACCTTGCAAATAGAGGAAGCTGATGGAGAGATGACTCTCGACTCTGATTTTTGTTTCTTTGTCCTTTTTCCTCTCAAACTCAAATATCTTAAGGAGACCAGCTGCATAAGTTGCAGGATTCAGTGTAAAACAAGAATGCGAATCTCCTTGTTGAAAAATTACTAAAAATTTCAAAATAGTGATCATGACACCAGCCCTGCATGGAGGCCTGACTTAAATCGGTAAGTCTGTCCTTCCAGCATTCTGTCTCTAGAATTGTCTAAGGCCCATCTCGCAGGCCCCCAGACGAGTGGCTCCAGGAAGTGGACATCGAGATGAGGATCTAGATATTGCTGAATTCACATTGGTTATATTGTCTTCTGGCCCAGGTTAATGAAGTCCATTCACACTGCTGTCATCATGTTGGCAACAAAGTAATGCTACACGCATTTTAAACTTAAACAGTTAATATAGTTTTTAATTTTTCTAAGTAAATGGTCAAAATATCTAGCTCAATAGATTCTGGAGATGAAATGACCCAACCAGATGTCTTCCCAAATAGCTAAAAAAAAAAAAAAAAAAAAAATCCATTATCCCAGCGTTGCCTCCACAGTCTAGGGGTGCCTGGGTGCCTTGGTCAGTTGAGTGCCCGACTCTTGATTTTGGCTTAGGTCATGATCCCAGAGTGGTGGGATCCAGCCCTGTGTCCCCATGTTGTGCCCTGCACTGAGGGTGGAGCCTACTTAAGATTCTCTCTCCTTCCCTCTCTCCCTCTCCCCCCCCCCTCCACCCCACCTCTGCCCCTCTCTCCTGCCCATGTTCTCTCTCCCTCTCTCTCTCTCTCTCAAAAAAAAAAAAAATACATTTATTTTATTTAGTTCATGCAAAACAGTTTAGTGTGCATAAACAAGAAACACATTTGAAGCAGCATCCTGGTTCTGGGTTCTCCTGCAGGGCCCAGAGAGTGGTTTATGGCATGGAGAGGTATTTTCATATGCAGAGCCCTAAGCAAAAACCAAGTTTGCCCAAGGAAAGACTTCTTTTTCAGAGACAAAACCTGGGAAGCCTATAGCCCCCACGTAGTAGTCTGTGCTTGGGGCACCCTCCAGGCCCAGCAGGCAGCTGGGCCAGAGTTCCCAGTGCAGGACAAACTGGTCAGAAGAAGTTACAGAAGGCCTGATGAGACATGCGTGAAAGCAGACTCTGTACACTGTCAGGGTGGAGACTCCTAGGGGACTCAGAGGACGAGGGCAGCCCCTGCACAGGGTCAAGCCTGCAGATGAAGATCTGTGGTCCTTTAGCTGGTAATAATACTTAACATTGATGAAGCAGCTCAGTGCAGCTAAGCACTCTTGTGTTAACTAATCCAGTGGTCGTCAAACTTGAGCATGTGTCAGAATTATGGCTGTTAAAATGCCGATTGCCGGGCCCCACTCCCAGAGTTTTGGATTCAGGAACCTTATCTCTCCTTTTCTTTCTAAAGCCTCTCCATCATCCCATGTCCCATTGGGTCCCTCTCTCTCCAGGACGTCTTCTCTAACAAAATGACTGTGTTATTCCCCCTCTGCACTCTTCTATCTCTGGGTGTATTGGTTAAGGACACATACCAGATCTGGGTTCAAATTCCTACAGCTTCACTTATCCTCCCTGTGACTATGAACAAGTTATTTTATAATTCTGTGCCTTCATTTTTTTCAAATGTAAAATGAGAATTATAATACATTAGTTACTTCATAAAACTATCGTGAGGATTAAATAAATAAATATTAGGGTAAGAAATGGTTTTATAAAATATGTATACATCACACATATTATGTATATAATTTTTAAAACAGTATAAGAAATTATATTTTGCTTCTTATTTAGTTGTGATAAATTACTCTTTCTTTTGGTTAAAATTATAGCTATAATTTCAAATATAAATTGATGTGTTTTTATTATTAGGTCTCATGATGATAGAATCTGAGAAAGACACTCATTGGGAACACAGGATGACAGGTGATAGAAGGAAACTGGAGAAACGGAGCTGCAGGAAGGCCTTGGCGTTGGGTTGAAGGAATGTCACTCATTGAAGGATATCAATCATCTCTGCTCTGCAAATGGGCTACTCATTAGAGGCTTCTTTCAGAAAAGATAGGAAATAACAGGAGCAGATCCTAGAAAGGAGACTTTGAAAATGAAGAGTAAAAAGTCCTTTAGTGGACCCAGGGGATGGTAGATTGAAATCAGGTTCTATAATATAGATGACAACCAAAGCAAGCCTATGTGGCCACTTGAATAACCAAACCAAGAGACCATCTTAGAATAATATGGGAAGAAACCACCTCCCTCTCAAGAGTAGAAACTGGGTTAGTTGCAATTTTTGGCTAGGAGATTTGCTTCCGGCAAATCCAGCCAGCCCTAGAAAACAAGTCAGGGCACAAGGTCAATACTGAGGACTAGTTAAGAGTCATAGGGTCCACAGGTGAGATGGGATCACGGAAGCTGTTGCATGATCACCGAAGACTTGCCCGAAGCCCAAGGGGGAAGACTTCTGGGCAGCAAGATAAGGTAGTAGTTTTTGCATCCCAAGGATCAAGCATCATGCTAGGAAGGGTGTTTACAAGTGGGACCAGTTACATAATTTTCAGGCCCCTGTGTAAAATGAAATTGCAAAACCCTTGTTCAAAGAGCAGGGGGAAAAAATATGTTAGAGGTATTAAAATATAAGGCATTTCCTTCTGGGGTCTGTCTTTCTCTCAGCGTGTCACAGTATGGTTGTTTTGTGTCGTTTTGTTATTTAATTTACCATTTAATGTTGTGCTAGAGCACAGGAACACTTGTAGGGCAAGTACAGACCCTTTGGTTGTTGCCCTTGACCTGGTGCTCATGTACACGTGGCTTATCTGCTCCTAGGTTCTCCCTCCCAGCCACCACCAGATCAACACAAAGTCTTTGGCCAGGAGCAATAGGTTGAGGCTGGCATCTCCCCTTCCTACAGGCCTACCTCCCAACTTTCAGTGGATATTGCGGATCAGGGCTGAGCAAGAGGCTCATCTGCCTGATGTCCATGGGTCTATACTGGGGCTGCCAGCCCAGGGCATGGATGGCGGCCACCATGCTTGGCTCTGAGACTCTGCAGGGTGTGCCAAACTGACCCCACCATCCCTGTCTCTATGCCCAGATCCCTGTTGGGGTTAACAGTGGTCACTAGGTAGGGGTTGTAATGGGGAGGTCAGGTGGGGCCCGGGGTGCTGGGGTAAGGAGAAATAGGTGGCTGAGAACCCACCCCTGGGAGCAGTCAGGCAAGGGAAACTGGAGCCACGCTCATGAAGCAAAAGCTCTAAACTGCCTCTCCTGTCCCCAACCCCCACATTTTTCATTGTTCCATTGGATTTAAC
Organism: Prionailurus bengalensis; assembly: GCF_016509475.1. Classification (NCBI taxonomy): domain Eukaryota; kingdom Metazoa; phylum Chordata; class Mammalia; order Carnivora; family Felidae; genus Prionailurus; species Prionailurus bengalensis. Next base: position 174,265,756 of record NC_057344.1, read on the forward strand.
TTCCAAAATACAAATTTAAAGATCAAATTATTAAGAATTTCAGGGCAGCAACTTCAGAGTATTAAACTCCAAGGGAGAAGCCCTTCTGAGCAGGAGGCCCCGTGCAGCTCCACTGGTCAGACACCATGAAACTGGCCTTGGGTGCAAAGGAGAGAATTTATCTGCTGTTCAGAGCCAGGGAAGTGAGTTTGGGGTGAATAGGAGGACCAGGAAGTAGATTCTGATAAAGATTAGGGCCCTCACCAGATTGGGAAGTCTCTACTTTGGAGAAAAACTGACTATTTTATCTTTGCATCCAGCCCCAATAGGCAGGATAAAGCAACAAAGTTTGAAAGTTTACCTTTCAAATCCTGATTCAGGCTTCATTCTGATGGCATGGAGCCTGCTTGGGATTCTCTCTCTCTCTCTCTCTCTCTCTCTCTCTCTCTCTCTCTTTCTCTCTCCTCTGTCTCTCTCTGATTCTCCTCCCCGCCACCCCATCTGACCCCCGCTTGCACTCTTTCTCTGTCTCAAAGTAAATAAATAAACATTAAAAAAAATATAAAGGAGTCAGTTTGGAATTGGATTGTGGCTTTGCTGTCTACAATTCTCCCTTCCTTCCTACTTTATGCTACTTTAACACTTTACGCTGTGCATGAAGTGGTATAGAGTGGTAAACAAGGCAGACACGTAATCCCTTCTCTGATGGTGCCTGCCCTGGGCAGAGCCTTGACAGATTATTACCCAGGGCCGTGGGAGGAAATAGCAAGGGGAGTCAACGTGGATGAGGGATCATTGACAAAGCACTTATTTCTTCATTGTCCTCTATTCTAAATTGTGACAACTGGAGATAATGTACTGCATCGCGCTCGGCTCCTGATGACCTGATGACACTGTGACTGTTCAAACCAGCTTTGGGATTCTTCTTGGGGAACTGTCACCAGAGTCCGTTTCAAGGTCCATTCATGGTCATTCTCTATTTTCCTACCTTACCTTTCGTTTGTACTAATCATCTTCTCACTCCGTTGGACCTTGCTGTCTCTCTGAGCCTGGGGTTTCCCAGAGGGCCGGAGCAGCCATTACCTCTGTGAATCTCCAGAGCATCTATGACAAAGCCCAGCATACAGCGACTGCTCAATAAATGTTGTTAAATTAAAATGAGTTGACTAATGAAAATGAAGAAGAGTCCCAGAGGAAAAAAAAAAAAGGCCAAGCAATCCAAAGAAGGAGAAAGTTTTATGGGAAGAAATTGGAGCCTCTTTTGCCATTGATGTTATCTTTGTGACTTATTGAGAGACTAAAACCCAACATACATCATACTCCTTGTCTATCTTTTCCTCTGATAGGAGACAGAGAGGATTAATGAAAGAAAGAATATTTAGTTGGGGTTTTACTCCAAGGGATCCTTCTTAATTAAGTGGCGGGGCATTAATTAAAAATCTAATTAATCATTATAAGCTGTTGCTGTTGTGCTCGGTAGGAAGGTACATGCAAGCTTTCTAAGAACACGAAGCTACTGACGCTCTGAGCTGCATGTAGAAGACATATCCCCCAACCCTCCAGCTAGACAGTGAATCCTTGAGCAGGGAATCCTCCAGGTAGACCAGTTTGGGATTACCTCTTACAGGCTACTATACAGAGAAGGACTGGCCATGGAGCTGGTGATGCCTAAGGTTTGGATCCCTCACAGAAATCACAAGATGAAGGCCAGGCTGAGAAATGTTCTGGTTAGGGAACTCCAAGGAAGGAGCCAGAGAGTTCACCATTCATGAGGTCAGGGTGTGGTGTTGGATCAGAACCAGATCTGTAGCCAGAAGCAGGGTGCCTATCTGGAGTTTCCACCTACACACCCACATGAGCCAGGTGCAGCCACTTTGCTCCTGCATCTGCAAGACCCAGCAGCTGGCTGGGCCCCGAGTCTGGTCCCACCCCAGGTGGAAGGATGTGAGGAGCTTCCTGACTAGGGCAAACATTTGGCTCCAAATTGTGTCCTCCTCTCTATTTTCTCCCTTGCCTTTGCCTGGCCAGCATGTCCAGTTCTTTGCCCCTCACTGCTCCCAACCCTTGGTCCTAGAGTTCCCCAACCCAACCTGAGCCCTGATGTTATGTAATGGCTTTTCTAGGCCCAGCCTCTTGCAATCTTCCTGTGATTCCCTACCACCTACACCAGCAATTAAGGCCAGACCCCAGGGCTGGTGCCCAGGATAAGGGCTAGGGATACCTGAGGAGAAAGAGAATGGGGTAAGGGCTGTGACTGAGTGATATTTGAAAGAGAAATTACCCCTTCCTTTATTCTCCAAGTAGCTGACATGATAATTCAAGATCCAAAAAAAGCCAAAGAGGTGAAGGGCCTATAAGGAGTACACATTTTGGCCCTCTTGGGCCCTGAGCCAAAAATTAGAAATAGTCAGAAATTCTCCATAGCGTTCTGAGACTACCTTTCACAAAAGCCTATCTACTCAGGTCATGTATGTTTCTGAAGAAAGAGTTGTAACTTAGATAAGTAGAGTATATTTTCTTTCTCCAATATGGAGAATAGGTGCTAAATCCGGGCAAGGGTTAACCATTTCAGGAGATTATATCAAGCTTGGGTTTAACTTTTAAACTAGATGCTAGAGGGCATGTCTTAACTGTCATGTTGCATTGTGAATTTAGAGTCTGGGTGTGGAAGCTCTACCTCCCTCCTTTATAATCTACACAGGTGTGCAGAGGACTTCAAAGCTAGTTTTAGAAGGAGGCTATTGTCAATTAGCTGTGGAGGAAAAGAAAGAAATCCCACAGAACAGATGCTGAGGGAAGTCAACTAAACCCCCCTTGAGCAATTACCTTTACATTAATTTCAAGACTCCAGAAGCTTTCTCTTGTGCTCTTGCTCAAGGATGAGGACCTTCCCATTCTGAAGAATGATTTCAGATTTGATAACCTCGATCTTTTTCTGAAAGTGCTTCTAATAGGAAGTTTACCCAGGGAAACTTTGGCATTACATTAGGCTATGGAGTGGGACCTGTAGAAGCTCTGTCTTCCAGCCTAGTACATTACATGTTCTCAGACGTGTAGTTGGCACTGTACCATCAACCATAATTTCCTAATGAATATAAAATGTGGTCACTTTAGCATCTGCTTCTCTTCTATAAAAGCAATTAAATTAATGAGCAGAGATCTTTTTTTTTTTTTTTTTTTTTTTTTAATGAGATGATGCCACTGCCTAATTGACTAATGTTCAGTAGAGTATATACTTGGGGTTGTATTTTTTGAATAGTGATGTTGGGGCTTGGTTGTTGTTACCATATGGAGAAAACAATTCCTCCTTTTAAATGTCAATATTTGAGTCCTACTAAAAGCCACGGGGGATTTATACATTTAGCCGAAAGTATATTTGACTTCTTGGCGTTTTCAATGATTTGTGGCCAATGAATCAAGAAAATGAAATCTTAAATCCCCCAGAAACCAGCAGAAACCAAGCTTGGCATTTAGCATATTTCACAGTAATTATTCCCACCTCAATCCAAAATGAAAATGTTTGTTTTCCCCTATTTGTTTGATTTTTTTTTTTCATTTATCGACATTTTGGGAATTTCCCAATGAAATTGCCTGTTCTATGGAGGGCGAAATAACTGAAATTTGGTGTTTGGAGAGTCCTCTGTATTTAGTCAATGTCACCCCTCCTCAGAGAAAGGAAAGATTGGACCCTTCCTCATTTCATACAAGTTTCTCACTTTTTTTTTTTTTCTAGGAAAGATGGTTTCTACTAGGTTGTTCCATAGCTATAATATGTAGGACTTAAAAACTTTAAAACCTCTAACGACTTTCTGGTTACAGTATCTACCAAGTTTAGTCATTCATTTCCCAGGAAACAAGCACAACAATGCAATTAGTTTAGCTATTTGTCGTGTTACCCTCTAGCTTGCTGCAGAGCTGAGTTACAGGTACCCTGTTTCTTATTTTCCTTCATTTCATCTCAACAATTCATACTGAGTCTTGCTAGTTATTTCTAATTTCTTTTAGTCTGGGGACTTCTGGTTTTGCATAGTTTCTCATGGAGAAGACTCCTTATTTCCCCCCCTGTTCATTCTCCCCTTGTCTTATAGCGTGTTATAGCGTGTTAGCAAAGTGTCCCGCCCTGTTCCCCTCATCCCCAAAGCAGAATTTTTATTTCTCAGTTTCCCTTGCAGATAGTTGTGACCATGTTAACGAGTTCTCACTAACAGGATGGAACAGAAGTGATGAGCACCACGTGTGTTGCTTCCATACAAGAACACTGCTCACCCTCCATTTCCTCTCCTTCTCTCGAGGCTGAAACCTGGATGTGGCATCAGTGAACCAGCAGTCACCATGCAAATGAGGGCAACATCCTGGGAGACAGGAGGAGCATTAAAGTCCCTCAGTGCCCGGACAAACCACACACTTGCCCTGGACCACTTGCCCATCTCTAGACTGTCACATGGGATAGAAATAGATTCCTCTCTTATTTGAACCATTTTATTTTGAAGCATTTTTTTGTTACAGCAGCATAACTGATACTGTGTCCCTAAATAATGCATTTCTTAAACAAAAGAGAGGATGCTACTGCTGTACTCCAGGCTAGTTAGATCCTACTTAGAGTGTAGTTTTTCTTTCTGTAAATCACACGTTAAAAGACATAAAGACAAAGCAGAAGTTTTCAGCTGAGAGCAACAAGAGGGATGAGGGACTGAAGAAACTGGAAAAGTATTCTCAGAGTAGGAGTGCTGTTTTAAATGTCTGAAGAACTGATATGTGGAAGAATGGATTCACTTCATTCTGTATGGTTTTAGTGGATACAAGTAGGACTCAAGGTGAAAATAGATTTTGCTTAAGACAAGGAACATTCCTGTCTATCAGATCTACATAGAAATGAAAAGGGCTACTCTGAAAGTGTTGAGTTTCTTGCCCGTGGACACATCTTAACAGAGTCTGGATAACCATTTGGCTGGATTTTGTAACTATGTGTCATATGTATATATTACATAAGATGTCTTGAATTCTTAGAACTACACTAAAATTACATATTTTTATCTCCATTTGATAGAAGGAGAATCTAAGTCTCAGACAGGTTGAAACTTGCCAAGGTCACAGACCTAGTTAGTAACAGAGTCCATGTTCTTTCCCCAGCCACTGTTAAAGTTGATTTACAAAATGGCTTAAAAATTTCTTCCCAATCAAGGTGTGCCTAGGTGGTTCAGTTGGTTAAGCATCTGACTTCGGCTCAAGTTATGATCTCACGGTTCATGAGTTTGAGCTCTCTGTGGGGCTCTGGGCTGACAGCTCAGGGCTCAGAGCCTGGAGCCTGCTTTGGATTCTGTGTGTGTGTGTGTGTGTGTGTGTCTCTCTACCCCTCCCCTGCTCATGCTCTTTTTCTCTCTCTCTCAAAAATAACTAAACATTAAAAAATTAAAAAAAAAAAAAAAACCTCTTTCTAATTGGAAACTCCACTGTCTTTTCTGAATCTTTGCTGGAATTCTGAGGTATCAGAGCCAGAGATATCTCCTAAAGGTTGGTGTGCCTTATCTTCTAAATCTTAACCCAGTAGCAAACTTACTTTGGGCCTTCCTTCATGTGTCAGATTGCCAGCAAATCCCCAAGCCATTTCTGTTTTTACTTCGACACAAAAAGTAATACAATTTCCAGCTTTTCTTTCAATGAAATGTGAGAAGAAATGATGTGGACCACTCCCAGATCTGGCCAGTAGAAACCTCCCATGTATTTTCTTATGCTGCTGCTGAATATTGGCACATGGAGTGACCTTGAAAGTTGAGCGTTGAAGATGGCAGAACTTTTCCTTCAACTTTAGTCCCGTTAGTCCCCAAACTATGTGTTGAGCCAAGTCTGGTAACCCAAAACTGCTCTGGACTATGTAAGTGAAGGAGGCATAAACTTTTACCGTGTTGGAGCCGCATGATATTTTAACATCTTTTGCAAATAGCAATGAGCCTGCTTCATCTAATACTTCATATCCTTACCTACTAAATATCAAGAATTGTCCGATTTGATCATGGGGCTCTGTGAAGGGTCACCATATTTTTTGACAATTGTACAAGGCTGAACTTTTTTTTTTTTTTTTAATTTTTTTTTTCAACGTTTATTTATTTTTGGGACAGAGAGAGACAGAGCATGAACGGGGGAGGGGCAGAGAGAGAGGGAGACACAGAATCGGAAACAGGCTCCAGGCTCTGAGCCATCAGCCCAGAGCCTGACGCGGGGCTCGAACTCACGGACCGCGAGATCGTGACCTGGCTGAAGTCGGACGCTTAACCGACTGCGCCACCCAGGCGCCCCAAGGCTGAACTTTTTAAAGCTGCAGTTATTCAACCTTCTGGACTGAAAAAGCAGAACTTTAATACAATTCACCCTAAAATAATAGAAGACAATCCAATTCTGTCACCTCTCACTCTTTCACCCCTACACAACTCACATCACAATCAGCTGGCTTCGAGGGGATCCCTCTTTAGATAGGTCATACCTTGTCCAGTTCTCCATAGACCCAACACTCCCCTTTTATCCCAACACTGACTTGTGTGTCAAATGCCACATGTCTTTGTGATGAAGATCTTTAAATATCTGGCCCTACAGACCATTTGTATTTCTGTCTCCACTTAACACTGAAGTAGAGTCAGTGATGAGCAAAGAACTACCACCCTGAGAACTGCTTCTGAAGGAGATAGAATTCTTTTGGAAGACAGTGAACTCTTCACGTTCCTCGGCAGGAAGGGTCAGGAAAAGTCTCTTCATTATTAGTGGGTCTGGGGCCTCCCTGTGGGAGCACAGACCTAGGTATCAAAATTACTCTTTTCGGTCCCCAACTTGCTTTCTGTAGCACAAAGTGTGGGACGTAAAGTAAAGCTTTTAAGAGCAAGTAGAAGTTTGTGGTTCTGTTTTTAATTGAAAGCCCAAAAGGTGATATTGATTAGTTTGATTCTACCAATTTTCTTCCTCATCCCCAAATCCCCAACTGTGTTGGGCTACAATTGTCACCATTAGCCAATTGGATGTTAGGCAGGTTCAGGCAAACACACCCGTAAGATCGTAGAGGCTGGGAGCTAGAGGAGAATTGGGACAGGGGACCTTCACCTTTTCAACTCAGGGATGGTCATCTGTGTAGGCATGGACATCTGTGCGGGTGTTCCATGGCTCTGACTCAGTCACGGGACAATGCTTCCACATGGGTGGTGCTTGTTTTCAAAGTTCTAGAATAAACCAAAGGCTAGATACTCTACAGACGTGTGCATGATTTTCACATGCAATGGTTTCCTTTTCCAAAAGTTTAAAAAAACAGTGAGTACAAAGTGGATTACTGAACTCCCAGAGAATTTTCTATGCTTATGGTATAAACTGGGGGAGAGAGGTTCATGAGATAGGACATTCAAGGCAAATACTTGAAGCTGTTTTTTCCCAACCTGTTGTATGCGTACTACTGAAGTAAACAAAATAGTTTCAGGTGGTATACAAATATACTTTTTAAAAATGTTAGTAGTGTGACATTTCCTTAACATGAAGTAGAAGAAAAATAACACAGCCATGTTCGCAGATCTTTGATTACATCATTATATGTGCTTAGGGTAGGTAAAGGGAAAGTTAGGCTTTTTAAAGGAAAACATTAGGTTAAATGAGAATATAGGGACTTCTGTGTCCAGTTAAAATAGAATAACAGGGGTCAAATTTATCCTCCCTCCTGAAATAGCTGGAAATAAAAATATACACAAGAGGCAGCGATACCCAAGGTATCAGGCAGGCGATTGAACAAATGAGGTGAACCCTATAACTGCTTGAGCTTTTATTACCTGGAATAAGTTTCCAGTTCATGGCACAGGAAGGGGAAACCTGGTCAGAGCTGAGAAGTAGTTTTCCTGACTCACAGAGACAGAACTGAGAGTTTAGGAAAGCTAGCTATTTTTAAGCAAAGATAAACAACTCTCTAATGCCTTTCGCATAACAGATACAAAAATTAACTCAAAATGGATCATAGGCCTAAACATAACACACAGAGCTATAAAATATCTACAAAAAATGTAGGATAAAATCCTAACGATGTTGCACTAAGCAAAGATCCCTTACGGAAAACACAAAAAGCATAGTCCATAGAAGAAAAACAATCGATAAATTGAGCTTTATCAAAATGAAGAACTTCTACTGTTAGAAAAATACTGTCAACAGAATGAAAAGCCAAGTCATAAGCCAGAGAAAATATTTGAAAATAATCATATCTGGTAAAGGATTTACAACCAGAATACATTAAGTGTTCTCAAAAACCCATTGAGAAAACCAACAACCCAATTAAAATCGGGCAAAATCTCTGAATAGACATTTCACCGAGAAAGGATATACAGATCGCAGATAACCTCATGAAAATAAACTGAACATCATTAGTCATTAAGGAAATGCAAACTGGAACCATATGAGATACCTCTCCATGCCTACTCACATGGCTAACGTTAAAAGGATCGGCCATACAACGTGTTGACAAGTCTGTGGAGGAACAGGAGCTCTCCTACCCGGCTGGTGAGAGGGAATTATGGTACAACCAATTTGAAAAACAGTTTGGCAATTTCTTGATAAGTTAAATAAACACATACTCTGTGATTCAGCCATTTCATTGCTACATAAAAAAGTGAAATGAGAGAGTACGCCTATAAAAAGACTTGTACAAAGACATTCATAGTAGTTTCATGTGTCATAGCCAAATATGCAAAAGAACTAATGTCCATCAACAGGCGAATAGATAAACAAAGTTGATATGCCCATACAATGGCAAACTTCTCAGTCACAAAAAGAAATGCATTACTGATACACACAACAACGTGGATGAATTTCAAAATACTTGAGTCAATATTGAATTACATAAAGACAGACAAAAAGTGCATATATACTGAATGATTCCATCTATATAAAGTTACAGAAAATGCTAACTAAGCCATAGTGATAGAAAGCACATCAGTAGTTATCTGTGGATAGAGGCTGGGGAGGAGTAAGAAGGAGAGATTACAAAGTCATACAGAGAAACTTTTTGCAGGTGATCACCATATTCTGTATCTCAGTTGTGGTGATGGTCATATCACGTCAAGACTCATCAAACAGTACACTTTAAACATGTGTCGTTCAGGGGTGCCTGGGTGGCTCAGTTAAGCTTCTGACTCTCGATTTCGGCTCAGGCACTGACAGCACAGAGCCTGCTTGAGATTCTCCCTCTTCCTCTGCCCCTCCCCCGCTCACACTCTTTGCCTCTCTCAAAATAAATAAACTTTAAAAAATAAGATTTAAAAAAAAATGTGTAGTTTATTGTATGTCAATTATACCTCAATGAGGCAGTTAAGAAAATATGAACATAGCTGAATATAACAAAAAATTAAAGGTTCAATGACTAAATTTTGGAAACACAGGTTGAATTTATACCATTTTTCTTACCTCCATCCATCCTTTCTTGTTCTCTTATCCTTGCCTTTTCTCCTTTTCTCCTCTCCACATTAGAATAGATGGTAGCAATCTGGGACCACCACGTATAAGATGGCCCTTGCCTTAAAGTAAGAAAGGACTTTCTGACAATTTCTGCTCTTTAAAAATGCAATTGAATAGGCTGTTTGTTACCATGGGGAGCTGTCCACCTCAGGAGTCCTCCAGCAGAGACAAAACAAACATTTAGTGGGGGATATGGTGGCATGAGATGGATGAGGTGGCATGCAGGGCCAAATCAGTGGCTTTCAGCTTTTTTTTTCTTTTCTTAAATCATGAAACTCTTTCTCCAAATGTATGTCATCTCAGGTGGAAGACAAATATTTAGAGAAGGCAAAAGAGGTTTTTCTTTAAAAAAAAAAAAAAAAAAAAAAGTTGGGGCTTCAGAGTCCTGCCTGCTTGGTGCCATCTTTCACCTACTGTGGTGGCCTTTCCACCTCTGCTTTGATCCAGCTCTGAAGTTCAGTTGCAGCAGGAGTGAATGAGATTCCCACCGCTGCCCCCCCCCCCCAATCACCTCAGTTAGTGCAGGAGGTTGAGGTGAAGGTCTGACCACATCTAGTCATCTGAGAAAAAGTGGACCCATTGGTAATAAAAGAGGCCGTTCTTTTCTCTGCAAACAGACCCAGTAATTATAACATTGATAGTCTTTTTCCCAGAGGGAGTGTAATACAGCTACTATTTATCTAGATGTACCAGCTCTTTTTCCTCTTCACTTTCTGAAAAAAAGAAAGGGTTTCAAATAATGGCTTGGTTTAATAATAGTGTGGTCAGCTCTATTTCTCTTTAGAACGCGCATTTTTTTTCTCCGTCTAACCCCGAGTCTGCCGGTTGTGTTTGCCCACACTTGAGTCAGTAAGAGAAAGGAAGCTCTTTTTTTTCCATAGTTTTCATAAAAGTAATCATAGCGAGCATTTACTGAGTGCTAAGTGCCAAACACTGCGTGTGATTCATTTTTATGTGTCAATTTTGTCAAACATTATTCTGGATGCTTCTCTGAGTATGTTTTTGGATGAGGTTTACATTTAAACTGGTGTACATACTTTGAGTAAAGAAGATTGCTCTCCTTAACATGGGTGGGCCTTGTCCAGTCAGCTGAGGATTAAATAGAACAAAAGGCAGACCTCTTCCCAGCAAGAGGGATTCCCCAGCAGACAGCCTGTGAACATCATCTACAATATCAGCTCTAAATTACATGGCTTTTGGACTCAAACTGCGACTCTCCTGAATTTCTAGCGTGTTAGCCTCCCCTACCAGATTTTGGACTCCTCACGTCTCCATGATCAAGTGAGTCAATTCCTTAAAATAAATCTCTCTTTGTATATACACATCCTATTGGTTCTGTTTCTCTGGAGAACCCTGACTAATACACATTTTACATCTATTAATTCATTTGATTTTCTCAGCCATCCTGCGAAATTTGAACACAATACTTTAAGAAGTGTGACTGTTTCACACTTAAGGGAATGAGGCCTGGTGAGGTAAAGTGATTTGCCCATGGTCTCCCAGCTAATAGGCCGCGGAGCCATGATTATAATCCTCAGTCTGTGGACTGAGTTAGTTTGCTTTCCCACACTAGCCAGCTCTTGACGTACTTTGGCCTGAGTGATGCTGAACAGGCCTCAGCACCAGCCTATCCGGAACCTGACTTTGACCCACACCGTTTTTCCTGTCAGGAGGCTCCTGGGAGGCTGTTTGGCGTGTGCCTGGGAGCCTGACGCATCTGACCCTTTCTAGTAAACTCAGGCATGATTCCTCACTAGTTCATCCTCAGCTTGCTCACCTACAGAAGGAGAGTAAATCACATCACCTTCACAACCAGCTTGTCACAAGGATTAGATGTGAGTGTCTAGAGAATCCATCCCACGGCCTGCACCCACAGGCCCCCATGGTCTCACATGGACCAAAATGACACAGGTCACGAGAGCTAGTTCGTGGGCACTCCTGGCTCCTAATTGAGTGAGTCCTTCTGTGTGCTGTGTTAGACGGCTAGGGCTGCCATGACAGAATCCGACAGGCTGTCGGGGAGGGGGGGGGGCTGTGGCTTAAATGCCAGAAGTGCATTTCTTGTAGCCCTGGAGGCTAGAAGTCCAAGATCAAGAGGGAAAACCTCTCTCTTTGGCTTGCAGGTAGCCACCTTCTTCCTGTGTCCCCCCCCCGTGGTCTTTCTTCTCCGTGTGTTCAAATTTCATCTCCTTAGGAAGACACCAGAGAGCCTACCCTAATGGCCTTGTATTAATTTAGTCATCTCTTTAAAAGGCCTTATCTCCAGAGGTAGTCTCATTCTGAGAAACTGGGGAGTTAGGGCTTCAACATATGGATATGATTCAACAATTCAGCCTGTATGTGCCAAGGACCTGCTGCCCAAGACCAGCCTTCATACCTCTCATTATTGAGATTATGCACAGAACCTTTTCTGTCTGGCTGTTCCTTCAAACTTTCTGCCTGTTTGGCACTATTTCTTCAGGATTATGCTAAGATACCAGTTAAGCTGATCAGAAATTTAAAGGCAAACAGCTCACTCAAGTTCCATGAACTTGTCTTTGTCTAATGGTTATGTAAAGCCAACCAGAACGAATATCAAGCACATAGAAATTGCTTCATACTTTTAGTCTATGAACCCCCCAGTCTTCCCAGCTCCACCAAGCGCGCGTGCATGCGCGCACACACACACACACACACAGCAGGAGCAGAGAGGCATTTTGAAGTATACTTCGAACAACAATTATATGTAGATGTGTATGAATATATGTAGATATGATGTCATGACAACCAGTGACTTTTAACTCCAGTGACTTTTGCCTTCTTTAAATTAGCTTCTGTTTGTTTCAGCTTGCCTCTGACAGGGCTGGTCGTATGCACACCATGGGTCCTATTGATTCTGTCCCCATTTATTATGACTTAGGTTTTTTGACATCATAAGACCCCAAGAGAGGAGGCTCTAGTTGGGCCGGTCACCATCTAATATGGTTCACTCCCACTGATAATAAGACTGGAGTATCTTCACAGGCCACAGTCTTCCTGATGTCAAGTCTACCTCTGATTGCCTTTGGCTGAGGCACCAATACGAGGTCCAATCTTGAATGCTTAGGGAAGTAGGGTCTTATGGTACAAACACAGTGACTTACTTAGGAAGAACCTAAATGACCAATGTCCCAGAAAGAGGATATGAAAAGGTAGGCTCTAGGCTCTGTGGGTCCCTCTGGGGCTCCCAGAGGCCCATCGTCAGGACTCACAACATGTCAGTAGAGTAACCACCATTTTGGCAAAGCTCACTTCCTTTTGCTGATAATCTGCTCCAAATTAGAATCTGTTTTAGAGAACAAATGGATTTTCCATCTCTGAGAATTAAGTTTCACAAAACTGAACTAAACACAGACCTCTGTTTTTATGTCATTTGAAATCATTTTAATTAAGACATAAAACCAGATTACAAAAGAGTAAGGCATGTGCAAAGAGTAGAATTTCATATTCTGAAGGAAAGAAAAATACCTATAGGGAAAAGAAATTCGGCCTGAGAAGTTGTCCTCACCTTCCTTTTTTCTTTTTTGTCTTTGAAACAACATTTTAGATAGAGGGTGACCTCCTGTAGTTGAACTTAAACAAAGAATAAAGGGAACGGGAAATCAATGGGAATCATGGCTTAATGAAAGCTCTTCTAAAATAGTCCAAGAATCCATAAGAGACTCATTCTATATTGGATTTCTGGAAGCGGGCCCAAGGACCCGAGCTTGTAATCCGGTGATTGATGCCTGCCATCAGCAACACATTCGTTCCTTTCCTCCCTCGAAGGCTTCGACAAATTTTGCCTCATTCAACAAGCTCTCAATCATATTCATGGAGTCAAGACTTCAAATGGGGCATGGTTACAACTTTAATAGCTATTCCAGGTAGAACTGATTCGCATGATGTGGGATCTTGGCAGCAACTTAATTACTTTAGGGTAATGATGTGAATCTCAGTCAGGGGCCAGTTTTGGCATTGCTGACTCTTACGTGCAATAATTAATATGATTAAGTGTGCTGCTTTGGAAACTCCTTTACTCCCCCTCTGTGCCAATATTTGGAGCTTGTCTTTGGAAGTTACCGTACGGACAATGTTTCCCTCCCCTCATTTTCCTCTGTAGGGCAGGACATATTCCTGAGAACACGGGTATCTTTACTTACTGATAAATAACATTTCCTGGAAAATGTTTGCAGAGATAAAGCAGAGGAGGGGCTTCTTTGCTTTCGTCGTTGTCCTTCTCTCGTTTCCTTCCTTCTCTGCATGCTTACTGTTCGTTTGGTGGCCTCTCCCACTTGGTGTAATCTTACGGCTCTTCAAAACGAACTCTGAGCAACGATGCAACGACCTTGGCCAATAATAACATCTTATGTTTGTTGATTGCTCGCTGTGTGCCAGCAATTGCTCTAAGTGCTTTCCTTATCTTATTTTGTCTCATCAAAATAACTGTATGGTTTCCATTTTACAGGTAAAAATATGAAAGCTTATACAGGTTAGGCATCTTAGCCATGGTGGTATAGCCAGTAAGTGATGGCACAGTGATTGATATCTAGAGAGTCTGTGACCCACGGTGTGAGATTTTCCATACTAACGTCTATCGAAATCTGGTAACTGTGAAAATAACTTCTCTCTCTCTCTCTCACAATAACCATCATTCCCACAACTGATTTCCTGCAACATACATATCTTCAGGGTTGGTTGTATGCCAGGACGGTTTTGAGGGCTCAGGGCACAAGACACAGCCCCTTCCTTCAAGTAGTTATGTCCTTCTGGAGGTCATTACAGTAGCATGAGATAATTGCTATGGTGGGAAATCACAGAAAATGTCTTTTAAAATAATGTTACTGTGGTCAGTCAGAAGGATATAATGTGTGTCTGAAAAACCCTAGTTAATTCCAGCCAGTGGATTACTTCCTGCAAAAGTATGAAGAAAAGCCAAGGGGTATTACACAGATGATAGCCTCACTATCATCAAATGTTAGCCGTCACCGATGATCTCCAGTCAAATGACAAGACGATGGGATCTGGAATCACATTGACCTGGCTGCAAGGTTTTGCTCAATATCTTAGTAAGTGTGTGTCCTTAACAATTTACTCAAACTTCTGTTTCCTCACCTATAAAAACAGATGATAACAAATCTTACATCGTCTGGTAGTTTAGACCAGGGGTCAGCAAACTTTTCCTTAAAGACGTAGATAGTAAATATTTTAGTTTTTGCTGGCCATGCAGTCTCTGTCACAAGTACTCAACTCTGCCATTGTGGTGCCAAAGCAGCCATAGACCATATGTAAGTGAGAAAACGTGGCTCTGTTCTAATTACATGTTATTCATAAAAACAGATGGGTTGGATTTGATGCATAGGCTACAGCTTGCCCTCCCCTGGTTTAGAGCATTAAATGAGATGTTGAAATAGGGGGAAAAAAAACCCTGCAAAACATAAAAGTTTCCAGTATACTGTAGGTGCTCAATAATTGTTCATGTTTTTCTTTCTTGCAACTTATTCCGCTTAGCATCACAAAGGTACATGCCATCACTGTGTCACTCTCTTAAGAGCCTTACAGTCCAGTTAAGTGACAATATACAGAAAATATAGACAACAATACAATTCTGCAAGTACCAGTCATAAAGGGAAGCAGAGTAAATCCAAAGCTATTGGAGTTGAGTGACGGGAACAGCTGAAGAAAGAACTTCCAGGTAGGGAATACAAAGAAGTGGGGATACCCTAAGTATTTTCAGAGGAAGCTGGGTGGAGACCAAGGTTAGGTGGGGAAATGGGGCTGAACGTCAAGTTCAGGAATTTATATCTTATTTCATAGATCTCAACCAATGTGCCATTGAGGGTTTTTTAAGAGAATGTAGGGAGCACTCAACAGATATTTGTTGAATGAATGAATTCCTCTGAAGTGATTTGCATGATGGTTGGGAAGAGAATGGCTGCCAAAGGGCACCTGGGTGGCTAAGTCAGTCGAGCGTCCGACTTCGGCTCCGGTCATGATCTCGCGGTTTGTGAGTTGGAGCCCCCACATCCAGCTCTGTGCTGACAGCTCAGTGCCTGGAGCCTGCTTCAGTTTCTGTCTCTCCCTCTGTCTCTGCCCCTCCTCCACTCACATTCTTTCTGTCTCTCTCTCAAAAATAAATAAAACGTTAAAAAAAAATTTTTTTTAAAGAGAATGGCTGCCAAACCCTCAGGTGATATGGATTCGGTCCAGGGTGACAGCAGTTAGAACCAGTCAGAAAGGACAGACTGAAAAGCCATTAGAAGGAGGAAAGGACCTACTCTGGTGACTGAACCACAGGCAAGACAGAGGACTTGTCGGAGTTGTTGCTGAAGTAGCAAGCTGGCATCCAGGAGAACCGTGCTCCCGGTGACAGAATAAAGGATGTCAGGGAGGCTGCTTTTTGGAGGAAGCATCATGAATTTAGGGTCCCTGAAGAACATTCAAGTGGAAATATTTAGTACAATTAGATGGGCTCAAGTAGGAGACTGACTCTGGAAGCCGACAGACTTCAGCCTCATAAACTGGCAGCTCATGAGAATGGATGAAATACTGGGTTCTAGATGAGACCAAAAGATCAAAATAAGCCCCTGGAGTAGCGGCGAAGTCAGAGACAGGGGCTCTCCTTAGAGATCCGGAAGTATCATGGGGTACCTGGGTGGCTCAGCCAATTATGCATCTGACTTCAGCTCAGGTCATGATCTCATGGTTCATGAGCTCGAGCCCCACCTCAGGTTCTAACTGTCAATGTAGAGCCTGACTGAGATTCTCTCTCTCCCTCTCTCTCGGCCCTTCCCCTGCTCTCTCTCTCTCTTCCTCAAGATAAATAAACTAAAAAAAGAATTTTTTTAATTAAAAAAAAAAAAAAGAAATCCAGAAACATCTTTCTATTTCAGCCTGAACGTAAGGGCCATAGGAGCTCTGAGAGACTGGCAAAAAACAAAAATCAGGAAAAGAATGAGATAAACCGTGGAATTCTGATGTCAAGAAACTTCTCCCATACAGTCCTGAGAAAAAGAGAACACTGACTGTGAACTCCTGAACTATGAAAATCCTGATGCATAAACCTAATACAGAGTAATCCCACTGAATTCAGTTAGTAGAAGGTATGGAAATGTATCAGCTATGATAATGGTAAAACAACCCCAAGATATTCTCAGCATCTTTTCAAATGTGCATATTCAATCATTACTTAGCAAAGCTACTTTCAGAGATAGATCCTAATTTGTCACTCTGTTGAAAAAATACAATTTTGTGCCAGATCTTATGCCAAATTTTCAGTAGATCGCAGGTTGATCTGTTTCTCTTGCCTTACAACTTTTCTTGCTATTTCTGTCCCGGAAGGGAATTCCCTTTAAAAAAAAAATGTTTAATGTTTATTTATTTTTGAGAGAGAGAGAGAGAGAGAGAGAGAGGGAATGAATGGGGGAAGGGCAGAGGGAGAGAGACACACAGAATCCAAAGCAGGCTCCAGGCTCTGAGCTGTCAGCACAGACCCACTGTGGGCCTCGAACCCATGAGCTGCAAGATCATGACCTGAGCCAAACTCAGATGCTTAACTGACTGATCCACCCAGGCACCCAAGGGAATTCCCTTTGACTAGGAAAAGTGGTTGGTGCCGCAAGAGCAAGAGAAATGGATCTTTCTAGAGTAGAGTTGTCCTTATATTTTCTTTAAGTAAAATCAGAAAAGTGTTACCCAGAGGCATTACATCCGGTCTTGTTAGACACCAACTCTCTATTAAATTGGTTAGTTGTGGAGAGAGGCATTACCATCCGAAACAGTTTTTGAAGGGGGGTTCATTTTCCACTTTCCATTTACCTATTTCTTGAAGCTAATGAAATACATTGTACTTATATCATTGCAGGATCAAACAGAGCATCATTTTTTGGAAACATAGAACAGTGAAGGGATCATAGGATTTTAAAATCTAGCTCCAGGGGTGCCTGGGAGGCTCAGTTTTTTGTTTTTGTTTTTTTTTTAATGTTTATTTCTGAGAGAGAGAGAGAGAGAGAGACAGAGACAGCATGAGCAGGGGAGGGGCAGAGAGAGGGAGACACAGAATCCGAAGCAGGCTCCAGGCTCTATGCTGTCAGCATAGAGCCCGATGTGGGGCTCGAACTCACAAACTGCAAGATCATGACCTGAGTCAAGGTCAGACGCTCAACTGACTGAGCCACCCAGGCGCCCCAAGAGTCCCATTCTTGATTTCGACTCAGGTCATGATCTCACGGTTTGAGCCTCACATTGGGCTCCTGCTAACAGCATGGAACCCGCTTGGGATTCTCTCTCTCTCTCTCACCCCCCATATATATAAATAAATAAATATATAAATTTATATAAATTTATATATATATAAATATATATTTATATATAATATAAATTATATATATAATATATATTATATATTATGTATTATATATAATATATATAATATATAATAATTATAATATATAATATAATATATTATATATTATAAATATATATAAATTTATATAAATTTATATAAATATAAATAAATAAATAAACTTTAAAATCTAGCTCTAGACCTTGCCAAGTTTAAACTTCTAATTTTTTAAAGTGAGAAAACTCAGACCCAGAGGAGCTGAATGACTGACTAAAAATGAGTTCAGCAAGTAAGCTGCAGGACCAGGTCAGAACCCAAGAGACCTCATTCCCGGTCCATTACTTCAAGTGCATCTTTGTCAGAGATTCATTTCGGCCATGGGTGGACTCCCATTCCCTTGTGGGAATTTGTAAAAGAGAATTTAAGCCACAATCACACTAAAGACAGAGGATTTATACTGAGGATGCACCCACTATGCTCATCTCTTAAAACACTTTGTAAGGACTGGGACACTGGCAGAAAGTCCTGTTAACAAGACCTGGTCATTTCTGAGAAAAGCAGAAATCCTTGGAGGGGCAGCCATAATCCCTTTGACTGAGAACACCAAGGGGACCCAAGAGCCAGCCCTGAAACCTTGATATTTAAAGCAGTTGTCCACAGACATAATGCCTTTAGTTTGATCAAAGAGCCAGGCCACACAACCCCCAAGAGCAGGAAGGCTGACAAGGGTGGGGGGAGGGTCCTTTGTCCTGGAGGCCTGGAATCCGGATGGGATGCCTTGGCAGGCAGGGCTCCTGGCTTTGCAGGGAGAGCTGAGGCCCGGCCTGTCCCCCGAATTCCTCCCCTTGCCCTCCGATGAAGAAATCAGCCGGATCCTTGCCCTCTCCCCACCCTTAGTCTCTGTCCATTTTCAGCAACACGGAAATAAAAACAATCTCCCCAGCCCCATGGGCTTTGCTCGAACTTTCCTTGTTTGATTCTGCAATCAGAAAAGGTAAGCGCCCCAGTTTAACTCTTCGAGTCTTTCTCCCAGTGTGTGGTTTCCTAAACAAATATTTCATGTATCGTGCAGGTCACATTCTTGACCTTGTTGTTTCAGGTGCCTGATAATTCTGGGCTGATGACAGCCCAGGGAGCACACTGGTCACCGCTCCCCCATCCGCCCGGCTCCCCTTTCCTCCTGTCCCCTGGCAGCTTTCCCTGGGCCCATTTTGTCCCTATTAATTGCTTTCCCCTGCAGCCTTTCCCTATCAAAGCGCTTGCTCTGAAGGCTTACACTTCAGATTCCTGCCCCTGGTGCCCTTGGCTCGTTCATTATTTAATTTTTCTTTCAGTCCCCTGCCTGTCAGGCAATGTCTGCACACTGTGATTGTTTTCATTTTTGGAAGTCTCCAAACACAGATTGCAGCCTTGGAGATAAGCTTTAAAAAAAAAAAAAAATTTATAATGCTCTTCAGTACATGTGAGCATGTGTGCACCCACACTCAACCCCTCCCAGCCCCCCAGCACACAAATGAGTCAAAAAACGTATTCTTTGGATGCACCCACACTCTTAGAAACACAGAATTTTAGTGATGAAAAGGCTTTATGCCCTGCCCTTTGGCCCTGACAGCAAGACTACTGTTAATGGTCTCCTGCTTAGCAAGTAGTTGGAAAGACTACTTACTTTCTTCCAGTCAGTCAAACAGATATATATAGAAAGTATCTTCTCCAGGCCTCTCAGCATTATACTAAGCTGGCTGAAGGCACTTTAGAGATCCAGTCTAGTTGAGGGAAGGCATTATCATAGAATGAGGCGACGCTATCTGATAGCTGACATAGGTCTGGTGACACAGTAAAGCATTCAGAAGAGTCAGGAAAGATGAGACCAGATTGGACCTCTGGGCAGGAGTGACATTTGGATTCAGGAAAGTTCTTTCTCTAACTTTTTTAATGCCTTCTTTTTTTTTTTTTTTTTTTTTTTTGTTTCTGTTTTGTTTTGTAACCAACTTCAGATACGTTCTAAATCTAAACTTTAGATATGTTCGACATTGCCATGGGCCGACCTGTGTCCCCTCAAAACTCCTATGTCGAAGTCCTAACCCCCAGGATCTCAGAATGTGACTGTATCTGAGGTAGGGCTGTTGTTGTTAAATTTTTTATCTTTTGAGAGAGATAGCACGCGTGGGGGAGGGGCAGAGAGAGAGGGAGGGAGAGAATCTCAGGCAGGCTCCGCTCCGGCAGCAGTGAGCCCCACGCAGGGCTTGAACTCAGGAGCCTCGAAATCATGACCGGAGCCAAAGTCGGATGTTCAACCGACTGAGCCACCCAGGCACGGCTGGAGGTGGGGTCTTTTTTTTTTTATTTATTTTTTTTTATTTATTTTTGGGACAGAGAGAGACAGAGCACGAACGGGGGAGGGGCAGAGAGAGAGGGAGACACAGAATCGGAAACAGGGTCCAGGCTCCGAGCCATCAGCCCAGAGCCCGACGCGGGGCTCGAACTCATGGACCGCGAGACCTGGCTGAAGTCGGATGCTTAACCGACTGCGCCACCCAGGCGCCCCTGGAGGTGGGGTCTTTAAAGAAGTAATTAAAATTAAAATTAGTGTGGGCTTCAGTCCGCCATGACTGGTTATAAGAAGAGGAAATTTAGACACAGACATGTACAGAGGGAAAATCTTATGAGGGAGAAGATGGCCTTCTGCCAGCCAAGGAGGGAGGGCTGAAAGGCCACGCCAACACCTAGATCTTAGACTTCTGGACTTCCAGAGCTGTGAACAAATAGATTTCTGCTGTGTAAGCCACGGTCTGTGGTACTTGGTTACGACAGTCTTAGCAAACCAATACAAACACTGATATTGCAAGATGGTGTTAGTTGTAGGTGGACAGTAAACTTAATCAGAAAGTAAGTTCTGGGCAGAGAGTGGCTCTTCTGCCCCTATGGGGGCTCGCAGGCACTTGTTTCTTGTTTGTTGTCAAGCAGTAGGTATTCAGCATGCGTTTTCTGGGCACATACTTCACACAGGAGCTGTGCTAGGCCAATGAACAGACACTCAGAGGCAGATGACCAGGTCTAGATTCCAGATGAGATTAGTGACTGAAACTGGCAGTGGGCGGATGTTGGTGGTGAGGGGTCCCGAAGGCAATCTCCAGGTATCCTGAGCAGAGACCTATATTTGTTTGCCTGACAAGCTTTTACAATTTTAAAGAATTATTTGCCACGCTTCAAAATTGGGAAGCATCCCCAAAAGCCGCATGTCCTGCTTCTCTTGAACAATTAGAAGTCCTAGCAACAGAGACCTATATTCCTGTGGGGAAGAGATTGGTTAGAGCCGAATGGTCACTAGTTTCTTTCGAGGGGCGCTATGTTCTCCATTTCCTACAGCCCACACAGCCCTCTCCACTCATTTATGCTACTTGCCCGACCATTTCAAGCATCTGAGTTTGCAACCCCCGGTGTAGATCAGTGTGTGTCAAACTATAGGTCGTGGTCCATTTGTAAGTAATGAAATCGGTGTAGTGGATAACCTACACTGATAAAAAAAGGGGGGGGGTGAGAGAGAAGAAGGAGGAGGAAGGGGAAGAAGAGGAAATAGAAACTATTAGAATATATCACCTGTACTAAGGGTTAGTGCTATTTTCTGAAACCTTTGTTCCAATCGCATTTGTGTGTGTTTATACTAGGTTACAATGTAAAATCTCTTTCCTCCTATGAGTTGCAAGGAAAACGTTTGAAAGCCAAGACTGATGAAAATTTCAATAATCCAACCCTTTTTGTCAAGCATTTAGCTGGCCACGTTTGCTTACTATTTTTGTTTTGTTTTCCCTTAAATAACCTGGGAGGTAGGAGGGGTATTTGTTAAACACAATCACAGAATTCATACAAACATGATAATATGAATGCCTGTAGAAGATCCGTAATAAAGGATTAAAGCACCTAATTGAAATGAAAGACGGGGCATATCTTCTTGGTGTTCCTAAGACCTATGGTCCGCCAGACTGCCTAGTTGTATGATTTTAAGTCAGATCATATTAAATAATAATTGGATTAGTTACCTAGGTCATCTAGGGCAACTAACACTCTAGATGAACACTGTTCAATAGAACTTTCTCTGATGATGGAAAAACTCTATATCTGCTGTGTTCAATAGAGGACCCCCTAACCATGTGTGCCTCTTTAGTATTGGAAGTGTTGCCAATGTGACTGATGGTCTGGATTTTTAATTTTGATTGTAATTAATTTAATTGCAAAAAGTTAATTAATTAATTATTAATTAATTACTACCCATATGTTTACGTTTCATTAATTTAAACATATGGGTAGTATGTGCCATATTGGACAGCAGGGCTCTAGACTCTAGAACGAGGATCTTGACAAATCCTGTTTCTGCGCTAGAAATGCCCACTGGTCTGATGGAATCATCTTAGGCACTGCACACCAAAGAGTATAGAAGGCTGATCGTCTGCTAGATACAGTTTACGTTTCTTAGTCGAGCTTATTGCTGCAGACAAACGATCCAACTTCCAAATGTGGGCTGTCTAAATTCTCATCCTCACTGATTTGGGGGTTGTTTTTTTTTTCAAATGAAAAATTGCCTAAGGCAGATTGTGTGATTTTGAACTATAATGGGTTAAAAACTATGGTACCTGTTAAAAATTATCATTGTAATGATAAATGTAAGAAAAATAGTAACGAGAAGAGGAGTCATGTTTCAAGTGCTGACTACATGTCCGGTGCTGTGCTAAGCATTTTGTATACCTGGTCCCACTTAGGCACGCTTATCCTATGAGGTGGGAGGTATTATCCTATATGGTGAAACCGATGCTTGTAAAGGTTAAGTAACTTGCAAGGTCACTCAGGTAGTGAGGGAATGAGCTGGAATGTGAATCCGGTTCTGTCTGGCTACGGACCACCCTGGTGTCCTGGAGGGTGCTAAGCAGTTGTTTTTCTTCCATCAGCCCATTATTTCCTTGGTAAAAACTGGGCTGAGGTGAATTATCAACATCAGTGCTAGGACGAGGGCCTCATTCCTGTGATTCTGGGATGCATCTTCTCTGCTGCAACCCCCTTAGCATAGATTCTGCTGTGGCCACATTGTAGGAATGTGCCTGTATGCTTCACGGGAGCCTAAGAATTTTTTATTTGGGGGACCCTTTCCTCCATAACGGTACAAGTTATATCTTGCTCTGCTGGTGTAAAGACAAGCGTATTCATATTCTATATTAAACCATTGCCTTCTACCTACACATTCTTTTTGCTCTTCCTTTTCTGGTTTTAGGAGCAATTGGGACACTATCCTGAGCCCTATAGTAGGCAGAATAATGGCCTCCTAAGACGTCCACATCCTAATCTCCAGAACCTCGACTGTGTCACTTTATATGGCCACATGAACCTGGCAGATGTGATTATATTAAGAACCTTGAGATGGGCAGAGTAGCCTGGACTATTCGAGTGAGCTCAATAGAGTCCCAGGGGTCCTTAAAGGAGAATCAGAGAAGGAGATGTGATGGCAGAAGCAGAATGCATTGGATTATGAATAAGACCCAGGTGGCTTCGAGGAGGAGGAGGGTCACAGCTAAGGGATGCAGGTGGCCTGGTGAGTAGTGCCTGGCACCATCCGTGTGTAATGAAGGGAAGACAGAAATCAGGAGAATTCTCTTCACACTTCCGAGGAATCATAGGATTAAAGGTGGCCGTGAATTCCAGCTCAACTACTGAGTGGCCCCATTTCCTCCTAAATAGTCTGCCATCAATGTCTACCCATTTTTCCCCCAGAATGCCCAGCATCAGTGAAATTGTTGGCTAGCCCTGTTTGCTTTCACCAGCATTTGTGATTCTGATGCTCTGCAGGGTCTACATTTGGAAGAAGTTGAGCAGCATCTGGGAAAGGTGCCTGAATAAAAGAAACAGGGAAGAAGAATTGAAAAGTGACAACTCATAAACAGGCCTGAAGATGTCAAGAGAAAGGGGAATCAAAGAAAGAGAGACAGACTGTAAAAATGAAAGAAGGTGTTCACAGAAAAGAAGAAGAAAGGAAAGAAGGAAGGAAGGAAGGAAGGAAGGAAGAAGGCAGGAAGAAGGAAGGAAGGAAGGAAGGACGGAAGGAAGGAAGGAAAGAAGGAAGGAAGGAAGGAGGGAGGAAGGAAGAAGGAAGGAAGGAAGGAAGAAGGAAGGAAGAAGGAAGGAAGAAGAAAGGAAGGAAGGAATCTGAGATTTGAAGGGACCCAGGAGAAAAGGTAAGGAAAAAAGGGAGATAAAAAGCAAAACCAGTCATGGGCCTAAGAGTAAACTTGCTTTTTTTCGTAATTGATTCTGAGTACAGAGCTGAACTTTGCAAGCCAGAGGCCATCTGCAACCATCAATCCGAGCCCCATGCTGCTGCCATGGTCAGTGGGATTTGCACACGTGGGACAATGGCAGAATGCAGCCTGAGAAACGAAGAGGTTCCCATATGGTCAGAGGCTGCATTTTTCTCTGCTCTCCTTACACAAAGCTGCTATTGACATCAAAGTGGCTCCCTATGACCCGTGCTGTTCACTGCCCAAGCTCAGAGGCTCCCGTTTCAGTCTCGGGCCATTTTTGCAATCGTCTGAACCACTTACTTTTAGGGGAGTGGACCCTATGCCCAAATTTGTACATAATGTCTGTGTTTTCATGGATGGGGGTCATCATTTAGCTTAATGTCTATAGCCAGTTGTTTCCAGGGGACTTTTCACCTCTTAATGTCCCTTGGTAAAGAATTTGAAAAAGAACAAAGGGAGATATTTCTTTTAAAAAATAATATCAACATATATGTATATATTGAATGTGAATGTATTGAATATGGAAGCATATTTTGTGGGTTTACACACATGCGCACACACGCACATGCATATAACCACATGATGCTTCCATTTCAGTTCCTAGGAAACCGAGAACAAAGCATGATGGCGTGTGTTTCAATAATCCGGATTTTCTCTTTTGTTTCTATTTTTATATTTTAAAAGAGTACCTCTCACAATGAGAGGCATTCCTTAGCTCTCAAGATGATTGAGTGAGGCGGCCCTCAGATGGGCCCCGCTTGTGGTTTTTAATTGTACCCATTTCAGCTGACTTCTGCACGTACAAGCACTCATTTTTGTAAGAGTTACCCGGAGAACATTTTAAGCAAATTTTGTCCGTGCGCTTTTGAATTGTCCTCCCCAAATTGTGTTTGCTACGTTGACACTCCCCAGGGTTTTGGGGTTTTTAACTTACTGGTTCTTTCTTCCATGCCTGACGTTGGGTGGTCTCTCAGCCATGGCTGGCCTTTAAGTATCACCGACGGTCCTGTTTTATGTTCTTCACACAGTTCCCTTTTCCATGTTGGCTTAGGGACTGAGATATTATTCCTTGTTGTTTCTCCTCCTCCTCCTCCTCCTCCTTCTTCTTTTAACAGTTCATTCTTGGGGTGCCTGGGTGGCTCAGTTGGCTGACTGTCCAACCCTTGGTTTCAGCTCAGATCATGATCTCATGGTTCGTGAGTTCGAGCCCCACATCGGGTGAGCTCAAGCACCACATGGGGTGAACGTGAGCCCCACTTCAGAAGAACACAAGCCCCTCTTTGGGTGAGCCCCGCTTCTCTCTCTCTCCCTCTCTCTCTCCTCCCTCTGCACCTCCTGGGATTCTCTCTCTCTCTCTCTCTCTCTGCTCCTCACTCACTTGCACCCTCCCCACCAAAAGAATAAAATAAAATAAAATTTGTTTCTGTTTCTCCTACCCTCAAGAGTTGATATGTTTTAGTCTTCTCTTAGACAATGTATTTAACAGTACTTACAGTGTACTGATCCTGTACAAGGTTTTGGTGCTCAGTGATCCCCAAATATTGATTAATTCAATACACAGGGCAACCCCAGGAGGACGGTGCTGTGATTCGTCATATTTTGAAGTTGAGGAAATGGTGGCAGAGAGGTGAGTCACTTGATGAAGTCACACCTCTGGCAAGGAGGGTCGAGATTCAAACCCAGACAATTAGGTCCCATCTTCAAGCTCTTAACCACTACCCCAGAAAAAAAAATGGAGCACGGATTTCTTGCATTAAGACCCCTCTGATGAGTTGATTCAGTGTTTGCAAGACTAACCCAATTTTGTTTCTGTTTACATTTGACTCAAGTGATTTGTTTTGTTTTGTTTTCAAAGCACGTTATAAAAAGTATTACAATTTATAGCCAATGCAGAGTCCTGGAATCCTGCTCAGGTATTTTATTTACATCTTTCCCTTTTTTAGGCAAAGTCAGGTGGGCTGCGTTCCTCATTCTGGGAAATCTGATGGCATATGTGCCCCTTTTCATCATTTACTGCCTTTACCCCCCTCTGGTAACTTTTCATGAGTTTTTCCATCAACATGCAAAGCCTGATTTATGTTTTGAGAGCCACACCCTTTTCAACAAAACACACACAGATGCCATACATAAATGAAAGGTGACCTTTACCCATGAAAAGAATGTTGATGAATCGCAGGAAGTAATATACTGTGCAGGGAAAAATAGTCTTCTGATCTTTTTTTTTTTTTCCAATATAAATCACTTCCCATGAAGAACAATCGGAGTCTAACGAGGTTCGTTAACTGTAGACTACAAAGACCCCCAACTATGGGAGAATAATTCCACTTGTGCTGGTCTCTGATTTACTCCTAAGAGGGGGGTGTGCATATTGGGGAGACAGGAGGAGGTTGAGGGCTCTTGGAACGAACGACTAAAGGCATTTAGATTAGTCAATTAATATTTCTTAGTTACAGAACATGAGTTTGGAGTCTCCATAGCAATGTTTTCAAACTATGGACTGGGACCCATTAGTGCCCTCTGAGATCAATATGGAAAGAAATGGAAAAATAAAAAAGTAGAGGAGAAGACAAAACATCAGCAGGCATGATACAGAGTAAAGACAGAGAGTATTTTGTGAAATTTTCCTAAATGTATGTTTAGTTGCATACTAAGTTGCAATGTAAAATGTATCTCTTACTGTGTACTCCATTCAAAAAAAAGTTTGTAAAACACTGCTCTGTGGAACAGAACCAACCACAGGCATCGCCTCCACCTTCTGAGAACTTAAAGTGCAAGCCAAAATGATAACCCTTAAGGTTCTAAAAATATTAGGGGAATTTTATACTGGTGATTCTCCAGGGAGTACTAAGAGGGATCAGTGGAGGGATCAACTGTAATGGGAGTAAGTGCCATTGCTTGTTAATGAGAGTGCATTTCTGAGGTGAGTTCAAGAATTCTGGAGAGAAAGAGGTCAGAGTCTATGGAGATGTGAAGCCATTCGTTGTTCCAACATCATAGGCTGGGAGAAGACCCATGTAGCGAATGGCTGATGAAGGCACATCGTGAAAATGTCCTCCTGGAGGAGAGAAGGAACAGATATATGGGAGAGAACAGGGTGAGGAGAATGGACGAGATGCCTGTTGGTCAAAGCAGAACCATGAATGTGTGCGTTTGACTGTTCTGGCATTTAAAACCTTAAGACATTCCTATAGAAGTTGGGATTTTCAGTTTCTCTAGAGAAATCAGAAGACCTGGCATCTCTTGAGTCTGCAGGCATGAGTGACAACAATTGGCTGGAGGAACAAGCACGGTCTCCCTCTTGGGACAGCCACTGGCACATTTGGCCCTTTAAATTAAATTACAAGCTCAGTACCTCAGTTACAGTAGCCACATTTCGCATGTCCAATAGCTACATGTAGCTAGTGCCTGCCATATTGGACAGTACAGGTTTAGACCATTTGCATCATCACAGAAAGTTCCATTGGACGGTGTTGCTAGTTTAGATCCTGTGTCTCACTGGTTATACTGCTTTCTCACTCAGGGCCAGCCCCACTGCTCTATGTTACCTGGCTCACTTTTTAGGCATTTCCTCTTGCAGCTCCCATAATACAGTGCTTATGGTAGGTTGGCTGAAAAGCTCTGTGATTTCATCTTGGGAATTGAAACCTATCTCAGTTGACCACAGACTCACTGAAGTATCTTGAATTGAGTGTGTGTGAGAGTGTGTGTGTGTGTGCGTGTGTGTGTGTGTATTTTCTTTGCAAAGTAAAGAGTGACATGAGAATTACAGAGACTGTGCAAATGGTGTCTTAAAAAGTTATCAGAATAGAAGAAAAATGGGTTCCAGTTCGAGTTCTTCACTACAGGGAACAAGTATAGAGAAATAAACCCATTTCCTGTTCTCTACAACTACAGTATCCCCTGGGGTGAACAGGACAGAACCAAAGGGACCAAATCTGATGAGAGGAACTAACAGCAAAGCAATGGATAACTTTCCAGATAAAAGTTACTATCCTGTTAGGATATACGTGGTTAGGTGACTTCTGACTCTGCCCACATATCACAGAATATACAGAAGAACTGACAGCGATTGGGTTTATTTGATCAATGAGGGAAGCCATTTAGGGCAAATCAGATTTGAGAGAATCATTCTGCTTGAATCATCTGACACTTCCAAATTAGTCAGATAAGCATAAATATCATTTGTGCAGGCATAGTCATTAAATATTCATCTTTGAGCTCAGGAAAACATCATACGTGTGCACATGTGTGCGCACACGCACACACGCAAACACACTTTTGATTTCTAAGAGCAAGGGTGCCTGGGTGGCTAGGTCAGTTAAGCATCTGACTTTGGCTCAGATCATGATCTCATGGCTTGTGAATTCAAGCCCTGCATCAGGCTCTGTGCTGACAGCTCAGAGCCTGGAGCCTGCTTTGGATTCTGTGTCTTTGTCTCTCTCTGCCCAACCCCCCCCCCCTCCCCGCTCACACTCTGTCTCTCTCTCTCTCAAAAATAAATAAATATTAAAAAATTTAATTTCCAAAAGTATAATGCGGTTCCTAGGAACCTAAGAGGGAAGCAGAGTGCTCTTAGAGTCATTGCAGGTTAACAAATTGGGGGGCCACGCTGTATTTTAGCAAACTTTAAGTGTTGTTTCTTCTGTCTTGGTTAACTTGCCATGCCATAATCTCTTTTGCCGTAGAAACGTATGGAAAATACGAAAGGATCCTAAAAGAATTCTCTTGGCAGCGAGAAAATTTTGTTTCTCAACCTGCATTTGTTCATTGTCGTCACTACCTACATTTTTCCAGGTTCACATATGAAAATAATTATTCCTCACTTCAGGAAGTCTGTTTTTAAAAAGTCAGTTTGGCTTCAAAGGATCCAGCACCCTTAATAGGGTCAGCCAGCTCAGGAGACAGCTGGACAGGAGCCCTGGCCTGGGGGTAATCTGTACTTTCCTGGGCTGTTAGCTCCTTGTGCTAGAGTCCTGAGAATAGAGGCTGACCTGACAGGGTACCTATACATGTCTGTCCCTAAGAGCTGAGAATAGGCTCGCAGGGGAGTAAAGTCCCTGGGGACAGTTCTTTCACTCTTTCCTTGAGTCAAAGCCAAGTGCTTTGACACCAGACCTTTCCCAGACATGGTAGAAAGGGCCCAGGTCAGGGTCAAGGCAGCAGCCTTCTTGCCCCTGATGTGTGACCTTAGGCAGGTCTTTTAGCATCTAAGAGGTACTGATTGCTCCGGAGTATGGAGGATTCCAAGTGGATTAGTCTCCCTTTTGATAATTACAAAAATCTCATGTTCTTCTTATTGGGTCTACATTAGTCACTGCAAAATCGATCTCTATCCTAAAACATCAAGAGAAGTAAGATCAGTGTTATGCTTGGGTGAATAAAACAGAAAACATCCACATTTGTACACATAATAGGAGTTAAGCCCACTGAATAGCCCTATAACAGCGCTTCTCAAATTGTACTAGGTGGAAGAATCATTTGGGGGCAAGAGGGACTCATTTAAAATTCAGATTCCTGGGTCTCTCCTCAAGAGATTCTATAGTCGGTTTGAGGTGGTGCTGGGAATCTGCATTAACAATCACATCAGGCGATTCCGAGTCCAGAGGAGATATTTTGGGAAGTCCTGGCCTTGGCTCTAGGTTTCCAGACAGGTAGCAACCACATCTGTCTTGTTCCGCATAGCACCCCAGTACGCCCAGTGCAGCACAGGGCACTCGTTGGTCATATGCCTTCTTAATTTAATCCCTCCAAATACTTTCTTGTAACATCCAAGAAGAATATGTCAAGCTTCTTTGTGGTAGCAAATATTTGAATCTGATTAAATGTTCAGCAGTGAAGATGTAGCTGGCACATTGTATTTGCTCAATAAATATTAGTTTAAGGAATAGATGATTCTCTATTACACAATGATTAGAATTGCTTTTCATTTTCCAATATGAAATTATGTGCTCTGAAATGCTGGCTGCTTTGGAAGGGTGAAGCTGGTCTCCATCCCAGGCCCAAAACCAGTGAGAATGCTGGATGCGTTTGCTTGCTAAAATGTCTTCCCATCAGGAGTGTTTGAGTGGCTTAGTCGGTCGAGCCTCTGACTCTTGATTTGGCTCAGGCCATGATTGCATGGTTCATAAGATTGAGCCCTGGTAGGGCTCTACGCTGAGCATTGAGCATGGAGCTTGCGATTCTCTCTCTCTCCCTCTCTTCCCTTCCTCTGTTGGTGTGTATGTGCTCTCTCTCTCTTTCAAAATAAATAAATAAACTTAAAAAAAACCCAACTGTCTCCCCACCAAAGGTGGTGGTTAAGGGATTTAAGAGCAGAATCTCAATGAGTCTTAAAGTAATGGCTCAGCCTTCTCACTTTCAGAAAGCATAGCTTGGGAACAAGGCATCGATCTTCCCTTTACTCCTCCATTTCTACTCCCACTCCAGTGGCCTTCCCCAAATCACTCCATCTGGCACCTGTCCTCACACACTGTGAAACTCATTAATAAAAACTGTCCAGGGCCACCTGGGTGGCTCAGTTGGTTGAACATCTGATTCTTGATTAGGTCATCATCCCAGGGTCGTGGGATCAAGCCCTGCATTGGGCTCCATGCTGAGTGTGGAGCCTGCTTGAGATTCTCTCTCTCTCTGCCCCACCCCTGCTCATGTTTTTTCTCTCTCTCTGTCTAAAATAATATTAAAAAATTAATTAAAAAAAAAGAAAGAAAATAAAAAAACTGTCCCAATAGGCATAATCAGCAATCCCTGTGCCACCCTTCCTCTGAGATCATATACCACATTCATTGTCAAAACCCACTGATCCATCCAATCACTGCCCCCCCCCCCAACAGACACATGCACAAGGAAGCAATTATGGCTTCTCTGTGTTCCTAGCACGAAGCACAGTGCCTAGTGAAGGATGGGGGAAAGGCAAGGTGGGGGCAACCTGTAGGCTAAAGGGCTGGGAGTGGCTGGGCCACTACTCCCTGGTCAGCCGCTCTTCTTTCCTCAGACTCAAAGGACACCTCCTCAGAGAGGTCTTCACTGCCCCTGAACTAAATTTGCCCGCTTTTCTTATTCTCC
The DNA here is from genome assembly GCF_016509475.1 of Prionailurus bengalensis. NCBI lineage: Eukaryota > Metazoa > Chordata > Mammalia > Carnivora > Felidae > Prionailurus > Prionailurus bengalensis. The sequence continues at coordinate 174,296,890 of NC_057344.1, forward strand.
CAGAACACTCATTCTTTTCCATCATAGCACATAACAGTGGGTGATTATAGGTTCATTGGTTTCCCTTGTTTTTTATCTGCTTCTTCAACTACATTGTAAACTCCATGGGGACAAAGCCATGTCTGTTCTATGCTTCCTCCAGAATCTCAAAAAAAATGCTAAGTGCTCAATACATGTCTACTGAATGAATGTTTAAATGGATGGATGGATGGATGGATGAATGAAAAATACACCAAATGATTTCCTTAGGCTATTATTATAGACCTCACTCAGGGCAGAAAGTCTCGATTGGCCCAGTCCTCACTTCCCCTTCACCTTCCACCCACTTCTCATAGCTGGGAGGGGAGTCCCATAACAGGTCAGAGTGACAGCTCTGATTGATTATTTCCCAGAGACACCTGCCAGTTGACAAAATTAAAGTATTTACTGACTGACACAGGGTCTTAAAAAAAGACACTGTAACCCTCTGTAGATGGAGATTATTTTATCCTGGTAATTCATTTTTTAATGAATAAATCATAGTAATGGCTCTCATTTTTGAGCATTTACTCTAGGTCAAGTACATAATGATATCCAGTCTTCAAGAAGCATATGTACCAAGCATTTTAAATGTATTACTTGATTTAGGCCTTATAAAACCTATGACAGTTACTATCATTATCTTCCTTCACATTACAGCTAAAACTGAGCTTGGATCAGTTGAGTCTTTTGCCCAAGGTCATACAAGTAGTAAGTGGTCAAATGGGATCATTTCTCTCTGTCTCACCCCAAATCCATGATCCATTCCCTTCTTTCTACTCTTAAATCTGCTCTAAGGAGGAGGAAGAGGTACACTCCTCCCCAGAAGGAAATGATGAGCGGTGGAGGGGAGGGATGGACAGAAAAGGAAACAAATATAGGGCAGGTCCTACTTTGCATCAGGCACAATGTGATTCTCATGGGCAGAAATTATAACCTCCCAGGGTGCCTGGGTGGCTCAGTCGGTTAAGTGTCCGACTTCGGCTCAGGTCGTGATCTCGTGGGTTTGTGAGTTCGAGCCCGCGTTGGGCTCTGTGCTGACAGTTCAGAACCTGGAGCTGCTTTGGATTCTGTGTCTCCCTCTCTCTCCGCCCCTCCCCCCACTCTTTCTCAAAAATAAATAAAGACATTTCAAAAATTAAAAAGAAAGAAAGGAAGGAATGAAGAAAGGAAGAAAGAAATTATAATCTCCCTTTAGGAGAGGAAAACCAGCCTCAGACAGAAGACTTAACCCAGTGGGCCAGGGACACAGTTCAAAGGCCTTCCTTTGAACAGGCCTTCCTCAGCTCTGCTTTGGCACTTGGGTCTCCCCAAACATGAATTGCTCTGCCTAACTCAGGTCTCAGACACTTTAGGGACAATGCTGGGCCTAAATCTTCTTGTCCCTGGCATCCTTGCCTTGACAGGAACACCCTGCAGCAGTGTGGCTGGGTAATCAACGCTGCTCAGCCAAGTGACAGAAAATAGTACAATTCTGAGTCTGTCTTTAGTCTAGAGTAAATTCCTTATTGTGTGTCACGGAAAGTTGCTGTTATCCAAACATGTTCCAAAATATACAGCCTCAGTGATGCTTTTATTTATCAGACACCATGGAGGTGAAGCATCTGCTGTTAGTTACAGGGGACAAATGATACTTGTTTTGCTGCTACGTTTGAAGCATTACAGTATGGAAGTTAAAGAAAAGAATAAAGTACGGAAATTTTACATCTTTTCTCCCTCCCTTTTTCCTTCCCTCCCTCCATCCCATCCTTCCTCTCTTCTTTTTTTTCTTTTAGATAACATTAAAAGTTAGGTGTCGTTTGCAGAATAATTTTTTTAAATGATTACTTATTTATTTTTGAGAGAGAGGGTGAGCAGGGGAGGGGCAGAAAAAGAGACAGAGAAAATCTCAAGCATGGGGCTCGAACTCACGAACCATGAGATCATGAGCTGGGCCAAAACCAAAAGTCAGATACTTAACTGACTGAGCCACTCAGGCGCCCCTGCAGAATATTTTAACTTTGAACCCTCTTGACCTATTGAAAGTAGTCATTATGAAATTATTGATTCAACCGTATACTGATAGAATTTTCGACAAGAGCTTTTGTAGAACATCATTCTGGATACGTGTATTTATTACCAGGGGATTTGGCCCGGTGCCTAAGGTAGAGTTCTCAATGTGTCCCAGCGCTGTTTTAAAAAGTTCTGTCTTAGTCATTAGGGCTGCTGTAACAAAATACCACAGACTGAGTGTCTGGTAAACAATAAACATTTACGTCTCACATCTCTGGAGGCTGGTAATCCAAGACCAAGGAGCTGGCCAATTCAGTGTCTGGTGAGGTTCATTTCCAGGTGCATGGACAGCCTCCTTCTCGCTGAGACCTCACCTGACAGAAGGGGAGGGAGAGCTCTCTGGGGTCTCTTTCCTAAGGGCACTAATCCCATTCCCGAGGGCTCCACCCTCACAACGTAATCCCCTCCCAAAGACCCCTTCTCCAAATACCATCACATGCAAGATTCGGTTTCAACATCTGAATTTTGTAGGGACACAACTTTCAGTCTAGAGCGAGTTCCTTCTCAATAATGGAACTTTTCAATGTATCCTCAGAAAGTCCAATTTGCAGGTTGGGGATCTTATCCATTGCTCAAATATTTTTTTGGATCTCAGAGAGAACAGTGCAAGAGAAACAACAGGAAAAGTAGACCACCCAGATCTGCTGTCCCTGCACACCTCACCTTCAGCCCCCCCCAAGCACACTTCCTTCGTTGCTGTTCTGCCCTAAGGACACGGAATCCATGGGCCAGTTTTCTGTCTTACAGGCTTAATCTGGGAGCAAGGGACCACATGACCTTCCTTAGCAGCTAGGAAGGGAGATAAAGAGGGAAACAGAAACACATCTATTTTAATAACGTCTATTTTACAAAACGTTCACACCCATTTCACATGAACACTAATCAAAGCATGCAAAAGATCATGGCACGTCGTGTCTGAGGATAATATGTGTTAGAATAGACCCGATTTCCATAATTCTAACATGCTGTAGTTACCATCAGATGAAATACAGCTATGAAATTGAAAGTGCTATTTGATGTGTGAAAGTTCTAAAACTAGACTGCGGGTGGAAGAAGATAATTTTTAGAGTTTTGATAAGAGGGTAGAAATATGAAAATTCTCTTGAAATTTATTAACAATTTAGGAGACATAGTAGGACAAGCAGCCAAAACTTTGCACGATCGCTAAGAGAAAAAAACAAAGGTCTTTAAAGACGGTACTATATCCCCAGAACAGTGCCCACCACGTGGTAGGGCCTGAATATATGCTTACTGAATACATTTTTTTTTTTTTAGCCCAAGCTGAGGCAGACAGCAGGAGGGAAAGGACAGAGCCGCCTGAGGACCAGATTTCATGACAACCCAGAAGGAAGGCCACTCAGATAGCTAGACCCCAAAGGAAAGGTGGCTGTGGTAGTTTCCTAGGGCTGTCATCACAAAGTACCACAATGTGGGCGACTTAAAAAAACAGAGATTTATTACCTCATAGTCGTGGAGGTTAGAAGTCCAAAACTGAGGTGAGAGCAGGGCCATGCTCCCTCTGAAACCTATAGGGGGATCCTTCCTTGCTGCTTTCTAGCTGCAGCTGTGCAACTCCAATCTCTGCCTTTGTTGTCACATGGTGTCCTCCCCGTGTGTCTTTGTCTCCATGCGGCTACCTTATTCACAAAAGCCAAAGGTGGAAGCAACTCAAACGTCCATGTCCATCAAGGGATGAACCTAAAAACAAAATGTGGTAAATACATACATGTAATCTTACCTAGTCTTAAAAAGGAAGAACATTCTGAGGGAACCCGGGTAGGTCAGTCAGTTAAGTTTCAGACTCTTGGTGTCAGCTCAGGTCACCATCGCCTGGTTTCGTGAGTTCGAGCCCCCAAGTCAGGCTCTGCACCAACAGCACAGAGCCTGCTTGAGGTTCTCCCTTTCTCTCTGCCCCTTCTCTGCTCACACTCTCTCTGTCTCTCTGAAAAATAAACAAATAAACTTAAAAAAAAAAAAAGTAAAGGGGAGAACATTCTGAAACACGCTACAATACCAGTGAACCTCGAAGACATTTTGCCAAGTGAAACAAGTCATTCGCGAAAGCACAAATACCGCGTGATTCCACTTCCGTGAGGCATCCGTAGCAGTCAAATTCATAGAGACTGAACGTTGAATAGTGGTTGCAGGGGCTGGTGAGAGGAGGAATGGAGAGTTAGTGTTGAATGGGTACAGAGCTTCAGCTGGGGAAGATGAAAAGGTTCTAAAGATGGCTGGTGGTGACGGTTGCACAGCAGTGTGAACCTACACTTAAAAGTGGTAAACTTTATGTTATATATTTTTTTAAAGGTTTATTTATTTTTGAGAGAGAGACAGAGACAGAGACAGAGACAGAGACAGAGAGAGAGCATGAGCAAAGGAGGGGCAGAGAGAGAGAGAGAAGGGGAGGGAAGATCCAAAGTGGGCTCCATGCTGACAGCAGCCAGCCCAACGCAGGGCTCCAACTGACGAACCATGAGACCATGACCTGAGCTGAAGTCAGATGCTCTACTGACTGAGCCACCCAGGTGCCCCTATGTTACAAATTTTTTAGCACAATAAAACATACCGAAAAGAGGATTCCGCAGAAGGATCATTGAGGGCAAAGAATAGGAGATTAGAAGAGACCCATGAAAGTGCTCTTATGAAGTAAGCCAAAAGCACAGGGGCACCTGGATGGCTCAGTTGGTTAAGCATCTGACTCAGCTCAGCTCAGGTCATAATCTCACAGTTTGTGGGTTCAAGCCCCACATGCAGAGCCTGCTTGGGATCCTCTTTCTCCCTCTCTTTCTGCCCCTCCTCCATTCACTCACTCTAGCGCAGTCTCTCCCTCTCTCAAAAATAAATACACTTTAGGGGCGCCTGGGTGGCGCAGTCGGTTAAGCGTCCGACTTCAGCCAGGTCATGATCTCGCGGTCTGTGAGTTCGAGCCCCGCGTCGGGCTCTGGGCTGATGGCTCAGAGCCTGGAGCCTGTTTCCGATTCTGTGTCTCCCTCTCTCTCTGCCCCTCCCCCGTTCATGCTCTGTCTCTCTCTGTCCCAAAAATAAATAAACGTTGAAAAATAAATAAATAAATAAATAAATACACTTTAAAATAATATTTTAAAAAAAAGAAGAAGTAAGGAAAAGTGCAGCCAAAAGGGAGAGCTAAATGGTAGCACGTTACTCTAGTTGGGAGCTTAAGAGCTCTCAGAGGCGTTTCTCACACACTGACTCACAGTGTTTCCCCAGCAGGTCATTATTGCCAGAAAAGGAAATCGTTTTTGTAAAGAATGCATTTCATAGCCCATTATGCACATATGTAGACCCTAAATTCTCTGGAAGTTGAAGGACATGACTTTTAAGATCCCTCTATTCTCAGAGATTCTAGGTAATGTGATTAGGTAATGTGGCATTGGGCAAAAGCTGGGTCAGTCATGGTTAATGGAAAGATCCCAGGACTTCCATCAAAGTCCTGGTTTGAGTCTGGACAGTGGTTTCCCTGCCTTTAATGACCTCAAGTTTCTCTTCTGTAAAAGTGGGTTAATAATTCTCAACTTCCTGGTGATTATAGGGATGCAATGAAATATTATATATAAAAGCAACTTGTAACAATTCAAGGTGCAATTTATTAGACCTTATTTGAGACCGTTCATAATTCACCTTAAAGAATCAGGATATAGGAGTGCCTGGGTGGCTCAGACCGTTAAGTGTCCAACTCTTGCCTTTGGCTCAGGTCATGATCTCACAGTTTGTGAGTTTGAGCCCCTCATGGGTCTCTGCGCTGACAGTGTGGAGCCTGCTTGGGATTCTCTCTCTCCTTGTCTCTCTCTGCCCCTCCCCTGCTCTCTCTCTCTCTCTCTCAAATAAATAAACTTAGAGAAATATTTTTTTTAAAAAGAAAGGTCAAGATAGCTAGTAATAATTAGCAAGGACACTAACTTCATTTAGTGATTTTAATGCCATAATGCTTAGCTCTCCACCCAGAACTCAAATCTCACATTAGGATGTTTAGATATTCTCACAATTTTCTGGCTTTATCCTTCTTGTATGCCATAGATCTACAGTAGCTTTTTACACTATATGGGCCAATAAAATGTTCTTGTTTTGCAAGAACAGCACAAAGAACTTTTTTCCAGAACCATTTGGGAATGAGCTGCCAACACAATGTCCCATCACCTTTGATACTTTAATGTGATTTGCCTCTGCAAAAGAACACGTTCCTACATAATCACAACACAGCCATAAATATCAGAAAATTAACACTGACATATCACTACCATCTAATCCTCAGACCCACTCTGGTTTTACCAATTATCTCAATAATGTCTTTTATAGCAGAAGGATCCCATCCATGATCACATATTACATTGAATTGTCATGTGTCTGTAGCCATCTTCAATTTAAAACAATCCCCTAGTCTTTCCTTCACTTTAGTGACCTTAATATTTTTAATTTTAATATTGTTTATATTTTAATATTTTTAAATATTAAATATTTTAATATTTTTAAACAATGGGTCATGCACCAAAAGCTGCCTAGTCACTCATTTTGGGGAATAGTATTTTATCAGAACATAATCACATACATTCATTGTCTATGGCTGTTTTTTGTGCTACAACAGCAGACTTCAGTAGTTGTGACAGAGACCATATGCTCTGCAAAATCTAAAATATTTATTACCAGTCTCATTACAAAAAATCACTGTCAATGCCTGTGCTAAACAGTACTAGAAGGCAAGGAAAAGAAATGTAAGGAGTAAATACTGAAAAGGAAGAGGCTGATTTTAATGTATTTTACTGCTTACATAGACGGTCGTAAGCAATCTATAAAGTAACTACTAGAATTAATAAGTGAATTTAGCAAAGTTGCAGAATATAAGGCCAGTATAATAAAGTCAATTTTGTTTTTCCGTATTCAACAAACAATAGGAAATTATATTTTAAAAATATCATTGGGGGCGCCTGGGTGGCGCAGTCGGTTAAGCGTCCGACTTCAGCCAGGTCACGATCTCGCGGTCCGTGAGTTCGAGCCCCGCGTCAGGCTCTGGGCTGACGGCTTGGAGCCTGGAGCCTGTTTCCGATTCTGTGTCTCCCTCTCTCTCTGCCCCTCCCCCGTTCATGCTCTGTCTCTCTCTGTCCCAAAAATAAATAAACGTTGAAAAAAAAAAATTTTTTTTTTAAAAATATATCATTGAAGTAACATTGGAAAACATAAAATACTTACAAATAAATTAATGAAATAGGTGCATGTTCTCTGCATTAAAAGCAAAAAGAATATTGCTGAGGGAGACTAAAGAAGATAAAATAAATAGAAAGAAATTCCCTGTTCATGTTTACATACTGGAGGACTCAAAACTGATACAATGTTAACACTCCCCAAATTGACTTTAGACTTAATGCCATCCCAGTGAGTATCTGAGGAAGATACTTTTTAGAAATCAACAAGCTTATTCTAAAATGCATATGAGAATGCAAAGGATCTAGAGTAGCCAAAAATACCTTGAAAAAGAAAACCCAAGTTAGATGTCTTACATCACATGATTTGAAGATTGTGATTTCAAGACTGTAACCACCCTACAAGATGGCCCCCAATGATCCCCACTTCCTGGTATTAGTTCCTTGTATAGTCACTTCCCACATGATATCAGGGTTGGGCTGGCAGCCAAAAGAATATGGCAAAAGTGGTGACATTTTGCTTCCTAGATTAAGTTGTAAAAACATTGTAAAACCTCTCTGTCTCTGGTCACTCGTTCTAAGGCAAGTCAGTCGTTCTGTCATGAACAATGCTATGGAGAGGACTGTATAGTGAGGAACTGAAACCCAAGCCCAACAGCCAGCAAGAAACTGAGGCTTCGCTTCCAACAGTCAACAGCTGCATTAGTGACCTTGGAGGCAAATCCTCCAGCCTTAGCCCAGATTTCAGATGACTTCAAGCCTGGCTAGACGGAACCACCCAGCTTAGTTGCTCTCAGATCCTCAACTCTCAGAAACCGTGTGAAGTAATTGTTTTATGCTGCCAAATCTGGGGATATTTTGTTATGCAGAAATAGCTAATGAATATAAAAACTTACATTTAACTTATGGTACTCAAGACACTGGTATTGATGTAAAGATTAACAAATAGATCAATGGAACACAATAGAATCCAGAAATAGACCCACATGTGTAGTCAATTGATATTGGACAAAGGCACCGATATAATTCAAAGAGGATACTCTTTCCAAAAAGTGATAGAAGATCCCTTGTCATACCAACCTCCAAAAGTAATTCAAGGTAGAACATAGATAATATCTCTGGATAGGCAAAGATTTCTTAGGATGATGGATGAATGGATAAAGAAAGAGTGGTATATATATATATATATATATATATATATATGTATATATATGTCACAATGGAATATTATTTGGCCATGAAGAGGAAAGAACTTCTGTCATTTGAGACGTGAATGAATCTTGAGGGCATTGGTGAAATAAGGCAGACAAAGACATATACCATATGATCTCGTTTATATGTAGAATTTTTAAAAGTTGAATTACTAGAAACAGAGAGTTGAATGATGATTACCAGGGACTGAGGATGGGGAGCAAATGCAGAAATGTTGGTCAAAGGGTACAAACTTCCAGCTATAAGACGAATAAGTTCTGGGGATCTAATGCATAGCACAGTGATTGTAGTCAGCAATACTATATTATATACGTGAAAATTGCTAAGAGAGAAGATCGTAAATGTTCTCACCACAAAAAAGGAAAGGTAATTCTGTGAGGTTAGGGAGGTGCTAACTAACCCTACAGTGGTAATTATCTTGAAATATGTGTGTGTCAAGTCATTGCGTGTACACCTTAAACGGACAGAATATTATGTCGATTATATTTCAGCGAAGCTGGAAAGAAACTCCACATGTGTCCACAAAAAGAAAGGTTTGTACAAGAATAGTTATAACTTTATCATCATGACAAAAGCCTGGTAACAAGCTAAATGTCCCTGAATACTTGCTGTGGATAAGCAAATTGCAATATATTCATACAAAGGAATACTACTCAGCAATAGAAACAAACACGCTACTGATATATACAACAAAATGATAAATCTTAAAAACATTACGTTTCATCAAAGAAGCTAGACACGGAAGAGTACATACAGTATAATTCCAGTTACATGAAAAGCTACGGGCAAAACTAAGCTACAATGATGGAAATCAGAATAGCAATTGCCTCTAGATGAGGGGTAATTGATGGAAAGGGATGGCAGAAAATTTCCTGGGGGATAAAAATGTTCTATATATTCACAAGAGTAGTTACATTTGTCAAAAATTCACTCAACTGTACACTTAGAACCTGAGCGTCTTATTGCATGTAAATAACCATGTAAAAAATAAATGGGAATGCTTTAGACAGAGCCTGCACCTTCTAGGTCCCGACTATTTATAGTGTAGCAAATATGTTCGTTGGTTTACGCAGGTCCTGAAAAAGACCTAGAAATCAGGGAGAGGGTGTGGAAGAGATTCATAGAGGAGAAGGATGCTGTGGCAAAGGGAGCCCCTCAAATGGAAAAGAAACACAAATGAAAGAAGTTGAATATTCTCTTGGCATTGGGTCTTACACGACCTTGGACTATTTCCCCTTGCCCATACATCTTCTCTTTAAGGTGAAATTTCAGACTCTTCAAGGGCATTGATGTGCTTTATAAGCCTTTACATTTCCCAAAGCTCCTAACACTATTTTATGCGGACAGGGTTTGGAAACTATCATAGAAAGAGAAAGACAGACAGAGAGAGCTGTGATTTCGAATATTTTCCAATGGGTTGTACATGACTTTCCTGGAATGGCTACAATGACATCAAAACCAAGACTGTTCTTTGTTTCCCAGAGTCTAGCACAGTGTCTGGCCCACAGCATAGTGTATTTTCGTCGATTCACTGACGTGTACACTAGAGAGAAAAATAAATAATCTTCTCCCAAAGCCTTTTTGTCCGTCCCCATCTCTCCCAATCTCCCAGCTGTGGAAATCTTTAAATATGCTTTTTTGTTGTTTTACAGCCGTTTGCATTTAAATTGGGCGTGTCACTCTCACATTTTATTAGCTATTCCTCATACCAGCCCTGTGAGGTTAGTGCTGTTATCTGCGCCTTCCAGGCGAGGGCACTGAGAGGTGAAGCAATTTGCCTGGGTCGGATAGCACAGGGAGCCCCGGGAAGAAGAGGGATTTGCGTGCACAGGCTCCACCTTCCAGCCTGCTTAGCGAGTCTGCAGAGCCCTTTGGCTTTGAACCTGATAATGAAATGTGGATTTTCTGTACTGCACTTTGAAAATCATGTTAAAGTCATTAATTCCTAATGAAAGAGTTAGGATTGTAATTCTTTGGCCTGATTATTTTTCCTGAGAAGATTTTTTAAGATACTTCACTGGGCTGCCTAGACCCAAGGTCCTGGAAATGACTCACTCTATCCAAAGCTTCACACCGTTATTTCCTGTCCAAGTACTGCACCGCTCAGATGTCCCTCTCCCTCCTGTAGAGCCCACCCATACAGCATAACACTTAAACAATATTTTAATTGGAGTAAAATAAATCTATCGAGTCGGAAGGGGATTTAGGGTTTATCCAATTAAGAAAACATTAATGTGGTCCATGAACTTCCCTAAATATAAAATGTATGTAAAGTCATACCTATGGATGGATATGGCTTTTTTTTTTTTTTTGCTTTTTTTCTGAGAAAGTCAGGCTTTCAGATAGTTCTCCTTAGAAGTGGGTATGTCCCTAACAGATTGGGAAACTGAAGCTCAGCGAGTTTAAGGAACATGACTTCAGCATCACACAGAGAGGGGACGGCAATGCTGGATCCAGAATTTTAGTCTTCCGGTAAGACAGCAGGGCTGTTATCTTGGTTCCTGGAACATACATTTAGTTAGAAGAATTACACCCACAGGCTCTTTAATGCATATACTTTGTTCTAAAGAATTGGTTTGCCCAAAATGGTATCCTTCATCAAGAGAAAACCACTTGTCTGGCTTTTCCTTCACGTGCATAAATGGATTCCCCTGGAGGACACTGGGCCGAGGGAGCTCAGGCTTGCTGTGTCCTTTCCCTTAATGGCAGGAGGGGACATCGGCATTCCCAGAATTCCCCCGTCCGATAACTCTGCCAATATGATTAACAACACAAGCATTGCATCACCCACTAACTCCCTGTGTGATGTTAGATGATTCAATTAAGACAAGTGGTTTTCAACCTTGGCTGTACTTTTGATTCACCCAGGGGGAGCTTTTAAAAATCCCCATGCCCATGTCTGGGCTGCACCCTGGACCAATTAAATCCAAATCTCTGGAGGAAGGGCTTTTTCAAGGGTATTTTTTTGAACTCCTCAAGTGGTTGCGATATGTGGCCAAAGTTTGAAAACCACTAATGGAAGCAAGAGGGGGGGAAAAAATCATATTGATTAGGCACCTATTATGAACCGGTGTTTTACCTACAGGCTAGCCCATTTACTCCTCCCTGGCTCAGAGAGGCAGTAGAACTTTCCTAAAAATCACACAGCTGGAAAGCGGCAAAGTCCAGTTTTCATCAGAGACACAGATGGTTTCCTGAATGCTCTCAGTAAACCACAGATTTAGTGGCCATTAAATGTGGCAACATCTATGAAGCACCTGGCACCTAGTGGGTGGGCCTGAATTATCTCTGTCTCCATTTTTCAGCCTATTTGTTTATCTAGAATGTTCCTCCTGGCCCATACTATGATTTCCCACCTCCAAGACTTCAGTGTAGGGAGCGTGGTGTTAACCCTGCAGCTATGCAGTTATTTGCCTTCTTTATACATAAACCATGTTAGATTGTAATTTCATTGTATAGGGATGTTAGGTTTTAGGGAACTTAAATTTGGGGGTTATATAACTGAAAATATGTCTCACCTATTACATGCATTTTATAGATGCCCTTAGTTTTATATATTTCAATGTTCTGTAGCCATTACTTCTCTCTCTTGTCATTACGGAATGGGATGATTTCTCATTTAACTGATGGGAAGTTGAAATCTGATGAAACCAGGTCATCTATCCATCCAGCACTGTTTCCATCAGACTGGAGCAAGTGGCTGTGCCCTAGTAATTCTGAAGGTTTTCCCTTTCAACTAGTCTATTTGTGAGGCTCACAAATTATTTAAAAATAATTTCTAAGTTGATAATTTCTGAGTCAATAATTTCTGAGTGGATGGCATTCAGTCAAATAGGGCAATGGATGGAGGGGAGGGGCTTCAAGACAGGATGCCTCCTTAGGGTAGGACCAGTGTTGGCTTCTTCCAAGGAGGGAGGTAACGACCATGTCCAGAATATCTCGGTGTGCTGACAGGTACTGAAGGGTTTGACTAAAGCCATTAACAGTTATAATAGCTCATGTTGATAGCAGCCACTTACTGGAGGCATTGTCCTAGGTGCTCTGTGGTGAGTGAGATGGCCAGTGTTCAAACCCAGGCAGTCTGAATCCAGAGTCTAGTTTCTAATTCCATGCTACACTCTGGGAGCCACCAGGGGGCTGGGGACTCTCACCGAGGGAGGGGTCCGTGTCGGTCTCAGAAGAGACACGTGGCTGGCCATGGCCATGGCTTTATTCCTTGTCCCCCTCTTCCTCCAAATCACCATCCATCAACCCCCTTCTGAGACAGAAGGAAACTCAGGAGTCAGAGAGACCCCTCGTGGAAGGGAAAAGAGGGGAGGAAACGAATAGCTGTATCTTTTTCTCACTTTATTCTCTTATTCATCAAGCCTTCATCGAGTGCCGCCTGTGCATCTCACACGGTTTCAGTTCTTTGTATATATTAACTCACAGAGGCTGAGTCCCTTGCCAAGGTCCACTGCTCTAAAGGGGAGGGATGAGATGTGAACCCTCACTGTGCATTTATTTGTTGCCATTTATGCTGGTCTGGGTCCTGCCCAAATATTTTACAATACCTATATGTTTATATTTATTTTTATATTATATTATATAATGATATGTTTGGTCTTTGTCTTAATAAAGGAACCACTAGACGCTACAGCAAGGAAGTTTTACTATGTCACTAGCTAACCGCTATCACACTATTTTGCATTTCCATAAAGAGCCAAGTAACTTCCAAGTCAGAAGGAGGTGGATGGGGTGGGGGCTGTGTTCAAACACAGACTGGGCAGGGGCTCTGTCTCTCAAAACAGGAACTCTGAGGTTATCCTGTTCATTGACACGGAGCTGGCAAAAGCAGAGACAGCATGTAGACTGAATGCATGTGAGAGGTTTTCATGGGCCAGGCCTGGAAGTCATGCTCAGCACCTCTGCTCAAACTCCATTAGCTGGAGCTCAGTCATATGCCCAAACCCTAGAGCAAGGGAGTCTAGAAAATGTGCCCCGCCGTGTACCCAAGAAGAAATTGGTTTTTCTCCTTTCCTTTTCTTTCTTTTGTTTTGTGTTTTGCTTTGTTTTTGTAGTTTGTCACTGTTGTGGTATGGTCACTGGTTTGAGGGCTGAGTTGCCAATGGAAAAAAACGTAAGAAGAAGAATCTTTTGGAGTGACCCATGTACAGTGCTAATTCTAAGTGTGAAAACAATAATAACGTATTTTTATTGAGCACCTACAGTGTGCCAAACTGTACGAAGCCCTTTACCTGCCTGGCTGCATTGAATTTGATAGCAACCTTGCACATGGGGTTTAACGTGTATCAAGAGTTGGTTGCAGAATGATACAGTTCTGCTCCTCTAACGGTAATAAAGAGCAAATGTGTCCCTGAAGGGCCGTTTCTCCACCCTTCTTTTCCTTATTGTGTGTCCCAGAGATTGATTTCCATGGATGACTCATCCAGGCCTTCTTGTTTTCTGGCTTCCAGTTGCGTTTGGCCAATGGGAGTCACCAGCAGGGGATCAGAGTTGGGTGCATAGCTGTGTCCTGTCTGCTCTTTGGCAGTGGCTGTGCTCCTCTAAGGATGGCCACAGCTTCTGCCAGGCAGCCACCCTCCTGTGGCTATAGATATCACCAGGTTCCCATAAGAGGTCTCTCTCTCTGCCCCTTCAGGCCTGGCTTCCTGCCATTGATAATCCCTTGGCCCTTCATCAACCCGTGACTGGTCCCTTAAACCTCCCCACACTCCTGTAAATTGTTCCTTCCATGAAGTCTTCAGTTATCCCTTGGAGAGTTCCATCTCTTTCCTACTGATTCCTGGCTGATTCAACTAGGACTTAAGAACTTATATAGCTCTCACCCCACCCCACCCCTTTTTTAAAACTATATTTATTATAGTGGTTGTATTGGAATCAGAAAGACCTATTTATGAAGCCCAGTTTGATCAGTTACTAGTTGTGTGATCTTGAGCAAGTTACTTAATCCCTCTGAGCTATTGTTCACTCATCTATAAAACAAAAGATAATGGATTTGTGAAGATTAAAAGAAACAACATATGTAGGGGCACCTGGGTGGCTCAGTCGGTTAAGCAGCCGACTTTGGCTCAGGTCATGATCTCACGGTCCGTGAGTTCGAGCCCCGTGTCGGGCTCTGTGCTGAGAGCTCAGAGCCTGGAGCCTGTTTCAGATTCTGTGTCTCCCTCTCTCTGACCCTCCCCCGTTCATGCTCTGTCTCTCTCCATCTCAAAAATAAATAAACGTTAAAAAAAAAAATTTTTTTTTTTTAAAAAGAAACAACTATATGTAAACCACTTAACCCAGTGTTTGGTTCAAAATAAATAATAGAATTGGAAATGGCAAGTGATGTCATGGAAATATGTCCAACTCAATAATTAAATGATTAAATTAATCTGCATATTGTCTATTAAACTGACATATTTTTAAAAGATGATCACTACCAGTATGGACAATGATGTGAAGGAAAGGTACACACTTCAAGTGAAAGCATAAAATTTGATAAAACTTCTGAAGGGCATTTTATCTTAGGTATATAAAGCCTACATACAAAATGTATGTTTTCTCTGAACCAGCAATCCACGGCAATTTTAGGAACTTATTCTAAGGAAATAATCCCAAGGTATTAGTCAGACAAAAATGCATCTACAAACATAGTCACACCATTATTGCTTACAACAGCTGGAAATTGGAAATAACAAGTGTTCAGCAATAGGGAATTGGTTAAATAAACTTTGGAACATCGATATAGTGACCAGTAGGTTATGATTAATAGTTATTAATATGGATTAATGATTAATATAGAAAGATGGGCATTGCACATTGGTAAGTAAAAGAATCAGTTACAAGAGATTGTTCATAGAGCTTTATTCCATATTTTTGTAAATCTACAAAAAAAGAAAAATGGAAAAGATATATATTGAAATAATATTTTAGTTATTTCTGGATGATAGGGTTATTTGTGATATCCCCCTCTTTTTTTTTTCTGTATTTTCTAACTTTTACACAATGACCATTGCACAGAACATTGAGTAGATAGGATTGTCTTGCGAAATAAAGCATTTTACAGACAAGTGACAAGTGACAAGTGACAGAAATCCAAATATATATGAATAGTGGTTCAGCAGCTCAACAAGGCCTTGTCTGAAATTTGCACGGCTATGTCTTTGTGGCCTTAAAGTGGCTACTGTCCCTCCAGTCATCACATGTGCATTCCAAGAAGAAAAGGGGACCAGAAGCACCAGAGCCTGTCTCAGGAAAACAAGAGCTTTCCCAGGAACTCCATAACAGGGCTAGTTAGAAATGGCCGGATTTGTGTCCTATGACCATCCCTAGCTGGAAAATGGAAGGGAGAAGGGGCTGGGAAGTAGGGTTGAGCCAGCCCTTTTATAATGTCTGCCACAAACACATATTGCATATATATATATATATATATAATTTATATTTATATATATATATATATACATATATATATTTTTATAGATATAAAAGTGATCGAAATTTTAAAACAAGTTACAGTTAACCCTGGAACAACATGGGTTTGAACTGCATGGGTCCACTTCTACATGGGTTTTGTGTCGATAAATAGAATACAGTACTGTAAATAAATGTACTTTCTCTTATGGTTTGCTTAATATTTTCTTTTCTCTAGCTTACTTTATTGTAAGAATACAGCATATAACACATAAAGCATACAAATACGTGTTAATCTGCTGTTTATGTTATCAATAAGGCTTTCGGTCAACAGTGGGATTTAGTAGTTAAGTTTTCGAGAAGTCAGGTTATACATGGCTTTTCGACTGTGCAGAGAGAGTCGGTGCCCCTACCCCCTGCGTTGTTCAAGGATCAACTGTGTTTCTTTTTTTTTTTTCTTGATTACTGCAATGGTCCCCTCCTTTGCTGCCTTCCCATCCACACAGGCTGCAACAGTCAGCAAATCCATGTTCACAAAGGGGCAGGGGATGGGGGTGGGGCGGGGAGGAAGAAGGCGGAGAGCTGAGTGAGGCTGCTCCCTAGGAGGCAGAGGGGGTGGAGAGGTGGGCCTGGGAAACTGGCTTGTTGCTTGCTCAGCTCACCTCACCCAGGTATCTCTGGTCTGAGGCCGTGGCCACGCAAAGCTTATCAAAAGAGACTTTTGCAACTTCAGTGCTTCTGGCCCTGCTGTTATTTTATAGAGAGTGCAGAACCTGGTATTTCATCTGGCTTGCTTTGGTCTCAGCAGGCCTTTCCTGGGAAAGAACATGCCCATGATCTGCACGGAGGGAATGGACCCGATTACCTGCACTTGGATCCTGGCTGTGCCACTTACCTGCTCTGTGACTTTGGATCAGTTACTGAAGCTATCTATGTTTCTGCTTCCTCAACTGTAAAATGGAATGATGATAGTATACATTTTGAAAGACTAGATGAGTCAGTATCTGTCAAGTGCTTGGAATGTGCCTATCCTATGGTCAGTGCTATAGAAGTACTTATTTAAAATACATATTTATTGGGGCGCCTGGGTGGCGCAGTCGGTTAAGCGTCCGACTTCAGCCAGGTCACGATCTCGCGGTCCGTGAGTTCGAGCCCCTCGTCAGGCTCTGGGCTGATGGCTCGGAGTCTGGAGCCTGTTTCCGATTCTGTGTCTCCCTCTCTCTCTGCCCCTCCCCCGTTCATGCTCTGTCTCTCTCTGTCCCAAAAATAAATAAACGTTAAAAAAAAAATTTTTTTTTAAATAAATAAAAATAAATAAAATACATATTTATTAAAAGTAAATAAATATGAGAAAGGTAGAAACAGCCACAGCTGTCTGGGCCCTGTTTGTTTGAGGTCACATCTTCCTTGACATAAATCTGAGAAACCTAAAGCTACAAAGAAGGGCTGAATTTTTGTTGTTCCCTGCTGGCTGTCCCATGTGGTCTCAGAGGTGGGAAACGAGAACCCACGGGAAGCTAAGAGCCACGAAACACCTACTGGGTGGCAGGAACACCCCGAAAGCTTTATGTGTAGCAAGCAGCCCATTTAAATCTTATAAGGCCGGGACTATCCTGCCCTCATTTTACCGATGGTGAAACTGAACCTCAGCCGGCTAAAGTAGGTTGGCCACAGTGCCATGCCTACGAGTGGTGGGGCTGGGATTCAACCCTAGGTGTGCGCATCTCCAAAGCCTGCACATTCCACACTAGAATAAGGTTTATGCAGGGAACTTCCCTGTACATGATTCTAAAATCATGATAGTTACATCATGATATTTACATGATATTTACATCAATCCCTGGCCTAAAGATACTTAAGCAGTTTTTATTTATAAGGCATTATAACAAATACTTCTGTAAAATGCTTTACTTCGCTATATTTAATTTGGTAAGTTCGAATCTTCATGTTGTATTTTCTGACAATATATGCTGCATCTCTTTTGTTCAAAAAATAAATTCCAGGCCTGAAACTTAGCTAAAATTCTTTTTTGGGGAGGAGGGGGAATGTTGGAGATCCTCCCCCCCCCCCACGCCTTTCTTGTTTGTTTGTTTGTTTGCTTGTTTTTGGAAGGGTGGAATACAGGATCTAAATACAGGACGTGTCTTGCTAAAATAGCTGAAGTTCAGTAGCCCTTACTAGCACTAAGTGACCGTTGTGTTGCCAAGTCTGGGCATATTGTCTTGAAGATCAAAGCCTGGCTTAAGCCAGCTGAAATCATCAATAATTAACATCATGAGTATCTCTCAGGTCCAAATTCCTCTGTGAGTAGCCCAGAATTCCTCTCTGCTCTCTGATCTGTCCATACCACCTTTGCAAATGCCAGCTCCAAAGAGACACAATGTCCAAAGACATTACGCAGTGGTTTTATTCTTGACTGCAATCAAGTCCAAGCAAAGTGCAAATGTTCAGACACTTCCTTGTTCTTTCCCTTTAAGAAAAAAAAAATCACTAAGCCCCACCCAACCCCACCCTTAGCTTCTAAAGTTCTGGAGTCAGTGGTGCAAGAGATAGAGCCAAGATAAAGAGAATTAAAAACAAAATGGGCTTTTTTTTTTTTTTAAACTTCTGTTCCCAGCTCTTGCACTGCCCCACCCCACCCCACCCAAGGGACTCTCCTTGGCTCTGGGCCAGTTCTAGGCAGGGTGAGATCTGTCCAGGTCAGCCCACACTGCCCTCAGAGAGGAATTAACCCTTTCAGAAGAAGCCAGTGTGCTAACTTCCAAGGGCTCCACCTTCCGGCTGCAGGTGCTAATCTTTCCCCCTTTTATGCCCTTGGCTTCACAATGGTTGTCATTCTCCTGCCTGGGGCTCAGAGGGTGCAAACAGCCCAGAAGCAGCCGTGAGGAAGCTCTGAAGTGCTCTTCTTGCAGGTAGAGGCCGCTGGCCAGAGTCAGGAGAGGGGAGACAGGGAGCGAGATTGGGTGAAATATTAGCTTCGGCCTTTTGGATCCAGTCCAGTGTCTTACAATTATTTCTTTATGTGCTTTGGTCCTGGGCTTATTTGGCATGGGACAGGCATCCATTAGAAGATTTCACAATGATTTGCCATGTTACAGTTCTAAACAGATGTGAACTCGTCACCAAAGGAAATTTATGTTTTACCATCTTTCCCCCCACCTCTCCCTGGGGGGCTGCAGGGAAAAGCACTCCAAGCGAATTAATCAAAATGACTAGGTAATGCTCTAAAAATAATAAACGTTGTTGTAGCCTGGATCTCTTTCAAGTTGCAGCTCATTTTGTGAGCTTCAAGATCCATACGTCAAATCACACGTATATATTTTTTATTCGAGTGAAGTGGGTTATCGCATAGGGATAGGTAAGTTATTAAGACACATAAATGCAATTACTCTCATAACACTGGCCTGCATTTTAGCTGAGTTAATTAAGCAACTTGGTCAAGGCAGGGGCAAGGGGTAGGTGTCTTAATGATTCCCTAGCTTGTCTCCATAAGTCAGCTATGCAAATTAGGACAGACTACAGGTTTTGGGCTCTGAAATCAGGGCTGGGCAGAAACTGAGGTGCAGAGTTAGAATTAGAACCAGAAGGGAAAATATATGTTTGGTCTCCTTGGGCTTCTCTCATGTGCTAACAATAGATGTATTATTGCTACATGAAGGCAGGAGATCTAGAAATCTTTAAAACTGCTTGAAAATTTGGTAGATAATAATGAAAAAACAAAAAAGCTAGCAATTATTATCCCACTTTCAAAATACCTTCCCAGAGATCAGCTCTTTGAAAAAAAACTTGTAGCTGGGTCCTGAGTTTTGAAGGCCTTCATCCACCGTTAGAATGAGATTAGATAAAGCTCAGGGTGAGGTCAAGAAGGGAAATCCTGGACAAAAAAGGAAAGCATTGATGATCCAAGTAGATTCTTTCCGTATTTTAACTGATACAGTTATCTGATTTTCAGTTGGTCTCTTTCCCCAGTATATGTCCCAAATATCCAAGGGCAAGGTGTTCTTTGAAGAGCTGGAACCAAATCACCCACGGCCCTTGATGATAATTTATCCACATCAGGCAGGGCTGCTAGGCCAGTGTAATTGTGGGAAAAACAGAGGCAGGGACTGTCCGCTTTACCCGGTATGCCTTTTGTCTCCAAATCTGAGCCCTGCTGTTATTAGCCTAAATTACGAGGATATTTCCAACCTACGAAATCTCATCCAGCCTCAGAATGCTTCTTAGGTAATTCCCACGTCTCCGTTCTCTTCAAACTCTCCGAAGGTTGATTGCACTGTTACTAATCCCAGCCCACTTTAGCCAGCCTCCATTAATCATGGCTGGCAGGAGAGACTAGAGGGTCATGGGTAATTGAATTCCAGCCAACCTTCAAACCTAATTTAAGTCAACCCTTTGACCTCTTTCCTAACCAAATCTGCTGCTACAGCTAGTAAATAAATATTGTTTTTAAATTAGAAGAAGCCTTTCTTGAATGCCTACTATGTGTTAGCTTTGTGAGGGATGCCTGCATTATGTCACTTCATTCATTCATTTTGTCAAAACTTCAGTCGGAACCCAGACAAGAAATTAACAGATAGTGGAGATGAGCGTAAAGGTCATCTTGGGGTCAGTCCAGGGCGGGGGACATGTGTGCTTTGCAGACACTCTGACTTCCTATCTTTGAAAGAAGATAAATCTTTAGCACTGATGGGGAGCCTGAAGCCCCTTGCACACAGGAAAATGGAATGATAACTACTTCCCTTCTCTCAAGGAGAAGCCATGGAGGGTGTCTGGAGTCCAAAGACCTCCATTCAAGTCCTTCTTCCACCATGAAGACATGTAACGTCAGGCATGCTACTTAACCTCCCTGGGCCTGTGGGTTCTTATCTGTGATAAGGAGCGGGGTGAGTGCATGGGGGTGTGAGGGGCGGTATTAAGACACTAACCCAGCAAGGCTATCATGAGGATTTGGGGATTAAGTGATATGATGTGGAGGGAAGCGCCTTGTAAACTATAAGGCTCCTCCCACATAGGACGTTACTGCTAATTACTCTCACACATTCTCTGTTAAAACTGCCAGCTAGCCATGGGGCCTGTAAAACACAGGCCTTCAGATCAAAGGCTTAGGCAGACAGTAAACACTCTTACTTTAAATAGTGGGAGTTTCGGTGGAACTGATCATCAAATCGTCTTCACTTATTTTCTTTGGTGAATCTCTGGGTCTCCATCGTTCCCACTAAGTGTATACGTGATCTGGATTTTGTTGCCAGAATGCTTTTCTGGCATTTCCAAGTCTCCAGAGACCATCCCCCAGTCCCCCACATCTTTCTCACCCTCGAACAGTTAAAAGCCAGCTCACCGGTGACTCGTCGTGTTCAACTATCACCAACCCTTGAATCCATAATACAGCTAGCACTAAATGCTGCAGATGACATTCGCGGCAGCCATACTGTTTTAAGAATGATGAGTCAAGGATGTGCCGAGGTTTGTTCAGGAAAAAAGATGAATGTGAGAGAGTAATTTACTTTCTCTTTTTAATTCTAAAATGATACGAGGCCTCTAATATTTCACAAGCACCAGAAGACCCTGAACAGCCCGGAGAGGCTGGGTTTAAGTGGCAACGTTAATGGAATTATGCGTTGAATGCTGGATGGCTGTCTGCTGGCGAGAGATAATTACCCAGGCAAAGATGAGGTATCGTTGGAAGATAAATAAACTCCGAAACAGAGACCTCAGTGTTTATTTTCCATGCTGCAGTGTAATCTCCTCCACCATGTAACTTCATCAGCATCGCTGCTAACCCCAGGCCACGCAATTTCTCTTAAACAAAATTAAATAACCTGAACATACATGCAGCTGTAAACACAGTCGTGGGAGGTGTGGGTTGGCATGTTTTTGCCGCCGTAGTCAGTGGCAAAGATTCTCTTTTTACCTCAGCCTTCTCCTCCGTGTGATAAAAATGGGAGTGACTTTGGGGCGCCTGGGCGGCTCAGTCAGTTAAGTGTCTGACTTCATCTCAGGTCATGATCTCAACGGTTCGTGAGGTCAAGCCCCGCGTTGGGCTCTGTGCTGACAGCACACAACCTGCTTGGGATTCTCTCTCTCCCTCCCTCTCTGCCCCTCCCCTACTAGCTCTCTCTCTCTCTCTCTCTCTCTCAAAATAAATAAACTTAAAAAAAAAAATGAGAGCGACATTTGTCAAATGCTCACTGGGGCCCTGCCCTGAGTGAAGCATTTTCTATACAAGGTCTTATGTCATTTTCATGTACAATTCTGGGAGCAAAGTGCTAGTAGAGGAGACTGGGGTGTTCCAGGAGTTCCTTAAGTTGCCCA
Source organism: Prionailurus bengalensis (assembly GCF_016509475.1). NCBI lineage: Eukaryota > Metazoa > Chordata > Mammalia > Carnivora > Felidae > Prionailurus > Prionailurus bengalensis. The sequence goes on from NC_057344.1 coordinate 174,319,032, forward strand.
AGGTCACACCACTCGTGAGCAGTGACTGAGGTTTTAAGCCCTCGCAGACCAGCTCTAGCTGTTCACAGGAAATCCCTGGAACTTGTATCCACCCCCATCTAGAGTCTGGACTTCTTGACTTTCCAGATGAGTCGCAGTTTTATTACCTCTACAGCTGCCCCTGCTATCTTTCTTGGAAAGGCTGCCAAATGTCCCATCCGGCCCTCAGTCCAGCTCTGTATTTGTTTTATTGAGGAGGTACTTGCATTCAACCCATGTGGTCAAGCCTGAGCTTTGTAACTTATCCCCAAAGGCCCTCAGGTTGGCCAAGTTCCCTGCCTTCTTTCCTCCAATCTGGAAGCAACCACTTCTCCTCCCTCTAGGTTCTCTCCCTTGAAACTCATTATTATGGAAAGAAGATACAGAAAACCTGAAAGAATCAGTGTACATCTGCCTAGCTTCCACCGAATTTGACAACTGCTAATGTTTTGCCATGTTTGATTTACCAATCAACCTCTCCGTCTTCTTTTCTTTCTGAACCGTTGGAAAGTTTGTTTCATGATACTTCAGCCCTAAATGCTTCATTCAGCATGCATCTTTTTCAAATGTGGAACATCCCTACATGACCACATCACCATGATCAGACCTGAGAAAATTGGTACCTCTAAAATCTCTTGACATCATCTATAATCTGGTCCAATGATACATTTCTTAACCATTCTCCAACTGTCTTTTATAGCTGTTTTTTTTTTTTATCACGTTTCATGCGTTGGATTGGTAGTGATATCTCTTTAATTACTTATAATCTAGAAATGCTCTCCTCCCCATCTTTTTTTTTTTTTTTTTACCCCCCTCTACCACATTTAGATTTTAAAGAATCCCTCTAGTTTCTGGACAGTGGAAATGTTTCCTATTCCTAGTGGTCTTCACAAGTTTCTACCTTCGACTCTCAGCCAGCTGTTAGTAAGATGGCAGCCCTAGGTTTCCACATGGGAGGGTCTGAGAGGGAGCGAGATCTGGTTATAAGCATGGGGTGTGTGTGTGAGAGAGAGCACTTTCGTGAAACAACACCACTCAGGGGAAAAAAAAAAAAACACCTTAAATTGTTGATTTATTTGACATGGCTGCTGCCCTGACAAAGAGGTTGTCCGTACTGCAGGAAAGGTGATAAATGGTAACAGTGAGTGTTACAGACTCTAAGCAAACTGCCTAGATTCACACCTCAGCTTTGCTGCTTACAAGCTGGATGACTTTGAATAAGTCACTTCACCCCTCTGTCATTCAGTGTTTTTACTTATAGAACGATGGTGACTATTCTAACAGTAATAGAATCCAATTCACAGAATTGTGCTGAAAGGAATCGATAAGCACAAAAGAGTAAGAATCCAGCCTGGAATGGAATATTATCCATAAATGGTAGTTATCCTTCTTGGTATTCTTCTCCCACCTTCTATCAACATCCTTCTCCAGTCACTTCCTGGAACTGCAGCCTCCAGCATTTCTGGCTGCCTGGTAGCTTTGCCCTTGCCTTTTACGCTATGTTCAATTTATTCTGTTGACCTGGGGAACTTCTAGTTTGCCTTCAACCTCATCCTCTTTCTTCTGTCTCTAATTCCCCATTGGGTTTATTTTCTCCAGTCAAATTATTTTAAGAATATCCATTTGATTCTTTCTTTTTCTCCTATTATCTTGTGTGTCTGGAATAACTTCCTTCCTCTTTACTCTAAGGCATAGATTATCTTTTGATTTAAGATGCAATCCCGTCTGTTGTTTCTAGTCCAGGGACACGTCTTTGCTTAAGTAAACAACAAAGCTTCTTGGTTCCCATTCATTCATTCATCCATCCATCATTCAGCCAGTCATTCAATATACTGGACACTGGCTAGCCACTGGGGATACTAGTGAACTCGTATCCTGCCACTAGCAGTGAACTAGATATGGTCCTGGTGTGAAAAATGAGCCAATTACTCAAAATGAATTTGAACTAAATTTAAGACAGGTTGAACCAGGTAGCTCTGGAACCTCCCGGTACCCTGGCCACATATGAGAATTCTAGGAGAATGACTGTAAGAATGTTAATGGATCCCTTTCTCCTATGGATCCTGGAATTCCTACCATGAGAGCACCACTACAGTAGCTCTAGCTGCTTCCTGTTTTTCTAAAAGTCCTTTAAACATTTCTAGAATAATTTAAAGCTGTGGCTGTCACTACCTATTTCCACAAAAGTGCATGTATTTTATTTGAATAACTGTCATAGCACAAATTGGTCATCTGAAGAATGGGGATAATAATACCTACCTTGGGGCACCTGGGTGGCTCAGTCAGTTGAGTATCTGACTTTGTCTCAGGTCATGATCTTAGGGTTCATGAGCTGTCAGCACAAAATCCACTTTGGATCCTGTGCCTGCTCTCTCTCTGCCCCTCCCTCACTCAAGCTCTTTTTCTCTCAAAAATAACAATAATAATACCTACCTTACAGGATGGGGTAAACATTATATGAGTTAATATTAGTAAAATACATATAATGCAGCATGAATTCATATGTTTGATAAACAAAAACTGCTGTGAGATCATTATGGAGTCAAAAGACATTAAGACTCAGAGCAGGTAAGATTTGAAGAAGGTAAGGAAGGAAAGGTAGGTAGGATGAGGCCTGACTCAAGCAGCAAATAAAGGCAGGAAGCACTTGAAGAAGTTATAGAGCGGTCAGAGGAAAGGGCAAAAATTAACTTTGACTACTTTACAAATTGAAATATATAAAGTGACCTCATGTACTTCCTTTATTTTGAGTTACGGACTCTAACCAACAAACACTAGAGCAAATATGTCATTTGCTGTGTATCGGAAGAGAAACTTGTTGGGAGAGACTATTCTCCATGGGTGTCTCGAGTTTTACATATCTTGTGAGCAGAGACACTAACCACCTTTGTTTGGGAATATCCCTTCAAGGATTTTTTTTCCCCCAAGGATGCCTTCATAGTGAACATCCTTGGAAGATAGAAATAGTCTCTCTTTCCAGAGCAAAGGGCAGAATGCATACTACCATAATAAAATGTTCAGGTTTTCTAAACTCAGATTCCTCTTAGGTAATGAAATTTCCTCTGTGTATAGGGTCACTTGGCCCTTTTCTCATCACTTAGTAGAAATTGGAGGTCAGGAAGCTCACACAAATGCTGATATGCTGGCTGCTGCTATGGCTGTGAGTAATAAACTGTCCTTTGTCTCTGACCTGGGAGTCTTATGTCTTCTACCAGCTTTCATGAAACTGCGGCAGGCTAATTTGTTAGTTTGTGAGTAAGGTAAAACCTCAGACCCTTCTTGACACAACTGTAACAGTCCTATTCTCATAGTCGCCTGATGGGGCAAGCAGCCCTGCTGTTCCTTGAGAGTGGTGGCCAAGTTCTATACCATCAAGATCCTGATGTTTGGACAGGAAATGCAGGTGGACAAAGGCAGGCAACTTGTTGGCTAGCTAGTGGTCCATGAGGCAGTCTACCATGCAAGTTTTGTCCATGGGTGGCAATAATGACTAACTGAACCAACTAGATCCTCTGTCTCAGGAATTTGAACTCAGGATACAGAGAATCTGCCAGTTATCGTAGTGGACGTTACCATGGACTGACCTACAGAGGCAGAAACAAAGAGTAGCAGAGGTCGGCTAATGGTGGATCACTAGAATAGTGATGAAATTCTGTCAGCCAGGGGACATGGGGAAAAAACATTTGTAAGGCTTCTCTGTAATCTCCACCCTGTAGGAGTCTTCAGGAGCCCTGACCTCAAGATTGCTCTGTGTCTTAGTCTGTTTGGGCTGCTATAACAAAATGCTGTAAACTGGGTGGCTTGTAAACAAGAGAAATTTCTCACAGTTCTAGAAGCCAGGAAATCTGAGATCAAAGCCCCAGCTGATTCAGTGTCAGATGAGAACCAGTTTCCACATTGACAGCCATGTTCTCACTGGAACCTCACCTGTCAGAAGAAGTAAGCTAGCTCTCTTTTCTAAGGGCACTAACTCCAATTAGGAGGTTCTGCCTTCATGAGCTAATCACCTCCCAAAGGCCTTCCCTTCGAATACCACAGTTTTAAGGGTCAGGATTTCAACACAGGAATTTTCAAGGGGGACAGCATTCAGACCTCACTCTGCCTCTTGCCTTCCTCTTAGTGAGGCGTGATTGCTCAATGATTTTCTTTAACGCCTGGCAAAGAGGGTAAGAGAGTGGTCTCTTTTCCTCATGTATTTGTCTTTCCTTATAAGAAAGCAAGGGAGATCTCACTATCATATAATAGAATTATTACTGCCTCCCCACACCCTTCATTCTCTTCCTTACCCAGGCCAAGATACTACCTAGAAATGGTAACTCTATTCTTTTTCCTCTTCCCAATGTCCCCACCCTCTCCTTACCCCAGTTCCTCCATAACCTAAGCTCACGTCCCATTTCAATAAGAAAGGCAGATTGTACATTTGACCTCCTGCCAAATGTGCCCATTTGTGATGGTAGGCTTGTAAAAAGGAAAGCATGAGGGTTTCTTGCCTTGATGGCTTCCTTCTCCTTTTCTGACCTAACAAAGCATTCCTGTTCAGTCACTCTCTGGTGGATGTGGGCTTATAATGTCCCCATTTGCTGTCTTTGTTCTTTTTTCTTTGTGCCCTAATCCTTCTCAGTATTGTCTGGTCCTCTCTAAGCCTCCTGTGCCCCCCGCATTAATGGGAAGTGCATCTCGGCACCTGGTTCAGCAACCAGCACTCGATAATTACACACTCCCAGGCTCTTTTACTCCACCCTTCTTTCTTGATATAATCCTAACCCTTCTCTCCTATACTCCCTGCATCCCTTTTTTACTCTTAAAGCGCATCTAGGAAGAATCTAGAAGAAGACAATAAAAGCAAAAACGAAAATCCATTGAATGCAGCATAATTTTATTTTCTTTCTATGCAAACAATGGAGCTACATAATGTGCTTTTTTGCAAATGGTTTTGCAGATGACAGTGATAATCTAATAAGTGTTTGTGGGACAAATAATTGTATTTCACAGCCTTCTACTCAGTGAACATTCAAAGTCTTGCAAAGCAATCTCTACCACCAACATTCTGCACAGAATTAGTTATGGGTGATGAAGTTTGGATCTGTTGTACAGAATTTGGGCAACTGATATTGACACACTGCTATGGAAAAACATTTCTTTTTCAAGTAGTATTGTTGAAGTATGAGTCAGCTGAGTGAGTTTGGGCAGATACTAGGTGACAACTAGTATCAAATAGATACAAATGCATGTGACACACTCTCTGGGGGACTGATGCAGACCTAGTCTGTAGGGACCATGTTCTCAATGTCCAGTGGCAAGGTCTGGGTCTCTGGACAATAAGCAAGACCCAGCCCACTAGAGGGCAGAAATTATCATTTACAAAACAAAAAATAAACCAAAAAGCCACAAACAAATTTTTAAAAATTACTCATATTATGTGTGAACATTGTAGGAACATTAGAAAATACAGTTAGGAGATTAATAAAAAAAAAGAATATCTATGATTTCACTGCCAAGATCTAATCACTGTTAACATATTGATGTATATCTAGTTTTATTCTCAATATGTGTGCCTACTTTACACACACACATACATCCACACACAAATGGGAGCACATTACAAATTCTCCTGTACCTTCTTTTGAATTTTTGCTTAGTGTCCCATGAACAAAAATTATGTATCAACAGTGAAATTTTAAATGGCTACATAGTATTCCATTAACTAACCTACTACCTATTGATCAGTTAGGTTGTTTTCAATTTGTCACTATTATAAATAATGCTGTAATGAACATCCTTGTAGATACATCTTTGAACATTTGTCTGATTTGAGATAACTTTCTAAACAGGAAATTTCTAGGGGCACCTGGGTGGCTCAGTTGAGCATGTGACTCTTGATTTCAGCTCAGGTCATGATCCCAGGGTCATGGGATGGAGCCTCCCATTGGTCTCTGTGCTGAGCATGGAGCCTGCTTAAGATTCTCCCTCTCTCTCTCTCTCTCTCTCTTTTTCCCCCTTTGCCCCTCTTTCTCATTCATGTGGTGTCTCTCTCAAAAACGAATACATATATATATATATGTATATATATAATAATATATAAAATAAAAAGGAAATTTCTAGCTCAAGTAGTATGCATATATTTACAGCTTAAATACATATTCAACCATAGCTTCCAGAAAGTTTCAGTAAATTTATAGTCAGCCAGCAGTCAGACTGGATTTTTTAAATCAAATTAAATTAAATTAATTAATTTGTTTGTTTCCTTTTTTAAAGTAATCTCTGTGTTCAACATGGGGCTTGAACTTGCAACCCTGCGACCAAGAGTCACATGTTCTACCAACTGAGCCAACCACGTGCCCCCAGGTTGGACTTTTGAGCAAATTTTTCATGACAAGCTCAAGTCTAAGAAGGTCTTTGAGAATCACTTGCTGCTAAAAATTACAAATGGCTTGATATACGTGCAAAGTTGAAAATACCTTGTTTACACAAGAATCTTTGATGCTGTGACCTAGGTCAGTTCTACCATAAAGAAAAAGAATCTCCTTGTCTACATGGACATAATATATATTGATGAAAGCAGCCAAAACCCAACAGTTTTCAAACTCTTAAAGAGGTAAACACAGTGCAAGAATACTTAGCCAGAAAAAATAAGCTATCAAAGGGAAGCGTATTCACTTTTTTCTTCTCGTGGGAGTGTATTCATTTTTCATTGTTGCATAACAAATTACTATGAACTTGGTGGATTCAAACAACACATATTTGCGATCTCACGGTCTATGTAGGCCGTGAGTCTGGGCACAGCTTAGCGGGGTCTTCCAAAAATCTGCAATCAAGATGTCAGCCAGGGCTGGCTTCTTATCTGGAGGCTCAGCTAAGAAAAGATGGACTTCCATGCTCATTCTAGTTGGTATTATTTCTTTTCTTGCAGCTGTCAGACTCACAGGAGCTTGATTCTTCAAAGCCAGCAAGGAGAGCAAGACCCTAGATTGTATCTGCTAGCAAGATGGTCTTTCATAATGTCATGTAGTCATGGGAGTGACATTCCATCAACCATACTATATAACATCATTTTTAGAGTGGCATCCCACCGTTTTTTGCCATATTCTATCAGTTAGAAGCAACTCACAGGTCTTAACTACCTCCTCCTTGAAAACCTTGAAGTTCCTCCTTCAAGGGGAGGAGATTATACAAGGGCATGAACACCAGGAGCCAGGGATCATGGGGGCCACCTTAGAGTATGTTTGCCATAGTAAACAACTCTGAAATCTCTCCCCTTACACTGCTTTTCACATGAGTAATCAAGGGAGCCAAAGACTCAGGAAAATGTAAAATATGAAACTCATTGACCTAAAAATATTCCTCTTGTTTCAACTGGAGGTGAATAACACAGCATTCTGTAAACATTAGTTGGCCTGAGATAAATGTGGCGTCTTCAAAGGTGCACCCTGGAACATATGTTTTATGTTTTCCCGGGAATTCAGTTCTACATCCCTATGACTAAGTTATTTTCTTTCAATTTTGTCTTGTGGAATGAGGTGGCTTATTCCCAAACCCATGTCATGGTGACCACAGTTGAGACATTTTCCATGTGAAATTATGCTAGCTATTCTTATGTCTCTAATTACTATGTCTCCCCCAAGACCTAGCCATGAGTCTCCACAACACTTAAAAAAAAAAATGTTCCAAATACAAAAGGAGGTAGGCTGTTAAGTAGATTCTTTGAAAGAGTAATATGAATTACGTTATTAAAAATGAGCACAAAGGGTGCCTGGGTGGCTCAGTCAGTTAAGCATCTGACTTCAGCTCAGGTCATGATCTCACAGTTCGTGAGTTCGAGCCCCACATCAGGCTCTGTGCTGACAGCTCAGAGCCTGGAGCCTGCTTCAGATTCTGTGTCTCCCTCTCTCTCTGACCCTCCCCTGCTCATGCTCTGTCTCTCTCTCGCGCACGCGATCTCTCTCTCTCTCAAAACTAAATAAACATTTTTAAAAAATTAAAAAATGAGCATGAAAGGAGTTCTCTATGTCCCTATTTTTATCTTCCTTTTTAAACTCCAAAGGGAGTTTATATTCTATGTTTCATACCTTCTTTTTACTCCCATTAATTATTGCCTTAATTGTGGGGTGCTTGAGTGGCTCAGTCAGTAAAGCATCCGACTTTGGCTCAGGTCATGATCTCATGGTCCACGGGTTTGAGCCCTGCATCAGGCTCTGTGCTGACAGCTCAAATACTGTGTCCTCGCCCCTCTCTTTGCCCTTTCCCCCGCTCATGCTCTGTCTTGCTCTGTCTCTCAAAAATAAATAAATGTTAAAAAAATTTTTAAAAATTATTGCCTTAATTGTAAAGCAGCTGTAATGCAACTTTCTTAGGAAAACATTGTACATTTAACGTATCTTCTTATCCCTACTCAGAATTAGCATTTGAGATTGCATCAAAACCTGGAGCAGGAAGGAGGGGAAGGGAAGGGAAGGGAAGGGAAGGGAAGGGAAGGGAAGGGAAGAAAATTCCTGTTAAAGCCCCTGATTCTTAGTCCCCTTGTCTTCCTAAGACTGGCTCCCTTACTAGACCTACCTTTAGAGAAACACAGAGCCTGACAGTCCATGGGTGAGAATAATAAATGACTGGGAAAGAGTGTGAGCTTCAGTCAGTTAATGAATACTGGAGGGATTTCTCTAAGGCTTCATTAATCAAACCATTTCTTCAAAGGGATCAAAAGTTCAACATTGGGTGCCCAGTGAAGATGGTGTTGCTGGAAGAGCCCAGTTCAGTGTGTAGTGCTCAGAGCCGGTCCTCTCCTTCACTGCTTAGCTTCTTGCCCCGGCCCTATTCTCTAGGGAAAGGAAAAACTTTGCAGTCAGATTGGCCAAAGTCTAGCTGATAAGAAAGGAGAAGTATGTTCCCAGGGGGCTGGGGGCAGGAGCATGGATCTGGCGGGGACTGTGGTTTGGGAATTGAGCTCTTCGTGTGTTGGTAAGATGAGAAAAGAACAAAGGAGGGAAACAGAATGCCCTTGGATAACAGGGTTGGGGGACTAGAAATCGGGCGGGGGAGGAAGACAGAGCATAGGGCAGGGCAGGAGGTTTTAGTGACAGTTGCTCCAGACCTTATATTGGACCCCCCCTTAAATGTTTGAGGGAACTGTTAATAAAGACTAGTGTTCCTTTTTAGGCTGGGCTTCTGTGTTACATGATTCTGATCCCTGCCCCACCCCTGCTCACAAGCATGTGGTATTTATAAGTAAGCACGTATTAGCATGATCCACCCATGATCCTACCCTGTATTTCCTAGGGCTGCCGTAACAAAGGACCACAAGCTGGGTAGCTTGAAACAACAGAAATGTATTCTCTCACAGTTCTGGAAGCCAGAAGTCCAAAAGCAAAATGTCAGCAGGGCCGTGTTCCCTCTAAAACCTGTAAGAGAATACTTCCTTGACTTTTCCTAGCTTCTGGTGGTTGCCGGAAATCCTTGGCATTCCTTGGCGTGCAGACACATCATTCCATTCTCCGCCTCTGTCATCACATGTGGGGTGTGTGTGTGTGTGTGTGTGTGTGTATGTGGTGTTCTGTGTGTCAGCTCCTCTTATTATAAGAACACCGGTCATATTAGTTTAGGGAGTACTAACCCAGTATGACATCATCTTAACTAATTACATCTGCAAAGGCACTATTTTCAAATAAACAACACATTCTGAGGTTCTGGGTGAATGTGAATTTTGGAGGGACACTCTTTGACGCAGGACAAAGCAGAACTTAGAGAAATGCACACCCATACAATTGAAACTATTAGCCAATTAAATTTGGTTTTTATGCTCTATTTAGTTAGACTTAGAAACAAAGCCAGTGAAATTCTGCTTGGGGAAGGAATTTTCTGAAAACTTCAACTTCTCTAGTCCTTTCTTAGCCAGCAGACCTCGCCTCAAGCAATGTGTATACCTTCCTGCTGGCTCTGTTCTCCATATCACCTCTTTCCTATATATCCTGCACACACACACACACACACACACACATACCACTGCTAGAAGGAGAAGGGGGACCCGGATGGTTGTCTGTCTATACTTGCCTCCTCCAGCACCTGCAGACAAAGCACTTTGCTTCCTGTTTTGGAGAAGTAGGATGCTCTCCCTATGGGTGTTCAGCAGCACACAGAGGTAGGGTCCCTGAAATGTGTGTATTGTAGGGTTGGTGAGAAGCTGGGAGGCCTGGAGGACCAGGGGCCACTGGGCAATCTTGCTGTGGGGGCACAGGGAGATGGAAAAGGTGCAGTGACGTTGGAATCAGTCACTGCTCCAGTAAATGACTCCTCATCACCTTAGCTGAAGAGGTCTCCCAGGGTCCTTAGTCACTCACGGCCAGAAGATGTCATAGGCCCAAGTTTACCCAAGCAGGGACCTCTGTGATTCAGGACGGGTCGAGTTCAATCTCAGACGCTCACACCAGCCTCAGATGTGCAAAGAAAACATAGCTTCTTAACTTTCAGTAACTGACCGAATTGTCCTTAAGTGTCCCCTGATCCCCACACCACTGACTAATGAGGGGTGTGGGTAGAACTGAATTTTAGTCCAATCTGTTAGACTCAGGCTATTCCAGTAAGCAATCTCTTTTGAGTGAGTCAGTTTTTCCAATTTACAGCACTCTCACTGTTTCTCTTCAAGATGGTATCTGGGCGGGAAGCTCAAAGACTTTGGGCCACTGGGGGAGAGGGAGGCTACTAGAGTTGTGCTAGTCCAGAGCTACAAGCTAGTTGGCATCTGGAGGGGTGCTTGGTCTATTAGCCCAGACTGCTCAGAGGAAGTTCACTGCTCAAGTGTGCAGCTGGGGCCCTTGTAGCCTGTGGTCTCCTGGCTTGGATGGACTCAAGGTCCTCCCTGCTCCCTGGCACTCTAGCTGGGACTTCCTCTCAGGCCCCAGTTGGGCGGCAGGGGTGGGGTGGGGAGCAACCCTGTCCCAGCATGGCCACTATCCCCTCTGCGGTCAGGGAACATGTAGACAGTGCCTTATGTCTCCATTCACCCCATTCTGAGCAGTTCCTGCTGTCTTTAATTATTCTTAGCTATATTGTCTGCTCAGGATCAAGGCAGGAGCCTGAGAATGACACAAAGGAGAGACTGTCATCCCCTCTGATCCACAGGTTTGCTTTCCAAGGTTTCAGTCCGGAAGCAGACCATCATTTTCCGAGGAGGTGCTATCGGGAGGTCAAGAGTAGCTAATGCTACACCATTCACCTCGCTTCATCTCATCAGGTAGGCATTTTATCTCACATCCTCACAAGGAGGGTGAGCGCAGCACAGTGAGGTACCTAGGGAAAGAAACCACGTTCACACAACTTTAATTGCAGCATATTGTTATCATTGTTCTCTTTTATTATTGGTTATCATAGTTAATCTCTTACTGCGCCTAATTTATGCATTAAACTTTACCACGGGTATGTATGCATAGGAAAACATACAGTATATTTAGGGTTTGGTGCTTTCAGGAGTTTCAGGCATCCGCTGGGGGTCTTGGAAGGTGTCCCCCGTGAATAAGGGGGAGACCACTGCACACAGCCCTGGCTAGCTCATCGCTCTGAACTGTGAGGGAGGGCAGAGACTGGTGATGGAGGAAAGGCTTAAATCTAAACAGGAAAACAGCAAGCATCAACCCAATCCCAGTGTCACTGTTTGAAAATGGTGCCCATAATATTGGGGGTGGGCTGAAGGTGCATGTGGCAGTGCACAGACGATCAGGAAGTAAGCAGTAAGCTCTAGACCAGTGCTACCCGACAGAACTTTCTGCAATGATGGTCGCGTTCTGTACGGTCCGCTATGGTGGCCACCGGCAGCAAGCATGTGGCTCAAGGCTATCGAGCACTTGAAATGTGGTCAGGGCTACTGAGGATCTGAATATTTAATTTAATTTTAATTCACTTAAAATTAAACTTAAACAGCCACATGCGGCAGGTAACTACCATATTGGACAGTACAGCACTATCCCTTGACTTTTATGTGTCCCGAACCCCTTTAGGACCCCGGGGAAGCCCATGGACTCCTTCTTGGATGGATGTATAAAATGTATAGGATTATAAGAAAAACTAATCAATTGAATATTTATACTGCTATTTAATTTGATTTAAAAATTTTTAATTGTGTAATTTAAAAATTGGCAATACAGTGCTCTATGAACTTATTTTATTAATGCATTACATATCAATCTAGCAGTGAGTATAATCATAATTTTGAAGCAGTCATGAGCATAAGCAATAATTCGAGATATCTAATACAATGTAATGTGATATGAAAATATCTCTGATTTATATTTGTGATAAGGTCACAGGTGCCGCCAATGCTACTATGCCCTGGGTTCAGTTAGGAGTTAGTGAAAACAAACATGTAAACTTTTCCCACCAAAGTTCACAAACCCCCCGCATTTTCTTCAGAGACCTGTTGGGGAGACATGGACCCAGGCTAAAAATCCCTGCCGTAGACTTTTGTAAACAAGACAGATTGATAAGTAAGGTTAGTACAGTCAAGAAATATTTCTGGGATGCCTACTATATGCCAGGTACTGTTCTAGACTCTTGAGTTGGAGTTTTCAATAAGTTTGTATTTCCACGAAGGAGAAAGACAATGAATCGATAATCATAATTTCAGATGATAGTAAATGCTATGAAGAAAATACGGCAAAGTGATCTGACAGAAAGTGACTCGGAGGGACATGGCTATTTTAGATAAGCACAGTCTTGAGAAAGTGACATTTGAGTTGTGGCTTGAAGGAAAGGATGCAGCTATGCAAAACCTGGAGACAGAGAAACTTCTGAGCTTGGGAATGATAAACATAAAGGCCCCAAAGCCAAAAGGAGTTGGTGTGATAGGAAGAGTGAAATCAGCAACAAAGAGAGCACCATCAAAATGAGATCAGAGGGAGGGTCCATGTCAGTGCTGGAATTGGTGAGTGGTCATACCTGGGCAGGGTATTTAGATTTTATTCCCAGTCCACTTAGTATAAAAGGTGAGTTACATGACCATCTTGGTAAAGAATGAGTTAGAGGCACCTGGGTGGCTCAGTGGGTTAAGCGCCCGACTTCAGGTCATGTCATGATCTCCTGGTTTGTGAGTTCGAGCCCTGCGTCAGGTTCTGTGCTGACAGCTCAGAACCTGGAGCCTGCTTCAGATTCTGTGTCTCCTTCTCTCTCTGCTCCTCTCCTGCTTGCACTGTCTCTCTCTCTCTCTCTCTCTTTCAAAAATAAATAAATATTAAAAAAAAAAAAGATGGGGAAATGGAAGCAAGGAGTTTTACTGAGATGGAAGAGTGGGAGGGAGGTAGATTTGGGGCAGGATCAAGACTTATATTTTAGTTTTATCAATGCCTTTTAGGTATCAAAGTAGAAAAGATTGGGTATATGAATTTGAAGCTCAGTGGAGAACTCAAGATTTGTGCTATAAATGTTGGATTCATCATCACAAAGATGGTACTTAAGCCATGGGATTCAGATGAACCAACAACAGTGTACAGAAAAGAAAGGGCTGGGTCTGAACCCCAGGGAAATCAAGTATTTAGGATTCTTTTATTATTATTATTATTATTATTATTATTATTTATTGTGTACCCTTTTTTGGCCTCTACTTTCAGGTTACTTTATTTTTCCAAAGGCAATAAAGTCCCTCCAACCCAAATAGCTTCTCTGCTGATCCTGTAAATTGATTATGGGTTAAAATGACCTCACCAAAGCTTCTGATTAAGTACAACTTCCCTGTTTGCCAGGACCCCTCACCACATATTTCTACAACTAACATCACAATGATGCTTCCATGGGCGTTTGCCATTCCTTTTTGGAGTCCATCATCTTTGACTCTCCTTCCTACATCAGAAGAATTCCCACTTCATGAGTCCACTCTTCTTCTAGAGATTTCCCAAAGTGTAGGCAGGTGATGTGGTTTTTGCCAATCAGATATGCTCATCCCCGACTTTGACTAGGAAGCTGGAGAGGCAAGTGACAGATCCTGAACCCAATCCATTCTGGATAAGGTAGTTGCAGCCACATTCACTCCAGAATCAGGAGAAGCAGAAGTCCCAACGGTGTGTCCGGTGTCCTAGCAGTGTCAGTGATGGAAACTATAGAGTCTTTGCACAGGGAGGAGTAGAAGCATTTCCACTGGAGCTGTCTATGGAGTCATGGAACATTCTTTCTTAGAGCACATTCTCCATGCCTGGCTTGCTGGCCATCCTGGAGATTCTATGAGCTACTTCATATTCTTTAATAAACACTTTTTTTGCTAAGCCAGTGTTGATGTTTGGGTTTCCCAGGAAACCGACAGAGATTTGTGTGCAGGAGATTTTTGGGTGGAGTGGCCTCAGAATCAACATCTGTGAAGGGCGAGGGATGTAGTCTAGGGCAGTGGAAGAGCCTGAACTGTGTTGTTACAGTAGAATCCTCATCTGATCCCAAGGGAGCTATAGAGCTAGAGAGTCCTTTAGGGTTGCCCTGAATTGAGCCAAAGGGACTGAGTTGGTTTTTTTGTTTTGTTTTGTTTTTGTTTTTCCCCACCTCTTTCATTGCCCCATCTTCAGACACAGCCTGCACCAAGGAGGGATATGTCCCTGGGTAAGGTGATCCTCAGATTGACAGCCACTCCTGGGCTAGCGATGGAGCAGAAACCTGTCAACCTCCATTACTCCCAGTCTCCACAACAAACTTTACAGTTTGCAAATCTCTTCCTGCCCTCACAGCAAATAATAACCTGTTCATTTTCTTCATAGTTTGAGTGAGAAAAATGAAGCTCTGAAATATCAAAAGAACTGTTAAAAAGTGGTGGAGGTCAAACTCAACCCCTAGTCTTATGATTCCAAATCCTGTTTTATTTTTGCCTGCACCATATGGAAGGTTGCAGAGAACAGACAAACCCTCAGGAATTGGCAAACTATCCACGAGCCAGAGGAGAGCCTGGGTAGCTTCAAAATGTTGAGGCATATCACTTTTGGAGCTTTCCTCAGGAACTCTGAGATTTAGCTAGGATTTGAGACAGTGGAGTCTAGTTGAAACCACTATTTGTGAAGGAGTCTTACCTTAGACTCCCCTGCAAAAAGCCACTAAACAGCAACCAGAGCACCATGCTGGTTATTACTTGTTGACATGAGGCATCTATTCCTACCTTCACTTATGTGAGGTGACCTCCTGGGGTCTGAAAGGCATCTGGGGTTCTGGGTGAGATTAAGTTCTACTTGTGAAATGCACTTTGACGACATCTGGAAGGCAGAAGACAGATGGAGACTGTTTTCCTACAACCAAGACGGCAGACAAGCAAGCACCAAGAGAAATAAATAGAGGAGGCCATACTCCACGCCCGCTGCCAGGTCACCAGTGGCAGAAACAAAGATGGCGGTAGCAGCGGCAGTTTCCAGACTTCTGCCTTGTAGCCACAGCGGTTGGTCTTGAAACCAAAAGGTCCCCTAATTTCTAGTCCTCCACCCCTTCCAAAGATTTTGTAAGCACTTAATTTCCAATTAAGTATTAAACCAAACTCTTTCTGTTTGAAATGCTTACAATGACTTTCTTCTTCCTGTGCAAAACCTGATACAGCACCCCAAGAGTGAAGCCAGAGTCACTGACTCGGCTTTCCACACCCATACACATGACACAACTGGAGAAAAATGTTCTTTACCTGGAGAGCAGCACAGAGAGTAACACTGAACCAAATCCCTAAGTGCTCGATGACTCCTCCAGGGAAACCAGTGACAATGGGCCAATTGGAAGTTTCTTGTTGGAGCAGATGGGCTTAGAGCCTTGCCTTGCTGTCTGGATTGTACTACGTCATAACCTTTGCAACTATGACGCTTGGTGCCAGGACAGAACTATCCAACACCAAGGAGAAGTAAGTCATGAAATCTTTCCAGGTAGGTAGAAGCCTTGCTGGTGCATCGTGTTGACAAATACTTTTCTAGTAAAGCAGATGTGCAAGAGCCCACGACTGTTGGCGATTAGCTGCATGTCAGCCACAACTGAAGGCACCAAAGGCAGAACATACAACGACGAAAAAAGAGCACTTTGTGGACTCTAAGATCCCCTGCCCCCAAGGAATGGGAAGTAGCAGTGGACTTTGGGTATTGAGTCATGTGGACTCATAGACATGAAAAGCAGAGACGCTTTTCAAACAAAATGCCAATTGTAGAAGAGGACAGAACCGATGGTGGAGAGTCTTTGCCCCCACAAATGCAGGTGTGAAATAGATATTCAATGACAGCCTGCCCACACGTACAGAGCCTGGGACAAGGAAGGTGAGGTGCTATGAAACCATTGGTTGAATGATACACAGTGTAAGAAGGGATTAAGGTAATGTGCAGGCACCTTCAATTTTTAACAAGAATCACTAAAAAATCCAGTTTGTACTTCATATGGCTATTTCCATGTTCTGGGAAACAGCTGGTCCCACTTTATTCCTGTGGGTACAGTGAGTTCTAGTAAATCCTGTGTAATAGATGTATTCATATGCTCCATCCTTTTAACAATCTTCTTAATTAGGGTGCTGTCCTTTTAAGCAAAACATTTATATAGTGACTTTATTGCATTTGGATACAGTGTTAGCTTCAATAGACAATATAATTTTATGAGTTTTTTTTAAAAAATTGCTTTACAATGAAGGGAATTTATTTTATCAGCAGTACGGAGTTATTCCCATGGGTATTTAAGAGCCATTGGTGGTGGTTTGGCCACTTGTTAACGTCTGTGAATGTCAAAGTTTTTATCTATAAAATGGGAACAATATCTTTCTTGCCTATTTCATGGAGTAATTGTGAACAAATAAAACCTTATACATCAAAGGACTTTATAATGCATCAAGAGTTACATGCATTTCAAGCATTATTATCCTCCCAATGGAAGCTCTTGACCTCACACTCCATGTGGAAATGGCGCTGGTGCTTGAGATTTAGAGGCATTAGGGTACATTTAGATGGTCAGGGCCATGGAGAGCAGGAAGAGCTTGGATTGTTTGGAAAAGATGACAGAGGATAAGCAGAGCTGAGAGCCTCAGGCGTCTAGGGAGTGAGGGACAAAGGACAGATGTAAAGTTGGCTGTTAGCTATGAATACCCACTGACAGTCTGATACCTGTCTGTTATACGTTGTTTTCCAGGCCTCCACACAGATGTTTCCAGCCTCACCCCAGATATTCTTAATCACATGAGAGGTCAAACGAACAACTCTTCATTTAAGCAAATGAGTGCTCTGGAAAATCCTCTTGGTACCCTAGAGCACTAAGGTTCCATTCACCGGGACCAGATGTCCTCATCTCCCATTAAATGTACATAAAAATGGAACTTGACTGACATTAGATTTTAGCTACCTATACCCAAAAAGATATATCCTGCACCGTGTAATTTTCAAATCTGAAAGACAAAGAGTCATGAAGTAGGCCCTGCTGTCTTTGGAATGATGCTACATCACCAGGACTCCAATATCAGTCCGTATCATTTTTCTTTACCATTATGCATCATAGAACCAAAGGAATATTAGCCACCTTTCAAATCATGGAGTGCAATCCATTGTGTCATCCATGACACATGCAATAAGAAAATATAATTATTTCAAGCCCAGTTGTTTTTCCAACTTCTTTTAAGCATATCAAAGTTTCGAGGTATCCTCAAGCAGACCAGGCAGTGGTAGCAGAGTAAAAAGATCACTGGGCATGGATTCAGAAAACATAAATTTGAATCTGATTCTAACATTTCATAGCTAGACAAGTTTGAGCAAGCTACTCTATCCCTCTGAGCCTCAGTTTGCCACGTTCTTAAAAATCAACATCACAGGGCAAGGAGCAAATGAGATAATGTGGACGAAAGAGCTTTGAAAAATTACATGTTGACTGGTTGGTGAGATGCTACGATAATGGACAGATATTCTCATTTATTGGTATCCATTGACACTGGAAAATCTCAGATATATTATCACCTCGAACACTGATTTGCACACTTCTTTTTTTTTTTTTTTTTTTTTTTTTTTAGTTTTTAATTATTTCTTTAGACAAAAAGAGACAGAGCGTGAGCGAGGGAGGGGTAGAGAGAGACAGGAAGACACAGAATCTGAAGCAGGCTCCAGGCTCCCAGCTGTCAGCACAGAGCCTGATGCAGGGCTCAGACTCATGAACCATGAGATCATGACCTGAGCCGAAGTCAGAGGCTTAACCAACTGAGCCACGCAGGCGCCTCTGACTTGCACATTTCTTAACTGCACATCAAGGTTGGGAGCTATCCTTTCCTTCTTGGCTTCCTTCTCCTCCTCTCTAGTTTTAATATTTTATTTAACTGTGGCCATGCCCTTCTTGGCTGACCTCTCCATTCACAATCAAAGCACAGAGTCTCACTGCCAATTTCAAGTCCATCCAACTACTGTCTAGAGATACAGGATTTTATATCCTCCAAAATGACCCGGAGATCTAAGTCACAGGAAGAGTAAAGGGAAATGTGGATTAATCCTGGAGCTCTGAATGAATAAGAGGACGTGCCAAGGCTATAGAAAAATGTAAAAGTCAAATGATTTTTCACTACTGCCTTACTGATTCTGAGGGTTTGTTTGCCTATGCAAGTCTAAAACTGAATACCAAGCTATTTTAATTTAGTGGAGAGTGAAGGCAATATTAATCTACTGATAAATCTGGAAAAGTAAGTAGAAAAATATGGGAAAACATATTTTCTATCAAATAAAACCTACTACCAGCTAAGTATCTGTTGGTGTTTGTAGGGAACCACTAATCAACACCACTTTGTCTTGCCCTTATTTGGAACCAACTGAGAGATAAAACAGAAGGTTAGGGCAGGTAGAGAACCAAAACATCACCTTTATTACTGACGATACTAATATTAAGAATGTAGCTAAAAACTAAAAATAAGTGGACTTTCTAATACTTTCTAATATTTAAGAGCATGCCTTACACGTACAAGTATATGAGCTTCTTCCCCTGCAGGCTTACGGCTTGTCTGAGAGCAATGGTGACTTATGCTCTCTGCAGTTGGGCTTTCTCCCCAAGGAAGGAGTTCAGGAATGAATTTCCGGTCCCTCCTTTCAAACTCATCCTGAGGAAGAATAAGGAATAGGGAGCAGAGAAAACCCAAGAATGTTATGCCAGTGGAAGTCCCTCCTTATGGACAGAAATAACAACTCTGGAAAAGAAGCATTCCTCTACAACAGAGCAACCATTCTTTCAGCCTGAAAGCAAATTTCTCTAAGAAGAGTTAACTCTGAAATCCACAGTATCACATAATTGTGCTTCTTGAAGATGATGACTCGGCTGAAACATCCATATTTTAAGAATACTTATATGTTGCAAAATATTTGGCTGCCACATGTTTCATCTGCCTTCTTACAGTGCATTCTCCTCTAGGCTATCTACCCTGCTAATTATAAAATCATCCATCAACTCAAGTCTAGGAAGGCAAGAAAGAGTTGAAGAGCAGTTGGAAATAGAGGGATTGAGCAATGGCTGGTTTCCAGATCACAGAGTCAACACTATGAAACGCTTTGCAAGATGGCATATTTTTTTTCCCTCCCTCAGCCTGGATTACTTCTCAGTGTTCCTGATTCTGCTGGCAGGAGTCCTGTTGAATTCAGGAAAACCATATGAAACCCATCCCGGGTGTTGCCAAAATAAATTGTTAATCATATCAGATGTAGCACCAAAGAGTGTTCCATCATAGTCAATTTTCTGTTTTGTAACTGTTTCCCTTGGCTTCATTCAGGATCTGCCAGGAGGAAAGGAAGCCCATATTGTACATGCCACATCTCGTTATCTGCTGGAGAGAGGACAATAGGTAACGCTCAGGGGGTCAGGGTACGGGTACTCCTAACACTAATGAGAGATGTTTGTTACAGCTCAATTTCAAATATCCCTCTGGAAATGTAAAGAGTTTGGGATCTTCTACAATATCCATTAGAGCTTGAGAGTATGAGAATCTCGTGAAGTTGCAATTTTCACAGAATGGGGATAATCGACAGGATTTGTGCAGGCATGTTTCAAAAATGGCTTCCTAACATGCAAAAGTTGTATAAAATGGCTGCAGTCGTTTCCACTCTCTGGTTCAATTAAATGGAACGACGCTACTGGGCACTTGGTTATCTGGAGTGTTGTTCATTTCTCAATCATAGGAGAAGGAAAGAGGCAAATGATAACCAGGAGAGCAAGATTCCGTTTTTTGTTTTTTTTTAAATAGAGCAAAAGCAAAATAATTCAGCAACAACTAAAATCTGTCCTCGGGTAGATACACTGACACATGTAGCCTAATCATAATAGATCCTTGGGAAACAGATTGAATTCCTTTGAACAGAATCTGCACCCACTCCACATTTGTAGTATTCTACAGGTGTTCACATTAGTGAGCTAGAGGGCTATGCAGTTCTTAAATGTTACTTATGGCATAGGACCTTTGTACAGCGTGCCCTTGAGCAACAGGGGGTTAGGGGTGTCAGCCCCCTGCATGGCAAAAAATCCACGTGTAATTTTGCCTCCCCAAAGACTTAATTAGTAATAGCCTGTTGACCGGAAACCTTACCGATAACATAAACAATTGATTAACATATATTTTGTATGTTATTTGTATTCTATCCTGCATTCTTAAATAAAGTAATATCTAAGCTTATTGGAAGACCCCAGATTTGGAGATAGGACACGTGGAGATGATCAGCCATTGCATGAGTAGGAATTTATTTAGCAAAACTCAAAGAAAAATGCACCCCAGCAAAGCAGTGTGGATACCGTTCCGCTGTACTTTCAACATGAAACTTCCAAATCTGAAGTGTCAGTCCTCCAGCTGGGCTTCTAATAACGGTGTTCCCGAGTATGGATGGGTTGCAGGAAGTACACATATTTTGTGGAGAAGTTAAAAGTAAGAATTCTAAGGGGTGGGTTACTTCTTATTATCACCATGTGTCAGATAACTCTCCACAATTTGAGAGATAAATCCATTTCGCCAAAGAAGTATTTTATTGGTCTAAATTCTAGAAGAGTGCCACTATTACTGTTGAGTTTAATCATAGACAGGAAGCCTCAGTTAACACGTTTTGTTATTTATCCTTTAAATAACGTTGTGCGTAGAAGTTAATTTGTAGAACTCACAGTGATGCAGTTGCCCCTGACATACCAGATGCAGTTCATACACTGTGTGTTTTGAAAGTAAGTTCCTAGTGGCTCCCAGTAATTGTACCTCACTTCCGATGGCATTCTTTCTTCCGTGCTTGTGATACAAAGTTTATGAAAAGAAAAATTTCACACAAACAGTGTTGTTACTTATTTCATTTCATGATTTTCCCTAAAAATAATTTGGGGGGAAGGAGCGTTACGAAATGACCCACTCTGGGTGTCAAATACATGAGGTACACCACTGTGTTCTAGGCAAAAATACACAGTTGTTTCTACTCTTTGAGAAAGTACAAAAAGTGATCAAAGGGAGTAAAACTAGTGATTTATTTGTGGATGAATATATGTGAATATATGTGAAGGAATAAATCCAACTTCCATTATACAGAGTCTTTTTTTTTTTTTAAGTAGTCTTCATGTCCAGCACAGAGCCCAATGTGGAACTTGAACTCACGACCCCGAGATCAAGATCTGAGCTGACATCGAGTCAAGTGCTTAACTGACTGAGCCATCCAGGTGCCCCCTCATAATACAAAGATTTGATGTAGCTTTTTAAAAAAGGCCTACATTAAAATAGCAAAATGCAAAATTATAGGAAATATAAGTTAAAGAGACAGACTAGGGTGAAGTACAGGGGAACATATATGCATGCTGTAAAGTCTTCTTGATTGCTAATATTAAGCTTTTCCTTTAGTTCTGAGCTACCTAGCGGTCAAAGATAATAGGCAAGAGTAAACAAACATATTTCACCAGACTTTGACCGATGTAATATAAAATAACAGAAACAGAAGGTGCACTAGCCAGAAGTATTCAGTAAGCAAGTACGTCCCCTGAGGTCCCAGGAGTCATCATTTGTGATCACAACTAAGGATAATTATATGTTAATTAATGAATAATTACAATACAATGGCATAAATGTTGCCACTCATACAGAATGGTCTGCTATCCCGGGAAGGTTGCTAACTTGACTGCCCATGTGAGAAGAAACAGAGAAGGGCATGCAAATGAACAGAATAGCTTATGTAGAGATGCGGAGGAATAAAAGGGCACGTGAGTTTGAAAAGCACAAGCACTTCAGTGTGACCGGAATGAAGCACATAATTCAGGCCGTGCAACACTCAGCTTTGGAATGACGGTAACATAGGCAAACCTTAGCCTATCTGGCTATGGTCAAATCTGGCTCCTATACTGTTTTTGTAGATAAAGTTTTATTGGAACACAGCCACGGCCATTCTTTTACATATCGTTTCGGGCTGCTTTCTCATTCATTACTACCACAAGGTTGAGTAGTGGAGACAGACCACAGAGCCAACTTAAAATATTTACCATCTGGCCCTTTAGAGAAAAAGTCTGCCAACCTCTGATGGAGAACATACTAAGGAGCTTGAATTTTATCTTATAGTTTCAAGGGAAACAGTGAAAGGTTTTTAAAAGTTGGGAGAACTAACAAGGTGCCCTTGGCAAGTTTACTTTACAAATACTAACCTCGGCGCCTTAAAGGTAAAAATGATTTGATGTGTCACTGAGCCCATACACCTCAGGGAAGCCCATTTCATGGCAGAGTACATCCGGGGTCTCAAGAGTCACCTGTGTATACAGATCTGTTTTAGGTAATGAAATCTTGAATCGCTGACTTCCCAAGCAGGACAGATTTTGGATGTTCTAAGATTCTAATCAAGAGCAAGTTGTCCAGCAGAGTCAGTTGAGACAGACTCCAGGCAACAGTGAACAGAAGGGTCAGAAGTAAAGCGAGTAGCTGAGACATTTTATTTGCTTAAACGAGTCATTCCGTGTGGCATCTCTGTGTTCACGAAGCATATAGCAGAGACGTGAGAAGTCTGGGCTCTAGAATTAGCTGCTGGGTCGAAGCCTGGCTATGGCCACTTAGCAGCCATGTGGCTTTGAGGCAAGGCTCGGTTTCCTTGTCTGGCAAATGGGACTATAAAAGCACCAACCCTATAATAAGGTTATTGTGAAGATTAATGAATTATACAATTCCTGTCACACAGTAAGCAATCAATAAATGTGCATCATTCCCATTACTAGAAGCATTCTTAGATGGATTTAATCCTGACTTTAAACATGACATGATATATATATATATATATATATATACACACACATATATGATGTATATGATATGCATTATATATTACAGTATTTTACATCATACCACACCACCTTTCACGCACATTTGTGAGTAAAATGAGAGATTCTTTTCAGTACCAGCTACTTGGCAGCTATAGGAACAGGAAGTAGATACAACTCCATCCCCCACACTCAGAATGGAAGAGAAAACTGATATTTGAAAATAAATTAATCATGTTTTTTGATCCAAGACCCAGCTCCCAGTGTTTCTTAGTTATTATATTAGTTTCTTACAGCTTCCAGAAAAATTACCAAAATTTTAAGAAAATGGAAATGTATCATCTTGCAGTTCAAGAGGCTGGAAGTCTGAAATCAAGATGTTGGCTGGGGCCCTCTGAAGGCTCTAAGGGAGGATCCTTCCTGCTTCTTCCAGTGTCGGGTGGCTCCTGGCAATCTGTGACATTCCTTGGCTTGTAGCTGCCTCACTCCAGTCTCTGCCTTAGTGGTCGCGTGGGCTTCTTCCCTGTGTGTGCATCTCTGTGTCTTCCCAAGGCATTCGCACGAGAACACCTGCCATGGGATTTAGGGCCCCTCCTAATCCACTGTGACCTCATTTTAACTTAACAAATTATATGTGCAAAGACCCTGATTCCAGATAGACTCACATTCTGAGGTTCCAGGTGGACAGGAATTTTAGGAGATACAATCGAACCCCGTACAGCTATTTATAGTCATATTTTCCCAACTGCAGCTTCCAGTCAGCGCTACCTTTTATGTACCAGTCCTTTGACATTGGCACTCTGTCCCTCTCACTCTTTACTACCCCTTGAAGCATAGTCACCTCTGCAAAAAGAAACCTTCAGAAGTCAGCTCCTTCACTGTTTTACGTATCTGTTGGCAAAGCAGAACACAAGTAGATAATTCTCTGCCTTGGGCCTTTGCGTTGTCATTTGGAACACTTCCTATTGGAAAAGGCGATGTTTTCACTTAGAAAACACATTTCAAGTTGCAAACAATCAATTTACAAGCTATGTTTAGGATTGGGGCCAGCTTAAAGTTGGGGAAAGCCTGCATTGTTAATAAGACACCCACGCAAGGCTTTGGACTATCATCAGAGCCACAGTAGGCGTCCAGCTTTAGTGTAATCCCCGTAGAGCATGATGTCTGTTGGATTTTTAAGGAACGAATGTCATTGTCGAATATAAACACTTTATTTGGGGCAGGATCATATAAAGAGTAGTCCATTATTAGACAGGATTCTGACTAACATGCAAAGAAGTTAAGTATTAGATTTCTCAGTATGAGTTCTTCTAAAATCAGAGCCTGGGACAAGGTCTTGGGTCCAGGTAGTTTATTTGGGAGATGATCCTGGGATGTGAGAGTGAGGGAGCGAAGAGAGTAAGAGAGACAGAAGGAAAAGCCAAGATTAAATGCACAGTGGACGTCTCTGCGGCGTGCAATGGAGCTTTGGCCCTCAAGGACTTTGGAGGATTGTAGAGAACACTTCCCAAATCCTCTTCTTGAAAGACCAGGCTGAAACATCTCTAGCTCTTTCTCACCATCAAATGAAGACTGCCTCTAGGCATCCAGTCTTTTACACTCCTTAGTACCTATTTGGGAGAAGGTGTTGGGGCAGAACTTGCTTAAAACAGGTGCTGGCAGGGTGGCTCTGTTGGTTGAGTGTCTGACTTTGGCTCAGGTCATGATCGCATGGTTTGTGAGTTCAAGCCCCACGCTGGGCTCACTGCTGTCCCTGCAGAGCCTGTTTTGGATCCCCTGTCCCTCTCTCTCTGCCCCTCACCTGCTCACGCTCACTCACTCTCTGTCTCTCTCCCTCCCTCTCTCTCTCAAAAATGAATAAATGTTTAAAAAAAAAAAACAGGTGCCGACAGTACCTAATGGGATGTAACTCATATGTAACTGTCCACCACAGCTGTGGCTTCAATCAGAGGTGAGCCAAGGGAAAGTGACACGGGCACCAGAAACATCTGCCACGTGAGAATTCCTTCTTTTCATCATGGATATGACCTTCACTGTGATCATCAACTGAAAGTTAACTGCGCTATGAATTAGGAATGGTATATTATACCTTCCTTTTACAAGTGAAATATAATTAAGGTATTGTAATCTGAACACAATTGGTGTAAGGTGTCAGCTAAGATGCATTTGACTGCAAACACAAGAAGACCCAAACTAAGACCACAGTAAGAGAAGGACGGAGTCTGATATGGCATCCCGTGCTATGAGATAGTAATCCTTCTAGCCACAGACAGCTAGCAGGGATCCTTCTGCAGGTTGAACACTCTGGTGAATCATTCGTCCGTATCTTGGATTTTGAGGCAGTCAGATGTTCAGGTTCCCAAACTGTCAGGCTGTAGATCACACTTAGACTCTGCTCAGGCACTCAAAACTATAAACTGCTTGGGGAAGAGGCTCTACCTTATTCCTCTTCATGTCCGTCCATCTCTCACAATGCCCTGCACACACAAGGTGCCTAGGAAGCGGTGGCTGATTATTTG
This sequence comes from Prionailurus bengalensis, assembly GCF_016509475.1. Taxonomy (NCBI): domain Eukaryota; kingdom Metazoa; phylum Chordata; class Mammalia; order Carnivora; family Felidae; genus Prionailurus; species Prionailurus bengalensis. The sequence goes on from NC_057344.1 coordinate 174,344,735, forward strand.
ATGATATACAAACACAATTTAATGTTCTGAGCAGTTTATGCCCTCATAAATTGTTAATAGACAAAGAAGATTGACTAGGAAGCAGTTTCCTCCCAGCTATGGAAGAAGAAGAAGGGGCCACTGGACACCATTGACATATAGAAGCATTTTCTTTTTTTTTTTTTATTAAAAAAAATTTTTTTTAATGTTTTATTTATTTCTGAGACAGAGAGAGACAGAGCATGAGCAGGGGAGGGGCAGAGAGAGAGGGAGACACACAATCCGAAGCAGGCTCCAGGCTCTGAGCTGTCAGCACAGAGCCTGATGCAGGGCTCGAACTCACAGACGGCGAGATCATGACCTGAGCCGAAGTCGGACGCTCAACCAACTGAGCCACCCAGGCTCCCCTAGAAGCGTTTTCAACACTCCACAGGTGATAAGTAGAGCCGTTTCTTACCACCTCCCCCAGCTCCTGCCACACCCCTTGGAACACTGATTTTTAAACTCTTCACCAATTTTCCCAGATCCTTTTCCTTTCACTCCACCCGTATTCCACGAGCAGCCCAGCATTTTTCCTAGTTAGAATCAGTGCAAAATTACGTGGATGGAATTCTAGAAGGGGCTCTTTGTCACCAGTGTTGATATGGCTAGCATTTTTCTTACAAGAATCAGACCCGTGAGAAGATATTATGTTGCTGTGACGTCTCTTTGATGGTCTTGCCCATCATGGAGAAGGGAGCAAACAGCCTACTTAACATTCTGCAATGGGTGGTTCTTTCAAATGCAGTTAGTTTCACACGATATTTATCTGTTCTTGCATTTGCTGAAGGACAAGATAGCCTGTTAGTTCATTGTGTCTCCTCCACCTTTTAAACCACAATGAGTGTTTTAGCAGGAAAAGAGCTGAACCTCACTTTCTCCTGTAGATTGTATAATTGCAAAGCAATAAATTTAAAGTTCCAAAAGGAACAGAATAAAGAAAGTGTCAAACAATAACTTACTCTAATTAATAACCATTTATGTCTCCCATTTGGTAAAGTGCTTCGCAAATGTAATCACCTTTTAGTTTAAAGTACTCTATTCATTTTGTGAGTAGAATATGATTTCATTTGTGAGAATGAGAATTAGATATGACTTTTAATCTACCTGGAGCTACTTAGTACTAAGAGCTATTTAACAGGAGTTCTATAAATTATAGCAGTATTGTGAAAAGTTAATTTGCTAGAGTAGTTTAAAATCTAATATCACCATAGAAGCTAACTTTTTACTTATTTTTAATCAGTAGATGGTTAAAGTTGGAGGAAAAAAGCATATATATACATACACAGTATTAAAACTGTTGCAGTGTTTAAAGGTCTCAAATGTTAGCACTATTTTTGAAAGTCAGGTCTTTAGTTGTGACTTGATTTTTCATGACTTATTGTTTTAAGTAACATGCTGTTCTAGTTAGAACCAGTATAGAATCATTGAGTTCCAACCATAAAAAATTTCTAAAGATACTGCAAAAACTAATAATATCACATTAATTGCACTAAATGTTTAGTACCTGTCTTACTAGGGACAAACATCATTTTCTGGAAAGCTTAGTGATTTTTTTTCCCTACATCCTACTGGCTTGTAGAGATCTTTGAAATCTGTTTTTAAGAGATGTGTGCTATGTGGGAGTTGAGAAGACATAACACTCTATGTGCTGAAGCAATAATATATGAGACGTCTTTGTAAGCTTTGATTAGATTTTCACTACTACTGTGGTCCAATTGGAAGGAAAGAGAATAGTGGCCTTATTCCCTCCAACATTTTACAGTGAAAAATTTCAAATATACAGAGCAAATTGAAAAGGTATATATATATATATATATACACACACACACTATATATATGTATTCACTATATATACATGTATATATAGTATACCTCTAGAGGCTACAATTAGTATTTTGCTATATTTGGCTTACCACATAGTTATCCACCTATTAATTTCTCTATTTACCCATCATTCCAGTTTATTTTTTAATAAAAATCAAAGTAAGTTGCAAATATCAGTACACTTCTTTCTCAGTACTTCAGCATGCATATAATTAGCTAGAGTTCTATATTTATTTACAGTTCTTTGAGAGGTTTTCTGGGTAAAATTTATGTATTTTTACATACATAAGTCTTAAGTGTTTCATTTGGTAAGTTTTGACAAGTACCTGTACCTGGATATCCAAATAGTTATCATAATATAGAGCTTTACCATCACTCCAGAAAGTTCCCTCTTATCCCTTTCCAGCCAATCCCTGCACCTACTCCCCCACTCCCAAGCAATCTCCATTTGGATGATTTTCACTATAGACTCATGTTCTCTTTTCTAGAACTTTATACAAACAGAATCATCTAGTACATGTTTTTCTGTGTAAGACTTCTTTCACTCACATAATGTTTCTGAGATTTATCCATATTGCTGCCTATCAAGTGGTCTGTTTTCTTTTTATTATGTTGTGGTATTTCTCTGTATGAATATAACAGTTTTATTTATCTGTTTGGTTGCTGGACGTTTAGGTTGTTTTCCAGTGTGGAGCTATTATGGATAAAGCTGCTCGTGCATGGTTTTTGTGTTGCTGTAGACAGGTGCTTTCATTTTTCTTGGGCCACTAGAACTTCCGGAAAGGAATATCTCTTTGATTTTTAGTATCTTTAATTTTAGCCAATGAGACCTACAGAACTTTCAGGTAGTAAATCTGTATTGTTTTAAGCCACTAAGTTTGAGGTGCTCTGTTATCGCAGTTGTAAAACACTAATACAGATCTTGGTACTGTGAGTGGAGGTGTTGCTATAATAAATACCTGAAAATATGGAAATGGCTTCAGAATTGAGCAATAGCCAGAGGCTGGAAGCATTTTTGATAGGAAAACTTTGGTTGCTTTGACAAGATTGTTAGTGGAAATATGGATTCTAAAGACTGCCGGTGAGGGCTCAGAGGAAGTAAGGACTATGGTAGAGAAAACATAAATTACCTTGAGAATACCTACACTGTGGGGAACAGATTGTTGGCAGAAATATGACTTCCAAGGCACTGCTGAGGAGGGTTTTGGAGGAATATATTATTGAAAACTAGAGGACAGGGACTCTTTATTAGATATGTGGTAGAGATTATGTCCCACGGTTATGTGAAAAGTAGAACTTAGAATTGATGAAATTGTATTTCACTTGAAGAGATTTCCAAGCAGAGTGTTGAAGGTTTCTTCTTGATATTATTAGTGAAATGTGAGAGGAAAGAGATAAAGTGAGGGCAAAACTGGTAATAAAAAAAAATCAAAAGGAACCAGGATGTGGTGATTTGGGAAATTCTCAGCTTACCGAGATTGTAAAAGATACTAAATATAAGAGATTCACTATCAGGAAAGCATGCTGTAGAGATAAATGGAGGATGTGGCAAGACAACTTTTGCTAATACCTCAGAAGAAGTGAAAGGTCTGAGTATTTAATCATACAAATGCTTTTCGAAGACAGTAAGTGTGTGACTCATAAATCTCCTCAACCATCAGAAACAAAAGTAGATATGGGTTATCTAGAAAAGATCTGTGGAAGAAGGGCTTGTGTAATGGACTTAATCTCTGTGACAGACACAAGAGACCCACAGCATTTTTGAGAAAGTTATATGAGCAGACACTATGTCATTCTGGACTGGAAGGGGCAGAGAAAATATGGAATGAGACAGTTGTGAGAAGGACCTGATGTACCTATACTAGCTTGACAGAGAGAGAGGGAGACACAAAATCCAAAGCAGGCTCCAGGCTCTGAGCTACACAGAGCCCAAGGTGGACTCAAACCCACAAACTGAGAGATCGTGACCTGAGCCAAAGTTGGAAGCTTAACTGACTGAGGCACACAGGCACCCTGGAAAATTAGTATCTTAACAATATTCAATTTTCTGGTCCATGAACATGGTATATCTTTCTGTTTATTTAGATCTTCTTGAATTATTCCCAGCAGTATTTTTTTAGTTTTTCATGGCAGATCTTATATATCTTACCAAATTTATTCTTAAGAATATTTTCTGAAACTATTGGAAATGGAATTTTAAATGGTTTTATTTTCACTTGTGTGCTTTTTTTTTTTAATGTTTATTATTTTGGGGGGAGAGGGGCAGAGAGAGAGGAAGACACAGAATCCGAAGCTGTCAGCACAGAGCCCAATGTGGGACTCAAACCCATGATGAACTGCGAGACCATGACCTGAGCTGAAGTCAGACACTTAACCAACTGAGCCACCCAGCCACCCATCATTTGTGTGCTTTTAAAATTTTTATTTATTTATTAGATAGAAGAGAGAGTGCATGTGTGAGACAGTGGGGAAGGAACAGAGAAAGGGAGAGAGAGAGGATCTTAAGCAGGCTCCACACCCAGAGCAGAGCCCAAGATGGTACTCAATCCTGTGAAAGGATCATGATCCCAGCCAAAATTGAGTCAGTTGATGAACTGAGCCATCCAGCCACCTCAATTGTGTGCTTTTGAATGCATAAAATTACATTAGTTTTTTTATATTGGTACAAATACCTGTAACTCTGCTAAATTCACCTGTTAGTTCTAGTAGTTATTTTGTAGATTCTTGAATATTCAATTGTGAACATTCAGGTCATCTACAAACATAACCGGCTCGACTGCTTCCTTTCTGATCCTTATGTGTCTTTTTCTTTACTTTCTTTCTTTCTTTCTTTCTTTCTTTCTTTCTTTCTTTCTTTCTTTCTTTCTTTTTTCATTGCATTACTGCATTGGATTTAACATCCAGTACTATGTTGATTCAAAATTGTAAAACCAAAAATTCTTGCCTTGTTGCTGATCTTAGGGAAAAGTTTTTAGTACTTAAACAACAGGTATAAAACTACTTATAGGTTCTTTTGTAGGTGTCTGTTATCTGACTGAGGAAGTTCTCTTCTATTCCTAATTTTCTGAGACTTTTTATCATGCATCAGTGTGACTTTTGCCAAATGGTTTTTCTGCACCTATTGGTTTTTTTCTTCTTTGTTCTGTTAATATAGTGAATTACATTGATCTAAATCAATCTGGCATTCCTGGAGTAAACCCAACTTGATTTGTGACAGTAGATTTTTTGTATCAATTTGACTGGACTTAGGGATGACAAAAGACCTGGTAAAACATTATTTTTGTGTGTGTCTGTGAAGGATTTTCTGGGACAGATTAGCATTTGAACTGATGAACTGAGTCAAGCAGATGGCCCTTCCCACTGTGAGTGAGTGTACATCATCCAATCCACTGAGCCCTGAATGCAACAAAAAAGGGGACATCAGTGCTCCTGGTTCTTAAGCTTTTGGACTCAGATCAAGACTTACACCATCAACCTCCCTAATTCTCAGGCCTTCAGACTCAGATTGAATGATGTCAGTTTTCCTGGTTCTCTGGCTTGCAGAGTGCAGATTGTGGGACTTCTCAGCTTCCATAACCATGAGTCAATTCCTGTAATAAATACCTTCTTGTATATAGCTACATATATCCTATTAGTTCTGTTTCTCTGGAGAACCTTGACTCTTAAACATGGTCATAATGTAATATTATATTTAATATAAAATATATTTCTGAATTGACTTTGTCAGCATTCTGTTAAGAAAGTTCACATAGGATATTTGTCAGTATTTTTATTTCTAATGTTTTTATCAGATTTTGGTATCATAGGATGCTAGTCTCATTAAACAAGCTTTTGGAGAAAGCTTATCTGAGACTGATGTTCCTCAATCCTATCTTAAGATTCCTTAACTATTTGATAGAACTCATCGGCAAAATTACGTGGTTCTAGAGGCTTCTTTGGGTAAAGATTTTAGATAAAATTTCAGCTTCTCCAATAGACATAGGACTATTCAGATTTTCTATTTTATCTTATGTCAGTTTGGGAAAGCTACTTCTCTTAAGTTTTTTTTCTTTTTTAAGTTGTCAAATTTATTGCAAATTTTTCTCTGAAATATTCCTTTTATTCTTTTGTTTGTAGGCTCTTTACTGTTTATTCCCTCTTTAGTTCCTGATCAATTTGTTAATGATTTTTATTATAATCATTATAATACATTATAGAAATTATAGAAATAGCAGTCAGTTATAAGGGGCGGAGAAAATGGAGATGCTGCATAGTTCAGAATGCTGAGGCTTACGGGTGGGCTAAGAGCTGACATGTATTGCTTCCCAGAACATTTTTGCTAGAGTCTCATACAGAGAAACATGTATGGTATATAAAATCATACAACTATTTCACTATTTCACAGCACTTTTTCATTTATCAATCCATGGATAGTAATGCCTGAGCACACAACATATGTGGGGTGGCAGGGGGAGAATTTAACCAAAATATATCATTATAGCATCAAGGTTAGGCAGTGTATCCTAGTGGTTAAGAGCTAAGACTTTGGAAACCAGACAAACTTGTGCTCACATCCTGCTTTCAGTGCCTGCTAGCTGGGGGATTTAGACAATTTACCTTATTTTGGGGTCCATAGGTGGCTCAGTCATTGAGCGTATGATTCTTGATTTGGGCTCAGGTCATGATCTCACTGTTTGTGGGTTCAAGCCCCATGTCAGCCTCTGTGCTGACAGCGTGGAGCCTGCTTGCAATTCTCTTTGTTTCTCTGCCCCTCCCTCATGCTCTCTCTCTCTCTCTCTCTCAATTTCTCTCTCAAAATAAATAAATAAACATTTGAAAAGAAATGCAATTTACCTTATTTTTCCAAGCATCTGATGTTGCTAGGATTAAATAAGATATTACACGTAAAGCATTACATGCAATTATGGAGTCAGTGTGTTCAAAAAATTTTTAGCTATTATTTCGGTTATAACCTGGTCAGATTTAATCTTAGATAACAGGGTGGTTTATTTGTGTGTGTGTTTTTCTCCTGTTGCATTGTCTCAAGATTTTTACTTCCTGTCCTAAACTTTGTAAAATGCTGTTCAGAATTATTTTACCAGTATTGTGGCTGTAAATTATCTCCAGAGAAAGTTTTGACATCAAATGGAGTGTTGTCCTAGATTGATTGATTTCTGTACCATTTTCCTTTGCATAGTTCTTTGGGGATAAAAGGGTATTAGCCAAGACTTTTTCCATGTGTTCTTGAAAATTATCTAAGTCCAAAAAAGACATTAAAATATAACCCCAAGCAAACAGGAAACTGGCTTTTTCTTTTGGGAACTTAGTCAAAAGCCAACTTTTTGTGGTTTATGTGAAGGTTCCTCTAACAAAGTTCAGAAATTCATCTTACATTTTCAGTCTCTTATTTTCCTCTTTTTCTAGGCTACCTGCAAAGACACCACTCCTTCTTTTATGTTACAGAAGCTAACTACAGAGAAATCTGTGCAGACTTTTTTTTTCTAGTGTTTTTTTTTTCCTTCTTCTTACAAAACAAAGCTTTTTGTTTTTTACTTTTCCTTCGGAGTTGAAGACAATCCCATAGAAATACCAGACAGCCACACTGGCTTCAGGCAACTATAAATAATTTCCCTGTCCACAACCAAATACAAGTACCTGGCATGTTGTTTATATAGCCTATTAATCATTACTTAGTCAAGGGAAATGTCAAGCAATGGGCAAGCCTGGACAGAAGATGAGTCTTTTGTAGAGAGTCGCTTTTGGCTTATTATATAACTACCTATATTTTATAGCCATCGCATTTTAGGATAAGACTGTTGAGCTATCCTTTGAAGACATGGTAATTTTTTTCCTATACAAAAGTGACACAGATGGGCAATTTTATTTGGAGGAAAAAGAGAACTTGATGGGCATACACATCTACTCATTTTCCTCATTGCAAGTCCTTTAAATATATACATTTATACATTTTCATATGACTATAACCTGGGTGTGTTTATTGTGTTCTGTTTTTCACTTGCTACTACTTTCTATCTGCATTTCCATGTAGTGATGCTGATTGTACATTTGCCGTCATTGACTAAGGAGCATTCTATCGTGGTAAGATAATTTGGTGTGCTTAACTATTCTGTCATTGAGAATTTGGATGGTTTCTAGTTCACTAGCTACTCTAAAACATATTGGGCAGTAAGGAATTGACCGTCCTCCCTCTTTTTGGAGATTATTTCCAAGTGTATTTTTTTTTTTCAACGTTTTATTTATTTTTGGGACAGAGAGAGACAGAGCATGAACGGGGGAGGGGCAGAGAGAGAGGGAGACACAGAATCGGAAACAGGCTCCAGGCTCTGAGCCATCAGCCCAGAGCCCGACGCGGGGCTCGAACTCACGGACCGCGAGATCGTGACCTGGCTGAAGTCGGACGCTTAACCGACTGCGCCACCCAGGCGCCCCTCCAAGTGTATTATAAACAGTCTTGTGTATCATATTAAAGCTTTTGGGGGGGGGGGTGATCAGAAGGAAAGCTTTATTCTGAGATAATTCTTAGTTATCAAATTTTACTTTAGATATTCGAGTAACTGTACTTTTTATGATCACATTCCATATTTTTTTCTACTTATGAGATATCTTAGAATCATAAAGTCAAAATAAGAACTTTGGAAAAACTTAACCAAAAAAGATTTATTATGCACTTATTATACACTGGGAATTATGTTAATCTAAGCCCTTGCACCTTTTATAAATGAGGAAAATGAGGGGCGCCTGGGTGGCGCAGTCGGTTAAGCGTCCGACTTCAGCCAGGTCACGATCTCGCGGTCCGTGAGTTCGAGCCCCGCATCGGGCTCTGGGCTGATGGCTCAGAGCCTGGAGCCTGTTTCCGATTCTGTGTCTCCCTCTCTCTCTGCCCCTCCCCCATTCATGCTCTGTCTCTCTCTGTCCCAAAAATAAATTAAAAACGTTAAAATAAATAAATAAATAAATAAATAAATGAGGAAAATGAGACCAGAAACGCTGAGATTGAAATGCTAGTACTTTGGTCTTGTATTTGAACTTGACTTGCTGTATTTCAAAAGTTTTACCTGTAATTATGCCATTGTATTGTCTTAGGGCTCCATAAAGTAAAAGGGGATACATTCACTGTCTTTTGTTTCATTTTGTTATGTTTTACAGATCAAATGTGAAAAGCTTATCGAACTGATCCAAAGTCACAGAGTTAATTCTTGGTCAAGCTAGGATATATTTTACTGACTTCTCTCCCATGATTCTGTCCTTAAGACTATGCAAATCTTCCAAAATTAAAAAGATAAGCCAATTCACATATATGGGAATGTAACTTGATGCTACTTTTTATAACTGTATTATAAACCCTTAGTCTTCCCAGTACAGGATCCAATCATTTTCAAATACCAGATCATTAAATACATTATGTCCTAATAGATAAGTGAGCAAAGACTATAATTTAAAAATTCATTTCAAAACGTATTTATTGAATGACTTTTATATGTCAGGTACCCTTCTCAGTGCTAGAGATTCAGTAATAGGCAAAATAGAGTCCCTTCTCTTGTGGCCAATAGATATTGAATTAAAATGTCCAACTTTATTGATGTTCAAATGTATGCGTAATTGTAAACAGTAATTGTGTAGTTTTTATTATTGTTGTATCAAATCAGGTCTTTAAAACTAAAAGAGAAAATGCTCAAGATCTGCAGGTTCGTGTGAAACTAACACTGTCATACAAGCTCCTATAAGAGGAACTGTGATAATAGAATCCCTTTCTGGGAAAGACATTTTGCAATATATAGAGCCTTTGTAATTATACTTTTTGATTCAAAAGTCTCACTTCTGGAAATCTTTCCTAACAGAAGTCCACGCACAAAGATGTTCATTTCGGAGTTATTTATAATAGTTTTTTTTTTTTTTTAAGGGAAGTATAACAATGAAAACAATGAGAACAATATGGACAATAGTGTAAAACATAGGCTTTCATATATAGTAATTATAAACAGTTTGGGTAGAACAAAAAGACTATATAAAATGACCTATTTAGTATAATCTAGAAAGAGAAATGCCAAAATGATAACAAAATTATGGATGCCTTACTTTTCTCCCATGACCTGTTCTGGTACTTTCCAGATTTCGACAGCAAGATTTTGCTACTTTTATAATCAGAAGAAAACTGCAGCACATCTGCCCCCCAAATAACGTGTTGGCCACAGATATATTTGTCTTCGTGGACACACAACACTGAAAATGCCCATGGGAGGCGAGTATCAGAGGATGGATGAGTAATGTGTTTTATTTTTCTCAATTGTTATCTTGTTTTATATTTAACTCCGAATAGCTCCACTTATCTTCCTTGTGCTGCTTACATATCACAGGGTTTCCAAAAGACAATTTAAAAATTAACGTTAGATTAAAATTTCATCCTCTTGCCTTAGAGACTAGATTAGAGCCCACATTTGGTACATATTTGGGGACTCAAAGTCAAGGATCTTGGGGCAACTAGAATCATTCTCTTATTCAGTAAGGGTGGAAATTCAAATTCTGGCAAAAGGGCTCAAGAAAACCTGCTGGAAGGCTCAGGAGGAGATTTCCTCATTCGGCCTCATCTTTCCACAGCTTTTCCATGAGCTGCTCGTGGGTTTATTCCGGACAGAATGCTCAGAGCTTGCCAAGGCAATGTCAGCTCAAGAGTTAAGTCCGCCTGGGCCAGGAGAGTGCCGGGGAGGGATCTAAGGAGCTGGGGGCACGGGAGGGGGTGGGGAATAAGCAGTGAGGGGATTGTGATGCTGACCAGCTGTTCCCAGGGCCTTGAGAGATTTCCGATGACCTGACCCTCCTCTCCTCCAGTCGCTTCTGCTTGTCCTGATGCCAGATGCCATGTGGCTGTTAGGATCAGTGATTTAAGTGGAATGAAACGGTGGAACAAATCTTAGCGACGGATAGAACTCTCACCAAGTATCAATTTGGTGCTGATCCATGCTAAATCCTTAAAGAAAAATCCTCTGTAAGCCACTGTATGTTTAATATTGCCATTTAGTTGGAAAAATTGCTAGGAAAGCCTAGCTCTGAAAGATTTAGATTATATATGTTTATTTCTTTTATTATTAATACATGTGTATATGTGTGCCTGCATTACTTAACAACTACGTTTAGAACAAAATATTACGCCATGCTACGTCATGTTGCGTTACATTATGTGGTACTAAATAACACCTTTAAGGTGAAACTAATTCAGAATGCCCAAGTATTTTCCAAAAGAAAATCTTCAATTCAACTCAGGACCCTGACAATGTACAAAAGCTCTGTGCCTCGCATCGGGTAAGTTCTACTGAAATGTTTGTATTCCATTGAGAATGCTCTGGAAAGTGGGGCAGGGAGCCATGGGACACTGTGCAAAAACTTGGCAAACACTCTGGACCGGCTAACCCACTGCGGAGTTTGAGGAAGACGGTTACTCTCCACCTCTGCGTCTCAGTTTCTGTATCTGTAAGATGAGGGCATTGAATGAGGAGACCTCAAAGTCCCCTCTCAGCAATCTGGCACAGGATTGATGTGCTGAGCTCCCAGGAATCCAGGCATATCCATACTGTTTACCAAAGAAAGGAACTTCAGGACCTAGACTCCACTCTGCCTCCGTTCCAGGCCTCTGAGCATGTGCTGTGATTACGGAAGTGTGTGTGTCCATGACTTCAGGCAGATACACATGTCCCAAGGGATAAGAATAGTAAGACACAAGGGAGGGACAGGAACCAGAGAGAAAAAGATGGTTCTGGCATCGTAGGCAGGGTCAAACCTCATGGGATAGAAACACAGTACTGAGGAAGCAATCCTGAGTGTGACCACTCCCTCTCTGTAGCCAGAGCCAGAAGCCCCTACCCGGGGAGCCCCACCTCTGTCATCTCTTATCAAGGACCACTGAAATGTGCTCTCACTTAAAGCAACCGATCCCTTTTATCCTCCACAACTCTGAAGCGGGGTCAGGATGAGAACAGCCTCCAGGGTGCAGAAGGGACCCTTGAAACCTCAGTGACAAAATACAGGTAGCCTTACAACGCCTACGACAATAGAGTTATTCCTTTGTTTAATCAGCCCTTGTCGGGCATCTTTCTATTGCCAGGAAGGTGTTGGGGACGGAAGCATGAAGAAGACATAGTCCCTGCCCCCAAAGATATACACACATAACCATCAACTGGCTTCTCAATTCTATAAAACTTACAACATGCAGGGTCATCACAGATATGACCATATAGCACCTACAGTGTTGTTTTCTTAGGTCCGTACAAATGCCTCCTGATAATTGCCTTTCAGTCTGAAGGCCACTCTTCTCCACTCTGTTTTGCGATGCCGCATCTGGGTGCCTGCAAACCACCTTTCTGCTCAGCCGGGCGGCCCCATGTGAGGTCCCGCCAACAGGAGGGCTGAGGGCGCCACAAGGTGGAGGGAGGAGGAGAGTTGCTCCTTCCTGTCTGCTCCCTGCTCCTGGGCGGGTCGCCTCAGCCGAGGCAATTCCTTCCCATCACAGAGGCTGAATCTAATCCACACTTTGCAAACACTTAGAACCCACCTTATGGTATCATCCTCAAAGACACCACCACAGGGCTGGCTTCTCAGAGTCTGGGCCCCAGACTCTTAAGCTCAGAGCCGCCAGCAACGGGCAAGGAGCATCCACTCTGCAGAGGCCCAGGTACACCGCATGGCTTTGGCCAGTTCTCTCAATTTCTAAGATTTGCAAATAGTTACAATCTCCGCCCTTTGTTTCCTCAGCCCTGGGGTATAACAGTGCTTCCTATGGTTGCTACCTCCTTGCCACCTTAACAGTTCCCTGTTTAACCTGCTAGTTTCCTAGTGAACAGCTTCTAATAAGGGGTCTGGTGTCTGTCTCCTGATAAGACCCTGACCGAGAAGGCTCCCTGGCTAAACCTGGAGACAGTGTAGAGTCATGGAAAATGGCATGAGCTTTGGAGTTAGCCAGACCTGGATTTGAATTCTGGCTCTTGTAATCTGTGGCTTTTTGACCTGGAACAGCTACCTAATTTCTTCCAGCCTTATTTGCTGGTAATAAAGAGATGGGATTTCCAGCTGTTGGGAGGGTAGCTGCCTTGCTTGGCACAAACGTCCTGCTCGGTGGTTAACAGCCAATATGATCACCAGATTGTTTGCTTCTAAGGCCAAGGCCTAGGTCTTGTACAGTGTATCCTTCCCGGGGGGGGGGGGTACCATAAATGTATTTCTTTAATATATGCTTAATAAGAATCTGTTGCATTGGGGGGGGGTCAGTGCTTAAGATAATTATGGTTCAGTGGAGTAATTAACTTTTAACTTTTCTAACACGAAACCCATTGTGGCAGTCAGATTTTGTCTTGAAGTTATGGTTAAAACTTTTTTTATGTTATTATTTTTTTTAATTTTTTTTTTTAAATGTTTGTGTATTTTTTGAGATAGAGAGAGACGGAGACGGAGTGCAAGCTGGGGAGGAACAGAGAGAGAGGGAGACACAGAATCTGAAGCAGGTTCGAGGCCCTGTATCAGCACAGAGCCCGACGCGGGGCTCAAACTCACAAACCATGAGATCACGACCTGAGCCGAAGTCGGACGCTTAGCCGATGGAGCCACCCAAGCGCCCCTTTATGTTATTATTTTAAAATGAGGAGCCATGAGTTTACCTGGAGGATGAAATAAGAAAATCCATGGCATTCTTCTACCAGCCTGGCAAACCTTCTCGGAGCCTGGATGAGGGGATGTGGGAACCCACCATGTCTTCAGAAAGAAGCCAAACTGGGTGGGTGAGTGACCCGGTTGTGGCTCTTTCCAGCTATACGGCAGACGCCGTTTTATGTTTTGCTTCACAGTACACTCCACGAAGGGAAAAGATTGCCACTGCTTTTATACACCCGGTGACATCTCTCCTGAGTGGTGAATTCAGGACTCTAATGAGCAAGGTCCAAGGGTCCTGGGCCTTCGCTAGTCAACGTGGCTAAAAGTCATTCCACCCAGAGGGGAGAACAAAGCATCTGTTCTTTTTAGCACGACAGAGAGACAGACAGCCAATCTGGGTGACGGCTGTGTACACAGGAGGAGGAGGAGGAAGTCAGCAGTGCTTTCTTGTTTCCTATTTAGGATTATGCAGGGCTGGGCCCGATAAAGGTATTTGTGTCTGAGTCTGGAGGGAATACTGTCCAGCCCGAGACTTTCCCCGTCCAAAAGACCTGAATGGGGATGTGCAAGAACTCGGTTCATTCCAGAACCTTTCCTACCCACAAAAGCCTAAAACCTTCTACGAGGAGAAAGACAGCTCCATGAGATCCAAAGCCATTCATTTCTTCAACAGACCACGGACCTTACAGCTAAGCAGGGAGGAAGGTTTGAGAGAGTCAGAGCTCACCGTCATCTTGAGATGGCTTTCCTAGCCTCAAAGTAGCTGTTTGTTTCTCTGTGGAAGGGCGGTGACTTCTACACACAGGAAAAGAGACCAGCAGTTTGCAGGTGGAGCCAGAGAACCAATCATTCTGTTTTCAGAAGACTTTTCTTGTCTCCATACCTGCTTGTTTGAGGGGCCTCCCAGGAGCCTTTTCTGAACATGCTCCCTTTTCAACCAGGCAAGGACTTCTGGCAGGCATCATAACGAACACCGAGGCCCATTTTGGACTGTGTGCAGGCCCTATGTCTAAGGAGGGTAGAAGGGAAAAGAGAGAGGCAGAGAGAGAGAGAGAGAGAGAGGGAGAGAGAGATAGGAGGGTGGGGGGAATCATTCAGAAACAAAAGTGCTATCAGGCTGTGAGAGCCAGCCCTTTGTAGAGACATTGCTACCACATAGGCTAAGATTATTTTTTTCTGAAATTAATTAAATTTTCTTAAATGATTTCTTAATTAATCATCCCCCAGATTCAAGGTGAAGTACTTGAATTATCTGCAGAAAGCACGTGGGAGAATAAATCTTGGTTACCTGAGAGGAGAAAAAGCTTTGAACCCACCTCAGGTCTCTAAGATTCATTAGGTTGGGAGTGTTGGTCACCTTTGCTATGCTGATTAGGTGCAAGCCTGAGGTTTGCGCTCTGGCAGACTCTGGGCCAGTGGTGATTCACTAGGACCCCAGGCAGAGGTGGCCTCTTTAAATGAGCCAGGGCCAGGGTGTGAGGTGGCAGCCTGGGGAGGCCACATACCAGCCTAGATTCAAGGCAAGTGTCTCCAGGGGGAACGAGAGAGAACATCTAGCTAATGACTATGCCTCAGGCAAGTTCAAGGACAGCTGGTTGAAGGCTGGGCAAGGCACGGTGTCCCGGGTGCCCTTTCAATTGAGACTTCATGTCCTCGATCTCTGTGTTGTCCAAGCCCAGGCAGTCCTCTGCTGGGCGTGAGTTATCTCAGGACACTCAATCTGTGCTTCTTCGCCCAGCCATTTCGTTACCTTGTGGTTTCTTTCTCTCCTTGGTTTTCAGCCACACTTATTTTGACAAAAATGTTAACTCTTTCTTATCTGACATAAGGTATGAAGGGTATGCCTGCATCTTAGCTAGGAAAAAGAAAAAGAAAGAAAGCATTTATGGCCTAAGCATGACGAATGTATCATCCAACTTCTTTATTCTCTGTCCTTGGTGGGCGGGTCATACAGGCTTAGGAGCCAGCCGTTGGGTCCCAATTTCTTCTTTGTTAATAGCTGTGTGACCTTAGGCAAGTTAACCTCTCCGAGCCCCTATTTCCTCCTCTATTAGATGAGGATATCAATCCCATCCAACTCACAGGATTAAATGATAATAAGGATCAAGTAAGTTAGGATTGTGGTAGACACCACTCCATGTCTACCTAAATACCTATTTCCTCTTTCTTCTCTAGGCATGGAGTTTTCCCTGGGCACATGGCAGCCTGGAATAAAGAGTATGTTTCTACGGATCCCTGGGGCTAGGTGCTCCATTCAACTGACTTCTGGCCAAGGAGTTCCACATGGAAAAGTGGTGGTCAACTTCTAGGGAAGGTCCTTAAATTGGAAAAGAAATGCCTTCTCACCCACTTCTTTCTCTTGCTGGTTAGAATGTGGAAGTGATGGTGAGAGCTCAAGCAGTTCTCTTGGCACCAGGAGGCAGCACACTAAAGACGGTGGAAAAGCAACAGGAAAGAAACCTGGACTCTTGTGAAGTTTGAGAAAACCACTATACGGCCCTTAAACTGCCTATCTCTGGGTTCGTTACAAGAGAAAGGAATGAACTAACCTTTGAGGGAGTTTTCAGTTACTCATTAGTGAACTTAAATCTACCTAAGTCTAGGGGCGCCTGGGTGGCTCAGTCGGTTGAGCGTACGACTCCGGCTCAGGTCATGATCTCGCAGTTCGTGAGTTCGAGCCCCTCGTCGGGCTCTGTGCTGACAGCTCAGAGCCTGGAGCCTGCTTCAGATTCTGGGTCTTCCTCTCTCTCTCTGCCCTTCCCCTGCTCACACTCTGTTGATCTCTGTCTCAAAAAAATAAATAAACATTTAAAAAAAACTCGAACTGAGTCTGTGCGACATGCAGAGCGCTTAGCACAGTGTAGGTAAAATCTTACCATTTTTCTGCTTTAAGGAAATACATATCAAAGATCTCAAAAACACAGACATAAAACAGAAGGACCAAGAGGGCCGAAAAGGGAATATTGGCTCACCCCTTCCTGGCCTTGGTGCCACTCTGGAGCTGTGTGAGTGGGACAAGAAATACAGCCTTTTCTAGGCAGAGGCTATGGGCCACTAGGGCAAGAGGGATCACCTAGCCTCCTGGCCTCAACTTGCTCTCCCTGCTAAGCCTCTCCTGCAAGCAGCAATGGGATCTGAAGAAGAAAAAGGAGAAAAATAGCCCCTGAGAAGCACGCAAACTTTGAAAGTTAATAGACCTGGGTTGGTCTCCTGGCTTCTCCTCCATTAGCTGTGTGACTTTGGGCTACTTATGACCTCTCTGAGCCCCAGTCTTCTCCTGTTACAATGGAAGATGGGCTAACACTGGCCCCGCAGTGCTGTTGTAAGACTCAAAGAAAATATTAGTCAAGGTCTGAATACAGTGCCTGTCATAAGGTAAGAATTTGGTAAATGCTTAGAAACGAAACGTGAACTTCATCTTGTACCATCCCCGGCCCTGGCCCCAGGCTTCCTCCAGACCCATTTACTAACTGCCCCCGGCAGAGATTGTCTTTTCCCCATGCTGTGCCTGTGCTTACTCTGTGGAGGCCCACAGCCCCCCTCTGGCTCTCCCTCTCTTTTGCAACTTTTCAGGGCAGTTCTAGGCCTTCCTTGACTTCCAGCTCTGGGTAATCTCTCTGCCTCTCCTCTGAACGGTACCAGCATTTGATGGCCAACCACTCAACATTTACTGCCTTGTTTTGGTATTTAATTTTGAAGTGCTCCTCTCATTCTGCCAGCCTCGCCATATGCCCTTCAAGGATGTGGATCATGCCTTTTCCAAACTTCGTGTCCCTTCAGCCCTTAAGTCAGTACCAAGTGCAGACTTCAGTGAATACTTGCTGAACGAGGAAACCAAATCCAATTATCGAGAACCCTCTAATTTGTTTTTCAGAATATTTTTTGAACCTATGTGCCTACTGCTTTTCTATGTTCCTCAAAGCACTTTGATGATGGTGTCTTCCTGTAATGTTATCAGGAGCTCAGTTAACTCTGCACAGCAATCAAACTTAGGTCTGACCACACAGATTGCTTTGCCGACCTTGATCAGTCATTGGGCATAAAGGGAGAGGACTTCATTTAGGAGAAATCCATTACTCCAACCAAAATAACCAATCAAAAATGTTTCATGGGTGGTGAGTCAATACCACTATTTGGAATTTAATTTGTCTTTTGAAAGAGGGATATTGTAAGATAATCCAACACTATTATTTTGAATATGAGAATGCATTTGTCTTTTTTTTTGTTTTTCGTTTTGCTTTTTTTTTAAATTCTCATTATTTAGACTTGTTTATTATAAAATAAGATTTTAAAAATCATGCAAAACAATAAAGAATTTAAGGAGAATATACTTGTCACCACCACCCAGGTAAAAAAACAAAAACAAAAACAAAAAAACTCACCCCCCGGCCCCCTGTGTAACTTTTCACAAACCCAACTCCCTCTTATCCTCCCAAATTAATCACTATTCTAACTTTTATATTAATAACTTTTTTTCATTACTTTATAGTTTTCACCTCTTAGCTGAATCACTAGATTTTTACAGTTTAGTCATATATCTCTCACTTTTGTGGATGTTTTCTTAATAAGTTGGTCTAATATATCAGCTTTAACTTTATTTTTGTGTGTGTGTCTCAAGTTTATAATTCTTTTTTAAATTTAATTTATTTTTTTAAGTTACACCCAAATTAGTTAGCACATAGTGCAACAATGATTTCAAGAGTAGATTCCTTAATGCCCCTACCCATTTAGCTCCTCCCCGCCTCCCACAACCCATTCAGTAACCCTCTGTTTGTTCTCTATATTTAAGAGTCTCTTATGTTTTGTCCCCCTCCCTGTTTTTATATTATTTTTGCTTCCCTTCCCTTATGTTCAACCGCTTTGTATCTTAAAGTCCTCATATGAGTGAAGTCATATGATATTTGTCTTTCTCTGACTAATTTCGCTTAGCATAATACCCTCCAGTTCCATCCACGTAGTTGCAAATGGCAAGATTTCTTTGATTGCCGAGTAATACTCCATTGTATATATATCCCACATCTTCTTTATCCATTCATCCATCGACGGACATCTGGGCTCTTTCCATACTTTGGCTATTGTCGATAGTGTTGCTATAAACATGGGGGTGCATGTGTCCCCGGAACAGCACACCTGTATCCCTTGGATAAATGCCTAGTAGTGCAATTTCTGGGTCATAGAGTAGTTCTGTTTTTAATTTTTTTGAGGAACCTCCAAAAATTTTTTGGAGGTTTTCTGGAGAGTGGCTGTACCAGTTTGCATTCCCAGCATTTGTCTTTTTCAACAGATATGTTGGACTTGTTTTATGTACTTGTGCTTAATTTGCCTGCTGCCCCCCCCCCCCCCCCCCCACTGCCGACCATGCCTCCAGGAAATGAACACGACAGCAATAGCACTGATTTGGTAGCCTCTAGAGTGGATGTTCTCCCCAGGGGAGGATGCACTGCCTTCCTCCAAGCAAGCTAGAAAAGTCCACAGGGGTGAGGTCATTCTAGCTGAGTAGCAGGTCAAAACAGGTCAAAAATACCCGAAAATTCTAGTGCCATCGCTGCTGCTTTTCAGTAGGTAATTTGAAAGCATCACTTGGGGATGCTTCTAAAAATATAAATTCCCTGGTTTCTAACCCCACTCCCTACTCCCAGTGATTCAGTAGGTCTATGGTAGGACCCAGGAATCTGCATTCTTACCAAAACCTCAAGTGATTTTGATGCAGAAGGCGGGCACACAGACTACACTTGAGAGACACGGCTTTAAAGGAAAGATGCGTCATTTTTATGGGATCCAGGAATACCTTCCCTCTTGCAGTCTCTCTACTTTAGATGTGGCAATAATAAAGTAATAAGGATTAATAGTGTGAGTTAATATGTAGACAGAGCAATCATGTGAGGATAATTTTGGAGAGATGGGTGGCCGGCCCTTCTAAGAGAACTCACACTAAAGGGTAGGTCAAAGTGCTTTTTGCGGGGGGTAGGGGCAGGTCCTGGTAGTGCTCCCAAACTGTGGAAGAGAGAAGTACAGTGGCCACCAGCTGTTCTGGGAGAGTGAGTCATCCGCCTATGTGGCAGAAACCACGGCTAGTGGAATGACTCCCTGGGCTGTGGGGCCCTGGGGGAGGTGATGTCTGTGGTTGGAGAGCACAGTGCATTCCAGAGGGGAACCAGACCTCCTGCACAGATGCCAATCTGTGCTGTCAGTCACCTTGGCAGCGATGAAGGAGGGAGAGGGAGGGGCGCAGGAACGGTCTCAGCAAGACCACAGAGGCACTATTTAGTCACTGGTATTAAAAGCCCTGTGTTCACTGTCCCTGGGCTCACCCTTGCCTCCTCCTTTTCCTCACCCCTAAATCCAATTACTAAATCTGGTCTGCTTCATGCTTTAATGTCATCTACCTGGCCCCTTTGCCACTGCCTTTGTCGCCATACCCCTTCTGCATATTCCCACCGCCATGACCCGAGCTCGAGCTCCCCATCACTTCTCCCTTGGACCCCTTGTCCTGCCCTCCGGTCCCCCATCTCTGATCCATCCCACAGACAGCCACCACCCCCTTGTCTCCAAACCCAGAAATCCAAGCACATCATCCCCTTACTTAAAATCCACAGCTTCCCACAGCTCAGTGGTTCTTAGACCCCAGCGCACATCAGAACCACCTGGAGGGCTTGTTAGAACACAGTAAGGGGCCTCCTCTGGAATGTTCCTCACCCTTCCGCAGGTCCCTCTTCCCCCCCTCCCACCCCACCAAAAGTCCTGACCCTGCAGGTCTCTGTGAAGCCTTCTCCATCTCCTCTCCCTCATCCTGACCTCCCCTCCACCACCACCGCATCATTATCATCCGCAACACGCACTGAGTGCTTACTATGGTTCAGCTCAGTGAATCCTCTCAGGGAAAAAAAAAACACACACACACACACACAAAACATGCCATGGTTATCATTATTCTTCCCATAGTAGAAAGATATTGAAACTGAAGCTCCGATAGATTCAGAAACTTGACCCAGCCACACAGCTCATCAATGCTGGAGCCGGGATTCAGTCCCAGCAGCTTGAGTCCCAACCCCTGCGAGTACTGACTCCTGCAGGTGGATTGAAACTGTCTCTGTTCCATTTTCTCAGAGCACTCTTTCGGTCACAGACATGCGTAAACACACATACAAGGAAATGTGAGGATTCGTGCTAGACTGCGAGTTATCCAAGGAAGGATCTTCACCTTTGTTTCCTATGCCTGGCATAGTGGGTTCTCAATCAAGAGTGATTAAATAAATGAATTACTGGGGCACGTGGGTGGTTCAGTCGGTTGAGCATCCAACTCTTGACTTTGGCTCAGGTCATGATCTCACGGTTCCTGGGTTTGAGCCCCAGGTCGGAATCTCCGCTGACGGCGTGGAGCCTGCTTGGGATTCTCTTTCCCTCCCTCTCTGTCTGCCCCTCCCCTGCTCACTCTCTCTCAAAATAAATAAATAAACTTTAGTACACAAACAAACAAACAAATAAATATATAAATTACTTGAATGAGGGTGCTTGCAAATGTAGATTCCCTGATTGACCATGAGAAGTAAGAAACATTCTAGAAGATTATGTACATTCCTTATACTATACCAAGTTAACATACAGGCATCATTTTATATTGAGGATACATAGGTATCATTATGATGAGAACTATAAATGAGGCATGGGTATCACTTCATATTAGGGGAAACCTGGACAAGAATGGAGACCCAAAGAACTTCAGTAGCCTATACCCTCAGTGGGCCGCCATTTTGTCCATTTTCATTTCGGTTGCCCTAATTACACCTTTTTAAACTTATTCACAACGAAGGGAGTTTTTATGTTCAGAACAACATGCAGGCAGAGATGCCCACATGGTAGTTTTACAGGAAATTTTGTTTATTTTTTCTACTGCTCTAGAAAGATACCTTAGGAAGTCCACATTTGAAACCAAGAGAAAGAAAAAAATACAGAAGCAAGTGCATTAGAGTACAAATTTCACGTGCATTTGTAACCAAGACCAAAACAATGTTTTCTGTAAATAACCCCCATTCACAACAGAAAATCAATTATCTTCTATATATACAAATCCAAAGCGGAGGCAAGCGTCGACTTTTGCTTCTTCTATCTTTCACTGGAAAGGAGATTGTTGCCAGCCAACCCTCAGGGTATCTCCCCTGCTGCAACTTTTCTCTCCCAGGTTAAGAAATTATAGTTTGGGTCCAGAAAGGCAAAAAGAGAGGATGCTACACCCCAGAAGAAAAGCAGCCTGTCAGCATGCAGAGCTATTCCAGAAGGCGTGCAGGCCTCAGAACTCACTCCCAACCTCACTCTGGGCTTAGGGTCATGCAATGCCAAAGGTATTTGTTTTTTTTTTTTCCATCTGACTTCAAGGCCCTTGTCAAAATGTACAATAAGTTAACAGGCTCTGTCGAAGCGAGTGCCTTGTAAAGGCACCTGAAAACCAAGCCAGCCACCTGCACTGTTTTGGAAGGCAGAAATATCGTGAAAATAAAAAAAAAATAAAAAAAAAAAAAAAAAGGCACACATCTCCCCCCTCTGCAATGTACGTTCTAATTCTCTTGCCATGAACCCTACAAATTCCTGTCCTCTCAGGACCCAGGACAACCCATCGTCTGGGCCTCTGTTTTCTCCCCTGACACAGAGACAAAGCTTCAAGGGCCTTCTCTGACTTGCAGAGGCCTAGAGCTGGGGGGCCTTCCTCAGTGACAATGTGGAGACCAAGTTTACTCCCTTTGACCCTGTAGGCATAGAGGTGACTAATTTCTACAACATCCTGAGGCTGATTTTTCCCACCCCACGAATCAGTAAGTACAAACCTTGCAGAGAAGGCTGGAGTTCTAAGCATTCGGGCTTTGGGGGGGCGGGGGGGGGGTAGTGGGGAAGGGGGGCTTTTCCAACCCAGGCCTGTTAAGGACACATGATCTCAGACATTTCCTGCCTGAGCCCCAGTGGCTTCCCTCCTCTTACACACATGCTCCCCCTAATGTCTGTCACTGACAATGCACCCCCTGGGTACAAGAGAAGCAGGAACACCCTGGCCTGGCCCTGGAAATAGCCATGTTGTAAGACCGCCCAGGAGCTGCCAAAAAATGAAATAGCAGAGCCTTAAGAACTGTTCCATTGCTCTGCTGAAGGGCCTAAGTGAAGTCGTTGTTTTTGTTTTGTTTTGTTTTACATTTCAGAAATAAACTCTGTAATTAAAATTGAATAAATCCTTCAGAATAGAATTTTGCCAGAGAAATCAAAGTTCTGCTTTCCCCTAAGAGTTAAGCAAGCGACAGGAACTTTAAATTTGGATTCAGAAGCAGGGAGTCAGATTCAGGTTCTTGCTCCTATATTTGATGAGTGACCTTGAACATTTTAACCCTTTTAAGCCTCAGTTTTCTTCAGCTCTAATTCAGGCATAATGATATTGCTTATCCCCTCGTGCTGTTGTAGAAAGTAAATGAAAGGAGCTGAACATGTGAGAAAAGTGTTTTATAACACAGAAATTTAATGCGAGCTATTATTTCTTTCCCTTCCAATCCAACGCACCCATAGACACATACCCCTTTTCCAAACATCTAAGTGGAAATGGTAGTCCTGGCGACCTAACGGCCCCCAACTCTGAAAAAAAGGAAGTCGGGCAAGGAATACTCAGTCACAAACAGGAAGTAACAGAAATGCCACCAGAAAAATTGGCACAGGCCAAATTAAAAACAAAACAAAACTAAACAGTCCTGGGTTAAGTTTTAAAGACCAAGTTAGATTTAGTTAATGATTTCAGGTGTTGCCAGCCTGGCTCAACCCCTCAAAAGAGGGGGTTTAGAGATGATTAGGTAATTCTCTCGACCTCCACTTGACCTCACAAGTGGGAATTCGCACTGGGCATTTTAGGATATCTGCAGTTGGTAGGTTCCTGCCTTTTTAAATGTAGGTCTCTCCTCCCTTTCCCCTGTGGCAATAGGAGGGGCCCAGCTTGGGGCCCCGAGGAGCTGGGTCTCCGCCTTCCCCACGCCTCCTCCTCCTCCTCCTCCTCCTCCTCCTCCTCCTCCGGGAGCCGCCCTGCAGCTCCGCTCAGATTACCGCCTCCCTTCCTGGCTTCCAGAACTTGCCACATTGTAGGTTGGCTTCTTGAGGGAATGTGAGAAAAGCACTCCAGTGATGACCTGGCATAAAGAGGTTTCACGGTTCTGGGGATTATGTCACCCTTTCCTTCCAAATTTTTGTTAAAAGGAGACAAAATCCTGGATATCTTTCTAGGGGGGCAAAAAAAAAAAAAAAAAAACCCTACAGGGAAACCTATCAACGTGTCAGGACACATTGTATTCTTTATTTTCTTGTTTTTCCTGTCTCACTCTTGAAACCTCTTCCAGGTGGGGCGCCTGGGTGGCTCAGTCGGTTAAGCGTCCGACTTTGGTTCAGGTCATGATCTCTCACTCCGTGAGTTCGAGCCCCGGGTCGGGCTCTGGGCTGACAGCTCAGAGCCTGGAGCCTGTTTCAGATTCTGTGTCTCCCTCTCTCTCTGCCCCTCCCCCGTTCATGCTCTGTCTCTCTCTGTCTCAAAAATAAATAAATGTTTAAAACAAAAAAAAGAAAGAAACCTCTTCCAGGAATCTTACCACCTTCCTCACCTCTTCCTTAATGTTGTGTTCTTAGGATAGGGAAGTGAGAGGATTAGAAGCCTAAACATTTTAAGCTATCGCTGAGCATTCTTACTACTTCCTACTCGTCATTTGTTCACAGGACCAGAGTTCCTTTTCTGGCCCAGATGAAGCGACTACTTTATGTCTCCCTTTGCCTCCACCTTTTTTTTTTTTTAATATAATTTCTTTTAAGTTTATGTATTTTGAGAAAGATAGAGGGAGGGGTGGAGAGAGAATCCCACGCTGTCAGCACAGAGCCGGACGCAGGGCTCGATCTCATGAACCGCGAGATCATGACCTGAGCTGAAATCAAGAGTAGGACGCTTAACCAACTGAGCCACCCAGGCAGCCCTCCCTCTTATTTATTTATTTTTTTTTTTTCAACGTTTATTTATTTTTGGGACAGAGAGAGACAGAGCATGAACGGGGGAGGGGCAGAGAGAGAGGGAGACACAGAATCGGAAACAGGCTCCAGGCTCCGAGCCATCAGCCCAGAGCCCGACGCGGGGCTCGAACCCACGGACCGCGAGATCGTGACCTGGCTGAAGTCGGACGCTTAACCGACTGCGCCACCCAGGCGCCCCCCTCCCTCTTATTTATGAAACAGCCCCTCCAACTCTTAACAAATTCCTTGGTGGGAGTGAGAGCCAGAAAAAAAAAAAAAACCCTCATCCATCCTTTGAGTGACTCCAGTCTTTGGACAGTGCCATAGAGACACGCACGAATATTGGAAAATTTGTACCAGGTCTCTTTTTGGGCTTTGTAGGTTTTGCAGTGGCTTTACTTGTACGTGGTCGAGTGGATACTATACTGTCAAGATGAGGGTGATGGTGCTTTCAGAGTATTTTCACCTGGGAGCCACGCAAAAACCTAAGAGCTCCGAGAAGGGGTGGAATTAAGCTGGAGTTGCATATAAAGAGTTGAGGAACAGAAAGGTTAAGTGATTCGCCCAAGGCCACTCAGGTTTCCTATGAAGTCCAAGCTATGAGGTCAAAGTCTTCCAAATCCTACTCTCGCATTTAATGCCCATTCTGGCACTATCACCAACATGTTCTACAGGTTCTCACTTATGCCAAACAAAAACAGACTGTCACCATTTTAAAATATGGGGTAAGGCAAGCACTTAAAGGAAGATCATGTTTAACAAACTACATAGGGTATATTTCAGAAACAAAAGTGGGGCTCTGGGGGCCTTTTCAGTAGTGCCTTTTTTAAATTAAAAATTTATTTTTAATGGGTAATTCATGCATAAGACCCAAAAGTCAGAATTCTTATTGAATCATTATATTGTACACCTGAAACTGATACAACACCGTATGGTAATTATATCTCAATGAAAAAACGTTTTCTACAAAGAGCAAAAGTCAGGGGCGCCTGGCTGGCTCAGCTGGTTAAGTGTCCGACTTTGGCTCAGGTCGTGATCTTGCGGTTCAGATCATCAGGCTCTGTGCTGATGGCTCAGAGCCTGGAGCCTGCTTCAGGTTCTGTGTCTCCTCTCTCTGCCCCTCTCCCACTCATGCTCTCTCTTTCTCTCTCAAAAATAAACACTTAAAATTTAAAAAAAATAAATGAACAAAATAACAAGAACAAAAGTCAGAATTCCAAAGCACAGTATACCTGAGATGTCACTACCTCCTGCCCCTTCATCCCTCTTCTCCACTTCCTTCTCTCCTTTGTTGGTGATCATTCCTATTTTATCTTCTCACCTATGTTTCCTTATGAAAATACAAATAAATGCAAGTGTGTATTCATGTTATTTTCAACACAATCTCCAAGTAAGGTTCTTCCACCAAAGGCACTTTCACATCTTTTCCATTGTCACCAGGCACTGAAGACCGAAGGAGGTCAAACCCAGGTCACTCCCAGGAGAGGAAGACCAGGGACCATCTGTGAGTAGAAACACCAGGCTGAAACATGAGTAATGGACAGTCCGGCGTAGGTCAGACCACCTGGGCCACAGCTTCTCTGGACTGAGGGAAGGACTCCAGTCAGACCAACAAATGTAGACTGTCTCCCCAGCCCCACTGGTCATGGGCTTACAATGGTTCTTCATGAGGAGGGACTGGAGACAGAGCTGAGACCCCCAAGATTCTCCACACCATTGGTCAGACAGGCCCTGAGGAGACAGCTGAGGGGTACATCACAGAATTATTTATTGTTGCTTGTATTGATTTGCTACGGTCGCCATAATGAAGTACCACAGACTGGGTGGCTTAAACAACAGAAAGGAATTGTCTCACAGTCCTGGAGGCCAGAAGTCTGGGATCAAGGTGTCTGTAGCATTGCTTTCTTCTGCAGACTGTGAGGGAGGGATCTGTTCCAGGCCCCTCTCTTCTTGGCTTGTGGGTGGCCATCTTCTCCGTCTCTTCATGTTGTCTTTCTTCCTTCGTATGTCTGTCTGTGTCCAAATTTCACTTTCTGTAAGGACGCCAGTCATACTGGATTAGGGCCGACCCGAACAACCTCATTTACACTCGATTACCTTTTCAGGGGTGCCAGGGTGACTCAGTCGGTTAAGTGAAGGATTCTTGATTTCAGCTCAGATCATAATCTCATGGCTTGTGAGTTCAAGTCCCGCATCAGGATCCATGCTGACAATGTGGAACCTGCTTGGGATTCTCTCTCTCTGCCCCTATCATACTTATGCTCTGTCTCTGTCTCTGTCTCTCTGTCTCTCTCAAAAGTAAATAAATAAACATGTAAAATAAAATTAGAGAAATAAACTTGATTACCTTTGTAAAACCCTATGTGCAAATACGGTCACATTCTGAGGAATTGGGGATTAGCACCCCAATATATCTTTTTAAGTTTAAAGAATTTATTTAAATTAAAGCTTGCCCCTTATGGTCAGCGTTAATAGTAACACACAATTTGGGTGTTTGGGGTTTTTTTAGCCTTTTAAATGAAAATATCAAAAGCAAGATTTTATTTATATATTGAGCATCGCACCACTTACTGCTTATTAATAAAGATTTCTGATGTTGAACATGAACAACTTGAAAAAGCATAGTCTACATTTTTTTATTCTCATGGTGTTTACCTGGGACCATAAAGTTTTAGAGAAGATTGTTCTCTTTTTTTTTCCCCTCTTATTTTTTTGGTAGTAAAATACACATACTATAAAAGTTACCGTCTTAACCGTTTTTAAGTGTCGATTCGGTGGTATTAAATACATTCATCTTATTGTACAACCATAACCTCCTTGCATTTCCAGAACTTTCCATTTTGTAAAACTGAAACTCTATACCCCCTAGACCTCTATACCTTCCTTCCCCCAGCCCTGGTGACCAGCATTCTACTACTGCTCTAAGTACCTCACATAAATGGAATCATACACTATTTATCTTTTGTTACTGGCTTATTTCACTTAGCATAATATCCTAAAATTTCATCCATATTGGAGCATATTGCTGAACATGTTGAATAATATTTTTTAAGGCTGAATAATATTCTACTGTGTGTGTGTGTGCGTGTGTGTGTGTGCACTACACTTTGCTTATCCTTTTTCCTGCTGATGGACTCTTGGGTTGTTTCCATGTTTTAAACATTGTAAATAATACTGCAATGAACCTAGGTGCTCAAATATCTCTTTAAGACCCTGCTTTCAATTATTTTGGGTATATACCCAGAAGTAAAATTGCTGGCCCATATGGTAATTCTATTTTTAAATTTTTGAAACTATTTTAGCAACAGCTGTACCATTTCACATTCCCACCAAGAGTGCATAAGAGTTCCAATTTCCCCACATCTTCACCAACACATTATTTTCTTTCTTTCTTTCTTTCTTTCTTTCTTTCTTTCTTGCTGATAGCAGCTGTCTTGATGAGTGTGAGGTAGTCTCACCGAGTTTTCATTTGAATTTCCCTGATGATGAGTGATGAGCATCTTTTCACATGCTTATTATCCAATTGTATATCTTCTTTGGAGAAATGTCTATTCAAGTCTTTTGCCCATTTTTGAATTGGTCGTTTGTTTTTGTTGTTGTTGTTAAGTTTTAGGAGTTTGCTATATGTTCTGGATATAAAGCCCTTATCAGATTCCAACTTACCTTTTTTGTGGGACACAATTCAGTGTGTAGCATTATTTTTCAGATGTACAAGTGTCCTCTCCATTTCCAGAAGTGCTGGGGCCTCACATTCCCATTCCCCAATTGAGAACAAAGCCATACAGAGGAAGTGTTGCATTGCTTGGGCATACTATGGAAAGTGGGAGGCAGTTTGAAACCCCCCGCTTCATAATACGTTGCACATATACTTTATGTATACTAAGTCTAACATGGCTCTCATTATGGAGAATGGATTCTGTTATTTTCAACAAGTCTTTGTCTTTTTAAAGTCCAAGGCAGAAAAAAATTTCTCCAACTATTGTGCTACAGACCAAACTCCCTCACCACCCTCTCCCCGCTCAGAGACACACCTGACTACTGATGCTGAGACCCCGACACTCAAATGACACAAAATCACATGCTCCTTTTACTCAGAGGCAGATTTTTCCTCTACCTACACTTCGGAAGATACACTAAAGTAAAAGTTTTATCACTAGAGCTGGGCTTTGGGTGTTGTGGTTGTTAATCATTTCACCTTTGTTTCAGTTAAGTCTGGCCTGACATCTTTGCTGAAACACTGTGACAAACACTTTGGACCCAGGACTTGGCACGACCGGGTGTGGCTTGGCCCACCCCTTGTCAGGCAGGTGAAAACAGCCAAGCTCAGTTCAAACATGCTCGAGGGATTCAGCACCTGGAAATCCCCACAAAGCTAATTCTATTCCAGATCTTTCTCAATACCCAGAGGAGGGAGCACAAGGGCTATTTGTCTTTACAAGTTTCCCAGCCTGCAGTTTTATAGTTTGGGAGGTTGGGGTGGGGAATGGTGTGGGGGAGTGGGGGGAGAGGAAAGGGATGGGTAGGAATGCGTATTTATTAGCTTGGGGTCTCAAGGCAGGAAGTAGATCTGATGCCTTAGGGGAGCCCAGTGACTAAATGTCATGCTCTGTGTTCTGAGGGATGATAACAGGAACTAGATGAACCCCAGGCCCTGGGTGCCTACATCAACCCCCCGGCAAGCTCAGACCAAGGGCCTATTTTCCACAGGGCTATTACCTTCGTGATTCTGGCCTCTTGTTGCTTCTCATTATTCTTATTTTCCACATTTCTTGGGTTCCATCCTTGTTTTGCATGTTTCTTGGGCTCCATCCAATGCTGAGTAATGATTCAGAGCCAGAAGCTTTGAGGTGTTAGCTGCCACTCCACAGAGGAGGGTAACTAGGAGCTCCAGGCACCAAACAATGGGCCCCCACCTGACCCACGGCCTCATGGCTCAAGGCACCTCTAATGAGGAGTTGGGCGTAGCCAGTGCAGAGCAATGTTTTCTTCGACAAGACTAGGGAGAAGCCAGGATATTCCTAACTGAACTTCCATCACTGGTCTTTCTGGGGAAGTTCTCCTACTGCACACGCAAAATGTGACCCTCCGTAGGCCATTGCTCTTCCTCCTCTCTTCTCCCTGGTCCATCCCATCCCAGGTTCATCTCTGGAAGAGTCTTAGCCCCAGATTGCCTTAGCGTGAAGGAGAGACCCGAAATCAGGAAGGGCGTAACACGGTGTTTCCTCTTGTGTGACTCTGGTCTGTGCCACACCCACCGGACACAGTGCTGGCCTGAGCTCCTGGTGGTGGACCCCAGAGCCGGTGTGGGAATTCAGCAGGTCCGAAAACAGGCCTTAAGGGAGGTGCCAGGCACACGACTGAGCTCTCAAAGCGCATTGTGCAAAATGATGGCAAATGATAAAGACGGTAACGACAGCCAACAAGTGCCCAGCGCCGTCTGTGTGCCAAGCGTTGTTCAACTTAGTCCTCACAATGATCCCATGAGGCAGGTACTATCACTGTTTCCATTTTACCAGTGAGGAAACTGCCACAGAGAGGTCCTAGATTGGACAGTTAATACAAAAGCAGAGCCAACCAGGACTTCAACCCCCAGCAGTCCAGCTCTGGACTTGCACTCTTTTTTTTTTTAAGATTATTTATTTATTTTGAGAGAGAGAGAGAGGGAGGAGGGAGAGAAAGAATCCCAAGCAGCCTCCACACTGTCAGCACAGATCCTGATGTGGGGCTTGATCTTACGACCCTGAGACCATGACCTGAGCCAAGATCAAGAGTCTGAGGCTTAACCGACTGAGCCACCCAGGAGCCCGTGGAGTTAGCACTCTTAATTACCATGGCTTGCCCACACTGCCAGAAGGACACAGAGCCGAGACAGGATGGGCACCTCCCTTTCTGCCCGTCACTACGCCCTCCCCGAGTAGGAGTGTGGAGGTTGAGGAGGTGGAGTGAGGATGTAACTGCATCCTTACTCATCCTTCTCCATCCCAAGTTTCTGCCTGCGTCCTGAAGCTTTGAGCTCTTGTTCCAGGTGACAGGAAGCTACCAGAAACAGAGCCAGAGAGTGAGTGGGCAGGTGAGGAAATCAGAAACCTCCACCTGCCAATTCAGGAATCCGTCCAACATGCCTCATGGAACTGACACCTGGCCACCCAGGTAAAGTGTCCAGATGCCCCGGGCAAAGGGAAGTGAACACAAGAGGAAGTTAGAGTTTCCAGAAAGGTGAACAAGGAGGAGTAGAGAAAATAAAGAGGGCCAAGATGTGATAGAAATAGGCTGGAATCAGATGCTCTCTCAATTGGAAGGAACCATAGAGATGAATTAGTCCAAAACTCTTATTTTATTAATAATGACAGCTAACATTGAAAGGGCACTAGTGCTTTCCTTGTGTCTACAACAATCCTATGAGGCAGGTGATATTGTTGTCCTCATGGAGAAACTGAGTCAAAGGTTAATTGGCCCAATAATAGGTAGAACCAGGCAACTCTCCTTCTCTCCAGAGCCCACATTCTGTTGCACTCTTTAACTTTTCATGATGAACCATTCCAAACACACACAAAATCAGAGAGACTCTTATAACGAACTCCCATGAATCCTTTGAACAGTTGCAGTAATTATCAACACAAGATAGATCTTGTCTCATTATCTATCCCCCGTCCACTCTTCCTCTACTAGATTATTTTGAAGAAAATCTCATACATATTGTTTCTGTATCATACCATCCTTCCATTATCTATGAATACTTTGATATTTAAAATCTCTAAGAAAAAAGGACTCTTTATTTCTTATTTTTAGAGACAGAGTGTGTGAAAGTGGGGGAGGGGGCAGAGAGAAGGTGGGGAGAGAGAGACAGAGAGAGAGAGAGAGAGAGAGAGAATCTTAAGCAAGCTCTACATTCAGTGAGGAGCCCAATGCAAGGCTCAATCCTACGACCCTGGAATCATGACTTGGGCTGAAATCAAGAGTGTCTGACTAAAAGAAGTGACTAAAAGGACTAAAAAAGAACTTTCTTGACATAATTGTAATGATAGTGTTATATTTAAGGAAAATACCAATAACTACTTGATATCAAATATCCAAACACTTTTCAAATATCTCAGATTGTCCCATAAATGTATTCTGACTGTTGGTTCACGTGCATGGGAACCAAAAATAGTCCACACATTGCATTTGGTTAATAAGTCTCTTAAATCTCTAATATTTAAGGTCCTTTCTCTCCCCTGTCATCCTTTTGTTGAAGAAATGAAGCCGTTCACCCTGTAAAATTTCACACATTTTGGATTTTGCTGTTGTGTCATTTAATATGTTCCTCTATCCCCTGTATTTCCTGTAAACTGGTAGTTCGATCTAGTTGTTTGATTCAATTCACATTTAATAGTTTGGAAAAGATACTTCATAGGTGGCACACAGAGTCAAGTCCCCCGTGCTTACATCCACTTGATGAAGAGTCAAGCCCAGCTCACAAAGCTAATGATGGGACGGGGACAGGACCTGGGTCTTCTGACTCTAGGCCTCTGCCCCGCTACTCTACTGCGGGGCTTGGATCTGGCCTTTTCTCCTGGAATGGAAGGATGGTTTGGCTGTCATGTAGCCCTCCTCCTCTTCTGACTCCCTCTGTGACAGAAGCCAAGAGGTGCAGTGGGGAAGTCCAAACCTTTTTTTGGCAGATGGCAACATTTTAATTTTAAACAGATGGTGGCAGGGAGGGGTCTCCCCCAGCCTGGGTGGGGCTATGCACCTTCTGCTTTTGCCAGAGGACTAGAAGCTCACGAGCCAGGACTCTGGCGCAGAACACCCTGCTTCTTCCCTCTCTCTCCCTTCCAATATCGAGAACCAATTGACCTGAGTGAGTGCTGACAGGAACATTTCATCCATTTGACTCACTGTGCATGCTCGC
The DNA here is from genome assembly GCF_016509475.1 of Prionailurus bengalensis. Lineage (NCBI taxonomy): Eukaryota > Metazoa > Chordata > Mammalia > Carnivora > Felidae > Prionailurus > Prionailurus bengalensis. The sequence continues at coordinate 174,377,118 of NC_057344.1, forward strand.
AGTGCTGGATGCCTAAGAGAGGGGTGGACTTCAACTTGGGAGACCAGGAGAGAAGTCGCTCACGAAGGTGCATTTCAGAAGGGGGGGGAGTTGGGGGGGCCCCCCCATTCCTGCTACACTGACATGCAAATGCCAGAACCAAGACTGTGGAACAAAGAGAAACAAAACTATCCCCGTCACAAAGGAAGAAACCCGCTGCGTACCAGAAATTGGGGCAGTGGGGAAGCAGGGGGGTGGGGGGGAAGTGGCTTAAATGCACAGTGACAGTGTGAGTTCACGTTTACCGAGCACTTCGAACATGCCAGGCACTTTGTGTGCAGGACCTCATTTAATCTTCACAACGGTGCAAGGCAGAAGGTAGGAGTTTTAATTACCTGCATCCGAGGAGGAGGAACAGAAGATCATGCAGATATGACTAGTGAAGGCAGAATTCAACCGCACATTTTTCTGACTTAGTTTCTGTGGCTTAACCATCAGGCTGCAAGATCAGCTACATTAAGATAGCTATTTGCCAGGGGGTAACCATGTGGAAGGGGGCTTTAGCGGGCTTTAGGAGTGAGTGGCTCAGGCAGTGCACACTGGGGTCCCCAGCCTTTGGGGACCAGTCACCTTACGTTTTAACACTGGTGTCCGGAATCCACAAAGCAAATTTCACAGAAGGATGGAAAGTTCCACAAGGAGCTGAGGGTGGGGAAGCAATAGTTAAGCACTCTCCCACTCCCTCTCTTGTCAAGTTTAAGGCTCCTAACTGGGAAGGATTATCAGGGTCACATCTGGCACACACAAAGCCTTGGTGTGAATTCGAAAGTGACACCTCCTGTGGGTGGATGAATTGCATAGCCTGCCCCCCTCCGGGAGGCCCCTCCTCCAGGGTGACATCTGCAGAAGGGCTTAGCGCTGGGCAGGGCAGCCGTGGGTCCGGTTTCAGCCACGGTCACCTGACATCCACGCTGGAGAGCGGGCAGGGGGCCCTGAGAGGTCAGTTGTTTCCCCTCCCAGCACCTTGACACTCCTCAAGCCCAGGTCACACTTGCTGAAGCTGTTAACCATCTTTTGGTGGTTGTTTCACGTGACTGTGGTCTCAAGTCAGCTCAGAAGAGGGCAGAACCCAATTACTAGATTACTCAAAGTGCTGGGTGGGGTTTTTTTTTTTTCTTTTCTTTTTTTTTCCCACCACAATGAAGGCTGTGGCAGTCACATTCCCCACCTCCCTGCCCCCCCCCCCACCAGTTTGACTTCCAAGGCCAGGCTGACGCTTTCGCACATGGCCGCCCAGAGATTGTGACCATATTATTCCGTCTCTTATTAATAGAGCCAGCCGATTCTTTTTCAGCCATTCAACAAATGGCTTCTTTTCTTTTTTTTTTTAATTTTTTTTTTCAACGTTTATTTTATTTTTGGGACAGAGAGACAGAGCATGAATGGGGGAGGGGCAGAGAGAGAGGGAGACACAGAATCGGAAACAGGCTCCAGGCTCTGAGCCGTCAGCCCAGAGCCTGACTCGGGGCTCGAACTCACGGACCGCGAGATCGTGACCTGGCTGAAGTCGGACGCTTAACCGACTGCGCCACCCAGGCGCCCCAACAAATGGCTTATTTTCGTCACTGGATTTTGTAAAAGAACATGAACAAATATTTGGCTGTCTATGAAAATTTTTTGTAAACCGTGCTAAAGTCTCAAGGTAAATATGAATCAGTATAAACCACTGAGAAATAGGTTTGGTCATAACTCGGATACGGTCATCCCACTTTTGGAAATTTATAGTAAAGAAGTGTAAGCGCAAAAGGAAAACAGAAACTTCTGTTCTCAAAGATATTCACGGCTATATTATTTATAATAGGGGAAGACTGGAAATCACCCGATCTTTATCAGAGAGCATGTAAGTTGGTAAATTATGGTACATACCAGGGTAGAGCCTGTTTGAGATTCTCTCTCTCGCCCCCTCTCCCCCTCCGCCCCTCTCCCCTGCTCCAGCTCTCCCTGTTTAAAATAAAAAAATAAAATAAAAGAGAGCGAGAACTTGTATTTGTTAAGTGATACGAAATGCCTATGTTGTTAGGTTTGTGGGAAAATAAAAGGAAACAAATCAATATAAAGTATGATCACAAGTATGTCAGACAATCTTAAAAAAATTCAGGATGATATACTGAAAGCAGTCTTAATAGACTTAATGATAATTACTAACATTTGTTGAGTTTTTGTTGCGTGCCAGGTACTGTTCTAAGTGATTTACATACGTTAATTCAGTTTATCCTTGTAGCAACACCTGAGGTAAATGCAATTATTATGGCCCTCATTTTATAGATGCGGGGACTGAGGCAAAGCCAAGTAATGTGCCCAGGTCATGTAGCAAACCAGGTAAAAGCAGAAGATGAATCCAGGAAACCTTAATAACCATGCCTTCTAGCTGTAGATCAGCTAATTGAAAAAGAATAATATGGAGACATATCATTAAAGGCAATATATACAATAGAGTGAACCTGGAACATTCTAGTCAATGTGGAAAGCAAGGAAGCTACCGAAACTGAAAGTGGTGTCAAAAGGACTCAAGAGCCAAATGGAAGAGTTTCCCTTGGCTGCACTGGATGGAAACACATCAATTTTTATTGTATTGTATTTATTTTAAAGATTTTATTTTGAGCCTACACCAAACGTGGGGCTGACACAACCCCAAGAACAAGAGTCATATGGTCTACTAAGCCAGCCAGGCACCCCAATATTTTAAACCTAGAGGTTTAAAATCACTTGTAAAAAAGAACCTGCCTGGTTACCTTTAGAAGAAGATTGTGCTTCTAGATATGACTCCCAATTTATAAGAAATATGGAAGACAGGAAAATGTCTTCAACGATTCTGGGAGTGGGGGGAGGGGAGGCTGGAATCAGCAAAATCCATACTGTGGGAAACTATAGGACACAGGATCTGCTTTCTTCAACACATAAATTGCAAGGAGAAAAGGGTAGTTTACAATGAAAGATAGTAATTGCAATGATCTTATCTGGATCCTAGTTGGAAGAAAAATCCCTGCGACAATCAAGGAAATTCAAATAGTGCCTGGATATTTGATTAAGAGATCATTGTCCGTTTTTCAGGTGTGATGATGGTATTCTAGTTACACTTTTAAAAAGAAGTCCTTGGGGCACCTGGGTGGCTCAGTTAGTTAAGAGACCAACTCTTGATTTCGGCTCACGTCAAGATCTTGCAATTTGTGAGTTCGAGCCATGTGTCAGGCTCTGGGCTGACAGTATGGGTGACACATGCATGCACTCTCTCTCTCTCCCTCTCTCTCTCTCAAAATAAACTTAAATCTTTAAACATAAAAAAATTTTTAAAAAGGAGTCCTTTTCTTTTAGAGATGCACTTTGCAATATTTGTGGATGAAAATATGATTTCTAGGATTCACTTTAATATATTCCGAGAGCAGAAGGGAGTGAATGGGGGGTAGAAGCACTAGAGATTGGCCATGAGTTGGTCAATGTTGAACCTGAGTGAGGGGTACATGGAACTCATCCTAGTCGTCTCTCTACTTTTATACAGGTGTTAATAATTCCATAATAAACAATTTTCATGGTTCAAACATAGCTTAATTTTGTTCTTATTTAAAACCTTTAAATCTTTCACTGTAAAATTGAGGGCCAGAGGAAGGCAGTGGCTACTGGCATGTGCTAAGGGCCACACCACCTGCATTTGAATGGAGCAACTCTCTTTCCGGTTGGGTCATCTAAAGTAGGGAACTTTGCGTTGCTCTATCTCAGTAAAATGGAGATAACAGTACTACCTCCTTACTCCTTCATCGAGTTATTATGACAATGAAATGAGTAAAATGTTTCCAGGGTCTAAACAATCCATGACACGTATTAAGCACTATATGGATTTACTATTTGTATTGGGGTTTTGTTTTTGTTTTTGTTTTTGTTTTTTGACACAAAGTTGGCTTTAAATATTTCTTTGGGGAAGAGGACACCACACTACTACTCAATAAAGAGAAACATTTTTACAGTCTTGAGGTCGTTATTTTTTTACGTTTATCATGCTGTGAATTCATAGAGTGTGGGTTCCAGCAGCTCAGGCTCCTTTCCATCAGTTCTCAGGAAGTGTGCTTCTCCGGGTGGGGCAGGCTGGAGTTTCAGTTGAAACTTAGTACCTTCCTCCTTGGCTTCCTTCTTTTTCTGATCATTTTCGTTCACAGGCTTCAGGAAGCTATCTCGACTCTTTGAGCGCTTAATATGGTCAACATGTACATTAATTCTCCTGGCAAGAATCTTGCCCTTAACTTATTTGTTTGCAATAATGCCAACAGCATGCTGGGTAACATTGTAGACTCTTCCAGTTTTGCCATGGTAACATTTGGGGCTGTCCTTTTTGAACAGTGCCCATTCCCTTGATGTCCACAATATCACCTTTCTTGTAGATTCACATGGATATGGCCAAAGGAACAACTCCATGTTTTCTGAAAAGCCTGGAGAACATACAGCAAGTACCTCTCCTCTTTCCCTTTGTGTTGGTCATTTTGGTGAATTACCGGAAGATGGTGGTTCCTGGGTTTCTTTCTTTCTTTCTTTTTTTTTTTTTTTTTGTCTTCAGACATAAGTTTCCTGATAAGAGTGTCTCTAGTCATTTTGTGTTGTCTACCCATAGTTCTAACTTTCATCCCACTTTGGATCACCAGCTCCATTTCTAACATGAACTAACAATTCTAGTGCTGATTCTGACATGTGGGCTCCCCCCCACCCCCATATCCAAGCAATTCTCTGACACCAGCTGGGTGTCCTGCAATTCAACTCAATTCAGACACCATCTACCTGGAGATGGTGTCAGATTCCTACAAGACTGCCCCCCCCCCCCAAAGACACACCTTCAGATGCTGATCACAAGTCCACATTGTCACCTGTGCTTCTGACCCGCTGGCTATAGATCAGAGGTTCTCATGACCCCTTCCCTGGGTTCAGTTAATTTGCTAGAGCCTCTCACCGAACTCAAGAAACCAGCTTACTTACTAGATTATTGGTTTATTATAAAAGGTTGTGCTCTAGGAAAAGCCCAATGGAAGCGGTACATAGGGCACGGTATGGGGAAAGGGCACAGACTTTCCGTGATCCATGGAAGCACCAATTTCCCTGAATATCCATGTTTTCAACCAGCCCATAAGCTCTAGGAAACTTCTCCTTTGGGGTTTTAAGGGAGATTTCATTACTTAGGTATGATTGATTGGATCATTGATCATTGGCCACTGGTGGCCGAGCTCAACTTCCACCTCCTCTCCCCTCCCAGGAAGCCGGGGACTGATGGCCCAGTTGGTTCTCTCAGCCAGCCCCCATCCTTAGGTGCTTTCTAAAAGTTACCTCATTAACATAACAAAAGATTCCTTTAGCACTCTCATCTCTTAGAAAATTCCAGGGGTTTTAGGAGCGCTGTTCCAGAAATAGACAAAGACTAAATATATATGTCTTATTATAAATCACAATATCACAATACCCACCTACTCAGTCTCTCACTCTTAATGCATCAGCTGCAATTTTCCAGGTTTTAAAAGTGGAGCAAAACTTAAAGACGCTCGTGAAGCAATCTGAGGGCAATCCTGCTAGATTTTAGCAATGAACTTTCAGTCTTTTATAGTTGTTTGATCACTCCGAATCTGACAGGGTTTTTTGGTTTTTGGTTTTTGGTTGTTTTGTTTTGTTTTGTTTTGTTTTGTTCTTTTGGTGTGCCTCACCTTTATCAAGTCTTTCCGAAGCAACCTGATTTTCATAAGAATGTTCCTTCTGCGACATTTTTCATCATTTCCATAATTCCTAATTACATTGTAACTTTCGACATTTTTCATCATTTCCATAATTCCTAATTACATTGTAACTTTTCGACTGCAACCTTTTAAATTGTGTCTGGGGGCAAACAAACTGACTATTGGCAAGCAGACATCACAACTGGTGGAAGAAGTGCCCAGGTACATGCTGAGAATGCCAATGGCCTGTGTTAAGCTTGCTGAAAGCAGCAGATAGATGATGCTTTACAGAGAGAGTGGAGGCTGCATCAGTTAACCTAGGGGGCTGGTTAAGTGGAGGTTAGCCAGGGGAACCTGTGTACTCAAGTCAACAGTGGTTGCCTATGGGGGGTGATTTGTTTTAACGATGAACATGTATTATCACTCTTGTCCACCAAAGAAAAAATCCAACCTTTCGTATGTTGGAAACGACAGTAAAAAAAGGTTTTTTTTAACATTTATTTATTTTTTTGAGAGGCACAGAGAGACAGAGCACGCGTGGGGGAGGGGCAGAGAGAGAGTGAGACACAGAATCAGAAGCAGCCTCCATCCAGGCTCTGAGCTGCCAGTGCAGAGCCAGAAGCTGGGGGGGGGGGGGGGGGGGGCTTGAACTCCCAGATTGGGGGGATCGACCGAACCACCCAGCCACCCCATCTTTGAAGCTACTTTTTAAAGTAAATCCATTCGCAGGGGACTAGGGTGCAAAGAAAATGTGTCGTGAATATCGCTAATTCATACACCCTTGTGTGCAAACAATGGGTTGCTGGATCCTATAGAACCCTAGGGTCTGAGCATGAGCAATCATGGTCGTCACTCGATGCAGGGACAATGTATATAGTGAGTGCTGCTACAACACAGCGTGCTTCCTAAATGCCACAGCAGTCAGGCTTCATCCTAAGAAGGTTCACACACTAATATTCACATGCTAGTTTCATTTTGACTCGAAAGTTACACAGAAACCAAATGATCAAATCTGCATTTCCTTCTCAATCTATATGCAAATAGTGAAGCAGGGATTCCCCTGGTCGCTGGCATTCCGTAACAAAAAGGGTTCCGGACAGCCTCAAGCTCTGCCCTGACACAGATGTAGGCTAGCTGAATGGACACTGGCTGTGCTTTGCCAGCTGAATGGACACTGGCTGTGCTTTGCCCGATTTCACAGACCTCGCTGCGAGTTAGCTCTGCCGGGACATCCCATTGGTTACTTTGCTCTCTGATCAACTGTTAATTCTCACAGTCCTCGTTGAACAGGAGAGAGGAAGTGAGAGAGGTGTGTAGGTCCTGCTACATTCATTTACATCACTGGACAGATGGGGAGGCCAAAGTTACAAGTCAGATCTGTTTTTATCACACTGGGGCATTCCACATCTCTCCTTTGACTTGGAGATTTATGGTAGGGGCACTTCGTGGCATGTATTTGCAGGAAAACTATTTGGAGGAAGCTCATCCCATTGCAGTGGCAATTTCAAGTACAGGCACAGAATCTTCTGTTCCTGTCCCTTGGCACTCACCTCCTGCTTCTAGAAATCTGGGCCTTGAGTCCTTTCAGAAGAGTCCCACCACTTACCAATTGTGCAGACCAAACTGAAAGACTCTTGTCCCCAGATTCCTTAAATGTAATGATGTCACTCACAGATAATACAAAGGCAATCCCATTCCCATTTAATCAGGGAATGTGTTTCCTTGTAACACACGACGGCAAGGTCAAACAAGATGAAATACACAGCGGCTCCCCTGAAGAATCGTCCCCAACCCAACATTTCCCGGACCCTATTATTACTGCACCTCATTCTATTATTCTTTGGATTGCTAGCAGGTCACTCTTTCATAAACTTAACCAACTGAGCTGCCCAGGGACCCCTACTCTTTCATAAACTGAAAATCTGCTGGCATTATCCAAAATAACTCCAAACCACAAATATTTACCTAACATTGGATTCATGTAGTCGCTTCACAATTATTTAAAGATCACCAACAATTTAAGCAAGATGCATGAGAGCTAGGCTCAGAAAAGAGAGATTACCATGGGGGTGCCATTTCTGAAGTTAAGGAAAAATAGTCTCTGATTATGCAATCAGATACTCTTGAAATTAAATTATTGTTATTATCACAAGACTCTACACATATAATCATAGTGTGTGTGCGTGTGTGTGCGTGTGTGAATTTCTGCAATACAGAAATCTAGTTAAAGGCAATCTAAAGTCATAAAAACATGGAATATCACTATGGTTTCTTTGGACTCTAGAGGCAAGAAAGAATCCAACAGAACCCAAATATGTGAGTTGCTTTAAGCCAAATCCTGAAAAAAGTCATACGTTTATTGCGAATATACCACTAAGTAAGGAGGACTCACTTTTCTCTGATGCCCAATAACATGTTCCCTTAAGCTTACACCAGCAGCCTCCTCAAAGGTCATCGGACTTCTGCTAACAGTCTCTTCAAAATCCCTTAGATCTTCACTTAACACTCTTCTCAAAATCCTTTTGACTTCTACCCTCGGATCAGTTCCAAAGCTTTCCCATGTTTTAGATTTTTGTTATAGCAACACCTTACTTCCAAGTACAAAAAAACCTGTATTGGTTACTATTTCTTCATAACAAATTACCCTGAGATGAATGGCTTAAAGCAACAAGAAATATTCATTTAAAAAAGAATTCACATAGTCTGTGGGTCAGGAATTTGGAAAGAGCTTAGCGGAGTATTTCTGGCTTGGGATCTCTGTGAGGTTGTAGTCAAGAGGCTGGCCAAAGCTGCAGGCCTATGAAGGCCTGACTGGGGCTGGGAAATCCGTTTCCAAGATGACTCACTCATATGGCTGACAAAATGGTGTTGGTAGTTGGATGGAGAACTCAGTTATTTGCCATGTGACCTATTTCATAGGGCATTTGACATTGCCTCTGATTTCCCCCAGAGACAATGATCCAAGATAGCATGGTGGAAACTGTACTAGCTTGTATAATCTATTCCCAGAAGCCACACATCATCACATAGTCTATTGATCACACAGACTAACCTTGATACATGTGAGAGGGAGACTATACAAGGGCATGACTAGTAAGAGATAAGGATCATTGGGGCATACATTGGAGACTAGCTTCCACCGTATACACCTTTAATTCACGTGTTTATGTACCTTAATTGTGACATTCCACTACATTTTTCAACACAGAGTTATTGTCTATTATGCTGTTCTTGGTGCTAAAAAGTACTCATTTCCAAAGCCTGCAAAAATCCCTACTCTCGTGAATCTCAAATTGTAATATGAGGACAAAAACAACAATCAAATAAAGTGTATGTCAGTTGATAACGAGTGCTCTGAAGGGAAATCGAAACAGGGCAAGAGGACTGAGATTGCAAGGGGTGGGGTGGAGGACGGCACTTTAAATAGGATGGTCAGAGAAGTTCCCTTGAGAAGGTGACCTTTGGTAAAAGAATGTGAAGGCAGAGAGGGAGTGGTACCTGGGGGAAGAGCCTTCCAGGACAAGGAGACAGAACACACAAAGACATTGCCGGGAGTGGGGGTGAGGGTGGGGGTGGGGAGGGACAGCATCTTTGGGTTGTTGGAGGAACAGCAAAGGAGCCTGTGGGCCCAGAGCAGAGTGAACAAGTGTGAGAGTAGTGGTGATGAAGTTAGAGATGGTGGGAAAGGATAGGCTTCATAGGCAATTGGAGGGACTTTGGCTTTAATGCCAAGTGATTTGGGAAGCCTTGAAGAGTTTAGAGCAAAAAAGTGACGTGGTGGGAATCAAGCATCAACAGGATCACTCTGGTTGCTGTGCTGAGAAGAGACTAAGGAGGGACAAGAGACAGAGAGTTGAGTGACGACAAGAATAAAGTAGAGAGGTTATGGAGGCTTGGACCAGAAGGGTGATGGAGGCTGTGAGGTTGGCAGATTATATTTCCAAGGAAGGGCCAATGGGATGTGCTGATGATGCCATATGGAATATGAGAAAGGAAGAGCAGTCAGTTGTGAGCTTGAGGCTTGGCCTGAGCAAGATGAATAATGGGGCTGCCTTTTACTAAGATGGGAAAAGCAATAGGAGGAGTAGATTGGAAGGTGAGCATTATGAATTATGAGTTCTGTCTTGGACATATTTCATTTGAGATGTCTGTTAGACACCCAAGTGGAAAAGTTGACTAGGCAATTGGATATACAAGTCTGGAAATGGAGGGAACAAGTGTAGTTAGAGATAAGATCCCAAGATTAAATCATAATCATTAATTATGTTAACAGGTTGGGCAGAAGAAGAGAAATAAACAAAAGCAACTCACAGATGCAGCCAGGGAGGTAGGAGAGAAACCAACCTAATACGATGCTCTGGAGGCAAAATGAAAACAGGAACCTGTTTTGTCAAGTGTTACACTGATAAGCCACATAAGATGCAGACTGAGAATTGACCACTTTTTTTTTTACCCCCAAAATGGGAGTGTAAATAGACAACTTTTAAAATGGCGTGATGTTTTGCATTCCCATGTATATGAGTGTTTTTATATATACTTAAATTGTACAGTGGTAAAAAATACATATAACTATATACACACAAACATACCCAGGCATATGATTATTTATAAATATTTCCTCAGCGTATTCAGTGAACCTAAATCATATACTTCTTACTATAGGCTAAAGTGGTCTTTGTCAACTGTTAACCCCGGCCCACGTAATCATCACCCACCCCTAAGCAAACTGTGCTTCTTCGAAAGAATAAAACAATCAAATTTGAGGGCACCAGGAAATGAATCAGCAGAATACTCTCTGTAGGAAACTAAGCTAAGGATGTGGCCGAGAAAGTTAAAGGTGACTTTTTACTGGAGTATTTCGGGTATTAAATCACCAACCTTATGCATGGTTCGGAAGGTAATGTCTGTAACAATAGGCAAACCAGCATGGACATTTTAATGCATCCATCCCGTCATGAGTTAAAGGCTGGAATAAATGTGATGAAACAAATATTAAGCTGGCTTAGTGTAGCCCTTCACTTAGAATGTGTGCCAAATGACATATATGGCCTACAACGTGTGGCTATTAATTCACAAGATTGGATTTTTAAAAAAAACGCAGAATTTAGATAGTCTCAGTTTTGTCCTTCAAAAGAAAAATTATATACTGATTCCACCAGTGCAAATATCTAACAACTGGCATAGCAAAGGTACCAACCAACCAATCAAAAGAGACACTCAACCAATAAAAATGGCTGCCCAACCAATCAGAACATCAGGAGGTTGTAAGCCCCCTGTGCATCCATTGTGGGGCAGTTTGGCTGTGATATCTGCCACCATTGCCAAGAAATTTGTAGAAACTCTCCATCTCGTGCCTTAGATGCATTTATGACTCAAGCCAGAATGTCAGTCGTGATATGTATTATAGTTAGCCATAGCTTTTGATTTTCAACAGTAATTCCCCACTCGATCATAAACTCAGTTCACTAGAACTGGCCCCAAGTGGTCTGGGATCTTTCTAAATTCATTCCAAAGAATGTTCACAGGCAATGCAAGCGAGCCTGGAAGAGAGGTTCCACTGGCGTACAGATTCTGTTGGGGGTTTGCTCTTCCCCATGCTCCCTTCTTTCTCCCTGCCAGAGACGAAGCTTGGAAGTTAGGTTGAGTGGGGAGGGTCATCAGTCAAGATTTTCCATGAGTGAATCACCAAAATAGAGAGATAAAGCCCATAATTCAGAGAGATAGGACATGCATCCCTCCAAGGGACCTAGTGAAGAAAATGAGGGCATATCAGTTTCTCAAGAGCATGCCTAGGATGATTGCAACAGAAATTACTGCAGTGTGTCTTTAAAATGCAGATTCTTGGGCTCCGCTCCTGACCTAATGAATCAGAATCTCTAGGAGCAAGACCGGGATCTGAATTTTACACCTGCTCTCCATGTGAACCTTATGGAGGCTGAAGTTTGAGAACCACTGAGTTCATGCAGTAAAACTGGGAAGAGAAATGACACAAGGAGAGACCTACTGGCTGAGTCAGGTGGAGCTGAACTCCCGGCCCCCATAGCAGGGGCAGTGTGGGGATCCAGCATTGCTTTCCAAGTAGCTTCTGAAAGCAGAAGGCAGGAACGAAAAGAACATTTTACAGCAGCTTTTCAAGGAAGGATAAAAGTGTATCTAACACCTCCCTTTCTTTACTCCTACTTTATTTATTTACTTATTTTACCTGAAACGTGAAACGAAAAGACGATTGTGCATGGGAATGAGCTGGAAGGCATATTACGAGCTGTCTCAGTAGATCACCATGGGTATTACAGAGGATGAAAGTAGAGACTTTCCTAAGAGGTCACCAACATAGCATCCAGATAGTCTGCGTCTACCAAGAGACGGATAACAATGTTCTGGGTTCCCTTTTGTAGCCCTATAGACGTGTGACACAGAATGCCCTCTGCTGTAGACCTAATGCTTAGGACTCCCCCCAAATTATATGTTAAATACTAATGCCCAGTGTGATGGTATTTGGGGGTGTGGCCTTTCGAAGTGATTGGTTCTTTTTTTTTTAAATTTTTTTTTTAACGTTTATTTATTTTTGAGACAGAGAGAGACAGAGCATGAACGGGGGAGGGGCAGAGAGAGAGGGAGACACAGAATCGGAAGCAGGCTCCAGGCTCTGAGCCATCAGCCCAGAGCCCGACGCGGGGCTCGAACTCAGGGACCGGGAGATCGTGACCTGAGCTGAAGTCGGACGCACAACCGACTGAGCCACCCAGGCGCCCCTCGAAGTGATTGGTTCTTGAGGGAGAGCTCTCGTGAATGGAATTGGTGCCTTTATAAAAGCGACTTCAGAGGGCTACCTTGCCCCCTTGTACCATGTGAGGTTACAGCAAAAAGATAGCCATCTATGAACCAGGAAGTGGGCTCTCACCAAACACCAAATGTGACAGCACCTTGATCTTCCCAGGCTCCAGAACTGTGAGAAATAAATGTGTGTTGTTTATAAGCCACCCAGTCTACGATATGCTCTTACAGCAGCCCAAGTGGACGAAGATATGCTGCTTTTCAGAAAACTATAACCCTTCTGTGTGAACTTAAATTATTGATGAAAGTGATATTCTACAAAGAAAGAGTGTGGGGCAGAAAACAAGACCTCTAAGAGGTTTTCAGAGACCTGGACCCCTTTCATGTCTGGAAATTTCAGAATATTAAAAAAATAAATAACAAAAAATTTAAGGCCAAACAGGGTTACAGAAACTTTGATGTCCTAAATATACACATGTGACAAATTAACTTTCAACAGCAAAAAAAAAATTAATAGGTAAATGACCCAATATAATTGTTCATACAATATCAGAATTTATTTTAAAACTATTCATTTATATGGGCGCCTGGATGGCTCAGTGGATTAAACGTCTGATTTCTCTGCTGTCAGCATAGAGCTCACTTTGGATCCCATGTCCTCCCTCTCTCTGCCCCTTCTGTGCCCATGGTCTCTCTCTCTCTCTGTCTCTTTCAAAAATAAGTAAACATTAAAAAAAAAAAGTACGTATTCATTCATGATGCATCGAAAATACCATGGTCTGGTTACGCAGTAGCAGAACACAGATTTAAAGTTACATGAACCAGTCTAAATCCATCAATGTGTTGCTTTGACTGTATACGTGATGACCTCACTTGAGGGTAAAGTACAAACACTAGAATAAATGCCTCCGGTGAATCGCGGTCCGGACCAATGCCCCAACACTTGCCTTTCAATATGGCCTGGTAGTGATGAGTTCTCTGGGCCTAACGGATTCTTGGGACACCATCTAGACATGTGACCTTGGGCAGTTCATTTATGCTCTGTTACATGCGTTTCCCAATCTGTACAATGAGGGAAGATGATTTCTTTCCAGCTCTATGCATCTATTATAGCTTCATCTCTTCTAGTCTGTTTACTATGCATTTCTACAGTACTTCTCATCTGGTACCAAGAGGGTAAGTTGCTAGAATTTCCTTGGTGCCAGTCAACTGTGTAAAAAGCTTTCTGGTTCCTTTTCTTATCCTTCAATTCAGCCTCTTGCTCTGAGTTCTTTTCTTTACCAGTGGGCCAGCTCTTTAATAAACATTTCACGAGCTGTCTCAATAATTAACAACTAATTAACAAGAAGGCCTTCCTGCTAGGGGTTGACGCTTTCAAAGAGAAATGAGCAGGAAAGTTGCTTTGCTTTCTGTGTTCACAAGGTCCTGCCATTGTCATTGTAATATGCTGGAGATTGTGGTTCCTGAATAGTGTGAACAATCTCATTAAAGGTCTCTGCTGGCACAATCAATTCCCTGTCAGAGGACCATATCGATCCTCAAGAACTGTCATTGAGTTCCAGGCTGCTTGTAAAAAATTGACAACCGGAAGTGTGGTTCAGTTTGGGCTATTTATTTCTGGGAGAAACCTGTGTAATCATATGGAGTCTAAGTGGCTCCCTTGGTTGCCCTGGCAGGCTGAAAACACTGACTGGCGGTTTTCCGTCAAAAGTTTTCGCAGGATGTCCTTTCCGGATACATAGGCATGCAAAGTGCCTGCCAGTGACTGCGTCCCCTTCTAACGTGCCTCTGAATGTCCACGATGTCCGCCTTCTTGAAATTCCTCAATTTGCAAGGCTCGTGTCATGTGCTCATGCTTCCCTGGCCGCAGCTGACAGGACCAGGAAGGAGCACCTGACTGAAAGGAGCCTACCTATCCAGTGATGGACGAGATAAGCCTCATACCGGAGCTTCGCCTGGCACAGGTGCTGAGTACTTGGAGGGTGGACGGAGGGTGTGCTGTGCTGGAGGGTGGTTTGGACAAGAGAGAGAAAACGATGTCGTTGCTGGTGGTAGAAGCAATGGAAGCAGAGAAAAAAGCACGACTGGTAAAAATGAAGAAGAACGACTCAAAGGAAAGCAGAGGCTTGGCATCTAGAAATAGGGAGTCCTGATAGTGTTGATGGTCATGTCTACAGTTGGTCGCGGGCAGATATGGATGGCCCCACTTCCCATAGTGGCTTCTTATACAGCCTATATGTTTGTAATGCTTGAAATGCTGTGCCTGGAGATGTAAGGAAGGATGTCGTCTGTGGCACTGTTTATCAAAGCAAAGAGTTATAAAACAATTTAGCTGTATTATCATGAAAATGGTTGAATGAACAGTAGTCCATCCATATTATTGATTTCTACACATCTATTTTTCAAAGTCGGGTTGATCTACAGGTACTAAGAGGTAGTGATTTACAAACTATATTGTTAAGTAAAAGAAGACGATATCATAAAGTCAATTTCAATAAAAGTAAAACGTACACATTTGTACTTTCACAAGTATACATATATGAACATGTAGAAAATGGTCTGGAAGGATATACCCTAAACTTAACTATGAGCAAATCTGGAGAAGAAAGAAGGATAGTAGTATGGGGTGTAAGGCAAGACAGAATTTTTTTTACTATATATTTTGTATTGTTAAATATTTACAGCAAGTATGTATTTTTATATTTCTTAATACAACAGTTTTTTCATAATAGTTTTTTAATGTTTATTTATGTATTTTGAGAGAGAGAGAATAAGCATGAGCAGGGGAGAGGCAGAGAGAGGGAGAGAGAGAATCCCAAGCAGGCTTCATGCTGACAGCACAGAGCCTGACGTGGACTCAATCCCACGAACCCCAAGATCTTGATCTGAGCTGAAACCAAGAGCTGGGCACTTAACTGACTGAGCCATCCAGGCGTCCCTATAATAGTTTTTAAATAAATTTTATTAATGTACTGATCTCTCTCCCAGTTCTGCCATAGGCAGCTATTTGTCTCAGGAAGGTTTAGGATTATTGTAGTGTGTATTCAAGAAAGCCCGTGCAGGTTTTGACATTGAAAAGAAATGTAATGGCCAAGACAATACTCTTTAAAGTCAGTTTGAAATCCTTTAACTCCCAATACATATCAGGTTTGAGCTTGGAAGATTCTAATCTATAGTTTTTTCCTAATGCAGAGACAATATTCCTACTTATGAACCAGGATAGGGAGAAAAAAAAAGAAACAGTGAAAAAGAAAATAGGTGAGAGCCAACAGTTCAGGAAAGAAAATTCAAGATGAGCATGGAATGCTTTAGAAGCACTTGGACCATCTTGGAGATATTGCAGGAGAGGGTGGATGACAACTTCTCCAGGCCTAATGCAAGGAGGTTGTACACTGTGAGTCCAAGACTCTGTTTCTCGTCCCCCACAACAAAGGAGCCCTTGTGTCCTTGAGAGGGGACCCAAAGCATCTGAGTAGATGAGGGGCCAGCAAAGCCATAGGGTTGGAGGAGATGTTGCAGTGTAGAGTGACAAATGACCAAGCTATAGGCTACAGCAGAGGGATCAGCATAGTAGGATCAGGATGCCACACGGAACCCTACTCACAGTCACCAGTCTGGGGAGATGGTCTGTCCAGAGGACAGAGACAGTTCTCCACCATCCCCCATTCTGGGGAAGGGAAAGGAAAGGGCACACTCTGAAAGGGACTTATCCCAGGGGATGGTTTTATCCTGAAGAGACTTTTTACACCACTCCAGATGATACCCAACTGAATTTGGAATAGACTGTTTAAGTGGGAAGGACACTGTTTAAACCAGAAGAGATTGGAATATTGTTTATGGCAAGTCTGAATTTTCCTGGATATTCTGAGGGGTGAGACTTATGAAGAGCTATGAGCAGTGCTAAAGAAAAAGAAGCACATTTTCTTTGCACATTTCAGTTGTGACTAGAAAATTTTGTGACTGCTACATTTATATATTTTTTTGACTTAAATTTACAGCCACTCTGAAGGTTATTCTAATTGGTAGTCTCCCTTCCTTCTTTCCTTCCCTCCTTCCTTCCTTCCTTCCTATCTTTCCTTCTTTCCTTTCATTCTTTTTTTTCTATTTGAGGTTTGATTTATTTTATTTTATTTAAATCCAGGTTAGGTAACATACAGTGTAGTAATGGTTTCATGAGTAGAATTTAGTGGCTCATCACTTACATGTAACACCCTTGTGTTGCTCATCCCAACAAGTGCCTTCCTTGATGCCCATCACCTATCTAGCCCTTCCCCACACCCAACACCCCTCCAGCAACCCTCAGTTTGTTCTCTATAGTTAAGAGTCTCTATGGTTTGCCTCCCTCTCTGCTTCCATCTTATTTTTCCTTCCCTTTCCCTATGTTCATCAGTTTTGTTTCTTAAATTCCACACATGAGTGAAATCATATGATATTTATCTTTCTCTGACTGACTTATTTCACTTAGCATAATACACTCTAGTTCCATCCATGTTGTTGTAAATGGTAAGATTTCATTCTTTTTGATCTCTGAGTAATATTCCATTGTATATATATACCACATCTTCTTTATCCATTCATCAGGCTGTCTCCATACTTTGGCTATTGTTGATAGTGATGCTATAAATATTGGGGTGCAAGTGCCCCTTCAAATCAGCATTTTTGTATTCTTTCATTCTTTAAAGTTTTTCTTTTCTTTTTTTTTAATTTTATCAATCTCTATCCCAGCATTTTAAAGTAAGCCAACTTGTTTATAACTTTTCTTTTTTCAGTTGTCTGGGATTCCTCCCCTGCCCCCCTTTCCATTTCTAATGTTCTTGAACAGGGTCATTTATCTCTCCTGGAAAACTATTTCTGACCCAAGAAATAGTATGAGTCCAAAATAGCATAGAAATTAAATTCCATCACCAAAAAAAATGGGGAAAAAAATGTCCAAGTTCATTTTGGATTTTAAGTTGAATATATTTCCTTTTCTTTTCAATGGGCTATTAGATAGTTTCTGAAGGGAAAATATGTACACACACATGCATATACACACGCACAGATTTCTGGTAACCTTATTACTGCAGAATTTGATCTGTAATAATATAAATGAATATGATAGTGTCAAGTCTTAAGATATCTTGCATATCTTCTGCAAGGAAGTAAAAAGTTAAGAGCAGAATATGCATCAAATATTCAGAAATAAATTAGAGCAGAATCGTTATTTTATGCCTGGAACCATTAAGTGATAAAAAGACTCTGGATCTAGAGTCATGAGATGGGTTCCAATCTTTTTCCGTCCATCAATTAGAAGTGTGCAATTGGGCTAGTCATTTGATCTTCCTGAGTTTCAATGTCATCACCAGAAAATGGAGAAAACACCATGCAATCCGTCATCCCATAGGGTCATTATGACTGAGAATGAAGTGAAACAATGCACATGTAGGAACTCTGAAATGATGGGCTGATGATGGTGATGACCGCCATAATCATCTGAGACATTCACTTATGATAGTGCAAGATGTGTGTTGGAGGTGGAGGGTGGAGCCTGCGTTTTATGCCTTTATAGCAATTTCCCCACTTTTCTCCTTCAAAATTCTGTGACTATTCTGTAACATTTAACGCTGTCTCTAGATAATTTTGGAACACTGGTATGACAGTGACAATATAGTCAGCGAATAAATTACTTGGCTAAGTGGAGTCAGGTCACCAACTTCTACTCTTACTTTTCACCACATGGACTCATCACCTTGTTTTCACAGACCAACTAGGAAGAGTCAGAAGAAGAAAGGTAACTTTTATTGAGTGCTTGCTGGATGCCAGGCTTTTTATATACATCACTTCATTTAATACTCACAGCAAGATGTGCATTATTTCCATCTTACAGATGAGGAAACTGAGGCTTAGAGAGACTTGGTCAAGATCACAGAGATAGTAGTGAGTAGAGGCGCCACCTCTCAAACCTGGGGCTGACCGTAACACCTGTGCTTTTCTGCCACTGCAACACTGTCTGCCCCATTGCCCAGCAACTGACATCCGGGCAAATCTTCATTTTCAACTGCAACAGAAGACAGAGACGACACACGATGGCTGAAATCTCAAGTGCGAATAGGTTAGTGCTTTCACCCTCTTCTTTCAACCTTAACTAATAACAAGTAATAAACTTAACTATCGATTTTCTCTTTCTGTCCTCTGCTGTTCAAAATCCTTCTCGAATTTTGGTGAGAGGAGCCAACAAGTCATGTAACAGACTTGTGAAAGCAGGAGGAAGCTGGGGACTGTCCTCCATTTGAACTGCAGTCCCCAAGTAACCAAGGATTGATTGTATAATTGGGGTAAAAAGACAATCGGTACACAATTTGTAAATACCCAGAACCCTCCATGGCTGACATTAGGCTAGTCGTTTTATTCCTGGGGTCCCAAGATAACTGGGTTTCCACAAAGGAATAAGACAAGGAGCAGTCATAAATTCTTTTCAAGATTTTAACAAATTTAGGGGCACCTGGGTGGCTCAATTGGTTAAGCATCCAATGTTGGCTCAGGTCACAATTTCATGGTTCGTGGGTTGGAGCCCCACGTAGGGCTTTGTGTTAGCAGCTCAGAGCCTGTAGCCTGGTTTGGATTCTGTGTCTCCCTCTCTCTGCCCCTCCCCCACTCGTGCTCTCTCTCTCTCTGTCTCTCTCTCAAAAATAAACATTTTAAAAAAGATTTTAACAAATCTATTGTAATTCACATATCTTAATATGAATAAGCCAACACAAACGTCTAAGTATCTTTACTTTGGGCTAGAGCTCAAGACAAACCCATATGAAATAACTACCATTACCTCCAACCCAATCAGAACAACAGCAAAAACAAATATTTACTGAGCACTTTCTCTGTGCTGGGCACTTTGAACTCACTGTCTCATCTGATACTCAAAACAACTCAGTAAAAGAGATAGCATTAGTCCCCTCTCACAGATGAGGAAACAGGCACAGAGAGGTTAGGTGCCTTGCCTAGGGTGACACAGCTAATAAGTGTAAAAGCTGATGTTCACTGGTTATGATTAGTTATGGCCTGGTGATCACAACCAATGTTTGGCAGATGTCCATGACTTTGGTAAGAAGACATGGGAGGGAAAGGAAGCATTTGTTTTTACTTAGTCAAGGTCAAGGAGTAAGGACAGTTCTTCGTGGGAAAAAGTTTGGGAAGAGCTGAGTTATACCATTCTGGAAACGAGAGTCATTCTGGGGGGCACATAGAATCCGAAGTTTGTCTTGGGCACCTGAAAATTTGGCTTCATTGGTTTTGGAGGAGATCGCCAAAGGTGATGCTAGACAACTTAACGTTGAGATGAGTATGATGTCCAGAAAGGGCACACACACACACACACACACCCCTAAATTGGTTTCACTAAAGATGAAACAGGGTTGTGTTGCCTCAGTCATGAGGCTATTCTGTTGCTGCTATAACTACTCAGACTTCTCTTTACACACCTGTGAGAGAGACCTCACACATATCACAACTATTCAGTGCAGCTCTAGATCCCGTTTGATGAGAAGCAGTATAGTCGACTGTAGACAGAACGGTCTTGGGAGCCAGACCACCAGCGTTCAGATCCAGACTCCTTACTGGCTGTGTGACCTCGGACAAGTTACTCAGACTTCTTGCCTCAGTTTCCTTATCTGTACCACTGGGATAACAAACCTAATGCCGATCTGCTAAGGTCCTTGTAGGAATGAAAACGATTGGTATTTGTCTAGCACCTCAAACAGCACCTGGTGCGTGGGAAACACTGGTAGGTGGCAGCTAATATTAGCATTGCGGGAAGAAGTCTATGGACACAGTAAAGAAATCTGTGTCTGGCTTTTGAATAAAGTAAAAAAATGTTTTTTCAAAAAGTCAGGATAATGGTTACTACTAGGTGGATGGAAGAGCTTGCTGTCAGAAAGGGCAGCTGGGAAGTCTCTGGAGCAGATAACATTTTGTTTTCTTGACCTGGGTAGCAATTACACAAGTATTCATCTCACAAAAATTTGTGAAACTTTTCTTGAGGTTCGTGCACTTTTCTGCATGTTTTTTTTTTTCTAAATGTCCCATTAGAAAAAGGTCAACTACAGGAAGGAAAAGGAAGGAGGAGGAAGAGGGAGGAAGGGGGGGAGGGGAGGGGGAGGAAAGGCAAGGGGAAGCTCCGTGGAGTGTGACTTCCCCAACACGAAGCACTTTTGCAGCCAATGGCCATTTCACAGAAAATCTAAGGCAAGATCTGTTTTGTTTTTGTTTTTTTTTTTCTTGTGATGAGAACTTTTTTTTTTAATTTTATTTTTTTTAATTTACAGCCAAATTAGTTAGCATATAGTGCAACAATGATTTCAGGAACAGATTCCTTAATGCCCCTTACCCATTTAGCCCATCCCCCCCTCTCACAACCCCTCCAGGGACCCTCTGTTTGTTCTCCATATTTAAGAGTCTCTTATGCTTTGTCCCCTCCCTGTTTTTATATTATTTTTGTTTCCCTTCCCTTATGTTCATCTGTTTTGCTGAGAACTTTTTTTTTCTAAGGTTTTATTCATTTTTGAGAGACAGGCAGAGCATGAGCAGGGGAGGGGCAGAGGGAGAGGGAGACACAGAATTCAAAGCAGGCTCCAGGCTCTGAGCTGTCCGCACAGAGCCCGATGTGGGGCTTGATCCCACGAACCATGAGATCATAACCTGAGCCGAAATCAAGAGTCGGACGCTCAACCGACTGAGCCACCCAGGTGCCCCAAGATCTGTTTTTAATTCCGGCTTTCCAGGCAAGAAAACCCTGGCGTGGAGGGTGGGTAACATCTCATTCAAAGTACATGAATAGCTGAGTTGAACAGCAGTTCCTGAGGGACTAAATCCTAATCATCTGCTCACTGACGGATCTGCAGGAAGCAGGTGAGTCCAGGCAGGGACTACCAGCAGGATGTCGTGAGCCCAGCTTTAAAACCAGACAGTGAGTGCGCGCCCTCCATGAATCACTGTGACCTCTCCAGAGGAGTCAAGGTCTAGAAGAGAGCTGGACGCACAGCACTCGAGCGGAGGTTTTAGAGAGTCTTTTTTGTGGAGCATCAAAGAGGAATCATGAGTGTGAGGACGTCTAGACGGCCAACTTGTAGGTGAGGAGACCTGACGTGGTGGCAGGCCTGGAAAATTATCTTGACACCCTGTTGGTCAGCAGAACTGGCTGCGGTGGGCTTCTGGAGTGGGTGGTGCTTCCCCTGACGTCACTGCAGAGGGCAGGGGGGAGCGATTCGGGTAGGTAGCAGTGACACTTTATGAGGATGATTATCCTCAGCTCCAGGAAAGAAACTCCTGGAAAACTCCCGCTGTCCATTACCATCCTGGCAGAGACAGAGGCGCTGCAGAAGTGCTAGGTCCGGCTGAATAGCGACGGCATTTAGAACTGAAGGAATCACCCAGACCAACTCCGTTTACGAGGAAGGATGGTCGGAGGCTGGCAAAGCAAAGGCGCTTCCTCTAAATTACTTAATTAAGTAGAGGCAGAGCCAGAAGCAGAATACAAATTTCCCACTCTGGGGACAACTAAAAAGGGCAGTGACTGGGGCGCCTGGATGGCTCAGTCTGTTAAGCGTCTGACTTTGATCTTGCAGTTTGTGGGTTCGAGCCCCACGTTGGGCTCTGTGCTGACAGCTCAGAGCCTGGAGCCTGCTTTGAATTCTGTGTCTCCCTCTCCCTCTCTCTCTGCCCCTCCCCCACTCGTGCTCTGTCTCTCTCTCAAAAATAAAGAAACATTAAAAAAAAATTAAAAAGGGCAGTGATTACTTTTAATGAAATAGCCTTGCTCAAAAACTTGAAAGAAGAATGTTAAAGATATTTGCAGAGGCTACATTAGGCCATAAGTCTCCGAAATAAAACTCACCGGCTCTAAAATAAAAACATCACATGCAGTGGCACGGCGGGTCTAAGGAAAAGCTCGGATTCATCCCCCACCTCCACCGCCCAACCCTGATTTTAAGAGTGCCACCTAATAGGCTTCGAGAGAGAAGCAGTGAGCAAGATAGAGGAAGCCCTGTCCTTGATGAGCTCACAGATCCCAGAGGGACAAGAGGGAGGGAGGAAGGGAAGAATGGAGGGAAGAAAAGAGAGAGAGATTAAACTAATAATCATATAAAAATGGAGCATTTTGAAGAGAAAGCCCTGGCCGCTAGATGAGTATGTACCAGATGGATTACACTGGAGGATGAGGAAGTTTGCTCTTGGCTTCCTTTCCCATCCCCAGATCTCAAGTATAGAACATTCTCTTACAATACTACATCCTAGAAACAAGAGACCGATCCTCAGGGTATTATAGCCTTGAGCTCTTAGAGAAAACTGACCGGATAACCCTAAACCCCACAGCTCACTTTCAAGGAAAAACAGTTTCTAATATCTAGCACACAAGTTACTCTGTCCTTTTAATACCAATGCAGAGATGTTCCTTGGAATGTAGGCCTCATGGGGCGAGGGTCTTCAGTCTCGTTCACCACTCTGACCTTGGCACGTGGGAGACATCTGGAACACAGGAGGTGCTCAGGCACTACTTTGCAGAACGGATCAGCAAGCTATCAGGAAGAATTCCCCTGCTCTGATCGGATGTCAGAAAACCTAAAGCTAGGAATGAAACCACTCGTTATGTGTCAGGAAACCAAAAGAAACCAGGGAGAGTCCAATGGAAATCGGGCTATTATCAAATAGCCACTCGGAAACTAGCCAGCAGCCGTTTTATCATCTACCACGCAGGCCAGGTTGTAAGCTCTGTCTGGCAAGTCGAGTCAGTCTGCCAGAAGCCCTATAGCCAAGGGCTCCCCATGCCTGTGGAAAGGAGCCATGAGTAGGACCTGGAAATTTCCAAGCTCGGGGATGAAGACACCTGAACAAAGGGTGAGGGGTCCAGGGAGGAAGCGGCCCTACGATGTTGCAGGCACTGACACCAGGGAGGCAGGAATGCACATACAATCCCAACCCTTGTGGAGCTTACAGCCTACGAGGGAGACGGATACTGCAGATAATGTGGACAGGGTCAGATGATGACAACTGTGACTAGTGCCACAGGGAAAGAGCACTGGAGGCGCCGGGGGTAGGGGTCTCACAGGGGTCCTCCCCCATGTGTTTGTGGGGGAAGATTAGGGCAGGCTTGCCTGTGGAAGTGACATTTAAGCTGAAAGCTGAAGGTTAGTAGAAATTAGTAGGGTTAGTAGGCAGGCAAAGTGACGGGAATAACTTGGCCTTGGCTTGAACCAAGAAAGCTTTGGGCATGTTTGCAGATCAGCAAAAAGCGGGGTGGTCAGAGTATCGTGAGCCAGGGGGAGCAAGAGGCAGAAGCCAGATGCGCAACGACATTCAGGGCACCGTAAGAAAAAATGGGAAACCATGGCAGGGTTCAAGGAGAGGGGATGGGGGGAGCTCACCTACCAGATTTTTTCTTCCAATTGTCATCCTGTCCCTATGCCTAGCTTGGGACTACAAATTAGAGATGCAAAGAGGAATATGACACCATATTGCCCCCAGGGGCCCACACACCACTGTGGAATACAGATGAAAACACAATCTAGGATGGGACATGGACTAATTCAATCCTTCCCACACTTTGGCGTACATCAAAACCCCATGGAGGGCTTGTTAAAACATAAACTGCTGGGCCCTGTCCCCAGAGTTCTGATTTCACACTTTGGGGGTGAGGCTTGAGAATCTGCATTCGTAACAAGCTTCCAGGTTGATGCTGGTGCTTCCCGGCCTGTGGCCCACACACCGGAGCCCCGGAATGAGCCAAATCCTAGGCATGGAATTCATTCTGACTGGTGGGGAGGAGGGCTTTTCTGGAAGGATCAGAGCCTGAGCGGAGTTTTGAGGGATGTCATTAGACAAGACAAAGGAAAGGCTACCCTAGGTATGGGGAAAATTCACGAAGAGGCCAGAAATAGCTTGATTGGGTCTGAGAAACCACCGGTGAAAGAGGGAAGGCTGGCGAGTCCCTGAGTGAGCACAGCAAACAGGGTGATGGGGAGGACGCTGCTGACATCCCCAAGGGAAATTTCGCTGACTCGACCAACCCTGCTTAACAGGCGTCCCCCAACCCCCACCCCGTGGGGAGGACAGAGCATTTCCAGAACTCCAGCCCTGAGCAGAGACAGAGGCTGGCTCTGGGGAGGCTGGGTCTCCCCTCCATTTCTTTGGGAGTCCGAGCAGTATAGCCTGGGGTTAAGGGCAGCTGCGCACCATTTTTTTCTCTCTCTCAGAAAAAGACCCGGGTCTCTTTTCTCAGGTGGCTGAGAAAAGGTTTCTATATTGACTAGGACTCTTGACTCCACCAGCCTGGGAGAAATTAGGTCAGTTTAATCACCGCTGATGTCATAAAAGCAGCTCTCTTAATGGGAGCCCTGATGGAGGGTGTGGTAGGGAGCGGAGCTGAGGTCACCATCGGCTGCTAACGAAGGCTCAGGAGGCAGGTGGGTCCATGGGCAGTGCCTGCCTGGGGCCTTTGAAGTTTCATTGGCAGTGTTTTACGACCACATGTGAAGAGCAAATCGTACCTGCAGGCTGCTGCACTTTGCCCTCCCTGGGGAGGGGCGGTGGAATCCACCCTAACGATGTCTGTCGGGAGATAGGAGCACAGGATCAGAGAGCAAGGAGATGAAGTTGGCCCGTCCCTGCCCTGCAGCGGGGAGCTCTGGGGTCCCCTGCTACGTTTCTCGGGGCTCTCTGCTGCCTTGGCTTGTGTCCCGCTGCAGCTAAGACACCCTCTCAGGGCAGTCCAGTCAAGCCTTCGAAGTGCCTGTGGTCTTCACCAAGAGGAAGAAAGCATTTTTTGTTCCCAACAGCAGCCCCGAGTCCGCGCAAAATCAGGCGGTGGCGGTGATTGGTGGAGGAGTTGTTTGCTTTTGTGGTTTCAAGCGGTGGCATCCAAGCACCTGTGCAGGGACCAGCCGCCTCAGAACTGAGGCACCTGATAAACGTGTGGGTTCCTGACTCCACGGGCCTGGGGTGGAGTCCGCCTTTGTCGAAAGGCACCCGAGTGAGGCTAATGACCCACCCGGTGTTGAAAGCCTTTGCCCGGAGGTCTAAATGCAGAGGAGACCTTGACCAAAGTGGTGGTCTCTGAGGGGTGTCCACAGCTTGCTGTTCGAGTGCCCCCCCCCCCCCAACAGCCAACAGCATCACCTGGGGGGAGCTCATTCGAAATGCAGAAGGCCAGGTCTTCTGAAGGAGAATCTGCGTTCTGATGAGCTACCCAGGTGACGTGTATGCACAGCACAGCTTGAGAAGTACTGGTCTGTGCTCCAACCTCATTCCAGCGGCCTCCACCCTCTCTGTTGCTTACTTGCTGGAGAAGGCCAGGCTGGCCTCAGTGGTGGTGGGTCTCTGAACGAGCTTGTTGATTTCAGCAGCTTTGAGGCCCGGCAGCTCTGGGCGTCAGCTTTGCGGCTTGAAGGTGAATGTTTGCATAGACCAAAACCTGTTGGAGGATTTTTTCCAACAAGGGTCCTGCCCCCCCACCCCCACCCAGTGCTTCAGAAACTTTGAACAGGTGTGTATTTCTCAAAAGGGCGGGGGGGGGGGATGGAGTTCTGAAACAGAGAACATCGCAGGATGAAGCGTGCTGTGGTTCCACCTTCTCAAGTGTTGTCGTGCCCGTGAGTTAAGTGCGGATTCTGATCTAGTAGTTCTGGGATGGGGCTTCAGATACCGCTCCCGTAAGAAGTTGTCTGGTAACACCGCTGCCATCCACAGACCACGCTGGGAGCGTCAAGGCCCTAGGAGGCTTGGAGGCACAGACCTGGGTTTGAGTCCTCTCAGAGCTTCCCTTTCCTGATGTCAGAAGAGGTGCCTTACTTAGTTAGCTACCAGGGCTGTTAGGCATCACTGTATTAGTGTCCTATTGCTGCTGTAACAAATTGCCACAAACACAGTGGTCTAACACAACACATATTTATTATCTTATAGCTCTGGAGATCACAAGTCCAGAATGGTCTCCCTGAGATAAAATCAAGCCAGACTGTGCTCCTTCTGGAGAGTCTAGGGGAGAATTTCCTTGCCTTTCACAACTTCTGTAGGCAACCTGCACTCCTTGGCTTGTGGCCCCTTCCTCCATCTTCAAAGCCAACAGTGTAACATTGTCATATCTCCTTCTCTGACTTCAACCCTCCTGCCTCCCTCTTATAAGGAATCTTGATGAGTACATTGAGCCCACCTGGATAAATCCAAGATATTCTCCCCACCTCAAGATCCTTAACTAAATCACATCTGCAAAGTTCCTTTTGCTACAGAGGGTGACATAGTCACGGGTTCTAGCGATTTGGACATGAGCATCTTTTCTTTTTTTTTTAATGATGTTTATTATTTTTGAAAGAGGGAGTGTATGCATGCGAGTTGGGGAGGGGCAGAGAGAGAGGGGACAGAGCATCTGAGACAGGCTCTGTGTTGACACCAGAGAACCCAATGCAGGGCTCAGACTCATGAACCGTGAGATGGTGACCTGAGCAGAAGTCGGATGCTTGACGAACTGAGCCACCCATATGCCCGAAGACATCTTTGAGGGGGGTGGGCGTTAATGTGCCTACAACAATCATATGAAACAACTTAAATGGAGGCAGTCAGCCACATGCCTGGCACATACATGCTTAATAAGCATCAACCCGCCTGCTTTCTTGCTCAGCCCAATGCAGAGGTTCTAGAACTTGGGAAGTATCACCATTCCCTCTACTACTGTGGCAAAGTTTCTGCTTCAGTCGGTCTGGGGTGGGGCCTGCAAGTTTGTATTTCTAAGTCACCAGGTAATATTGATGCTGCTGGTTGTGGCAGAATAGCTTGCATACTGCCAGCCTAGTGGGAAGGAGGTGGGCTCCAGAATCAGGCCAACCCTGATTCGAAACCGGTTCTACCACTTGAGAAATTACTTAAGCACCCTGGGACTGGGTTGTCTCATTTGCAAAGGGCTCTTGCAAGGCTTAAATGTTTCAGGATTTACTGTGGTGGTTTGTATGGAGCAGAGTAATAAGTCATTGAGCTATATGCTGTGGATTATTTTCTACTTCTTGTAGGCATGAGATTTTCATGTTATCACGTGGCGTAGGCATGAAGTGGACAGAAAGAGCCCCTATAATTAGTTGAATTGTGTCCCCCAAAACTCATGTGCTGAAGTCCTGACCTCCAGTTCCTCAGAATGTAACTTTCTTCGGAAATAGAGTCATCGCGTATGTCATTAATTAAGGTAAGCTCATTAGTGTGCATCCTGATCCAATATGATGGTGTCCATATAAAAAGGAGAAATTTGGACACAGTCATGTCCAGAGAGAAGACGATGTGAAGACACAGGGAGAAGAAGGCCATCTACAAGCCAAGGAACTACCAGAAGCTCACAGAACACCTCCCTCAGAGGGAGCGGGGCCCTGCCAACACCTTGATTTTGGACCTGTAGCCTCCGGAACTGTGAGACACTGTTATTGAAGCCACAGTTTGTGGTATTTTGTCACAGAAGCCCCAAGACACTGACACTGCCCCCATCAAAGTCATGTATTGGTGTCTTCACTACTTACTAGAATACCCTAGAGGGGTTTTGGCTCAGGTCATGACCTCACGGTTTGTGGGTTCGAGCCCCGCACTGGGTTCTGTGCTGACAGCGCAGGGCCTTTCCCTCTGCACCTCCTTTGCTCGTGCTGTCTTTGTCTCTCTCAAAATAAATAAACTTAAAAAAAAAAAAAAAGAACACCCTAGAGATTTGAATTCCAGAAGGGTCAAGAGCAGAGAGGGACTGCCCCGTGAAATCTGAAAAAGCCCAGTGTCTACCGTCACAGCAAGGCTCCCTCTCTGTCTTCCTGAGGCTGCCGTGGAAATGCTGGTTTCCCTCACTGTGCTGCTGCAGGCCTGTGGCACCCAGGCCTGTGGGACCCATCAGCTGCGAGGCTGGGCCCTCAGGAACCGGAAACACATCCACACAAGGACCTGCAAGCAGACATTTACGTCAACTTCATTCACAATTGACAAAACTTGGAAACTGAAATGTCCTTCAGGAGGCAGATGGATATATAAGCTGTGATACGTCCAGACGACGGAATAGTATTCAGCACTAAAAACAGATGAATTATCAAGCCGTGAGAAAGCACGGCTTTAGTGGTTGCCAAGGAGGGAGGGGAGGAGCACAGGGGAGTTTTAGGGCAGTGAAACTATTCTATTTGGCACTATAATGGACGATACATGCCGTTATATATTTGTCAAAGCCATAGAATGTATACCACCAAGAGTGAACTCTAATACGGACTCCGGATTTGGGGTGATAATGATGTGTCAGAATAGGTTCATTGATTCTAATGGATGTACCCCTCTGGTGCAGGATGTAGACAGATGGTGGGGGAGGTTGTGCATGTATGGGGCCAGCGGGCATATGGGATATCTCTGTACTTTCTGCTCTATTTTGCTATGAACATAAAACATCTCTAAAAAATAAATTTTATTAATGAAAAAACTGAAATGAAAACAGGCAACAGGCTGTATTTGGCCTGTGGGCCATAATTTTCCAACACCTGCTTGAACGTATCTACTGATTCCCACCACTGAGACCTGCAATTTTGCTTCAGACTTCCTTTGGCAGTCCACGCGGCCAACATGCACCCCAGGCAAATGGTTACCAACATAAGTTAGAAATCTATGACCACAGCGGGCAGCACAGGGACGTTGGATGGGATCCAGCAGCTCCCTCCCACCTAGAAGCAAGAATTCCTGGTCTTAAGGACAAATGATAAAAGTGGGCCTTCAGACTGTGCAGAAAAATCAGGGTCGGAGGCTCCCAGTAGGCAGCTGTCTGAGCGTTTCAGCCCCTCCACAAATCCCTGGGCCGCCAGCACTGAGTGAGTCAGTAATGGGTTAACTGCCAAACCCGAAACTGAAGTTTTAGCTCCAGTGCACCTTGAGAATAACAACCTGGGTCTGGATTAACATTCGAGAAAATAACCCCTCAGGAAAGTGTTCTCTAATAAAAGGATCTTATTTCCACTCCACCCTCCACCTTTTTTTTTTTTTTTTTTTTAAGTCTGAAACAAGCTCAGAAAGCTGTCAAGCTATGAGTGAGTGATGAGTCAGACATTTAACCAAACAAGTTTGCTCTCCTCCTGCTACTCCACACCTGCATCAGGGCTCAGTGGTGAGGGTGTGGCTTGTGAACAGGCAGCAGCCCTGATGTACGAGGTTCTGTGCACACACAGGCAAACAGAGTTCATCCAAATCAAGGAGGTGGCACAGCCACAGCTTTGGCGCCATGTTGTTCAAAGCTTTGACCTGAACTGTGCAATCGCGGACCCTCCTTAAAGTAACTACTTACACCGGTAAAGTGCTTACGGCAGTAAGCCAGATGCTAAGACAAAGGAAAGTCCTGGCCTCTGTGCCTTGAGAGGTATGAGGTGTTCGTGGGCTAATGAAGGATTTGTTCTGCTTTCCCTACCTCTTCTGTCAGCGAGGAACAGTCTCCAAGCAGTAAAGCTGAGAGTAAAGAAAAGAGGTTACGTTTACTACGTTATATTAAACCATATTACGCTGAATCCTCACCTTGACTATATGAGGTGGTTATTATTGTCCTGGTTTTACAGATGATAAAAGTAAGGCCCAGACAGATGATGATTGTCCGATGACCCACAGCTAGTAAGCAGCAGAGACAGGGCTGTCCCTGTCTTCTGGGGCACTGCCCCAGCTGGTAAGTGCCACCACTCTGATCTGGAGCAGCTCATGAGAATCCAGAAGTTTCTAGGGAAGTTGGAGGGGGCATGTATGTTGGGTTATATCTCAGAGTAGCTCCACAGTAATTCTGGGGCTCCATATCAAATCCAAGTACTGACACCACCCTCCCACAAATCTAATCTGCTGAGTTGGGCCCTAAGCAAAATGGAATTCTCAGACTCATGTGTGGTTACCAGGTTGAATTTGTTGAGTACGGACTGTATAGATTCATCTCACAGATACTGCAGTCAATGAGGTTTTAAATACATATTTCCTATAATTTTATTCATGATTACTCCCAGAGATTTATGCCCAGATAAAAATAAAATACAGCCTATTTACACTGAAGGAAGTATAGTCAGTCATATGGGAGAAAATAGAATAAAAGAATGAGGCCCTCCAGTACACTAGAAGCTTTTAAAGGTCCATATGCTTTGACCCAAATTTGTAGATGGCTTACAAAAATGGCCCCAGTTCTCTGCCTTCCCCGTATCCAAGTCCTTTGCAATGTGACTTTACAACTGCTTCCATCTGAGGGTGGAGTCTATTTTCCTAGTCTTTGAATCTGGACTGGGTTTGTGACTTTCTTTAGCCAACAGAATGTACCAGAATTTATGGTGTGCTGATTTCAAGTGTGGCACACTCTGCTTGCTCTGTCCAGTCATCAGGTGACAAGCTGGGGCCATCCTTCTAGAGGATGAGACCACGTGAAGCACAGACGACCTGTCCTAGCTGATTCCATCTAAAATAAGCTGGCCTCCACCCCATCTAGCAGATAACTGCAGATGTGTGATTCAGGTCAGTCTAGATAGTAAGAACCACCTAGATGAAGCTGAGACCGAACTGAGCTAAACAAATGATGGCTGTTTTAAGTCCCTAAGTTTCGGGCTGGTTCGTTTTTGCGACAGTTATATAACATACTCAATAACTTTTTGATAGAAATCCCTCCTAGTAACAGTCAGAAACTCTAACAAAAAATGTACATATGGAAAAGCTCGTCTCAGTGTTAATTGTAACAGCAAAACAATGGACACAAACAACGGACACAAATCAAAGATGGGAAAATGTGAGCATCAATAGGGACTTTTCCTGCAATGAACTAAATTCATGAGTTCATAATGATAACGCTTTTTGAAAATCCACTGTTCCTGTTAGCAGATACTAGGAAACCGGCTTATTTTTAAATAACTACTAAATAAAGAATAAAACATTTATCTTGTCCTTTCCTTATGAAATGTCCTTCAGGGTACCAAAGAGTTGATGGGAAGTTTATAGAATTATTCCAGCTGATACATGAAAAAAATTAAAATACCATTATTTTGGAACTCCTAACAAATGAATGGATCTAGGCATTTGTGAGGCTGACGCCACAAAAGGAGACAAGCAGACCCCATGTGCCTCCTTATGGAAGTTCACATCACCATTGAGGAAGTAGTCTTACCAAAAGAATTGAATCTGAATCTGATAGGCCCTCTAGATCTGCTTGCCAATGTCCTGAAAATATGGGGGAAACAGGAACCTGTCAAGTGACACTGTAGAAATGCAATCAGCAAAAACAGACCGAGAGACATTCTCCAGGAGAGATGAACCTGTTTCTTCAGCAAATAAGTTGCAAAGAAAAGAAAAATAGAGAAAGAAGATGGAGAGGGAGTTTGTAGATCAAAAGAGGCTTTAAGATTTATCAACCAATTTCAATAACAATAATAATAATTATGAAACAGCTGGGGAAATTTGGGCTCTGGATGAAAAGAACTACCATCAAATTACTATTACTGTTTGAAGACAGAAATCGCACAAGTTGTCCTTTACTGGGAATCTGCTACGTGCTTTAGCATCGATCAAAGCACCAGACTTTCAGTAGGTCATTTACTCCTTTTCTTTTTTTTAAGTTTATTTTGAGAGAGAGCGAGGGAGAGAGGGCATGAGCAGGGGAGGGGCAAAGAGGGAGAGAGAGAGAGAATCTCAAGCAGACTCTGCACTGTCAGCTCAGAGTCCAACATGGGGCTCTCACTCATGAACTGCAAGATCATGACCTGAGCTGAAACCAGATGTTGGACGCTTAACAGACTGAGCCACCCAGGCGCCCCAGCTCATTTACTTCTCACAGCAACGCCAGAGATAGCAGCTGTCTCCTTTTCAGTGAGGCCCCCGAGACCTGAAGTTTTTTTCTGAAGGCCATTCAACCGCTCAGGCACCAAAACTTGGGCTCACCTATAGTACACGCTCATTTAGCTCACTTGCTGTGATAGCAAAGCATTGGCTGCAGCCAAAATGCTTAACGGTGTGGAAACGTTTGGTACATTATGGCAGATTCTCTCGGGGAATTACTGTGGAGGAATTTAGGATGATAATGATAAAGACTTGGTAGCAACTTGGGAGTATGTTTATGATGAAGCAATCACAAAATTTCACATATGTCCCAGTTTCCACAACATTTTGAAAAAATGCATAGGACCAAGTACTGAAAGAGAGCAGGTTCAAATGACAGACATATTGCCTTGAGGTGATGAGTAAATTTTATTTTGACTTTGGAGTTTGTTCTTCAGTGCTGTTCGTTTGTTTACGATACGTCGACCTTCAGAGAATGTTTTCTGACCCATGTTTTATTTCTTCAGGATTCCATTTCCTGTTGAGATAGTATATTAGCTTCCTGCTGTCACTGTGACAAGTTGCCACAAATGGAGTGGCTTAAGACAATACATATTTGTTTTCTTACAGTTCTGGAGGTCCAAGTCTGAAGTACATTCCGCTGGGCTAACATCAAGGCATCACCAGGCCTGTGTTCCTCTCGAAAGCTCCAGGGGAGACTTTGTTTCCTTGCCTTTTCCGGCTTCTAGTGGTTGCTCACATTCCTTGGCTCATGGCTCCTTCCTCCGTATTATGACATAATGGCACATTTCCTTCTCTGACTCTAACCTCCTGCCTCTCTTTGTGATTATGTTGAGCCTACCTGAAGAATCCAAAATAATCTCCCCGTGTGAGGCTCTTAACTTAATCACATCTGCAAAGTCCCTTTTGCTGCATAGGATAACATAGTCCAAAGTTCCAGGGATTAGGGCATGGGCATCTTTGGGATACCGTATTCACCTACCACCGGTAGATCATGTCACCATCTGCTCTGTGCTCACATTGTGCAGGGTACTGCGTTCTTGCACGATGTCAACCAGGTCTTAACCAAACAGGAGAACTGAACAGAGGAAAAAGTAGGCAACTGGCTGGAGGGCAGATGAGTGGCCAGTGAGCATCCCAGAGCAGTGTGGAATCCTGGGGTCACAACCAGTGCGCAGAGTCCGTGCTTCCTGGAAAGCAGCAGGAATGGGGCTGGGGACAGGTTTGGTATTCACCCAAGAGTAGGCCAATTCCCATCAGGGGTTTGGGAGCCCTGCTCAGGTCAGCTGATGCTGGGCAGTTAAAAACAAACAAACCAAAAAAAAAAAAAAACCAAAAAAAAAAAAAAAAACCCCACAGTTTTCTGTAACTGCAGGTGTCACAACATAAAGGGTTCTTGGAATCAGGAGTATGAAGCAGGAACTGGGGGCTCTTGCAGTTGGGAGTGACTGGTAGGAACCTGAAGAGAGTCCCTGAATGCTTGGAGCTTAGCAGGTGGGGGCCTGGTAATGCCAGGTTCCCACACTCATACCAGTGCAAAGGGAGAGATGTGGCAATAACCCCAATGTCAACATAATGGGGTATCTGGGGGGCAGTAAAATTGTGCAACCCCATTCTCCATGCATGGTAGCACGCATGCCTCCAAATCCTCTGGGGATTCTTGGTGTTAGAAAAGGGTTCTCTGGGGGGCCCCTGGGTGTCTCGGTGGGTTAAGCATCTGACTTCGCCTCAGGTCCTGATCCCGCTGTTCGTGAGTTCGAGCCCCGCGTCTTCGGATTCTGTGTCCTTCCTCTCTCTCTCTGCCCCTCCTCCACTAGTGCTCAGTCTCTCTCTCAAAAATAAATAAAACTTCAAATAAAAAAGAAAAGATTTCTCTGGGTCTTCTCTTTTTCCCATTTCTGAGCTCATTCCCCCTGAGTGAGTCCAGTGAGCGAGTGCCTTGCTATTGTCCGTAGGCTGCCCGTGCCAGGGCACACATCTTCTCTCCCTCAATTTCTCCAAAAACACCGCTCACCCAAGGCTCAAATTTGAGGCTAAGAAAAGAATTATGGCACCAAAACTCTAAACGTCTTCAAGTTGAACAATGGATCTTCCTATTGTTGCTATCAATCTATCTCAACACCAGTGAATCCCTGCCACGTGTCTTTGTGCCCTCAATCTTGCTTCAGACTCCCTTATCCTCTGTTCTCCCACCACCACCCTTTGATTTCCCCTCACCTTTGAACTCAGTTCTCCGCACTTTTTGACGCGGATGAATTCACGTCTACGTCCCCCAGCCACTGCATCACTGAAGGTTCACTGCTGTGCCTGGGCAGTCCACTCCAGGTGCTACCCTCTCAGCAGCATCAAAGAACTAGAAATCAGCTTTGAAATGTGATTTTTCTTTCTATCTCCTTCTGTCTCTGTGACAGAAAGGGAGCAGTGTACAGGTAGATTGTCTGTCTGAATGTATGTGGTATCCCATAGGTGCTTTGGGTTTTAAAATTTCAATTTTCCTCCTCACATTATTTAGACAGCAAGGTAAGGAAAGCCTCATTTTAGGGACCACAATACCCAATTTCCAGTCCCAACACTGCCAAGCGACCTTGAGTAAGTCACTTCACTTCCCTGAGACTCAGTTTCCTCACTGGTAAAGGGCCGCAGTTAGGTTTCACAGAATTGTTGTGATGCTTAAATAAGAAAATACGTGGGATCCTTTAAGAGTGGGAGGGGACTCCTGGGTGACTCCTTCCACTGAGGGTCCAACTTTTGGTTTTGACTCTGCTCATGATCTCGTAGTTCATGAGTTCAAGCCCCACATCAGGCTTTACGCTGACAGCATGGAGCCTGCTTGGGATCCTCTCTCTCTCTCTCTCTCTCTCTCTCTCTCTCTCTCTTTCTCTCTGTAAAACAAAATAAAAAAAAAGAGTGGTAAAAGACTACAGATGAATGGAGGATTGTTAGTATCTTTAGCAAGGAAACTACTGTTTATGCAGTTGGTGATCAGCCAATAGGGTAAGTGGTTGGTTGATTGGTTGGTTTTCCCACACTGTGCCTCAGAGATCTGAGTGACAAGAAAATCCAAAATGAGTTGACGAAATGGCCAGTTCAGCCCCTGCTAATTTGAGAGTCAGGCTGTCCTGCTGCCAGGTACAGATAGGCCACCCACACGTACAGGGTAATGGGGCGGCTGTGGGTGGTCCTGAGAGGCTACTGGCATTTTCTGTAATTTCAGAGAAAAAGAAGAGGGTGACAGTGTCACCAGCTGGACCCATGTGGGGGCTGAGGTCATGGGACTTGGCCAGGCTTTCTTTACACTCTTTCATGTCAAAGCCAAACACAGGCTGGTAAAATACAAGGTGATGTTCCCTTTTGGTTTTGGGTCACTGTTCATTAACAGCTGAAAATTATAGTGTTGCCTGTAACTTAGCAACACCAACCTCCAAGATTTCCTGACTCTTTTATTATTGTTTCAGTCTTTTTGTTTGTTTTTGCTTTTAATCGATTGGTGTTTAACTAAAGCAAGTTGTTGATGATGCAAGAGCTTCTATGAGACGCTTCTTAAAATAAAGGATCGCGATCTTGGCCAACTAAGTCTGGGAAATAGATCATTTCTATTCAAGAACCATATTGTGCATTTGCATTTTCGAGCTCCGAAGAAGTCCTGGAGTAAAGAGGTCAGTGTTTTGCAAATTTATCCTCTCATTCAACTCTATTATTTCTAAAGAATACTTCTTCACATCCAGTAGAGGTCATTTCCAAACAGGATGAATTGAGGAATGCTGCTTTTGGTAGACATTTCTGTGTGCCTCCAGGTCTATTCTCACCCTTCTGACTGCCCTGTGCTTGAAGAGGCTAACTTGTCTGAACTGTATCAGGAGTCTTTTGCCTTCTGACTCTTAGCTGGGTCCAACCAATGGGAGGAGACACGAGAGTAGGCAGAGAGTGAGGTCAAGGTATTGATTTCCCTCATCCATTCCTCTCAAGGATGCTGCCTATTGCCACTTGAAAGAAAGCCACAGTGGCCCTTGTACATAATTATTGCCTCCAGGTTCTAGTAACCAGTTCTTCTTGCTCCTTCAGGCCAAGGGCGGTGCCTACCCCACAATGTTGCTAATCCCAGGTTCCTGCTCCATCTCTTAACTCTGTTTCCCTTGACTCTGTCCATACCTTGGTAAACTGTCCCTTTGATGGGGGATGGGAGGGAGGGGAGGTTGGGTGATGGGCATTGAGGAGGGCACCTGTTGGGATGAGCACTGGGTGTTGTATGGAAACCAATTTGACAATAAATTTCATATTTAAAAAAAAAGCCACTTTCTCAACTACTCCATTTGCATATATCACCTTTTTCCTGCCAGGCCCCTGACTAATGTATGGCTTTCAATCCATGGGGGGCTAACAAAAAGCCTAACACAGTAACACAAGAGAAATATTTTAAAAGCTAGTTAATAGCCAATTGCAATTACTGTCCTATAAGATATGCAAAACAGAGCATAGACTGCCAGTGTGATGTTTAGGCCTCTGAAATGGCTCTGCCTGATGTCACTGGGCCATCAGTTCCTACCCTGACTCATCATGAATTACAATCTCATAGACTTGAAAGGGCTTTGACAGGCGAGGCCAAGTCCATCAGTACCTAGGCATATCCTCAGCTATTGACAAAGACTTCTGGTTCCTTTTAGGATATTCAGATTTCTAAGGTGAAACACCAGTAGGAAGCTTAATTTTTCAAAAAGCAGTTTTGATGCCAGACTGATGAGAGGCATTTGTAGTGGATTCTCTTTTATAAATGGGACACCCTCTCATGCTTCCTTGCCAGGATTTTTTTGGAGACTGATAAAAAAGCAAATTCAATAGATAGATCTCTTGTCTTCTGTTGGTAATCAAATATGTACTAATAACTAGTGAGTGCAAGCATGGGATGTGCTAGAACCAGGGGGCCGGGTGGGAGGAGGAATAGAAACAAATGAAAATGATGGTCTCTTCCCTTGAGGAATTTACAGTATCAATAAAAGAAAATTTATACTCTCAACATTTGAGCCCCGTCATATAAAGCTTAAAAAATGATTATTACAAACAGTATAACATTATACCTAATGTAGGTATAAATAAAAATATTTATATTTTGTTCATTGTTGAGGCTAGATTTTGAGTGTATGTCTGTCTACGTGCATGCAAAAAAAAAATGAGCAAGTTTAGAAGTCGTATGGAATAAGGAAAGGAATATGACTTTTAGAGTTCATTATTTGGGTTCATTTTCATGGCTATAGATAAATAATTTCATCCTTCTAAAACTGCCTCATCTGAGAAATAAATAAAATAGATGAAATTGACCAGGCACAGCTGTCAGGAAGATTTGATGGAGTAAGAAAAAACAAAAGAGCCTAGGCCGAGCTGGTCCTTTGGAGACCCTTATGAAATATCAATTCCCTTCTCTTCCTTCAGGAAAAAAAAAATAGGCCTTAAAATCTATTTCTGACTTGTCTATAAAGACTTTGTGGGGGTGAGACTTTTAAAGGATTTTGAGTGTACAAGGGAGAGGCCAACAGAAATCATGACCCCTTCAGGTACTGCCAGAAGGAGATATCAGCATTGGAAAAAAAAAAAAAAATTGGCCACATAAAAGTTGTGCTGTTCATTCTGTTGCCTCTACAGAGAATTAAACAAGTCCAGAGAATGTTCTCTTTTCGAAAGGTATTTCTAAAAAAGTAGTCCCATAACCTACCTAGCTAATATGTTCAAGAGCCCCTCAAATTTTGTCTATAAACTCTTACATTCAAGCACTTCTATGTTCAACACAGCTTTCTGACCTGCAGTTTAGCTCCACTGCCCTTCCCCCAATCCTCTGTCCCCCGAGACAGCATAAGTCACTTACACGTCTTACCACGTACCACGGTGTTCTCCATTTCCTTTTACACCATCATCTGAACCTCTTTTTTCCAGTCTTTGAGAAAGTGTTATGTAAGTGCCAGACTAACACAGGAAGGAGACTTTGGAAAAAAATTCAATTTGAGCCTGAAGGTACCTTAAACCCAGGGAAACTAAAACTCAGCTGGAGAAGAACTGCCCACTTTGTTAAGAAGAGCTGGAAAGCCTCCAAAGCCAATTCACACATCTTCCATGAATGTGTGTGTGTGTGTGTGTGTGTACAGGACTTTTGTGAACTGCTTGCTTCCTCAAGGACCGTACCCCCTGAAACAGCCTAAGAATCAGCCAACTGGCAAGTGACCTCTGATGACTGCAAATACTGTCATACCCAGAGCTTCGAGCATAAAAAGAGGCAACAATTCATCCCCAAACCACAACATAGTTTATTTAGCAGAAAGAGACAGGGCCATTCTGTAAACTGGCAAGAGACTGAGGAAGAGCTGGCAGTAAAGGTCTTCCTTGTTTGTTTCCTGGGGCTGTGCCCTGTAGCCCATGGTAATTAGGGGACAGGGTGGGGCCCTCTGGCCTGAAAATGATAGGAAAAGTGCTGCCCTAATTACTGGATTTTATTGGGATGATACTTGAGGTGTGGCTATTACCAACTGGTGAAGTTCATTAACTAGACCTCATAAATGGCAAGCTAGGGCTCTAAAGGGAAATGGCAGTAATATACACTGCCCTGAAGCATTGAAGTAGGATGTCATTCGAAGACCAGGTCCAAATGGCCATCTTAAATGCAGAGATGTATTTGGTGTTTTTTGCAATGAAACCATTTTTGGAAGAAGATACCCCTGAATGCATGTCCCTCATTTGTATATCCAGTGAGCCTTGAGCACCAGGATATAGGCATATAGAATCCTGGCCCTCACGGAGTTTACTGTAGTTGCCCATTGAATTGCCCATCTGCCCTGCCTGGTGTAAAATGTGGCAGTTTCCATGACCGGGAAAGTGTAGGACACCCTGAAATCACATGGCAAGGACAACTACTGGAATTAGGAAGGTTATGAAAAGCTTCCCTGAACAGGTGACATCCCAACCCAGACCCGAGGTGGGGCAGTGTATCCAAACCAAAAGGTAAGGATGGCAGTCCCACCCACCTCGGCATGATTCATCACACGGGTGCTTCTCAAACTTTGATGAGTATCCATATCACAAGAAGATCTTACCTAAATGTAGGTTCAGATTCAATCGATCTTGGGGACCCTGAGATTCTGCACTTCAAAAAAGCTCCCAGTGATGCTACGGCTCCAAGAATTACTCTCTGAGTAGCAACGTGCTAGATGTACTTCTGAAGTACTCAGCTTCTTTGTGCCTTAGTTTTCTGGTCTGTAAAATGGGCCTCTAGGGGTTGGAGAAACATGAATAAAGGTCCATCTGTCGCATATTTTGACCTGATTACACTACTGCCCATATACTTGCTGATTGAATAATTCTGTGTGTGTGTGTGTGTGTGTGTGTGCGTTGTGCATGCTTGCGCAGCCCTTGCTCGTGTGTTTCAAGTTGCCGAAGAGACTTGCCAAACTGCTTTTTCTTATATTTTGTCAGTATTTTCTTCACCTGGTTTAAAAAAAAATTTTTTTTAAATCGTTTCCTATTTCAGGTTTTGTACTATTATTAGCCAGACATCAGATCCTAAAGTAGAATACATTATACAAAGGAACTGAATTATTTATTTTTTTTTTAACTTTTTTTTTTCAACGTTTATTTATTTTTGGGACAGAGAGAGACAGAGCATGAACGGGGGAGGGGCAGAGAGAGAGGGAGACACAGAATCGGAACCAGGCTCCAGGCTCTGAGCCATCAGCCCAGAGCCTGACGCGGGGCTCGAACTCACGGACTGCGAGATCGTGACCTGGCCGAAGTTGGACGCTTAACCGACTGCGCCACCCAGGCGCCCCGGAACTGAATTATTTAAAATGTTAAACTTCTTCAAATAAAACTTTGAAAGTTGTTGGTATCTTATAATTTCAGAGGTTAACTGATATACTGATACCTGTCATAATCCATGAGCAAAGGCAGGGACTATGTATGGTGATTGCACGACCAAGTGACAAGCATTTGCTCTCATACAGCCTTCTTGCTATAATTAGCTTTCAGGTTAAACAGCGTATCATTCATCTCAAAATTGCAAAATTTGTACTTGCGATCAAACAGATGTTAAATTCAGGGGCTTCAGGACTAACTATGAAATTTCACCAGTTGTACCTTGACACCTCGGTTTCCTACAGCATCTCACCGAGAGCCTGAGTCAGGGTGCGAAGGGAATTTTTGCGAAAGCATCCGTGACTCAGGAAAACCAAAAGGTAGG
The DNA here is from genome assembly GCF_016509475.1 of Prionailurus bengalensis. NCBI lineage: Eukaryota > Metazoa > Chordata > Mammalia > Carnivora > Felidae > Prionailurus > Prionailurus bengalensis. The sequence goes on from NC_057344.1 coordinate 174,417,627, forward strand.
CTGGGTTCATCTCAGATATGAGAGTGATAACAAAACGTAAGCAAATTCAGGCCAAACAGACTTAGTCACTTTTTGAAGGGAAATTATATATTCCATTGATGGGCTTACTAAAACTGTTTCCTGTGAGAATACCTTGTTAGTATCATTCTTTTCTTACCTTTATTATCTTTTTAAAAACTCCCAGTTCCTCAGGCATCTGGGTGGCTCCTTCGGTTGAGTGTCAGCCTTTGGCTCAGGTCATGATCTCATGGTTTGTGAGTTCGAGCCTCACATTGGGCTTGCTGCTATCAGTGTGGAACCCGCTTCGGATCCTCTGTCCCCCTCTGTCTCCCCCTCCCCCACTCACGCTCTTTGTCTTTCGCAAAAATAAATATTCAAAACAAAAAACTCCCAGTTGCTAATTTCTGCCTAATTGCTCCCTCCATCACATGCCTCCTCAGGATTATTTCTTAATGATTGTGTCGTATGAGGATGAGAACATGTTTTATGTAGTTCAATGAGAAGACATCATCAGCTCCTTATTTTTTTTTTTTCAACGTTTATTTATTTTGGGGACAGAGAGAGACAGAGCATGAACGGGGGAGGGGCAGAGAGAGAGGGAGACACAGAATCGGAAACAGACTCCAGGCTCTGAGCCATCAGCCCAGAGCCCGACGCGGGGCTTGAACTCACGGACCGCGAGATCGTGACCTGGCTGAAGTCGGAGGCTTAACCGACTGTGCCACCCAGGCGCCCCCATCAGCTCCTTATTTATCCATCCTCTACTATGCACTAGATACCCTTCCGGACCCTGAGCAACCAGTGGTGAGTAAAACAGATGTGTGTTCTGCCTTCTTGGACTTTCATCTAGTCGAGGAAGGCAGAGACCATGCAAGTAAACAAACAAACAAATACATGACTTGAACAATGTGCTCTGAAGGAAGTAAACAGGGTTCAGCGCTCGAGAACAACCGAGCAGCGGGAGAGATCTGATTTGTAAGGACGGGCAGAAAGCGTCTTGCTCAGGTTGTAGCATCAAAACCTGAACTGAAGAATGAATAGAAGCCGCTGTGCAAAAGTCAGGGGATGTGTTCTCGACAAGGGAACAGCGTGTGTAAAGGCCTGGAGTGTTCAAGAAATGGCTTCTTAATATCCAAGACCAGCTTCCTGAGAGGCTAATGTTCTCTGCAGGAAAACAGTCAAAAAGTAATATGTGGAGTTACTCTACAGAGGGAGTTATGTGATGTGGTGATTCACAGCATAAACCCTGAAGGCATCCTAACTCCTAACTCCACCATTCACTCGCCACGTAGCCTTGCACAAAATTCAATGTCCCCACACCTCAGTTTCCTCATCTGTGATACAGAGACTATTAATAGCCCCCACCTCATAGGGTTGTTGTGAGAACAAAATGGTGAACGAGTTCATACTTTTCTGGCACGTGGTCAGTGCTTTGTAAGTGTTAGTTCTTCTTATTAGGACGTAGGAGATGTGGGGTGGGTGCTATGAAAACACAGGGGCAAGAAAAAGAATTTCCACTGGGGATATCAATGGTGTGGACCTTGAAAAGAACAAAAAAAGCCAGTTATCATTTACCAACAAAACGAATTTTTTCAGGAATAGCAGAGGAATTGCTATTTGGGGCAAGCAAAGATGACAAATCCCGAGGCAATCCAGAGGAAGAGGAGAGGAGCTTGCTTTTCTAGGGGAAAGGAGGAAGCGGGGAGGGGCTATTTTGCTGAGCTCTCGCTGGCTGGGCTGTTGCTGAGCAAAGAGAAATCCTTCCTCCTCCTGCTGTAGTATGCAAACAGGCTTCTTCCTGCTGGGGAGTTGGGGATGTGCTTCTTCAGGCCAGCTGTAGTTTGCCAGGGCTCCCGCTTCAGGCTTTCCTGGCTCCATTTTAAATGAAGTTTTTAAGTTGTTTTCTTCTTGAGAGAGAGAGAGAGAGAGCTAGCGGGGGAGGAGGGCAGAGGGAGAGAGAGAGAATCTCACGCAGGCTCCACGCTCAGCACAGAGTCCCACGGGCTCCATCCCACAACCCTGGGATCATGATCTGAGCAGAAATCAAGAGTCTGACGCTCGACCGACTGAGCCCCCCAGGAGCCCCTTAAATAAGATTTTTAAAATTTATTTTCATAGTAGAGAAAAACATGGTCGAGATAGCTTTTGAACTGCCTTTTGCAGGATGGAGAGAACTTCACTCTCTAGAGGTGGTGAAAGCAGAACTGGCCACCCGTGGACTTTTTTCAGCTCCTCTCTTCCCTCATCTTTCACAACCAACTGACCATCAAGTCCTTTCCCCAATCACCCACCACGGCTTCCGTTCAAGCTCTTAGTGAGTCTTCAAGTCTGGACCACGGCAATGGCAATTGCCTCCTCTCCGGCCTCGTCGTCACGCACACGCCCTGAGGTGCACTTAGTACTACGTCTACGGAACTTGCCCATGGGTGTGCTCGTCTTCCCCGTGAAGACTGGGCCTGCGCCCTCAGTTTCTTTCTAATGAATGCCTGTTGAACTGAATTGCTGTCTGCTCTTGTCCCCTTCTTTGTCCATCAGAATCCAATCAAGATAACAGAAACCTTTCTAGGTATTTCTGAAAGTGGGAACTGAACACAGGGAATTGGTTTGCAATCGACAGAAGAGCTGGGAGGCCCAACAGGAGGTTTTAGGCGATTCAAAGATTAGCCTCTGCAGGAAGTTGCAGGTTCCTAGGGTGGGGAGACGGGTTGGCTAGTGTCTGAGGCTCTGTGGCCAGCACCGGAAACAGCTGGAAGCTGGAATGGTTGGGGAAATGCGGCCTCTAAAAGAGCCCCGCCAGAGAGAGAAGGAGTGAAGGTATCCTGGCTTCTCCCCCATTTGCTCCCCTAAATGTAATCAGAACAGCCCCTCACCATCTACAGGATAAAGACCAGACTCTGAAGGGAGTGTATCTGAGAGGCTGCTCAGAGAGGATCTCTGAGAACATGGCCCTCCGCACCCCAGGGTAAGACCTGAGGCCCAGCAAGGGAAGGGGTGATCGCCCTCCTGCACCCCCCCCACCCCGGGGGGAGTGGAGCTGAGTGTGCTTGAGCACCTGAAGCTGGTCCCCTCTGGAATACTCTCCACCGTTATCACAACAAAAATAGGAAACATTCAAATGAATATTCGAATCACACTTGATGCCTTTCAGAAGACTTGTCTTCTTTTAGCTTCACAAGAGGTAGGAGGGGACTTATTATACTTCACTCAGGTAATTAGCAAGCACCTGAGGCTACTGGAAGGTGCGATGTTGGTGTGAGCTCAGAACTGCCCAGTGGCAAGGAGGTCCTTAGAACATGGGGCCCCTTATTCCTGCTTGTTCCCACCAGCCCCGTGGGCTGGCCTGGGGTCTCCAACCTCTGAGAGTCCTTGAAATCAGCACGGGCTCTCTGAGGGTTTTTCAGTACACAAAATCAGAAATCACACAGGAGGGGTGCCTGGGTGGCTCAGTCAAGCATTCGATTTCAGCTCAGGTCATGGTCTCATGGCTCATGGGTTCAAGCCCCGCATCGGGCTCTGTGCTGACAGCTCAGAGCCTGGATCCTGCTTCGGATTCTGTGTCTCCCTCTCTCTCTGCCCCTCCCCGACTCTATGTCTCTCTCCCTCTCTCTCTCAAAAATAAATAAAAAAAATTTTTAAAGCAGTCACACATGAACATAAGTTTGTATACTGAATTCAGTGTGAAGCTGATTTTTTTTTATTGAACTTCAGTCCCCTTAGCTTGGTAACTAAAATTATTCTGTGAGAAAAATGAATTATTAATAAATAAATTAAGTTTATTTAGTGAAAAAAAAAGTAAGCTCCAACCCATGGGAGGTGAAGAGGGCAGGAGAAGAGAGAGGGCGAGGCCTGGGAACTATGATAGGATACTTTTATGGGACCCCCTTCCTCTATACGCAGCCCTTCGAAAAGTCCTTTTCTGCTTAGTTTCTGGGCTAGACTTTTTCTATTAAGAGGGGGCAGGATGAATTTAGAAGGGAGGCTGTGAAATGGAAGTAACATAGAGCCTAAAAATAAACTTATGGAAACTGGTGCAAACTCTCTGCAGGGCAAATGGGTAACACTTATATAAATATCCCTAAAAATGGGCCTTTCCTTTGAACGAGCAAGGTCATTCCTAGGAATTTATCCTAAAGAAATAAATCATGGTTGTCCACAAATATGCATCTAAGAATGCTTGTTGCAGGACCACTTACGAAAGCAACAAATTACAAATAACCTAAATGTCCAATAGCAGAGAATCTGTTCAATCATCTGTGGTACGTTTGTACAATGGAATCCCACGTGGCCATGGGGAAGGACGATGTAGGAGAAAAGGGTCATGCCAACATGTTGAGAAACCAAACTGAGCTATAAAACTTCAGGTATAGGGGTGCCTGGGTGGCGCAGTCGGTTAAGCGTCCGACTTCGGCCAGGTCACGATCTCACGGTCCGTGAGTTTGAGCCCCGCGTCGGGCTCTGGGCTGATGGCTCGGAGCCTGGAGCCTGTTTCCGATTCTGTGTCTCCCTCTCTCTCTGCCCCTCCCCCGTTCATGCTCTGTCTCTCTCTGTCCCAAAAATAAATAAACGTTGAAAAAAAAAAAATTAAAAAAAAAAAAAAACTTCAGGTATAAAAAATGTCTATACCTCAAGCTGTTAACACTGACCGTCTATAGGAGCTATAATTATAGGTGATTAATTTTTTTTCTTGCTTATTTATGTTCTAAACTTTCTACACTCAGTGTGGTTCGGCTCTCCTTTTAATTTTAAGTGCATCTATTAATGTTATGGTAAAGGTGGATAATTCCTTTTAGTCGGGTTTCATGAGGTATATTTTAGATATATGGAAACATTCCTAAATTAATTTTGGTACGTAATCCTATAAACTTTAAAAAAAAATGTTTTGTTTTTTTTTTTTTTTTTGAGAGAAAGAGAGCACGAGTGCATGAGTGGGGGTGGGGCAGAGAAAGAAGGAGAATCCCAAGCAGGCTCCACACTCAGCACCCAGCCCGATGCACGGCTGGATCTCACGGCCATGAGGTCATGACCTGAGCCGAAATCGAGAGTCAGACTTAACCCACCGAGCCACCCAGGCGCCCCTATGATCCTGTAACTTTTGACAAACACGTACAACCCAATCAAAGTATAAGTTTCCCATCAGCCCAAATAAGTTCCCTTGAGTCTCTCTCATAAATCCCTTCTTCCCCCTCAATCACTGATCTGTTTCTCTCACGTATGTGGAATCGTGTCATGTGTAACCTTTTGGGCCTGGCCTCTTGAGCTCAACATCAAACTTTTAAAATTAATTCATACTTTTGCATAAATCAACAGTTCGTGCTATGGATACACCACAATTTGTACATCCACTCAAGAGTTGAGGCACGTCCGGGTTGTTTTTAGTTTGGGGCTATTATGAATAAAGCGGCTGTATTTTCATTCAGGGCTTAGTATGGACATATGTTTTCACATGTATTATATAAATACTTAGATGTGGGATTGCTGCGTCATATGTAAGTATATGTTTAGTTTCAGAAGAAGTTGCCAAACCCTTTTGCAAAGTGGCTTCACTGTCCCCAGCCTCACCAGCGCTTGGTATTGCCAGATTTGTTTATTTTTCAAAAACCATTCTGATAAGAATATAGGGGTATTTTATGCTTTTAATTTGCATTTCTTTCATGACTAATGCTATTGGGTGTTCTTTCATATGTTTATTTGAATCTGTATCTCTTCTCTGGTGCAGTTCATTCAAATCTTCCACTCATTTTTGGAGGGACTGTCTTCTTACTCCTGAGTTACAAGTCTTTTATTTGCTCGAGACATAAATCCCTTAGCAATATGTGATTGGTAAATATTTTCTCCCAGTTTGTGGCTCATTTCTTAACAGTATTTTTTGAATAGCAGAGGTTCTTCATCTTGATGAAGCCCAACTTATTCATTCTTTATGAATTGTGCCTTTCTATGGAATCTAAGAAATCTTTTCTGTGCCAAGGTCACCAAGATTTTCTCCTGTGTTTTCTTCTAGAGCTTTATAGCCTCAGGTTTTACATTCAGGTCTCTGATCACGTATGGATTGCAAATATTTTCTCTCAATTTGTGTCCTGTTTTTCCTTGTTCATCATATCTTTTGATGAAAAGAACTATTTAATTTTGATGAAGTGAAATTAACAAACTTTTTTGATTTGCGCGAATGTTGTTACTTTTATATTTTAAAAAAACAAAACATTTTTTCTGTTTCTCTCTTCCCTTCCCTCTCCGTCCCCCTCCTCTCCTTTTTTCTTCTTTCCTTTTCTCCCTCCCTCCTTCCTTCTCTAGCCAAGAAAAGCCTGGGAGATGTACAGAGCGTAAGGTAATGGTCAATGAAAGCCCAGCTCTTCTTGAGGGGTTGTGCACACTGGTTTTCTTTTTTTTTTTTTTTTTTTTAATTTTTTTTTCAACGTTTATTTATTTTTGGGACAGAGAGAGACAGAGCATGAACGGGGGAGGGGCAGAGAGAGAGGGAGACACAGAATCGGAAACAGGCTCCAGGCTCCGAGCCATGAGAGAGACAGAGCATGAACGGGGGAGGGGCAGAGAGAGAGGGAGACACAGAATCGGAAACAGGCTCCAGGCTCCGAGCCATCAGCCCAGAGCCCGACGCGGGGCTCGAACTCACGGACCGCGAGATCGTGACCTGGCTGAAGTCGGACGCTTAACCGACTGCGCCACCCAGGCGCCCCTGGGCACACTGGTTTTCAAGACATAAGTCAAAAGCATATGAAAGGCACATGAGCAAACAGGGTGGGAAAAATCACAGAAGGATGCAAATTGCAGCCTTGGGATTAAGGGGATTATTAAACTCACACACTTCATAGCCAATCTTCAAAAATGAGGTAGGCACGCATTTTTCCTCTTGTGTCTCAAAATTCAAACAAAATGGGGATTGCTCTGTAGAAATAAGTGGACACAAATAAACTTACTATTACTTGGTTTTGAAGGGCGTATTTCATCACGTTCAATCCAAAAATTTGTGGAAGTTAATTGAAACCCCAGTCAGTATAACCCATTTTCCAGGGTAATGGAGTGTTTGGACAGGTATCTTATTTCAAGAATCAAATAAGGCCAGAGCTACTCCACAAGTGTTTTATAACCTGTAAGAATTCAAGTTCCTAAACTGACCTCCATTTTACACAGTGTTTCATATGAGTTAAGGGGATATATATTTTAAAAATATGAAAAGTATAATGTGTCTGAACAAAAATACTTGAAATCAATAATGAAATGGCTGAAAAACCAAAATGGGGGTGGGGGGGAAGATCTTTTATCTCTAGGATATCATTCAAAGAGAAAAACTCAAAGTCAAATGTAACTTTTCACAGCACTCCTATTTCAGGAACCACACAGCATCCCCCTCTCTCCCCACCCTGGTCTCAGACTTGGGATTGGCAAAAACAACAGGGTGTTGAAAGGAAATTAACTTCCAACTCCCTTTCCATTGTAAATCGAAGTGTCCATGTGTAAACAGAAATTGCCTTAGTCCCCTTGGACAAACAAAAAAATCAAGACACCTAAGTATAAGGAGGCAAATGGTTTTGTGAGCGTTGGTGCCAAGGCTCTGAACAAACATCTACTTCTATTGGGCTGCACGCCCTGGTCCTTAGAAATAGACAGTGAAGGAAAGAGGAAAGGGAGAGTCAGTGGCATTAAATAGGTTCACCAAATCAATAAAGTGCAACACAGTTTGCTCCCTGCTTCTCTAAGGAACTTTTGGAGTCCTAGGAAGTGATGCAATGTATGACAATCCACATTTCTTCTCAGTGTCTGAAACAGATCTTCAGACAGGACATGAGCCAGATAAAGAGGCATGTGGAAGCATCGGGGCTGTATGATGACTAGTCCGTATAGATGTTTTAATGGCAGATCTCTAAGTATTTTTGCAGGACAAAGGCATAGTCCAGGCTTTCCTTGAAAGTCCATTGTCTTCTCAGCTGTCTTTTGGCGCTTGGCATTTTCTGCCTTGAATTACAGTTCGTTGTCCTCATGGAAATGCCTTTCTCCTCCTGGCTAAATCTTAAGTTCCCAGAGGGCAGGAGCCCCCACAGTACAGCATGTGAAGTCTTGTACACAACAGGAATACAGTAAGTATTTACAGATTGATATCCATTGATATAAATGCGAAGAGCATATACAGATTTTTTAAGTGACTGAAATATTTTCAGACAACTCTTTGAAGAACAATACAAAATATCTGGACTCTTTCCGTGGCGGATTTGTTTTTTACACAGAAAAATTTAAAAATTTGAGTGCCTTTTGCAATATCATCTCATCACATGTGTAACTTCCAGTATCCTTTACAATCCTGTAAGTCTAAGCAAAAACCAGTTTGAATGTTTATATCTCCAACCATCCTTAAATGCACAGAAAAGGCATTACTAAACCTGAGGTGTCCATATACACAAAATGATTAGAAGAGTGCTTTGTGTATACGTATGTGTGTGTTCACAATTATTACGGAAGGTACCTGTGGCAGATTGGATTACAGGCTCTTCTCTCTGTCCCTGTAATAAAATTACATGTCTGTAATCTTCCATCTGGCTTTGCTGTATCTCCCAGAGTAGCCAAGAGGACAATGTAAAAGTGTGTGTGTGTGTGTGTGTGTGTGTGTGCAAAATCTCTCCAGATAACTTCGGGCTTTATGACTTACTTTAACCAGTGACATGTTAGAACATGTATCACAAGCAGAGGCTTTAAATATACTTTTTTTGGTTTGGCTTGGGCTCTTAACTTTCCAAACCCAACACTGAGAAGTTTTTGTCTCTGGTAGCTGCTGATCTAACAATGACAGATTTGGGAAATAGACTTAAGCCCCAACTAAGATAAAGTCACCCAGTCAACCCACAGACTCGTGACCCAAAGATCACTGAGAAAAATAAGTACTTGATGCTATAAGCCACTAAGAGTTTTCGAGTTGTTTGTCACATACCATTAACACAATGGAAACTGACTAATACCTGTCTTTCAAAGAAAAGGACATGGTCACAGTATTGAGATATATATATATGACCTAGAGGGAACATCCTTTCTTCTCAAGTTTAGGCATTCATTCATTCAACAAATTCTTAATAAGCACTTACTGTGTTCCAGACATGACAACAGAGATTTAAAGTGAATACTATGAGGAGAAAAGGGACCCATATAAGAGCAGAAGGTTGTTTTAGCTGTTTTTCTTCACATCATGACTGGGTGTCCAGGTCATTCTCTTCCATGCAATTCTCCAAACACCTGAACCCTCATAACCACCGCACACGCAGCCTTTTCATCTCCCTAAGGGCTGCCTGCCATTTTCCCTGGGCTGGGAGATCTCCAGCTGAGGACAGAGGCTCCACAGTCTCCTGTCTCTTCCCATGTGAATGCATTTGCCTGTCACATAAGCCTAGTTTGGGGAACCACAGGACACTTGGGCATGGCACGCCCCAAGTACTGCCTGCTGTCCTGCCTGCTGGGCACATCTCAACATCCACACTGCCATATCTCCCTCCAGCCCATAGCCCCACGATTACTGAAATGTCTCACAAATTTAGCTCTTAAGAGCCAAAGGATCTCTCAACATTAAGCCTGTGGTTTTGTTGTGGTTGTGCTGTTGTTGATGTTTTTAGCTCATTTCCCTCAGGGGGCTTAGAGTGCCTAAGAAACCTTTGAGAAGGCCACATCATGGACATGAGAACAGAGAGAAAAATTTTGGAGGGTTGTTGTTTGTTCCTCATATACATGGGTCCCAATGCCTTCTGACTGTAAAATCTGCGTGAAGCACAGACTTCGGAGCAAAGAATATTAGTAGGGATGAAGAAAGGCATTATGGAATCAAAGAGGATCAATTTATCAGAGAGACATAACTATCCTAAATATGTACTCATCTAGCAACAGAGCTCCAAAATATATAGAGTGAATATCAATAGAACAGAAAGGAGAAATAGGCAGATCTTCAATTTGAGTCGGAGATTTCAACACTCCTCTCCCAGTAATCAATTGAACAAGCAGACAGAAAATCAGTAAGGCTCAGAGACCTAATAACATTATCAATTAACTTGACCTAATCAACATTTGTAGACGACTCCAAAATGACAGCATATACTGCTAGGAATTCTCTCTCTCCCACTCTCTCCCTCTCTCTGCCCCTCCCCTGCTCGTTCTCTCTGTCTCTCTCTCAAAATAAATAGACTTAAAACAAAAACCATTTGAACTAACATGCGAGTTTAACAAGGTCACAGTATATGAGATCAGTATACAGAAATCAATGGTATATCCATATACTAGCAATAAATAATGCAAAATTGAATTTCAAAAAATATCATTTACAATGGCACCAAAATATGAAATACTTAAGGATAAATCTGGTAAGTTACAAATACTGCTGAAAGTAATTTAAGAAGACCTAAATAACAAGTACATGATACTGTGTCCAAGGGTCAAAAGACTCAATTTTGTTAAGAAGTCAGTTCTGCTCAAGTTGATCTACAGATTCAACACAATTCCATTCTAAATGGCCGCAGACTTTTTTTTTTTTTTTTGGTTGAAACTGACAAACTGATTCTAAAATGTACAGTGAGGTGCAAAGAATGGGGAATAGCCAAAGCAGATTTTAAAAAAAACAAAGTTGGAGGGCTAACATTACTTGATTTCATGACATTATAGAACTACAATAGTCAAGACCAGTGGTATTAAAATCATAGTAGGGAAATGCATCAGTATAACAGTAACAGAATGTCCAGAAATAGATGCATGTATATAAGGATAACTGAGTTTGACAAATGTACAATAGTAATTCAGTTGAGAAAGGGTAGTGTTTTCAACAAATGCAAATTTTCTTAATGCAAAAACAGCAACTTCAATAAACGCCTTGTACAATATACAAAAATTAACTCAAAATTGATCTTCGACATAATTGTAAAACCTGAAGCCATGAAAATATGGGAGAAATATCTTTGTGACTTTAGAAATCTTAGGCAAAAATTTTTTAGTTACAGCACCAAAAGCAGAATCCATTAAAAAAACACTGATAAATTGGATTTCATCAGAATAAAAAGTTTCTGCTGTTCAAGAGACACTGCTCAGAGAATAAAAAGACAAATCACAAACTGGGACAAAAATATTTGCCAGGTCTATATAGGTTAGAGGACTTATGTCCAGTAAATCTAAATAATTCTCAAAATTCAGTATGAAGAAAATGAAAGTCCAATTTTAGAAAGTGGACAAAGGATTTAAACTGACGCTTTACCAAGAGGGGCATAAAAATGGCAAGGAAGCACATGAAAAGACACTCAACATCATTAGTAGTCAGGGAAACAAAAATGAAAACCATAAGAAGGTGCCACTTCATATCTCTTAGAATGTAAAGAATAAAATAACTGTCGCTCTCAGGTGCTGGTAGAACTCTCACTGGCCTCTGGCAGGCATACAAAGTGTGCAGCACTTTGGAAAATAGTATGGTAGTTCCTTCTAAGGTCACTTACCAGGGGCGCCTGGGTGGCTCGGTCAGTGAAACGTCCAACCCTTGCTTTTGGCTCAGGTCATGATCTCATGGTTTGTGGGATTTCAGGGGATTGAGTCCTAAGGCAGGCTCTGTGCTGACAGCTTTGAGCCTGCTTGGGATTCTCTCTCTCTCTCTCTCTCTGCTCCTCTCCCACTCCCGTGCACACACACTCTCTCTTTCGCTCAAAAATAAGCTTTATGTTTTTAATTGCTTTTATTTTTAAAAAGATCTTAAAGCATTTTTTAAAGTTTATTTATTTATTTTGAGAGTGACAGAGACACTGCACGCAGGGGAGGGGCAGACAGAGAGGGAGAGAGAGAATCCCCAGCAGGCTCCACACTGTTGGCACAGAGCCCCATGCAGGGCTCCAACTCATGAAACCGTAAGATCATGACCTGAGCCAAAACCCAGAGTCGGTTGCTTAAGCAACTTAGCCACCCAGATGCCCCAATAAATAAAACTTAAAAAAATAATAATAAAAGTTACTTACCATATAGTTGCCTGATGTCTGAAGATATCACTTTTAGGTATTTTCCCAGAGCAAAAAAAGCGTATGTATGTGAATATTCATAGCAGCTTTATTTGAATAGTCAAAGACTTGAAAGAGCCCACAGATACGTCAGTCGGTATGTAAACTATTTGCGATGTATCCATGCAATGCTAATATAAAGAGCCCACTACTGACACATACAAAAGTTACTGATACGTGAAGCAGTTACTGATAAATCTCCACTGCATTATGCCGAGTGACTAACGCCAGATTCAAAGGCTGCACCCTATATTTTCTATTTACGTGATGCCATAGACTGAAAGTTTGTGTCTACAAAATTCATGCGTTAAATCAGAACCTGCGATGTGATGGTATTTGTAGGTGGAGCCTTGGGGAAGCGATTAGGGCATGAGGGCACTTTCATAAATGGGATTAGTGCCCTTATAAACGAGGCCCCAGAGGGGAGAGCTCCCTTGCCCCTTCTGCCGTGTGAGGACACAGTGAAAAGAACAGGAAGCGGGCTTTCACCAGACGCCGAATCTGCTGGTGCCTCAGCCGTGGGCTTCCGAGTTTCTTGGACTATGCAAGGCAAATTTCTGTTATTTTTACGCTCCCCGGTTTATGGTATATTTGCTATAACAGCCCTGAAAGGACTGAGACATATGATGATCTGAAAAAAAGCAAACTGATCCAGGAGCAAAACCCAGAGCCATGGTTGCTGGAGTAAGGTGGGGAGAGGGGCACGAAGGAGCTCTTGTGGCGTGATGGAGACGTTCTGGGTCTGTGCTGTGGGGCGTGACCATGTGCGGCTGTCAGAACTAACAGGGCTGTAAACCTTGAGAACTGCCCTCGGAAAGTCTGTTGGTGGGACCGTCCTCACACCTGTGTTCCCTGGGCGCCCTTCCACGTGGTGCAGGGAAAGGAGCACATGCTGGGACCCCAGTGTCAGCTCTGTCATCAAACGGCTGTGTGGCCTTGGCCGAGTCACTGGCTCTGCCCGTCTGATTTCTTCTCTGTAAAATGCCTCCGTGGGACCGTAAATCCCCAGCTCAGTCCAGCTCTAAATTTCTACGATTTCCCTCCCCCCCAGGCTCTTTCCTTCAGTGAGAAAGAGTAGCCTTAGTAGGTCAACACCTACCAGCGTAGCACTAGAATTTTAAGTGCTCTTACAGACCTCAGCTCTTTGGCCCTCGCAAAATCCTGGGAAGTCATCCCTATTTTATTGCGTAAGAACTAAAACCCAGAAAGACTAATTTACCCAGTCATGAAGTTCTCACAAAAGGCAGGGCCCCTCCTCTCCTCTCCTAGTGAGTTGCCATGTCTCAACTATAGGCGGGGCCAACTGTTATGCTCCAGATCTTTCTAGGGGTCTCTCTGTTCGCCATCGGGTTTGAGGATCTCATGAAAATCATTTATGTAGCCGTTTTCTAGTCAGGAAAGCAAAAAAATGGACTAAAATTAAACCAGCATTTATATACTGTGAGAAAGAGTGGTCCATGGATCCAAAGTAGGACCTGCTGTTGCCGGCCCCAGTGCCTTGTTAATGGGAAATCCTGCAATAACGCTAATGCTCAGCAACACTGAATGTTCAGTGTGTGCCAGGCAGTGTTTGAAATGTCGTGTGTGTGTTATCCCATTTAATCTTCCCAACCACCAACAGGGTCACCACAGTTAACCCCATTTCATACTTGGAGAGCTGAGCTCAGAGAGGCTTAACCCGTGCCCGCCCCCCGCCCCCCCCCCCCCCCCCCCCGCCCCGGCCCGTTCCCTTCCTACTGTCCATCAGCTAAATGTTCATTTTTTAAGATCACAGGAAGATCTACTCTACGGGCAAAATAAACAAAGATAGAGAAAGACTGGAAAAGGGAGGGAGGGAGCAAGAAAGAGCAGGAAGGCTGGCGGGCTGAGGGCAGATACGGATTAAAACAAAGTGAGATTAAGATGAGTCTATCAAGGCAGGTGGTGATCGCCTAAGAGGCTCACGAGGGGCCCGGGAACAGAGCAAAGGAGGAGGAGGCAAAGGGCTATGGGGGCCCCAGCACCGCATCCCCCCGCCCCCCAACACTCACACACACACACTCACACACACATTTACACATACATTCAACACACACACACACACACATTTACACATCCATCCACACATACACTCACACACATTCATACACGTGCACACATGCATGTACACACGTGTGATACACACATATACACACACACACCCTAAGACCCTGGCCTCCCTGACCTTCCCGCCTGCATCCTTCACATCTGACTGCCCTGGCTTGTCTCACTTGCGTGTTTATTTAACTTAAGGCCTGCTTTTAAGGGCTCTCCAAGAGCAGTGGGGGAAACAACTCTTTAAAGAGAACTTAGTGGTCAGAAAGGAGCCAAGATTAACAGCTCGGAGGGATGCAGCAGCCTAGGAAGCCAGCAAAACCCTGGAGGTGGCCTCCCTTCGTTTCTACCCACCCCCATCCCACAACTGTCCAGGGCACCCCTCCCTCCTTCTCGTCCTGTCTCTGCAGTGGGTGGTGGTAACCCCTAACGCCCCAGGCTTTTCCTGTCATACTTGATTTTTGTGTTGAGAAAGTTTTTTCAGATAGTATCTCCAGCAAACTCAGAGCACGAGTCATTATAAAGAAGTCTCTGGGGGTGCCTGGGTAGCTCAGTGGGTTAAGCGTCCCACTTTGGCTCAGGTCATGATCTCACGGTTTGTGGGCTGGAGCCCCACTTCGGGCTCTGTGCTGACAGTGTAGAGCCTGCTTGGGATTCTCTGTCTCCCTCTCTCTCTGCCCCTCCTCTCTCTCTCTCTCAAAACGAATAAACTTAAAATATATATATATTTTAAAAAGTGTCTGGAGGCAGGGAGCTGGCATGTTCCCTCTCTCCCCCCCACCCCCCGCCACCCCATGCCACCTCCTGGGCTGTGTGGCCAGTGTTAGGCACCTAGAGAGGCTGAGTATAGAGAAAGGAGTAAATCATGATCAGGAGACCTGGTGTAGGGGGGAAATTTTCTCTTCTTCCCTTTTAGGTTCTTTGAATGGTCTAATAATTCAGTTGACATAAAACTGATTAACAGGAGGGGGAAAAGCCTAATGCTAATTTTGTCTTTACAGAGCTCGGACAAATATGAGATTCAAAGGAGCGACCAAAGCAGGCACCTTTTATACCTTTTAGACAAAGAAACAGTACATTTGTGAATGAGACAGAGAAGTTTGGGGTAGTGAATTAGTGAAGTCAGAGCGTGGGTTTATACAGCTTTCTCAGCCCTGAATCCCCTATCCGTGGTGATAAGGATGTCTCTACTTCCTGGTACAGGGAGGGTACCTTTCACGTGGGAGATTTATTTCCCGCTTTCAGGGGAACAAAGGCGGGTCAGAGTGTCCTTCCTGCACTGGTTGTTTCTTAAGTAACTTTAATTTAAAATAATCACACTGCCAAAGTGGCATATTTTGGGCCTCCCCTGAAGACCAGAAGTTCCCTCCTCTGAAATTTCCCTGGAAGGTTTACATATTAAAAGCTGATGTCTGTGGAGAGCAGAATCAGGCTAGTAGCTGAGTCATAGATTGTTCTAGATCTCATTGAATCAGTCTCAGTCCCTTCGAACAGTTGTGACTCATTGCAGGAGGCAGTGATGCAGCTGGCTTCCCAAGGTTAGGCCTGTATTGCACAGGCAATCAGGTATTTAAAAGAGACACTTCCAGGGGCGCCTGGGTGGATCAGTGGGTTAAGCTTCCGACTTTGGCTCAGGTCATGATCCACTGTTTGTGAGTTCAAGCCCCGCACCGACTCTGTGCTGACAGCTGGGAGCCTGGAGCCTGCTTTGGATTCTGTGTCTCCCTCTCTCTCTGCCCCGCCCCCAACACCCCCCCCCCCCCCCCCCACCGCTTGCACTCTGGCTCGCTCTCTCTCAAAAATAAAGTAAACACTAAAAGAAATTAAAAGAAACATCTCTGTGCAAACAAAAGAAAAACAGTGGTTAATTATTGAAGCAAATTATAAACCAGTTTCTGAATTCTGAGGGTAGCTAGTCAAGAAGATTTCTAAATGCCAGGCTGGAAGCATCCTTAGATAGAGTGAGGGCAGATTGTGGCAATCTGACAGATTTTCCTGGTTTGCAGCTTGAACGTCTCTCGTGATCTTTCTGAGTGGCTCACACAGCAACAGGCATGAAGATTGTCTCTCTATATATGAGCTGTTGTGGTAATTTTCTGATGTTTATAACATGTTGTATAATTTTAGCTTGTGTGATGGCTTTGTGGGGAGAAAAGCAATTTTTGTTTTCAATGATTCAAAGTCAGAAGGGTGGGAGAAAAACTGGAAATATTAGTTTGGAGAGATGTAGCCAGATATTGGAGAAAACTAGAAGAATTCAGGACCTAGTCCATGTTACAGGTAAAAAACAAAACCTCAAAGATAATGAACAGGACTAAAATTTGATATCCATAAGATTTCTTCTAGATTTTTGCTGAAACATGTTTCTGTCTACAGTTCACCCCATTTCTATCATTGCTAATTAAAGTAAGACACATGTGCAAAGTAAGTCTCAACAAACTTAGCTTGATTATTTACATAAGGGCAGCAAGAAAAGTGCTTGACCATATAGAATCTGTTAATCTGCTTTGCTGGCTCTTTCTACACAGGATCTCAGATTGGACTTTTGAAAGCTTTTTGAGGCTAAGAGGCCAAGCCAAGGACTTGCCACCACACCTATAGACTGGGGTTCATTTCTCTCTTTTTTTAAAAAAAATTTTTTTCAACGTTTTTTATTTTATTTTTGGGACAGAGAGAGACAGAGCATGAACAGGGGAGGGGCAGAGAGAGAGGGAGACACAGAATTGGAAACAGGCTCCAGGCTCCGAGCCATCAGCTCAGAGCCTGACGCGGGGCTCGAACTCACAGACCGCGAGATAACCAACTGCGCCACCCAGGCGCCCCCATTTCTCTCTTTTTAAGTCCCCAAAATATCCTGAGCTGCTTCTACCTGCCAAGAAGGAAGTAACCTTCCTTGCTCACTAGTAAGGCTGCTGGTAACCCTGTAAGCAAGGTAGCAGACTGATTTTTTTTTCCCCCCAAGGGGCTTTATTGGCTTCATAAAGTCAGTCTTAGATCCTTAAAGCCATCTGGTCATATCTGAGTCTTTGTAGATCTCCCTCAAATATGACATTCCAGTCAAAGCCTTGGTAATATAAAACCAATGTTTCCCCATTGTGTCCTGTTACAAGAACAACAGGTTTTGTAAACTTATGTAAATAACTATAGTGCCATGAAAATAAGATTACTCATTGAGAGTTTCTGAATTCTAGGGGGTGGAGGGGATCAGGTGGGGAGAAAAAGATAAATGTTTCCTCTTTGTTCACTAAGGTATATTTTATCAAATTGCTCTAAGTGGTAACTTAAGAGAAAAGAGGAAAATTTTTGTAATCTGAAAAGCAAAACATTAAAAAATCAGCTAAGTTTTTTTTTTAAAAAAAGTCATTAAAGGGGCGCCTGGGTGGCGCAGTCGGTTAAGCGTCCGACTTCAGCCAGGTCACGATCTCGCGGTCCGTGAGTTCGAGCCCCTCGTCGGGCTCTGGGCTGATGGCTCGGAGCCTGGAGCCTGTTTCCGATTCTGTGTCTCCCTCTCTCTCTGCCCCTCCCCCGTTCATGCTCTGTCTCTCTCTGTCCCAAAAATAAATAAACGTTGAAAAAAAAAGTAAAAAAAAAAGTCATAAAAATTATAATCATCCTTCTCAGTTTATTCAGTCCCTTGTAACTAATATTTGTTTTGCTCGAATCCAGTTTTTCCATTAGTTCTGGAAAGTCTCAGCAGGTTCAGGTTTTTTAAATATATATTAAAGTTATCAGAAACCTGTATTCTAAAGTACTCTCCACGAGTCTACTTGAGGATGAAGCATTTCGCAAACACTTTTGCAAAAGCATCAGAGTGAGAAAAAGAACTGTATGTAAATGATGAAAGACCTAAAAATGTCCATAATTAAAGATCTGGTGAGGGTTCATTACAAGCAATTGACAAGGAACATAACATTTTGAGATAAATCTGGAATGATGACTGATTACATAATACCAGGACATACTAGATTTCTAGGAATTTCATGCAATTTGTAGAACATCTGTAACATACACCTGTACCATACAACACGAGGAAGACTTAGCATTACTTTTTATTTGACATTTTCCATGTTTGAGGTACCAGATAAGCCTAACTACTGTAGCCTCTCCCTTTTCATAAGAAGAGAACACACATTTTTTGAGATGTTCCAGGGATCCTCAGAAATATCACAAAGTTAGTTCAAGGTCAAAAAGACTTAATTGGAGAAGTTGATTTGGGGGAAGTTCGTCAAAAATATCAAAGAGGTTTTGAAACATTTGGTCCAATAGGAATCGTAGGTCACGGTGAAGCAATATTGAGTTATCCATTTAACCACAGTGACAATGAAAGACTTCACAGGCAAATACAGAAAGTTAAATAGTTATTTAAAAAAAAAAAAAACCTTTAGCTCTTTTCATAGAGAAAACTCAGATTTCTTAAATAATTCAAGACCCTGATAAAGACACAGGAAATTATTTTGCCAAGATACCGAAGTTTTGTTCTTTAGGCAAATTACTTTTCAAAGTAAAGAAAGATGTTTCCAGGAATGGCACGTATGCATGTGAATAAGTAAGCACAGTGTACTTCGCTGAATGAATATGTTTACCAAAAAGTGCTTCATTGAAAATACTCTAAAAACACATGCAAAAACTTTGTTTCTAAGACTTTTGGTTGAATATGAGCATATGTGCAGTCCTATTTCATTGAAAAATATGTTTACCACACTCAGGTACGTAGAATAGTCTCTGTAGGTCACATGAACAAAATATGTTTTTAAGAGTTAGAGACAGAGAGAGTGAGAGAGAGAGGAAGGAAGGAAGGAAGGAAGGAAGGAAGGAAGGAAGGAAAGGGAAGGGGGAAGGGGGAGGGGGAAGGTGAAGGGGGAAGGGGGAGGGGAAACGGAAGGGGAAGGGAGGGAAAGGGAAGGGAAGGAAAATCTCTTATAATATCTTATAAACAGCAGATCAGTAGTCCAAGAAAACTTTGTGCTTTTAACAGACAGAAAAATCAAATTCTAATTTCGTACCAGCTTATTTTTGATATTAAATTTTCGTTAACTTAATTAAATTTGTTCTAATCTTAGCCAGTTTGACTTCACATGAAAATTTCTTTCCGAAGATTCATTTTCCACCAACTTTCTACAACTTTATTTATGCATTCAGATTTTGTCCTATGTTCTTCCTCTTTTCCATTTTGAAATAATTAGCCTCTCTTTAGGACAGGATTATTTGATTTCCCCTTAACAAAATACATTTCCATTCCTCATACTTTTTTTTTTTTTTATAACTGAAAACACACAACCTGCTTTCTTGGCACTTAAAGACGTTTCCCTTATTATTTCCGGTGCCTTTAATTATATATATTAGAATTCTTAACCCTTAAAAAACTTAATTTTTTAGTAAAAATAAAGAAGTAAACAATTAACAACTGTCCTTTATATAAGTATTCTGTGTCTTAACACATTTACAAATACTTTTTGTGATTTCTAGAAATATGTTTTCTCAGATTAAATGTTTCAGTATAGCTCAGGACATGTTTACAATTGGACCTCATTGTCTTTCGTTTCTCTGTAAAAGGAAGCCTGGGTTTATTAATTAATGTGTAGTATTTTATCTTATTTGGGAAGGATCTAGATAACAAAACTCTATCAATTAATTTAGCAAAAGTCCTAACAGTGGAGGTTACCAAAATGATTTGGGTAACTATTTTTAAGTCCATATACCATAAAACAATCCCTGTAGAAAAAAAATCACTTAAAAACTATTATCTCACCTGCATCTCCTTAATTTGTTCTTAACAACCATAGGTTACTCATGAAAATTTCATGAAATGTTAAAGTGGTTAGCCATCATCTTAAGGTCTTTTTCTTGCTGACAGATTTTGTAACAGAGATAGCACAAGCTTATTTTACTTTAAGTAAACCTATGTAGAATAAAAGTATTATACATAACGCTACTCGCTCTAAAGACATATCTGTATTAATTAAACCAACAAACTTGAACAAGCTTTTATTTACCAAAACTTATCCTAGATCATGTGAACTTGAGAAACATTTAGGTTAGTTTCTACTATATTTCTGAAATTTAAAAATTCTAATTTAGGGGAGCTTGGATGACTCAGTCAGTTAAGCACATGACTCTTGATTTCAGCTCAGGCCATGATCTCACAGTTCGTGAGACCAAGCCCCAAGTCAAGCTCTGCACTGACAGCACAGAACCTGTTTGGGATTCTCTCTCTCTCTCTCTCTCTCTCCTCCTCCTCCTCTCTCTGCCCCTTCCCTACTCGTGCATGCTCTCTCTCTCAGAATAAACATTTTTTAAAAAAATAAAAATAATTCACAAGCACTTAGGTTTAAGCCAATTAAATTGAACTTTTTACAGTTTACTTTTCACAATACCATTCAGAGGTAGAGAAATATCATGTCTAAAATGCACATACATAAACATACAAAAACATACAGACAGACACAAACAGACATCTCCTAGCTTTAATTCCAAGACTTTAGCCACGAATCAGGTAGAATGTAAAACTCATTAGCTTAAAAATAACTGTGTCTCTGGCAGAAGGAACAAGTTAAGGTTACCCACTTACAGGGTTTGGGGTTTATTATTATTATTGTTGTTGTTGTTTGCTAATATTTGTGGAGAAGACTTTTAAGATTTGTACTTGTCCTTGACAAGTAATCTTCCAGAGGCTGGGGGCAGGAGAGCCTATCTAGCAGTTTGTAATTTTATTTTTTCATAAGTTTTTATTTTAATTCCAGTTAGTTAACATATAGTGTTATATTAATTTCAGGTGCACAATATAATGATTCAATAGTTCCATCCATCATCCTGTGTTCATCACGACAAGTGCACTCCTTAATCCCCATCACCTATTTAACCTATCCCCTATCCGCCTCCTCTCTGGTAACCATCAGATTGTTCTCTATCATTGAGAATCTGTTTCTTGCTTTCTCTCTTATTTTTTTCTCCCCTTGCTTGTTTGTTTTCTTTCAGCAATTCCTCATATGACTGAAATCATATGGTAATGCAATCTCTATCAAAGTACCAAAGCATTTTTCACAGGGCTAGAACAAACAATCCTAAAATTTGTATGGAACCACAAAAGATCTGAATCGCCAAAGCAATCTTGAAGAAGCAAAGCAAAGCTGGAGGCAACACAATTCTGGACTTCAAGTTATATTGGAAAGCTGTAGTGATCAAACCAGTATGGTTCTGGTACAAAAACAGACACATAGATCAATGGAACGGAATAGAAAATCCAGAAACAAACCCACAATTATATGGTCAAATAACCTTCGACAAAGCAGGAAAGAATATGCAATGGGAAAAAGTCTCTTCAAATGGTGCCGGGAAAACTGGACAGCAACATGCAAAAGAATGAAACTGGGCCACTTCTTACACTAGACACAAAAATAAATTCAAAATGGATGAAAGAACTAAATGTGAGACCTGAAGCCAAAAAATCCTAGAAGAGAACACTGGCAGTAACTTCTTTGATTCTGGTCTTGGCAACTTCTTTCTAATTTGTCTCCTAAGAGGAGGGAAACACAAAATCAAAAATAAACTATTGAGACTACATCAAAATGAAAAGCTGCTGCACAGTAAAGGAAACAATCAAGAAAACTAAAAGGCAACCTGCAGAATGGGAGAAGATATTTGCAAATGACGTATCCGAGAAAGGGTTAGTATCCAAAATATATAAAGAACTTATATAACTCAACACCCAAAAAAACAAATAGCAGTTTGTATTTTTAAAAGGCTTTTCTGCCTTCTTTTGCTTTTTTTTTTTCCTTCATTCTCCAGTAAGTTTTGGTTACCTCCTGGGGTGTTTCTAAAGACCAGGTTCGAAAGACCTGGTAAGATTTACATCTTTAAGGGACAGAGAAAGAATGTGTACCTGTGCCTAAAGATTAAGCTGGAGTGTCTTGTATAAATCTTGTAGGGAAAGAAAAGCTAAAACACGCAGACTGGGTGTTTAAGGAATTTTCTAGGGAAGGTGGAAGAATTTGGGGAGCTAAGGGAATTTGCTGAGGAGATGAGACCAAATTTAAGAAAGGGAATTTATGTTGGCTGTGGACTTTAATTTTGCTTTAAGTTTAATGTCAGTTCTTTCATCTTGTTAAGAGGATCCCTAAGGCTAGCTGTCTTACTTCTCTGTACCTACTTTTTAAAATTTGCTCTTTCCATAGGTACCAATAAGATCATTATTTAGGATGAGAGCTCTCTATAGAAAATAGTGCAAGTATAGAAATTTTTCCAATTCAGAAGATCCATCATCTTCCCATTAAGGAGGTGGATCTATTAATTTCAATAGTGACTCAAACCCATATGCCTTTTTATGGCTCAACCTAGGATATACGAGGCATCCCAAAGGACAGTGCAAAAGATGCAGTCCCCACAAGATCCAAAAAGTTCTAGAGTTAGCCTAAGAAAGCAAAGGTATGTGTGGTGAAAATGGTGTCTTCAGTCTCTCAAGAGAACATAAGACACCTCTTAGACCCACGAATCTGTGACACCAGACAGGCACTACTGGGACAGGACTTTTCCAGGACTAACAAGTCAATGAAGGCTGAGATGACAAAGGCCTCTTATGGACTGGGACCCCTTATGAGAAAGTGCCCTGAAAGCTGTCACAGCCGGACAAAGAGAGTAGTGCCTGGGACTGTGTGTCTAAGAAACCCAGTCTATTCAACTGGCCATCAGAGGCACACCACCGTGTGCACCTTCCAGATGGCTGAGGCCAGAGGGAATATTCTCACTGGTCACATGGCCAAGCTCTCAAGCCATAGAACAAAACAAAAGGAAAACCGTATCCAGGTTTTTTTTTTCTTTTTTTTTTAATGTGTATTTATTTTTGAGAGAGAGTGGAGAAGGGCAGAGGGAGAGGGAGACACAGAATCCGAAGTAGGCTCCAGGCTCTGAGCTGTCAGCATTAAAGCCCGACACAGGGCTGGAACCCACGAACCATGAGATCATGACCTGAGCCAAAGTTGGATGCTTAACCAACTGAGCCACCCAGGCGCCCCAGGTTTTCTTCTACACAGGGAACCCACAGCAAAGTTTATCTCAACAGACACCAGCCTGGTGAGAACTGAGACCTCACCCAACCGTGAGGCCAACTCGAACAGACTTAGAGAGCCTATGCCTGCATCCTACCCTAAGGTTTTCCTCCTTATGACAAATGGCACAAAAGACAGAGGCAAGGGAAAACAATGGCCCTCTCTGGGAGGAACGAGATGGACAGAAATCAAGAGTACTCATACCAAACCTTGACCGGATTCACTATACCCAAAGAATTAGCTCCCACAAAAATCTTCTCCTGGTAATCCTGGTAAATTAAAAAAAAAAAAAAAAAAAAAAAAAAAAAAAAGACTCTTGCCAGCCACTCTTGTGTATATCAGACTCTGCAGGCAGAGACCCGGAAGGCTGATGTGGCAAAAAGGTAATTCTTACCTTCTGCCGGCTCTGGTCCCAGGTCCCGGGATCTCTCAGCCACTGGAGCCACGGAACAAGCCTTGTTCAGCCGGCGAAGTGCTCCGCATTGGGCATTGAAAACCAAAGGGGAGGAAAAGTTTTCCTTTCTTCCTTTCTAGGTTCTTTGGCTGGTCTAATTAAATTGACACAAGAGAGATCAACGGAAGAAAACATAAATTTTAATTCCATACATACGGGAGCTCATAGAAATATGAGACTCAAAGAAGTAACCCAAACAGACAGCTTTTATACCTTTTAGACCAAGAAATAATACATTTGTGATGAACTGACAAGAGAAAGAAGTTTGGGCTCGGGGTCGTAAATCAGTGAAGAAGTAACAGAGTTTGTTTATATGCCTTCTTGGCCCTGAATTCCCTGTCTCTGGTGATCAGAATGTCTCCTTACCTCCAACTACAGGCAAGGCACCTTTCACATGTGAGATTTATTTCTTTACGTTCAGGAGGGCAAAGGAGGGTCAGAGTGTCCTTCCTGCATCGGCTGTTTCTTAAGTAACTTTAATTCAAAATAATCAATATGCCAAAGCACCATATTTTGGGGCTGCCTGCCCCAAACCTCATCACGGGGTTCCAGCTCCAGCTTTGTCACTGTCTAGCAATGTGATCGTGCCACTCAGCTTCTAGGGACTCATACTCCTTATCTGCCTGAGAGTGACATCTGTCTTGCCCACCTCACAGCGTGGTTGAGGGAAAAAAATGAGATAAGGCATGCGAACATACCTTCCACAAATGAGCTGATGATAGGTACCCGACAAAGCTTTTGCTGATTGACTGACTGCCTGAGTGATTGCTAATGCCTTGGGGGACAAGGCCTCCTTGGTTTTTTTAAAACCCTTTTCACCAGAAGCTAAGGGATAATGGATATAGTCTTCAGGGGCAAAGACATTATTACAAGCATCAAACTGGTTTGGTTGTGTTTTGGCCAAAGACGTTCCTACTCACTCCCTCCTCTTACAAAATTCCTGACCCACTTAACGTGACATGTCTGTGATGGAGTCTCTAATTAAAGACTTGCAAGAAAGATAAAAAGTCATTACATCTCATTTTAGGAAGCACTCACATTACTTAGGGTTTCCAGTGAGAAGCCCCAGGGAACGTCTGCCTTCTGAGACTTGGCAAACTTACCAGCTTTCCTGGACTCTCCTACACTTGGTCACCAAGATGCATGCAGTACGAGGCTCTAAGAGCCCCATCAGCAACCCTGCTGGGCACAGTGAGCCTAGTTCCAGGCTTCAGAAGTAGCTAAGAGAGGGAAATAAAGATCCACCAGTGTTCTGGTCCGTGTGGAAAGAGCAGGCACGTCACTTCCAGGGAATATGCATCAAGACACTGCAGTAAAATAGAGGAGGAGAGAGAAGAGGAGCCCTTGTGGCCATGTTTGGCCTGTGCCTTACAAGGATAACATGGTGTTGATGGAGGCTAGAATTGGGAGTGGAGCTGAGCCAGGGAGGCGGAGTGGGGGCAGGGAGACGAGTCAGGAAGCTATGGGTAGTATTCAGTGGAAAGATGATAATGGTGTAGACCACAGTCCACAGTGAAGAAGGGAGAAGGGGTTGGGTTGGTGTCCATCTCAAAGATCCTTTGGAGCCCTGGGCACTCTGACAGCTCTAGGGTGCCAGGCACGCTGTGAAATGTTCTCCTTTTAGGATCAGGAGCAAGACAAGGTATATTCACTTTTGCCACTTAGTCAACATTGTACTGGAGATCAGAGCCAGGGTAGTAAGGCAAAAAGAAAAAGAGAGCAAAAGGAAAGAAGGACATGCATTAACAATAGAAAAGAAGTAAAACTGTCTGTATTTGGAGACAACATGATCCTGTATGTAAAAAAAAAAAAAAAAATCCTAAAGATTCTATTTATTAAAAAAAAAAATAGAGGGGTGCCTGGGTGCCTCAGTCGGTTGAGCGTCCAACTTTGGCTCAGGTCATGATCTCACGTTCATGAGTTTGAGCCCTGCATTGGGCTCAGTGCTGACAGCTCAGAACCTGGAGCCTGTTTCAGATTCTGTGTCTCCCTCTCTCTCTAACCACCCCCCCCCACTCATGCTCTGTCTCTCTCTGTCTCAAAAATAAATATAAATATTAAAAAATTTTTCTTTAAATAACTAGAACTAATAATGAGTTCAATAAGGTTGCAGGATAAAAAAATCAATATAAAATATTTGTATATACTAGCAAAAAACAATTCACAATTAAGGTAAATCAATTTACAATAGCATCAAAATATAATATATTATGAGATAGTTTTAGGAAAATATAGGTAAGGCTTGTTCAGTGAGAACTATAAAAACCCTTGCTGAGAAAAATCAAAGCAAAAATAAAAATGTAGGCATATGTTATGTTTATGCATTCCAAGGCCCAATAGTGTTCAATTGCCAATTCCCTCTAAACTGAGCCATGGATTCAACAATATGCCAATCAATATCCTAACAGCCATTTTTAAATAGGAATTGATAAGCTAATTTTAAAATTTATATATAAACGCAAAAGATCTAGAGTAACCAAGATGACTTTTAAGAGAAGAACAAAGTTAGAGGCACTACAGGATTTTGAGGCTTACTGTAAAGCTACAGTAATCGAGAGAGCCTGGTTTTGGCATAAGAATAGGTATGTAGATCAATGCAACAGAATAGGCATCCATAAATAAACCCACACAGATACGGTCAATTGATTTTCAACAATGATTTCCTACCCTGGAAAGAACAGTGCTTTAAACCCATAATGTTGGAAAAGCTGAATAGTCATATGGGAAAAAGGAACCTTGACCTGTAATTACACCACACCCCCAAATTAACTGGAAATGCTAGTAGATGCTCAAAGTATAAAACCTCCAGAAGAAAACATGGGAGAAAATCTTTCTAATTCTAGTGTAGCCAAAGATTTCTTAGATAGGACCCAAACGCATGAATCACAAGAGAGGAAAAAAATGATAAATTGGACCCCAGCAAAATTAAAACCTTTTGCTCCTCAGTTACAACATCAATGAAAAGGCAAGCCAGAGATGGGAAGAAAATGTTACAATACGTACTTCTGACAAAGGACCTGACTCCAGAATATAAAGAACTTCAAAACGAAATAGTGAGGAAATAAACAACCCAATAAAAAATGGGCAAAAGATTTAACACTTGACTGAAGAAGATATACCAAAAAACACCATGCCTTTTTCAATCCTGCTAACGAGTGCATTGTCCTCCAAGTACGTGCGCACATGCGCGCGCACACTCACACATGCACCTGCACGCACACGGCACACACACGCACACACGCACACACATGCACACCCTTCTTTCCTTGACTGCTAAAAGTTCACTTGTTCTTCAAGGCCCAGGTTAAATGCCCTTTTACTTCAGTCATCCTCAAGGGCTTTCTTTTCCTTGCTGTTACATGTTACCTTTTACTATGATTGTCTGTTTCAGGACCTGTTTCCTCCACTTGGATAGAACCCCTTAAAGAGAAGATCATGTCTTCATCTTGTTACCTCCGCCACCTCCCACGAGACCTGGAGCAGAGCAGATGCCCAATAAATGTTTGTAAATGGAGAGGAAAAAACCTTTCTTCCTTATTTCCTGGACTGCAAATTACATCCTGGCCTCCTCATTTCTCTTAAATTAGGCAGGCTATCTAGGGCAATTGGGAATCTTAGAGCCATGAAATCATAGCATTTTAGAGCTCAGAGGACCTCAGATGTTCACAAATTTGTGTCCTGCAAACCTGAGGAGGTTCCTCAGAAGCCATCTGCAAGGACGGAGGGATATTTCTCTGTCACTCCATTTTAAAATCCCCTTCTAACATGTTACCAGATGGCCAACAGGCACATGAAAAGATGCTCAACGTCACTCCTCATCAGGGAAATACAAATCAAAACCACACTGAGATACCACCTCACGCCAGTCAGAGTGGCTAAAATGAACAAATCAGGAGACTATAGTTGCTGGAGAGGATGTGGAGAAACGGGAACCCTCTTGACTGCTGGTGGGAATGCAAACTGGTGCAGCCACTCTGGAAAAGTGTGGAGGTTCCTCAAAAAATTAAAAATAGATCTACCCTATGACCCAGCAATAGCACTGCTAGGAATTTACCCAAGGGATACAGGAGTGCTGATGCATAGGGGCACTTGTACCCCAATGTTTATAGCAGCACTCTCAACAATAGCCAAATTATGGAAAGAGCCTAAATGTCCATCAACTGATGAATGGATAAAGAAATGGTGGTTTATATACACAATGGAGTACTACGTGGCAATGAGAAAGAATGAAATATGGCCCTTTGTAGCAATGTGGATGGAACTGGAGGATATTATGCTAAGTGAAATAAGTCAGGCAGAGAAAGACAGATACCATATGTTTTTCACTCATATGTAGACCCTGAGAAACTTAACAGGAGACCCTGGTGGAGGGGGAAAAATAGTTACAGAGAGGAAGGGAGGCAAACCATAAGAGATTCTTAAATACTGAGAACAAACTGAGGGTTGATGGGGGGTGGGAGGGAGGGGAGGGTGGGTGATGGGCACTGAGGAGGGCACCTGTTGGGATGAGCACTGGGTGTTGTATGGAAACCAATTTGACAATAAATTATATTTAATATTAAAAAAAAAGAAAAAAAGAAGAATTTTAAAAAATAAATAAAATAAAATCCCCTTCTATTAGAAATTCAGATCCTGCCAAGGTTTTGCTTTCATATCTGGTCCTAGAGTGGGCCTCTGGCGTGTCTGACTAATGTCTATGATCCTTTTCAGTCCTGACAGTCTATTAATAGATATACCCCCACCCCATTCCCCTCCTGCAATTGACTTTGGTATGATATTTATTCAAAGCCAAGTAATAAATAGTGCATGTGCCAAATGATACTTCCCCTTGAAGTTCAGTAAGCCACGATCTTCTATTGGTTTCACACACACTCCCTCAGTGCCACCATAAAACACACGATGACCTCCTTTGTGCTGCAAAGCAACCCCCTCAGTCCTCTGCCCTCTAAGCATCTCTGCACATCTGACTCTATCCCACCTTACTGATTTGGGTATAGCGCCAGGCAGCTAACTGGCTGTAGGAGGGGCAAGAAAGGCCTCTCTGTGGGTTTGAAAAAATAATTTGTTTTCACACCACAAAGTAATGTATGTCCATTGTAAAAACGGGTCGTTTGGATAAGAAAAAAGAAAAAAAAAAAGCGAAAATACTCCTAATACTATCTTTTTTAGAGTTAATCACTTTTAATCATTTCAGAGATCCCTCCAATCTTCTATGCGTGTGTCTACAACCAAAATGAGACCAAAGTGTTGTAGAATCTGGTTTTCTTCCACTCTAAACTACACATTGAACATATTCCAAAGTCATTAAAATTTTTCTATAACATCTACTCGCATTTAGCAAAATTTCTTTCAGCAATCCCCTACCATTGGACATAGGTTGCTTCTCATTTGGAGTCATAACAAATTCTACAGTGAACATCCTTGTACCTATACTGCTAAGAATCACCCCGATTGTTTCTTTAGGATGAATTCCTTAACGCAGAATTCTGGGTCAACGGGTATGTAAAAAATCTGAAACAACTCTTTTATTCTTATTCCATGAGAGACCATCTTTTAATTTAGATTTTGTGAGAGGCCTTCATCAGCACGTACAACTCTTCTGGAACTCAGCTTTGTGCAGGTTCCTGGTTAATGAAATGATTTTGGTTATTAATTCGTGGTTGCCAACTTGCAAATATGTATGTGCTATAAATGAATCACCCACCACAGATTTTTCCCTTCTCCCAGCAGTCTCCAGCGGGTCGGCGTTTCCAGCAGCCTGTTTCTCTAGTAGTCCTGGTTGCTCACATCTCAACCTTCCTGTTTTCTGCCTCCTAGAAGATGTGTGTGCTTTGAATCATGCTGGCCCCAGATCTCTCAATGTCATTGGTCCATATTCTCTCTTTTAAGGCCAGGGGCATTTTCCACTGGGAAGTCTGTCATGAGTTTCTCTCTGCCAGAGTTTGTAACACCTTATAATTTGGTCACCCTGGCCAATTTCATCAAGGTGTTTGTACCTATGGATCATTAATATTACATGGGCCCCACCTAAGCTGACCTCCCTGGCCCCACCCAGGGCTCCACCCTGTGTCAGTTTCATCCTGTATTCCATGACACTTGTGTGCTTTCTAATTTCCATCCCAAGTGATCACACATGGACTGAAGAAGCCGGACCCCATGGTCAGACCACATAGTGCCTTCAGTGGTGACCACACCTGGGAACTTGAAGACTCCACCTCACATTTTATTTTCCCCAAGGTCTTAATGACCCCCCCACCCCCAACCCGGAGCTGGAAACCTTCCTTGTACCTTTCCATTTGTATGTTCTACCCTTCTCCAGCTTGCTCTATACTTAAGGAGGCTGACCTATAGGGGCTGCCTCAGTAGACTCCACAGCCCTCTGACATCCACCTGGGATCAGCCAACAGGGAGCACTATAGGGGATGTGGGGGGAGGGAGGAGTGTGAGGTCAGGCCAACCATTCAATGAGCTCTCGCCCTTAGAGCTCTTGCCAAGTCCTTCCACCAAAGGTCACTGCCTTACCTGGCAATCTCTCCATATTTTCCCACCCACGCCTTCTCCTTGCCCTTTCAGTCCCAGGGGTGGTGGGAACCCTTTTGTACCACCCTCAGGCTTCCAACCCATCCCTGTGGCTTCCCTTCACCTTGCCCATCTCTTGCAAATAGTCCCTATTAAACTCTTCTCAACTTACCCAATATGAGAGTGCCATTTGTTCTTTACTAGGACGCTGACTGACAGAATATGCCTGGGCTAACACTCCTATGGCACTGGGCTGGGTGTGGCAATGACACCAAATCCCCTCTGGAGTTGAGCCTGTCATCCTTCTCTCAGATCCATAAACGCTCAGCACTTTCGGAGTGCTCACGTTTTTTTAATATGAAAGAATTTTGACATTCTCTTAACAAGAGCTACTGCAGGTGTTCTGGCATTTACCATTTGTTCATTTAACAAATATCTCTTGAGCACCTCCTACAACGCGCCAGACCCTGAGCTAGACACCACACACACATCTGTGAGCAAAGCGGAC
Organism: Prionailurus bengalensis; assembly: GCF_016509475.1. NCBI lineage: Eukaryota > Metazoa > Chordata > Mammalia > Carnivora > Felidae > Prionailurus > Prionailurus bengalensis. The sequence goes on from NC_057344.1 coordinate 174,448,233, forward strand.
GTGCTCAGTGCTGGCGCTGTGAAACCAGCAACCCGGAATGTTCTGCAGAGGAATTGCTTCCTGCAGAGAGATGCCTTTTGCTAGATGTTTTACGACCAGCTGAAGCCTAGTGCCTTTTCCTTCTGGGTTCATACTGAACATTTCAAGATATCTGAAAAGAGCTTCGGAAGACAGGAAGGTAACATGACCCAACGAAAGGAAAACTTTGGAGGGGAGGAGAGCCTCAGCATCCTTGTAATCAAGGTTTGCCTTGAGCACCCGTGAAGCTGATCGATCAGGTCTTGTCACCTTCCCGCCATCTGCCCTGCCTCTGCTTTTCCCGTGCCTGCCTCATTCTCACCCCTCACCCACCTAGCCTGTTAGGCAAGGTGTGCATGTCCCAAAATGCTCCCAGCCATCGTCCCAGACCCTCTTTCTTCTTGCTGACTTGGTCTCACTCCCAGCCCACGTCCTTCTAGAAACGAAACATTGCACTTAGCCGCCTTTACCACCACTGCCCTGCGCCTGTGAAACTGGCGTCTCTTCTCAGCCTTCCAGGTCTTTGACTCTTGTTTGTTTCCAGGGAGTCTGACTTGGCACGTCCTTCTGGCTGTCCACACCCCGCACTGCCACTCCGTGCGTGCTGCTCCCTTGAGGCCCAGCTCCCACCATGAGCTCTGGACCCTCCTCTCCACTAACCCCCAAGCCCCAGAGTTCTTTTTCCAGTCAATCCCCTCTTAATTTCTCATCTTCGAAGACTGCAAAAAAACCCAGTTCTCCTTCTTTTCTTTCTTCTCCGCTCTCCCTCTGTGCCTTCTCTCCTTTCTCCTCTCTACATTTTTCTACATTCTCTACATTTTGCCTCTCACTCTTCCCAAGAAGGAATTCCTTGCTTTGAAGAACAGATATTCTCCTGGAGGTTGAAAGTAAGTAAAGTTTAAAACATTCAAAATTCTGTCAACATGTTTAAAATAATGATGTTGATGTTGATGTTGTTGTTGTTGATGATGATGGTGGTGGCGATGATAATAGCTTTCAATTACTATGTTTTCTTCATTCCAGGCATGGTACTAACAACTTTATAGGCATCAGCCAATTTAATCCTCACAGGAGCCCTTGAAGTAAGTACTGTCATTCTGCCTAGTTTACAGGCAAAGAAACAGAGGCTGAGAGAGGTGCCGTGACTTGCCCAAGGTCACCCTGCAAATGGCAGAGCTGGGACTCCAACGCAGGCCTGCCCCGTTCCAAATTCCAAACTCCAACCTCCTCGCCTTCCCCACTGCACTAAAGGGATCGTGTTCTAACTTCTCATGAAAGGAGCAAGCTTCTGCCACAGAAATACCCCTCTCCAGCTTCCCATTTTAAGTTTAAACTTTTATGTAATGAGCTTCCCTGGGCAAGCCACACCCATCCTCCTTACTGGGTGGGGAAAGCCTCACCAGGTGAAACCTTCTATTTACTCCCCATCCAAGGCCGGCTGCTGCGCGCTGGGTGTGGCAGCTGGGTGGGGAGCCACCCAAACCGCCTCCTTACATCTGCTCACCCACAAGTAGTCTCAAGGATCACACTGGCTGCAGATTCTGCCCTCCTGACCACACAGGTCAGCAGCGAACACTCAACCCTGATGAGGATTAAAGCTTCCAATGACATATAGCCTCCATACCGTCTGTGTTTCTAAAAGCAACAACTTTCTCCACAATACAGACAGAGAAAGGCCATGCACCTGGTTAAACGGAGCCGCGGTGGTCCAATCACGCATTCAGCAAATACCTAGAGGGGTGCCTGGGTGGCTCAGTCGGTTAAGCATCTGACTTTGGTTCGGGTCATGATCTTGTGGTTCATGAGTTCGAGCCCCACGTCAGGTTCTGTGCGGACAGCTCAGAGCCTGGAGCCTGCTTCAGATTCTGTGTCTCCCTCTCTCTCTGCTCCTCCCCCACTCATGCTCTCTCTCTCTCTCTCTCTCTCTCTCAAAACTAAATAAACATTTTAAAAACATGTACAGAGTGTCACCAATGTGTCAGGCAAAGAGCAAGGTATGGGGATCTCTCTTCCAGGAGTTTATACTTCCATCAGTAGAAGGAATAAAATATTCTAAGTGTCCCTGTGGCAGACTGAATTATAATTTATCAGATATTTCACTCTCCTCTCTCACTCTCCCCGATTTGGGGCTTGGCTATGTAAAACACTTAGGCCAGTGCAATGTAGGCAGAAGTGATAACATGCCAGTTTCAAATGAACCCTTAAAGAGGCATTGCAAATATCTGCCAGCTGCCTTGAACACCTGCCTTCCAACATGGCCGATATGGGGCTGTGTTCCTTCAGCCTGGGTCTCAGAACAAGAAGATATATGGGAGCAGCCCTAAGCCATAGCACCAACTCATAGCCACTGACAAATTACATGAACAGACAGTATATATTTGTTACTGAAGGCCACTGAAACTTTGAGGTTGTTTGTTCTACTGTATTATCACAACAAGAACTGAGTAATGCAGTCCATACACAACTATATTCCAAACCTATCTTCTGGCATTTATCTTGCTTTTTGAATCAAAATCTGTATCATCCTATAGGTGTTAAGTTTCACTCATCCATCCAAGGTATTTGCAGAACTACGACTCAGGTGCGGGAAGCTGTCTCAACAAAATGTATTGATCTAGTCGTCATATTAAAGTACCTGTAGAAATCCCATATACCCAATGCCAGCCCTTATACAGAGGCTATTGTTAATCACTGCTACCCACAGACACTTTGTTTTCTGTTGGTGATTATCAATTTCTAAAGTTAACATCAACCACATCAAGGGCAAGCACTTATTGAAATATTCTAAAGGCCCCAAATGAGTTTAAGGTTTATAACCCAAGACCAAGGCAAGTCAGGAAGACATAAAAACTAGCAATGTGTCTTTAGAGACTTCTCTGGTCACCATAAGGTGCACCGTAGGTGTTTAATCATGTTTTTTTAATATCCTTTAGTTCAACAAATATTTATTGGATACATCCTCTGTGTAAGGGACTGGAATGCAGAGGGGAGAAGGCTCCTACCATCAACTCACTAGCTTGCCATCTCATGGAAAGAATGCATACTCACATAACTCTAATTAAAGACAACACATAAAAAGTATTTTGAGAAAAGTGACAGAAATTTGCTAGGGGTCTATTTAAAAAAAGAAAAGGATTGTATCTAATCAGGAGGGGGTGGAAAAAAAGCATCTCAAGCAGAAGGAACAAAGACGCAGAGGCTGGGTGGAACAGAATATGAAATGTGGAGAGGTATAATGGAAAGATTAGTGAAGGCCAATGGTGAACAGCTTCCAATGCCAGGCCACTGAGTTTATTGTCCAACCCAAGAATGACTGAACACTTAATTAAATCCATCACATCTGTGTTGACCACACCCTTCACCAGGCCCAGAGTTTGGATTTTTCTGAGAATGTCAAGTCACTAACAGCTTGAACCACCACAAAAACAACTAGAGGTAAAAGATGTTGTTGAATATGACAACAAGATGGTTTCCATGACTACAACCAAGCACTACAGAAGCACTATAAACAGGCTGTGTATTTGGGGAAAGAGGAGAAAGAACTCCTTAGCAATGGGTACATTTGCAAGTATTTTCATGCTCTAGACTACGGTCTGTACTGGATGGGTAAAGAGGGATTGAGTAGTCCAGTGGACTGTCACGAACCTCACTGCTGATGTTGACAATGGAGGTCTTGCCTCTCCCACAAGAAGCACCCCTGTAGACCTCAGATGGCACGGCAGAGCCCTACCCACCCCATCCCCTTCCCATGCCCACACATTTTCCCCAGGCTGTGCCTGGCCTCTGGTCTCACCTGCCCCACCTAATTACAACCATGACTCTGACTGGCCAGAAAATACATCACTATCAGTCAGTTACAAAACAGAACAAAGATATTCAGGTACTACTAGGCTCGAGGCTGGACTCGGCTGAGCTGATCTAGCGCCATCTGTGGTCTTCTAGCATGTTGCTCCCACAACCTGTTGAAATGACCTGTTCATGAGCCCAACTTCCCCCAGGTCCATAAACTGTGGACGGATAGGGCCATGTCTTTTTACCTTTATGCCCAGTAGACAACACGTGTTAAATAATAGCAACAGCTTTTCCATGTATTAAATGCTCTCTCTTCACCCACACTTGACATATTATCTTGTTGAATCCTTCCAACAATCCAACCTTATAGGGTAAGCATTATGATCACCATCTTACAAACAAGGAGCTCGAAACTCAGAAAGGTTAAGTCATTTTTCCAAGATCACACAGCTAGGCAGAACAGCAAGACCCATCTGGGTATAAGGCTCTTTTTTTTTTCTTCAGCTAAGATAGCAGAAAAGGTGATTGATTGTACACATGTTGCATTCAACCAAACATGAAAACAGAATTAGTCCCAAAAGTCACAGGTCCAGGGCAAGGGACAAAAAAAGGACTATTTGGTATGAGCAAGGCAGATCTCCCCCAAAGGTAGTTGTTGTAATCGGATGGTAAGTGGTGTTCTAGATCCATTGAATCAAGCTCTAGAAAGTAGGCATGTGGTCCAACAATTAGCACCAGCGTCCCTTGTCTCTGGCTTCCTTATTTCTGCTCCTGTGGCTTCCACGGGTTCACAAGCTGGCGGTTTACTTGGACCTCTGCCTCATCTTTCTTCTGTTACTCTCAGCCTGAGCATTCATTTCTTCCTCCACTTGGCTTTCATGGTGCAAAGGTTTCCAAGAAGATGGCGCTAAGGCCGAGAGTGAGTGTAAGGCCCTTCTTAGACAAGAAGGTTTATATGCATTGAACCGAACTGACAGCAATGTTTCTGGAATAGTAAGACTTATAGTGTCCTTACTAGCCGAACCTTTTCAGAGAAAGCTTCCTTCCTACTCAGGAAGTTCACCCGAGGCTGATGTTTGGCAGAGACATGCAGGGCCTTTGTTTATTGTCTTCTGACTCTGCTGAAAACTGAATTTGCAACTCTGGCTGAGTTGTAGGGAGTGTACAAGAGTCGCTCTGTGACTCTTTCATGGGGGTCACATGTGCCAGGCCAGGTGAAACCTTCCCCAAGAAAGCCAAGGGCAGGGGTCTGGACAAGTGACAGGGACTTGCAGACCAGCAGACGGGCCTCACACACCCACTGGATGCCAAGCGGTGGCCTCAGCCACATGCGCACGTTCACAGGACAGCACTATTGGGAGACGGGGCAGGAGCTGGCTCTGGACAGAAGCTCAGAGCACTGGCTGGAGGCTAACGGGAACTGGAGTTAAGCATATTGGCCTGCTCAAGCTCACGTGAGTATTCAAAAGGTCATTTGTCTCAGGGAAGTCTTTTTTAACCCACTGAAAAACGAATCCACAACCCTTCCAGATTTTTCCAAGAAAGAAAATTGGGCTTCTGTCACTGCCGGATGATGAGCAGCATGTGTTTTGTTCAGAACCACGTTCCACAGTCCAGTGTCCAGATGCATCACGAGGCCTGAAAGCCGGGTGGACTGGCGCGCTGACCCCAGGGCAGGAGCCAGAGATAAAGATTGTGACTCCAGGCTCTTACCTTGAGCTTGGGGAAACCGAGCAGGGATCCGCCCCTGCTGACAGCAGCCCTGACCATCTGGTTCATCGGGATGAAATTATTTTTGTTTGCAGCCGCACCCACGGCTCCACCTCAAGAAACAACAGGTGGCAGCACCAAATCTGGTTTGAACCCTGCCAAAAGGCGTGCACCCAGAGCGCAGGTCTGCAGCCGGACCCAAGGGAGCAAAACTTCTATGGAAATCCAGGAGGGAACAGGCAAAGTCTGGAACAAAGGGAGGGGCTCTCAGGCCCAGAAGCATCTCCTTCTCTCCCTACATGGAGACCGGTTAGGAACTAGCGAATGATTTACAGCTAGACTATTTATAAAAAGGAGCACATTAACTTTCTGGATCATTCATCCACAATAAATTAAGAAAACTTAGTTGAAATGCAAGCTTCCAGAAGGCTTACACTACATAGCAGGCAGTGGGTTAATAACGGCAACTTTTTTTAAAACTTTGCCTAAATTCAGACGTTAACTAAAGAAATCAGCCCTCTTCAATTAAAGGCCCGTGTTTCCACAGACAAGCCTGAAGCTCATTAAAATCAGAAGAGCCGTTCAGAGTCAGGACTTCATCAGAAAGGGAAGAGCAAGGTGCCTTTTTCTCTCCTCTGGCTCCCTCATCCTGAAAAGCAAAGGAAGGTTGCAAGTCAGGTCACTTATTTGCAAATGATCTTGTTTTAAGAATGCAGGATGAATGTTAAGATGATTAATTTAGCAACACATTGGAAAGAACTTTGTGAGTTTTGCTGAGTTAAACTGTTTTCAATTAACATCGTTTCTCAACTGCACTAATTTGGAGACCGGCTTGGAGTCTTTATCTTTCTTTTCCCAACAGCACCTGCTTCTCGTGCCTATTTCATTAACAATTATGAGTCCAAAATCCATTGACTCATATGAAATGTCAAGGGGGGTAATTGGGACCAGCAGGGCGACCCTGGTCTGTGGAATGTGTTCCCAACCTTAGAATAACCAATTACAGAGACGTCATGCTGGGGATATCCTCGACTCTACCTGTAAGGTGTTCAAGCCACATCAGAAGGGAGGACAGATCTCTCAAGACTAGAACTGACATTCATCCTGTCTGCCCTGATACGACCACACTCCTGCCTGTGGCTGTACAGTGCACAGCACACACAACCATACAATGCAGGTCTGGGTATAGCCTCACCAACTGTTTCTGTCTGGAATCTTTCTGATTAGCTTGTGCCCTTGTGGGTTGTTAAACATTACGAATATCACTATGTCAAGGCCCAAGACCCTGCTGGTTACAGAGGCTCAGTCACTGGGGTAAGTTTTGTTCATTCTCCCTTTCCCACTGAGGCCTTACTTAAAATATCTTCTGCCAGTTTTAGGGTGTGGGAATCTGTACCGTCAGTATTTAATCTACATACAATCACTTAATCTCCCTATTTTGGCCATGGTGCCCATCTACCCGGTATCTCTCAACCAGAGACCTTCTGTTTTTTCAGAAAATAAACTTCCAAACATCTTTCAGAGTCATGGATGGGAGGAAGGTGAGCTAGAGATCCAGTAACTTCTCAAATACGTTCACCCTTCTTCCTATATGAGCTCCCCCTTCACGCACAGTTCCAGAAGTATCTACGCCTTTTGTACAGGTTCCTTTCCTCACTTCCCTCGCTGCCATTTTGGGTTATGGTTTTTTCCAATCTGTTAAGTCAGTTATTATGTGCCCATCTATCGTTTAATTTCCAAAATTGTGTTGCTGCTGTCTCTTCTCCTGTTCTCCCCGTCCTTGGGAGTTTTGTGGGGTTTTTGAAGACTTTTCTGTAATTTTAGTTGGATTTAGAGAGAGAGCTAACTTAGATAAGTATGTTTAATTGACCATCTGAACATGAAGCCAGAATATATTCAGTTTTTAGGTCTAGCTACACATCCCAGATTTCCCAATAAGATTGTTAGTCATTGGTTCTCTGAAATAATTTTTAAGAGTTTTTAAAAATCGTTGTTATCGCTGTTATTGTTGTTGTTTAAGAAAATCCAAAACACTTGCAATACAAATGAGAGTTCCTAAACCATTGGCTGAAACTGTTTGGAACTTCATGAGAACATTAGCTCTTCTTTGTGGTGTCCAGAATAGACTGTAAATCTCTTCACTGGAGAATATGGGTCATATTATGATTGGAGCCAGCAGTGAGGATGTTTGGCCAGGCTCAAATATGGAACAGTTATTCATCCCGACGTAGTTGGAAATAATGGGATGTTACACACACTGGTATGTCAATGGCAGGAGTAACTGATCTACCACAAGAAAATACTAACTTGAGTAGCCATTAAAGTTGTCTCATTCTCTTGAGAAAATAATACAAAATAATTCAACCATTCCTTGTAGAAAAGAGAAGGACTTAACTCAGAGGTGGGTTTGCTCTTCCGTATACTCCTTGGCCTTTTTACTCATTTCTTCAACCCCAATAGCTGCCACGGGAGAGCGCATCCTATTATACCCATCCAGAGTGTCCCTCTCTGGACCTCATGCAGTTTGTTCATTCAGCCAAGATTAAATGAGTCCCTACCAGGTGCTAGGCACAGTTCTAGGTAAAGCAAACGAAAGAAAGTCCCTTCTTTCACAGAGCTTTTATTCAAGTGGGTGGTAAAACAATGTCCTTGACAAATGCATACGTAATACACGTGAAGGACTAAGAAGAAATTTAAGGAGAGCAAGGAACAGTGACGAGAAAGGTGTGCCATTTGGGAGAGAGCGCATAGGGATGTCCTCTCTGATGAAATGATTTGAGTTGTTGGAGGAAGAGCATTCTAAGTATAAAGTGGGACCTGAGGCAGGTGCACAGCCAGCACGTCTAAGAAATAGCAAGGAGGTCTGTGTGGAGGTGCAAATGACAGGAGATGAAATCAGGAAGGTGGGAGGGTGGATCACGAAAGATTTTAAAGGCAACAGGAAAAGGTTCTCATTTTATCCCAAGAGATTTAGGAAAGCACTGGAAGATTTTGAGCAGGGAATGCCATGATTGGGCCATCGGTCTGCCTGCTGAGAAGAGGTCATAGAGGTGGGGCAAGGACAGAAGCAGGTAAATCAGTCGGATGCCATTGCAAGAATCCAAGCAAAAGATGCTGGTGGCTCAAAGCCAGAAAGGAACAGTAGAGGTGGCGAGAGGTGACCGGGTGAATTAAGAATATATTCTGAAAGTACCGTTGATACATTGGATGTAGAGTTTGAAAGCAAGAGACGTGTCCATATTGACTGTAAGGTAACTGGCCTCGATGGCTGAGGGCCGGATCCAACATTCATGGAAACAGGACAGTTAGGAGAAAAAGCAGGGGTGCACGGGGCACAGTGGAGAGTTTGGTGTGGGACATATCAATCGTAAAACACCTACCAGACATCCGTGGGAAGATGTTACATAGACAGTTGGATCTAGGAATCTGGCATTCGGGTGAAAGACACAAAACAGGCACAGAGAGTGCCCCCCCTTACCCCCCTTCAGAGGTCTGAGCTAAAGGAGGAAGGAAGTATTCAGGGGGCAGCAGGACTTAGTCCACAATAGGGTCCAGAAGCTTCCTCCAAGGTAGGTTTTCAGAAGAAAGTGTAGACAAATTGAAACTTCAGTCAGGATCAACAAACAGGAAATCTGGCTTAGAGGACCCCAGAATAAATAGAGAAAGAAGAGTGAAAGCATAACATGACCCATATTCTCCAGTGAAGAGACTGACCACATACTCTGGACACCACAAAGAAGATCCGATGTTCTCATGAGGTTCCAAACAGTTCTGGCCAATGGTGTAGGAACTCTGATTTGTATTGCAAATGTTTTGGATTTTCCTGACCAATAACAATAACAGCAATAATAATAATAGTTTTTAAAAACTCTTAAAGATTATTTCAGAGAACCAATGACTATGTGTTTCTGCCACTGATCGCCCACCTTACAGAATTCAGAGCCCCAAGGGAAGAGGAAGCCCGACCCCCTCCGAGCCCCAGCTCCTCTCACTTCCTCCTCCTGGGTAAGCGCATTCCTAGCTTCTCTGCGGCCACAGGGTGTGGCTCTGTGGCGGGCAGGTACCTGAGATGTCTTCTAAGATTTACTTACGTCCTTTTCCTGTGTATTCATCTAACTACATAATTCTTTTCTTTTCTTTTCTTTTTCTCAGAATTTCCAGATCATCCTTTTCTTTACACCATAAATATTTTTTGAATATATACCTTCAGGTACATACCCACCTGTATGCAAAACCTATGCTGGGCCTGGGGTGCCTGAGTGGCTCAGTCAGTTAAGCACCTGACTCTTGATTTTGGCTCAGGTCATGAGCTTGAGCCCTGCATCGAGTTCTGTGCTGACAGTGCAGAGCCTGCTTGGGATTCTCTCTCTCTCTCTCTCTCTCTCTCTCTCCCTCCCTCCCCTCCCCTCCCCTCGCCTCCCCTCCCCTCCCCTCCCCAAATAAATAAATAAACTTAAAAAAAAAAAAAAGCCAGGCTGGGCACTGCAGAAATACAAAAACGTACAAACTTCAGAGATGTGGATAAATGACAGCAATGGAAAAACACTGTTTCAAAGAAGCTTCAAACAAAGTACAGCAGGATTTTTAGAAGAGGAAAGACTCCTGGCTGGGATGGTCAGCACAGACTTCTCCGAGGGAGTGCGCCCTGTAAGCTGGGCTTTAAGAAATGAGTGCATACCCCTTTAGAGAAGATGGAGGGAGAGGAAAGCCATCTAGGTGAGGACAGAGCATATAGCAGGGGGCTTTATACTAACACTCCCCAGCCTTTTAAATTCATGCTTTCTTGGCTGCAGGTCCCTGGTTATTTGGGGTACAATCTTGCAACGTGTGGATAAATAAATCCTGGAGACCTGGTGCACACGTTACTGAATACAGACAACAGTATTGTGTTATGATCACCCAACTGGCCGAGAGATTAGATCTTAATTATTCCCAGCACAAAAAAAGAAATGGTCATTACGTGAGGCGAGAGAGGTGTTGACTATGGCTACAATGGCAATCATAGTACAATACATAAATGTATCAAAACAACATGTTGTACACCTAAAATTTATATAATGTTACATGTCAGATAATACTCCAGGATCCATTCTTTCTCTTTTCTTTCTTTCTCTCTTTCTTTCTTTCTTTTTTTCTTTCAATAAACATAAAAAATCCACATCCTCCTTTAATGTTATTTGGATCGCAAAATAAATTAAACATCAACACTTAAAACAAATTGAAGTAATTAAATAAAACAAAGTCCCCCCCTCCAACTTTCTCTCTCTCTCTCCCTCTCTCTCTCTCTCGTTGTCTCTGTCTCTTCCCCCCTCAACAATATACCCACCCAATTCTTATTAAAGGAACAAATAATGTGAAGGTGACCCTTTCCAAAACCGGAAAGCTATGAACATCCTCCCTACCTCCCCATGGCATCACTGGCCCTTAAAAAACAAAAAAACATAAAACAAAAAAACCACACACACACACACACAATCTCAGGGAGTGCCGTGAAAACAACTGCGGTGGGGGGTGCGGGGTGTTGCTGGGCTCAACGCAGTTTCTGGCAGGAGGAGGGGGTTCCCCAGAAACTGAAAATCAGAGTTTTCATTTTACTGCTCAAATTTGAGCCGACTAAACCTGGCAAGAGTACATCTACAGACCACCTCTTTCTCCATCAACTACGGAGAGAGCTTGAAGACTAACAACTACATACTTGCTGTAAGAAGAGCAGACATTTTTTAAGAAAGGCCTGATTCATTAGAAGTGCACAGTGGTCATGTTAGTTCTAGATTTGGTGAGCGATGCATCACCAAAGGGACTTCTATATGAAACACTGAAAGGTCCCGCGGTGACAAGCCTCGGTCACGGGGCAAACAGAGACCGACAGAATTCTTCCTCCAGAGGGACGGAAGGCAGGGCCCCCCATCCCTGCTCTCCGGGGAAAGGCCTGCCCATCACAGACTTCTCTCCCTACAAAGTGAAACAGAGAGCACTAGGATTCCAGCACCCAAATAAATACAGGGCTCGCTGATATGTGAAACGGTTAACGGGAAGTGCAGATGCCATGGGTCATATGGGTTAATTCAGAAAGAAAACACATGCAATCATGCCATTAATCACTGGCTTGAAATCTTAACTCCCACGACGGGCTCAATTCTTAGACTTTCTTCTAAGGAACAGTAATAAAGGAGAGGGGAGCCAGATTGAGCCCCTAGCAGTTTTTTAATCAGAAAAGAGTGCCTGAGCCATGAGATTTAACATCGGCAATGAAGCTTCACGAGCTAAGTAAGAGCACTGGCCTGCTGTATCTCCCTAAAACCCTGTCTTCCATAATGGAAGATAGTTGGAAGAAAGTGGGAATTGCATTGCACAAAGGCGGCTGATTCTGTTACAAAGTTCACAGAAGTTCACACTGAACTTGGCAGGCCAGGGCAGGGAGCTTTGGCGATTCCACAGATTTGGATTTCAGTTCTCTAAATCTGCCCCCGGGATTCCATTCTCCAGAGGATGGGTTGGCAGCTGGAAGGCCCTTCTGTGACTGATTAGCTGCTGTACCTTATTTACAATTTGCAGGGTATTATTCCAGGGAAGGAAAGACAGTTCCGTGGAAGTAAGTAAAGTCTCATGTGGTTTGACGTTTTCTGCTAACCTCATAAGCCCCTCCCCTCCTAACCCCATTATTTTTTGGAGCCCATATGAAGAAAACTTACGAAGAGCTGGGTTTGGAGGATGTCACCGGATGAGACATAATTTTGGGTGTTTGTTTGTTTCTCAAAAATATCACCTTTGTCCTCTAACCCTCCCAACACGCGGGAAGGACAGCCTGGAAAATAAAAAGAAGGACGGGAGAGGGGTACAACGTCGGGGAGTGGTACAATCTGTTGCTCTAAATAGACACTAAGTAAATATTTGAGTCTACAACCACAAGGTCTGGTCATTTCTTCCATGACCTGAGGGCACTTTCTAATCATCAGATCAAAAACAGGGTTGGGTCGGTTTCCAACAGAGTAAAATCTAAGATTTTCCACTCTTTGATTCTTATGTAGCTTTCTATTCTTATCTCTCAGGATATCTTCCTCCCCCAATTTTGTCACCCCTCCCGACACTCACCCACAGCCCTCCCTACCTGCCTGCTCCCCACCTGCCTGCCCACCAGCCAACCGTCTCCCAACGTACACGCGTGAGCCCTAATGCACATGCACACACACACTTCATCTCAAGCACTGACTGAGAACCTCCAATGTGCCAGATACAGAGCTAAAATCCTCCCAATAAACCTAAAAGCTAGGTACTTTTTAATGCCCCCACATTGCAGGTGAAGAAACAGCCTCAGAGAGATTAAGCGACTTGCCTAAGGTCACACCACTGGGAAGGATTGTAGACGTGGGGCTAGAACCCAGGTTTCCTGACTTGTGAGTAAAAACATTACCTCTGTTGGGGCACCTGGGTGGCTCAGTTAAGCGTCCGACCTCACCTCAGGTCACGATCTCATGGTTTGTGAGTTTGAGCCCCGCATCAGGCTCTGCACTGACAGTGAGGAGTCTGCTTGAGATTCTCTCGCTCCCTCTCTCCCTGCCCCTGTCCTGTTCACTCTCTTTCTCTCAAAATATATAAATAAGCTTAAAAAAAAAAACTTTAAAAGAAACCATTACCTCTGTTACCTGCCCACAACTCCCACAAATCTGCCTGTTCAAATATAGTATTTGCTTTTTTATTAACACATCATGCGAGGATGATTTTCCCATAATCCCATTGAACCCTCTCCTCTCTCTCCTACCTTCCCTTTGTACTTTGATTTGAGCTGTAGTAGGGCATTTAACGATATCAATTTTATGTCAAAGTTAATACATCTCTGCCTCCCTAAGGCCATCCAGCACCGACTAAAGCCCATGCACGTGTGGGTCTCCGGTGAGATCCGCCATTATGCCCTGCACACAGCAGGTGCTTAAAATAGTGCTGACTCTACCAGAAGAAAAGAATTCCTGAACCCCTTCAGCAATGTGAACATAACCACAGAGGATGGGAAAACCTCAGTTGTCACCATTTTTTATTTTAGATATTTCTCCTTTCTCTTAAGCAAGAGCCAGTGCTAATCAGCAGCGCCCCGATCCCAGCAAGCCCATGCGGAGATAGACAGCAGAGTCCCGGAATTCTCCGTGTCTTCACGGTCTCTCCTCTCCAACTCTTCCTCTTTGCTTGGTTTGTCTTTGTAATCTAGAACATCAGCAAATACATTTCATAAGGTCAATTATTACATCAATAACCGAGGCCTGGCCACAGGACAACTCCCCAACGAAATTCACCTCAACTCACTGGAGTGGCTAAGAAATGACCTTAAAAATGACATACTGGGAAGCAAACAAACAAAAGTAATGAATATATATGCTAATAAATTTATCGTACAAAGGATAGAAAGCGAAATAGAGGAAGAGAGGCAGGGAACTTAGGTCAAAAGGCTGTGTGGCCCGAGGTTAGTGTTATAGGATTTTGGAGTTACACTGAGTTTGAATCAAAGCTCTACAACTTTTTAGCCATGTAACTTTGGATGAAGTACTTCATTTCTCTATGCCTCAGTTCTCTCCTCTAAAAAGTAGAGAAAATACCAGCTCCAATCTTTTATGAGGGTGAAATACGATATTACATGCTAAGTGCTTAGAACAGTGCCTGTAACAGAGTAAGTTTTCACCCTGACCCAGAATTTTACATGGTTATGACCACAACACTGTAACAGTTGTGTCTATGGAATCTGGGAAATGCACAGGTCTTGGAGTTAGAAGACCTGATTTAAATTTCTGCTCTGCCCCTGAACAAGCTGTGTGATCTTGGGCCAATCCTGTCCCTCTCTGAGTTTTAATTTCCTCACCCACACTTGGGTTTCTCATCTCTCAAGTCCTACCCTATTTCTGGGGAAAGAGGAAGACACTTCCTTGTCAGTCTGTCCTCCCTCCTTCAGGTCTCTCCCTGGGCTCTGGGTCATTCTGCAGTGACGGTATCAGTCGTCCTCCCTGGATATGGCACAGGTATGATCTCATCCTACTGGTCAATTCTTGCTGGATGGTCCTTTAGCCAGAAGCCGATTCCCTAGCCATCATCAGAGCTGAGTCTACCCAATCATAAGCAAAACGTCCTCGCTTCATTATCCATTATCCAGGTTAAGGGATCTTAGTGTAAGTCCCTCTCACACAATGGCTCTGGGGACTCTTTGCTAGGACCTATAATCCCAAGGTTGACAAACACCTTTCAGACTGAGACTGGAAACCAAAAGGATGTTGAAAATAAAAGATAAACACATTTAACTATGTAAATAAACACCCTTATACATCTGTGGGCAAAAAAAAAAAAGCCACAAATAAAATTAGTAGAAAAATAATAGATTTGGGATAAAATATAACACAAGTAACAGACCAAAGATTAATATCTATAAGATAAAAAGAGCATTGACAAATTGGCCAAAAAAAAAAAAAGCAATTCAGAAAAATACACAAAAGATAGTAAATACGGGATTCAGAAAAGAGCTCATCCAAATAGCAAAATTATTTAAATTAATTACGGTTGGGAAATGCAAATGTATGCAACAATGAGATATCGCTTTACTCCTATTATACGCCAAAAGGTTTTTATATTGAAAGCATCAAATGAATACAAATGGAGTAAAAACTCGGGGATGCACTGAAGAGGGTCCTCTCACACATTGTTGATAGAAGTGGAAATTGTCACAGCCTTTTGGAAACAATCTGACAATGTCTATTAAAATGTAATAAATATCACATACCCTTCTACCCTTCAATTTCACTCCTGGGAATCTATCCCATAAACATAAAACTGCTGGTACAAAGGACATGTTCACAAGAATATTTATTATAGCCTTGTTTGTAGTGACAAACCCGGAAATAATGCCCATCAGTAGGGGAATGATCCAATAAATTATGTATATCCACACAAAACGAGATTTTTATAACCATTAAGAGAATGAGTTAGAGCTATCCCAGTTGGCTTAGAGGGATTTCCATGAAGCATTATTGAGTGAAAAACACAAGTGTGTATAAAATGAACCCATTCTTGTAGAATAAATAACGGCAAATTTTCACTTGTATGATTACATGGGCATGGAGAAAAATCTGGAAGAACACATCCTGGGCCATAACATGTTTTATCGGGTGGAGACTGAGGTCCAGGGATGATGAACAAGGAGAAATACGGAGGAACTTGAGGGGAAAATCAAGCAAAAAATGACAAGGAACAACAACAACAAAAAAGACTACAGGCTATGCTCACACTTATGAAAACTTATGTTCGTGTGTATGCATAAACTGTTTATTAGCTAAAAGTATATAATTGAAAAAACAATGGGCAGCCCTTGATCTTTTTGCTTCATCTTCAGGGAGAAGCCTGCCCTGTGAAGCTGGTGTAGAATGGGTCCCTCCTATGCATGTGGTAGCAGCCAGGACATCACAGAGCTCGGGAGACTGACAGGGATTTTATTCTACACCCACCTCTCCTCCTATTCCTTCTCCCCGCTTCCACTCCCCTGCCTTTCCAAAGAAACAGAGACAGTGTGAATATAATATGGCCTGTTAGTGAGGTAGTAAAGGACCATCAACATGGGCCCTAAAAAAGTGGTGTTTGGAGGTACATTTTGAAGTATTTAAAGCCACCTTAGAAAAGCCACACAAGACCCAAGGATCAGAAGCACACCCTGGAATTTGAAGCCAGAAACCTGGGAGCAAAAGACAGGAGACTCGGGGAAGAAACGAGCAGAATGTCTTCTAGTTCTTGAGACAGAGGAGATTAGACACCCCCAGCCAGCCGCCTACTGAAGAGGGCTAACGTGCTTAACAAACACTTCACATTTTATCGCTGTTAAGGGTATCGCTGGGCTGCTAAGAAAAGATGTTCTCAGAAGCCAGAAATAACGTAAAAGTGAGAATTTAGGGGTGGCGCCTGGGTGGCTCAGTTGGTTAAGCGTCTGACTTTGGCTCAAGTCATGATCTCACGGTTTGGTTTGTAGGTTCGAGCCTCCCCATCAGGCTCTGCACTGAGTGTGGAGTCTGCTTGGAATTCTCTCTCTTTCCTTCTCCCTCTGCCCCTCCCCCATTCATACGTTCTCAAAAATAAATAAATAAATACACTTAAAAAAATAAAGTAAAAGTGAGAATTCCGATAGGTAATCCACTTTGCTTTTGGGGGTGTAAGCCAAACCCTGGTGTTGAACTTCTGTTTTGACAGTGAAAACTCAAAGCCTCAGTCTCACTCAGAGAAAGAAGTGTGGAGGGTCCCCCCTTGTAGATCTCTAAAAGCAACACTGTCATTATTAGGGTGAATGGGAAATAAACTTTCCCCACAGAAGAGGAAATAATATTAAGAACAGAATTAATAACTACAAATACAAACATACAACAGAGAGGATCAATAAATCCAAAATAATTCTTTGAAAAGTGTTCTGAAGTTGACAAGCCTCCGATAATACTGATCAAAGAGGGAAAAAAAAGAACAATCATTTTTTAAAATCATATTATGGGGGCGCCTGGGTGGCTCGGTCCATTAAACATCCGACTCTTGGTTTTGGCTCAGGTCATGATCTCCTGGTTTGTGAGTTCAAGCCCCACATCCAGAATTCTCTCTGCCTGAAATTCTCTCTCTCTGCCCCTTCCCCACTCGAATTTTTCTCTCTCTCAAAATAAATAAACTTAAAAAAACAAAATAAAGTAAAATCACATTATGAATGAAAAAGTAATTGCTGCAGATAGTAAAAATAGATTATTCTACATAGATTTGTGCCAAGGAATTATAAACAGGTAAAAGAAGAAAATTCTTAGGGGAACAAAAAGTACCAAAATGTTACCAAAAAAATAAAACCTAATGATTTGGTGAAAAATTTTAAAAATCAAATCCATAGTTAAAAATGTTCCTGCTAAATAAACATACCATTCCAGTCTTGGATAAATTCTTCCACAAAGCAGGAAAATACGTAACTCTTTTCACGTTAGGAGGCTGGCATAACCCATACCAACCATCAAGGATCGTCTGGAAAAGGAAAACTATTCATAGATGATTTTACTCATAAACACTGACACAAAATCACCAACAAGGCACCAGCAAATCAAATCCACTTATAAATAATAAAAAAGACAACACGACAGGATGAACTGACTGTATAACGGATCAAATGGGAAAGAGCTCCTGATCGTCTTAATAGATGCAGAAAAGCATTCTACAAGATTCAGCATCTATCATGGTAAGAAATAGTTGCTACACTACAAAAAGAAGAAAGTATTCTTCTTAAAACCTACCCCACACATAATAGTAAATGGTGAGTACAAAGAACGCAGAGACCAAAAGCATTCCCTTGCGGGTGGGGAACAGTCAACAGCTATCGCCACTTGTACTGGGCATCACGCTGGAGATCCTGGCCGGCAGGACAAGCCGAGGGAAGAGCCACAAGAGAGAATCTCCTGAGGACCCATCCGAGGCTGACTTTGTGGAAAAACGGGTTACAGGAGCAGGGAAAGTTCCAATATATCTTCTGCATGCTGCGTAAATTCAAGTCCTGCTACTCGTAAGGCTTTGGGACACAGCGTGGCATTTTTGGAGGGACATGCATGGAAGGCCCAGTGCCTGGTCCATATTACAGGTCAATTAAAAATTAATATTGGGAAGAGCAAAAGGCTGTTGGAAATTGTCGAGGGGCGCTTGGGTGGCTCGGTCAGTTGATCTGACTTCAGCTCAGGTCATGAGCTCACAGTTTGTGGGTTCGAGCCCCGCATCGGGCTCTGGTGCTGACAGCATGGAACCTGGTTGGGGTTCTTTCTCTCTCTTCTCTCTCTGCCCCTCCCCTGCACATGGGCTCTCTCTCTCTCTCTCAAAATACACAAATAAACTTTAAAAAATGTATATATGTATGTATTGCATGCTTCTACATGTGTATGTATCTGTATTAGTGAAATACATATAAATCTCTCTCACTATATAGCAATTTCTCCCCAGAAACTTGGTGCATTTCTCAGAGAGACAGGGAAGAAAAATACTTTGAAATTTTATATTAATGCTCTGTGCTGACAGCATGGAGCCTGCTTCAGATTCTCTGTCTCCCTCTCTCCCTGCCCCTGCCCTGCTCTCACCCTCTCTCTCAAAAATAAACATTAAAAAAAAAAAGAAGAAGAGAAATTGTTGAAATGTCATACCATATCCAGCCTTAGTGAGTGACAGTGCACAGTAGGATTGAAGCAGCCCTGTGAGTGAGTCCAGGAGCCACAAAGCTCGGATTCCCCACTACCCTCCCAGGGACCAGTGCCTGCCTCACATCCCCTGTAGAGATCACTAAAGACCTGCCCGGACTAGTAGAGATGGAGAGATGGAGACTCCTTTCCTGGAGGAGCTAATTTCTACACACGGTCGCTAGAAACAAAAAATACCAAGCACCCTTACGTGAGCTAAAACCACTTTTCAAGCAACGACTCCGTTCTCATGGCCATTCGGTCGGAGACGTTTCCAAGCATCTTCTTAGAGTTTAGGCATCTCTATCTGAAATCACAGGATTCCATCAGGGGAGTAAAAAGTTAGGAGACCCTATTGGCCATAAAACAATTATAAGCTTTTCATGACATAGGAAGATAATGCAAATAAAGTTGCTTTTTTGAAGTTTTTGAAGCAGCATGCCTATATCACTGTCTTACTTTTATGACGGTATTTATTCTATCCCGGGGTCCACTTCAAAAATAGAACTTCCTCTTTCCCCCATCCAAGCTCGTTTTTATCTTTCATCTACAAAAAAAAATATTTGCAATTTCTAAAGTTTCTCAATTTTGACAATCCCCAGACTCTGAACTAAGCAAGGCTTTCTGTAATAATTAGGTTCCCAAGTCAAGGGGGGATTTTGGTGCTTCCGAAAGCTTAAATTCTGGGGCAGGCTTGAACTTCCTTCCTCTTTCTCTTCTGCGTTTTGCTTCCTTGGTCTTTGCGATTGGGGAAATTTTTTCCTCTCCGAGTCACAGTCTCTTACTGTTAAAAAAAAAAAAAAAAAATCTTACAGCATCACCTTCACATTCCCTTTCTGCTTCTTATTTCCCAGAGTCCTTCTAGCATTCCAAGGGTGATAATGGAGCGCATGCTAGACCAGAGTCGGAGATCATCGTTTTACAAGGGTTTCTTTTCTGAGTGTGGAAAAAAAGAGGTTGGGTTGGGTATGAAACGTCCTGGATTAAAGTCCTCATTTACGTCGTCTTGGGGAGGATATATCCCCTCTGTGGGCCCCAGTTTCCTCCTGGGTAAAGGAAATGTTGGTTGCAGGAATTCCAGAGTCAGGCAGCAAACGTGAAGGAAGGAAGTGCACTGAGTGTCAGAAAAGCGCTGGCGTCTGGGGCGCCTGGGTGGCGCAGTCGGTTAAGCGTCCGACTTCAGCCAGGTCATGATCTCGCGGTCCGTGAGTTCGAGCCCCGCGTCGGGCTCTGGGCTGACAGCTCAGAGCCTGGAGCCTGTTTCCGATTCTGTGTCTCCCTCTCTCTCTGCCCCTCCCCCGTTCATGCTCTGTCTCTCTCTGTCCCAAAAATAAATAAACATTGAAAAAAAAAATTAAAAAAAAAAAAAAGAAAAGCGCTGGCCTCCAGAGGCAATAGGGAGAGGTGGGGACTGCGGAGGTCTGGCACAGGCACCTCCTGAAGTGAGGACTTGTTCTCGACTACAGCAACACCATCCAACCACCATAGGAATGTGAGCTCTCTGTTGGCAGGCTTCCAACTTCTTAAGAGAGCCCTGAAATGTGGATTTTTATTTAAATTCTTTTGATTTAAAAAAAAATTGTTTTAATGTTTAGTTTTGAGAGAGAGACAGAGAGACAGAGACAGAGCACAAGCGGGGAAGGGGCAGAGAGCTGGAGACACAGAATCTGAAGCAGCCTCTAGGCTCTGAATTGTCAGCACAGAGCCCGACATGGGGCTTGAGCTCATGAACTGCGAGATCATGACCTGAACCAAAGTCAGATGCTTAACCGACTGAGCCACCCAGGCGCCCCTTGATTTTTTTTTGTTTTGTTTTGTTTAATTGCTTGCTCAAAACTTATAAATCATCACAGGTCTTTTTTGAGAAAACTCCTAGAGTCTCTTTTATGTCTAACGTCATAGGATCCTAAGTTCTGCCACGGAACTTTCCGAGAGTCTCCTACATTCCTCCCTCCAGTTTTTGCAAGTCTTCTTGGAGCTTTGTGTTGGGGCACCTAGGCCCCTGGGGCTTTCCTTCAGATTTCGGAATGTCTACCTCATTCTCAGGGGAGAAGCATTTTGGAGCTAGGATTTCCTCACAGACAGGATTCTCCTAAGTCTGATTCCTGGTCTTGGGATAAGCAAAGGATGAGCCGGCACTGAGAGTTCCGTCTCGAGACCAGCCTCCCCCCTCGGAATGGGCCAGCGGGACTGTTGGCCAGGGAACTAGGTGAGCCTCTTCCCACCTACAACCCCTTTTTGAGAAGTGGAGTCTCTCCTCCCTTATCTGAAATGGGAGGGTTGCTGGAGTGTGAGCTTCCTCACCAATCCGTTCGCCTTCTTGGATGCTGGGATTCTTGGTCTCTCCCTGCTCCATTTTCTCACCGGCCATTAATCCTGCCCAAACGACCCTACGCTGTGCAGCTCACCGCCAAAAAACCACCCAGCAGTGTCTGCTTGGTCTGACTAACCCCCATTCCCCGCTCCTGTTTGGTTCCTGAGAGCCACAAAGGCCCTCCTGTGGCCAACATTTCTTAGCTACTTAGGCTCCGTTTATCCTCATAGTAGCTCCCACACAAACACTGACTTTCCTCCGCATCAGGTCCCTCCAACAGTACTGGACGTAAGGAGATAATACGACAAAGTGGCTACGAGCCTAAGCTTTAAATACAGAGTTCCTGTATTTAAAACCATAAGGGCAAACAATCCTACAGCTGCCATTTACTGGCTTTGTGGTCTCAGTCACATGGCTTCAAATGTCTGAACCCAATTTCTCCATCGGTGAAACATATACAGTAAAGCATACCTGTGGTGGTTAATTCTATACGTCAACTTGGCTGCCCAAAGTGCCGGGATACGTAGTCAAACACTACTCTGGATGTGTCTGTGAGGGTGTTTTGGGATGACGTTACCATTTAAGTCAATAGAGTTTGAGATCACCCTCTGTAATGTCGGTGGGCCTGGCCCAATCAGGCAAAGAACCGAACAGAACGAAAAGACTGACCTCCCCTGAGCAAGAGTTATTTCTGCCAGGAAAATGCCTTCAGACTTCAACTACAATATCAACTCTTCCCAAGGCAGCCTGCAGGCCCACTCTATAGATTTGGTGCTTGCCAGCACATGGACTAATCCCTTAAAAACTCTCTCTCTCTCACATATATATATTATATATAATTTATATAATATATATATGTGAGAGAGAGAGAGATACACACAGCACATATATATGTTATATAACACTCTATGTGCTGTGTGTATATAGAGAGACATTATTACATATATTATATATGGACATTTATTTATTGTATCTTATCTATTGTATGTATATTGTATCAGACATAAAAGTCCACCTCTATCCATATTGTATCTACATTTATATTGTATATTGTAGCTATATCTATATACACACAGTTCTGTTGGGGCTGTTTCTCTGAAGAACCCTGACAGATACCTATGAATTCTTAAAAGGATAACATGAAGATAAGGTTTATAAAAGCTGAATTACATAGTGCCTGGTATGCACAAATCTCTCCATAAGTGGTAAAAAGAGACAAATGATTCTAGCTGGCTCCATTTCTTCCCTCTTTCTCTCCACCCCCACAAGCCCAGGGCCCCAGCTGCTGGCAGCCTCACCCCTGCACTGTTATCTCATAGGCTACCGGTGATGTAAGACTTGGCTTTAGGCAGGAGGAGGATACGATGACATGCCACCGTGCCCACAATATTCTGGGAGCAAAGTCACCTATTTCAGAGCCACGCGTGTTACTGCGGGGTTCCTGCAGGTTTGGGATTATGATGGCCGCATCATCTAGCACCTTCTGAAACTAGAAGAGCCCCAGGTCAGCCTACTCAAAGGCCACAAGGAGTCAGATCGGCCATGTGTGACAAGAGATCCAAATCGCAAACTCTCTCCAGATATCCAGACTCCCCGACCGGCCTACCAACCGTCCGGCAAGCAAAAACTATCACAGTATGTGCTAAATCAACAAACCGTAAGAGGAAGCAAGGAAGATAGAAATGCATCTTCGGAAAGAGGAGCCCTTCTACGTTCTTACTGCCCTTTATTTACTTAGGGTCTGGACACCTGGCCCTGCTGGGGATCAGCCAGACCAAATAGCATCCCTGCACTCAGCGGCTTTGCTGTCTCCACCAGAGACCCCGTTAGACTGGAGGAGCCTCTGGAAACTTGCCCTTCTCCGGGCAAGCTGCTTACTGGGAGCGGCAGCTATAGATTTCTGCCCCAATTGTTTTTGGCTTGGACAGCCTATGCTTTTACAAACAGACCCTGACCGCCCTGAAGTCATTTCTGTCCTGGATCTCCATCCCAGGCCACCGTATTGTTTTCATTTCCTGTGCTTCTGCACTTCCTTACCATAACATTATCGCACATTCCCGGCGCCGCTGGGCGGCAGGCGGGCTGATACACCATCATTTGGCATCAGTCGAAATTGTTCCATAGAACTTCTAATCACGGGTCCCTTAAGGCGCCCTGCAGGAGCTTACAGCAACTCGGGAGCGAATGTCACAGGAATGCAAAGCATGACGTGAGACGTGGTATATATTTCCAAGATAGGCTGCCTTCTATTGAAGTTGGCTGGTGAGGAATCCTACGTGCCCAGCAAGGAATCGGGAAGTGGAACGTACACAGTGAGGTGCATATGGAATCCCTAACCTCCCTTTTACCCGGGTCTCATGAGTGAGATAAGTTACCAAACCCCAAGGGCAGATGGCCACCGTCCTGACAGCGCTACAGATCTTTCCCCTTCTTGGGCAAGCTGCCCCAACTACCTGCTCCACAACGGTATACAGCACCAAACAGGTGAAACCCATAGCCCTTACTTTATCTCAGGCCTCTCTGATTATGAGATTTCAGACACTTTAAAATGGGGGTGGGGGGGTGGCTAATGGTGATTATAAAACATCATTCGTCAAAAGGCACATTCTTATTTCAGAAATGTTAAAAAATGGGAGAGAGGGTTCTAAAATGGATAAAATACAATATTAAAGACCTGGGAGTATTTTAGCAGACGAGTGATTTGTTTGGGGTACAAGGCATATCTATTCTATCATCTTATATCATTGATAATGTTGATGGCTGCAAAAATCAGAGTAATATATTACATTTTCATCATGTTGTATACTTTATAACATGTGAAAAGACTTCGTGGTCCTTCATCCTTCCAAGAGAAATCCTGAAGTGCCAACCTGATTTTCCTCCTCTATCCAGAAAGAATTCTTTCGTACTGGGAGAGGAGCTAAGTGCATCCACATAAGGAAAGAAAGGAGGGTGTGGAGAGGGGCAGAAAATAATAACACACAGTAGAGAAAGGGAAGGGTTTTGGGGCGGGGGGACTTGAACCGAGAGCATGAAGTATGTATGTGTGAAGAAGGGATTTTCTGTTTATTGTGTGCTTAGCTCTGCTTTGCTGTCCTTCCGGAGACGTGAGGAGGGAGTGGAATTCCTTTTTAATTACTTTTGGCCATTGTACTGTGCTTCTTAATTAAGTGTGATACCATTTTTAAAGTGACCACTTGGATCCAGGTTTTTAAGGGGAATCATTGACGTTGTAATATGGCAGGGCAAATATCATTTGGTGAAGTATTTAAAGTCTTTAAAGCAAAGTTATAAAAATGCTATAGTTAATCAATTTTCACTGAGTAAATGCATAATTCTCCATATATTCAGAATAGTGGAAGGGGCAATGCCAGTTGAGAGATGCAGTAAAACGTCCCGCTTCAATGAAGCTATGACAACTAAATTGAATCACTGTTCAAATGTTTGAACCGAATGGTCAACTGGCTTTGCGAATTGTTCCCCAAATTTAGTATATCTGTAGGTAGCCAATCATGACATTGTTAAAATTACTATTAGAAAGACGTGTGCCTTCGTCAATTCCACACCTGAGTATTTACCGAAGAGAAACGAGAACCTGTGTATGTCCACACAAAGACTTGTATGCAAATGTCCGTAGCAACAGTATTCACAAGAGCCAAAAAGTGGGCCCAATCCCAATGTCCCTCACTGAGTGGTAGGATAAACAAAAGGTGGTACGTCCATACAATGGGTTCTGTTCGGCAATGAGAAGCAACAGAGTACTGATACATGCTACCACAAAGAGGAAACACAGATACGTTATGCTAAGTGAAAAAAAAATACACAAAAAAACTATTCCATTTGCATGAAATATCTAGAAAATGTAAACCCGAGGCGACAGGAAGTACATTAGGGGTTGCCTGGAGTTGGGGTTGGGAAAAATGGCCATGAGAGATATCATGGGGCGATGGAAATGGGCTTAAGCTGGATTATGGTGATGGTTACATAGCTCTGTTCATGTACTAAAATCACTGAATTTGTGCACTGAAAATGGACACATTTTATGGTATGTAAATTATACCTTAATAAAGTTGGTAAAAGAAAAACAAAAGGAGGAGAAGGAGGAAGTGTGCCATTTACAATGAAACTCAAAGAGATTAATTAGGAAATGGGGAGAAGTGGGTGAAAGTGGCCCATGTGTACAGGAGGGATTATTGGCTGTAGGGTTAGAGTGAAGGACACATAGTGAAAGCTACAATGCAGGAAATAGGTGCTACGGTATGTATTTGATGTTAATAATGGAGGAGGGAAAGTGATTAACAGAAAGGCAAAGTGTTGAGTGCTAGGCTAGAGGACCACCACCAAGTTTTGACGCCTGTTAATGTAAATTCAGGAGATCAGAAGTTGGTATTAAGTCCATCATCAGAAACTTAACCTGTAGGTAAGATGAGGGTACGTAGCTTCTGGCCATCGCATTTTGCTAGTAAAGTCCCAGCATAAGAAGCTTTTGGTAAATTATTATCTACTATTGTACAAAAGAAACCAATCAACTTGACAATCTATTGTTCCGGGAGAGTTCAGTTATTGCCCTAGGTAAGTACTTGGTATTTGGATGTAGTCCAAAATATTATTGCTTTGAAAATACTTAATTTGTTTCTACTTTTACGATGTATAAAATCATTTGTCTTGTTTTACAGTACAGTTTTATGGTGCCAAACAAGTAAACTTCTGTTGATGAAAACTTCAAAAACCAAAAGGAACACCTGTTCCTGGTAAGGATTAAAACAAACAGAAGGGAGTATTAAATTCTAGGCAAACAGTAGCTTCCTTGTATCACCCAGAAGACAGAGGGACTCAGAAAGACAAAATGCAACACCGAGAAAGAAATTCACAAAGGCGTCTCTGCCTACAGTTTCTGCACATTCCTCCACCTTGCCCTTCTTCTCCCCTCTACCAAACAGCCCAGGAGGTAAAGGAAAGGAGATGAGTTAATCTACTTGCCTACCTGGATGATTCTAAAAAGGGTAAGTTCCAACCTTTTGCAATATGAGAAGGTCCCAGGAGGTATAGCAGAATAAACATGGCTAACCATATGTGGGCATTCTCCAGAGAAATCAAAATCTCCTCAAGTCTCCTGAATTACTGAAGCCAGGTCTTAAGTCCAGAAAGGGTGAGAGTATGGTGCCAGTAATTGGCAAGACTCTTAAGCTCGTGTCTTTCCATGCTCCAGGTACCCCTGAACCAGACCAGGAGGTGGTAGCTTTATGAGAGTGGGGGCCAAGTTCACATTCTTGTTCAGCTCCCGCGAGATGAACTTACTAGTGGTCTGGAGGAGGCCATGCTGGGGAGAAGAATGTCATCTCTGCCAAAGAGCAAGACAGTGGTCTACTGGCACTGATCTTGGACCCGGGGGTGATGCTGAGTGGCCTTCCCATGGCAGTTGGTACACCAGATCTCTCTCCCAACTTGTGCTTGTATTTTTTTTTTTAAATGTTGCTATTAATTTTCTCTTGTTTGTTTTGGTCCATTTTAAAGAGTATAGAATTTGAAATCAGAAAAACCAGGATATAAACCTGGGTGCTCTGCAGTATTGTGTTGAACGGTCTTGGGGAATTTATGTAAGCCCTGAGCCTCATCTAAAATGAGAATAACTGTAGCCAAATTATGGAGAAAGCCTAAATGTCCATCAACTGACGAATGGATAAAGAAGATGTGGTTGATATATACAATGGAATACTACTTGGCAATGAGAAAGAATGAAACCTGGCCATTCGTAGCAACGTGGATGGAACTGGAGAGTGTTATGCTAAGTGAAATAAGTCAGGCAGAGAAAGACAGATACCATATGTTTTCACTCATATGTGGATCCTGAGAAACTTAACAGAAGACCATGGGGGAGGGGAAGGGGGAAAAAAAAGTTACAGAAACGGAGGGAGGGAGGCAAAGCATAAGAGACTCTTAAATACAGAGAACAAACTGAGGGTTGATGGGGGGTGGGAAGGAGGGGAGAGTGGGTGATGGGCTTTGAGGAGGGCAACTGTTGGGATGAGCACCGGGTGTTGTATGGAAACCAATCTGACGATAAATTATATTTAATACAAAAAATTACTTCAAATTTAAAAATAAATAAGTAAATTAATTAATTAATTAAAAATGAGAATAATTGGTTATACCTACCACTGAAAGTTGTTTAGAGACTTAAATAAGATCACTCTTTAGAGAAGGGCTTTGTAAGGTGCTGTATATGTACATTATTATTTTCGAAACTTTGACCCTCGCTATTTTGGGTGTTAGCTACTCCCCCTTTGTTTTTGCCACCCACGAATGTTATAAACCAGCCTCCTGTATCTTCATCTAAGTTGTTCAAAAAGACACAAAGGAGGGTGGGGAGGGGTGAGGGGAGCGAGGTGGGGGAGGACCCGGACAGGACTGACTGAGGACAGAGTTCTATTGTTCAATGCCAGCAGCCTCCCTCAAGCTGTCACTAATCAGCACATCTGATTAATGACAGCAAAATTTTTTAACCAGCCAAGAACTAATCTATTTGTCCTAAATCAGTCTGTGTTTCCCAATCTTCTCAAAGAGATCATGAAAGGATTTGTCAAACCCCTTAAAATCCAGGACGCTACCCTCATGACCCTCCCTTGATCTGCCTGTCCAGCTTTTTCACAAAGGAAATCAGATTTGCTACACCAGGTTCATCCTTCCTGAGCTCGTGCTACCCCCACGCATCCTGTAGAAATCCCCACAGGCCACTTGTTCTAAATTTGTTCTAGAATGTTCCAGGGAGGTATCTCTCCTTGGGGTGATAGGCCTTGGGAGAATCCTGATGGCATGCCAGGTTAGTAAGGAGAGAAGGGCGTCAGGTGCCTATCTTGGTCTGGGAGCCACACGCAAGGCAGTGCGGGTGAGCAGCAGGAATGTACGTGGGCATTCACACAAGGAGTCTGCAAAGCCACACCTGAAGTGACCGCAATCAAAGGCCTGGGGAATAGGTAAATTGAGACTTAAGGTGGTCAGGCATGACAGAGCAGCACCTGATCGCAGGAGTATAAAACCAAGACTGGAAGCAGAAGGGATTGACTGAACGTTACCCACCCAAGCTGAGGCATGAGGACGCTCAGATGAATTCACCGAACTCCTACCAGTGCCCGGCCTGATTTATTAGCCCAACCACAGGCTTTTTCCCTAGAGTATTTAATAGGACATCCATCCAGGACACAAACAGAAACTCAAGCTTATATACAGCTTCTCCCACCTCCTGAAAATTCATCCATTGGGGTGTGTCTGTCTTCCGGCCCTTTCTCCATCAGCCGCGGCTTTTGCAACATTCCTGGCAGCTCCTTCTCCATCAAAGCTGCTGGTTGTTTCAATAGAGTTGAGTCAGGGCTAAGAATATGGGCTTCGGTGCCTGATAGACCTGGACGTATGTCCCCACGAGGCCGTTTACTTCAGTGAGAACTAACCAACTTGAACCTAAATTTTCTTGTTGAGAAAATAAGGATAACAGTAATCCCACCAAATGGGGTCTTTGTGAGGCTTCCACAAAATCACGTATTTAAAGCGCACGGCACGGCCCCCGTATACCATGTAGGCTCCACGCGCGTTCCTATGGCCAACCACACCTTTACTCCCCTTGGTTCACTCCTCTCAGCATCAATACCCTTTGCCATGTGACTGGCAGTTCTCCCCACCAGAGATGGTGTGTATCTTCCGTCTCATTGGCGTTGACCTTGGCTGCCTGTGACTCGCTTTAGCCACTGGAATGTGGGCAGAAGGAACGATGTGCCTCTTCTGAGTCCAAGCCTTACACGTCGTATCATATAGTTCTCATCCTGTCGTGCTCTGCCATGACCGAGGGAAGGATATGCCCCAGAAGGCCTACGGGTACCTGGGTAATGCTAAACACACGGAGCAAAGGTGGACCCAATGCATAGCTTGAAGCCACGTCTAGCAGAGCTCAGCCTAGATCAGCCAAACCCCAGCCAGCCCACAAGCACACGAACAAGAAATAAGTGCTCATTTTTGTCCACCACAGGGTTTTGAAATGGTTTTTAAAGCGGCATTATTGTGGCAATAATTTATACTTACCTTGTCCAAGGCTTGGCGACTTAAGCGAATTTAAAGCAGTTAAAGGGTTCATTTCTCTTTTACTCCATTTCCTGCCAAGCCTCAATATAATAGAAAGAGAATGGGTTCTGGGCCCAGAGAGACTTAATTCCTATCTAGCTTCCTGAGTAACCCAGGACAGGTCATTTAACCTCCCTGGACTTGATTCTTCATCTGTTAAAAGGGGAATGAGAATACCAGCCCCTGTTAGTGTGAGGGCTAAATGGCATAATTTATGTCACACATGTGGACACGGCAAGGGTTCTCAAGAAAGGTGAGTAACTCTCCTCTTTTCTTTATAAGTTTATTGTGCTTTGGAGAGCCTCATGTCCAGACCTGGACAGAGCAGAAAGAAGTGAATAGAGTTTAGACGCCTCTCCCAGAACACAGGGGTTGAGGCATTTGGCTTTGTCTCAGACTTGGGTTTGTTCATTCACATTTTTGTGGCTCTGTCGTGTGCCAGGCACTGGGAATCTGGTGGCCAATAAGACCAATGAAGGCACTACTCTCATGGAGCTTACATCTTAGAAGAGATCGAAATAGATAACAAGTAAGAAAACAATAAATAAACTCCACAATTCCAAGCAGGAAAAAGTGCCATGAACTAAATACAAAAGGACGATGTGATAGACAGTGACAGAGTCGGGACCAGTGGTCAGGCCGACCTCACTGAGCCAGTGACAGTCTCTGCTTTCCAAATAGCAGAAATAGTCCTTTCTAGCCCTTTTCGCTCCACACTTACTCAGAGAAGCTCTTGTCGTCAACACTTTAGCAAGTTACATTTTTTCTTTCCTTAACCACCTGCCACCCTTGGTATAGATCCAAGTTAAGTCTTTCTAAATTCATGCTTGATCGTGTGTTCTTCCTTCCTCCTTCTGTGCATGTCTGGATTCTGTAAGTTACCTTAGGCAGCCACACCCACCTTTTTAGACACCCTCCTTTTCTTCCTCACTGGCACCATTTTTGGTTTCTTACATAGCAGAGGCTCTGTTTGGAAAGGCTCTCACCTTGTCATGCCATCTGCCCTTAAAAAAACCTTGCCCGGAGCTTATCTTTGAAATCTTCTCCTCTGTCGCCAACAATATTTGACCGTCGCCCCAAGTCCCCATCTTGGCTCTCAAGAACTCCAAGTTAAGTGAGAAGATCACCTAAATTATCCCAGCTCACGTCCGCTTCAGCCTTGTTTGCGGCCAGAGGAAGGGCTCACGCAGGCAGTATCCCTCACGCCTGGTGGATGAACTTGTCAGCAACATGTGCCAATAATTTAGTAGCTGCCTCTTCTGCCTTTAGCAAACTGAATTTCCAGCTGTTATCTTGAGTAGCCTGGTGATTCGGAAGATGTATTGGTCATACGCATGACCCAAGTAGCCTGTCAAGAATACTGATTCTGATCCGCTAGGCCCAATGCCAGGCCCAAAACTTCTGCATTTTGAACACACTCCAGGTGCTGCTTGTGCTGCTGATTAGCAGAGCGCATTTTGAATAGGTAGTTTCAACCCTAAATTATCTCTGCCTCGAGGTGCCTCTACCTGGAAAGTAGTCTGGGGCACATGCCCAGGGCAGTATTTCTTCTCTTTGATATTCTGCCTTAATTCCAGGGCCTCACTCCCCAATTTCCTCCCGACTACATAGTGTTCTCTACAATCATGTTGATTTTCCCAGTTTGCTGTCCAGACAAGGGGTACATCTTATTAGGGCAGGGAAGAACAGGATAGAAGATCTGTCATCATTGTTCAAAGAACGTAAAATGACCCCCTGAAAATTAAAGGAGAAAAATTGACAGGTAAAACCCTACAACCACATTCAAGGGGAAAAGTCATCCATTTATACAACCAGAAGAACAACAGTGAGAAAGTACCCGGTAATTTTTAAGAAAAATTAAAAAAAAAAATTTTTTTTTAATTAAAGAAAAAGTTTTTTAATTTTAAATTAAAAAAAAGCAGGAGAAAAAAAGATCATGAAAAATACTCATTCAATTGTTCATTCATTCATTCGTTCATTCATCCATTCAATTCACCTAATACTTGAGCAACTATTCTGTGCCAGGCTTTTCCAGGTGCTGGGTTATGGCTGTCGAAAATGACAGAATCCATCCCTTTCCTCGTGGAGCTGACATCCTGTGGAAAAAGATAGCAAGGCAGCAGACAAATAGACACATAATTACAAATAATGCTTGACTACAAAGGAAATAAGGTGTTAACCCTCCCCCTGCACTACTGTGCGGAAAGTGGTGAGGGGCCTCCCTCAGGAAACCATGTTCAAGCTGAGAGTCCAAAGATGAGAAGCAGCGGGACCTGTGAAGAGTCAGATTGGAGGCGGAGGGAAGAAAGATCACTTCAAGGAGAAGGAACAGGATCTGTGACGGCCCTGAGGCGGGAAAGAATCTAGTGGGTCTGAGGAACTGAAATGAGTCTGTCTGGCTGGAGCCTAGCACGGTGGGTGGGGAGAGCGGCAGCAGAGGAAGTTGAAAGGGAGCTTTATAGTCTCGGACATTTACACCCATGGACTAACCGTGGCTGGTAAGCAAAATGAACTTGAAAGCTTAGTACGAGAGAGTAAATCTGGATGGGACTTGTTTACACAAATATTCCCAGAGTGTCTACTTGTTCCAGGATTGGTATATGAAATAGATGGTAGATTAAACAGAAGAAAAGGATCTGATCGAAAGGAATGGGCAAGACCATCGATCACTGTTGAGAAAGCTGTTGGTTTACTTGGGTAGATATGAACCCAAGAAGGGAATTTGGTAGAGAGTGTTGGGTGGGGGGTGGCAGACATCATTGTAACCTTGGATTGGACTGGCCTTGGATCATGGAAGCAAGAAGAGGCTAAACATACTGTACATGCTTGTGTGTATGTGTGTGTGAATGTGTGTGTGTGTGTGTGAGAGAGAGAGAGAGAGAGAGAGAGAGTTTAAAAATATATATCAATGATACTAAAGAAAACCCTCCATAATCTCACCAAGCCCACCTAACCTCTTCCACTTTTGCCACATCTTTCTAGCACTTGTTGGCACGCATAAGTGGCCCACTTACTACATCCATCACACGGGTACCATGTTGTCATCCCTAATTGTCACTACAACACATGCTGATATGCAAATGCAGCCCCTCCAATGCTCCGTGTTTCTGTGGTCTCCACAGTTATATTTTAAGGGGTACTCCAGATTTTTTTTTAAAGAAAAAACAATTATCTTCTCCTGTGGTGGTTGTGAGGCCAAGTTTTGGAGTCCGACAGGCCTGGAGTCAAACCCTCGCTTTGACAATTTACTATCTGGGCAACTTTGGTGAAACTGGCCTCTTGAAACGGCAGTCTTGTCGCCCATAAAAAGGAACGGTGACCCTTAGCTCCCAGAATTGCTATAAGAATTGCGATATTGGATAGAAATTGAACATGGAGATGGGTCCATGGTGGTAAATGGAAGCTGTTTTATTAATAGCACCATTTTTATTATTCTCTTTGAGAAATTTCAAACAGGATATAGCACAGCACAGAGGAACTCTCAAGAGAGTAAATTTCATCTAAGTTTCACAGCAACAGACAAAACCAGTTGTCCCCTTTGGGGTTTAGGGGAAGGTCTTTTCTCCAGATTAGGTCAGGCATTCACGCCACTCATTTCTGCTGCCCGCCCCATCTCTCTGCACCTGGTTTCCCTCCCAAACAGGGATTTACCTGACCTAATCCCACGGCTTTTCCTCAGGGTCCACATGTCACCATCCTTTGTAAAAACCACATTAATACTTTAGGGACACCAAAGCATTCATCAGTCCCCCGAAGCAAAAACATTTACCAAAGCTTGCCTGGCCAGGCTAAAAGAATTGGTGCAGCTTAGAAAAGCAGATCCTTTATAGACAGAAAGCACTGCCCCACCTGCCTCTGCCCCCCGCCCCGCCCACCCTGTGCGTGTTCCCTGCTTATTGTATTTTCTTCCTAAAGGCCACTGTCCCAGATCAACCCTTAAGCCGAATTTAAGTGTGAGTGCTCTTCACAAAGCACCCAAAGGTATTTGCTACCCCACATCAAGACATCAAGTTCTCTGTGTGTGTGTAAAATAGTCAATATGCCACTTATTACTTCTGTAGGAAGGAAAAAAATGAGTCCGTATAATTCTTTTCAGCAAATCAATTATTAAGCACGCATTCATCTGACCACTTTTTATGGAGCACTTTTATGTGTTAGATGCTGAAAAGGATATAAATACTAATCAGGCATAAAAGCCACTTCTGGACGCTGACAGCTTAGTAAGAGAGCCAACATACGTGTCCGACATGTATGTACAGATGTGTATGTATGTGTAAGTGCATGTATTAATGTGTGTGTGTAAATACACACGTACAAAGAATATGCAAAATGCCAGAGGATAGGTTCAGATAAAGTTCTGTGACTGTTCAGGTGGGGACCCATTCATCCCAGCTGAGGCCTGCCCTCACCACCCTATTTAATACCACAGTCTGCCCCACCTCACACGCTTCCCGCCTCCCTTCTCCTGCTCTTCCTGCTCTCCCAGGGAACTTATTGCCACATTACTTACTTATTGTTTTTTATCCGTCATCCCCGCTAGAATGTAAGGTCTCTCCTTAAGGGGTGGAGATTTTTGCGTTTTGATGTATCCCAAGTGCCTAGACTAGAGCCTGGCACACGATAAGCACTCGATAAATTTCCCTACCTGCAGGGCAGGCAGGACAGGTGAGATGAGAAACAACCATCCATCCATCCACCCATTTAATAGGCATCTATCGAGTTTCTTGGCTGTGCCAAGCATCATCTTAAGGCACTGGAGATGTAAAGAAAAAAAACTTTCTGTCCCCTCCAGGGGCTGGCAATCTGGACAGAGGGCAAGGGCTTCCTGCTCAGATAAACAGTGCGAGCAAAGACTCCAGAGGCACAACCGCGGGGGCCCTGTTCAAGAGAAGGTGCAAAATGGGTGTGATGGGGACATCCTGGGAATAAAGCTGAAGAGGGACTGTGGGCACCAAGCCCAGACTGCATAGAACCCCTGGCTGAGCAGTCCATGCTGACAGCTGGACCCTCACAAGGCTCAGAGATTACGCCTCATTTTTAAACAACCCCCTTCGTTACAGACATAAGACTCCATCACAGCCAAATAAATCAGACTTAATCCGAGAGGTGGAAAGTCAAATGGCAGGAATGCGCAGAGCCCTCTTCCTTGCAGCCCATATATTTTCATGCTTCACGCTTTGCCTGTTTCCAAGTCACAGAGGGATGGGGTCACGTAGGCAGGCCCGTGCAGAGCACCCCCAGGCTGTTTCCAACGTTGCACAGACTATTCCAGCCAGGACAGGGGAAGGCCAGGTGGGGTGAACACACCTGCTTCGCCCTCTGATTGCCAGGCTACCTTGGAGGAAGAAGGATTCCTTCTAGCAGCATGGCTGACACTCCAAGACACCCGGATGGCTCCCCTAGCTCACGCCTCAGGATCACCAGCAGTCAGGATCAGTCGCGGGACCTTGCTGAGTGCCGAGCTCAGAGCCAGGCACTAGGAAAGGTCATATACGTGGTAGAAGAGTCGGGAAGAGCTCATGTGTGACCCCAAGGAGGGAGAGAGGAGATACTATAAAAATAAATGCTTAGAGGCATCATTAGATTGGATGGCTGTTCTGAGCTCTGGAAAAAAAGACCATATAAAAATAATTCTGTTATAAACTGACTCTTTCCTATATATAGCAAATACAAATAATCATCCATTTCCCCAGTTCATCTGTTTTGTGAGTTCCTGTTTTTAAATGGTGGTTAAAAACTCAGCCACAAGCAGAAGTTCTAGTGACAGCCACAGAGGAATGTCCAGCCATCAAGGTGACCCGGAGGTCCCTGCAGGGGAGGTGGGCTGTTGGGGGGGGGGGGGTCTGTTGCAGGAACTGGATGATTCATCCCCAGGGAAAATCAGGCCACTTGGGCAAAACCGAAAGCATGCATTCCAGGTCACTGCTGCTGGGTTTTCCGTCCTGTTCCCCGGCAGACTGGAGGATGCTGCAGGGAGTGAATCCCAAGTTAGTCTGCAGACGTTCCTACCCCTTACCCTTGCCCCTGCCCTGGTGTCTCTTAACAGCCTCACCAAAAACTGACCGCCATCAACAGTAGGGAGAAACCACCTACGTTATGTGAATATAAAAGCATATGAAGAATACAGATCTCCAGGTGATTACATGGTCCCGGGTCGGACGTGTTGCTGCCCAGGGTGCCTTTGCCCAGGAGTACAAGTGTGAGTGAGAAAAGCCAGTTTCTCTCCCCGTAAGCAGCTCAGCCAAGGAAGTGAGCCTCTATCAGACATCAACACTGATAAAGTTCTGGCTGCTAGGAATGCATGGAGGGAGGGGTCAGGCAGATGTGAGGACTCACTCTTCCAAGTTGCTAAGAGATTCCAAGCTGAGTCTTGTCAGGAAATGCTACCTGGTGTTAAGCCTTGTAACTCTACCCGAGGAGCCTCTTTTCCCATTTCTTTTTAATTGTTTCCTGCCTCCGTCCAGGGGAGCGATTTAAGTCACTCTGATTCCCCACTAACAGCCTACTGGATGACAACAGACCAGAAAAGAGAAGACATTCCAGAAATAGAAAACCACTGTGAAAAATAACTGCCCAGAGCTTCATTAAGCCTTAAGAAATAGGACCACTCCCCGGTAATCTCATTGTTCAGAACATAAGGGAATCCACGGTAGCAGTGGAATATATTTTCGGTGGCGTTCCGGCTGTCATTCTTCCAGCAGGCATGCACCGAATGGCACTGACAATAGCTAATAGCTGATACTTAATACCTGCTTACAGACCAGGTACTGAGTACTGACTTAGTACTGACTTAGGATGTATTATCTAATTTAATCCTCCCATTCATCTATGAGTGTCTTGCTGTTATGACTCCCAATTTATGACCAAGAATAATGAAGGCGCTGAGAGGCTAAGTAATTTCCCCAAGATCACAGAGCTAAATCACAGAAAGCCAGGACTGGACCTAGTTTAGGCCCCAGCTTTAGGTACTGTATTTCTCGGCCCCTACGAGAGATGTCCAAAAAAGATTGTGCAACCTGCCCTGAAAATCCGTTCCAGGCTTGCCCTCAGAAAGTCCCTTCCAGGGAATTTGAATTTCTCTTCTTCTGTTACAGTCCATTTCCTCTTGCTCAGCTCCAAGGGGAGCTGCAGAATTAGGCATGGCAGCTTCTGAGAAGTGGAAGGGGAAGGGGCAGGGCTGGTCCTAGAGCAGGCACTGAAGGGAGAGATGTGTTCCTCACTCCCAGGACTGGAATACCTGTGGTGGGGGCCCCTGCAGTGAGGGCCGCCTGCAGTGGGGGTCGCCTGCGGTGGGGGGGGGGGGGGAGGGTCACCTGCGGTGGGGGGTCGCCTGCGTCCGGGGCCCCTGTGGTGGGGAGGGGGGGTTGCCTGCGGCGGGGGCCCCTGCGTTGGGGGTCGCCTGCAGCCCTCGGGAGCCCTGATTACATCCTGGAGGAAGCCCGCGCTCCTCCCACCGTTGAAGAGCAAAGGTTCATTTGCCTGCCGAGAAGTCAGAATTTGGCCTCTGATGCAACATGTCTGGCATTTTGTCAAGCGCTCCGTACTCGTGGAGAAGGGCAGAGAGTGCTTTTGTATGCATTCTTAGAAGAGGCCCTTAGGAAAACTGCGTTTTCTGGGGGCCTCAGAACCCCTACAAACCTGGGGACTCAGTCCTAGTCATCCCCAGTTAACACCAGGACACTAAACAACCCTCGAGCAAAAACCCTCCCCCGCAAAACTAGAGCATGCCCACAGGGCTTGTTCAAACACACACACCCCCCCTTGTGTTCTCCAGCACCATCCCGCTGGTGCCGTAGGTCTGGGAGGGAGCCCCAGCGGCTTCACTTCTAGCAAGTTCCCAGGTGACGCTCTTGGTCTGGGGGCCCTACTTTGTGTCTCCAGAGATTACGCTGTAGAGTTCTGGGTGCCAGGTTAGTACCAGCAAACACATTCCTATGACTCACAGCTGAAAACACAATTCCAGCACAACGTGGTCTTTCAAATCCCAGAAGCACAAACGTGTGAGAAGTGAGAGGTAGAGGGGGTGAACAGGTTGAGCCCGAGCTGAATGACACTTCAGAATACACGTCTCACGGACAGGGGACTGAGGGAAGCTGAAAGGACTTGCAGAGAAAGGCTTGTTGATAGTCTTTCCACTTCATTCCTAACTGTCCCAAAGTTGGTCTGGGCGAAGTCGGCCCTGCCCTGTGCAGCCCAGACCCGCCCGAGGTGTTCTCTTCTGCCTCAGGAGAGTAAATTTACCTCCCA
The DNA here is from genome assembly GCF_016509475.1 of Prionailurus bengalensis. Taxonomy (NCBI): domain Eukaryota; kingdom Metazoa; phylum Chordata; class Mammalia; order Carnivora; family Felidae; genus Prionailurus; species Prionailurus bengalensis. The sequence continues at coordinate 174,485,619 of NC_057344.1, forward strand.
ACCACAAATGGCTGCGTTTGCGTTCTCTTGCCTTGGGAAAGACAGGGACATGTGCCCGCCTTGCCCTACCAGTTCATTAACATACCCTTCATCAGGTCCCTGTTGGGGATCTGAGATTTCAGTATAAATACCCAAAAGGAAGGGACCCTGCCCATCATTACACTTCTAGAAAGCCTGAGGTCAAGACCTAGAAAATAGAGTGGGGGCCTAACACAGTCTACTGAGGGAGTCAACCTTCTGGTTTTGGGTTTTGGTTTTTTTTTTTTTAGTGTTTATTTATTTTTCAGAGAGAGAGAGAGAGAGACCCAGCATGAGTAGGGGAGGGGCATAGAAGAGGGAGACACAGAATGTGAAGCAGGCTCCAGGCTCTGAGCTGTCAGCCCAGAGTCCCACAGGGGGCTCAAACCTACGAACCTCAAGATCATGACCTGAGCCGAAGTCTGAGGCTTAACGGACTGAGCCACACAGGCTTCCCCAACCTTCTCTTGATGTATCCAAAGTGGCTTCATCCCCATTATTCCTCTGAATGGGAATCCCTTCCTCCTTGACCTCATGGTGAGCTCCTGGTCTGCTTTCAACACTCATCTCAGGGCTGCTTTGGGAGGCGCTGTCATTACTTTCTCTATGCTCGCCACACCGCATGCACACTTCCGTATTGTTTATGCACCTGAGTGGCAGCAGAGATATTCCCAGCCTCTAGATATTCCCAGCCTGTGCTCTCCTTCCTTAGTGGCTAAAAAGACCCTTCCCGCTTGGTTCCTACTGTTCTGTCACTCTCCAGGGATAGAGGTCTCCCTTGCCAGAATCTTTCTTTTCCGTGGTACAGACCCAAAGGCTCAGACAGAAAAATGAAGAGACAGAAGGAAAGAAGAAGGTTTCGAAGAGATGAGAGGCATGTGGACTAGGGACAGAAAGATGTTTTCTCAAAGGTAGGAAAGGAAACTGGCACGGGTCAGGGCACTTTTCTGGTGGGGTGGGGGTGGGGTTGAAGAAAGAGTGCCCCGGGGAGGCTCAGGCTGCGAGCAGGTGGACAGAGAAGGGAAGAGGTTGTATCAGGGTAGCTCCGGAATCCATATGGATTCCATTTACAGAACTTGAAAATACAAGTAAAGGACTTATGTTATTCTGAAATACCTCTTGGTCACTGGGACCCTCTTTCTCTGACACGGGGGCCGGACCGTGTGGATTACGCTTTTATCCGGTTCCACCCTCGGGCTTCTCGGGTCTTCCGCTTTACCGTTCCCAGCATGTGGCCCAGAGCCTGGTGCGTGTGAGATGCTCAGAAAAAGTTAGGTTTTTTTCCTCCTTTCTTCCCTTCTGTCAACCTTGAGCAGCCCATCAGGCTGAAATGACGGCAGAATGGAGGATGGGCTGACAGGACGAGTCGGGGAGAGAGGCAAATCAAACATGGCGCTAAGTCTGCCTGGACTGAGTACCAGCAGCACAATGCTGATCTTGGCTGGGGGCCCACCATTTACCAGCCCCCTCCTGGCCTCTGGGGTATGGCTAATTAAAGACATGATTACTCATTTCATTCCCAAGTCGCTATTTAAGGAAGTAGAATCATGCCATTCCTATAAGGCCTCTGACCCTAACTAGAGGCAAACAGTGCCAGGGCTTGTGCAAGTGGCTGTAAGTACAGAGCTGTTCAAAGAGCCTGGGAGGAGGGAGGAGGGAGCAGGCCCTACAGCTGGGCCAGCTGCTGGATTGCCCCCCCCTCCAATGTCTTCCTCTCTCCCTCCCGCCAAGGGGTCAGGATCTAGTGACAATCCCTCCCCGAGCCCCCTGCCAGGGCAACTCCCATGTTTTCTGAACACAGTCAGAGTCACACAGCTGACTCAGAAAAAAAAAAAACAAAAAAAAAAACAAAAAACCCAAAACACTAACAATCTCCTTTTGTATTTTAAGTAGCAGCAACTTGGAGCATTTGAGATTCTTCAGTTTTTTTTAAGAAATCAAAAAAAAAAAAAAAAAAAACACATTGCTTTTAATCAACAAACTCTTTAATCAACAAACTCTCACTGCTCTCTGTCAGGCCCAGTGCAAAGCACTGTGAAAAGAAGTGAATCAAAATCATTCCTGCCCTCGGGGCGCCTGGGTGGCGCAGTCGGTTAAGCGTCCGACTTCAGTCAGGTCATGATCTCGCGGTCCGCGGGTTCGAGCCCCGTGTCGGGCTCTGGGCTGATGGCTCAGAGCCTGGAGCCTGTTTCCGATTCTGTGTCTCCCTCTCTCTCTGCCCCTCCCTCGTTCATGTTCTGTCTCTCTCTGTCCCAAAAATAAATAAACGTTGAAAAAAAAAATTAAAAAAAAAATCATTCCTGCCCTCAAAGGGTATCCAGTCTTAAAGATGAAATACATACATGAACAAGTAAGTTACACGAACACGGAATAAGTACAAAGGTAGAGATACAGACTCTGCACGATACAGAGAAAGTGGTGCTAACGGGTAGGGAAAAAAGGTGTGCCAGGGGATGGGAGACCCGATGGGGTTTTGAGGCAAAAATAGGAGTTCATCTTACCAACTTACCAGCCTAGTAAGGGAAGAGCAACCCCGGCAACCCCGGCAGGGGAAAGCATATTAAAAGTGATTGAAATCATAGAAAAACAGGTTGAACTCCCTTGTTTCAATGGGTTTCAAACTTGTCTAACAAATAATTAATTGATAACTGCAGATTGACATAACTGAGGGGTATTCTGAAGCATCTAGTACAAACATGAAATCTCTTTTTTTTATGATTTTTTAAAATTTTACTTATGTTTGAGAGACAGAGACAGACCAAGAATCCCAAGCAGGCTTCGCACTGTCAGCACGGAGCCCGACGCGGGGCTTGAACTCACGAACCGTGAAATCATGACCTGAGCCAAAATCAAGAGTTGGACGCTTAACTGACTAAGCCACCTAGGCGTCCCTGATTTTTTTTTTATCAAAATATAATTGACTTATAACATTAGATTAGTTTCAGGTAGCATGAAATTTCTTAGATATTTATTTTCATTTTTTAAAACTGTATACTTTGTATAGTATGGTTTGTAACAGTCTCACATGTTTTGATATTAAAATAATGTTTTCAACTTTCGGTCAGTAAGATTGACTTTCCAAACATACACTGTCAAATAAAATTTATCCTCCATGGAAAAAGAAGCTTCCTGTTGACCTTTTGGGTTGAAAGAAAGGCAGTCTTTATCCAGCCTTAACAACTACAAAGACTAAAAGATGATCAGAGGGGCGCCTGGGTGGCTCAGTTGGTTAAGTGTCCCACTTCGGCTCAGGTCATGATCTCATGGTCCGTGAGTTCAAGCCCCACGTGAGGCTCTGTGCTGACAGCTTAGAGCCTGGAGCCTGCTTCAGATTCTGTGTCTCCCTCTCCCTCTCGCTCTCTCTGCCCCTCCCCCCCACACACTCTGTCTCTCTCTTCCTCAAAAAAATAAGTAAACATTAAAAAAATATTTTTTAAAGATGGTTGGAGACTAGAGCTTTGAATACACAAGTGATTTTTCATACTCATATTTATGCCTGTTGACTGAGTTTGACCACCGTTACAGTGTCTTCCAAAAACTCTTCTTCAAGTTTGTCCTACTTCCCTTTCTGTCTGCCATGGCTGTCTGCCATGTTGATTGACTTGAGGAAAATACCAGAGGAGGAAAAGCCACTGGGAACCAGTCAGCAATGTCAGCAATGAAGTGGATTCTCTCCAAAAAAAAATCAGGATTTAGAGCAATCCCAGGCTGAATTTGCATTGATCGCCAATTAGATGCAGGCCACCATTTGAGGTTTAAAATTTTTTTTAAATGTTGTTTATTTTTGAAACAGAGAGAGGCAGAGTGCGAGCAGGGGAGGGGCAGAGAGACAGGGAGACCCAGAATCCGAAGCAGGCTCCAGGCTCTGAGCTGTCAGCACAGAGCCCAACGCGGGGCTTAAACCCAAGATGAGATCATGACCTGAGCCGAAGTCGACGCTTAACCGACCGAGCCACCCAGGCGCCCCCGCCATTGGAGGTTTTAAAATGCCACCTCAGGTGAAAGGTAATGATTCCCTAATCCCCATGCCAGGTTAACACTCCAGACCAATTAAGCCAGAGTGGCGTCCAGGCGTTAGAATTTATTAAACCTCTAGGGTGATTCCAATGTGCCACCAGTTTGCGAATCAGTGGGCCAGATCCTGGTGGTTCTCAACCTTGGCCACACATTACAATCACCTGAGGGGGTTTTTATACATATGGTGGAGGAGTCCAGTCTCCAGCCCAGTAGATCAGAATCTCTGCGGCTTGGGTGTGGGTATCCACATGGCCCTTAAACCTGGGGAGGAAGTCAGCACCCCCTAGCTCTGCATTCTGGGGCAACTTCCTTGCAATCTCCTAAGTCCTATGTGGATGCCTGGACCCACAGGGGCTGTCGGGGCTGTCCCCTGGGTGCCCCGAGCAGGGACCAGGAGACAGATGCTCTCAGAGCTCAATGTCTCATGATTTTGTCGTTGCCAGGACACCTGTGGCCTGAGTGGTTCCAGGAGGGAAGCCTGGGTCACTCCTGCCTGATGCACTGGCTGCCAGTGGTGCTAACACCTGATGGGGGGGGGGGGGGGACAACTCCCATCAAACATGCAGCATGGTTGGGGCTCTGGTTTACCCGCCATCCACCCTTATCGAGTTGCACGTGCGGGCCCCACATGTGTGGTTCTTGCCCCTCCCCGTTCAGACCGTTGGGTCCACAGCACGGAGGGGTATGGGGAGCAAGCCTGGCCCTGTGAGCCCCCCCGCCGCCCCCTGGCTGACACATAGGACGAACCACCACCCCAGGGCAGGGTCCGCAGGTGGCTTTCCAGGCTGTTCCTCCTCGATGCCAAAGGAGGCTGCTGGTCAGATTCCTCTCTTTGTCTCCTGCTGGTAGTGACCTCGTGCTGTCCCTGTCTTCAGCCACGCCTGATGACGGCGGATGTTTTTTGCGGGAATGGGACCGTTCTGCTCACTCTTGCCGCAGGCCATTACCCTCTGGGCTGGTGGCCCTGTGCAGCCAGGCTGTGGTCCCCACTGAAAGAGATCACATTCTAGGAAGGCGATGATCACCACCCAAAGGGTTCAGAACACCGTGGAAGATAATTTAACATTTGTGCTGGAAAATTGCAAATGACAAATTTAACGTCACCAAAGAGAAATGTTAGCCTTCACACTTTCTTGCGTACGGGGGAACACCTGTGTTTCGTGCTTATCATCAAGAGGGAAGCAGGGGTCCAGCCTTCGAGAGGGTCAAGGGGGGGCCGGAATCTTCACCCGAAATGCTATGATGCGACAGCTTGCCAGTAAGAAAGGAGCAACCTTAAATGGTGTTAAGGATCTATTCCGTTTCAATACAGATTGGCTTCGAGGAGCCCCGGCATTGGGATGACAGTGCTGTTCTCTTCCAATGCTGGGAGGCATGCAGTTACCCAGGAATGCGGTGTTAGACAACGTAAAGAACGAGAAAAAAAGTGTGTCTGGACCCTACAAAGAATCTTCGGGTGCAAGGACTGGACACTGATAATTAATACCTAAAGTAGTTCTTCAACCCATAATTCTCATTTTTCTTCAGTAAATCACTATACCTCATGTGGGCCTATGAATTTTATAATACATTTTGCAATCGACTTGTTTTATACCCGACAATAAACATATAAACAGCTTTTCTGTACCTATTATTCTAATATTTTTTAATAAATCACTCACGCGGGCCCATGAGTTTTGCAATATTTTTTAAAGTTTATTTATTTATTTTGAGAGAGAGAGAGACAGTGCGAGTCAGGGAGGGGCAGAGAGAGAGAGGGAGAGAGAGAAAATCCCAAGCAGGGCTCCGTGCTGCCAGCACAGAGCCCAAAGCGGAGCTTGAACTCACAAAACCGTGAGATCGTGACTTGAGCCCAAACCAAGAATCAGACGCTTAACTGACTGAGCCATCCAGGCGCTCCCGCAATATGTTTTATAATCAACTTGTTTCAGGGGCGCCTGGGTGGCGCAGTCGGTTGAGCGTCCGACTTCAGCCAGGTCACGATCTCGCGGTCCGAGAGTTCGAGCCCCGCGTCAGGCTCTGGGCTGATGGCTCGGAGCCTGGAGCCTGTTTCCGATTCTGTGTCTCCCTCTCTCTCTGCCCCTCCCTCGTTCATGCTCTGTCTCTCTCTGTCGCAAAAATAAATAAACGTTGAAAAAAAAATTTATAATCAACTTGTCTCATAGACAGGAGCCCCACCAAACAGTATTTTCCCAGGCTTTTCACGTGTTACGGGAGATCCTGTTGGGTATCTGGTTTTGCTGGTTGTTTTTTTTTTTTTTTTTTAATTTTTTTTAACGTTTATTTATTATTGAGAGACAGAGAGACACAGAGTGTGAGCAGGGGAGGGGTAGAGAGAGGGGGAGACACAGAATCTGAAGCAGGCTCCAGGCTCTGAACTGTGAGCACAGAGCCTGACGTGGGGCTCAAACTCACAAAATGCGGGATCGTGACCTGAGCCGAAGTCAGTCGCCTCACCAACTGAGCCACCCAGGCACCCCTCATTTTGCTGGTTTTTTTTTTTTTTTTCAAAAGCTTCCCAGGTGATTCCAAGTTTGCACCCAGGGCTGAGAGTTCCTGCACCGGAAGCAAGCGGGTGAATGCATGCCCACACCTCTGATTCCAGCCAGCAGTGGGGAGGTGCCTCAGGTGGACTTAGAGGTTGAACTGTGCCCCCCACCTCCCTCCCCGACCAGAATTCATTTGCTGAAGTCTTCACCCCTTGCGCTTCAAAATGTGGCCTCAATTGGAAATACGGTCACTGCAGATATAATTAGTTAAGATGAGGTCATACCAGAGTAGGGTGGGCCCCTAAAGCAGTATGACTGGTGCCCTTATAAAAAGGGGAAATTTGGACACAGTCCCACACACAGGGAGAGCATCATGTGAACATGGAGGCAGAGATCGGGGTGATGCATCTATAATGCAGGGAACACCAAGGATTGCCAACACACCGCCAGAAGTCAGGGGAGAGGCCAGGATGAGATCCTTCCCTCAGCACCCACAGCAGGACCCAAGTCCGCTGACACCTTGATCTCGGACCTCCAGCCCGCAGTTTGCGGGACTTTGTTCCAGTAGCCCTAGCAAGCCCACACAGGGAGTTTCCTCCAAAACAGCAAACAGAAGTTCCATACCCAAATGTTCCAAGTGGACTTTAAAACAAACAAAAAACCAGAATCTCTCTAGGTAGCGAAACTGCTGGAAAGCTTTGGAAACTATTTGGAAACTCAAAGAAATCATTTTGTTTTGTTTAACGGGGTTCACACTGCCGCAGGAAGCATCGTAAATCTCAGTGACCATCCTGACCAGCTGATAGCTACTGAGAAAGTAACTGGTTTGTGTCCATTCCTGCACTCAGTTCTCTCCCTTGCTCATTTCAGCCTGTCAGCAGCAGGACAGGTAATTGAATTAAATCACCTAGCAACTGCGATGCTCTCCTTTTTCGTATCAAAGGAGCCTTTCTCTTTAATCGATTAAAAATCTGAGGTCTCCCTGGCAAGGAGAAAATTCTTAGAATTAGAAGTTGGCCAGGAGCTGGATTCGTAGGGACAGTTTCCAGATACAAAGGAAGCTTCAGGGGGGCCTTAATCAGGCCCCCCTAGAGGAACCCACGGGGTGGCCCAGGGGTTCCTGGACAACAGTGGCTTGTACACCTCCCACCAGCTGCTGAGTCCCTCAAGGGAGAGGACTTTGTCCCTCACATCTCATCCCAAACCCAATCTTCATGGCTGTTCTACTGAATTCTCCTGCCTAACCCTTTCCTGGGCACAGAGATTGATCTTCTTTGCCCAATTCCTATGCAGGGACCAGGATAAACAGAGCTCACAGATTGCAGGGATGCAGTGAGAGGGCAGGAAATGAGCATCTCAGCTCGGCCACTCACAGTAGTTTTCAGGGTCACGCATGCCAGACAAAAAGACAAATGGAAATTTAATTAGGGTCAGTGAAAGGAGAATGGGTATTGAACTTAGCCATGAATTTTTCTTTTCAAAGATGTAAATAGAACCTCAGAGTGGAGTCCTTTGGCTCTTTTGAGTTATGGAGATGGTTCTCTAATTGAAGAGTTGGGACACACTCATCTTCCTATATAAGACATAAGCAGATGTAGGGAGCTTTAGATAAGGTTCTTTCAAAAAGAATAAATAAATGCAAAAGAAAGACATTACTAGCTTTCATCTTGACACTTTTCTTAGGTCCCCTCCTGCCCTAGGATTTTTCAGTGGGTTGATGTAGAGGAAAAAAAAAAAAAAATTCAAACATGAAATTGCTCAGTTTCAAGTTGGCTCATTTCCTGGCTCTCTGGTGAGTTGCCTGCCCAGTCAACTACTTGTCCTCTAGTGCCTTAGAAATGCCCTCGTTCAAATTTGTTCAAAGAGTTCGAACACCTAGTACCATCCAGGTGGAGCCCTTGTTCCCGCATGGACCCCGACTGCAGAGAGGAAGCTCGGCCTCCTAGAAAGAGCTTCCATTCCAAAGTCCCAGATGTGAACCCCAGGTCCTTCCCTTGTGCAGGTGATGAAGGATGGGAGTGTCTTCACAACCTCCTTGTGGGCATTCAGCGGAAGAAGAATAAAGCACCGAACAGAGCTCTGATGCGCTCTCATGGGTACTCAACAGAAGGGCCTCCACTCCACTCTGCCCTGCAGCTCAGCAGATTCTTACCCTCCTCTCCCGTCCACATGGATGCGGAGGGGGGATGGGGCCAGTGTTCTCTACTCCCCCTACCCGGAAGCCAGGCTCCTGTGCCGTGCCTTCTAAAGAGGGAGCCAGGGCTGATACAAGACTGGCCCTCTCCATCTCAGGGAGTCCGCGTGCTGGACTTATTTCCACTCAGTAAACAAGTGTTGAGCACAGACCGCCTGTTGACCCAATGCTAGGGCCTGAGGATGAAGCAATGAAAAATAGTGGGCCCTTTCCTCCTCCAGCCTCAACACGTCAAAACGTCTCTCAATACATCCACTTCCCTAAGAGATTGTGGTCATTTCATATTTTATTATACTACTTTAGCTTATTTTTATTTTAATAAAAAAAGATTTATGTGCAAAAGAAAAACATTATTGGGGTGCCTGGGTGGCTTAGTCGGTTAAGTGTCCAACGTCAGCTCAGGTCATGATCTCACCGTTCATGAGTTCGAGCCCCACATCAAGCTCTGTGCTGACAGAGCAGAGCCTGCTTGGATCCTCTCTCTCCCTCTCTGCCTGCCCCTCCCCCACTCTCTCTCTTTCTCAAAAATAAATAAACATTAAAGAATGTTTTAAATAATAAATAAATAATGTATACCTTTTTTTAAAAATGGAAAACATTATTTTTTCCTCTCTTTTAATCCATAAACCTCAATGACATTTAAGACTGAATTAATTTCTTTTTTGGGGGGATTTTTTTAAGTTTTTATGTATTTATTTTGAGAGAGACAGGGGGCGGGGGGGGGGGGGGGCAGGGGGGCGGGGAGGGGCAGAGAAAGAGGGAGAGAGACAATCCCAAGCAGGCTCCCAGCTGCCAGCACAGAGTCCGATGCGGCACTTGAACTCACGAATGGGGAGATCACAACCTGAGCCGAAACCAAGAGTTGGACACTCAACCAACCGAGCCACCCAGGTACCCCAAGACTGAATTAATTTCTGATAATATAAACAGGAAGTGACTGTCTTTTCAAAGTTACTAAATAAATAAAGCCAACCATATTTCCACTGGAATATTTGACAACACATTTTTTTAAGTCTGAGAGAAGAACTCATTCTCTGACTAATTAAAACCCATTTAATGTAATAAAGTAGACTCTCTAAGGGCCTCCTTTAATAGAGAAAACTTTATTAATCTGAGATGAGCTACAATACGAATTTAGAGGAAATAAAGTACATTTCTGGAGAGAAAACCAAACATCGCTAAGTGGGAACATAGCCACACTGGCTCCCCAGTCGACTCCACGCCATTTGACAGGTAGCTGTCTTCTCCAGTTAGGAACCAAAGGCCAAATTCCCTCCACCGATGGCCGGTGATGTTTTTCCTTCGGGAAGGCAGATTTGCTCCTCTGCCGTCTCTCGCAACCAAGTCAGGCTGATCTGATGTTCTGACACTTCCTCTCTCACCCAACAGCTTCCCATTGAAAAGTGAGACCGTTCTGGTCAACTAGGTTTGTTCGTGGCAGCAGAGGGAGCTCGACGCAGAACGAGAGTGGCATTGTCTGTCCTCCCAAGGGAGAGGACACAGCACACCATTCTCTCTCCCAGAACCCCCGGAAGTGTGGTCAACACAAGAGTGGCTCCTAACCTAGGTTACGGGGCCTCTGAGTAACAACATGCTTCTCAGAAGATCACGTGTATGTGTTATGGATGATGTAGCCGCACAACTCCAGCCATGAATACATCTCTACATTTTCAAAAGAGAAGCTTGAACTGAGGTCAAAAAAGACTTCCCTAGAGTCTCGAGGTTTCGAAGGAACTTGTCTTAATTAGTAGATCAAAGTGGTTTGTATTTAACACATCAAATAGACAGATGAGAGGCCATTAGACAGATGGGAGATAGGTAGCCAGACAGATGATAGATGGATTGATTTAGAAGTCAGATAGACCTAAGTTTAAACCAATTACTGTCAGAAGGAGCCTTGATAAGGTACTAAGTCTCGCTAAACCTACATTTCCTTGTCTGTAAAATGGACTCAGTTACTTCTCCAGGTGGTATTAAGGCATAAATGAAACAGTGGGTGCAAAGTGCTTAGTGAAGTGACTGACACAAAGTAAGCCTCGATAAACAGGAACCATTCTGCAACAATGCGCAGCTTAAGCGGGGCCAGTCACCCGGTGGCCAGACGTTTCCCCGGTCGCCAAGGGTGAGACAGTTTTGCCAGGGAACCCAGCTTGATTTCCTGGTTCAAAAATCACACCTGTGAAACTCAATCCAGGTGGGAAATTCTTCTGGTTGACTCTGCTAGAGCCATGGTTCATTATCAAGTTATTTCTCCGGGTCACTCTGAGGTCATCTCTTAATCAATAACAGCCAGAGGGAGGGGGGGCCGGGGCGGGGAGGGGGGCACAAAATCTAGCCGTTCAGGCTTTGCCTAGAAGTCCCTCATAGCACCTCTCTTTTGTTGAACATTTTCTGGGTACCAGGCACCATGTCCAAGGCCTCCCGCACATCAGTTTATTTGATCTTCTAATGATCCCCCGGGGGGGGGGGCGGCTACAGTGATCCCCATTTAAAGATGAAGAATTTCAGGCTTGCAAAGTCCAGTTATCTGTCCAAGATCACAGCTAGCCGGTGGTGGAGCCAGCATCAGAGCTCTTCCCACCAGGCTTGGCTTCACAGAAAACCATTAATCCCCCTTTTCTCTCCCATGTCACGTGTGTTTATACTGCACAGGAGAACAAAAGATGGTTTAAAATTCTCGTTTTTCTCACCTGCTGAAAAGCAGTCCGGCCTATTGTTACTAATCAGGCTGTACCTGGCTCCCCGCTCTCCAGGCGATCCCTCCAATCCTCTTCATATGGCCTCTCCGCTTACCCTCATTCCTGCTCTGGATTCTTTCTGGCCTTTCAGAAAACAACTGGCAACAGTTTAGCAACTAGTTTAAATCTCTTTAGCTTGGCTAAGAATCCCCATTGCAGGGGCACCTGGATGGAGCAAAGCAAGAGTGCCACCTGGTGGTATATTTGGGTCACTGCCAACAATATTCCTTGGGCAAAGGTGGGCTCGCTGTCGGGCTGCAGGTACAGGGGGACGGACCAGCGTTCACGCTGTCTGGGAACCACTCCTAGACAACTACAAGAAACAACTCATCACTGTCTAGGCACTAACTTCATGAAACTCAAAGTCTTACTCAAATACAAGTTTGGGACTTTAAAGGCATGTATTTCTTGGTTCCAGAGCCTAGGGCTGGGATTAGGGTGAAGTAGGAGGCATCCCATCCATGCAAGGCTGCATTTAAAATTTTGAAATGCTTGGGACGCCTGGGTGGCTCAGTTGGTTGTGTCTGACTTCGGCTCAGGTCATGATCTCACGGTCTGTGATCAAGCTCCACGTCTGGCTCTGTGCTGACAGCTCAGAGCCTGGAACCTGCTTCGGATTCTGTGTATGTCTCTCTCTCTCTCTCTCTCTCTCTCTCTCTGCCCCACCTGCACTCATGCTCTGTCTCTCTCTCTCTAAAAACTAAATAAGCATTAAAAAAATTGAAAAAAATTTTTTTTGAAATTCTTTTCATCGTGGATGTTTGCATTAATTTTGACCTTTTAAAAGTGCATTAAAATATTAGTTATCTTAATTACTGAGTTTTGGGCACTCCCCCCTGACATCATGCACCCATGGAAAACTCCTCTTGCTTCACCCTAGTATGGGGCTGCTGACGTCCTCTGACAAAGGATTGTTTCCTTTCAAAGCTCTGTCGGTACCTGAGCTACAACAGCTCCTGTGGTCTCCTTGCTCATCTGCCTTTGCTCTATCCCGTCTGAGAATGGCCTTGGCATCACCACCATCCCTCCTACCCAATTCGCCAACTCAAGTCAAAAGAAAGTACCCAGACGGGGACACACTTCAGTGTAATTGCTGGGGAGCCTGACAAAACACATTTGCTGTTCACTGACCTCCACCCATCACCGACCTCTGCCTGTCACCGACCTCAGTCCATCTCTGACCTCCACAGATCACTGCTCGTGAGTGGGCAGCTAACTTGCCTCCCTGCTTTTGCCAGGTCCCAGACCACTGGGCTGCAAGTCTGAGCAAAGTGCACTTGTCTACACTGCATGCCAGCCCAGGGTCTGCCTTGGGGTGTTGCTTTCTCAAGAGTGTCCAAGCTGAATGCCCACATCAGGTCAGATAGCCACAAAACTCAGCGTCTGCACTGGGTCACGCCAGTCCCCTGATCCATGGCTCAAGGCTAGGAGGGAAGTTCTTTACCTGGAACATATGAGTGGGTTGGGAGGGGGGGATGATTCTGGAAACGCCTGAAAATTTACGGAAATGATGTGTATTTTCTGGGGAGATGATTTATCACTTTCTTCCCATTCTCTGAGGAGCCCTTGACCCCCAGAACATAAGAATCACAGCCGTCTCCATAAAGTCTTCAGGCTCCATCAAGGGTCTGTGTGAAAAATACAAGAGATCTCTCCATGCCTGACCTGGTAACAAGTGTCAGCGGCCCCATCTGTGGTATTTAAACAGTTGGGAGAGTCTGAGAAGGGCCGGAATGGTCTTCAAAATTCAGAGGAAGGAAAAATTCCTTTTACTCGATAAACTGGAATCTCAGGTGGATACTGAGAACTGGAGAGTCGCCACTGCCTTCTCTGCCTTTCCCTCCCTGAAAGATCTTTCCGCCTTGCTGTCGTTCTCCGGCAAAGTTCTTTTGCAAGATCTAGGCTTCCCTCTGGAATACTCTTCCACGCTTTTGGCATCCTTCGCTCCTCCTTTCCGTTGAGCTATCTCGACATTTCTAAACAGGGCTGGGCACCTTACACTCCTGTTATCACGCAGATGACTTTGCTGGGTTTATCTGCGTATTTACCTATCCTGCCCATAAGACCGTGATCCCAGGAGGGCAGGAGCCCAATCTTACTCATTTCTGCATCCCCAGCACCTAGCACAGAATCAATGTGTGGGGGAAAAAAAAAAAAAAAAGTTACGTGGATGAATAAACAAACAGATCCATGGATGAATGAATGAGTGAATGAATGCACAGCTCCCCACCCTCCCCACCCCCGCACATACACACCCCCATGCCTTCATTTCCCAGATGAGGCATGTGAGGCAGGGAGGGACATTAGCATGCCAGCGAGACCGAGCCCCCAGGGCCTCCCCACGGGAGCCGCACCCACGCCAGCTGCAGCTGCGCGCTGAGATCATGCAGAACCCCGAGCCACTCGGCGGCCACCTTGCCTTGTCTTTCCTCCTTGTTGCTGCTCCTTGGCTCAGCGCACACAGTAGGGAGATGCTGACCCAGGGAAATCAGAGGCAAGCAGGCGGTTGTCGGCAGGTGCCAGCTGCCCCCCCCCCCCCCTCGACGGGGTCTGGGAAACCGGAATCTTCTCTGTGACTCTCTGTCATTACCACAGTGAGGACCACAGTGAGAAATGATTTGACTCTCTCAAACTTACTTCAACAGCAGGATACAGAGAGCTGAACCTCATGCCCAGAAATGCATCGTCCATGAACCTAAAACAGCCGGTTTTACTCCGCTTCCTCCCCCCCCCGGAATTAGATTCGGGAGAAGTCGGATAAAATCTCCGGACGGGCGGCCCCAAGCGCTGCTTGTCCCAAACACATTGCAGAGGCTGGGAAGAGAGCTGGAGGAGGGTGGCCTACCCAGCTGGCCTTGTTCCTGCTCTCAAGTGGGGGTGGGGGTGGGGGTGGGGGGAAGCCTCTGAGGAAATTCGTGGGCCCCAACACAGCTGTGGTCGTTACTGAATCATTAGATTTGCCACAAACAAGATAAAAATTTCGAACAACAAAGAGGACTTTTCCGTGGTTGGCTGAACGGGGTTTCTCATTGTGTTTTGGTTCCTTCTGGTTTCCTCACACCCTGACTGCCTTTGCCAGAAAGCCACAGGAGCCCCTGTTCCTCCAGCAGGCCTGAGGGGGGGCAAAGGATTTTTGGTTTTTAAATGTAGGTAAATCCGGAAAAGACTCAGGGTTTTGAGTCATTGTTTTTTGTGAGCAGCAGTTTGACCTCCTCTTGCCCACTTCTCAGAATTAGAGGTCTCCTCTCTGAGGAACACAAAAGCCCAAACAGGAAAAGAGAAGAATATCCCAAATTCATAGCTAGGAAAAGGGAAGTCACTTCGCTGTTTGTCCTCAAATGTACACCCTATTCAGATTCTCCACCTCTTCCAGATGCCGGGTAGAAATAAGCCACTTGTCCCTGATCCCACAGTTTTCTATTCTGTGTGTGTCTTACCTGTCACCCTAGACTTCAGACCTCTTTCTGTTCCCTTTCATACCTACTAAGTGTATAATAAATATTACTGTCTTATCAAAAGCCTGAAGCCAAATTAAAGCCGCGAGCATTTTTATACAATATGAATTATTTAGAAAGTGTTACTAGAGGCCAAGCCCTTTATATCATATTTTAATGCTCACTGAAGTCCTGTAGGGGTGGGTGTTTTTTTGTTTTACAGATGAGAAAACTGAGCCTGGGAAGGCTTCTGGGAGTGCAAGGTGCTTCTCAGTGGTGGGGGGTTGAACTCCGGGACAGTCTCACTGGCAAAGCTATGCTCCTCACCTCTTTGGACTTCCCAGCATTTCAGCGGATGACCCAGGAAAGCTTTCACTTATTGGGCACAGTAACCAGGACCTAAGGGATCAGGACACGGTGTAAAACACGGCAGGACTCAGAGCAGAAAAAGGTTCACTAGCATCCAAGTCGTTAATGCTTTTCCAGGCAGAGTGACAGGGACTGCCCAGGCCAAGCCCTCATCTCCCAAATCCCACCCTTGCCCCCTAACCATGGCCAGCTCTTCTCTCCCAACCACTCTCGGTGAGTATCAGGAGAAATGTCCTTTGTCTCCTCCCCTAACTAGCCCTGAGCTGGAGTGTGGCACAGTATGGTGGTTCTGAGTATGTGTGTAACTGCGGACCTTTGCCCCAGTCATGCTCGTAGCCAATATCCCTGAATTGATCCCAATACTCCTTGCTACAGAAGACAGATCAGAACTCAGAATCATTCTCAATACAGCATTCCAGGCAAACACTACCAATCCATCAGCCTTGTTCTGAGATTAAGCCTGTTTGTCATTATTGGCATAGCAAGTGATCAGTGGAATTTAATTTCCATTCCCTTCTACCCTTCCTGCCTTCCTTCGTCAGTGTTTCTGGGATGGGTAGAGGGATGGATGGATGGATGGTTGGGGAAATGGACGGATGGATGGATGTATGGATGGATGGATGGAGGGAAGGATAGAGGAAGAGAGGGAGGGAAATAGGGAGG
Organism: Prionailurus bengalensis; assembly: GCF_016509475.1. Taxonomy (NCBI): domain Eukaryota; kingdom Metazoa; phylum Chordata; class Mammalia; order Carnivora; family Felidae; genus Prionailurus; species Prionailurus bengalensis. The sequence goes on from NC_057344.1 coordinate 174,501,541, forward strand.
AATGGATGGATGGATGGATGGATGGATGGATGGATAGATGGATGGATGGAAGAAGGGATGGATGGATGAAGGGATGGATGGATGGAGAAATGGAGGGAGGGAAGGAAGAAAGGAGGGAAGGATAGAGGAAGGGAGGGAGGGAAATAGGGAGGGAGGGAGGGATGGATGGATGGATGGTTGGGGAAACGGATGGATGGATGGATGGTTGGATGGAAGGAGGGAGGGAAGGATAGAGGAAGAGAGGGAGGTAAATAGGGAGGAATGGATGGATGGATGGATGGATGGATGGAAGGATGGATGGATGGAAGAAGGGATGGATGAATGAAGGGATGGATGGATGGAGAAATGGAGGGAGGGAAGGAAGAAAGGAGGGAAGGATAGAGGAAGGAAGGGAGGGAAATAGGGAGGGAGGGAGGGATGGATGGATGGATGGTTGGATGGCTGGATGGAAATTAAGTTCTCCCCTTACACAGGAGCCCTGGTTGGCCCCACTCCTAATTCTGCTGACTCCACTCAGTGCCAGTGCTTCCTTGACAAAACTTGCTCTTAGCATGTGGCATTTGTTATAGGAACTGGTGAGATTCCTGGGTCATTCTGAGGCCATGGAGGATCTTCAGCGTCAGCACTTTGTTTCTCACTCAGTCTCATTTCCTCCCCCTCTAACATATGCCTGAGCTTAAAAACATCCACTCACCCCATACTTCCTTCTTCTTTTTAAAGCTCAAGCTGACAAGAGAAATTTCTTCTCCCACTCACCACTTTTTTTTGTATACAGAGAAGAAAAAATACAATTCCACTGTGGGGTGCATAGGAATTGCCAATGATTAAAAACTTTTCTGTCTCTTTGGAACCATCATCACCCTTAACCTATACCATTAGTTGCCTAGAGGTTCTGAATCATCCCATGATTTAGTTATGCATGGGGAAGCATGTTTTTCCAGGGCCTTTTAAGAAGCTTTGGCTTTTGGTTTTGAACCAATCAAGTTATGGTGATAACAGAATATTCTTTCCCTAGCAAAATACCACGTAGTGTTCAAGAGGAAGAACATGTTAAGAAGCTTTTATTCAAGTCACTTTGAAGAGGAATAAAATAGCTCTTATAAAGCAACATTTTTGAGATTTGAGTACAAGTAAATCAGAAGCATATGGATTGTGTGCTGTGAAAACATACTTTTGTTTCCCTGGGAAGGAAAAAAAAAATACTTGGAAAAAATATATTTTATAAAATGGCATATATTAGAAAATAGCTGGAGATTCTTAAGAAAACCAAAATGTAGCAGAAATGGTCCAGCTCTAGTTATTAATATCCTGGAACCAGCTGGGGAGTAAAATTAGGTGGTGAAATTATTGTACCATTCTTATTCCGAGCTGGAAAGGACACATTTCTCATATCTTTCTCACAAAAGAAAAATGATATACTGAGACCTAGGAGATGAGGCTTTGTGTTTTTTTCTTTGTTTTGATATCAGTTCTGATAATAATTCTTATCACTGAACTCATAGACTAGGTAAGGTAAGAGTGTGTAGGTAGTGGGGCGCCTGGGTGGCTCAATTGGTTAAGCATCCGACTCTCAGTTTCGGCTCAGGTCATGATCTCGTGGTTTCATGGGTTCGAGCCCTGCCTTTGGCTGTGCACTGACAGTGCAGAGCCTGCTTGAGAGTCTCCCTCTCTCTCCCTCTCTCTCTGGCCCTCCCCTACTCATACCATCTCTGTCTCTTTCAAAATAAACTTTAAAAAAAAAAAAAGAGTGTGGAGGTAGATATGGGGTCCCAGAGTCAGACTGTTGCCACAAATCATGGCTCTACCCCGTTAGACATGGGATCTCCACAATCCATTCACCTCTTTCTATGCCCTTGTTTTGTCATCTGGAAAGTGAGACGAAGACAATGACGATGATGACAATGAATTACTACACTTACTATCTGGGAAAGCACTTGGAATAAATGTCTGATGCACAGAAAAGTTCTCAGTTAAATGTTGGCTCATATTATTTGTCTTCTTGCCTAGAATGCTCTGCCACTAGATAACTCTATGGTTCAGTCATGCACTTCAAAACCTGACAAACCTTTAGGTAGACTGAGGAAAAAAAAAAGAAATAAAATGAAATGCAAGTGGTGACATTACAATCAACTTGAAAGAAATAACAATTATGAGGAGAGAATACAGTGAACAACTGTACCCCAGCAAATCAGATAATCTACATGAAATAGCAAATTCTTAGAAACATACCAATTACCTAAATTGACTCAAGAAGAAATAGAAACCACAACAGCCCTATTACAAGTAAAGAGAGTGAATCGGTAATCAAAACCTCCCATTGGAAGAAAGTTCAGGACCAGATGTCTTCACAGGTGAATTCTACTAAATATTTAAAGAAAATGTAATACCAATCCTTCTCAATCTCCTCCAAAATATGGTAGAGGGGAACACTTCCTAACCCATTGCATGACGACAGTGTTCTTCTGATACCAAAATTAGTCCCGCAGTTCTTTCAGAACTCTGCCCTCCCCTTCCATATAACTATAGTTTCACCTCCTCCCACACACATATGCATTCCCTCACCTCAACTTATTTTTCATCATAGCTCTTATCACTACCTGATATATACTTATTTTCCTATTGATTGATTGATTCTCTTCTCTCACTAGAATGTGGGAGTTCCATCAGAGCATGGAATATTTTTTTCCACGGAATAACTTCTTAGGCATGAATTTTCCACGCCTAAGATAGTGCCTACCACATAATAAGGGCCTATAAAAATGTGTTGGATAAATATATTGTCTAACCATTCTTTTACTGAAAGAAAATAAAGAGAAATCTAGAGAGGACCTGGGTATTGCAGAACTCCAAGATCTAGCTGACTAGAAGAAAATTCGCCTTCAGAAGCAGATAACCAAGAAAGTGTTATGTCAGGAAAACAAAGGGAAATGAGATTTCTGAAAAGCAGGGACCAGTCAGCAGTGTCAATAATGCTGAGAAATCAAGTACAATAAGAACCAAAATGTCCACTGGATTGAGCTGCAGATTATTGGCCACCTTCGTGAGAATCATTTGGGAGGTGTCATAAGGCTAGAAGACAGAAGCCAGGTAACTTTGAGCAGTAGATGAAGGAGGCAGCCCATTCTGATAACATTTTAAAGAAGTTTTTCTATTAAAAAAAGAAGACACACAGATAAGGAAGCTGCTAGAAAGGGCAGGTGTCAAGTGAGGATATTGTCTTTAAGTGGGAAAGATCTGTAAATGTCTAAAAGCACATGGAAGGAACCCAGTTGAGGAGAAAAGAAGTTGAAAATACAAGAGAAGGCAAGGTTCCCGGAAGGAAAGGTATGGGAGGCAGACCATAGGACTGGCTTTAGCAAGGACCAACCTCTCCTACACTCTCAGACTGCAGGAAGGCAAGACCCGGAGAGCCCCTTTGACTTACCCACCAGCCCAACCAGGACCCAGGTCTCCAGTGTTCTTTTTACTATGCAGTTTTTTCTCTTGCTCAAATTAGAATGTTCAACGAGACGTGAGGAGGAGAGGGGGTTAGAAATCAAAACTGGTAAATAAAAAATGCCTACTACAATAGATTTTGTCATTGAAGACTTTCTTAGGGAGGGTGCTTCTTCCCACTCAGGAGCTCTTTCCCCAGCAGCATGAACCCCATTAGCAGAGTATCTCCCTGGAGCCCTTCTTCACCCCTCCCCTGGACAGCAGAGGGACTTACCTAATTGAGGAATCTGTGGGAAGAAACCAAGCATGCACAGCCCAGCCCCTTCCTGTCTCTTCTTCCTTGTAGGAAATAGCAGAGAAAACATGCTCTAGATGGCTGTCAAACCCATGGCAAGCACAGCAGTAAAGCTCTCCACGCTTCCCGTGTGTGGAGGCCAGCAGTGGTCTGCTTCTGCCTCTGACCAGATCGGCTGGTGCAGCCAGCACGTGGACTCAGGATTAGGAAGTCCATTTGGCCACACATATATTCTACTTTCTCCAACGTCAGCTTTATCAATAGGAAAGATGTTATTTTGGTGTCTCTCTGCCTCTCTCCTTTGTCTTTTTTTTTTTTTTCCAGTGGGTTCAGAAAAAGATGAGAAGGAAGGGAACTAATTATTCCAACAAAAATTAAACTATTCAAATCGGCATGTGAAACTTCATTCTTGAAATCATTCTTTTTAAGACGGAAGGACCAAAAAACCATAAGACACAATATGACTATTTACTGATATTATTTAAATAGTGAAAGTGCATTCTTTTCGAGGAAGAACACCCCAAAAGGAGAACATGAGGGCCTGATATTTCATAGATGTGTAAAACCCAAAGGATCTGCTTGCTTAATTCATCTGGATCGAAGTACAAAATCACAGTTGATTGTTTGACTCTTTCCAGGATTCCACTGTTTTCTGTCTGGAAACAGCCACGGCCACATCCACAATTCCAAACTTGAGAAAATGACCCAGAATTCTCACAACATGTGAAGAGCACAGCGATGACCATCCTGTGAGGGTGGGAGAGAAACGTGCCAAAGTACATTCTTTGTTGATGAGAAAAAATTCACCGACAATTGTAAAATTAGGTGTTTGGCACCATATTTAGCCATGGAGCCAGTTTTCAACTCACTTCTCTCCAACTTTTTCAGTGCCAAAGAGTTGCTCCTAATAATCATCTCAAAAATAGTCACTGTCACCTTCTCCAATTACTTCAGTCTCCATATTTCAAATTGAAAAATATTGGCCTTGACTGCACAACTTCTCCCAAGTTGCTATTTGGAAATTTACCAGATAAGCTTTAGGTCTATCAGTGAAGACCAAGATTAGCAGCAAAATCCCTCTTGCAATTTTGCTTGAAAGCTATTTTAAGAAACAAAGGGGCTGGGGATTATTCAATGACTTTAAGGCACATCAGAATCTGTGGGAGGTTTGAAGTCGAGGGTGGGAATGTGGGCAGGACTAAGGGAGCTGGTAAAGGCAAGGTTGAAGGAGACACAGCAAAACTCAGAGCAGAAGCATATGGTCTACACTCCATCCATGTCCTGCCATGAACAGACTCCAATCATCTTACATCCTTGCAACAGTTGTTTGAATTCAAAGCTCCCAGAGAGAGGATCTGACCACTTTGATTTATAAGAGCAGGCACTTCCCTCCACCATCTGCTCTCCCCAAAGCAGCCCATGGTGGGAAGCTCCCTAAAAGACAGAAGGAGTACAATTGGAATGGTAGGATTGGGTGCTGGACAAGTGACCCCGATACTTGGGCCCCATGGGGAAGTCCAGTGAGCATCAGTTCGGTGGTTTGATTCAGCCATGATGGTTTATTGCATGGTGATCCTGAGAGCCCTCATTCATCCAAACACGATTCAGTACATAGTGATTAAGTCCTTCTGAGTAGAGATACATCGGTGAACAAAACAGACACAGTCCCTGCCTTGATAGAGTTCACAGCCTTCTCAAATCATCCACTTTGACTTATAGGCCACTGAGCCACCCTCATTGTTAGAAGCTCACAGTTGCCATAAAACAATCCCATCCAAACCCTAGCCCTGGTCTGACAGAAAGTCTGGGTCGGAAGGACACCACTGCACAGACTTGACATACTAAGGACTGATATTCTGAGCTCAACTCATCTGCAAATTGAAAAATGAGCTTGAGCTCGGTGTGGACACAAGGAAATGCAGAATGTGACCATGTCACAGGGGACTGATCACCAGCAGGTGACCCTGAGGGGTCAGCAGACAGCAGCATAGCTTGCTGGAAACTTTGTACCTAGTGATATTAGTACATGTTAGTTCAAACAAACGTTTCCATTTTGGTAGATTCTTTTGTAAAACTGCTAATTTTACATTCGAAGAATGCACTGAACTACCTAAAGTGTGTAGTGTGTGTGTGTGTGTGTGTGTGTGTGTGTGTGCGCGCGCACACACGTGTACATGTGCTCACTAGAAAGTATAAAAAAGAGTTCAATTTTTTTCCCTTGTTTTTCATGGTGACATCTGGGCATCCATGGTGGTCAATGTCATGGAAAACTCGGGAGCTTCCGGATCTAATACTCTGTTATTTATCTGTGTTCATGGCCTTGGAGAAGTTTCCTAACTTTGCTGAAGTTTGTTTCCTCATCTATAATATTAGAATAATACTATCTATCCTTTGTCATGCACTGACCATGTGCCAGGCACTATGCTGAAAATTTTTAAAGATTTTTCCCCAAATCCCTTTTGCTTACTTTTTACTTATACTGATTTTGCAAATGAAGAATCAGACATAGAACAGTTAAGTAATTTGCCTAAGATCATGGAGCTGATAAGTGTAGGAGAGGTAAGTTTTTAATCCGGGTGTGTCTGACCCCAGAGCCCATATTCCCCAACACCTCATTCTACGACTTTCTTACTGGGTGCTTTTGGTAGGACAGGATCAGATCAGGTGACCAAAACCCTCAAAATTCTCCTCCACAATCATCAGCGACTCTAGCTCCTTCTCGTTGCTTTACCATGCTCAACAAGTGGTTTCCACCTCATGGTCTAAGAAGGCTGTTCACATCCAGCCATCACATCCACGTTCCAACTGGCATAGAAAAGAAGAGACAAAAAGGGGCATGTTTCTTCCTGTTTAGGACACTTCCTCAGAACCGCACAGAACACTTCTGCTTCCAACACAATGACCTCATGGGCACACGTAGCCACAGGGGAGGCTGGGCTATGTGGTCTTCTTGTAGGAATTCATGTGCCTCGTTTAAAGAAAAAAAAAGTATAATTATATTATTAAGGAAGAAAGGAAAGGAGAGCACTGGAGGACAATCTTTGGTGCACAGGATAATGGAAATGATGAGGGAGAACGTAAAAGACACACCAGTTCACTGCCTGGCACGTAGCAGGTACCTGAACGTAATGCCATCACGCATTACGGTTGACCTCCATCTGGCATCCTGCAGGACCCCAGCAGAAAATCACAGATTCCAGCCGTGAAGGAAAGGTCACAGGAAAAGGGTAGGAGAAGGAACTACTGTTTTAAATCACCATCATATTACGGATCGGGCCTCGTTTCCCACACGAAAGCGCCGCCTCCGCCCATCTGCGGCATCCTGAGGACCGCGTGGAAGGTGATCACGAGAAGGCGCTTCAGCAACCGTCCCTGGCGGCATCCGTGCCCACCACGTGAGCCGCGGGGTGATGCTATCACAGGTGACCGCCGGTAAGTAATTTCTACCGCAACGGTTCATGGAAATGCAGTTTTCATTACAGTAAGAAAATTGAAATCTCAGCCAGCCTCTGTGGGTTGCATCTGGCCCATTCCTCATTTCTCCTAAGATTGCGTGTTGTTTTCATTCCCCTCCTGATTAGCCTTTATCATGAAGGGTAGAGGGGGAGCAAGGTGATTGAAATCCCCAGGAAATCTCCACCTCACACCGCCATTCAGCAATCTTCCTCAACCATCCAGATACCAGGGCTCTGATCAAGTAGGAAAGGGCCATTTTTTAATTTGAGGTGGAGATATTGTCTAGTAGGGAAGGTTCCAGACGGCTGGACTGAATTGAAGTGACAGACAGGCAACCAGTATGGAAGGGGGAAGAGGAAAGGGAGAGAGGGAGAAAGAGGGAAAATGGCGGCACCGGGGGCCCCAAGTCAGCGAAAAGCTCTCAAATGCACCGGACGACTTCCCTTGGGTGGGAGGTATTTGGGGCATGGATACTATGAATGCCTTTCCACACAAAGTATGTTCTCAACTCGGTTTGCCTCTTGCTCTTTGAATTGCAAATGATCTGTGGCTGCACAAAATTTCTCCTTTGTTGGAAAGACGTTAACTAAACATGCTGCAGGCTTGCTCCTTCAGAAGCCCCTTTCGTCTTAATTCAGGGTCGCTGTCCCTCAGCTCCTAATCTCTCACGCCCCGTGTCCTTTCCTGTCACTGCCGGCTCCTTCTTTGCAGCTCATCTTTTTTTGCGCCACCCACTCGGCAGAGTAAGCAAGGAGCTAATAGATTCGCAGCAAAGAGAACATCTGCTTAGCCACGCGAGTCAAAGCGCATAATTTCGTAATTTTGTTGAGAAAGCAAAAGGGCACTAGACATCCTCCCCTTGGCAGAGGCCCACCCAGTTTTAGGTTTTATCTCTTCCCTGTTTTTTCCTGTTACTGCTCATCATATGACCAAATGGGTCCTGGCTGCCATTTTCTTAGCCCCAAACTGATACTCTATCAACCACGTGCAAATAATTTCCAGAAGAGTGACTACGGTAAAAATCAGGGAGGAGGAAAAGTTTGATTTCAGCAGACAGCCAGACTCAAAGTTTTCCCATAACCTACACATGTTCAAGCCATGACCAGTTCAGCATGGAGTAGTGATGGGGAGATTCATCTATGCCATCTTGGAGAGCTGTCTGATTGCTCAAGATGTTCACAGGAGGGAAACCGCCTTGCCCCTTATTTTGTTTACTCATTCACGCATCTTCAGATTCTTCTTTCCCAGACTCTGTTAGCAGATCCGTGTTTTGCCATGACTGACAGAAGTTCATAGGCCCTGGAGCTACATTTATCTGTCAGTCTCTCGGAGGGCACGCTGTCCCCGCTTGCAGGCAAACTGGGATTCTGGAATGATCTGGGGATCATTTCACTGGTCAGTGGGTTCACGTTCCCTCTCCAAGCCTGGAAGCTTCCTTGTCCCCATTCTTACTCTCGAATATTATTTCATTTGCACCTGTGTACGCGGGAGACCTTTGAGCCTGGAGATGGCTGGACTGCCAGGAAACTGACAGAGTCCGACTTACCCTCATCTTTTCCTTTTGCGTCTCCGACTCCAGTGGCACCACGAGGTGTCCTTCAAGATCTCAAATACAGAGCTGCTCCCTGCTCCCTGGTCTTCTGCAAATGGGCCGGCACTGCCAGAGGACAGACGGTGGACCAAGGAAGGAAAGACTGACAGGTTATGGATTTCAGAGCAATGAGGAACCTTAGAGACCGTCCGTGCCTGTCACTTTACAGAGAGGAGTGCCACGGTCAAAGCTGTGCACAAAGCCACGGCAGAGCCAGGCCAAGAGATGGAAACTCCAGCTTCTGATTCGGGGCTCTCTTCACTGTGCCTGGTGTGCCTGATGCAATGCTGGCTGATGGCACTCCCCAGACCCAAGAGTTCCCAACACTGTATGAAGACACCAAAGAGATGTAAAAAGTGGAACCGTTGACAGAGAGAAGAAGCCAGAAACCTCTTTTTATTTATGGCCAGCTGGTGTTTCTGTTGGCCTACTCACAATGGGAGAATTGAATGGATCTGAAGGACGGGAGGACAGCAAAAGAAACGAAGCAAGGGGGTCAGAAGAACATGCCAAGGCGACTGGCCGCGTAAGCAGTGGAAGCGACCCACACGGGTCCAAATCCCAGCTCTCTCCCTAGCTGTGTTGCTTAACCTTTCTGCACCTCAGTTTCGTCAGCTGTAAAATGGACATCATAGTACTGTCTGCACTATAAGTCCTTTCGTGGAAGGTTCTCAGGACAGTACCGGCCACATAGCTGGCCACGGTTATATTCATTCCCAGGGAAGGAAGCGTGAGGGACAGCCACGAGAAAAACACAAGGCGTCTGTCAGGCAGACTGCAAATGAACCCCTCTCCCCGTTTCTGGCAGTGTTGCTCGGGGAAAGTACAGTGTGATGCCAAGGGCCTGCGTTCGAAAAATGGTATGAGTGTGACGCTAAAACGGAGAGGTCTCAAAACACCGTGGCTTACAGAACAAAGAGGGTTATTTGTCCGTCAAGGCACAATCCTGATGTGAACTGTGCGGGTCACTGGAGGAGCTCTGTTTCTTTGTGATCATTCGGGAACCATGGTTTTTTCCAAGTGGTGACTCTGCCAACCCCTCCGTGTTCTTGTCAAACCGAATCAGCCCCATATCCAGATTTTAGCCAGCAGGTAGAAAGGGGGTGTGGGGAGGAGGCGTACCCATCATCTTAAGGCTCAAGCCACAACGTAGCACCTTGATGTCTGCTCACCTTTAACTTGCAAGAATTTTGTCATATGGTCACATCACCCCGACTGCAAGGGAGGCTGGGGACAGAGTCTAGCTGTGCAGTCACCAACCCAGAGAGGAGGCGAGCGACACCCACGTTCAAATCCAGTTCTCATGATTACTGATTGCGTTTAGGGGCAAGTTACGGAAACGCTTCCTACCTCTTCTTGCTCTCTCCTTTAACCAGTTCTCTAGTGTCAATCACCCTTTGATTCTACAAGTATTTCTTGAGCACCTACTATGTGCCGGACACTGTTCTAAGTCCAGAGGACACAGCTTTGAACAAGACAGACCAAGCCGCCTTCTCTTTGAAGCTGATTCACTATAAAGCTAATGAGGAGACTTCCGGGGACTTTTTCTTTTCATTCCAAATCAATATTCATTTTCATGCTGAATTTTATAGTCTTTTCTTAAAATTGTTTTTCTCTAAGTTTATTTATTTATTTGAGAGAGAGAAAGGGAGCACAAGGGGAGGAAGGCAGAGAGGGAGGGAGACAGAATCCCAAGCAGGCTCCTCACTGTCAGTGCACAGAGCCCGACGTGGGGCTCGATCTCACAAACCATGAGATCAGGACCTGAGCCGAAACCAAGAGCGAAAACCTCTCTTTTTACTGAGATCTCTCGTTAGGATTGTAAAAGAAACGATAGACACCTAGGTCTTGAGACATTTTAATGATCATTTTGTCAGCACTTAAATACGCTCGAGACTTTTCAGGGCTACTTGTATCCACACTGTCCAGGCTTCTCCATGCCCTAGGTCCCAACTAGCCTTTTCTTACTTCCTGCCCTGAACACCTACATGCAATTCCTTATCCTAGAAGGAGTTCTTAAGTCACAGAATTTTAGGGTGAGAAGGAACCTTGGTGTTGATGAGTCCATTCCAGAGATATTACCGATCCGCCCTGAGACTCGCGGTGCGTTTACGGTCAAGCTAAGGGAAAGCCTCAATCTCTGCATTCCTAGGTCTGTAATCAAAATCAGTGACAGATGAAAGGTGCCTGCAGTGTTTTGTGACAGCAGAACTTAAGGCAGAAGTTGTTAAATAAACACTCACGGACGTGGCCTCCAGATCTACCCACGTCGTAGGTGGTTATGAGCGTTCACTGAGATAACACATGTTAAAGCACACGGAACGGCGGGAGAGACATTTAAACGTCAGTGGCGGATACTACTTTGGTGGCAGAGCAAGGGGAGTGTCCCAAGACCAGATGTGGTCCCCGTGGGAAAGGGCGCAGGTGTGGGGCACTGTGGGGTGGTCTTGGGGCCTGTAGGCATGAACAGAAGACCTCAGCAGAAAGGGGCTGGCCGTTATACCTCCGGAATCCCAGGAGCTGGGGAAGGAGTCATATGAGACCACCCAGAGGGATAGAGACCTTCAGCCTGGGTCAAGGGAACCACAGGAGACGGGGGGCCCAGCTGGAGGCCTCTGCAGAGCCCGTGACAGGGCCAGCTTTAATCATCTGCCAGGCCACCCCATGGAGGCCAGCTGCCGGCCCAAAGGGCTTAGGCCACCCAGCCACGTGAGAACGATCTTATTCCCTTACCTCTCCCCTTTCTGGGCTTCATTCCAAGCACGGAGGGAAGCAGCAGCTAGCAAGGGGGAGGAGGTGAGCAGAGGGGGAGGCGAGGAGAAGGGCCATGCCCCCTTTCCCAGGGCAGGCTTCCAGGATGAGGCGGGTCTGAGCCAAGGGAAAAGAAAAGATTTCAGGCTAAATCAGTTTCAGAGTTTTAACTATTACCTGGGACTTAGAATGTTAAGGTCCGAAGGCAGGCTACTTCTTTGCAACTCAAAGGAGTATTGTGTTATCTGAGCACGACAGCAAGTTCACTGGCCCAAGTCATCATTGGAGGGAGAGGGCTGCTGCCGCCATCGAATAAAATTGAAGGAGACAATGGGGGCCCCCACAAAACTTGGATCTGCCCCTATTGCTCCCAGGGGCGAGAGATGATAGACAGATGGAGAGAGAGAGAAAGAGGGGAAGAGTTCCATTTGGTTCACAATCCCTGTTTCATGCTCTTCCAGTGAGCCAGTTATACACGATTTTAATTTGACAGTCATCCTGGCTGTGTCAAAAACATGCAATGCTATTTCCTAAATCGTCACTTTCTTTTAAAAAAAAAAAAATGTTTATTTATTTTTGAGAGAGAGAGGGAGACAGAGGCTCTGAGGCGGGCTCTCCACCAACAGCCGCGATCCTCCCCATGCAGGGCTCGAACTCACAAACTGCGAGATCATGACCTGAGCCGAAGTCGGCTGCTCCACCAACTGAGCCACCTGGGGCACCCCCTAAATCATCACTTTCTGCCAATAAGAAAGCGCATTTTTATTCCACTCTAGTGTACTCGCTCATGAGTTAAAAGTACTTTTTGGACTCCCTTTTAAACTTCCTGATTGCACACGATAGTTTTATCGTCTATAATCCTTTCACTCACTGAAGCCTCAGGGATATATATCATAGAGGCCATGTTGCTCTGAACATGGCATGAGCTCAAAATTGCAGTCACTGACTCCTCGTGTCTCCAGGCCACGGAGTCCCACACGGTGTTTTCATGTTCCTTGAGGCCTTCCCCATCACTCTCTACTGACAGATTATATGCAGTCAGGTCATTCATTCATTGGATGGGTACCCCCTTTATGCCCAACACCCTGTGGGGTGCTGGAGATAAAAACCTGACAGCTGACCAGCACACAGACCCTGCCCTCGAGGCACACACCATCTACTATTTCATGATTCACTGGGTATTGAATGATTGTGATAACAGGTGATAAGGACCACGTTGGCATTATAGACAAAGTGCAGTGGCAATGGGTCAGATCGGTTTCACAAAAGAGAACAGCATCGGGCTAGAAGGATCAGTAAGACTTTTCCAGGCAGAGGGAACCCCTTGCATGAGTCAGGATGGCCTAAGTTATGCCATGGTAACAAAATGACCCTGAAGCCTTGGTAGCTAAATATAACTAAGATTTATTTTTCACTCGAGTCACGTCCAAGGCCGGTCAGCTGGTTCGGGGGTGGGTAGGAGGAGTAATAGGCAAGGCTCTTCTCTACACAGTCCTCTGAGGCCCGAAACGAGCAGAGTCCATACGCTCTAATAGCCCTACCATCCAGAACATGTGGCTTCCAAGCTGGCCCTGCAGGGAACAGAAAGCTGGAAGGTAACACATCGAAGGTGAATTCCTCAGCGCAGAGGTGACAGAGATAATTTCCATTCCCACTCATTGGCCAGAACTAATCACCTGTTTCATCAGGTTGTGAACTGTACAGGGACACGTGGCTGTTCTGTGAGTGTGGCAAACGTCTCTGCTACGAGCTCAAAGACAGGAAACCATTTCCTACGTTTAGGAAACCGAAGAGTTCAAAATGATTAGAGAAGAGAGTGCAGACAGGCAGTAGCAAAAGTTGAGTTAAGAAAGGTAGGGGGAAGGGGCACCCGGGTGGCTCATTTGGTTAAGCGACAGACTCTTGACTGTGGCTCGGGTCATGATCTCACGGTTTGTGAGTTCGAGCCCTGCATCAGGCTCAGCACTGACAACGCAGAGCCTGCTTGGGATTCTCGCTCTCTGCCTCTCTCTGCCCCTCCCCAATCGTGCTTTCTCTCTCTCTCCCTCTGTCTCTCTTTCTCTCAAAATAAATATATAAACTTAAAAAAAAAAAAAAAAGAAAGGTAGGGGTAAGATGATGGAATCTTGTGTGCCTTGCGTAAGAGTTTGGACCACCGTATGTGCAAAGCAAAGCTTTTGAAGAGTTTTAAACATAGTATCACAGTCATTTTGCATTTTAAGTGCATCCCTCATGAAGCAGCATGCAGGATGAATTAGAAAAGGATTGAGACAGGAGATGGAAAGGCCAGCTTGATTCCCACAATTGTCCGGGTTAAAGATGATGGAGGAACTAAAACAGAGTCACTGGGGATGAATATGAAAAACGTTAAAGAGACAGTCAGTAGAACTTCATGACTGATTCAATATGGAAGAAGGAGAAAAATAAGATGACTTTCTATTCTGCTCTAGATGAATCTCGGTGCCACCCGTTAAGATAAGGAATATAGGAGGATGAATGGGCTTGGGGGGAAAGACACTGAGGGCGATATGGGACCTGAATTTGAGTTACATAATGTGTTTGTTATGAGCTGAATTGTGTCTCTCAAAAATATATGCTTGGGGCGCCTGGGTGGCTCAGTAGGCTAAGTGTCTGATTGTTGATTTCAGCTCAGGTCATGATCTCGCGGTTCGTGACACTGAGCCCTGAGTCGAGCTCCACACTATCAGTGTGGGCCTCTTGGGATTCTCTCCTTCTTTCTCTGCCCCCCACCCCCACTGCTCTCTCTCTCTCTCTAAATAAATAAATAAACTTCAAAATAATCAAATAAAAACTTTAAAAAAAGATATGTTCAGTGGGGCACCTGGGTGGCTCAGTCAGTTAAGCATCCAACTCTTGATTTCGGCTCAGGTTGTGATCTCAAAGTTCATGAATTTGAGTCCTGCGTTGGGCTCTCTGCTGACAGTATGGAGCCTACTTGGGATTCTTTCTCTCTCTCTCTCTCTCTTTCTCTGCCTCTCCCTCTCCAAATCAATAAACTTAAAAAATATTTTTTTAAATATGTTCAGGTCAACCCCCCCCCAAGAGCTCAAAATGTGATCTTATTTAGAAATAGGGTAGCTATAGATCTAATTGGTTACTATTAGGATGAGGTCATCTGGAGGAGAGTAGACCCTTCATCTAATGTGACTGGTGTCCTTATAAGAAGACAGCTAGGTGACCACGGAGGTAGAGATTGGTGTGATGTACCTACAAGCCAAGAAACACCAAGGATTGCCAGAAAACATCAAAACCTACAAGAGGCAAGGAAAGACTCTCCTCTGTGTTTCAGAGAGAGTGTGGCCCTGGAAACACCTTGATTTTTGACTTCTAGCTTCCAGAACTGTGAGAAAATAAACTTCTGTTGCTTTAAGCAGTTTGTGGTACTTTGTTACAGCATCCCAAACAAAGGGATACAGGCATCCAGGGGGAGCTGTCCAGTTGACAGTATGGATGAGGGCAGGCCCGTCTTCTGAAAGCCCAATGTGGGGTTACTAAGCAACACGGAGTAGGCTGGGGCACATGCTGGAGGGGCTTTCTCTTGCCCAGGGAGGCGAGGAAAGGGAAATGGGCAGGGAAGCATCACAATGAAGATGATGTTAGAAGAGGGCTTTGGAGGAGAAGTTGGGATGTTTCTCTCCTAGCTGATGACAAACTCCTGGAAGCCAAGTCTACGTATCTGACAAGTATCTGACAAACAGTTATTGAACACTCTTACGATGGGCTCTGTGCTAGGCTCTGAGAGTATAATGAAGAGGGAACAGGGACAGACCCAATTTTCATGCAATTATAATTTACTGGGGGAGACAGACTAACGCCCGTCAGTATCAAATAACCACCCAGAAAAACATACAGGCACCCACTCTGGTTAAGTGATATGAAACACATCACCAAGTGTTAAGAGAACGTATTTCAAGGAAGTTGTTTAAGCCTGGAGGCTGTGAAAGGCTTTCTGAGGAAGCAAGGTTTGAACTGAGATTTGAAGTAAAGGAGTTAATTTTACATGAAGAGGGAAAGGGAGGGGTGAGTCCAGGCAAAGGTTCTGGAGCCAGAGGGGAGGCTCGTGCAGATTTGAGGATCTGAAAGAGAGGCAAGGTCACTGCAGCACAGAAAGGAGGGAGAGCTGACCCTGAGAGGAGGCAGTAGCCTGGAGAATGGAGGGAAGTGAAAAAGCCAGTCAGTGACTTTCAGCAGGGATCCAGAGAGACAAGATGAAATTTGTTTTTGTTTTTGTTTTAATTTTAAAGATCACCTTGATGAGAATAGTTGGAGAAAGTCAAGAATGGAGGTAAACAGGGGCACCCGGCTGGCTCAGTCAGAGGAGCATGTGACCCTTGATCTTGGGATCATGAGTTCAAGACCCACACTGGGTATAGGGGTAACTTAGAAATAAATACATGGGGCGCCTGGGTGGCTCAGTCGGTTAAGCGTCCAACTTTGGCTCACGTCATGATCTCACGGCTTGTGAGTTCGAGCCCCGCGTCAGGCTCTGTGTTGACAGCTCAGAGCCTGGAGCCTGCTTTGGATTCCGTGTCTCCCTCTCTCTCTGCCCACCCTTGCTTGTGCTCTGTCACTCTCTAAAAATAAATAAGAAGAAAGAGAAAGAAAGAAAGAAAGAAAAGAAAGAAAGAAAGAAAGAAAGAAAGAAAGAAAGAAAGAAAGAAAGAAAGAAAGAAAGAAACTTTAGGGGCACCTGGGTGGCTCAGTTGGTTAAGCGTCCAAATTCGGCTCAGGTCATATCTCCCAGTTCGTGGGTTCAAGCCCTGAGTCGGGCTCTGTACTGACAGCTCAGACCTGGAGGCTGCTTTGGATTCTGTCTCCTTTTCTCTGCCCCTCGCTTGCTCATTCTCTGTCTCTCTCTCAAAAATAAATTGAAAAAAAATTTTTGAAAAAAGAAATAAATAGACTTTTAAAAATATTTTTTAAAAAAAGAACGGGAGGGGCGCCTGGGTGGCGCAGTCGGTTAAGCGTCCGACTTCAGCCAGGTCACGATCTCGCGGTCCGTGAGTTCGAGCCCCGTGTCAGGCTCTGGGCTGATGGCTCGGAGCCTGGAGCCTGTTTCCGATTCTGTGTCTCCCTCTCTCTCTCTGCCCCTCCCCCGTTCATGCTCTGTCTCTCTCTGTCCCAAAAATAAAATAAACGTTGGAAAAAAAAAAAAAAAAAAAAAAAAGAACGGGAGCAAATAGAACTATTCAGAAAGTACTGCACCGGTCCAGCTCAGAGAGCACGTTGGCTTGAGCAACGCAGCAGCAGAGGAGACAGAGGATTTAAGTGTTTCTCTAAGCACTTAATGAATGAATGAATGAAATGAAATCAACTGTCTGTATCTGCAGCTATTCCACGCTCTTCTCTGTCTTCAGGTTTCACAATACTGGCTCTCTGAACAGTGACATTGATGCCTCGGTGCAAAACATCGTGACATCTGATAAAGGCTTAGTCTATGAAGAGGAAATTAAATGGTGCCCTGAGGAGACGGTGATATTCCTTCCAGTTGGGAAGAGGGGGCCCAGAGAAGAGAGAATAAGAGGTTTGACCCCTGAAGATCTTCACAGGTCACAGGGGCCCCGAGACAAGGACCTATCTGAAGGACCTAAGGCACCTGCCAGCCACTAGGCTTTCTCTCCTCTGATCTTCCCGAAGGAGCATGACTCACAGGCCCTGTGTACAGAAGGGACGTACTGTACAATCGAGCTCTCCCAAGGCACCCTGCTAGGCAGCATTATCACTCGGAAAGAGGGCTCGTGCTTCTGTAGTTAGATTTTCCTGCGCTGTTGCACTTACCCTGAGACCCGGGGAGAATGAAGTCTGGACCGCGGCCTTCGCATTACACAGGAGGGTGTGCTTCTTCCCGGGGCCTGGCACATACCTGCAGTTCTCCTGAGCATCAGCTCTCTAGCTCCTGAAGGAGGCAAAGCTGTAGTCCTAGGAGCCAAGAGACTTGGCCCACTTTTGCAACTTGGGATGCGTTGAGTTCAAATAATTCGCTTGTTTGGGTACCTAATTAGATTTAAGATGCTGTACTAGGTGGGTCTTGAGTTCATTTTCCTTCTCCATCATGCCAAGGAAGGGCGGAGTTCAGAGGCATGAAAGGCAGTCAGCCGTCTTTGAAAATCCATAGTGTCTCACAGTTGATAAAATCTAAAGAGTATTGGGATATTGCTTCGAATCTTTCCTTCTTATTCTTGTTTAATAGATGCTGGAATGGACTCTCCGGAAACAAAGAAAAACCAGACTCTGAAATCTAAAGAACAAACTGATGGTTACCATAAAGGGGAGGTGGGTGGGGGCGACGGGTGAAATAGATGAAGGGGATTAAGAAAACACTCATCATGATGAGCCTGAGAAATGTAGAGAACTGTTGAATCACTGTATCGTACACCTGAAACTAATATAACACTGTATGTTAATTATACTCGAATAAAAAAATAATCAAATCAAGGCAATGTTTTCATCCTAATTTAACCATGCGGGAGCTACTTATGAAATGATACAAATGACTGAATATTATCTAATAATGACATCATATCCACATTTACACCCAAATTCCAATGACTCCGAGCTCCCCTTGCCAAACAGAAGGACCTGAGCCCCTCTTTGAACCCTCCCTGTTATTTCCAGGCGATTCTGAACGGGCCTCAGTGTCTTGGCCACAGGAGCCACACAGAGCTCTCCATCGGGTTTTTCTTCAGTGAGTCACCATCGTTGGGGGCCACCAAACAGAGCCGTAAAGAGACCGCCCATTGCTGGCAGTGCTGAGACCGCCTCCCCAGCTCTGTCGGACAGCTTGCCATTTGGGTGCTGAGGCCTAAGCCCAGAGTCTCCCAGTCTTTCGTGAGGGCAGTCCCGTTAGACGATGGCTCCTACCCATCTCCTTGGAGAACACTCAAGCCTGATTCCAAGGAGGGTTGAGGACAAAGGCCATGACATCCCTCTCTCGCCATCCCTGTTCTCTCTGTGGGGCTCCCTGCACACCCCAGGCCTGTGTCTCCCCCGTTCAGTCACACAAGCCCCAGGCACATCCACAGAAATCCAAAGAACTCCCTCCGCTGACTGCATCAGAACCTCCTCTCCTGCCTGCCCGGATACACACACACACACACACACACACACACACACACACGCCAATTAATATATGTATAGAAAAGGAGCCAAAAGGTCACACATCAAGGAGTTTTCACAATAGCGATGATCCCTGGAGGGTGAGTGTTGTTTGGGTGTTTCTCATTTTTTGTCTGCTGACATACCCCCTTGCTCTGCTTCTTTGTCATTATTTTACCTTGTGATGCTTTCATTATGTATTGATATGCATTCTACATTTTATTATCTAATACTTTCATTTTTAAAAATCACTTAAGATATTAACATTTGGCTGATACCTGGAAACCCTCCAGTTTATTTTTGGTCTTCCTATAAGTTGCTTGCAAGCCTTCAGGAACTGTTCTTTGAGCGTTTATCTGGCTCTGTGTCTCAACCTAATACGGAAGCTGGCGAGAGCTGGCATCTGTGCGCCCTCACTGTGTGCCAGGCTCCGTGCCAAATGCTTTCCGTGCATTGAACCAAGCCACCCGCCCGAGAACTCTGGGCGGGCACTGTAACCCCCACTAACACTGATGAGGACACAGCTCTTTAGAGCCAACATAAACCACAAGGCAGCACAGGATGGATGCCAGATGCGTGGTGCAGAGCCCCAAATCCTACAGGAGACAACAGGCCCAGAGCCCTTCGGCGGGGAATCTGGTTAGGGCGCTAGTCCGGGGGGCTTCCCGAGGCGTTGGCCAGCCGGATCTCCCCCTCCCAGGGCAGTCCTCTCCTTACCCCAAACCCCAGCGTCCTGGAAGAAACAGACGAGGGCTGGGTCCTCTGTGGAACCTCACCCGCTCCCACCCACAGGCTCTCGCGGAAAGTCAGCAAAACTCGGCCAGCCCACTTCAGAGCGGCCGCGGTCCCACCACGCCCGCCCCACCCAACCTCCTGTAAGAGCTTAAGTCAACAGGCGCCGAAAATCAGACGGCCATCTTGGGATAAGGAGAGGAAAAAAGTCCCCAGCAGCTGCCGCCTAATTGGCGTTCGAAAAGGGAGAGGCTTCCAAGTGCAGAAATGAATTAAATGAGCTTTTTTCCCCTTCAGGGTGGAGTACCAGCTCCACGTCTCCACCCGAGTCACACCCTAGCTGCGGCTATTTATAAGATCTAAGTGCCAGATGGAACCTGCCAGGGCGAAACAGAAAACAGAGGGCCGGACGAGAGGCAGAGGCCCCGCGAGCCCCGAGGGAAGCAAAGCCTGAGTGAGCGGCGGGGGACCGCAGGGCGAGGGTGCGGAGGCAGCGGTGCCTCCGCCGCGCCTCTCACCCAAGCGGCACTGCCCCAGCCGGCAGGAAATTGGGAGTGCGGGCTGTTGGATGCTTCTCCTACATTCCACAGCCTGGGGCCCAGGGCCGGGTGCTGGGCAGGGACTCCGGGCTATACCTGTTGGATCAGGAGCAGACAGCAGAGTCCAGGAAAGCCCGCCCGGCCAGCGGCCAGCTGCAGGGCGGGGCGAGGCGGGGCGGGCCGCTGGGGTGGGGCCCAGGTCCCAGCAGAGGCTGGAACACCATGGAGCTTGGTGCTCAGAGTGCAGAGGCAGGGGCAGGGGGCAAGTCCTGGCTTCCCCTCTTACCTGGCATGACCTCATGCCTGTTAGGAACCCCTGGACGACTCTTATTTGGGAAACACTGGTGGTAATTAAACCAACTGAGTAGGATTGTTGAGAAAACCAAACAGTCAGGGCTGAGGAAAGTGCCGCAGCACTGAAACAGCCGCTGTCACTCTTGGACTTTTCGCCCAGATGCAAAAATGCTTCCGTGTTAGCCACTGTCTGGACCAGTGACTTGCAGGGCAAACTCAGGGCCCTCTCCTCCCGGAGGGCTGGAGGGCTTGGAGACAGATCACATCCCAGCTTCCCAGTTCCACGTGCTGTGGGTGACCGAAGGCTGGCCTGAGCACACAAGTCACCTGAAACAGACACCTGATAAGATCCAGGTGGCTTCCTCCTGCCCCTGCCCACTGGTCTGCTAGGGAGTTAGAATAGTTCCCCCCCACACACCCCCCCAAACATAAAGCTCTTTCCTCCTTCTCTGGTGAAATCCTCTCCTCCGCTCCCCCATTCAGGAACTTTCCTGACCCTCAGACCACCCTGGAGTTCCTTCCAGAATTTCTAGTGTGGCGTCATCCTGTGGGAATGGAATGCAGACCATGCCAGTCATTTTAAGTTTTCTAGCAGCCATGTGAATAAAAGTAAAAGAAACAGGGGGCCCCTGGGTGGCTCAGTTGGTTGAGTGTTCAACTCTTGATCTCAGCTCAGGTCTTGATCCAAGGGTTCAAGCCCCACATTGGGCTCTGCACTGGACACGAAGCCTACTGAAAGAAAAGAAAAAAGAAAGGAAAGGAAAAGAAAAGAGAAAGGAAAAGAAAAAAGAAAAGAGGGAAAGAAAGATGAGAGAAAGAGAGAGAAAGAAAGGTGATAGGAAGGAAGGAAGAGAAAAAAGAAAGAGAAAAAAAGAAAGAGAGAAAGACCATAGAGAGACAGAAAGATGATAGAGAGAAAGAAAGAAGGAAGAGAGAGAAAAAAGATGATAGAAAGAGAAAGAAAGAAAGAAAGAGAAAAAGAAAGAAAGAAAGAAAGAAAGAAAGAAAGAAAGAAAGAAAGAAAGAAAGAAAGAAAGGGAAAAAGAAGAGAGGCGCCTGGGTGGGTCAGTCAGTTAAGCATCTGACTCTTCATTTCGGCTCAGGTCATGATCTCA
Organism: Prionailurus bengalensis; assembly: GCF_016509475.1. NCBI lineage: Eukaryota > Metazoa > Chordata > Mammalia > Carnivora > Felidae > Prionailurus > Prionailurus bengalensis. The sequence continues at coordinate 174,522,865 of NC_057344.1, forward strand.
CAGTTCATGAGATCAAACCCCACATCAGGCTCTGTAGTGACAGCATGGAGCCTGCTTGGGATTCTCTCTCTCCCTCTCTGTCCCTCCCCTACTTGAGCATGCTCTTTCTCTCCCTCTCTCTGTCTAAATAAACATTTTTTTTAAAAAAAGCTTTTAAAAAAAATAAAAAGCAACAAATGATGAAGTTCATTTTAATATATTTTATTTAACCCCGTATATAAAAAATAGCATCATTTCAAAATGTGATCAATATAAACATTATGAGACATTTTACATTCTCTTTTTATGCTGAGCGTCCGAAGTCTGCTGTGTATTTTATACTTATCTCCATGCACAGTAGCTACGTTTCAAGTGCTCAGTCTGCACACGTGGCCAGTGGAGCCTGGATCGCACAGCATAGTCCCAGAGCGCCGGCTGGATTTGCCGTGGAATTGTTTGGCGTGGTCTCCAGCTCAGGTCTTCGATGGCGTCTGGAGAAGAGCAGGGTGTTAATGCCAGTGTGGGGAGGCTGGCAAGAGAGCCGGCAGTCAGAGATGGCGTCAGAGACAGGACGTCAAGGCTCCAAGCGTCATGCTTCTCTTCTGTCTTCTCCTGGAGCCCCTGACAGTGTGGGTATTAGTGTCAGGGTGGGGATGGGTCATGGACACTGTGAACAAAACATAAAAGCCACTGTTCCCCCAGAGATCTGGAGGGCAATGGGACCCCGGGACTTCTGCTTTCAGAGGACATGGTTTCTGCACCTCCCTCCAAGTTCACAGCTGGAGTGAGGCTTTTGGCTGAGACCAGGCTGTCACAGTTGGGGAATAAAGGGATCTGATGAGGGAAGAAGCCAAAAGAGGAAAGATTGAAAGGGGAGAATCTTTGAACCACCAGCTGTAGGAAGAGTGACAGCCTTTACACACAGCCTCAAAATCTGGAAACGCTTCTTTGGCTTCCAAAGTGTCCGAAACAGTGTTAGGTCTGTGGCCTTTGAAGGCTCTGTGTGCTTCTGTACGAGGAATAGTTTCCAAACACGTTAGATGAAAAATAATTTCTTTTTGTGCTCTGAGGACCTGAGCTCACTAAGGTCTGATCCTACCAGTGAATATGGAGGAAGGCCCTCCCGGAGGGGGAAGCTGCCCCAGCATCAGCTGTGCTCACCCCATTAAACCACAGGATTATGGTGCTTGTGCTTGCCTTGTGCAGAAAATGCTAGAACCTTCTAGAAGACTCTGAATGGGACCAAGATGGGACTTTGTGGCCAGTGCCTGCTAATCCTGAAGCCACAGAGGTGACCACGCATGGGTTTGCACAGGTCCCCACCCACCTAGGGCCTTCCCAAGCCTCGGGTTGGCCTCGCTTTCTGACGCATTCACTCCTCTCTGTTACTGCCCATCATGTAGACTGCCAAGCTAGTTACTGAGAGGATCTGGAATCTGGGGAGTAAGAAAAATCACCATCTATGCTGCAGGGAAGATTATGGGGACAGTCTGAACCAAATGATCTCTTCTGGCCAACCTGGCCTCAGTGCAGCCCAGCCCTCACAGAGGCACCAGTTGTCCCAGAATCGAGCCAGTGGGCAAAGGTGGCGGGGGGGCGGGGAGGTGTCCCTGATTTTGTCTGGGATACTTCTATGTCCATCCAAAGATGACCACATGGACACCTTGTCCCAGAAAATGTAATTTCCCAGAGAAATTGCCACAGCACACACCCTTGAAAATTAATTTGCTTTCTTCTTATCACCGTAAAATCTCAAAAATTAAAATGTTCAGGAAATGAGATTCTTCCGATAACTGGCCTCTTCTGATCAACAGGAAGCTGTTTTTATTTTAACCAGCGATGCTGAAAATCTCTGTCTCGTGGACCAGGGCCTGGCCTGCTTGTAATCACACAGGACCCTGCTGGGCTGCGGGGCACGGTGAATCCAGACGCATGGGCTGTCGGCCTACAACACATAAGCCACCGCGTCAAAGCTGGTTCCAGGCCTGCGGCTGGCGTCTTGCTTCTGTCTGGTTTTAACCAGACCCCTTAGATGAACTCATTTTCTTGTAGTACATCCCCTTTCCCTAAACTCAAAGCATAAAAATTCTATTTTGAGGGCTCAAGTTAACCAGCTTCCACTTGAGAAATGGCTCTCGTTGGAGCAAAATGTCTGGCTCCCATCTAGGGCCTGACCATATTTTGACTATGAGATGACTTTAGCATTCACTTGGCAAGGGCATTTCCATTTGGCTCCCCATGAAGTCACAGAAATTCTGGTTATTTCTGTAGTGTGCTATTGCCTGGTTTATTTATAAGAACCATCCATTGGGGCTGAGCTGTTCTGTGTCTGGAGGCACTTATATTATCACAGTTATGAAATGTTTATTTTCTTAGATCAGCTTAAGCTGATACAGCACTTTTGGGCCATTAAGAATCTTGTAAATCAAGATAGTTTAGATAGGGGACGATTTTTCTGATGGGGGCTAAATCAGCTGAATCAATGCCTCTCCCTTGATTGGACTCTTACATTAAATGGGTGTGACTATCACATGTTCCTTTGAGAAATAGTGTTGCCTAGTTAGGAAGATTTACTGCCAGCCCACTTTGTTTCTTCTGGCTCACACCCCAGCTGGGAAATGTAGCTTCCAGGACCTGGGTTGATGAGGCCGCCCCAGTGAGGCAGAGGAACCAGTGATGAATATTTCAGGGCCATGATTTGCAAAAACATTGGACACAAGAAGCCCAAAGAAAATATTCCACATTAATGAGGGTTGAACCGACTCGCGAATTTAGAACTTAAACCCAAAAATCTATTTGAAGAGCCATCTGGCAGTGCCTATCAAAAACGGAAGATTTCACTTGTTCAGCAAAGATTTAAGCGCCTCTTCTGTGCCAGGAGCTGTTCCAGGATATAAAAGTGAAGAAGACAGGCCTTGCCCTCATAAACCTTGCTTTCCTGTGACAGGGGCAAAGAGAGAAGCAAATAAATATGCAACATGCTGCTGACAGCACCGACATGGACAGGGGAAAGTGGGGTAAGGGGAGAAAGACCAGAGGGGCAAGTGGGGCAGAGGAGGGGGGTTACCCATCGGGGTGGCCGGGGCCAGCCACTCTGAGGAGGAACATTTGAGCTGGGACCAGAATCAAGTGAGAGAACGAGCCAAGTGACTGGGAGAGGAGCTTCCGAGGCAGAGGGAACAGGGAACACAAATGCCACTCGGGGAGCATGCTGGCCGCAGAGCAGAGAGCTGGGTGTGTCTAGGGAAGAGCAAGTGAGGGGACAGGAGGGAAGGGAGATGACAGAGAGCTGGGGTGGGGTGCAGATTGCGTCGTGCCTTCCAGCAGACTGTCCTCAACATCCATCCTCTCTCCCTCCTTTTAGCCCCCCACCCCTCCGCTGTCTTCTCGGGGCTCATGAACGGTGTGCTAGAACTCACATCTTCCAGTCTCTCATGCAACTGGGTGTGGCTTCTCTGTGGGGTTCTCGCCAACGGGCTGTGAGTGGAAATGATTTCTGCTACTTCTGCTACTTCTTGGTTGGGCAGTCACAGAGTGGGCTTTTATCCCTTCCTTCTGGCGGCACCCAGGGCAGGTGCTGGTGAGCCCACCTTGTCCATGAGGACAAGGGGAAGGCCCCACACGGAAGGTCCCCGGGGCAAGGTTCATCAAGTGTGGTCCTAGACCTGCCACATCAGCATCCCCTGGAAACTTATAGAAATGCAAATTGTGGGGCCCCACTCCAGACCTACTGAATTAGAAACTTTGGGGGTGGGGCCCAGCAATCTGTGTTCTAACAAACCTCCAGGGGTTTCTAATGCAGTCAGGTTTCAAAACCACTCTACCCTAGAGCAGAGTTTCTCAACATCAGCAGCGTTGACCCTGGGTCGATAATTCTTTGTCGTGAGGGCTATTTTTCATACTATAGGACATTTAGTAGCGTCTCTGTCCTCTACCCACTAGAAAACAGAGGCACGTACCCCCCTCTCCCTCAGGTTTTTACAACCTAAAATGCTTCCACAAACACTCACATACACGTTTCCTGTGACACACATATTAATTTTTGGAAGAATAAATGATAAAATAGTAAGAGTGATTACCCTTAGGTTGTAGCACGTGCGTAGAGGGGACTTTGGAGGACTTTGCTTTTATTTTGTATGTTTCTGTTGTGTGCTTTTACCACAGCGATGACGTGGGGAAATGTTTTGGAAGGACCACGTATGGGAAAAATGGACACAAGGTTTCAATTCTTAGACGCCAGCTGGGTGTCCTACAATTCACTTGATTTAGAACTATCGACCTGGAAATAGTGTCAGATCCCATAGATTAAGGGCTCGATCCCACAAGACCATCCCCCCCTCTCCTCCATCCTCCTTCAGATGCCCATCACACATTCAGGTTGTCACCGTGCTTCTGACCCGTTGGCTGTAGATCAAAGTTCTCATGACCCCCTCCTTGGTGTCAGTTAATTTGCCAGAGCCACTCACAGAACTCAGGAAACCAGTTTTAGTTTGCTTACTACTGGTTTATTACAAAAGGCTATATATAAATCAGGATCAGCCAGGTGGGAGAGATGGGAAAGGTGAAGGGAGGGGGCGTGGAGCTCCCATGATCTTCTCTGGGTATGCCACTCTTCCAGAATCTCCATGTGTCCACCAACCCAGAAACTCTCTGAACCCTGTCCTTCAGGGTTTTTATAGAGGCTTCTTTTCATAGGTATGATTGATGAAATCATTGGCCATTGGTGACTGATCCAACCTGAGGAGGAGGCCTCTTCCCTCCCAGGAGGTCAGGGGGTGGGACCTAAAGTTCCAATTCTCTAATCACATGGTTGGCTCCAGTGGCAACAGCCAGTCTCAGGTGCTTTCCAAAAGTCACCTCATTAACATAACACATGACACCTTTATTGCTCCCAACACAGGAAGTTCCAATGGTCTGAGGAGTTCTGTGCCAGGAACCCGGATGAAGGAAAAAAATCTATGTATTTCTTATTATTAATCACAATATCACGTCTTCCAGAAGACTTAGCATCCTTAACACATGCTAACCGAGTTTTAATCTCCCAGAGGAGCAAAATCCAAAATGGTGTGTGCCCCAGAGCACTTTGGGACGCTGCTTCCTGGAACCCTCCAAATCTAGGAAACAGTTAAAAAGTCTGGCCACGGCCACAGAAAAATTTATTCCAGGCATCTTGCTGGAATGGGCCTGCTCCTTCTACGTTAAGAAATATGCCTTGAGATATGACAGTTCTTTGAGGCAACTCTTGGCTGGCTCTAAGCGATTCTCTCTCAAGAAAAAGCCGCACAGGTAGTCTGGGTGTCTGTGGTCTGTACCACCCCTTGTGGCTGAACAACCTGCAAGTCCTCCAGGAGCTGGAGGAGGGGGGATGTGTTTGGGTTCCACTGCTGGAAACGTGTTTTCACCCTCTCCACCCCATTCCCACGTGGCCTTGGACAGGTGCATGTCTGTCCATGTTCCCTGGAACAGGGCCAACTGTCTGCCTTGCAGGGTCCCACCCCCTACTTTTTTGCCTTCTTCTATTCTCTCAAATGTGTTGAGACAGATTTTTCTTCTCCCCCTCACCAGCATTTTTCAGAGCATGGGGAAGAATGAGGGAGAGGGGTTTAAATTTTAAATCCTGGTGATCCGTTCATTCTTAATCTTCTTTACTATTTACCCAAAACCTCCTCAGGCACATAGCACAGCTAGAGACCGAGCAGAAACACTGGAAGTTAACTGAGCCTGCCCTTCCACTCTAACCCACCAAAAATGGCCATCATTCTACGGTTGCAATAGATCAAATCCTGACGGTGTCTTTCCTCATTAAATGAATTAATATTCACCTAAAGGGCTCCTAATAGTGCCCGGCAATATGGTGACTGCTCTCTTTTAGCTATTATATCATCATATTCTACACTCATATATCATCATATTCTACATTTCTATTTGTCCCTAGAATTATTTAGATTGTCAATGAACAAGTTTATATCATGAATGAGGTACAAAGAGATAAGCAAGTGGCATGAGCCACAAAGTATGGGAGGTCTTCATGGCAATTGGCAAGTGAGAATAAAAGATCACGAAGAAAGAGATAATAGATCACTAAGAAAAAAAGAGACTCTCTTCGCAGCGTTTTCAATCACAGGTGTCTCCCACTTGGTCCATTGAGATTTTCTCCCCCGACACAAGTGGTTCTCAAGCTTTAGCAGGCATCAGAATTCCCCAGAAAGATTTCCAAAAAGACTGCCAGCTCCACCCTCTACAGTTTCTAAATTAGTAGACTGGGGTAGAGCCTGAGAATTTACATTTTTAACAAGTTGTCGGATGACACCAATGCTATTGGCCTGGGGATTACGCTCTGGGACTCACTGCCCTGCACATGAACTTAGAACCTGACGTTTAAAAGTGCATTTTGTTCAAATCAGGTCATGGGTCCAGCTTGTCAACATCAATCAGAGTCTGTCATGTCATTCACTGCATTTGCTTTGTGGCATCCATGCATCTGACAGGTTATGCCCCCTTGGTCCTTCTGTAGGTCACTGAGACAAATGTGGACCGGGCAGGCTAAGGACAAAATCCAGATAGGGTGATTAAACCCTTGGCTTTTAGTCTCCCTTTAAGCCATATAATCACAGCAGTAGTTCTCAATTTTGGTTAAACTTTAAAATCAGAGGGGAGCTTAAAAAGCAAAAACAAAACAAAACACAATGCCCATGCCCCACCTCAGAGAGGCTGAGTTTGTCAACCTGGAGTACCCACAGGCACCGGTACTTGAAAAAGAAAAAAAAAAAAAAAAAAAAAAAAAATCTCCAAAGTGTAACCAGGGCTGAGAACGACCATCTAGAGGTCTTACTGGTTTAATGGGTTGAATCAACCTAATTGAACTGTCCTCTGTCCATGTAACTTTAAGTTATTTAAGCTTTAATAAGTTAAATAAGCTTTAACTTATTTAAGCTATTGTGAGATGTTAAAAGCTTTGCTGGTATCAAGGTATGTTTTCCTACAGCTTTCCCTCTTATAGTCAGTCATCACAATTAAAAAAAATACATAAAATTATATTGGCCTAGTATGACATGGTCTTAGGGAATCATACTAATTTTAAAGATCATCTTTTAAATATGTTTACAATCTGATGAGGAATTTTGGCTGGGGTCAATTTCAAGCTCGCAGGATTGGATCCATTTAGTTATATAATCGTAAGGGAATGATAGCTACATATGTATTGCTTAACTTTGTCTCAGTGACAGTGCTCAGTATTCTTCATAAATATTCAAATAATCCTACAAGATAGCTATTATTGTTTCTAGTTTACAGATACGGAAGGGGGGTTGGATTCCAGCTGACTCTGGGGCCTGTACTCTTAACCGCTACATGTTGTTTCTATTTATATTTTCCAGGCTCCATCTTGTTCCTCAAACGCTTTACAATGACTTACAAAGATATTAGCAATATGAGAAGGCATGAAATAACTGGAGTAAAGTAAGACTGGAGTAAAGGGTCAAAATGAGTCATGGGTCAGAACAAAATGCTTGCACATTTGCTAACGGAAGGGTCACCGATTTGGCTTTGAGTGTGCTGGAAATGTCAATGCGATGCTCAGTCGCACAGCTGACAATGGATTACACACAAACAGTGCTCAGGGGACGAACCTGAGAAGCCCTGGGGCTCTTTAAAGAAGACACTGAGGATTAAAGGAAGGTCTGCAAGAATAATCTCATGATTCAGGCAGACGAGAGCTTCGCAGGTCTCAACAAACCATAATTTACACCATCCGCTTCCTCCCTTCTTAAAAAAAAAAAAGGGGTATTATGGCTACTTTTAGAATTCTACAAAGATTTCTGCATTCCTGTTTCCAGCACTTTATCCACCATCCTCCACTCGTTCCAAGAGAACATTGCGATTGAGCAATTCTTTGCTCACATTTCCTCAGTACCCCGGAATGTGATGTGGGCAGTCAGGATTTACCTTTGGAGAGTTCCACAGTCTCTTGATTCACCTTCCCTTTGGGGCTTTCATGCCATGAAATCACACCTAACTCTAAGGAGTGTCTTCTCCCCACGAGTTTCCCCTTGCTGATCATCCCGGCATGAAGCCGATATGGCCGTGTCCACAGGCTGTGAGATCTGCAATGAGATGAGCACGAACTGAAACAAAGAGGTCACTCTGTCAGGTAGGTGTCCATCGCGATGCCATTTCACCAATTCATTCCTCCTTGTAGCTCGATGCAAAGTCAAGAATAGCAGATCCCCCTGGGGCACTTGAAACAGCCAGTGGATGGGACCAATATTTTATCATTTATCTTTATGGGACTACAGAGTAATGGGATTTTTATCTTGAAAAATATTGGTATTTCCTTGCCATCTGAAAAAGAGGTGGCATTCAAAGGGTGTTGGGGGGCACCTGGGTGGCTGAGTCGGTTAAGTGTCCAACTTGGTTTCTGCTGAGGTCATGACCTCATGGTCTGTGGGTTCAGTCAAACCCTGCATGAGGCTCTGCGCTGACAGCGTGAAGCCTGCTTGGGATTCTCTCTCTCTCTTCCTCTTTGCCCTTCCCCCATGCATGTGGGTGTACCCGTACACATTTGTACTCTCTCTCAAAATAAATAAACTTAAAAAAAAAAAAAGTGTGTTGGGATTTTAAGAAAGAGATCTCTTGGTACAAGATGCAAGGTTAGGAGAGAATTCTGTATCGTTTGGAAAGTACTCTCCCATCTTCTAACATCAAGCTGCCCAGAACACTCTCACCCACCTGCTCCTCAGCTCCATCCTTTTCGGACCCTTCAGATCTCACCTTGAATACCAGCTCCTCAGCGGAGCCTACTCTGACCACTCTATGTGGGCAGCTGCCACCCCGTAATCGATTTTTGTTTATTTTAATTACCTATCTCCCCAGCTAAACAAAAGCTGTGATGGCAGACACTTACCTTGTCGTCCCAGGACCTTAATCAGAGTGACCATAGGAGGGGAAACCACAACCATTTGCTGGGAAGAGTGAAGGTAGGCAAGCAAGGGAGGTATCAGAGTTGCAGAGGTGGGGCCTGAGAGGCAGGCCGGTCCAATTCTCTTCACTGTGGGAAGAGAGCAGATGAAAGTGATCCTGGGAATGATCACAGAAGCATATGGGGGAAAAGAGAAGGATCCCGAATGAAAAAGTTCATTTTGTCCTTTCTAATAACCAAGCCATTTAGATGATTGGAGCATATGAAACTTAGCAATAAAGTTGACTGCCATGTACCTCAAAGGAAGGAAAATGGATCATGTCATATCCTTGGTAGCAAGTACAGGAAGACCTAAGGTGGGCAGACATTTGATGACATGAAACAGACCCCCTACCCTCCCTACCTCAAGCAAGCTTGCCTCTACTTCCCTAATATGCTACGTCATCATCTGCAGATTCCTCAAGATGGCGCCTCGGGATGTCATCCTGGAGGGTGCTGAGAGCCAAAGCCAGAGTTGAACAGTAATCAGAGTCAGCTTCCCCAACAGTTGGAAGAAATGAGAAACACAGGGTTTTAGGAATAAGAGATGTCTACGGGAGCGGGAAGAAGACACCCAAAGTCGGTCAACACAGAAATTGGTCAACATAGATCTAAATATGGAATAAGACAAAGACAGTGGCAGAAGGAAATAGCCAGAAGGGTGAGGAAAAGCAGAGGAATCCGACTGGGCGAAAGATTGTCAGAAAGTTGTTCCCCCTCACCCTGTCAGATTGTCCAGGCTATCTTGGTGGTTCTGAGGAAAGGGCACTGCAGCAATAAAGTGCGGTGAGTCACTGGCGCTATTTTTAATGCTCGCCATTCAGCTCCTCTCTGCTCCCCTCCAGAACCTCTGGGATCCCGAGGGGCTGCGGGAAAGGGGCGGGCAGTGAGACCATGTGTCTACAGCAGGCAGCAGGCAGGAGAGCAGGCAGCTAGCTACAGAGTCGCACACCAGAACCTACTCCACCCTTGCACCATTACTGAGGGCAGAGGGCTCCAAGTGGGGGAACCAAGGCAAGACTACAGACAAGTCCTGTGGAAAGGGCCTTTCAGAAAAGGATGTTTGGAAGTGTTGCTGGGCTTAGGTCAGCTCTTGGCCAAGAACCATGTAAACGTTGCTCAAACAGTCTTGGAGATGCTTTTATAACTTGCTCAAAACTTTCCAAGTGAAGAGTTTGAGTGCTTTAAAGTCCTTGGTTAAAAAACATAAAATTTGTTAACATGTTTCAATTAGTTTGCATTAGTCTGCCATGAGAGAAGATGGAATGGAAATTTACTAGCCGGATTTCAACAAACACCTTTGCATAATCGGTGAATAAAAGTGAATTAACGAGCATCATGACTTAATGTGACCAGCAGTGCCCTTCCTCCACTTAGAATTTGGAAGCCATCTTTTTTCCACCCTCGACACTGCATTAAAACCGACAACCAGGGGCGCCCGGGTGGCTCAGTCAGTTAAGTGTCCAATTTAGGCTCAGGTCATGATCTCACGGTTCGTGAGTTTGAGCCTCGTGTTGGGCTCTTTGCTTCAGTGCAGAGCCTGCTTCAGATCTTCTCTCCCCCTCTCTCTGCCCTTCCCCTGCTTGTGTGTGCTCTCAAAAATAAACATTAAAAAAAATAATAAAACCAACAAAGTGGGCTGAACTTGGAAGCTAACATTACTGCATTACTGAATCACAATCTTAAAGCCATATTTGAAATGACCAGGTGTTCATTGCTTTCCTTAGAAACACTGGATATCAACATCTTAATCATTAATATTTTTAAACTATTTTGTTTCCCCTCATTTAAAATTTCTATTTTATGATAAAACTTACTAACATACAAAATGTTTTAATATGCATATAGTGGTGTAAATTCAAACTTTCCCAGTAAGGGTTTACAACCAACATAGTTGGTTACTCAGTTTAGAGATATACAGGCAGATAGTATGCAGTCTGGAGACCAAGGATATTCATCTTTTGTTACCAGTTTCAAATTGTCCAAAGAACAGTCCCTTGTGGCCGTTCCACAGCTCTTCCAATTCCCTAATTGTTCTAACCCTTTCCAAAGATGGCAGTGAAACCCTTTACATAACTGGTAAGTTTCACTTCTATAAAACCAAAGGCAATTCTCTGTTGTTTTAAAAATGTTACAATGCAAGGGTTTTCAAAAGTCTGAAGATAAAAAAGAAATCACTATTGGGAGCAAACACTCTACCTAATTTAGACGCTGGTGAAGGAGGATTCCTCAGCCTACAAGCCCACAGACAGCAGTGAGCTGGAGAACTCCCCCCACCCAACCCCCTTGGTTTTAACTCATGAAAAATCAAGGCCCCCTGAAGACCCTGCATCTTAGGCGAGAACCTGATTTGGGCTCCTAACTAATACAGATCATCCTCATGAAAATGAAGCAGATCTGGGGCGCCTGGGTGGCTCAGTCAGTTAAGCATCCGACTTCAGCTCAGGTCATGATCTCACAGTTCGTGAGTTCGAGCCCCGCGTCGGGCTCTGTGCGGACAGCTCAGAGCCTGGAGCCTGCTTCACATTCTGTCTCCCTCTCTCTCTGCCCCTTCTCTGCTCATGCTGTGTCTCTGTCTCAAAAATAAACAAACATTAAGAAAAAAAAAAAAAAGAAAATGAAGCAGATCTTTGTGGCTCCGGATCTTGCTTGATGTCACCAGAAACGATTTTCAGAAACCACTGGAATTAAAGGTGTTGACTATTAAGCAGTCAGGAGACTGGGGATCCATTCTGATCCTGCAGCTGACAATGAGGTGACTTTGAAAACCTCTCTTCACCTCACGTAGTTTTTTCCTCTATGAGGTGAAAAGTGGTTTTCTAGTATGAAGTAGAAGCTTCCCTCTGGCTTTCTCAGGCCAAGATTATTTTGAGCTATTCCAAACCCTTACAGCAGTGTCAGGGGCAGATAATGTGGCCTGTAAACTATTTTATACCACATAGACTTTCTGGATCTTAATCCGTAGGACCATTTGGTAACACTTGACAGAGGCCAGCAGATGAAGGGGGTGGCCGTCCCGGATGCCAGCAGTGATCTGCTGTACTTTTTAGTCTCCCGAGATGACACCACCAGTGACTTCCACAGTCACAATCAACCTATGAATCTGAACTCTATGGATCACTAATCATAGATACTTGGATGGAGGGCCTTTGTAAAATGCCCACACATACATGCAATCTTTCGAATCAGGTGGATTCCACAATTAACTGTGGCAGTTTATACCAGGTCAACTTCGTTAAGCCCGAGCTACCTTTTCCAGGGCCCCCTTCCCTAGTGGTTCTAAGTCAGACACGGCTTAAAGGCATGCATGTGTGAGATCTGGAAGGCAAAAGTGAAGCGAGGGCCATTTTTCTCTGAAGGTCATCATAGTTAAAAGTGACAGACAGACACAAGGGTGCCTGGCAGTCTTCTGCTCCACCTCTGCTTCTCAAGTGTTGACCTTGGGTGTTGACCTAGAGTGGCCCCAGGCCCATACTAGACACCTGCCTGCAGATACAGCCATTCCTCGTGTGGCAGAAGAGAGCCCCAGAGAGCTCCCGCGTCCCACCTTGGCCAGGCCCAGTCTGACACCTGAGTGCGTGTTGCTTTTCTCAGATGGACCAACTGGTGACCCCCCCCCCCCGATTCAAGTACCTCCCTGTGCACCTTCTTTTCTCCAGCTCCGCACACAGCAGTGTTTGGTGGGATTCCTGTAACGATCCTGTAGCCCATGGAGCTTGGGGCAACTCTTCTCTCCTGATGCACCAACCAAACTGAACGACGGACACTGTTATTCTAACCATATGTAACTCCTAAGAGCCACCCGAGACTGAGTGCTCTATAAATCGTGTGTTTCTGAGGGCTCACGATGCCCCAAGTCCAAGAGAACATAAATGGCATCAAAAGAAAGACAACCTTCAAGTACACACATGTGAGCATCTAGCTGGGTGTTGGGGAAAAACCGAACATGACATTTACTTGGTTTAAGAATTTGCTTCCACAAATCCTCACGCGGTAACGTGAATTGGCTCTGCAGATGTTTCTGGCTGAGACTCTGTCCAATCTGTATCCACAGGCCTGTGTTCTGTCTGCCCAGTGCAATCTCACAACAGCACTGGCTGGCACCTGCAACTCATTCCTGTTCCTGTTACTACTCACGCTGGTGTAGAGGTGCTACAATATAACGAGCACTTGGTTCACAATACTGGAAACAAAAGAGGCCAATACCAAAACCTCAAATGATTTCACTTCCGGTTAGGTGATCATTCCCACTTTGACCCACTGGTGCTCACCAGGCATTTTTTCGCCCAGGCTGAAAAGCAAAAATCCAAAGTTTACAAATAAAACAGACAAAGCGTGGGCATGGATTTATTGTTGTCTTGTTTTTTATTGAATGCAGAGTCCATGTTTTTGAGCAATAAGACGTCCAAAATTCAACATTATTAAATATTTGAACAATAAAATATGTGGAAAGAACCCTCAAATGTTAACTCCTCGAAGTTCTATCTGGTGGAATGACTTGGGACAGAGGCTCCTGGGCTGGTCATCTTGGTTTGTGAGGAGAACTGCTATCCCTTGATACGGGAACAGGACAGTCCCCAGTGTCAGCCAACTGTTAGGCACTGGGGACAGCATGTTTGTCACCCTTTGAGATGTCTGGGGAGATCTACGATGATCTCCAATATGAAAATCCTTCCTTTCACCTCAGGCTTAAAGAGACGCCTACCACTGAGAGAGTCACTAGAAGCCTCTGTGGACTAGAAGGGGTAGAAGGGCTACGATGCCAAAGACCAGAGTGACCCTGCCCTCACAAAGGGATATGTGCCCACAGAGCTCCTCTCTCACCTGACAGCCCGTTCTGAGAGCGCTTGTGAAGAGGCCTCGCACGGTGACCAGACGAAGCCACGCCAACCGTGAGCGGTCTCTGCTTGTTGAAGGCACAGGGCCCTCATCATCCCGAGGGAAGGGACTGTGAGTTACATTCAAAACACACCTCTGGGGTGCCTGGGTGGCTCAGTCAGTTAAGCGTCCAGGTTCTGTGTCTCCCTCTCTCTCTGCCCCTCCCCTGCTCATGCTCTGTCTCAAAAATAAATGAAAACATTAAACAAAAAAAATTAAAAAAACACACATCCTACCTCTGGAAAACTTCTCTCAGCTGCCATGTATTTGATTACAATTTTGGGCTGATTGCTTTTTTGAAAGTCCCAGAATCTCTGGCACCCATGAAAATCCCGACGTGCCCAGCTACTCCTGCAGGGTATACGATTCCTGAGGGTGGAGACTCAGAGGGACACACAGCTGCACTGTATCATACAACAGCAAAAATAAATACACGGCTATAAATGGCGATGAAAACCCGCAAAGAAATAAACATCTCAGAGTCTACAAATGCAGGCCGCTCGCTAGTAACACTTGGTTTGAGCCTAAAAACTGGTGATCTGCCCATAAAACATTTATCTATAGTGACTTGATACTTAAGAACGAAGCAAAAAATGAAAACTAATTTTTTTAAAAGGCAAACTTCATTAAATACCAAGGACAGTGATAAATTCAAGATGTCCTAATGGTTATCTGGGGCTTCCATAGCCAGGACAGACAAGGGCGAGCCACACAGCCTGCCGGTGACGTGGAGGCTGCAGGCCCACGAACCTGCTGTGGAAGAGCGACGGGCCCACATCTGTGTCAGAGGACTCCTCTCTAGCCCTTCCTTCCGGCTCGTGAACTTCACAGCACTAAATGCTCTCTGCAAGCACAGTGATACTGAAAGAGGAAACAACACAGAAACAGAAAGGTGCATTTATTCACGTCCATGCCATCTAAACCTACCGGGTACAGTAATCAGGACTGGAGAAGGACGAAATACAACCTAAACGACAACAGAAACACTGGGACATCCATCCCCATGACTTGCAAGTTTTAGTTCAGGCCAGTCTGCAGGCTGGCAAGCCAGTCTCCTCCCTGAGAAGCACGCGTCGTGCCTCGTTCTCTCCCTCCAGCATCTTCTGTCCCTCTCAGTTAAGGCCTGGACAGTGTTGGGGCAGGGCCACAGTGTCTCCTCGGGAGCCGTCTCCTGTGCGGTCAGTCCCCGGTGGGCCCGGGCCGTGTGAGGTCAGGCTCCGGGCCGCTCAGCTCTGTGGCCGTCTGCCTCCGAAGCTCCCCCACCACCTGCAGCAGGGCGGCCCGCTCCAGCTCCAGGGCGAGGGTGGCCTGCTTCAGCTTGCTTTCGCTGCTCAGAAGCTTCTCAACGGTGGCCTCCAGGCTCTGGATCCTACTGTTTGCCACCTGGGGAACAGAAGAACAGAATGTGGACTGTCCAGTGATAACATGAGGGGATCCACCGAATGCTCTGCTGTCTGGCCTTGGGGACACCTCAGAGGCCTATTTGGACAGAGATAAGTCTATGTGTTTGTCATCAGTTCTTCTGGGCACACAGGAAAACTACATTTCCCAGGTCCCCTTGCAGGAAGCCTGGGCCACTCTGCGAGCCTCCAGCATTTTCTTCCCCTGCTGTGGGGACTCTGAGACGGTGGCTTCACGGCGCAAAGGGAGCCTGATCCCCATCACTGATGATAGGGAAGACGGTCTGATATGGGCAAAGAACGCTTCGTGAACAAGAGGTGGAGTTTCGGGGACAAAAAGACTCCTGCTGTGCCAAGCCACTGAGATGTCGAGCTTTCTTTATTACTGCAGCTCGGCCTGGCCTATTTGTACGGATACACATACTCATACGTAGACTGATTTCACCCTGATGATCAAACGGTTTCCACGTGAAGGCCCCAGCAGCACCAGTCCTCGAATCCAAAACCCTCTCTGTCTTCCTGACAGGAACCAGACACCAGCACATCCAGGAACACGGGCATTTCCCCCAGAACACGTGCGGAGCGCTCAGAAGGTCCGAGCATCTGTTACAAGGTCTCACTGACCGGTCAGCACCACCAAGATCAGCGGTGTCCTCACTTGCACCCAGTCTGCATCCTCGGCACCTGGCACCCAGTGTCAGCGAGGCAGAACTTCCCAGGTGCTTCCAACTACTGTCCCTCCTCTTCCCAATTCAGCAGGGCCGGCTTCTCCGGCACTGAGGGGTCTCCAGTGAAGCTGAGGGGCTTCCTGAGAAAACCACAGGAAGTCCGGCCTTCACCTGCTGCCGTCCCCGAGGCCTTCCCGGCCCACCCCTCAGCTCACAGCTACATCCTGCCGTGCTCAGGTCACGAGGTCCCTAAGCTGCTGCTCTCGGCCCAGCCCCGCACACGCTCCCGTTTATTTTGGGTGGGGAAAATGGCACATGTATTTTTTTTTTCTCTCATTTTCAAAACAAGGGAAACAGGTTTTTGAACAAGACAACACTTGTGCCAGACAGACAACTCACGACTCAAAGTCTAGCTCTGGCTGTGCCGCTGAAACAGTCAAAATAGAAAGGAGAAAGGACTGAGATTCTAAGTCTGTCTGCTTACTGGGCAGGTGCTCACGCTCAGTGCGCACCTGGAAGGAGTACTCTGCGATCCTCACATTCTCACCCAAAGTCAAGGCCTGGGACAGGTCCACCTTGTTCTTCAGGCCCACGGCATTCCCAAGTGTGCCACCCAGTTAGCAGTGAGCGGTTCTGCCTGACCCTTTATGTTCTACGTGAATGTCGGTCTCCTCAGTGAGACTGAAGCACTTTCATGGAAGGAAGCACGTCTCTTCCTGCACATGGGTCTGGCCTCCCACAGCACCTAGTTCACTGGCACTCGATGACTCATAGCGGCCTAGTATAACAAACGTGCATCCATTATCATCTGGCACCATTTGTATATTAACGCAATCGTCTTGTATGTGCTGCTGGACAAAGCGGGTTGAACTCTTTGCTCTCCAGCAGCTAGATAATATCAAATGTTTACCAAGAAAATAAATGGGACCTTGGTATGTCTGGAAACTATATGAACAGAGCAAAGCTAGAAAACAGGTCAATTTTGACACTCTGGCAAAAAACCCCAAAGATTTATGGTCAAAAACTATTATACTGAACACCTATCCACACCTACGCTTGGACTCTGAAAACTGTTTAAAAAAAAAAAAAAAAAAGGAAAGGAGGTGCGAGTCTTACAGAGTATGTGTAGTCTGGCTGCACGACAGTAAACCCACGTGACTCACACATGGCAGCGGGAAAACGATCTTCAGGCACCCCCAAACACCGCAATCCCTGCCCCAACTCTTGGACAGCAGCGTCTTCTGAACCTTGGTGGCCCCTGGCACGCCAGCAAGGCAAGGACCCCAAATGCTGGGGGGCGGGCACCTCTGCAGTCTTGAATGATACCCCCAGGAGTGCAGAGCCACTTGCTCAAAGAAAGACCATTCCAAGGAGGGTGTCAGGCATGACAGCCTGATGCCTTTCTTGAGGAATTTAGAGATCTCAACAACTTTTCACAGCTTCCTCTTGTCACGAAAGGGGTATAGTATCACAGAGGCAAGGTGAAATTACGTGCACCCTTCACCACAAAAAAGATCACATGGGCATTAGCCCAATAAACTGAATCTTTTTATTTCCGTACTGCCTATCTTAAGGAGCCGAATGCTTCAAATGCAAATCTGAGCTTTGTCAGAAACATTCCAGCAGGTTCTATTTCAGAGACATACTGTTTGTTTGGAAGTCACTTAAAATCACCACTTCAGCTGCAGACCATTACAGGCCAGATAAGGCTCTTTATCCCCTGGAGCCTCCCGTCAGGTTACAGCTGAGACACCCTGGAGACACTGTATGCAAGCACATTTTTGGTTAGGACATCTCAGTCTTAGGGGGAGAAAAAGCAGCCAAATTTCAGAATGTGCCCGGTAGTTAGGACTGGTTTCCCTAAAGCATTTTTCTTTGTTCCTCTACAGTAAATAGCCACCGGGGTCTCCTGGGGTAAATCCCTGCTGGGAGGAATGCATTTTGGACAAGGGTTGATTTATTAAGCTCTCAAATGCTGGCCTTTCTCATATCACTGCCAAGCCTGTGTCTGCAAAGCGGCAACTTTCTATGGAGAAAAATAAGAGGCTTAGGTCAGGATGGAGGGCTTATTATAAGGACAGCCCAGGAACACCATAAGGTACACACTTTGGGGAAAAATATGTATTTGCCTTTCCAACAGCTCAAAAAAATTTCAAAATACCGCCCCCCCCAAACAATTCCTTAGTATTAATAGCATTACCACCCATTTATGGCTCTAAAGAAGTACACCATGTGGTTACTTTGTCCCATTTGATTGGTAAAGGGGCTGTGCTAAGTAGTTAGGGATTCCGTCTATGTCGTACAGATGAGGGAATCGGGACACAGCAGGTCAGCAGTGCGTGCCTTGTGGCAGTCTGGGCAGGGACAACACTGGACCTAGCAAGAGCTGGCTTTCTGGACTGCAACCCCTGGCCTGGCCCATTTCACCCTTCTGTACGCATCGTCTGTTTGCCTTTCCGCCGTATATCCTCATGCACATTTATCCATGCTAAAATGGAAGCTTCTAGAGGGAAGAACAGTGTCCTTCATTAATCCAATACTTGAAGTACGGACTCCCAAATCATGACCACATGCTCTGGTTTATTTTGTAGGTAGATTTCTGCGTTACTGCTCTCCACGACCTAGCTGGTTTCACTCACAGAAGCCCAAGCCTTTCTCTGGTTATTACTCAAAGCACAATCGCTGGCATTCAGCGAAGAGTCCCTCAGCATCCTGGACCCAAGGTCGTCGCTGTCCCTCTCTCCTAAAAGGATCAAGTGCAGAGACAGCCTCTCAGAAACTTCCAGGACTGTCTGACCCCAGCACAGGATAATCTGTCTGCTTCCTAATAAAAAGGCCCAATTCTCCTGGGGTACCTTTGATCCCAACTATAAACAGACCAGGGGAGGGAGAGAGGTCCTGTGGTCGTGGGAAAACCCAGCCGGCTGGTGCTTTGGCGCGCTAATGATCTACCGTGCTTTCCAGGCTCAGGAAGCTGCTTTATACACGTGCTCACCTGCAGCTGCTCCAGTAGGTCAAGGTTCTGTTTGCGCAAGCTGCTGTTGGTCTTCTCTAATTTGTCCATTCTTTGGTTGTCACTGAGAGGAGAGGAATCGATAAGTTCTTCTTGAAGCACATGGTACTCGACTTCATAGGCTTGTAACTGCTTAGAGATATCCATCTCAAACACCTGTTATACACAAAAAAGTCATCAGGCACTGAAAATGAGAAAAATACACGTGCACACACATGCAACCATATCGACAAGCATCCACTAAGTACCCACTCTATGCCTGGTTCTTACGATTAGTCATTAAAAAAAAAAAAAAAAAAAAAAAGGAAAACCCTCTGCATTAGTAAGGTAACAAATTTACTTGGGAAGAAAAAATAAAAGCAGCATTTAGAAATAAACCCAAGGTAACAACAAGTGTGGGTCTCTGATACTCATTTTCCAGAAGCCAAAGCTTTATTTTTCACAAGGCTTATAAAAATATATTTTTAGTTCTTATTTCAGTACTTATTTCCTTTTTCTCTGAAAATTCTATTATGTTAGATACGTTAGCTATGGGTCAAAGAGAGAGGAAAAAAACAAAACAAAAGAATCATAGCCCTATTTGCCCAGTCACCGAGTCAAAGTTTAATTATAGTTCAGTTGGGTTTTTTAGAATTACAAGAACAGCTAAGTAATGGAACTGTTTACTAAAAAACCCTCCTTTGCACACAAGATATGCAGAAATGAGCCAAACCCCAAATGCCGCCCACACAGATGAGTGCATGTGAAACACTGCCTTCCTGCCTAGAATAGTGACAGTGATCAAAACACACCCGTGTGAACAGCAGCCCCAAAGTGCGCAAGTGAGTTGTTCAAGTTTGTACTTTCTCTTGATGAGTGAGCTGCATGGAAGCTGGGCTCAAGAGGGGGTCAGGAGGCAGACGCTGCGGCCGCCCAAGGCGCGTCCTCTCTTCCCAGCCTTTGCTGTGGGATCGCCCCACGGGCCGTGCCTCTCAGCACACAAGTGACGTTCCAACATGACTGTGTGTGCAGCTCTGAGCCTTTAGTCACGTTGGGACCACAGATGGCCAGCACCATCAGAACACACATTTTAGAGGACAAAGTTAGACTTTAGAAGGGCACAAAAGGACTCTTCACTGTCTTTCCTTAAGAAACGCCAACATAGTTAAAATCAATGAAAACTCATTTCCCCTGATGGCACCCTATCAGCATTCAAACACAGATGAATCCTACCTTCCCTGAAAGCAATTTTCAAAATCTAGGTTTACTTTCACACCATTCCCAACAATCTTCTCTTCCTTGTGATTTAGTTTTTTAGCTTCCTGCTTTTCAGTTTAATTCAGTGGACAGTACCAATTAGGCACAAAAGTCATTCTATGCTGAGAAACTAATACACGGCGTGTTCGTGGCATGTATGTGTGTGAAAGTCTGCTGCGCTGGTCGGAGTCTCTGTTGTCCCTCAGAGTACCTGTGAGGTCAGCAGGGATTATCGTCTCTATGTTACAGTCAAGAAAACGGACCCAGCCCCTTGAAGCAGGGCTCCACTGGTGACGCCCTGAATGACCTCTCCCGGCCTCAGTTCCTGGCCTCTGACATGGGGGTGACAGCACCCACCTCCCGGCATCGCTGCGGGAGTTACGTGAGACAACTCGTGGAGGTGCCCGGCACATGCTGGCAAGGTGAGCAGGTGCTGGCTTAGCTAAGGAAGCTGCTTCCACATGCTTCACATTCAACCCTGTGCTTCAGCAAAATCGCAAAGGATGCCGCATCACGGAACCTCTGAATAGCTCAGAGTAAAAACCACAAACATTAAAACCGAGATTGCTGTGGCACTGTGTATAATTATAAATATGAGGCAGAATAAATGTCATACCCACACTTTTTTTCTTCCACAGAGATTTTTTAAATGAGCTACTAATCTGGAAAACCTGGGAACAAAACCTGTGGCCTTTAATGCAGATTGACGACCTGCTAAGGTTAATGGCTCTCAGCTGGGCCCAAAGCTGTAAACTCTTTCAGGACTCCATCAATCCCCAGGAGCCATCCTGGGTCGTAATCACTGCCGCTTAACTGCACCATTATCTCCTGGCGGCTGAAACACTTAGAGCCCTTGATTCTGCAGTTACGCCCTAGAATTGATCTCAAACCATGGCAGTGTGTGACTGGTGGAGAAAGGAGAGCCCAGGTCCTCGAACAGTGCTTTTTCAAGTTGCTCTAGATTCTGCATTTCTGTAATTACCAATGGCTTCGTTATTCTACGTGCTCAACATGTCATAACCACGTGGACCCATTCATCAAGCACTGGATATCTAGTTACTTGCAAAGTTTCTGTTGTTTTAAATAACAACCCTGAACATCCTTGTACATATGGCTTTTCCCATATTTTGGATTATTTCCTAAGGATACATTCCAAGAAATGGGATTACTGAGTCAAAGGGTATGAATATTTTACCGGCTTGTGATACACATTGCCAAATTGCTTCCCAAATGGGAATCGTCAACGCACAATGCCATTAACAACATACCAATGTGCCAGATACAGTATGCCCTCCGCACTGGCTACTGGCCTTAAAATTTTTCATTTTGTTAATCTAGTAGGTAGAGCGTTACATGTTTTTTAAATTATGCATGACGCGAAATATTTTCGCAGATATTTGCTTATTAGATGTATCTCCTTTTTAGTGAATTGTCTGTTTATGTTCTTGGCTCATTTGCTATTGGAGACCCAGCGAGTTTCTCTTTGCAGTCTGTGGACACTCGGTAGAATGAAGCCATTAACCCTGATGTCTGCAGAACCAGCCACATACTTTCCACCTTCCCCACCTCCAGAACCCTTCGCTCCCCACAGCTGTCTGTCTGTCCGTCTCAGTGGCATACCAAGGGCTGGAGGGTGGGGCAGTGTGCCCGGTATCGGCAGTCAGGGAGTACAGTGCCTGTAGTGAATTTAAAAATAATAAACCCAAGTAAAAACCGGTCTGCTTTTTATTATCACCACATGCAAGCAATTCTTAACAATACCAGTGGTAAAATATTCCTCCTCACTGTACCCCACCCTTTTGGTATGGCACTGATTGGCCTTTTAAAAAGTACTCATTTTCAACAGTAAACTGCCCAAGCGGTGAAGGCCCCTCCCGGTGCAGAAGGGGCGGCCTCAACACGGTGATTTTGAGGAGCGTCTTCTGAACAAAAGGGACCTTGTTAAGATTCTGGTTTCTATCCTACAAGCTCAACTAGAACAGGGAATTGTCTAGTGTGTTTTTAATGAAGTTGCCCATAGCAGAGCTTTTCAAATGTTCCAGTGTGTGTGAATACCCTGGGGATCTTGTTAAAATGCAGATTCTGACTCAGCAGGTCTGGGGTGAGGCCCCAGATTCCGCGTTTCTAACAAGTTCCTACATGATACAATGACACACAGTGCTGGTCTGGGGCCACACTGTGAATGTAGCCCAAAGGATGTTGAAAACAGGCTCTTTGCTCTGTCTCCCAAAGTCCCTCTCCAACTCTGTTGTTCTTCCCTGCACGGCAATGAGGCTGCAAAGGCAGACGGCACTCACCGTGACAAGCATACAAACCGGACCTCCTCCTCTTCGCTTCTGTTTATCCCCAGGGTTTCCCCCTTCTTGGGTCAGAGGATTTTTATAGCTCACATATGACAGACAGTTAAGTCACACTGAGGAACTGCCACAGAGACTTTAGAGACCCTTGTCCTTCTGCCCTGGACACTGTCCACTCTGGACCTGCCCTGCCGTGGCTGGTCCCCGCCAACCCAAACTAAGCCAAAGCTACAGAACCCTATCCTTAGCGGCCTTCCCCACCATGTCCCAGATGCAGGCTGCATCCCAGGGGCTCAAGCTGAGGCCACCTGTAGAAAAGGTATGTAATGAGATGGAGCCATTAGCCATCACAGAGGACCACCCAGACTCTGCCCATTCGTACACAGGACCGAATGCTCTGTCATGTGCAGTGAATAGGTCTTTCACTTCCACTCTGTGGACCTCCAAGATTTGAGCTTGGGGGTCCTCTGAGGCTGCAGGAGTCACACTGTACCTCAGGCCTCATCTCTGCATAGGATTTGAAACCAGAGCACCCTCTGGAGGTGAGGGGCAGTGAGCTGCCTGGCATTCTACCAGCTTCCCGTCAAGACTTCTGGCAGGTTGAAAATCCGGGCCCAGAAACAGATTTTGTGTTGTCTGCCCTGCTGCTCCCAATCCCCAAGCGCCCTCCCCTTCAAAGCTCACTGCAGAGGCATATAGAATTTCTATTCTCACTCCCCTGCCTGTGATCAGGCATCAGCAAAGTGCGGCCTGTGGACTGCATCTGTCCCACTGCATGTTTTCATAAAGTTTTATTGCAACATAGTCACTTCATTCATGTACATATTATCTGGTTGACTTTGTGCCTCAAAGACAGAGTGACTAGTGACTGCAACAGAGACCTTCTGGCTCACAAAGCCCGAAAGACTCCCTACATGGCCCACGACAGAAAATGTGTGACCTCTGTTCTTAGCTGATTCTTTGGGCCCAGTTGAATTCAATTTCCCCAATTCTCAATCAGCAATGTTCACTCCACCAGCTCGAGGCCCAGCTCCCATAAGCCCTTGCACAGGCACTACTGTGGCTCTTACCACACTTGAAATTACTGGATTACTTGTTTATTTTCTGCACAGGATGGGCTCAGGTGTCAGAGACACCTCACATTCTTGGCTTTGCCACTGTATACAGAGCATTGGGCATGTTACTCTTTCTATGCCCAGTTTCCCCACCTATAAAAATGGGGATTATAAAACATGCCCCAGGGTTGTCAAGGAGTCAACAGAATAAAGGATGCCAAGTTCAAGACAGTTGCCTAGAACGTATCTCTCTCTCTCTCTCTCTCTCTCTCTCTCTCTCTCTCTCTCTCTCTCACACACACACACACACACACACACACACACACACACACACATACACTGTTCTCTCTCCATGCTATGTCCATTTCTATTCTTTCAACATTTAGAGAGAACTTGATACTGTGAATAAATATTCTTTACAGAAAAGGAGGAAAAATGGGATTCTTTTCTGGGGCTCAATATCTAGGAGGTAAACTGAATGTCAGTTGAGACTGCCTGTCTTAGAGCCAGGAGCCAGGTGCAAAGTGAAGGCATTCACTGGCACAGACTTTAGGTAGCCAAGGCTTTATGCCCCAGCAGCCATAAAGTAGACATATATGCAATGAAAGCTCTAACAGGGAGTCCGTCCGTGCACATGAATGCCAAAAGTTAAAGAATCAAAAGAGCTGAGAATTCAGTATTAACACACTGGTGAAATAGAGAAAAATTCTGTAATTAAATGACACCCGGAGACACTTGGCGGTGTTGAGTAGCTACTAAACCACCTGGAGGCAAGAGAAACCCTCCTGTCCTGCTTTGCGGCAGGGCGACTGTGGGCCAGTGAGTTTACCTCTCCAGGCCCTGAGATCCTCATGGGTTAAGTCCATCTATCCTCTCAGGAATTTGGTCATGATTAAATGAGATCATGTGTATATGTAGATTCACACAGAATCTGGCAGAAAGTAGGGCCCGAACAAGCCAAAGCTATTCACATGGAGAGAAACGTGCCAGGGAAGCAAAATACAGAGAGATGCAGAGCCTATCAATTAACTAAAAACGGAAATGCAGAGTGGAAGGGCAGGGAGTGCCCTCTCACACAGGCCCAGGAAACGTGTGGAGACCCAGAGCCACACGGCTGCCACCTGCCCCCACCCCCACCCCAGGTCAGGACTGCTGCTTTCTCAGTGCTCAACAATGAAGGAGGAGCAGCCAACGAGACCACAAACACGCCATGTGGGTGCAATCCACTGGGGTCGCGGCATTTCTCTGGGACTATCAGACATCCTCAGAATAAAGATTTGTTTAAAAAAAAATAGCTTTGTTTCACTACTTGTTTTTACCTGACTGCTCTATGTTTTCATCGTATTTTGAGCAGGTGAGATAAGTTCTAGGCTTAGAAGGGGCCTGACTATTGGCCCTGATGCAGAAATCCCTTCCAGAGCATTTTCTAAGCCATCCGGCCTCTGGACACTTCCAGTGGTGATGTACCCTCTGCCAAACAGCTCAGTCCTTCAGAGTCAACAATCATTACTAGTAGATTCTTCTTTATACACAGTCAAAATCTGCTCCCGCCCCTAGCCCAGACCATTTAACAACTGGCCTTGGTGTAATTCTGGCTCAATCCACCCTCACCTCACGGTTCGGCTATCTACAACAAGTGCTGAGGTCACAGATGGGGAGCTGACTTCTATCTTAAAAACCACATCATGGAACAAACTTCTAGGATATATATTCTCTATCACAACTTTGCTATCAAAGGGTTGTTTTTAGAGAATTCCAAATAATACCACGCAGCAGAAAAAATCAAAGCATGCATAAGAGCCTACATTGAATAGCACATGTGTTTCAGAAGAACAAACAACTAGGGGTGAAGCCTCTCGATTACAAGAAACTACCGGTGGCTTGCGGTTACTGCACCTGAACACTGTCACCGTGTTTCCATGTGGCGTACCCCCGTCACATTCACGCACCGCATCACTGAACACACATCCGGCTATGTGTTTCGTATGTGTACACATGTGTTTCCCACACGCCGGGCATCACACAAGATACTGCCCAGGATACAAAGTGGTAGGAAATAGGTCCCGATCAAAAGAAAATTAAGCTCTCCATATCCAGGATGGCTTAAGCCTGAAGGTCGGATCGAATCATACCTGACTGATGGTCTTTTCCATTTGCACCAAGCCCAGGTTGGGAAGGGTGTTTTTTATAAAGTCAACTATGGTTTCTAGGTTTTCATGTTGCAGAATCAAGGGCTTATGGCTTCCCAACAGACTTAATGCCACTTTAAATATGACCTCTGATCCCTGAAGAAAGATCATATCTGGGGAAACACAGAAATGCAGAAAGTTAAAGCAGACCAGTTTCTGATGAACTAACATTGCATTTTCTTTTCCACACATCAGAGCAGGATGGTGGGAAACGTAAGTCCAAATTGCAAACTTTATTTCCTTTTTAAGTGTCTGATATTTCAGATAAGATTGTCAAGACAATATTGCAAATAATAGAAGAAATATAAACATATTGCTAAGATTTTGTCATAGGTTAAGATAAATCTTTTTTGTTGTTGTTCTAAAAACATTAAATTCAAACATGCTTCAGAAGTTAAACTGAGAAAAAGAAAACTTTTTATCACTCTTTTTCTAGAAATGCTCTGGATTTTAAAGGAGTTACTAAAACACATTTTTATGGGTAAAACAAAGATTTTTAGATATAAAACATGAGAAATTTTTAAAAATGCTCCTCTTTCCTGTTTTGAAATAAAGAATTAAAAGATCTCTAAAATCTATAAAATGTCTGCAGAGTTGCAAAAGTACATTATTAAATACTTGCAATACACTACATTTTAGCATAATAATGGAGTGAAAACCATCTTTGTTCAGAGAAATTCAAAGAACTTTGTCAGAGTTATTTTCTAGTTCTTGTCATAGCTTTTTCTTAGAACAGCTGGCACATGTTAGCAACCCCTACATGGGCTGTACATGGTGCGAGGGAGGGCAAGTGGCCCGGGGAACTGGGCGAGCAGCCAGTCCAGGCCTGGCGCCCCCTCCTCAAGAGCTGAAGCCACTCGAGAAAGAGTCAAATTGTTCTGAGAATAAAACATACAGCCCTACCAACGAACTGTTCGGTGACTATATTCAGGCAAGTTATCTAACAACTGGAGTTAACAATACAAGAAAAAAATACAACTTTAATGATGAGAGCCAAAAATCTAATTAAAGGCCACCTGTCAATTTGGGGGGCGGGGGGGTGGTGGTGCTGCAGGACAATGGAAGAAACAAAGAAGTTGTCCATCCCATCAAGTTGGGGAAGGCATTAGCAGGTGAGAGGAGGAGTCCCCAGCCTCGCTGGGCGTCTCTAGGTGGCTCAGTGCGATAGCACAAAAAAGCCATCAAGAAACAGGAGAGGCTGGAAGCTGCCGCACACACAGGGAAGATGTCTGAATCGGAGAGGTCTGTGCACAGGGCACACCTAGGTGCCAGCCGGCCGGGTGAGCCCTGGAGATGCTCTGTGACCTTCACCGAGGCCTCAACTGCAGAAGCAGACCCGGTGCCAGGGTGCGTGCCACCCGCCGAGGTCCGCCCCGCTCTCTCAGAGCTCAGAGGCACACTGTTTCCACAAACATCGCAGTGCTCATGGCTCGGGAGGCCCCAGGAAGCTGGAAAGGATGGAGGGCTGTCTCCTTCTTAGGTGTGGCTGTAGAGGCTGGGAAGATAAATTAGCGAACTGATGGGATCTTTGAAATGTGAGCTTCTTAGGGGAAGTATTACAGGTATCGAGACTGCCCTGTGGAAGAATATTCTTGTGAAATGTCTGCTTTACAAAATACACAGTCTAACCGTGTAATTCACCACTATAGAAAATAAAAAAGATCTAAAATAGCACAATAACTGAGATGTATTTTTAAACAGAAATGACATTTCCCCCAAAACAAAACAAGGTAAAGGTGAAGCTTCTGTGGTTTAGCCAGCGAGACCTCCTTTCAATATATCAACATTTATAGCCGAACAAAAATTGACAGCATCTATCAGAATACCAAGCCATTCTGTGCAAGGTCCTAGAAAAGGACTATGGCACTGGACCGAATGCCACAGCTTAGTGCCTTTAGTCTCTGAGAGACGCGTACCTTAAAGTTAGATAGAGTGCTGCATCTAAGCCAATTAAGATACATAATTATTGGCGAAGTTTTAGGACCGTTATCAAATATGCAATCAATATCAGCAATCTTTTTTCCTTTAGTGTTTATTTATTTTGAGAGAGTGAGCAAGTGAGCACAGGCAGGGGAGGGGCAGAGAGAGAGGGAGAATCCCAAGCAGGCTTTGCACTGTGAGCGCAGAGCCCGATGTAGGACTCCATCCCACAAACCATGAGATCATGACCTCAACCGAAGAGACTCTCAACCGGCTGAGCCCCCCAGGTGCCCCATATCTGTGGTCTCTTAAGGTTGACATCGGGTCTTCCAAATTTTGTTCTCCTAGGATCTTGGTTTTTATAACAAATCTACTTAGGAGAGTGCTCCCTAGCATTATAAACTTAGACTTTTCTGGACTATATGAAGAAAACAAAGCAAAACAAAAAGTTGGGGGAGGCACTTTTTTAAAACATTTTTTAATGTTTATTTATTTTTGAGAGAGAGAGAGAGAGAGAGAGAGAGAGAGAGAGAGGGAGAGAGTGGAACGAGTGGGGGAGGGGCAGAGAGAGGGGAGTCAGAGGATCCAAAAGCGGGCTCTGTGCTGACAGCAGACAGCCCGATACAGGGCTGGAACTCATGATCCTTGAGATCATGACCTGAGCCGAAGTCAGACACTCACCTGACTGAGCCAACCAGGCACCCCCCCCCCAAATTAAATAATTTTTAAATAACAGTAAAGAATTACTTTCATTTTTGTTCATCTTCCAATCTTTACATATTTACATTCTGGAAATTTTTATTTTTATTACTATTATTTTAAAAATATTTATTTATTTATTCATTTAATTTATTTATTTAGAGAGACAGACAGCATGAGCAGAGGAGGGACAGAGAGGGAGACACAGAATCCAAAGCAGGCTCCAGGCTCCGAGATGTCAGCACAGAGCCCAACACAGGGCTTGAACTCACTGACCGTGAGATCAGTTGGCTTAACCAACTGAGCTACCCAGGCACCCCCATTCTGGAAATTTCAAACAAAAAAAAATCCAAAAACAATAATCTCCTTGAAAAGTGAATTAATTTCCTGCATCTGAAAATCGGTGCTCAAGAAAGTGAGCTGTGAGAGCCACCCAGCAGCCCCACAGAAGCCCTGCTCACCACACTGCAGCCAACTTCCCTTCTCTCCTGTTTCGAGCCACCCAGAAGCAGGCAAAGGGTTTTATCAGGCAGGAAGTAAAGGGGGCCTGAATTTCGGCTGACTCCACCACTTTGCCAATTATTCGTGGAGAACAAGGCAAATAGCTACTACTTTCCTTTGAAGACACTTCCCTGTTACTGTGTTAACATGTGTTGGAACTCTATTTGAAACCCCCGTGATATAAAGATGCAATTTCCTACAGGGGGAAACCATCAATGCAAAGCATGTGGCCAGTAAGCCAACTTCTCCTGCATTTCTTTTCCAGCCACCTTTGTCTTTTTGTCAAGGGCAATCCCTCTCCTTGACTTTCCCCTGGGAGCCTGGAGTCCTCCAGGTATGAGAGCCCTACCTTCCTCCCAGGACCAGGTGGGGGGGAAATGAAGGATGACGGCAGACACAGTACAAGTAGATTTGACAAAAACTCACTTCCTTAACTCTGTGTCATGTTCCCTGGGGAGCTTTTTTTCCCCTGGCCATTTAAACCATCTTGTTTTCCTAAATCTATCTTAGTCCTAAAGCCTGAGTCCTTCCCTGTAGTACAGGTGGCTTCTGTGTTTTGTTTTTTTTTTTTGCAAACCCTTCATTTTTACACTCCCACCTCCTCCCTCATCTACTTGGCAGTGTCTCCCTCAGCAAACACCAGGAGCTGAGCACCACAGCCGCCGCCTCCAGCAGGCGCGAGCCGGTCCTGTTTCTCAGATTTTTTTTTTTTTTTTTTAAACAAAGGTAGATGTGATTTGAAGGTGAACAGAGTAAACAGCTCTCCCAAGCCCCCTCTACACCCAAACTGGAAACAAAGAGGAGGAGGCTATTTTACCTTATGGGACACCCCATCAGAAGACAGACATTCAGGAAGTGTGATTACCATGTGAAGGTTCAGGCACATGCATCGCTGGCTGGTGTGCCTCCAAAGAGCATATACTTAATGTGAAGCGACCTGTTAATTAACATATGAGCTATGCTGTCCGCAAGCTGAGAATCCTGTACTTACATATGAAATGGTGAATAGTTGACAAAGGTCCATTTGTTATTATGGTTTATTCAGGCCTAAAGGCTTACAATGAAATGGGCTTCAGGCCAAAAAAGACTAGAGCGTATGAATGGCAGGTTTGGGCAATTAAAACTAAGCTATCGAGCGTCACGGAGCTAAACAAACACGGTTTAAGTCGCCGACCGACGCTAAGTACAGAAGTGGTTTCTAAAAAACCTTTCTATGGAACCTACTAATAATAAAACGGTTTGGTTTTAAGTACTGATAAATGGAACAGACTGTGCAAAACAAAAACAAAAACCCCAACAGTTGTTGCAAAATGACATAACACAGTCCTGCCTCAAGTTCCCACTTCCTAACTACAATCTGGGGAGCCTCAGCCAGCCGGACATGCACCCACTTAGTACGGCAGGGGTCTGTGGGATCCAGGAGTTACAGACACTGGCATCATTATGCATAATGTATAAGAGCCTCTGAGACTCACCACTGATTACGTAATATAAATACCCTGCTTTTGATGGCTTTAGCTTCTAATTTATGAAGTCGTCAGAATGAGCTTTAGAGATGTGAATATTCTCCAGTGGGAGGGCTGTTTCCGAATCGGTTTGTTTGCTGTCCTCTTACCTAAGCAGCCTAAAGGAAGACTTTTCCAGACACAGTTCTCTGGCCAGGGTACCCCAGAACTACTTGCAAGTGGGGGCACGGGGCGGTGGGGGAAGAACTCAGTGCTGACCCTCCCATCCAAATCCCCTTGGCGGAATGCAACGGTTTCTCACAAATGGTGTAACTCGGTTCTTGAGCTATTTTCGAACCATTAACATCAACTCTCCCCACCCCCACTCCCACCTATTTCAATCTTCACTCCTCTCCTGTTTGAAAAAATCAGGAGAAAAACTAAAGTGCACTAATGATTTCCTTTTAAGTTCCAGAGTAAGAAAAGTAAAAAGAAAATATAGACATTTTTGGCAAGAAAGACTACAGCCTACAGCTAGAGATCGTATGGTTTCGGTGACTCTTTCATTAGTAAACTAAGCAGACAATTCTGAGGTGGTTGTTTTTTTTTTTTAATTGAGGCTTTTAATTATCTTCTTTTTAAACTATGGTATAAATATAAATAGTTCATGAAATCTCACTAATGATTTTTTTAACCAGGAGAGTTTTTTTTTTTTTTTTTTTTAGTATCTCTTTCGTTCCAATGATTTTTTTTTAAGGGACATAAAATAAGAATCAGTTTGGGGAGGGAGTTATGCAAAAGGGGATGCAGGTAGAAAATATTTTCAGAACATGGATTCTTCTAGTAAAGCCAAATGGTAAAGTCTTTAGAAGTCCTTGTGGATAGGAGTAAGAATAAAAATCTAGTACCCTGGGGAAAAGAGGAGCAAAGACCAACTCAATGCCTACCGATGTTAAAAAGCAAATTTCAGGCATCTAGAATTTGCATCTACAAGTTGTCTTTCC
Source organism: Prionailurus bengalensis (assembly GCF_016509475.1). NCBI lineage: Eukaryota > Metazoa > Chordata > Mammalia > Carnivora > Felidae > Prionailurus > Prionailurus bengalensis. The sequence goes on from NC_057344.1 coordinate 174,554,105, forward strand.
CAAGCATGCCAAAGGAGTGCTCTCGCAATGTTTTTGGACATTCCCTTTGAGATGGTCTCTAATTCTAGAAGCAAATCTGAAAGAGTATGAGAAGACTACAGATTTTTAAGCTATCAAGTGACTGAACATCAGTGACACTTTATTTTTTATAATTTTTTAAAAGTTTTATTTATTTTTGAGAGAGAGAGAGAGGAGTGGAGGGGCAGAGAGAGGGAGACAGAGGATCTGCAGTGGGCTCCGTGAGCTGATAGCTGAGAGCCTGATGTGGGGCTCGAACGCACAAACCATGAGATCATGACGTAGGATGCTTAACCGACTGAGTCACCCACGCGCCCATCAGCGACACTTTTAAAACACTCGATGTGTGAGGATTATCAATTTTTTAATAACCTCCGCAGTAAGAGAAGAAAATTAAAAAGAACCTGAATTCTCAAAATAGTTCTTTCACTCTGAAGCAGGGAAAACCCAGTGTCTGAGAGCTGCCTAGGCTCACAGGGGTCACTGGGCTCCTGAGCAGATGTGATTATTAACCCCTGCCATCTCAAGGCCACTTGGAGACTTTGCATGTGAATAACCGTTTAACTTTGACAGAGACAATCTTCTCAAAAAGTAAATCAAGAAAGTAGGAGATGTTTGAAATGTGAGCTGCCTGCGGTCCCAGTGGGCACAGTGGTGAAGGGCTGGGGGCTCTGGGAAGATGAGGCGGGGGCCACGTGAGGTGAAGCAGGGAGGGGTTTCCACAGTGAGTGGACAAAGGAAATGCAGAGCCAAGGGCAGGGAAGAAGAGACATGGGAGGAAGAGATGCCAAGGGAATGTAGAAAAGAACAGGAGCCCAGAAGTCATGGGACAAAAAGTTTCAAGGAGCCATCAACGAACAGAACCGCAGGTCAGAGAGGTTGCGGAAGATGATTCACGAGAGACACACGCCTGGAATACAAGCATGGGGCTCCCTGGCCACGTCTTTAAGACATCTGCTCTGGGGACGGCTGGCAGTGAGAAGAGTGGGTCTAAACCCCACCAGGTAAGTATCAGAGGTGAAGCAGGTCTTGCAATCCACAAAACCCAACGCTGACTAGATTCAGAGCATCAAATCACCCCATTCTTGTAGAAGATGCAGGTATACAAATGACGAGACTCCCCACAGGACAAGACTAAATGCTTCCCATCTGACAGGAGAAGGCTGGTTCGGGCAAACAGATTACACACACTTACCGAAGACTCTGGCTACAAATCCCAGAGGGAACTGTGAGGCAAACACGGTGAGAAACCAGGGGGCGGCATAGAGGCTCGGGCCGATCTCATGCTCCTCGAGGTGATTGTAGAGGTCTCTGTGGTAATCGTGAAGAAGCCTCGAGAGCTGGTACATCTGGATCTGCGGGGACACACATGCACAGGTGTCACAATCAGATTCCTGCTACGTGTGTTCAGTTACTCATCCCACTCAGGCTGTGAGAGATTTATCACGGTGTCAAACACTCTATTTGGATTGTGATAACCACTGATCTCCACTACTCTTATCCAACAGGCATGTCCTGGGTGCCCAGTGCCTGCGAGGTCCTGGCCAGGTGTGGCCCAGCACACTTACACCCGGGCTCCTCCTACCACTGCCTTTCTTTCTACCGTTCCCTGTGTTCCTTGGCTAAGAGAATCGAAACATCTGTCTGCTGGGAACATTTCAAACTCTCTTATAAATATACATTCCTAGCAAAACTCAAACCCAGGGGAATCCGAAAGGTAAAGCCAGCCTCTCTGCTAAGAGCGAAGGGGGGCACATGATGGCACTGTGGAAAGGCTCTATTACACCCGCTCACTTAGTAAATTCGCTCTAGACCCCGACTGCCCCCTGAAATATACACAGATCCCAGGCAAGTTAAAATAGGAAGACAAGTGTTTATCTCAAGATGGAGAAAATAACTTTTCCAAAGGGTCCCCTCTTCAGAGACTGCTATGGTTCTGGCAGGAAGCCCATGATGGGTCCCACGGCTCACAGGGGTCCTAGCGTCAGCCCAGATTTCTGCAGTTCGTGATGGCTGAGCCCAAAGAAACAATCTGGAAAAGGTCAGAACCCCAATGAGATGCTATAGGTTGGACACATACTTTCCAAACTGGCAAAAACAAGTGTTTCCAGAGGCCCAGACCACGCAGCCATCTTCAGTAGTAGCTGTGGCTTTTTTGGATCGAAAGGAATCGAGTCACTAAGGCCTCCAGCCCAAAGATGGCCGTGTGCTACAATGCTAAATTAACTTGAAAATTCTGATCTCTCAGATGGGAGATGCGCCTATATTGAAGCTAATGGGGAGCACATAGAAAGAACCTGACTGTAGCTGTGGGCAGTCTTCTGTGGGTCCAAATTTTTTAGTGAAATAGCTTTGTTTTGTGGGAATTTTATGTTCACGTGGTTCGTATTCACAGGTGGAGGCGAAAGCATTTTTAAGCACCCAATTTGGTGCTCTCAAAGAGTCCTTGGCTGTCACGTATCCTGTCCAAAAAATACTTTCTAAGGCTCTGATATCCGAGAACTTGCTGGTAAGTGAACGTGTATGCATGTGCTCCAACGTTTCGGAATAGTCCCGCAGCAGGGCCCGGAGCTCTCCCTACCTCTGAAAGTTGCAGTGGCAGCACTTACACACACCGCTGTTTGGTTTTCTTTTGCTCTGGCCTGCCCCCTGCCACTTGTCCATTCAACAAATACCGACCGGGTGCCTACTTCATCCCAGGCACTGTTCTAGGAACTAGGGATGAAGCTCCAAGACAGGTAAGATCCCTCCCTTCTCATGGTATGTTTTAAGAGAAGTCAGAAGATACACAGGTCAACAAGTAAGGAAACAAGATAGATACTTTCAGGCAGAGAGTGTTTCATGGCAAAAGAAATGAGGCGGCATAACACAGTACACGTGCCTGGGGAGGGGTGAAGTGCGGGACACAACATCAGGTGGTCAGGAAGAGCTTCTAGCAGGATTCGGTATTTGAGCTGAAGCCTGGGTGTGCTGAGGGGGATCCCTGGCGGAAGAAGTGGCTGACACAGTGGGAGGCAGAAATCAGATCCCCTGAAGGGGGTGTGATGGAGGGTAAAGGGAGGGCCCGGAGTCAGACAGGGCCGGCTTTAAACCCCAACTCCGCCACTCGCTAGCTGGGTAACCTGAGCCTCAGTCTTCCCATCTATAAATTGAGCTGATGAATAGCGTCTCCCTGAGGGCTGCTGAGAGGAGAAGGGCAATATGAAACGCCTAGCACACGGGCAGTGGCCGGCAACGACAGCTACTCCGGTGTTAATGGACGGTGGGGAAAGTTCCTCACAGAGACCTGGAAAGGGATCGTAAACATTTTTGGCATTTGTCTCCGGCATACGCATAAGGAGCGCTCTCTACCTGTAAAATAATCATGTCCGGCCGGTACTGTTTCCGCAGTCCCATTTCAAACATCAGGAACTTGAGCATGTGAAATGCCTCTTCCTCACCCATGTGAAGCAGCAAGATGCCCGCTACAAAGCTGAGACCCTGGCAGTACCCCACTTCCTGGTCGAGAAGCGAGTAGGCCTTCAGAATGTTGTAAAGTGAGAGCTGGCCCGCCCCCAGCTGCGCCGAGAAGTACGGATGTGTTGGAAAGGTTCGCCCTGCAAAAATAATACACGTTAGTTATAATAATCAACAAAAAGAAAAGAAAGAAAAGAAAGCAAGCTTATTGAACCAGAAATCCGATGTGCTTCAGGTTAAAGAACAGATCTTTGGAAGGTGGATTACAAACCAGCTCTGTCAACAAGAGTAGGTGGTTGCTCTTAGAGTAACGTTAGCAATTAAAAAATCGGCAATGATCCGTGCCTTCTTTGACGGTGCTTCAGGTGAAAGAAATGAGAACCACCTTTGGTCCTGCAGTTATCTGGATTTCAACGTACAACAAAAAGAAAACTGTCGATCCTCTGAACGTACCTCTACTCTCACGAGGAGGGGACAGCTGTGGCTCTGTTACCAGCTTGTCCCACCTCACCCACCTGCAGCCACAGGCCTCGCCTTTCTATGGACACGCCCCGACCAGCTTTTCCATGTTCTGCCTGCAAATGCTTCATGCCACATGCATATTTCTGTACTCTTAAACCACAAGCAGCGCTTTGAAACAGACCGAGAAGCAGCAGGTGTTTTCTTTTACACAAAACAGTTACCTTCCAGAAAGAAAAAGAAAAAAAAAACAAAAAAACAACCCAAACCCTCAACATCCTGATTATTTTCATAAAAAGCTGGTATTCAGATAAGGTTTAAGGACTTCTTTTGTCCCGTAGGCTTTTGTGGCTGATACCTGTCAAATACCACCTCACCTCCCTCTTTCTGGAATGTGCATGACAGGGAAATGTGCCCCCAGGAAGAAAAGTACTTGATTGAGAGAGGAAACGTCTAGAGCCAAGCCGAGGGCCAACCTTGGACCCAGGTGAGAATTACAGCCTCGTCTGGATCAGTAAAGGCAGAAGGTGCATCTAGGCCACAAGTTCATTGTTCACCTTATTTAGCCTCAGCAAAGGGAGGATGCATTTATGTGTTCTTCCTCAGGCTCATGAGAAAGCACTTAACTAACCCAGATCGGGTTGTCTGAACTTGACTTAAGAGGACAGCCGCGGCCTAACTACTCTCCTGATCTCTTGTCCTGCATTCATTCAGTGCCTGCTCTACCTCTTCCCCCAACAAATGGTCCCCAAACACACCCTGAACACGTCACCTCCCACTGCTGGAAAGCAATCAATAGCCCCCGGTGCTCAAAGAACAAATCTTACCCCCCCAGCCTGGGAGCTCTGCACACCTCCTCACCTACTCTCCCCGCCTCATCCTCTACTCCAGGGCATGGCCGGGGAGCAGGGAGGGGGTGTACGGAGGCTCTGAACCTCCCTGGGCTGCACGCAGCCCTGCAAGTGTGTGTGAGAGCATGAGAGGGTGTACTATGCCTCCTGTGCATTTTCCTAGTCTACAGCATGTAACAACTGTGGTGACAGGCACACATGTAATTAAAAATTTTCCTTCAGCCATATTAAAAAACAGGTAAAATTAATTTTAAGACTGTTTGTTTAACCCAACATAAACAAATGTTATTTCAACAGGTAATCAATACACAAATTACTGAGACATTCTGCGTTCCTTTTTTTCATACGAAGCCTCTGAAACCAAGTTGTACTCCTTGTACTGACAGCACATCTCAGTTTGGAGCTGCTGTATTGCAAGTGCTCAGTAACGCACGTGCCCGTTGTATTGACAGCGTGAGTGTATCGCTTTCCCTGGATTCTCAAAGAGATCAGGGCAAAAGTAGACAGGAAGCTCTTCACTCCGTTTCCCCCACCTGCTTCGAAGCGGACGGGGCTCTTCCCACCTCTGCGTATCTTGCGCATGCCCCTGCCCCTGCCCCAGCCCAGCATGCACCCCTCCCTCCAACCTCCTCTGGGTCTCAAACAGGTACAGGAGGCGGAACACACAGACCTCATGTGGCGTGCAGGAACGCCAGGGAAGATCGGTCACCTTTCAATCTGTCCGTGCTGGCGCTTCTGCTAGTCCGGCTGCCCTCTCGTGTTAGATGCTACCCCTCACAGAAACAAGAGCCAGCACTAAATGGCCTGTGTGTAGAGGGGGCATTTTTAAACTTACTTTTATGATCACAGTTGACATACAGTGTTATATCAGTTTCAGGTGTACAGATTTGACAATTCTGTACCTTACTCAATATTCAACACGGGAAGTGTAGTCACCAGACGACGTTATTACAGTACTGACTACCTTTCCTGTGCTGTACTTTTCATCTCTGTGACTTATTTCATAACTGGACATTTTTACCCCTTCTGAATCCCCTTCACCTATTTCACCCACCCTGACACCCCTCCCCTCTAGCAAACACTGGTGTCTTTGTATTTATGAGTCGGTTTCTGGGTTTTTTTTTGTTTGCTCATTTTTGTTTTTTAGATTCCATATGTAAGTGAAAGCATGTGGTCTTTGTCTTTCTCTGTCTTATTTCAGTTAACATTATACCCTCTGGGTCCATCCATGTTGTAAATGGCAAGATCCTAGTCTTTTTTATTGCTGAATAATATTCCATGTATATATACCACGTATTTATCCATTCATCTATCAATGGTGGACATTTCTCATTTAATCCTTGCAAAGACTCCTACTAAGATGAGCCCAGCAAGCCAGGGAGTGACTTCTGGCAATTAGAGCACTCAACAATTATCAGATTTGGGGCGGGGCATTCACAGGCATCGTGTCCCATGTGATCGCAATGGCTGTGTGCTTAGAAGGGTCTCATGCTGGGTTTAATGCTCTGCTGTTCCACTGTCTTGAAATTCTTAATAATTTATGGACAAGCGATTCTGCATTTTCATTTCACAACGGGCCCTGCAAACTGTACACCCTGTTTGAGGCAGGCGGCCCCCTAGGAAGCTTCAGGGATTGCTCCAGCCGCCTTCCCCGCAGCTTTGCCACCAAACAGTATGTTACGAGAAAGCAAACCTTAGGCCAAATTCCGCCCAACACATGACCTTTATCAGCACGCTGACGTGAAAAAAAGAACCACATGAGGACTTCTCATGCTCTATCTTCAGGCTTCCAACAAGCACCTCTTGGAAAAGGTTCAGCTGGAGGAGGGTCCCGGGACAGTCTGACAGCAGAACCAGGCCACCAATGGTGTCACACCGAGGCTCCATGGAGCGCAGGACCCAAAGGGCGTTGGCCTCAAGCTCTGCTCCGCAGTCGCTGGTGGCAAGGCCCGAACACTTTCTGATCAACTACAGATCTGGAATGTTATCCAATTTCACCAAGAAAAACCTCCACGTAGCATCTCCTCTGCTAAGAACAAGCCCTCAGATGCACACTTGGATAGCATCTGAAGTACATATGCAAACACCTCTGGACTGTGGGTCTCTGACTTAGGAAACTTCAAAAAGCCATCCACACACTCTACGTGGGGACAGGACTTATCTTAGAAGCCCATACATCACACTGATAATACTCCATGGAGCGTTTTACCACCACGCAGACAGTAACATTACCCGCATTTTACTGAGAAAAACGCGGTGGGTGAAGGCCCTTCAGTAAAATCACCCAGCTATTAAGTGGCCAACCGAGGATCTGAACTCCGGTCCCTAACTCCGGAGACAGAGTTCTCACACCATAGATGTCAAAGGAAAAGGTATGGGAATCGGGGAAAAATAGCTATTACCACGCACAGTGTCCCCAGCTCACAGCACGAGTTGCCAGGAGAGCCAAAGTCCTGCCTTCCTTTTTTTCATGGAGACTTGGAGTCCTCTGCCGCCTCAGCAAAGCATTCCCCTGGGGAGTCCCAGCTCCTCCAACTCGGTTAGTGTTCTCTGCTTTACTTCTCACTCAGCACTTTCACACAGTCCCTTGTACCAGGCACTGTTGTCTCCAATTGTTCCAGCTGTGTGACCTTGGGCACTCGGTGGATCCCTGAGAGCCTCACCTTCTGGCCCAGAAGGAGGGAGTGTGACTGTACTCGCTGGGGCTGCCGTGAGGGTTAGACACAAGAGGGTGTGCGTGCCTGCTGTGATGCCACACATAGCTGGCACCGAATAAATACCCGCCACGGGGGCGGGATGCCCCACGTGACCACCGAGCCTGGGTTCTGACGACGACGGTTATTCATGGGAAAGGTCTGTTCAAGCAGCAGCACACGTTAGGCCTGCTTCGTGCACCAAAGAACACGCAAGCTAGATGTGGGCTTTCCAAAGTCCTCATGTGAGCACGCTAACAGAATCCTTCCCCCACCCCGGCCTCGGTGCTCCCCTGGGGACAGGAACTGTGCCACAGAACTGAAAGATGCACCTTTTTTTTTTTTTTTTTTTTGCCCTTAAGAGACTCACAGTCTGGCAGGGGAAAAAAAGTTGGGGGATAAATCCAGAAAACTCAATATTCAGTGACCACAGGTCTTACACAGGGTGCTGAGGACGGGAGGTCGTGGCCCTGCCTTCATGAGGCTGTCACCTGAGAGAGACGATTTCACATGACTGAAGATACTAGCGGTTCTCTGCCATCGCATGGGGACAGCGAGCACTGGAAGGACAGGCACAGAAGGACAATTTATAGAGATGAGCCCGAAAGCCAAGAGGCCTGGCCCAGGCCCAGGCCAGGAGTCCAGGAAGGCTGTTTGGAGGAAGTGACCAAGCAGGGGAAACAGGTGTGAACCAAGCAGGCTGGTGGGGAAAGCACGCAGGCAGCAGCGATCACACAAGCAGGACCCCCAAGTCTGGGGTCGGCCCATCAGGAGAGAGAACGGGAGAGTTAAGAGCAGGGCCTGTAAGCAAAGGGCTTGGAAAGCAGGCTTAGCCCATGGGCCGTGTGAGGGCCATGGAGTCAGCAGGTCACTGAGGGGTCAGAGACATGATTCCTCGCTAAAGAAAACTCCAGGAGCCGGCCTGCAAAACAACCCAGGGCAGGCAAGGGCCAGAGGACGTCAGCCCGGACACGAGCCAGGGACCGGTCACAGGCCCTTACCCGGGAGAGCAGTGGTGGGGCAGTGTGACCAGCACTGGACTCTGGACTTACTCTCGGGACAGGCTTAGACTGAGGAGAGAGCAGAGAGCAGGCCGCGGCATTTCTAGCCTGGGAAACCAGGTGAGTCATCAAAATGAAGAACTAATCAGGAAGAGCAGACAGGGTAGAGGGTGGGGCAAATTCCTATTGGGACCTATAAAGCTTGGAGAACCTCATAAATGGAACCAACTCAGTATAGTTCTGCAGTCGCTCAACCAAAACCCTTGAAGGAAATGCATTTCACAATTCAGAGTCTGAATTTTAGAAAGGTGACACATCGGTTGTACGTTACGTAACCCTAGCAAGCGGGGCTGAGGATCGCAGCGTCATCACACTTACGATACTGCAGCGATACTAATGCAAAGCCACACTAAGGAGAACAGCAAAGTCTATGAAAGGCCTCATGGCAGTTTGAGTCAAACTTTGCCTCCAAAGAATCCAGGACTCATGACGTTCTGCCAAAAAAGGAGTTACAGAAAAACTTTTGGTTTTCATCAGTCTTTTGGGTTTTGGAATTACAGATCTAGGACTATAGACCTGTGTTAATTTCTATCACAATTTACAACAAATTAGGTGAGAAAATACATCACAGGATATTTTTAAGAGAAAGTACCCTTCTGCTTCCAAATGCTTGAATTTGGCTTAGCAAGCGCTATTCACTATTCAACCTTGTTCCCGGAGGACTCACTTTTAAAAATGTTTTTTTAATGTATGTATGTATGTATGTATGTATGTATTTAGAGAGAGAGAGAGAGAGAGAGAGAGAGAGAGAGAGAGGTAGAGAGAGAGAGAGAATATATCCCAAGCAGTCTCCACACTATTTGCAAAGAGCACAACATGGGGCTCAATCTCATGAACCGTGAAATCATGACCTGAGCCAAAATCAAGAGTCAGACACTTACTGACTGAGCCACACAGGTTCCCCTGGAGGACTCACTTTTATGAAAGTGAAAACAGGGTAATTACCCATACAGAAGGGACCAGGTAGGAAGTAGAAAGCTAGGGGCCACTTGTGAGGAACAATTAGGTTTTATTTTAGGCCCTCGGAAACTTCACAAAAAGGGAAGGAAAGGAAAGGTAACACGTGTGTGGGGTAGGGTGCACATCTTGGACCGGGACGGACAGAACTTGGTTCTCAGGCTCAGTCTTAATTCACCCATGCAACCTCAACAAGAGGTGTTATCCTTCCCATTTTTAATAGTGGAGAAAAAAAACAAAACAATACAACCACAATGTAGAACTTAGCTGAGTGTCTTACATAAAACATGACAGATGAGCTCTGATGAATGGAGAGAAAATGTTCCTATGTGGATCTGTCCATGAGGCAGCGTGGTCAAGTGCAGAGGAGTAGCCCACAATTCCAACCGCAGCATGTGTAGCTCGGAATGGACCACCAAACCCATCTGACACACATTTTCCTCTTCTTTAAAGGGCAGAATGCATACTTTGTGGGGCTGGGAGTACATACACGTTCAATGCCCCACACAAGTGGGTGCAATTAATGGTGCTCAAGCATGAGCAATGGTCCTCAGATCTACCACACAGAAAACATACAAAAACCCAGCTTCCAACCAAGACAGGAGGAAAAAAAAAAAAAGCATACACACAACAGCTCTGTAGCAAAAATGCACAACTTCTCTTTCAAGGTAGAGGCACAACTTTTTCTCTACTGACTGTAAGGTTCCATCTAAGTTTAAAAACCTCATGTTCTAACAAACTTCTGAGGCAAAGTACAGGCCTAGCAACTGATTTCCATGGAATTTAGAATTTCATCAACACGTGGAACTGAACGCTAATAACAATTCCAAATAAAAATAGGAATAAACAGCATCACCATCTAGATTCACCAAAACACCAGAGAGCCCCAAACTTCCAGATCTTCAGGAATTACCCAGACTGGTCTAGTCTCCCATGTTGCAGTGTCAGAAGCTGCCACTGATTTTCTTTATGCAAGAAACCGTCCACACAAACCTGACTGAGCTGCAACAAACGTCCCAGTGTTCCCAATGCCATTCCCAATGCCATTTCCTGTCTCACAGCGTCTGGGACTAGGCACAGCAAGAGAGGCCCCCGCACCGACTCCTAAGTAGGGACAGTCACAAGCTTCTGGTCTTAAGCTCTTGACTAAAGGGACAAGAAGAAGGACTGCCCATCTGACTTCGTAGTGAAGTCTATGTACTGAATTCTATTTGGGGGGACGCTGTTTCCCTACATTACATGTTTCTAGGTCAATAGTTCTCAATGTATGGTCGGTCTTTCGAGGGTCCATGTGGTCCTTCCTCCCTTTTCCAGCTATATATCTATCTATGCAAGGTTGGCTTTCTCTTCATGTGTTTCAAACAACATAAACACAACAGATTAAATGCAGAAACAAAAATGAGAATCAGTTAATTCTATTTATCCAGACGTTAAAACATAAAACAGTGCCTCCAAATTTCTTTTATTTTGGAAAATGCATTGTTCATAATGGTATGTTTATAGGTATGTGTTTATCATGGTTCTTTTAAAAGAACACCGCAGCTCACCCACACTCTTGAGTACACACCCAGGAGAGGGAGGGAAGGGAGGAGGCGAGCCTGGTGAGCAGAAAATGGACCAGGCCAATTAAAAACGTTCCTGGAGAATCTGCATCTGCATTCACGTAATCCGGTACTGAGTGCTGCAACCCTCCAACCCCATTTAGAAGGTATTAAGTCAGCACCAGGAAAGAGCCCTGCATTTTATAAAGACCACGTATCTGCATGTTAATCTGCCGCTGGTGACTGGAGTCTTGGGCAGTGCACACATCAGGACTTGTTTAGCCCCTTGGACCTCACTGCTCACTACGCACATTATTAACTACAAGTAAGATGCTGCTTACCATGCATGTTTGTTCAAAGTCTGTGCAGATTCTAGAAGAAGCGTCTGACTCAGTGAGAAGGGTAGAAGCTGCACCTGCCTGCCCGCCCACCCGCCTGCCCAGGAACAGCATACTGAGCACTGAAAGAAAGACTCCGGCTTGGGAAAAGTACCTTGCTCCTGCCAACCCTGAGGGAAACGGGGTAAAAACTGTGAAGCCCTTCCTTCCTGCACATGCATCAGGCTACAGTACCTGCCTCTTTAAACACCATTTTATCATCTGCTATGAAGTAGAGAAACGTAGGCCTTCAGATTTCTCTCTAGGGCAGGGTGTCCCTCACATATAGAGCGAGGAGACTGCTGAGTGACCAGAGTCAAATATGAACAGAAAGAAACTCCTTATTTGTATTAAAAAGACATGGAATGATTTTGTGTCTCATACGTCTACGTGGTGACGCGTGCTGGAAAGACCTAGAAGGAGACCCACAATTCAGACGTATTTCTAAATGACCTACAACTTAATTTCATGTAGTGCTCAACAGTCTAAGTGTTGACCCTGCTAAGGGATGGTTTTCCAGGATGAATCTTTCCTTCTCTGTCACTTTGAGGGTGAAGATGGGCTTTCTCCCAGCAGTTTCCAAACACTAATGACATCTGAATCACCCAAGCACTTGTAAACATGCACACTCCCGGCCCTCATCTAGAAGTCTTCTTCAGTGGCCCATCGGGGACGGTGACCTCAGGAATGTGTGTTTCTCACAAGGCCTTCAAGGGATCCTCAGGTGACCCGTGCCTGGTTCCGGGAGAAATACCATTCCAGTGTCAAGAGTGTCCTGCCCAACTCTCTCCACAGCTCACTTGACTTAATCCTGGGGAGACCCATGAGCCCCTCAGCATTGGTTTACTTCACTGCAGCTGCTACGGGAGGCCAGTGATCTCTCACACACCAGGCCACCTGCAAAGTTATTTGGTCTGCAATTGACAAGTTTCTTTCTTTGCTGCTTCCACAAGGGACCTGGCGACTCCTGTGTCTCCAGGGGGTGGTACTGGCAAACCAGCACTCTGACGTGACCCTCTGCCTCTCAGCTTCCTCATCTGCACAAGGAACAGTAACCCTAACAACTGAATGATCTCCAAGGCTCCTTCCCTGATGACAGCTGTGATCCCAAGGTCTTCTGAAATGGTCGCGTTTTAGCTCTGAGCCGAATTTGAGAAATACTGGAGAAAAGATATGCTCTGCGCAACTCCTCACAATTTTAATGAAATAATTTGGTCATCGGTTGTTTCATGTTGGTCTTCCCCGCTAGAATGTGTCTTTCTGAGAAGGCATGGAATGTACCAGGTGCTCAAGAAGCATCTGTGGAATGACTACTGAATGACACGGGGGCAGAGTGGGGAGAGTGCATACAGAGTGCATCTTCTATATGCAGATTATTTTTAGGAAACATTTGGCTGGGTCCAGTGACTGTTAGAACTGGCTCCTCCCGTGTCTGTGCACATCTCTGCTAAATTCCACAATCAGTGACCTCAAGTGGGTGATTTAAAATTAGCCCATTTACACTGTGGAAATCTGCAAATTCTATCATCAGGCCTCCTTTTGAGGGGTTTGGGGGAGCTGTTTGCCAGCACACCGGTGACTGGCTTGAAGAATAGAGGGAGACATGAAGCCACCCCGCTGTATCACATCCACATTTAGTCCTGTCACTCTGAGGTTCAAGAGTGATCAATATGCTATTTCGGGGATCAATACGTTCCCATAATGTGGTCTTGATAATACCAGAGCCAAGGACAGACCTGCTGAAATTATGCATGTAGCCGTTGGTGCTGTGACTGTTGAGCTGTGACTGTTCATCTGACCTCCATCCTGCCCAAGTCCCCAACTGGACACAGAGGAGTGTTACATAGCAAGACTGCTGTGCAACAAATTCTAGCTACTTTTCTGGGTTTTGCCATTAACGCTTTTTAGCTTCTCACACAGGACTTCAACCCAAAAATGAAACGGCTACCAGCACCCATCCTCTGCTAACGAACAACCCCATTTCCTACCAAAAGCGCACAGCACTCAGCTTTTGTGGCACGGCCAAGTGAGGCAAATACCAAAGAGGGAAGGAGAAGGGAAAACCCTGTCTGCCCTTCTATATTTAGTCTTCTTAAACACTCTCGGCTCATCCTTCACTCTGGAGGCTCTTCTCCTCCTCATCTTTTATGGATTCTAAAAAAGCAAGGAGAAAATTCTTTTTTATAACACTTGGATTACAGCTTCTTTTCTTAAAGATACCAGGCAGGCTTTACACCTTTGGTTACAATATGTTAAGTGGAAGCAAAAATCAGTACGACAGCTCCCATGCTGGATCGTGGACCCCACCATGTCCGTGGATACCTGCCTTTGCCTCTCGCTGCAGCACGGGCATGGCTAACCCCGTGTAGGTGTCACTGATGAAGGGTCTCTAGAAGTCCATCAGGGGCACCTGGGTGGCTCAGTTGGTTAAGCGTCTGACTCTTGATTTCAGCTCAGGTCATGATCTCATGGTTGGTGGGACTGAGCCCCATGTTGGGCTCTGTGCTGAGAGCATGGAGACTGCTTGGGATATTCTCTCTCTCTCTCTCTCTCTCTCTCTCTCTCTCTCTCAAAAAAAAAAAAAGACTCGAAGTCCCTCAAAAATACTATTACTGGTCACCAAAGACTCACTAGACCTCTGTGGAGTATATAAGCTATGCCACCGCTTTACTAACCTATAGAACACAGATTAATAAAACAAGTAATTGATGTGGGGGAGGATCGGGAGCAGTTTCTATCTGTGTCCTCAGATTACCGGTTCACATTTTGTTCTGGCTAAATCCCTCCTATCAGGGCAGAGGATGGAGAGCCTCGTAGGTGCACGTTCTGAGTGCTGAAAGGTATCCAGGCTGGGATGCCAGGGACAGGAGCCCTGAAATGGTAGAAGGCCGAGGAAGGGAGAGTGAAGGGGGTCTCCAGCTAGCTGCTCACTGTCACCGGCAGCTTTTAAGTGTGGCCGTGACCAGAGTGACAGGCACAGCCAGAAGGCAGGACGTTGGTTGTCATGTGGTCTACTCAGTAGGGAGAGCCAGAGAAGAGAAAAGCTGCAATTACCTGGGGGCAGCACGAATTACTGTAGGTGGAACCAGGCTTAAGAGGCTGGGGCAGGTTCCTGAACTAAGAATGATTCGCTAAGCATCCTCTGCTCTATTTTCCCTGGGCTGGGTGTGGTCATCCCTAAGGTGGGGAAGCTGTGTTGGCAGGTGGGAGGCAGATCCAAGAAAGACAGAAGCTACAGAGTGTCCTGGAAGGGACACGATACAGACACTAAGATGACCTAGGTTCCAGAACTTTCTGCCACCGAGCAGCTTGTAACTGGAACAAAGCACACGACCTCTTTGGGCTTCGTTTATCATCTCTAAAGTGGAAATAATATGTGTCCACATTCACATAGTGTTGTGTAAAGTTGAAACCCGACAAGGTTAAGCAATATGTTATATAAACTATGAAACTGCCTGACTACCTATTATTCTTACTCTTTGCAGGGAAAAATCTTATAAAAAGCTGATTACATTAGCAGCTCATTTCAGAAAATAAAGCAAGCGGCAGGAAAACAAAAACCCATGAAGTTCCAAAATACCCCAATCAACAGGCATTCTGTTGTGGCCAGGATACAGATGCCGCCTTCCAGGAAAAACTGAAATACGGATTTGTTTTTGGGCAGCACTGCACACCTTTACTAGGCCTCGCGTTAGCCACAGTGCAGACTAAATAGAGAGTATAGACTAAACAACTAGGTGGGCACACGCTGCCCCTTGGCGAGGAGTGAGGGGGAAGCAGGGGCAAAGTCTGCTAGAACTCCCGCGTGAGCGCTCCCTGAAACCCGACTGAGCAGAGCCCGTGGGCTGCACGCCGGGGCCCACCGCTGGGTGGTCTTCCCAGCTCAAGTCAGGAGGGCAGTCTGGCTCTGGAAGGCTCCCTGGATAAAACCCGGAGACACGCACAGAGGTTTCTTGAAGACGCACTGCTGGAAAGAGCTTTTTCAGGCCTTGGGCTTGCATTCGGAGGGCCCGCAGTAGAGACCAGGCCAGGACTGGGAAAGAGGTGAGGCAGAGAGGCAGCCAGTGCGGTCGGGGAGGGTGGCTGCAGCCGGCCTCTGGGGGTGCGAGGGGGTGCTGGGAGACAGGCAGGGACCAGAGGATGTGAGTGCAGCCTGGCCCTGCCCGTGAACGAGAAAAGGCAGCGTCTCAACTCTCACAAGCCCAGTGATGACCGGAGGACAGGCTGCAGTGGGCTCACAGCAGGGGCGGCACCCCCACCCCAGGCCCTTGAGCTGACCTGGCCTTCTCTTTCCCATCTGCAGAAAAGTGAGTACAGGAGAGCACCAGGAGACAGAGAAGGGAACATCTTTACTGAAGAAGGGAGAACATGGCCTCCTCCTCCCACCCCACCATGGAGTGGGGGGGCAGATGCAGAAAACGGCTGTGCCTCCCACCCCCTTCCACCTCCTACTCTCGATTTATTTTTCACTTCATTTCACGTGATAGGAACACAGTATCATTTTTCTGTTACTCATCACATCAGCAAACACAGCTGCCAGGTCACAAAACTGCTTTCCTTGGGGTCAGTGGGCCAAACGGGCTCCAGCCCCACACCTTGTACACTGTCCCCACAGAGTCATCATGGTCCGTCAGCATCACCCTTCACCCGGCCAGCCATTTCCACAGGAACACATGGGGATCCTGGGCTCAGAGGGCCTCAGGACAGAGGGGCCTTACTGTGGCACACAGCCACAGTGGGGTGAAGTCCTGCCAGTTAACTGTGTGTCTATGGTCGAGAGCGGACCTCTCTGTGCCTCAGTTTCCTCATTTCTTAAGAGGATACAGGGCCCATTTCCCAGGGCCGTTACGGGGGTCATGTGAGAGTGGCATGCCAGTGTGGTGGCTCCTGTTCAGCAGCTCAGACTTCTCAGCACCTACTACGTGACGGGCTCTGTCCCAGGAGCTGGGGGTAGGAAGGTACATCAGCCCCAGTCCAGCCCACAGAGCACGGCATTAGAGAAGGGCAGTAGGAAGGCGCTGCCCATTCACTGAGGACACTGGCTGGGGAGGGAGGGGTAGAGGGCAAAGGCCCTGCAGCCACACTGCTCAGCAGCACACCAGATGTGTTACTTTAAGCAAGTTACTTAAGGTCTCTCAGTGTTTCAATCTTCTCAACTCTCAACAGAGATAGAACACTAGGTAGCTGGTCCTGGTGTGAAAACTAAAGAAGGCGAGTTAAGTAACTTTACACAGCATTTGGCTCAAGGTAAAGTTACATAGTAGCTTTAAGTAACAACAGTAATTGGAACAATAATGAATGTGTAAGTATCATGGAACGGGACAGAGAGGCTTAGCAGCAGCACCTCGTCATCTGAAGGCACAGTTTCTCAGAGGTGACATCTGAGCTCAGACCTAATGAAGAACTTTTATGCAGTTGACCTTTTAATCTGCTCTGTGGCCAGACAGATAAGACTCGATGCTGTCTGATCTAGATCACACCCCAGATTACTGGGAAATATTCTCGCCTCCCGGCTACTGCACGGCCACTGCGGGGCCCAAAGCACAGACGGACCCTCGGGCGCCCTTGGTGGCAGCAGCAGCCGGGATGGACGTTCCGGAAGCAGGACCATGTCCTCTAAAAGCCACAGGGCCGAGCTCCTGCCACGTGGGGACAGAAGAGGATGCACCCCACCTGCACCCACAGCCACGGACAGGTCAGGGGCCCTTTCATATACCACAGCTACATCCCAATTCCACGAGTCCTTCACCGGGGCACCTGCGGATACAGCCAATACACTGTGTCCATCTTAGCATTTTTAACACTGTTCAAGAGACCAGGTGCCACCCCGTTTCCAAAACAAAATAGCCCACAACCCACCCACAAACTGCTTTCCACAATTTTTCTCGTAAGTGCTGTTTGTAATTAGTAAAGACCAGGGGGCGGCTCCTGTGATTAGACCAAGCCTTGGTATGGACACTTCTGTCTTCCAGGACGTTCCTTTGGTTGACGATAAAACTGCCTATCAGTATCTGAATTACTGAACTGAACGATGATCACGAGCAGAGCCTTCGTGCAGAGCGGAGTCAACAACAGAGAGAGAGACTTTTTATACACTTTCAAGTACATGACTCCAGGCAGCTGTGATTACTCCAGGGCTTTTCCAATTGAATGTCTCAGCAGTAAATTTTGATTGCTAAACCTAAAGGCGGATCACTAAATAACTCACACAGTCTCTCCAGACTTTTCAAGTGAGTGGACCTTCCATTTTCGTGTCGAACCAAATGCAGACTTACCGAGGTCAATAAGAATCGCGTGCTGTTGGGAGGTGAGCCGTTTCAAGAGTTCTTTGTATGGCGTGTCCTTTGGCTGCTGCTTACTGGGAAACTGGTGTTTGAGGTGGTGCTGCTCTGCTAGGAATTTCCAGATCTCCCCCCGGTGATGACGTGGCACACCTTCAGGAGAAGGGGCAGGAAACAGAGAGATTTTATGCTCAGAGTACGACATAATAATAAAAATGAGTTAGGTTTCACTCCACTGACAACCTCTTGTTTCATATGAATTAGCAGCGTCGAAAGGGAAAGGAAACAACTAAAATTTTGTCCTACCTGCTCCCCTTCCTTCCTTCCTCCACACCCCCGTCCTCCCCACCCCTCCCTGGCCCCTTGCACTTTCCTTACGGCTTTCAAATATATATGATGTTCGGACTGTGCTACACTTGGGGGGGGGTGGATAAGCTGATGAATACGAGCCCCCATCTGGTGCCAATTAATGTTCGAGGGAAAGACTCCCAGGCGTGTAAAACTACAATGCAAAAGGTTGTCTCATACGAGGGTTCAGACGAAGGATGGCAAGATATCACAGAATCCTTCACTTGTGCCAAGATGTAAGACTGTGGGAAGGGTAAGGGAGAGAGAAGACACGTCGGAGGAAGAAAACTCTCCGTGTTTCTCTGCCTCGGGTGCAGGGCGCATGTGTGGTGGGGGCAGGTGGCAGTGGGAAGGGGGAAGGGATTTATTAGAGGCGAAGTAAAAGGCAAGCTACCTGCACTTTATGTGGCAGCTCTGGGGAACCCCGGAATGTTTTTGAGCTGGGGAGGGGGCAACCTAATTGGGGAATACGGATTAGACACCGTCTACAAGGTGGGCTAAGAAAGGGACAAGAGGCCGGACTGGCCGCCGTCCACACAAACGTGCCTCGGGCAGCATTCAACTGGGACGGGAAAACAAGAAAAGCCACCCGAGAGCCTCTATTCCACGTTTTCAGTACAACTGATTTGACTACGCAACGTGATTAAAAATGTCCTCTGAAACTAGGAGAAGTTCTCTTAAAGCCAATGACGTCATTTAAGGCAAACTTTGCAGGAATATTGACGGTTTTGATTCAGAACTTTTTGGTTCACCATTAAGCTGTTACAAGGCCCGAATGTAGAAATGGGGAGACAAGGGAGCCTGCAGAGTAAGACACCAGATCTGTCTCGTCTCTGACAGGAGTCCTCTGGAGAGAAAAGGAGCCTCTGATTGAGGGACTGAGGTCTCCTTCCTTCCACGAAAAAATGGGACCGCTTTGAACACTTTCCTGCTCATCAGAGCGTCTGCCCAGGAAGACAGTTTTCCTGGTTTTCGACTGGCCACATCTGACGGAAGTCTGTACCCTTGGCAAGACAGCAGCGGCAGGTTAGACCAGCACGAGGTTGCCAGGTGCTGTCGCCATCCTAAGTACTGCGTCATCGTCGTCCCCACAACCCGCTGAGGGACACTGGATGATGACCTTTCCTGGTAAAGACAAGGAAGCTGAAGCCCACAGGAACAGGTCCCTCAGCCGAGATCACTCAGCTGGGTAGGAGCAGAGCAGAGGGAGGGACTGTCGTCTCTGTCAGAGCAGTCAGCAAGCTGCTACTCGGGTGGGGACCAGAGAACATATATTTTGTGTTCTTGCCTGGCGGTTAATAATGAAATCATCATTTGTGGATCCGAACCAGATAGTGGTCAATTTCATTTATTACCAGATCCACAAGGAACTATTTAGAACAATCACTCAGCCATCTCCTAGAAATATCCTGGGTACGGTAGCAATTTGACTTTTCCCTTACACAGCCCAGTTGTAAAAGAAAACAAAAAAGGCGAGTCTGTGGGAGAAATACAGGGCCACACTTCACTGTGACCACAACTCACACCCTCTCTAAATGCTGGTCTTGGCATTAATCTCATGATCCTTCCACGAAAGGATCATGTGGGTTGAATGGTGGCCCCCAAAGATGTGTGTCTGCATCCTAACCCCTGGAACCTGTGAACATGATTTGGAAAAAAAGTCTTTGTAGACATAATTAAGGTCTGAAAATGAGATCAGCATCCTTATGATGCAAGTGGGCCCTCTATCCAATGACGTGTGTCATTACAAGAGACACAGAGAAGACGAGAAGAGCAGGCAATGTGATCATGGAGACAGAGAGCACAGTGACGCAGCCACAAGCCAAGGGATGCCCAGTGCATCCCTGCCCACACCCTGACCCCAGACTTCTAGCCTCCAGGAGTGTGAGAAGAAAATTTCTGTTTTAGCCATCAATTTTGTAATAATTTGTTACGGAAGCAACAGGAAACTAACACACCCTGACATCTGCCTTTTTAGATTACTCCATTCCTCTCTCCCTGCTTCGAAGAATATCATTGTGTGTGTGTGTGTGTGTGTGTGTGTGTGTGCGCACGCACACAAGCCCTTAACATTTCAAACTATAATAGAAGTAAATGTGGCCTGAAAAACAGTCACCATGTTAAGTGATTTATAGTGGGGCTTTTTCACAAACTATTATTTTCAAACTGGGATATTTTCCCAAGGTATGAGATAACCAATTTCCTCTTATTACTAAATCATTCCCATTATCTTATCAGACGTTTATTTTTTGGAAGAAGAGAATATAATATCGCTTGTGTCATTGGACAGTACCACATATTCTCGTATTTAAGAGAGCTTAGGTTTTGTGATTTAAAAACAAAGAGTCATGCAAATTGGAGCCAATGTTTTTGCTGAGAAGGACTGGAACAGCCTTCCCCATGCTCAGTTTTGCCTCCACTCGTACCCTGGGCCTGCAGGCAGGGTTCCAGGTGGACAGGAGGCCACTCTCCCCCTGAATATAAACACCTTTTTATTTTTACTGACTTCAAGAGTAATTTGTGCTCACCACTTAAAAAAAAAAAAGCCCTTCTAAAAATGCAAAAGGTATAAAGAAAGTGAAAAACCACTCACTCATAACTAGAGTGAACACATAATTCACCACGCCAAAGCAGGAAGCATTTGAAAGCAGAGAGGAAGGCTATTTATTATTTCACTGGGACAAGCTGTAAACCAGGGCTGTGCCAGGTAAACCGGATGTATGGTCATCCTATTACTCAGATATGTGCAATTGTGTCATGCATGTGTCACACACTATGTGCATACAGAAATATACAACTGTACATGAGACCATACAGTATTTTTTTTTTCATTGACTTATCTCACACATCTCTTACACCAGTAAATACAAATCTACTGTGTCATTTTCGAGGACTATGGCACAGGGCAGTCACATGGCAGGAGTTTCTGGTTCTGTTTTAGCTACTGGCTACACAACGCCATAATATGCATTCTTCCTACTGCAGTACATTTTTGACTGGTTAATTTCTAGAACAGGTTTCTACATGTAGCATTGCTGGATCACAGGTAAGCAGTGTTTGCATCTGGCCTGAACTGCCAACTGCTGAGGTGCCCTCTTCGCAATCTCAATCCTAGAAAAGTATACTCCGGTTCACAAAGCTCTACCTTGCTATCTTCAGTGAAATCATTTAAACCCAAACTAAGCTTTGAGTTATTTAAAGCTCTACAGAATTATTCTTCCTTCTCCTAAGCTGACACACTAATCCTGCTGCTCTGATCCAATTTTAACTTGGAAGCCTTATAGATCCCTTTTTCCATCACTTAGGGGTCCTCAGACCATTAAGAGGAAGGGCCTCATCACCCACACAGGGACTATCTTCTCTTTCAAAGTCTCTGTAGTAACTTGGCCTCTACCTAAGAGGCCAAAGGGGTGGTTCTGACCCCCCCTTAATCTCGTTTTTTATTCTGAGCTACAAGATGGACTGTGGGCATTTGTTTGGAGTCATTACATCTTATGTGTTAAAACCAGCCGAATAACTGAAAAAGCCCCTTGTGCAGTTAGAAATAGAGTTTCCGCCACAGAAGGTATGATATGACCATGTCAGTGGACACAAGAGGGTTAGCCTCAGCTCATCTCAGTTTACAAACTGTATAATCACCTATCCCAAAGTTCACTACACAGGTTCCAGATGCCTGGAGTGTTTCCATCAGTTCCCTCTTGTCAAATACATAACAAAAACCAGTATCTCCAGGTGCCGGTTTCTAAGAAACTCAAACATTCAGAACAGCTGTCACAGACCCATGCGATTTACCTTTTGTACAAGCAAAGCCACCTGAAGACCATCATATAGTCAATAGTGAAAAGGGAAAGAACAGAGTCCTTCTTTTCTCTGCTTTCTCCCTTTTCCAAACGGCAATCTGGGGCCACTTGGTGCAATGGTAAGCCTCCAGCAATCACTAGGGGCAAAAGAACGTGAGAACTGGAAGAGAGTTGTGAGACCCTCTGTAGGGTCTATGCCTCTCACTCTAGCTGCCAGAAGGCTGGAGCCCAAGAGGGCGAGGACACCTGCCAAAGGTCACACGGGAAGCCGCTGGCCAATTAAGAGTCTGAGTCCTCACCACCCGCCACACTTCTGCTCCCTGAGGAGAGCACTGCCGAGGCAGGTCCAACCACAGGTAGTGCTGTGTGGTGGTGAGAACTCCAGGAGATGGGTGTGTGAACAGGCCCTGGGCCCATTACAACAGAGTCATGTTTCCTTATCCATAGAAAGGGGAAAGTCGTGACTAGCAATCACTACATATTATTACTGAAAGTGACACAGTCAAGTTCAGATAAAGGTTAAATGATGCCCACAGACTACAGTAGGAGTAAATGCTTTGGCCCACTCACTCTCTTGAGATAAGTAACACTGTGTAACTTCTTCTGCTGAGCTGCTAACAAAGTCCACAGAAGAAAACTAAGCTTCATACATATTTGAACTGCTTTGTCTGAATTCTTGGTTGTTCTTGACTAAACTGACCAGAACTTGATAACCACTAAAATTAGACTCCAAAGGTCTCTGATCTTGCCAGCAGATGCTAATATACATTTATTTAAAAGAAATGGTTGTTTTACTTGATCACTAATAATCATCAAAGTTAAGCTGTAAAATGGAGCTACTCAAACTATTTGTGAAGAACCAGTTTTTGTTTTCTTTTAAAATGTTCCAATCCACTGCTGATACTTTTATAAAATACAGTAAAAATGAATTTATATAAAAACGAAACAGAAAAAAAAGACTGATAAAAGTCCACTTTTTTTTTTTTTTGATCACCCTTGTCAAATTACTGGAAAAGTTTCTAAATGTTTAGTCCCAAGTCCTATTCTTAGGCCAGTAGCAGTGTGGACTGGCACACTGTCAGTACACCACACTAAAAACCCACAAACACCGCCTACCCACCCGGGCCCTCCAGGGTAGCAGGGATGTGCAGTGTGCTTCCAGGTATCAGCTTTTTTACTGCTCACAGCAATCACTGTCATCGCCCACACCTCACAAACAGGGAAAGTGGAACTCAGAGAGGCTAAGTCACTCGCCTAAGATCACCTGGCAAATCAGTAGGGCTGGGATCTAAACCTGGGACGACCTGTCCGAAGTCTGTGCATAAAACTGTGTTGTTTCCCTAGAGAAGCCATGCAATCAGTTTTTGCTTTACCATCTAACTTAGGTATGTCATCATTACCCAGTTTGTAGGCAACTAAGCCCTGTTTTCCTATCTTCTTCCTGCTTCCTAGGCTTCTGGGCATTTTAATTAATTAAGAGGAATCATGAAAGGTGATGAAACTCACACAAATTAAGATATGTGGAAACAGACTACAGAAAGGTGTGGTAACTACGAGAGAAACAGCCACCAAAATTGGGCTTTAATGTGTTTTTATTCCATACCTCTTCCCAACATCAATGGGAGGTAAGGATGGCGGGATGGATTCCCCATAAAGCTTACCTTGCCCAACAGCCGAATGCATTTTTTCCATGTCAAACTTAATTTTTGATCTTCCTGGCGTGCTAAGCATCTTTTCCCACACTGTGGTCACTTCTTTAAGACAAGGAGTGATTTCTTCATAATCAAGCTTTAGGCGCTTGTTCAGCAAATCGCTTTCAGAGGCTAGAAGAGATCATGCAAGAGTGTTAGAGAATGCTATGGCTACAAGTCTTCATTTCCTAGCATCTAGCATCGCTACTAGAATGGTGAGCAGTTACAGCCAAGCTGACAGGTCCAGACTAAAGTCACTGTTCCTGCGCCACCTCATTTTCCTTACCTTAGAAAAAGCTGATAAGGCCTAGTAGGTGTCCTTGATTTATTTCTCTGACCCCTGCACAACGCCCCGCCCTGCCCCAAGAAACCTGTTGGCTCCACTACTAAAATATATCCCATACCTGTCTAGTTCTATCAATCTTCACAGCTACCCTACTAAACTGCAAACATCTTAAGGACAGGAGCTATGCGTTAAGATTCCTGGTGCCTGGCATGGTTAGAGATGAACACAATTTCTTCATCTGAACCAGGAGAGCCTCTCCAAGGACAGTTCCTCCCTATTTAGAGCCAAACCTTCTTAGGTAGCCTCTACCTCGTCATGTTTCTGCTTCCTGCAGCTCAACAGAATAAATCTTCCCTTTCATATGACATCGCCCCAAATGTACGAAGGTAGTTGTTATTTCCCACCAACTTTATTCAGCTTAAACTGCCTTAAGAATTATACCTGGATTACCAAACTGGGGTTGGGCAGGGGGAGAGGCAGGGAATTGATAAAGGAAAAGTTTAAATTGATGATTCTCAGGATTAACTCTGACAACTTCACTCCCACCTAAAACCATGATATACTATTTCAACACAGTGGTGATGTCGTGAGCCCCCAAATCCATCCCACCTCAGGTCTCAGATCTTGACAACACATAGCATTGCCCAGCTAAATGAGCCAGTACACAGGCCTCTGCAGAGACGATCAACTGTGGTCTTTATGATAATAATAAACAAATGCTATGTCCTAAGTACTTTATATTCAGCAGCAGTTAATCTTAATGACTCTCTGAGGCACGGTGCTGGTTGAGAAAACCAAGGCCGAGAGGCTGACCAGCAACTCCCAGGTTCCTGAGCAGGAGGTGGGGCGGGCCTGGGGACCTTGCCCTTCTCCATCGCACTATGGGGCTTATGGTTACACATCTTTTTTCTGCGACTAGGCATGTATCCATCAGGGGCCTGAAATGTTTGACAGAACCCAGGGGAACTTTCCAGGCCTAGAGTTTTTTCGAGTGAAAGATTTTCAACACAAATGTGATCTCTTTAACAGATACAGGGCCATTCAGATCTTTTTCTTCTCATTTCAGTTTTGGTAAACTGTACCTCTCATGCAGTTTGTCTATTGCATCTCAACAGTTAAGTTTACTGGCATACAGCCATTCGTAGTCCTAGAGACACTGCTAAGTCAACGCAGACATCACATAAGTGTGTCTTCCCCAAGCCCCCTGAGAGTCCACATGGTCTCCCCGCCCCCAAGTGTGTCCTCCCCCAGCTCCCTGAAGGTCCCGGTGCTCCCCCCACCCCCGCCCCTCCAAGTGTGTCCTCCCCCAGCCCCCTGAAAGTCCACACGCTCTCCCCACCCCCATCCCCACTTGATTCAGGAGTAGAGGAGGGGCCACAGAAGTCGGAGGTGCTGGAGCAGGACCCAAAGTCCCCCTCCCCCCCAATACGTTCCTCCAGGTCCAACCACTACACTGAACTCCAGTGTCTATTATTTTTAAAACGGGAATTACAGCTACCTCATTGAGTTATTCTTGTGAGGATTCAGTGAGATGAAATATACCAAGCATCCAGAAATTTCTGCTAATCAGCAAGTGCTCACAAATTATCAAAAATATAAAGACAAATAAGGAAAGGTCTAAAATGTTGCTTGACAAACTAAGTGCTGATAACATGAAATATTTTCTTTTTCTGTGTCAGAAATTGAGCAAAGGCTAACTCAGTTAATCTAGTTAACACTACCCTAATGGTAAGACCTTATTCATGTGATGCATGGATTATGTGCTTAATGGACTCGATTACTTCCTTCAAGTACAAATGCAAGAAAAGATGGTGCTGAACACGTCCCTCATCCAGCCTCTCACTTCATGGACACAGAAACTGAAGTTCAGAGCAAGTATAGGGCTTGCCCTAAGTTATTTACTGGCTGGTGGGTAGTCAAGTGACTCCAGGCCTGGTGCTGCCTCTCTCGCGATTTTCTACCTACCATCTTTATATTCTTTTCCTTCTCACTTTGAAGAATACATGTTTTTTAAGGTCCCATTAAACCACCTTGTGGCAAAGCAGGTTCAGGACTAGCCTTGCTGGCCAGTGACTGCAGATAGCACTGGGCTCTCAGTGCCAAGGGACATTTCTCTGACAGTGAGCTCTGCTGTGAGCCTGTCTGGCTGCACTAAAGAGTCCAGCAAGCTATGCAAGGAGCCTTCTCTGAACTCAACAGGACAATAACATCTGGCCAGAAGATTCCGCTGAAAAGGCTTAATCCATGTATTTTACCGTTGGCCTAAGCACCATCCTGCAGTTTGAGTGTCCTAACATTGCTGCCTAAAATCCAGAGCCTCCGGTGGCGCCTGGGTGGCGCAGTCGGTTAAGCGTCCGACTTCAGCCAGGTCACGATCTCGCGGTCCGTGAGTTCGAGCCCCGCGTCGGGCTCTGGGCTGATGGCTCAGAGCCTGGAGCCTGTTTCCGACTCTGTGTCTCCCTCTCTCTCTGCCCCTCCCCTGTTCATGCTCTGTCTCTCTCTGTCCCAAAAATAAATAAAAAACATTGAAAAAAAATTAAAAAAAAATCCATAGCCTCCAAAATGTCTTATTAAGCAACGCGGATGGTACACGCTTGCAACAAATGTCAAAGCTCCCAGACAAAGCCTTTATGTACAAGACCAAACCGTTTAAAATATTAAATAAGGGTCTACAAACCCACAATTGAGTATTTCTGGGGCTATGGGACACTAGGACTACACGAGAGCAAACCTAACCTTACAGAAGATTCATCTAAAACATTTATTACCATCTACCATGAATGTATGAGCCTACTCAGACTTCGGACTAATGACGTTCAGGTCTGATTTATGTCTCTTACACGTAGGCTGTAGCTGCCTGTCCCCAATCCTGCGTCGCTAGCGACTGCCTTCACAAATAAAATGTTCTTCCAACTACCATCACCTCTTTTTTTTTTAATTTTTTAAATGTTTTTATTTATTTTTGAGAGACACAGAGAGACAGAGCATGAGTGGGAGAGGGGCAGAGGGAAAGAGAGGGAGACACAGAATCTGAAGCAGGCTCCGGGCTCTGAGCTTTGAGCACAGAGCCTGACACGGGGCTCAAACTCATGATCTGCAAGATCATGACCTAAGCCAAAGTTGGCTGCTTAACTCACTGAGCCACCCAGGTGCCCCAATTACCATCATCTCTTAAAACTTTAGTAAGGAAAGGCTAAGAGGCTGGAAGCATCAGTGATTAAGTGACCTCCAAACTTGTAGGGATGTTAGAAGAACCGCAGTCTTTATTTATTTATTTTTTTAATAACCAACATAATGCGTTTGCTTAACCAGGAAAAACCCTTTAAAAAAATATCAATTACATTTCAGTTAAAATACAAAATTCAATGTGTTATCATACCATTATGCAGATATAGTGTAATACTTTAATCTGAGGCATGAAATTTTGAATTACATCAGTCAGTGAGATAAGCAATAGTGTTCTGACCCCAAACCATGGTTGTACTGAACCACACATCCTGTCCTGCATTGGGCTTCTCACATCTTCATTTGTAATAGGGGAGGAATGGCCTTGCAGAGGGACATGGTGGAGACTGCTGGCTTGGGAGACAAGCAATGTATTTTGGTCCCAGAACCATTAAAAGTTATCTGGGGAAATTAGAATTCAGCTTTCAACCGCCTATAAGGGAGTGAAGAGAATTTAGATGATGTGGTTTGGTTCCTGCTCAGATGCAATGCTTCCCGAATAGTAACAGATACTTAATCCACATATTCAAAATCTAGGATGGGGCGCCTAGTGGCTCAGTCGGTTAAGCATCTGACTTTAGCTCAGGTCATGATCTCGAGGTCCGTGAGTTTGAGCCCCACGTTAGGCTCTGTGCTGACAGCTCGGGAGCCTGGAGTCTGCTTTGGATATTCTCTCTCTCTCTCTCTCTCTCTCTCTCTCTCTCTCTGCCCCTCCCCCACTCATGCTCTGTCTCTGCCTCAAAAATAAATGAACATTAAAAAAATTTTTTTAAATCTAGGAAATAGGCTTAATTAACCATGGAAGAACCTCTTCACACATGTTCTTCTCATTTCTTTCTCAAACAGCATGCAATCTAGCTTAAACACTAGATCAATTACAAGAACCACATCCCACACCCAGCTACAATTTAACTTTCCTTTAAAAAGAAGTTAAACAAACAAACAGTGTAGCAGAATGACTGTCTCTCTAGTACATGGTATACTCCTGGTTGGTTCATGTCAAATCTTGCTTCTGTATTTAATGAGAAAGTTCTGCCCCCATCCCACCCCAACAAAGCTTACAAAATGTTTTTTTAGGCAATTCACCTTCAGGCTCTTATTGATAATGAAGTGGCTCAGCAATATAGGTACTGTACTCACAGAAACAGTCAATGCTTTCTGAATTAAACAATTTATTGTGCTTTCACCACAATGGTGAAGACATATGTTGAACTTTATAGAGACAAAAAGAGAAATTAATGCAAATAGCAAGAATGCAAGACCTCACAGGATGGACCATCGCCAGATGGAATGAGGAAGCGGTGGCAAGATGTTGGCAAGGCCCAGTGAACTTGATGCAACACCTGGCCAGGTGTTCCAGGTCACCTTAGGGAACACTTCCCTGTTCACTCTTGTCTGTAATCATCATTTACACAGCTTCACAGAAGCTTTGCTCTCGTGGCACACTGATCAGTCTCTTCGATGGCAGCCATGACGCCCCCAACGTCCCAAGAAGCCAGCCGGTGCCATGCCCATTTTACAGCTACGCCCTGATTTTCCGTGGCTGTCATTTGCAAGCAGACTGGCCCGGAGAAGTGTCAGGACTTATGGCCTACATGATGAACTGAACTGCCTCTCTGCTTTTCAACAAAGACCCCAACCCAATATATGCATGAATAGGAGTCCTGTGCTCCAAAGCAGTCATGTAGCTGATGTACCATCAGTGATGTGATCACTGTCAAGTCTCTTTCAAGCATCTGCTTTTAGAATTGCCTTCAAGAACACCCAAGAAAATGGTAGAAAAACCAAGTTGGAAGAAATCTTAGCAATCACTGCAGTAAACTCCCCTCACGGTTGCACCCTTTCCCACAGCACCTCGAGGGTCTCTCAGCCTCAATACTGGGTACAGGGAGAGCCCACAGCACCTGTCAGTAGCCCACGCCAAATGCTCAACTACTTTCATATTCAAAGGTCTTATTACTTTGTATCTGACTTCGTGTTTTTGGTCAAAGATGACATGCGCTGGTGGACTATGAACCTTACGAGATTTGGTGCCTTAATAACCTTCAGCTCTATATGCAGACATCAAGATAAAAGACGAACATCTGCGGCCAAGGAGTAAATTCAATGAAATGTGCTCTAACTGCCAAACTGCTCTGGGCCGTGGCGGCACAAGTGAACCGCCTGCACAGCCTCCTTTGGAAAGAGTACGTTCAGATTTCCCCATCAAAATGCCCAGTATTTTATATCCAGTCAGCTCTCTATACTCCAGGACCCACGTTCTTTCCACCATACCACCCACTTCACTTAGCTGCTATGAAGATAATATTTTTTGGTTCAAGCAACAGTAAAGAAAACAGGAAATGAACAAAATCTAAACTTTCAAAGTTCAAGTCATATTTTGATACTGACATAACCCCAGGCAAGAACTTGGCTGATGTGAGCCTCAGTTTCCTCTTCAGGCTAACACCTGCCTTCTGGAAAGCTGTCAGCAGCATTAAAAGAGTCTGTCTATAAAACACCTCGATCTTGTTCAGTTAGAACTCAGCTAATGCTGAAGCTTCGTCCTCTTTGCTTTAGGTTACCTGCAACCCACTCAAAAGGCACATAGAGTGAGGTTATGAATTTCACTGATTTGTGCAGGATTAGTTCACACCTACCACCCAGCACAGACTGTGGCTGGGGACAAAGTAAGGAGGGAAAGAGAAAACAAAACAAAAAAAAACACTCTTCAGAGAGTTGAAGCTTACATTTGAGGGTTGTCTCTTGGAAGTTCCAGATGTTATGCCGCAAACGACCATCCAGGAATAATTTAATGCACTGGGTGAGGTTATCATGAAGCCTCCAGAAAGTAAAAAGCACTAACTCCACTTTGAAAAAGTAAACAGATATTTTGTATATATGTATGTATGTACGTATGTTAGAGCATCTTGGTTTGCTTGTTTTTTTAAAGATGGCATTCTTATGTGTGATGCGATTCACTTCAGAGCCAAGACAAATTAAGATTATCAGCCCTGTTCGTTCTAAAAAATATGGCAAACCAACCTTGCAGCTTCTGATTTTCCTTCTCCATTCTGAGCAGCAGGATCTGCTGTAGAATAGCCTTTTGCCATAGCTCTCGAAGCTCTCGAGATGTCCTTTTCCTCTCCTCTGGGACAGGGCCAGCGGGCCCATCTTCACAAACCGGTTCTAAAGGAGATCGTGGCGGTAGCTCTCCCAGCTCAGAGTAATCTGGGGACAGAAAAGGACATTTCAGAACAGTAAGACTTATATTTAAACATAGTGTCAGATCAGAAAATTCTGCTCGCTCACATATTATGAAATGGTATCACCAGATTTAAAATTCAAGTTTTACTATGCATTGAAATAAATTGGGTGTGAGCTACAATCATCAAAGTATACATCAAACAGTAAGCAAAAGTTGTAGGAGCTGAAGAAATGTTCAAAGATACCTACTTTCAAAGGTGTAATATTTCTATTTTCTTCTGAGTTAGTGACTGTATTATTGGTAACAGCAAACGCTCTAGAGTGCTCACTCTGTACCAGATCGTCCTGGGGGCTTTATGGATACTAGTTTATTTAACACTCAACCACCCTCAAATGTAGCTACTGTAATTATTCAGTTTTAAAGAAAAGCAAACTGAAGCACATTTGACACTTGCCAACTGTCACACAGCCTGGAAGTACAGAGCCAGGACTGGGGGCCCAAGGAGTCTGGCCTCCATGTGCATTCTTAACCACTATGTTACAAGGCTAGGTATTTTGGAAGAAGATGAAAGCATATTTAATAGCCAATAATAACAGTGACCATTAACGGATCCTCTACCAAGTGCTGGGCACCGCGCCAGGAGTTTTATACAGACAGACTCATTTAATCCTGATGACAACGCCAGAGGCAGGGATTAATTAGCCTGAAGAGAAAACTAAGGCTCAGCCAAGCAAAGTAACTTGCCCAGGGTCAGGCAGTGAATACACAGGTGTGTTGGGATCGCAACTGATGTCTGCCTGATTTGGAAGTTCATGCCTTCTGCTAGATATCTCTACAATTCAGGTTTCCTATGTCACCAGTTTCCAAATTTCTAGTTATTAGTTGAAATCTCTTCACATTTCATGCATGTGTATCTTTCTCAACTGCAGACCCCACTGCTACACAAGGTTATTATAACCCACAGATACTTTACAGACCAGTGGAAAGAACGCCCCACCTGCTCACTTTGAAACTAGTGGAGAAGAGCAAAAGCTCCTGTGTGAGCAGACCTCACCTGAGGCGAAGGATTCATGGGAATGTCAGTCTAAACTGAATCTAAATAAAACCATGGTCTTAACACATGCTTTGAAAAGCCGTTCAGACAACTCAAATCTCACAACCACCCAGATCACAACATTCAGTCTCTTCCAGTGTTCCAGTGCTCCAACACAATGCCACATGACGATTAATTTCCAGAACAGCTGTTAGCGTTGACTTCTCATTATCTTTGGCTAAGGTTGGGTTTGATTTGCTGCTATGAAATCTATGAAATCAAACATAAGCTACAAAACATTTCATTTCCTAAAGTCACTTGTCCATCTTAACTCCTCTTAAAGTTACTGGATTAAAATAATTTATGATAAGCATTAAGAATGCTCTGTGATTTCTGTAAGCATTTAAAAACTTACCATCACATTTCTATCTGTTTATTTATGATCCTATTAAACGAATGAATACATTAAAATTCTTCTCTTGGAGGTAGTCTGTGCACATTTGTTCTTATAGAAGGGTGCTCACGTGTAATGGTCAGTATAAAAGCAGGAATCACACTTGTCTGTACAGAATGATCTCAATCTTATAAATATTATGAGAAGCAGTATAGTTCAGTGATTAAAAGGTCAGGCTCTGGAGCCAAGCTGTTTGGGTTTTAATCAAGACTCCACATTTTTTGATTTTGTGATCTTCAAGCTGCTTAACCTCTTTATGCCTCGGTTTCCAATCTGCCGGGCAGGAATAACAGCACCTCCCTCACAGAACTGTTACAGGGATTGAGTTAATACATATCACATACACTAACTGAAACAGGGGTGAACACACAGTAAGAATACAGCGAATATTAGCTTTATTTGCTATTACATAGTCATTAAGGGCACACAAAAAACTATTGGAAGGAAACACATCAAGATTTAGCCACTCAACTGTAAGCTCTAAGAAAGCAAGACAAGGCCACCTTGTCCCTGAGGGTTTCCCTGGCATCCAGCATAGTCCCTGACACCCAGCAGGTGCCTGGCACATAGCTATTGACTAAAAGAACAACTAGATGGGTACGACGTCTGGGCGTGCTTGCTGTTTTTCTCTGTATTTCCTACATTTGTGACAATGAATAATTTTCATAATTAAAAAACTGAGGAAAAATAATGCAAACCTGTGATGATGTAAATCAGAGATTGAAAAATGTTCTGCAAAACACTCAGAAAACAAACCAATCCCCCCCAACAGCTGTTAGCGCTAGTCGTTCCTGAACACAACATAGCTCAAGCTCTTCCTTTTTCAGAAGGAATTCTAGTCGGTGTTCTTATTTCATCTTATTCTGCAGCCTCAACTCTTCCATTTGAGCTCTTGTCTTCCCTTTTTTCTTTTACCATCTTGGCCGCTGAAACTCCGCTGAACAATGTGGTGGTGATTCAAGTTCTGCTTCATCTCATATTGAAGGATTTATATGCCCACTGGCTGGCAAGGGTCTTGTTTCCAAAAGGAGATTGCTGGGAGACGGACTCACTGTGGGGCGGGGTGGGGAGGGGGCAGGCGGGGCAGGGAGGGGGACAGGCTCGCCACACATGATTTCACGTGCACAGAGCAGGCAGCCAGGGACCCACCTGTGTGACGGAGCACGAGGAGCAGTCAGTCTAGAAATTCTTTCCCATTCTCAAACCCCGCTAATCAGTCAAGGGCTCATTCGCGTAGCCTCCTGCCTCCAACCTGCCCTCCCCTCTTCAACACCTTTCTCCTCCGGAGCATCTTGCACAGTCCTACTGACTTTCAGACCCTGCAAGGTAATGAACAGAGCATAGCCCAGGCTGGACTTGATGGAACACGTCTGGGAGTTTCGGCTGTTTGGTCCCCAGGTCCATCAGTCTCTGCCAGTTGGTTTGCTGACAAAAACCAGAGTCTTTCGAAGCTCCAGTGTTTGCTATTTTCTTCTTCCAAAGAAGTAGATCTGCAAGGAGTACAGGCATTGCCTGGAGATGAGGACACGCACTGCCTCCCTAATGTGCTCTCCTTGAGCTTAGTTTTCTTATTATCCGTCACAGCTCAGCCTGGTAAGCATTTACCGTTGAGTCCTCAACACAAATACGCACGTCTGGGTCTCACAACCATCTCACGAACCAGGTGACACTGTCATCCCCATTTTACAGCCAGAATAACTAAGGTGCAGTGAAGTTTTGTAACCTGGGCCAGGCCGCATGGCTGGCAAGAGTCAGGGCCACGATGTGAAGTACAGAACGTTCACCCAGGGCTCTTCTGACTTCCAGATGCGCAAGCGTCGCATGGGATCTTGCTTGCTAAAACCCAGATTCTGGTTTAGCAGATCTTTGGGGAGGCCGAGAGTTTGCATTTTTCAGAAGGAATTCTAGTCGGTGTTCTTATTTCATCTTATTCTGCAGCCTCAACTCTTCCATTTGAGCTCGTCTTCCCTTTTTTCTTTTACCATCCTGGCCGCTGAAACTCTGCCGAACAATGCGGTTCAAGTTCCCAGGCGATGCCGCCACCGCTGGCTCTCAGAGCTCCTTCTCCACAAGGCAGCTTTACCCCTGGCCCTCCCTCCCACAGCCCCCTGTACTGGGCACATCAGCTCATCTCCCTTCGCTGCTACCACTAGCAGCTAAAACTTCGTGCAGGCACTGTTGTCATCGACTGCATGAATCGAGGCGTTCACACATGCCCACGGCTTGTCCCGGCCTCAGCCGGGGTGCCAAGGCCAAGCGCAGCATACAAAGAAAAATGACCAGTCCTAGTGTTAATTTCACCTCTGAATTCACGAAATAAAAGCTAATCCACTGTAAAGGTCACCAAATAAACCTAACAGCTGACAGCAGGCTTTTC
The DNA here is from genome assembly GCF_016509475.1 of Prionailurus bengalensis. Lineage (NCBI taxonomy): Eukaryota > Metazoa > Chordata > Mammalia > Carnivora > Felidae > Prionailurus > Prionailurus bengalensis. The sequence continues at coordinate 174,588,200 of NC_057344.1, forward strand.
GCAGCCTCAGCACGATTGACATTTTGGGCTGGATATTTCTTTGTCACGGGGGACTGTTCTGTGCATTTTAGAGGATTTAGCAGGTTCCCTAGGCTCTACACACCAGAGGACAGTAGTATTTGCCCACCCCAGGAGTGACCATCAAAAACACCCTGACATTGCCAACTGTCACACGTGGGGAGGAGAAGGAAAACAAAATCATCCTCAGCAAGAACTCCATGCAGAGTATAACTCCCCATCACTTAATCCTCTCCTAAATCCTGGGAATGGGTAAAAATATATTCCCCCTCACCCAAATTCTTTTTATGTGGTGACAATTACTGATGTTATAGTTTATAATTAACAATTTTTAAACATATTATCCTTTGTTCTAAATCTGGCCTGTATAATTAATCCTAGTGGGCGGTTTTCTTATCAATGCAAAAAGATCTAGATTTGGGTCAAGGGCATAGCTTTCTAACAGTCTTTTCTCATGGGTGCATGCACACATGTGCTTGAGGTACAGTCCATGTGTATTCACATGCATGGGGTTGAGTGGAGTGACAGGGTCAGGGCAAGAATAATATTAAGATGTTGGACAGTCAGCTGAGAGCCTTGTTCTAATAATAAATATGTGCATTATTTTTTTGAAGTTTATTCAGTTTGAGAGAGAGAGAGAGAGAGAGAGAGAGAGAGAGAGAAAGCGAGGGAGAGAGAGAGTCTCAAGCAGGCTCCTCACTGTCAAAGCAGAGCCCAACACAGGGTTTGATCTCACAAACCATGAGATCATGACCTGAGCCAAAATCAAGAGTCAGACACTTAACTGACTGAACCACCCAGGTGCCCCAGTATGTGCATTATTTTAACTTGGATAATTCCTAAGCCATTTTCACCAGTATTTGCTGAATCACTTATATGTACCTGGGATGGGATATGCTAGATGGTCTGAGAGAGGTTCCTTTGATGTTTCTAACATTCTTTAGAACAACACTGGGGATCTGGCTTCCTTTCCTGACCCACACTCTCGCTGACCCGCTGCTGCACAGAGGCTGACAGGGAGGAGTACGGTCGAGGCTGGCCCGGGGGGGCTCTTCCACCCCCAGGCCAGTCTGGCGGTCCCTCTTTGAAAACCTCTGTAAACACTTACACCTTTCGGGTGCCAGCCCCTCGGTACCAAATGTGAGAAATGAGATTCGCCCCTGACCGCCCCAACTGTGGCGCCCACAGGCACTGACAGACATACTTATGAAGTCTGCAAGGCCACAAAACCAAGGGCCACAATAACACGCTAGCAAAGGATTACACTTTACTATTTTGACATGTCCTATAATGACAGGATGTAGCATGCTTAAATCATAGAGATTTGCAGAAACGATGGGTTTCAATGGGTTCTGAGAATTTCAAAACCAGCTACATTTCAGAGGCCTTGAGAGACAATCACCTCTCCTGAAATCCTTGCCGTGACCTTCTCAACAGAGTCACAAATATGATTTATGTTGGTGTGTCAATATTTTAGCTGCCGAACTGTTCTCCTGCAACCGCACTGCCACATTCTTTACTCTCTCTCTGCACACAGATGTGTGCGCGCCATCGGTATGCACACAGCCGAGGCCGTGACAGGGCAGGGCAGGGGAGAAAGGACAACGCACGCATACAGCCTCGCATCTGCCCAGCTCCCGGCTCAGTAAAGCACGGAAGGCAGGGCTCCTCGCTGCTACTTGCAGAAGACGCTGTTGTCGGGCTTGCGCTGCAGCTCTCCTCCTTTTACGGACACAACATTAAATCACACAGTAAGTGCCTTGTAAGACAGGGGAGCTCCAGGAAGAACACGAAGAGATGGGCCCTTATTCTCCAGTATTCTGGGTTTTTCTGTTACCCCATCAGCAGAGCACTTTATAACTCTCTCCATCTCAAAACTCCTGATCTGCCACACCAAAAGAAAAAGAAACGTTTAAAATTCCAGTGTTTCTGAATCCTCTGTTTTAACAACGTGAATAGGCCTTGGAAATGAGAATTACAACTGAACGTTAAGCCTCTGGAGAAAAGTTAACAACAACAGGGATTAGCGTCTGCAGCATCTGTTGTTACCAACAGCTGAAGAAAACGTCTTAAAAAAACAAAGTAAAAGAACCGTGTAGATTTAAGAAAGGAACAGGCAGTCCTCCATGAATGCTGTCAAACTGTTTACAAAGCACGAGCTGCTTTACCGCTCCTTGGACAGGAGGCAGCTGCCCGGGGGGCAGAGGCTTCCATGTTCCCTGCTCTGCCTGTGCGGGCTGACACAGCAGGTGCACGTGAGACAGTCACCGAACAAAAGAGGTCATTTACCCAAGGCTGCTCTAAACCCTACCATGACTTCTTTGGATATTTTATGGAAAATAGTAACAATAAAAAGGATTTCATCGTTTTCTCCAGTCACATTATATAATGGTCTACCAGTAAGAAAACAGGATTTAAAAAAAAAAGACAACATTTGGCATAAAGAAGTGTTTCTAAGTTTTTTGCCACCTGCTATGTGGCAGATATGAATGGGACACAGTCCCTCAAGTTTCAACAGGGTGACTGGGAGAAGTACATGACTGCTAGGAAAGACAGAGAAAGTGTTTGAGAAATTTAGCAAAAGAAATGAATCTCTCCTGTTTGTCAGGTAGAGCATGAGCTCTGGGGGCACATGTCCGGGAGGCAAATCCTAGCTCCACCACTAACCTAGCTTCTCAACCTCAAACATGTGGTCTGATGCTATACGCCTGTTTCAACTACAAATCTGCATAACGGTGTCTAGGTCTCTGGAGCACTGTGAGCGTTAAATACGTACCTATGCCTGGCACAGAGCAAGCATTCCATAAAATGGCAACCAACATTCTTCCTGCCACCATCATCAGGATCAGCTTTCTGGAAGCGGTGGTGGTTCTTGAAGGACAGGAAAAGTCACACAGGTGGAAAGGACGGGAGCCATTTCAGGCAAATGGGGTGGCAGAAACAACGTGTACAGGTGACCAGCGATTACTCAACCAATGACCCATTTCGGCCAATGAGCAGATGGTGTGTATGTGACAACAAGACAAGAATGGTTGAGCCTAGATTACAGAAAGCATTGGATGGTTAATGTATTAATCAGTAAGGAACCGGGAATCACGGAAGGTTTGAGGTTTTTCCAGTTTTTAAGGACAGTGTATTTCATGTATGCGTTCTTCAGCAGGGGAAGGTACCATGGCTGTCAGGGGATGCACAGCTTAGTGGATCAGAAAAACAAAGGGCTACTGTAAAAAACCATGTGCAAACTGCTGGGGCCGAGGGAGCTCTGAATACCCAACAGTGAGCCTAACTCTCAGCCTGAGATGCACTGCAGGGGAGGGAGGCTGTGTGCTGAGAAGTCGGGCACACACACATTATAAAAAAGCAGCAGACAAGATATGCAGAAACTAGAAACAGAAGCAAGGATCCTGCAGGCCTCTGGCTCTACACCCTTCCATATTAACTCTGTGGGGGGAAGTCTCCAAGACTCTGTGAAGAGGACTTGGGAGTCGAGGAAGCCAAAAGCCCTGAATGAATCCACCCGCTCAGGAACTGTGAGGACAGCTCCAAGGAGCAGCAGTGAAGGCGGCATGGTGGTAGAAAATCCAGGGAAGAGAGCCAGGTGGAGGGTCCAGGGCTCAAGGCGGACAGGGGGCTCCTCCTGGACAGGCCACCGCACCCCTGGCCGCCCCCTTCCGGGCTGAGCTCTGAGAGCAGAGGCACACAGCACCCAGGTGGCGGGGAGGTGGCAGCGACGAAAGTTAAGGCCCACATAAGCTTGAAAAGAACCAAGAAAATGCTGTAGATGAATTTTTATATTTAATGCAGGAGATAAAATTATCCTTTGAAATAAATAGCATTTGTTTTTGCATCTGCAAGGGGAATGACACGAACACTTTTCAAAGGGGCTGAAGGTCAGGGCTCTTGTTTCTGGATTGAAGTCAATAAGACTATAAAGAGGAACATATATCCAGCCTGTCGGAATACAGAACACTGAGCTTGGTCGTAGTTTGCTCTCTCCTATTACCACTTATAGAACGCTGGATTTCAAATTGTGGTTCTTGCGATTTTCTGAGACCCCTCTGAGTGGAAAAACACCAGCACCAGCACGAAAGGTCAGTGCCAGCCGGAGGGGTGTCCTGGGACTGTCCACCAGCAGCCACTGCATGACGACTGCCCTAGACACCCTTGCTTGCTTCCCGCCTTCTTCTGGACGATGAGGGGGAAACGGTCAAGTTCACAGGAACACAAACTCAGGGCTGAAAGGGGTGCTATGAGATGACTTAGCTCAACAACCCCCTTCCCAGATGGGGAAACTGAGGCTCAAAGACATACAGACTCACATTGTTTTGAGCAGTTACCGTGTGCCAGGCACTGTAAGTACCCAGTGATTTCATCCTCATAACCACCTGGTAAGCGAGGTCTGTTTTTAACCCCCTCAATGGCACGGCCCGAGATACAGAACTGATTAGCTGGTGGAGCCAGGACTAGAACTCAGACTCCAGGGGCTCAACATGCTGGGAATGAATGCAGAGAGCAGAAAGAGAAGGCACCTTATGGCATCGGTGCTGCCACTTACTACCCAGGAAAGAAGCCCCTTGACTCCCTGTGCCTCAGTTTCCTCAACCATAAATCACAGAAAATAACAGCATCCACCTCCCACAGCTTTGTTGCACAGACTAAATGAAAAATCCTTGTGAACACATAACATCGTACTTGGCCAGGGGTAATACTGAATTTCTATTATCAACAGTATCTATTTTACTCTAAACCTGGCAAAATCCTTCTTTTGCTTAGACTTCTCCACAATCAGACTAGGGCTGGGGAAATCCGGTTTCCTGAAGAACAGTGGGGAAGACAGACACTTATTCTATGAGGGAAAGAACAGTGTCGTCCCAGGGGCTCCCCCCAACAATAGGGGGCCCCTGGTCACTGCCTTAGTGTGTCCAGGACCCGTGCATGTGAGGCAGGGAAGCGCTGGAGAGGGATGGCCACCCTTACAATGGCTGGGATGCCCTGTTGGCCTTTCTTTGTCTGGCTGACTCCCTCCTCCTTCAAAGCTCGGCTCCAAGGTCGCACCCTCTGGGGAGACTCCTCCTGCCACTCCCTGCCCTGCCAGACCTTTATGTGGCAAACCTCAGCCGAGCTCCCATAATTCTGAGAATGGCATCCCTGGGGTTGATGATGACGGTCCTGAGCACAGACAATAAATTCAAGAGGAGCTCAGGGAAGCAGGAGATCAAGCAGCATGGGGCATCTTAGGGAAAGACGAAGCAGAAGGGAAAGAAATAAAAGAGGGACAATCTGGATGGAGGGGACAAGGACACATGTGCACAGAAGGAGAAACAAGCAACTTGCGTGGAACCCACAGTTCTGGTTCAAGTGTCAGCCTCAGCTCTTCTCAACAGTTTTAGTCTTAAATTGCAAAAACTATAATAAAATGTTACATAAACTTTATACATCTACACATGAGTACAGATACCTGATATGTATACATATAACTTTATTTACAAAGCTTTATAACAAACATTACAAAGAAGGTGTTAATCACTCCTGTGACCAAGCTTTTTATCCCAAGAACAATGAAATGAAACCAACCTCTGTCCCCAAGGAAGGAGCAGAGTAGGCCACCGTGACAGGCCAGTGTGAGAAAGGGCCCATAGGATAATAGCCCACATAGGGTAAAGTGCAGAGGGCCACCATGGAAGACCGACCTCCAGGAGAGATGATCCCAATCTGACCCTTCAAGGGGGTGGGGGAAGGGACAGCGTTGGAGACAGCAGTCAAGCGCTAGGTGCCGAAGCATGACCAGAAAGGTCAACTGCCAGAGCGGGAAGGTCACTCCATGCGAAGGGCAGGAATGAAAACGTCACGACGAATTTGAGAATTTCAGGTAATTCCCCATGCCCCTGGGAAAGTGTGTATGTTGGGGAGGGGGAGTCCACGCAGATGGCAAGAAATGAGTCAGGTCCAAGGGTGAGCGGCCGCCTGTGCTAGTAAGCAATACCGCCATCCTGACACCAGCTCCAGAGAAGTGAAAAAATTACAAGCTGCTGGGTTCTGTTTCAGAGAGCCAGTGGGCATTTAACGTGGGGAGGCACTCTGCCACCCACACTTAGCCCTCTGATCTCGGCCAGACGGAGCCTTTAAAAAGTGTCAGGCCATCTGACATTCATCACTGACATCCATGACAACCGCCGGCCAAGACCACCTGCTTGGACTTCACTGTGGGTACAGAGGACAAATGTCTCCCCGACCCTTTCTCACAACAGCACACACAGTCACCATCCACAGAATCTAGGCCAGGGGTTACGTCTATGGGACCAGATCTGAGTGTGGTCTCCACAACAGCAGCAACCGTATCATTTGACTGCTTGGCAGAACTGTAAATTCTCGGCCCCACCTTAGATCTACTGGTTCACGATTTCCAGAGTGGGACCCAGTGATCTGGGATTTAACATCTAGAATTCTACACACATTGAAGTTCAAGGATGTCTGGCCTCTGGCATTCAGCATTTTTTTAGCCACTTAGTTTAAGTTGTACCTTTGCCTTAATTGGTGGCTTCACATTATATGACACAAGGAAATGGAGTTACCTTTTAAATAGATTATTTCAAATTAATTAAGGACTCTATCCATTATGGATAACCTGACTATTAAACAAAAATTTTAGATACAACATATCTTGATTTTCAAACGCCAGTCAAACCTCATTTTAACTTTTGTCAAAGGTAATGGTTCAAAATAAAATACCAGTTTCTCAAGAAATGCATTCAGAAAGTCATCCCCCTCCCCCACTGCTGACCCAGATCAACTACCCACACTATTACCGCGATAATAAATTTCCTTCCAGAAAACTTCCAGATATGAACAGAAATAGTCAGAAACATAGGCTGATGAGTCACCCAGCAGAAACAGAAAAATATACTACTAAAAGCTAAGATCGCGACTTCTCAATTCATGATATTTGACCATCTGCAGAAAAGCAGCTCATCTGTTTACAGCACGGCTTCCAGCACCTTCTCCCTGTGAGCCTCCCCCAAAGAGGACAGTCCCTGCCCCATGCCCTGCAAGGAAGATGTGCTCAGTCTCGGGTCGGAGGGTGGGAGGGGGTGCTCTGCAACTGTTCCTACTGGAAGCCTGGAGAGGAAATCCCTCCGCCTCCTCCCAACCACAGCACAGGGTACTGGGGGGTCAGAGTTAGACCTGGTACCGGTTAGCGGCTAACTGTTGAAGGAGAGCTCTCCAACTACACCCCGTGGAGCTGACAGCAAAGCCCGTGCAGGGGCCAGGGCAGTGGTGGGGGTGCAGCAGTCTTGGCTCAGCCGCTAAACAACACAGCACCGGCTGAGCGGCCACGGCAACAAACATCTGCTACCCGCTGTTCTGGAGACTGAAAGTCCAAATTCAGGGTGCCGGCACGATCGGGCCCTTGGGGAAGGCCCTCTTCCTGGCTTGCCTCCTTCCTGTCAGGCCCTCACATGGTCTCCTCCTCCTCTCACTTATAAGTAAGCCATTGGTCCCATCACAGAAGCGCGACCCTCATGGCCTCATCTAAACCTAACTGCCTCCCAAAGGCCCCACCTCCAAATACCAACACATTAAGTACTGGGGGAGTCAACATGTGAATTTTCAGGGGACACATTCAATCCATAGCAGGAGCCAGCGTCTTTCTGAACTACCCCTTCCCTCCAGTTCGGCAGAGCAGTTGGATTTCATGTTTTTAGGGCCTCTAAAAACTTTCCTTTAAAAAGAGTTCAGTCAGGGCCACTGGAGTGACTCAGAAGGTTAAGCCTCCAACTCTTGATTTCGGTTCAGGTTATGATCTCAAGTTCCATTGAGTATGAGCCCTGCATCGGGCTCTGCACTGGCAGCCTGTTTAGGATTCTCTCTCTCTGTGCTAACTCTCTCAAAAACAAACAAATAAATAGAGTTCAGTCAGGGAGCACCTTGGTGGCTCAGTTGGTTAAGCATCTGACTTTGATTTCAGCTCAGGTCATGATCTGGAGGTTTGTGAGATGGAGCCCCTTGTCAAACTACACTGACAGTGTAGAGCCTGCTTAGGACACTCTCTCTTTCTCTCTCTCTCTCTCTCTCTCTCTCTCTCTCTCAAAACTAACATTTTTTTAAAAAATTAAAAAGTTCAGTCAGTAGCCAAGAAAAAAGTTTTCAAGGTACAGGTAACAAGGTTTTATTATGACTGGAAGAACAGGATGGGATGGTGTTTTGAGTCTTGATGGACTGGCAAAAGTCAGAACATTTTTTTTTTTTTTGCAGGGGGAGGGGAGACCTGGAGGCCAGCAAGGAGGAGCTGCTTGGCAGAGGCACCGAGGCACTCCAGCTCAGAGCCACCCTTCCTCCTGAACCCACAGCACGTGCTACTGACATCAGCGTGGCAACTGGCTTGTGCTGCCAGGTGACCACCTTGTACATTTCATGTCGTGGCACCTCGTATAACCCAGGTCACGGGACAGGGCTTAGAAGTGGACTCCCACTCCCTCACCCAGCCTGCTTCCTTGTCAATGCAGGACAACCTGACTTACCCCCGAAGGAAGAAGACTGCATATGGTACTTCCAACCCAACCTGTTCCAGGGCGCCAACCAGGCACCGAACAAACGTGCCTCCACGTCCCCAGACTGCCTGGCGTCCTATTCCGGTGTGTGGGTGATAAGCCCAGTTTCCAGTGAAAGTCACTTGAACACTTGTACGATGATGAAGAAAAACAGAACAATTCCACAGTCTCAGGACATGAGACAAACAATCTGTTGACAAAAAATCACAGAAAACAGCTGATCCTGGAACAACGCAGGAGCTAAGGGAATGACGCCCATGCAGTCGAAAATCCACACACAACTTTTGACTCCCTCAAAACTCAACTACTAAGAGGCTGCTGGTGACTGGAAGCCTTACTGATAGCATAAATGGTTGATTTAACACACATTTTGTTATCTGTATTATATACTGTATTCTTATGACAAAGGGAGAGAAAAGAAAGGGTTAAGAAACTCTTAAGGAAGAGAGGATACATTTATAGTACTGTGCTGTATTCCTTGAAAGGAAATCTGAGAAGTGACTGTGTGGTTCAACCCCATATTGGTCAGGGTCAACTGTACATTCAAGGTGAAAAACATTAAAGTTTTGTGAAGGAATCAAAAAATCAAGACACAGTTTCTGCCACACAGACATTTACAATATAAACAGGTGGATTTAATGTATTTAATTTGTACCTAAATAATATTTATTAAGTTTGGCATGGAAAAAGACCATTTTATCCCGACAAAGTGGTAGACCCCAAATTGTTGGTGTTTACGGCACAAAAGAGCGTTTCATCACTACAAGACCACAGCAAAACCCTCCGGGGAGGGGTCGGGAAGGCTCTTCCCCTCAGCAGTGCAGCTTTCCAACTCAGAACCTTGAACTTGGCTGTATTTGCACTCAGCCCTTCTCCTCCTCTCTTCTCCCTTGGTATCTGTCATGTCTCCCTTACTGTGCTTGCACACCCCTTTATCCAGCCCCAATCCACTTTCAGCCCGATTCTTGGTACAGTGCTTCACATACAGCTGTGCACTCAGAACATTTACATGTTAAATAACACAATAAATCTACCTCAGTGTGCCAGGGGTAGGGACTGCATTTTGCACGCAAATTTTGGACTTTGGTTAAAGCCCGTATCACTGTACCCTGATGATGTGAGATAAAAGTCCGAGGCATATAGAGAAAGGACCATGCTGAGAGGCAGAGGAAAAGCTGCTGCGGCCGTGCAGACGGGACCCTGAAGGGCAGCAAATGGTGCCCTGAAAAAAGTATGCTAACTTATTACAGGGCAACTGGAAATACCGAAAAATAGGACAGAAGAAGATGAAGACGACTATAATCCCACCTCCCAAAGGTAAGTTCTTTTAATATATTCACGTTTCCCTCGGGTCTTTTCTTGGATGTGCGCTGCACATATAAAAGTGCCTTCTATCTGCAGGAATTTGACTATAGTTCTGGGTTTTTGTCCGCGTGGCACGATCTCTCTTCGGTCCACAACCCGCCTCCCTCTGAAAGCAGTATCACAACGGGGCATGAGCATCTGAAGTGCCTGGCACACACCAAGCAGGAGCAAGACACAGGAGACGGTGCGATCGTGACCCCAGCCCCATAGGAAGGGATCAAGGTGGGCAGGCACACTTAGGACTCCCCTCTGGAGAGGAGTATTTGGAGCTATTTAGCCAGAAATAATATAAAATGAGGTCACATCACAGTCCCCTAATGCCCAGAGAAGAGCTGGGAGACCTTTGGTGGGAAGTGGTGGGAACGGGAAGCCCTGTCACATAAAGCGGCTCAGGAGAGGGGCACCTGGGTGGCTCAGTCGGTTAAGCGTCTGCCTTCAGCTCAGGCCAGGATCTCATGGTTCATGGGTTTGAGCCCCGTATCTCTCTCTCTCTCTCTCTGTCTCTCTCTCTCAAAAATAAATAAACTTAAAACAAAACAACATGGGGGGAGGGGGGCGGTGAGTTCAGGGGAGGGGACTGTGGGGATTGTAAGGATGAAATCTATGACCAAAGAGGCAGAAGAGAGGAAGGAAAGGTCCCAGAGGCACACACAGGTGACCTGCACAGGCAGCAAGGAAACCTCAATGGGGCTTTGCACGCAGGACAGCCCTGCAGGAGGACTGTGACTTAGCCCCAGCTACAAACTTTGCTGCCCTCCCCTCCCCTCCTCCTCTCGTGCATCTGTGGCTAAAAACTCGAACCCCACCCATCCCATTACACAATGCTTATCTGGATATGATCTAAGGTCAGACTCCATGAAAGGAAGCCCATGACTTAAAAGTTAGGAAATACTTTTGTGCTTCGCTGGGGAGAGGGGATGGGGAAGTCCACACTGTGAAACAAGAAGTTTACGGCAGCGACCCCGGTTCTTCCCCCGACTTGACACAGTGCTCAGTGGGCTATATGTGGAAATGTGACCTTTCCACCTGGAAAACCCCGGCCTCGCAGCCTTCCTTATAAGGGCCCATATCCTGAAGGAAGCCAGCTCAGAAAGCAGCACTCTTTTCGGGTGTCCATGACTGCTGGGAAGCTGGGAAGCTTGGGCTTTTGCGGTGTAAAACTTTGGGCTTTGTCCTCCATGAGGAAATGGAAACAAACTGTGTGATCGCTGAGACGGCTTCCATCTCTTAGAAGTCAGTACCTTGATGTTCATTCAAAACCTTAACAGACTTCAACCAATCTGGTTTATGAGTTAAAGTGGATGTGTCAAGTTCGAATGTTCTCTGAAAACTGTTTCTGTAGTAAGCAAATTTTTTAAACATTACCAGAGCTGAGTTCACCCCAAAAATTCATTAAAGAAATAACGTTTCCTTTTGAAAGTCTCTCCTGACCATAACTGAACATGGCACATCCCAGGATTCTGAGCTTCCATTTGGAATTCATAAGAAGTAAGAGGTATTATGTGTGCACGGGACAAAACAAATGTGAAATATTGGCTGCTCTGACTGAAACGAACGAAAGTAATTTGCTAAAGTATCTCCACTCTCAAGGATGGACACTTTTCTAAACATCTTGGCACAACACAGGATACCAGGTGCTGTGCACACGGCCCCAAAGCGGCATCTTAAATTCCGAAGAATGTCAGCACGGCGGGGATTGACCCTCGGAGAGCCTGGGAACCGTGTGCTTAGCCGGCCAGGTCTCAGCTCTCTGCACTTGTCAACCCCTGGACATCTGGAAAGCTGCTGGGATGATTTTAAAGAGTGCAACATCTAGGACATTTCTTGGCAATAATTCTGGTCTTTTGTCTCTCCCCATTAAGGGACTGAAGAGAAACCACTCCCTGTGTCTGTCAGCACTCTTGGCCTCCATGTGGCTTTTCTACCTGTGAATCCAGAGCACGGTGTGGCTCGGCAAGGTGGGTCCTGTCACCACAGGTGTGCACCTGGGGTGGGGCGGGAGCAGGATCCAGGTTCCTCTGGCTGTGACTTCAAGTGATGACATACACTCTGCCGACAAGCTGAAGCTATTGTGCAAACCACCGGCACCCTGCCCAGGAGGCTCACAGAGGTTCTTTTTGGCAACGTGCATGTCCTCTATATGCCCGAGTCTCTGATTGCCCAAGAACATCCCTTTGCTTGTCCTACAGTCCAGTGATGATAAAAGGGAAGGTGGTGGGGGATGGAATTAAAGGATGGCTGCCGTCTGTGGTGGGGACTGAGAAGGCAGCTGTTTCTGTTTCCTTCGAAAACCTATTAGGAACAGACTGTCTACGCTCTTTTATGTAGCCTCCGTCTCTTTGATACTTTCTCTCTGGTTGTCCTAACATCCCGGATTCCATGAGGTGGGTGCTATGACCACACCCGAGAGACAGCAGAGGACTCTGTGGCAAGTGCCCTTGGCTAACGGCTCATAAATGGAGGAGACAGGACTTAAGCCCAGACCCAGTCTGACCTAAAGATCCATACTCTTCAACTCAACAACAACAAAAGAACAAACAACTCCATTACAAAATAGGCAAAGGACTTGAAAAGACATTTCTCCAAAAATGATCTAGGAATGACCAATAAGCATATGAAAGGATGCTCGCCCCCACTATTCATTAAAGGAATGCAAATCAAAGCTGCAATAGAGATATCACCTTTTACCCATTAGGATGGCCACTTTAAGAAACCCCGGAACACAACTACTGGTGAGGATGTGGAGAAGCTGGGGCACTTGTGAGTGCTAGTAGGAATGTCAGTGGGGCAGCTGCTGTAGAGCAGTCCGGCAGCTCCTCCCAATTACAAATAGGATGACCACGTGATCCCATGATTCCAGCTGTAGGTACGTATGGAAAGGAACTGAAAGCAAGATCTCAGGCAGTTACTTGCGCACCCATGTTCACTGCATCATTATTCACAACAGCCAAAAGGTAGAAACAACCTAAATATCCACTGACATGTGAATAAACAAAATGTAGTACACACACACACACACACACACACACACACAGGAATATTATCCAGCCTTAAAAAGGAAGGAAATCCGGTCACATGCTGGATGAACCTTGAGGGCACAATATTAAGTGAAATAAGCCATCACAAAAAGACAAATACCATACCGATTCCACTTACACGAAGTAGCTAAGGTAGTCAAACTCCTAGAAAACAGAAAGTAGAATGGTGGTTGGTGGGGAAGTGGGGGGGGGGGGCGATGAAAGAGTTAGTGTTTAATGGGTATCGAGTTTCAGTTTTAGTTCTGCAGAACCACTGCACAAAAATGTAAATTTACTTAACACTACTGAGCTATACCCTTAAAAATGGTGAAGATGGTAAATCTTATGTGTTTTTTTTACAACTAAAATTTTTTAAATATTTTTTTAAATCCATGCTGTTAACCAAAATGCTGTGCACTGATTCTCCAGTTGATCATGCCTTTCTGCAACTCTGCAGGACCCTTTTCCTCTCAAGCAGCCAGAAGCCGAAGCCATTTGCAAAAATATTCATTACAATGGGAGCTATCAACTAGCACCGAATTTCAGTCTATTTCTCTCCTCATGACAAAGAAAACCGAGGACCACAGGTTGGAACCAGGCGATGAAAAAAGCTCCAAGGGCCCATTTTTAAAACTCTGGCAACTCAGAAAAGGTGGGTGTGCAAGGAAAAGAGTCTTGATGTAGATGAAGATCTGACATTCCAGGATATCCTCCCAAAGGTCACTCCAAGTCAAAACATGAAGTCAGAACATTCCCAAGCTCTGTCTCTCTGCCATACAAACACGTGTCTCTCCCTGGGTCTGAGGTTTTCCAAGGCCATGCACTTTTGCCTTATTCGGGCCTGAGCTTTCGTTCATTATGCAATGCTGCCTCTCATGGAAGGGGACAGTTACTGCCCACCCCATGTTACAAAGGAGGAGACTGAGATAAGGCAGCAGGCCCAAAGTCCCAGGGTTGGTGGGGGGGGGGGGGGCAGCGCTGGCACTCCACACCCAGACCCACCCACCTCCACAGCCCCTAAGCACCTGCTGCCTTGCGGTTGGCCAACACTGGGTATTCCTAAATACAATGCAGATGAAGGCCCTGTGGGTTATATGGTCCTTGAGATCCAGTCTTCTCATCTGTAAAATGAGGCACTGGGTAAAGAATCCCTTTTCTTTCTAACATGCAAAGCTCCAGATCATCTAAGTTGTCCACTATATCCAAGAGACTTTACTGAGCTCCACAGACTCAGGGTACCATAATAGGAGCATGAAACAGAGGTATTTAACATGGGAAAAAGCCTTGAACCCCACCATCCAAGTCCACCATCTTGGGCAAGAACCAAGACGTGCCAAAGACTACGGAGACAGACTTGTACTATCCCCAAAATAATGAAGTAACAAAAGGATGATTATGAAACCATTTCTGACCCACAGCAGGTAAAACGGTTACTGGTTACAACCAAAGGAGTTATTGTGACACACTGAGGGCAGGACAACCGGGCACTGTGGCGGAGAACCAGTTTATGTTAATATGGGCAACCAGAAAAGGCAAAAAGCCTCCAGGGCTTTCTTGAGAAGCATCCAGGGGCAATGACCTGGGTCATTATACCACTAAAAATAGACACCATGTGGTGGTAAAACTGGACAGCCACATGCAAAGGATGAAACCAGGGGCTCCTGGGTGGCTCATGTGGTTAAGTGTCTGACTTCGGCTCAGGTCATGATCTCACACTTCCGAAGTTCGAGCCCCATGTCAGGCTCTCTGCTGTCAGCACAGAGCCCGCTTTAGATCCTCTGTCTCCCTCTTCTCTGCCTCTTCCCCACTCGTGCTCGCTCACACACTCTCTCTCTGTCTCAAAAATAAACAAACATTTAAAAAGGATGGGGGGCGCCTGGGTGGCGCAGTCGGTTAAGCGTCCGACTTCAGCCAGGTCACGACCTCACGGTCCGTGAGTTCGAGCCCCGCGTCAGGCTCTGGGCTGATGGCTCGGAGCCTGGAGCCTGTTTCCGATTCTGTGTCTCCCTCTCTCTCTGCCCCACCCCCGTTCATGCTCTGTCTCTCTCTGTCCCAAAAATAAATAAATAAACGTTGAAAAAATAAATAAATAAAAAGGATGAAAGTAGGGGTGACTGGGTGGCTCAGTGGGTCGGGCGTCTGACTTCGGCTCAGGTCATGATCTCGCATTTGTTGGGTTTGAGCCCTGCGTTGGGCTCTGTGCTGGCAGCTCAGAGCCTGAAGCCTCCTTCGAATTCTGTGTCTCCTCCTCTCTCTGCCCCTCCCATGCTCATGCTCTGTCTCGCTCTATCTCTCAATAATAAATAAACATTAAAAAAAAATTTTTTTTTAAAGGATGAAAGTAGACCGCTTTCTTACACCGTATACAAAAATTAACTTGAATGGATTAAAGACTTGAATGTAAGACTTGAAACCATAAGATTCTCAGAAGAAAACTTAGGCAGTAAGCTCCTTGACATTGGTCTTGGCGATATTTTTCCGGCTCTGACTCCAAAGAAGAGGCAAACAAAAGCAAAAACAAACAAATGGGATGGCATCAAACTAAAAAGCTTCTGTACCGTGAAGGAAACTGTTATCAAAACGAAGAGGCAACCTACTGAACCAGAGAAGATATTCGCAAATCACATATCCAACAAGGTGTTAACACTCAAAATACAGAAAAAACTCATACAACCTAACAACAGAACACAATCCAATTAAAAAATAGGCAGAAGGGCGCCTGGGTGGCTCAGTCAGTTAAGTGGCCGACTTTATTCAGCTCAGGTCACCATTTCCCAGTCTGTGAGTTTGAGCCCCACATTGGGCTCTGTGCTGACAGTTCAGAGCCTGGAGCCTGCTTCTAATTCTGTGTCTCCCTCTCTCTCTGTCTCTCCCCTGCTTGTTCTCTGTCTCTCTCTCTCTCTCTCAAAAATAATAAACATTAAAATTTTTTTTAAAAAATAGGCAGAGGATCTAAAAAGACAATTTTCTAAAGATGACATACACATGGCCAAGGGGGACATGCAAAGATGCTCAACGTCACTAATCACCATGGAAATGTAAATGGTCACAATGAGCTATCACCTCACAGAAGTTAGAAGGGTTCTTAAGAAGACAAAAAATAAAAAGTACTGATGAAGGTGTGGAGGAAAGGGATCCCTCAGAACACTGTTGGTGGGAATATAAGCTGGTGCGGCCACTATGGAAAAATTGTATGGAGGTTCTTCAAAAAGTTAAAAATAGAACTACCCTACGGTCCAGCTCTTCCACTTCTAGGTACTTATCTAAAGAATACAAAAACACTCATTTGAAAAGAGATGTGCTCCTATGTTCATAGTAGCATTATTTACAATAGCCATGAAAAGGAAACAACCTAAGTGTCCACTGATAGATGAAGGAATATGGAGTAGGTGGTACATGCACACAGTGGAATACTACTCAGCCATAAAAAAGAATGAAATCTTGCCATTTCTGACAACATGGATGAACCCTGAGGGTACTATGTTAAGTGAAATAAGTCAGAAGAAGAGAAACAGAATGACTTCACTCATATGGAATCTAAAACCAACCAACCAACCAACCAACCAACCAACCAACCAAACCAGACTTCCAGAGTGATGGTTATCAGAAGGGAAGGAGGCTGGGGTGGGCAAAATGGGCAAAGGGGGCAACTGTATGGTGACGGATGGTAACCAAACTTTTGGCAGTGATCACTTTGCAATGCATACAGACACCGAATTATATTCACCAAATGGATCTTGTTCTTTCCCTTTCCTTTTCTTTTTGGGATCGGGCTTCCCCCCGCCCCCCCCCCTTATTTCCAGGTTGGGAGGGGGGGTGGAGTGAAGAAAGGGAAACAAACCACAAGAGACTCTTAACAACAGAGAACAAACTGAGAGTTGCTGGAGGGAAGTGGGCAGGAGGATGGGCTAGATGGGTGATTAAGGATTAAGGAGGGCACTAGTGATGAGCACTGGGTGTTGCACATTACATGATGAATCACTGAATTCTACCCCTAAAACCAACAGTGCACTGTATGTTAACTAAAATATTAAAAAATAAATAAATAAAAGTAAAAATAAGATGAAATTTAAAAAAAGACACCATGATACGTTTGCTTTTTCTATTATCACTGATGTGACTTCTTCAGAAACAATAAAACATACTGTCAGGAACCTTAGAATGACTTCAACCGGAGTTTAAACTTTAACAAACTATGTTCATTTAGAAACAGAACATACTGACTTGGACTAATCTATCAATTACAATTCAAAGAAAAAAGGTTTTTAGTTGTACAGCGAGAGCAATCCACGAAGACAAAATGTAGGATCTTTGAAGCTACAGAGAAAAAGGTTCCATGGGCTTTTAACTTTCTTAACTTTCATTTATTTTTTAATTAATGTTCAA
Source organism: Prionailurus bengalensis (assembly GCF_016509475.1). Classification (NCBI taxonomy): domain Eukaryota; kingdom Metazoa; phylum Chordata; class Mammalia; order Carnivora; family Felidae; genus Prionailurus; species Prionailurus bengalensis. The sequence goes on from NC_057344.1 coordinate 174,605,535, forward strand.
ACCATTCTCTGAAACAATAAGCATAACGTATCGCAATTTTATTTCTGCTGGAACCAGAGAAATTTGGAATCTCAAAGATCATTACGCATCAAAGTGCTTTGAGACAACTGTGCAACTCTCTTGGGACGGCGAGCAGGTAGCGAGTGGCCCTCAGGAGGCAAAGGCATCTGAGACACCAAAGATGACGGTGGCTGGAGGGCAACAAGAACACCTCTCAAAGATGGGTTATGAGGTGCCTGGGTGGCTCAGTCAGTTAAGCTCAGGTCACAATCTGACAGTTCATAGGTTTGAGCCCCACACTGGACTCTGTGTCGACAGCTCAGAGCCTGGAGCCTGCTTTGGATTCTGTCTCCCTCTCTCTCTGCCCCTCCCCCGCTCACTTGCTCACTCTTGCTCTCTCTCTCACTCTGTCTCTCTCTAAAAAAAATAAATAAACATTTAAAAAAAAGAAGGGCTGTATCTCTAACTTTTAGGCTAGATTTCTCCAAATTAAGGCTGTCATTTTATTACTAGTTATGCCAAGTTTAATAATTCCATAGAAGAAAAAGGAAAGGGAAAAAAAAAAATCACCAAATGAGCATCTGTAGTTCAAGTCCACGAGAGAGAAATGATTTTATAACCAGGCCCATTTCCAATGAATCTGAACACTTGTTACTATCATGATTTGTGACAGGAATGTGTTTCCATTATAACCCTCTATGAGACTAAATATATTTCAAACTTTTTTTTCTAATGTGTATTTCTTTTTTAGGGGGGTGGGGGAGGGAGAGAGAAAGAGAATCTGAAGCAGGCTCTGCACTGCCAGCGAGGAGCCCAATGAGAGGCTTGATCTCGCGACCACAAGATCATGACCTGAGCTGAAATCCAAGGACACTTAACCTAGTGAGCCACCCAGGCACCCTCCGCAGAGGAATTTTTGACAGAAGGTCACCAACTTCTTTCCAAGTGCTTCTAGTAATAAGAAATATACCTGCCAGACACAATTTCACCTACTTCCAGACAGCCAGCCATCAACTGTAAAAAAGCTAGTGAGCTCCAGTCGGTTTCATGGTTCTCCCTTTGGTTGGTAAACAACATAGTTAACAAGAATACACGGATTTGTGGTAGCTGCAGGCTATGCCTCCCGTCCCAGCGCAGGCCCCACCCTCTTCCCTCACGGCTGGATACAAACTTGAGTAGGTCCCCTCTGCCATGCTGGCACCACGCCTCTCTCCCATCCCTCCTTGGAGGAGCCTCCGTGAGTTGGGCCAATCAGCTCCCAAAGGTCTGGGGGTAAAGCAGATTGGCAGTTAGGTGACTGGATGCCTCTGGAGCTAAGATGTCATACAGACGTGGAGGCTGGTGTGACCCTACAGAGTGACGAGCCAGCTGGGAAAGCTGGTGTGTAGAATAAAGAGGAAACCAGACGAAAGAAGAAAAATTACATGGCCCCAAAGAGAGGGAGCCAGAGAGACTTCCTTGGTTCCTTACAACTTCTAGTTTCCAGCGCTTGCCCTTATTTTGATTTCTAAAAGCCTCCTTCTGATTAAGCTTGCTTGACTCATTTTCTGTTTCTTGCAACAAAACCATCATTGACTGACTAAGGCTCATCTGTTTCCTGAGCATTCCCTGAGCGCCGCCTATACGCAGTGGGCATCTGAGGACAGCTGAGTGCTGCAAACAACTTCCTCTCTCAAGAAACTAGAAGCTGGTGGATCGGCAAGAATAGAACATAATTAGGGAGAGCAGGTTGGTGATAATCAGGGCTGGTTTCATGGACTTCTGCAGAAGCGAATGCAGCTATGACAACCAAGAGTCGAGTCCTCTTACCACCGACTGCCCATATGACCTTACGGAGGTCCCTTTCCTTCTCTGAGTCTCTGTTTCTTCATCTCTAAATGAGAAATTTGAAACGTGACTTTCAAAGTCCGCATGTGCTTTTATGATTCCTTAAAAGCAGTGGACTCAATACCTCTTACGTATCCAGTAACAATATTTTTAGAAGCCATGTTGGTTGTGGAATGTCTATAACCCCTGCCCAAAGTTTACGATTTCAGTTAGGAGACGACACAACACAAGCACCAACCTCAACGCTGCACTTGCAGTTCTGAGCGATGGAGTCAGGGCAAAATGAGCCCTCAAAGAGCTCATCATCTAGAGCAGTCAAGTGCAGGCCAAGAGAATTTGACGGAGGGAAATGTCCTAAAGCCAGCCACTGGCCACATGTGGCTCTAGAGCACTTGAAGTGGGGCTAGAGTGAGGAACTAAATTTTGTACCGTATTTAAGGGCAATTAGTCAACATTTAAGGTTAACCAGCTTTATGTGGCTAGTGGCAATTACCAGCACAGATCTAGAGGTCCAGATAGATAACCCGAACACAAAGTAGCTCTCCAGCAGGGACAAGCATCAGAGAAGGAGAGGCTGATTATGTCCAAGAGAAAGAGGAAGAGACAGGGACACTGAAGTGGCCTGGAAGGAGCTGGAGAGTCTATCAGTGCTGATGTGCAGTATGTTGGGTGCAGAGGGGACAAGAGAGTGAGAGGAGCATTCTGGGCGAAGGACACCATCCATGAGAAATCATGGCTGCAAGAAGCACAGCACATGAGTGAGCAGTGAAGCACTGTGCACGGGCAGTGCCACAGTCGCCCTGGCTCCCCACCCCATACCCATTCTCCCCTTCGTCCTTACAACAGGGGATATTGCATAAGGTAGCAACATGCTCAGGCATAATTCAACGTCTCCCAGCCTCCCTTGTGGTGATGAGTGGCCCCTGACACAGTTCAGATAATGAGACCAAGTGGGGCTCTACTTGGGATTTCTGCAACAGCCTTGCTCTCTTGATATAGAGGGATCACCTTTTTCCTCCTTGTTGGTTCCCTCTTCACTCAGCTTGGAAACACAGGGGAAGCTGAAGGTGGGGCAGCCATCTTGTGACCATGAGCCATGCAGGAGGATGAAACAGGAAGGATCCCAGATCACTGGTAAGATCATGGAGCCAGTGAACTAGCCTTGTTCTAACATTACCCACACTGCTTTTGTGTGTATGTGTGTGTGAAAAAAATCAGTGCCTCCTCAGTTATGCCAGAGTAGCAAGACTTCTAATACATTCGGTCAGACAGTCCCTAAATGACAATAAATGGCACCGAGAAGTGAGGAGCTAAAAAAAATGTGCAACTGGCAGGGCAGAGAAATCAGGCAGTAGGAGATGAGGAGGAACCCCCAACAAATGAATGGCAGCCCAGTGACTTTACTACGAGCCAGTAAAACCTCTGGTCTAACTGTACGCACCCGGTTCTGCACTGGGACATACACCTGATATGACACATTGCAGTGTTGGGAATAGTGGAAGAAAAGTTCCAGAATGCAATACGTACAGATTTCTCTAGGGGAGAATGATGAACACGTTTTGCAAACAGTAATAGGAAGAAAGACCACTTTGTTAAGGCAGGTACTCCCACTTCCGACCCCTAAGTTCCTCAGTCTGAAGCCTTGCAAGGCTGAACAAGTCGATTGCCTCCATGACCCGCCCCAGCCCCAGCCCCCCAGCACAAGGCCAGGGCCAGGAAGAAAAAGAAAAACTTCCCCTCAGGAACTGTTTGGGGAAAGGTGACGCTGCAAAAAACAACAACAAAAAAAAAAACAAAAAAAAAAAACAAAAAAAAATCTAAAACCCAAACCCACTGAGGTAAGACTACAATCTCTCATCACCAGAACTGTCCTTAGTCGAAAGTTCTCAAGCTAACACACCTGGTCAGGAAATGAACCATAATACTTCAACTTCCTGTGAAAAACCTATGCTCTTTCAAGTACAAAATGCACAGTTTAGTACTACAAATTATTTTCAGAATTATAGAAGACCGTAATGTAGCATTTCTAGATCAATAAGTGAGGTTTAAAATCTTGTCAGTATCCATTCCGCAAACATTTTCATTCATACGAAAGTCATAAAACAAATTTACTTGAGGAAAAAAATCCATTTAGAAAGTATTTTAATGCGTCCTTTGGCTTTATTTCCAGATTTTACAAAATCAAGAACTCACCAAGTGTGCCAACAGCTGTAATTCTGGAGCAGCCAGCTCATGTCCAGTGGGGACGTACGGCTTTGCCACCTCTAGGAGACACACGTCCCTTCATTTAAATAAGTGAGATTAACAGAAACTATTCAACCAGGAAGATTCTAATTCTGTTTTTGAAAAACATGATACAATAATGCCTAAACTGGGTGCTTTATTAGGGGCTAACGGTGAATTTTAGAGTCCTTCCAGACTAAGAATTGCTTTCACCTATCACACACACAGATTTAAGCAAATATTCCTAAAACGCAACGGTTCATCACTGAGTTTAAGAGCCTGGATTTAGAACCAACATGGCTTGCTTTGTAGCTGTGTGAACCAAGCGCCGTGGGCGCTGTGGCCATATTGCCCAGCATTTCCAGCCTCACCTCCCAGGTAGCGGGCAGTGCCACCTACAGCACAGTCACTGTGAGAATTACCACCCAGCTGCGTAAGAATGCAAACACCACGTGTTTAATACATGATAAGGAGAATTATAATGGCTAGTATTAATATTTGATTACCTTTATAGCAAAAAAAAAAAAAAGGATCTGTTGGCTGTTTCATAATCTGCCATTGAACACATTTCTAATTCTCAATCTTCTCTTCATTTTACTAAGAACCACTGAGGGCTTTTTTGGTTGGAGTTTAAATCAGAATAGGATGAACCCCTGCCTATCAACCGCTACACTGTGAGATTCGGAGGGCTTCCAAGTGTGGTCACTAAACCCACAGCATCGGCATCACCTGGGAACCCGTAAAAAACGCAAATTCTCAGGCTCCCCCAAGAACTACATCTCCAGAACCAGAAGCGTTAGACCTGAGCAACAGTAATGTGTGTTGAGTCCTCCAAGGGGGTCTTGAGCACGTTCGTTTTGAGAACAGCTAAAGGAAATGTAGTCTTGGGTCAATACCACTAACCTGTGGCTCTCTGATGGCTCCTGGGAGGGGATGATAGAGGCTCCCCTGATCCCTCACCTTTCCAGGTGCTGCTGGGGGCAACACCAGAGTCCCCCGCACCCTCTCACTCAGCCTGAAGCAGAAGAAAGGTTAACAAGGCCAGCCAGGAGAGAAGCCTGCTCCTGGGGCATCAAATCCCACTGGCCCCCACTGGCCCCCACTGGCCTAACAATCCTAACGGTCAGAATCACAGGTGACAACTCAAAGCCCCTCCCAGAGGAGGACGGGTTCACACCAGCTCATCCATAAAAACCCTTACCATGCATCCACACAAAAACACAACCCTGAATGTTCACAGCAGCACTGTTGCTAACAGCCAACAGGAGGGAAGAACCCAAACACCCCCCACAGCTGGTAATGTGGCGCATCCATACAAGGGAATATTAACAGACCATGAAAAGGAACGAAGCACTAATATGTACTACAACACGATGAACCTTGAGAACACGCTAAGTGAAGAAAGCCACAAAGGACCACGGAGCATGTGATTCCACATCTATGACACGTTCCCAACAGGCAGTCTAGAGACACAGAAAACAGATGAGCAGTTGTCTCAGGTTTGAAGGAGGCGTGGGACGCATGGAAGTGGCAGCCATGGGCTTCCTTCTGGGCGGACTAAAACGTTTTAAAATTAGATGGTGCTAATGGTTGTACAACTCCACGAGTGTAGGGATAAAAACGATGAATTGTACACTTTAAATGGGTGAATTGTACAGTATGTGAATTATAGTGCAATAAAGCTGTTTTTTAGACAAAGCAAACCCTTCCTGCCAAATGCGTCCGCAGGGCTAAGCTAACCTGCCTGGGAGAGCTGTCCAGGTCACACGAACAGGCCGTAGGGTAAACCGCATAACCGTGAGAAGGGCCAAGAGGATTATGAGGGAGGCAGGCACCTCAGGTGCAAGATTCAAGGAGATGCTCATTCTTAGGACTGTGTAGGTGCAGGGCCTGTACCTGCGGGACCGTGACAGTGAGTGCCTCCTTGAATTTTGCACGCAGCTCACCTGCTTGCCTCACCCTAGTCCTGCCCTGATTTCGAGGCTGTTTCATGTTCAGATAGGTCTACAGATTTTACTCCCCTGGAAGTATTTTCAAACTTCTTACCATTCCCTTGCTCTATAAACTTCAATGGCTCCCTAACACCTACAGATGAAGACTGAAAGGTGACAAATCAAGATCTTCCACTTTGGACTTCAATCCTGCAGGCACACAGGCACAGGCTCTGGAGTAAGATTAGCCCTGAGGGGGGAATCTCTGCCAGCTAGGGTGCTGGAAGCAGGGACTCAGAGCCAGGCCTTCAGACCCCAGGGCCTCCAGTGCCCAGGCCCTTGGCCCTCTGCGTACCACAGCCTTCCTACCAAGCAGCAGAGGTTGAGATGGTATGTTTGTCTCATCAACCTTAGCTCTAGGCTTTGCACCAAGTGTTAAGGACCGACTGTTTAAACACCAATGGTTAATTAGGAAAAGCTCTGTTAGAGCTAACTTGCAATTGTTATCATGCACAAAAACAGCAAACTAAGGCAAAATCTTGCCATTCACTATGGCTTCCCAACGTCAGTAATGACATGCCAAGAAGCACAATAAAGGGGAAAAATTCTAGTAGCTTCCAACTACAGGAATCCATGAACAATCAGATTTCTGGCTTACAATATTTAATCTTGAACCTGGTCTTTATTCACTACAGAAAAGCAAAGTTATATGGAGAGTAAATTAGTAACTATTTTAAAGAACCATGGGACTCTGGAAATCAGATACTATTTTTTTCTTTCTTATTTTACCCACGCCCTAAAACTCTGTAGAAAAAGAAAAGCATCTCAATTTCAGAAGGTGGCTCTCCATTCAAATAAGCTGTAAATGAGCAAGGAAGATACGTACTGTAACAAAAACAAGACCAAAAACAAAATCACAGGGAAGAAAAGGGATTTTTGAGCTTGGAAAGAATGTAGGACCATAAAGACACAGGGAACAACACTGCCACCAAGTGGTGACAGCACCTCAAGTCACCCTCTGAAGTCTAGACCAGTAATAACTGGGACAGCAATCAAAATCCTTTGTGGGGAGTTTTGGGGTTTTTTGTTTTGTTTTGTTTTTTTGTTTTTAAGAATTCATGTCCAGGCTCCATACGCAACTGACTCGTGAGGTGAGGCAGAATGCAGAGGGGCAGGTGCAACCCATATTTTAAAATCTCCCCAAGTGACTTTGGTGCACACAGTGAAAGCTAAGAACCAGGGATCGTAACAAAAGGTCATACAGATGTCACTATGATGCTCATATTTTCAGTAAAGTTTTACCTGTAGTCGTTCCGCTTACACGATCCATTAAAATTTACTAATGGTATATAAATTCTTGAAAATTTGGCAATGTACAACACAAATAAATCATAGTTATACAATAGTTTCTATATTTTCATGACATAAAGTAATCATTATAAAGATTTAGATTATATTCCTTAGTCTTGCCATTACTGTTTACATCTAACCCAACAGACTTAAGCTTATCATAAACTAGACACAGCTACAGTCAAACACAAAACTCTTTGAACAGTAGTTTCACTGGACTATTTATGGGTTTCCAATCAATAAATCTTATCTAGATTAGATGGGTTTTCCTATTTTCTCTTTTAAACAAGGCATGCAAAGCCTGATGGCTTCTACTGGTGGTCAAGTCTGTCAACACACAATGTAATCTGAAACGCTTCAACGAAAGGTATCAGACTAACACCAAAATTGTTCCTTTGCACACAGAGGTAATTCAGACGATTTTTCCTCTTTCCAGAGTTGAGAGTTACCTAAAAAACTATTTCTTTAACACGAAAAAATTATCTCTTCTATGATACACAATGAGGCAAAACCACGCAGTGTTTCTACTACCAAGTACCTGGTCGGAAGTTGACTTTCTGGATTTTTTGCAGGCCTGACAATTAGGTCAGAGCCCACTGCTAAGAAAACACCTGCACGGTCTCTGTGCCCTGGGGGCCACCCAAGACACAAAGCATCCCTGGAAACTGAGGTGGCAGGAAAGAGGCAGAGAGCCATATGCTTGGTTTCATTTGGCACATATCAAATTTGTCTTACCCCTTTTAGCACGTGTTTACCACTGCATTTTTCCGACACAAACTCGTTTCTTCTCCAGGCAACACAAACCTCCTCAAAAAATGTCACTGGTGACCCAGATTTCCTGGAGGTCTGAGACTCGTGGGTGACTCCTTAGGGCAGCGTCAGTGACGCACAATAGCAGGAAGAGGCATGGGAGCCCCCATTCTAGGTCTAGAAGGTTTGGGCTGGATTTCCCGTGGTTGCTCGTTCTAAGCCCTTGCTACCCAGAGTGGACCAGCACCATCAGCATCACTGGGGAGCCTGTTAGGAAGGGAGACCCTCCGGATCCATATGGACCCCCAGGACCAGAACCTGTCTCTGTACAAACACCTCAGAGGATCCTAAGCACATGAACATTCGAGACCATGTCCAGAGGAAGCCATTCAATATACAGGTTCATTAATGACTTTGCGGGGATGAGAGCAGCTCCCCCGCTTTATCTTCAGTTCAGGCCCGTGGTGGGATCACCCGTGGGAAGGCTCTAAAAATAAGAAGGCTGCCATCCAGACCTCAGCACCACCACCCCCTCAGAACAATTATGTCTGCGCTCAGCCGTGCCCAACAAATTCAGCCCGAAACACTCGCAACCCTCAGCAGCTTTGCCCTGTGGCAGATTTGACAGCATCCCCGTGATACCACATCTGTGGAGTTTATAGTCTACCAAGTGGGGACCTTTTATAAGCTCAGCATCTCACCAACTCCTCAACCAAAGAACTCAGAACACGGAGGAGAGAGCACGTGCTTTCCTGGGGTTTCTAGGGCAGTAGCCATAAGTGGTCACCACAAACTTAAAGCATCACTGAAGAATTTTGCATTAAATTTAAGCAACCAGGCGGCTTTCTGTATTCTATTTTATGACCACCCTGTGTTTGTTTCATTACAAAAACATTTGCCTTGCCAAGTCTTCAAGTACGAATTGGTGGTTCCCCCACTTATGGTTTCCCTTCAATGCATTCATACACCTGACCTGCCTCTCTGAAGTTCAGAATGGAAACCATCCCTCCTAGACTTTGCTAAAGTCAGGCAGGGACTCCTACAAGAATTACAGAAATAAAAGTCTGGGATTTGGGAACATTTGTGCTGGTCCTCCTAGACATGGGTGGGTAAATTTCTAAATAGAAATTGCCTACCTACTCCAGATGGGTCTCCAAAACAAAATTCAGATTCTTGCAACCTAATTATTTCACAGATACTTTGTATATAGACAGTGAAACACCCTGAGTAAATGGCAGGCTGATATTGTTGGAGGCAGCATTTGTCCAGTTCTGTCTCCATCTCTGTCCACACTGCCTTTGTAGTTTCCTCTCTTTTAGCACTATAGTTAGTTAGAGCCACATTCCTCACTAACACCCATCTTCTCCAGGTTTTAGCCCATGTATTAAAAAATGAGAACCCCAAAGTTACAGGAAATTCTATTTCTCCTTCCCTTGTATCCTTAACACTATGCAAACGGTTTGTAAGTCACTGGTGCTTTATTAGTATTTTGTAAGTGGGATGAAATGGGCAGGACGGTACAAATATCTGCCTCACTGTTTCAGCTCGAAAAAAAGGCTAAAAAGGTTTCCTGTCCATTTAAGTTTGCACTGCCAGAATATAAACACAAAATAGTCACAGGAGGTCACTCTGAGCATCTGAAACATTTAAAAAGGCACCATTCAGGGCTCCCTGCAAACACATTTTTATGTTCGCCATGCCCAAGTCAGGGAATGAGCTCACAGTGGCCACCTGCTGCAGACAGCCAGGCTGCCCACGGGTCCAGCCCCCAGGGAAAGGCAGGAACAGAGGCCACAAGCCACCTCTAGCAATACACAGTCTGCGGGGACAGTCTATCCAAAGCAGCAACCTTGGGGCTGTAAGGTGTCTGAGGAGCTGGAGGAGTCCCAGCTGCAAGGGAACACACAGAGAGCTACAAGGGGTCCAAGCAGAAAGTGGTGGCATCGCTGTACCCCAAAGATGGGGAGCAGACAGTGGCAGAGGATGAAGATGCCTTATCTGGGAGAAGAAAATTCACAGACATATACTGAGAAATCTCTCCCCGTCCCCTGTATACTCCAGACCCAATATGGACATGGAAGAAGAGACGGCTGACCAAAGGCGAGTCCATACATGAAAAGACTCAGAAACATGTGGGTGCCCCATGGACAGACAGGGAGACCCGTGGAGAGACAGAATAGATGTCCAGGGCAGGTGCCTGCAGGGGAGCTCACTCCTGAAGAGGGGGCATACCCAGGAGTGATGCTGTGCATCCCCGACCGCAGCCAGGCTTGTGTGCAGTTCACAGCATGAGCTTTGGGGCATAGACCCACGTGCTCCAGTCCTGCCTCTGTCTCCCACTAGCTCTGCGGTTTGGGGAAAGTGATTTAAGCCACTCCAAGCATCTGCTCCCTCATCTGTGAAACAGGTGTAATAAAAATGCCAACCTTCATAAGGTTGACTGGGAATGAAATAATTCATATAAAGCACTTGCCATTGATGACAGCATAAGTGATTATTATTATACCAATTCAGAGTCCTAAATGCTTTTATTCTCTCTCTCCTCTCTTCCTCTTTCATATAAAGTACCTACAGTACAACCCAAAAATTCATACAGTATTTAATTCTAAAAAAAGAACATAAAGGACAAGTTCCTATAGAGGAGGAAGGGAGAGGCTGGTAAGAAATCACTAATGAACAAGTACTAAGTTTGTAAAAATCTGAGCAATTTACTTGCCTTCCTTTAAAAGTCATCAAACCCACAAGGGCTAGAGAAACCAATGATAGAAATCATGAATAAGTGACTGCCAAAGCACTCCACAAGGAGATAAGTGCTCCGGGAAAGTCAGGATAAGGAGGTCAGGAATGTCTGGTGGTAGGAGGGGAAGGTGCAGTGTGAAACAGAGTGGCCAGGAGAGGCCTTGTTGAAAAGCTAATGTTAAGCAACGATCTGAAGCAGAGGAGGGAGTGAATCATGAGAATATCAGGGAAGAGCATTCCAGACCGAGGGAACAGCTATGCAAAGTCCTCAGGTGGGGCATGGGTGGCAAGAATGAGGGGCCCCCGCCGAAGCCTCCATCAGAGCAACCAGGTGGCCAATGTATCGTGGCGCTCACCTGGCATTGCGTGGGGGCCTCTCAGGACCCTTCCTGCAGGAGAGGGCGGAAAATGGACAGTCGCTCCATAGCTGGGGAAGACTCAGTGATGAGTATGGACTGGGCACGCAGGGCTCTGCTGTGTTCAGTACTTAAAAGCCCAGAGGGCATGGCCCGCCAACTTCACATTGCTCTGGACAACGTACTCATCACGAGAATCAAGCTTCAGAACCATCCCAAAAGGAGGACCTGAGTGGCTCCATCGCCAGCCTAGCAGCACAGAGCCCGCTTAAGATCCTCTGTCCCTCCTCCACTTGAGCACACGCACTCTCTCTCTCTCAAAAAATAAATAAAACGTTAAAAAAAAAAAAAAATAATTAAAGAAAAAATTTCCAAAAGGACTGGCCAAAACCAGTGCTCTAGCACTTCACAGGTACAAGGTGCTTGGGAAACAGCTTATTAAAAAAAACCTCTTTCGAGTGCACCGAGAGAAATCAGCCCAATTTTTAAATAACAGCTAATGCCCCAAAGGACAAGATCTAGTAAGAGCCAGGAATGTGAGTCAATTACTTAAAGCAGAAACAGATTCTGTAGGGGAGGCCACATTAAGGAAACACTGAATGGCCACTCAAAGGAAGGAGGAGGCGCAGGGGAGGGCCTGGCCGAGCCAGCAGGAGCCCCCGGGGGGTGCAGGGCCCCGCAGCAGGGGCAGTGTGCGCTCAGAGGACAGGACTTGGGCTGGACGGGACTCAGCAGTCACCCGTATGAGCGCCAAGGAATGAGGGCAGTTAGGCTGGGGAAGAGCTGTAGAGGAAGCGGTGGTCTCCATGACCCCCTACCATCTGAAGAACAGGAAGTACAAGTATGTTCCGTGTGGCTCCAGAGACCAGGGATGGAAGGACAGGGAGCAGGATGTGGCTCAATCCAAGAAGTTCATCTGAAAATTCAGAACTGTTCTAAAACAGGGCAGGCTGCCATGGTCTTACTACACTCCCAGCCACCCAGCACCAAGAGTTTTAAACCCATTACTGTTGCACATTTCAATACACTAAATACATCACCACAGGCCTGTCTCCACAATCCCCGTGAGAGCACAGCCACTACGATACTGGGGCGCTATTTTGAAACCTCGAAATCCCACTGCTGGTGTTACTGCTGTTCTGTTGTTTCAGCCACAAATCACAGCTCAGCGCCCCCTCCTGGGTCTCCCTCCAGTCCCTGACCCTTCTTCCCCGCCCTCCCCAACCCCTCACAGGGGGCTGCGAGGACCTGGGGGGAAGAGAGCTCAGTGGTGGGTGGGCCTCTCGATTGAGGCAGGGGAAGAGTGAGGCAAGGCCATCCCGCTCACACTGGCAGTTCAGAGAAATCCAAACCCCTGCCATTCGGCAAGGCAGCTCCCCCAGGGGCTCCACGCAGCAGGAAGGCCCCACGGCGCCCCCATGTGGAGGGGCTGAGGCAGGAGAAGCAGGGGGCCCAGAGTACCAGAGGGACCTTCCACACCACAGGAGGGAACTTTACACTGGAAACCTTCGCTTCACTGATTTTCTTTCTAGTCTACGAATTCTGAAAGCACCTGGGTGGCTCAGTCAGTTAAGCATCCAACTCTTGATCTCAGCTCAGGTCATGATCTCACGGTTCGTGAGACTGAGCCCTGCGTAGGGCTCTGCGCTGACAGCATGGAGCCTGCTTGGGATTCTCTCTCTCCCTCTCTACCCCTCCCCTACTCATACTCATGCACTCTGGCTCTCTCTCAGAATAAACAAACATTTTAAAAAACTGTCAGTAGAAACATCATGCTCCCTCACATCAGTCAGTGTGGTAATAGGCATAATTAATCCTGTATCACAGGGGAGAAGTTTCAACAGCTTCCAGTTCACGGCTCTTAAGGGGAAAAGCTGGGATTTAAGTGAGGCCACTTTGCTCCAGCCCTCGGAAGACGTCCTTCAATGAGCTCTAAATTCCTTCCCTAAGTGCACCTTCACGGCTACCCCAGGCCCTCCCATGCTGACAGGGGAGGTCTCTGCTCTCCAGCAATTTGCGAGCGACCCTCAGCGGCCTGCCAGGTGGACTTTCAGGTACTCCTGAGCACTGTGTCCAGTGGGGGTGATGAAAAATACCATCTGAGAGCATCAGCCCTGTTCTCAGGTCCTGGAAGACCATGCTGCCCAGGCTTCGGGGTACTGGGGGGATCCGCTCAGCGCTCCAGCCTCTGGCGGAACAATCCATCGTCCCATCCATTCACTACAAACTTTTGCCCAACAGTGTTGGCTAGCCCAGAATTCATCAAGGAACCCTGTCAACTGCAAACGCCACAAACAAGAATGCAGTTTGGGGTGAAACATCCGTTTCGTACAGTATCTCCAGGCTTAACCAATTAAAAACAGAAGCTTCCAAAAAGAGAAGCTGGACACCCACGGCGAGGCTGGTGCTTCTACCTGCTGGGCCACACAAGGCCCATGTTCTCCTGTGCTGCCCATGGCTCATTCCACTCGCCCATTTGACCTTGGGGTCCCCCCAGAGAAGCAAACATTTGCCAGCACTGACTAACCTTCTGACTCCAGTTCCTCAGACCCCGACTGGGAGACACCAGTGTCCATCTGGGAACTCGCCACACTTCCTCACACAGGCAGAGAGCAAGCAGTCCCGGGGTGGGGCCTGCAGAGCTCAGTGCATTTCCTCAGCGGTCAAAGCGCCCACGAGGAGTACAGCCCCCTAGGCTGCGCACTTTACAAGCCTCGTGTTTTCCACAGCTACCAGCCCAGCAGACCCCTTTGGCTCAGAAACGTATAGAGGGAACTAGGTCACACCATCTGGCTGTTGGACTTTACCAGACAATCTACAAAAATGAAAATGAACCCTTTCAACCTTCTAAACCGATACACACTGAAATAATTCCATTTAATGACTTAAAAAAATCTCACTGCATTTATAAGGCCAGTCTTTCCAGCGTTCCTTTAATCTTGCTCCTGCTGGGAAACAACAGTATAGGAAGCTTAACACCAGTGCTCCAATCTCAATAACAGTTAACAAAAATAACTGTATCACTTCACATTTGTATGTCTTTAGGTTTCCAAAGTACTTTTGCACTTATAATTTATTGTCATCCCATGAGCCTGGAAAAGCCAACATTCACTCTAACCATTTTATGACTCAAGGTAAGTGAAGTTATAGGATTTATACCACAAAGCTGGCAGAGCCCAAACCAGGCTCTTGTTTAATTTGGCAAAGGAGGGGCGCCTAAGTGGCTCAGTTGGTTAAATGTCCGACTCTTGATTTCAGTTCAGGTCATGATCTCATGGTTCATGATATCGAGCCCCATGTCAGGCTCTGTGCTGAGAGTGTAGAGCTGGCCTAGGATTCTCTCCCCTTCTCTCTCTGCTCCTCCCTAACTTGCATGTGCACTCTTTCTCTCTCTCTCTCTCTCAAAATAAATAAACTTCAAAAAAAATTAGCAGAGAATGTGTTTTTTAAATTACATATTAAGGAGAGTTCTGAGGTGAGGGTAGGGGAAGGAGGAAGAGTGGGAAGCAGCAAGAAAGAGGGCAGAGGGCAAGGGGCATGAGGAGTGGGCAGGGGTCCTCCCCCAGGGCAGCAGTGTGGAAAGTACTCTGGAAACTCTCAGGGCAGCCTGTGCTGCTTCTTAACAGATGCACAGAAGTACATCAAGGGACAAGAATGAATCTGTGCTACACGTGGTCTGAGAAACTCAAGTAATCTTTGAAAGTCTACCGTTTTGCTTCGCTTTTCTAAACAAAACAAAAGCTTTCTGATTAAAGAACATTACAGAAAAGAAATACCTGCTGTTGAAAAATCTGGGTCGAGAAAAAGCTTTAAGTTTAGAACTGGATTTAAACTCGTTTTTTACATTGTAACTCAACATAGGAAGGCCCAGAGACAGACAGTCCCAGCACACTCTGCCTGGGAGACACAGGCGGAATGGGAGGGCACAAGACGGTCTTCCCCCGACTCCAGACCGAGGGGCAGCAACGGAAGAGGCACGGAGGTTCCGAGGGGAACCGGAGCGCCGGGTCGGGGAGCACCCCTGCAGCCAGGCTGTGCTAAACCGACACTCGGACTGCAGCCAGGGAACGCGGGGGCAAGGGAAGGAGGCAAGTGGGGCATCAAGGACTTCCACCTGCAGCTAAGCAGTCACCACAGCTCACAGATCAGACATCCTGACCCATCTGCCGCAGCCATATGCTCACCATCCAGAAGCACTGCTACCACTGAGAGAACCGGTTGAGACTTTCCTGAGTCTTCTGAAAACAGGGCCGAGACCCTCCACATCCCCACGTGCCCCAGGTGAGCGGTCGGCGCAGCTCAGCAGAGGCGCCCTTTTCCACACAAGGTGCCGCAAGCTGCCGGGTCCGCTCACAGGCTTCCCTGGAACCTGAGGATCCCCTGCAAACAGCGGCAGGCCTTGTCATTTGAACTTCTTAGCGAGGCAGCTTTAAACTCGGGAGAATTCTGACTTGAAATCTCACTTCAGCTCTCCTTTCACCGAACGCACTGCTGTGACGCACGTCAGCATCCACCCGGTTTGTTTCCAGGGTGTACGGTACCTTCGTATCTGCTGGGAGAATCGCACGCTTTCTGTGGGGTCGCCACTCGGAGGAATATCTGCTGCCGCCAGGAGTGTCTCCGCGTCTTCACGGGGGTCCCGCGGACATCGCCTAGGTGGTTAGCTTTGGAGTCAAAGTCCCTGAAAGCACAAGATGATGGCTTTATGACTGACGGGGAGATATAATCGGGTATTTTAGCTTGACTTTTTGTTCTTAAACAAAACACTACATTATAAATTATCTTCGTATAAGAGGACATAATCAGATAATCACGGACGTTGAATCAAGCCCACAGGGGGTCAACGCTCCGAAGGCACTGCTTTCTCAGAGGATGCATTTCATGAAAAGAGCAAGATTACATGCCCTTAATTCATTTCCCCTGTAAAAGGCATTAAGAAATACGCTCCACAGATCATTAGCTTCCCATTTCCTTTCTTGCTTGGTGCCACTTGAGAAAAGAGAAAGTGCTGACAGGGGCACTGGCACCAGGACCACCTTCCCCCCTGGGCTGCGGATGGGAGTGTTTTCTCGGCACAGGTGTGTACCTCCACAGATGGCCACAAACATGAGTCAAGTTCAATTACACAAGCCAATCCAGGCAGCGATTACACGGTTACTTGACAACGACAACAATCTTAATGTTCATATTTTTAAAAGTACAAAAAAAGTATGTTTATCAACACAACACTTGTAGTCTAGTCAGTGATTTTCTTCCCCTTTGCAGGATACCGTGGGGAGCCTGGTGACTTCCACCTGCAGCTAAGCAGTCACCATAGCTCACAGATCAGACATCCTGACTCATCTGCCGCAGCCATATGCTCACCATCCAGAAACACTGCTACCACTGAGAGAACCGGTTGAGACTTTCTTGAGCCTTCCGAAAACAATGCATTAATAAACTAGTCCTAGTCAAAACTGGAGAACAAGTTGACTTTTTTTCAAGTGACATTCGGTAAGAAATCATAAGAAAGAAGATAACAATCCTTTAGCTAAAATGATTTAAGTGTCAAAAAAAACAGCTGAAAAATCCCTGTATATCAATAGTTAAACACTTGTACCCAGGCTTGATATATCTAAATTAAACCCTACCTTTTTGTGCTCATAAAATCAGAGGTGTTATTTTCATCTACAGGAGCCAGAAATTTTAGAAAGTTTGGCACAGAGGAAGAAGAACGAAGTTTTTTTCCGCAGGGCATTACGGTAGGAGATGCTGAGAGTTTGGTTGCGAAGAGAGTTTAGGATAAAGAGATACAAACACAAAAAGTATAAAATATAAGCTTCAAAATAAACACTTCAGTTCTCACGCTAAGAAAATTAAATCAGGTAAGAAATTTAAGTTTACAATGAGATTTAACTTTTGTATTCAGTCAATAAAATTCTATTTAAATGAGTGGAATCTACGAGTGCCTTTGAGAACATCAGTCCATTCAGCCATGCGCGTGGATAAGCTCTAGAGACCTGCTGTATGACACAGTGCCTGTGGTTAGCAATGCTGGGCTGTGCACTCTAAAAATGCACTAAGAGCATCTCATGTTAAGCATTCTTACCAGAATACAATAAAACGTAAAAAATCAGTCCATCTCCCAAAATGACTTTTCCTTTCAACTGGAAAAAAATAACTTTCCTAATTTAATGATGAAGTTTCTGATATGGCACAAACCCCAGTACATACGATCAAATGCGGGTGCTGATTGTGTGTGTGTGTGTGTATGTGTGTGTGTGTCTATGTGTGTACAGCAGGGCAGGGGTAGGTGAAAATAAGTATATAAGAAATGGCTTGACATCAAGACCTGGCAATAGTAACTAATCCATGGTAAATTAAGTAATCCATGGTAAATTAAGTCAGTTCGGATGACAGACTGAAAATAAAATCAAAAACAGACCAGCACGCGTGTGCGCGCGCGCGCGCACACACACACACACACACACACACACACACACACACGCAGATGCAGTGGCCCCGGGTTCTCTCCCGCATGCCATGCAGCTCATTCTCTCTGTGTGAACCTCCCGGGAAGACAAACCACACTGAACTTGCCGTGTGAGTGTGCTCACCTCTTTGGCACAGCATTCCCACTTTGTTCTCCGCTCGAGCTATGCTTTAGGTACTTAAAAAAATTTGGCGAGGAGGCAGAGGGGTTAAGACGAGGTGGAGGAGCAGGAGCTGAAGACTGACCTGAGCAACTTTTAGACTCGCCAACGGGTGGATGATTCACACTAAATAGCAATTAGAGAGAAAGCAGGGCGATTAGCGGGAAGAGGAGGGGACACCGGTGGGGGGGGAGGAGGGGGCAGACGGGCAGACACAGAGGAATCAGGCAAGAACGGGCTAGGCTGCCGGTGTCCCCATATGTAAACACCAGCTGTCACGGAGCCAGAGGGCTGCTCTTCACTTCTCTTCTGAGTCCACGGTCTCGTTGGCAAAGGTAGTTCTCAGTTTAAAAAAAAAAAAAAAAAAAAAAGGAGCATTCTTGACCATTCCTCACAAATGTGCGCACCCAACAGTACTTTTTCCTCTGTTCCCTTTTGAGGAACTGACAGCAATTTTTTTTTGTTTGTTTTTTATTTAAACCAAAAGCAAAGGAAAGCAAAACAAACTCCAGAGTTTTTAAAATACATTTCTCTTTAAAATGAACAATAACTGGCCTTGAGTTCAATGTCTCATTTCTCGTGTGTAAATGAGGGAAGAGTTCACAAGGGAGTAGAAAGCAAAATGGGTCTGCTGTGGGGGGGTGGGGGGAGGCGGGCACTTCTCCATCGTCTCCTCACCTCTGGCCAGCAACACGCATCAGGAGGCTGCATTCTTGGGGGAGCAGGGAAATGTACTGTCAGGGACACACATTTCCTACCACCTCGGCTCGTGTGAAAACTGCAGGCTTAGCAAGAGAACTAGGAATCTCTGGACAAGGATGTTTCCATGATCACTGAAAATGCCAGAAAGAGGGCTGGGAAGGCAGCAGGGGGCAGAAGTAATGGATGGGTATACAGGGTTTTAAGAAGATGACAAGAACCCCATACACCTTCCAACTATGCTTGTCTCTAAAATGTCTTATGTTAAATACTACCTTCTGCTGTGCCTCCTGCTTTGGGGTCATATATGCAGCCAAGTTCTCAAAAACCATCATAACTATTCTCAATGGCCGACTGGAAAAAAGCCGAGAGACTCTGCTACGTCCTTCAAATACTGTTTCATTTCTGTACTCATAACATTTCAAACACCTCTGTACAGACTCTGACTCTGCATCACCCGTGCATGACCCTCACGGACACACGTCAGTCCAGGGAGGGCAGCAACTACATGTAGGTGTGGCCCTTACATGTATTATGAAGTGAAGGATTTTTAAAGATTTTTAGTTTTTTAAAGATTTTTAAACTCTATGACCGTCTATGGTCTCTGACAGTTACAGGGTCAAATTAATTGCCAAGGGACACCAGAAGGAACCAGGAGAATTTCTACTACCACATTGCTTACCCATCTCTATCACCAGGAAATTCGAAACACTCATGACAGCCAAATTATTGAAATTAGTAAATCTGGTTAGCAAAAACTAGAACTCTCCCACGGAAGATTTCAGAAAGCCTCTGTTCCAATTTTGTCACCCACAGAAGCTAAGCGAATTTGCCCAGGTCACAAGGCCTGCCCGGTCGGGACAGAGCGACACCCAGAACCCAACACCGTGTGTCTGCAGAGGCATCCACACCGCCTCTCGCGCTCTGCTGGGAACTGAACGCTGCCTCTCCCTCCCACCACAGAAATGTTCCAGGTTTACAAATGAGTGGACTCACCTGCTCGCCCCTTGGCCGTTTTCCGTCACAGCCAGCAGCTAAGCTCCAGTACTCCTGCCTCTCATGGTGCTGGAGCCATGATTACTCTGCGCTTAGAGGGCCATTTCTGCTCCGTTTTTACCTGCTTCCTCCTGATCCCTGTACTTGCTACTTGAACAAGTAATAAGGGTCTCTTACGTCTACACGTTTCCCATGGGAGGAAGGTGGGGGAGGAACAGAACACGCCTTCAGGCTTTGGTTTTTTAAGCCAAGAGCAGAACCTGACTCAAGTCTCTCTCTCACCCAATAAACATACCTGGGCTGCACATACCTGGTTAATAACAGATATGCCCCAGCTATTTTTGTAAAAACAGATTTACATTTTTAAACAAATCTTACTTTCGTTCATGAGGCGTCTCTGTGCTCACTGAGTGATACCTCGTAAGTTTCCTCTGGGCGACCCCTGGAGACCCCTGTGCCGGTTCTGGAGGCTCCTCGCATTGCACAGGGAAGTGACTCAGGGTGTTCGCCCGCCTTCTGAAGCCCTGCTGGGGTGTCAGTGGGGCAGGCTCTTCAGCGGGCCGGCTCTCCGAGTCACTGGACAGGTCATCCGAGGAGCCGAGGAGCCTGAAGGAGCTGTCAGAGGCGGGCACGGCCTCTCTGTCACACCCAGATGGCTCCTGGTGGCGGGGGGACAGCAGGTCAGACACATCACAGGGAATCTGTGAGACTTACAAACCTCTCATCCCAGTGGCAGGAAAACATTTTGATATATAAGCACATCTGACTATAATGCCACCTAGAGGCCACCAAAAATAGAAGGAAATGAAGGCTCATTAAGTGCCAGCTCATCAGAGACAAAATGTTATTAGGCTGCTGGACCACAAGGGAGACTGCCTCAATGCAAGCTGAGGGAGGGACTGTTGTGAGCAAAGCTGTAAATAATCCCGTCTCCCTGTAAAAGACTCTACTGTGCTTTCAAGAAGCATGTGGAGTCTTGTAGAACTTGTCTGCCCAGTTTAAACAAATCAAAGTTCTTTATCTCTGCCGAGTATGTGTATTTTATACCTGCATTTTAAGGCTCTCTGATTTTGATCTAATGTTGACATTCAACTTGGTAATCCTGAGGTTAAAAACTATATCCTATATTATTCTCACAATATGAAAAATCTCCCCTTAGGCACTTCTTGCCACGATTCAGGACAAATCATTTAACTTCTTTCTGTACCTAAATTTTTCTCATCTATAAAAGGGTAGAATGAAGATTTATCTCACTGGGTTTCAAGAGGTAAGCAAGATAATATAAGTGAGAGTTTGCTGTAAAATGTTATACAAATATAAGTTACTGTACCAGGAATTCAGTGGATCTACTGAGTGGGTAACTCACACATCTATTGGGAATCATGACAATATTTTAATACCATTGTCTTTCAAGATTCATACTTTTTCAAAGAGATGAACTACTACTCAGGCAATCCTACACTTAGTGCGGCACTCAAGACATGGTTGGTGGCCAATATATTCTTTTCCAGTCAAAAAATGCAAAATAAGGGGAGGTATACCAGTTTGCCCCTGAGGAAATTGCTAGAAGAGATAAATCAACATGAAAAGAGTAAAATGAAATGAATGCATGTCATGATGGACTGGAGAATCTAAATTCTATGTGTTCACTTGATATACAGTGGCGTACCTTTCAAACGGTAGGCACTAAAGATTTTCATTTTTAGAAATATATGTTTATTGAGGGGAGAGATTATATACATTTAATTCTCAAGGAAATAGATAGGAAAAACTTAATTCCCAACATACTATGAAATATTAATTACCTTTAAACATGGCAGCAATTTTCCATTCTTTAAGACCCTGTAGTTCCAAAGATCCTTTTAAGGATTTAAAATTTTGTCTAAGGGGCACCTGGGTGGCTCAGTCGGTTAAGCGGCCGACTTCGGCTCAGGTCATGATCTCGCGGTCCGTGAGTTCGAGCCCCACATCGGGCTCTGTGCTGACAGCTCAGAGCCTGGAGCCTGTTTCGGATTCTGTGTCTCCCTCTCTCTGACCCTCCCCCGTTCATGCTCTGTCTCTCTCTGTCTCAAAAATAAATAAACGTTAAAAAAAAAATTTTTTTTTTAAATAATAAAATTTTGTCTAAGACAATACATCATAGCAAACAATCTCCATTATGCAAGGCTGTTCATCTCAACTTTTATTAATATCCCTCCAAATTACAGGAAAGAGCTAATCCTCAGCTTAATCTTACACCTAAAAGGGCTACTCAGATGTTCCTCAACTCTTAGATGATTAATTTCTGGGTTAAGATCCAATTACATAAAAAAAAAGTATCTTTACAATAGTTTCTCAATTTCAGGATAAAAAAAGATGTAAAGAAGTACACATAAAGATCCTCCCACACACAACTCAAAGAGGTGGCTTCTGAAAGTTGTGTTTCTCTTAAGATTACCTAGAAATTCAAGTTACATGTGTGTTCCTAGATCTGGGCTTTGGAGAAGAATACAAAACAAACAATAAGACTTCCTGGAAAAGTCACTGGAGTGACATGAACGTCACGGTTATCTTTACTTGCACTGGTCTGGAATGCTTCTACCTGTCCACTGCCACAGGTAGAATGCCTATACTTGAAAATGAAATTCAAAAGCACCACTGCTCCTGCTCCCGTGCTTTCTGTGCTTCCGTTGATCAAAATAACTTCCCTTCCACTTGTTCCCGGGACTGCTAAGTAACCACCCTGTCTTACTCGAAACTCTCAGGGCTCCTACTATATTCTACTTGATGCTGGTGTTGAGTATCTGTCATCTCCCAGATAAGTTCCTCAGGGCAGGGGCTTTGTCCCACTCATCTGTATACAGCAGATAAACCATACCATTTCCAAACTTGAAATAAACTGTGGGGCAGAAACAGTATGTGGTGGATGGAGGTCAGATGATGCTCTGTCCCACTAGATTTTAACTCAGAAAATCATATTCAGAAGACTGGTGTCCAGGGCCTCGCTCCCCAGGGGGGAGAGCGGTGCACAGACCTCGGAGCTTGTCAGAAATGCAGCATCTCAGGCCCCACACAGGTCTACTGAATCAGAATCTGCATTTTCACCAGAACCCCATTAAAGGTGCACCTGAGAATCTGAGAAGCACCCTTTCAAGGCAGTGTTTCTCAAGTAATAGACTTTTTGTCCCAAGCAATAGACATTTTTAAAGTAAAAAAACAACTGAAAATAACATTATGTATCAGGTTGTCTACAGCTAATATTGTTTTGTGAAATTTTAATTTTGGGTATAAGTGTGTATGTATGTTTGTGAATCATTTTGCTACATTAAATGAGTTTCTTGCTGTTGGCTATGGTCTAAAAACTTTGAAAGCCACATGCCCAGGAGGAAACTCAGAAGAACTTAAGAGTTCCTGTGGTCAGGAGCTGGCCTCCACAAAACTTCCCTCTCATTTGCATCTGTCAGAGCTCTGGTAGCAGAAGGAAAACTGGCCTCCCTAGCACAAACCCCAAATTCACTTTCTGGTGGTTAAAAAAGCTGAAAATGCTTAAAGGTCTAGAAAGTAAGAAATTAACACAAGGAAAGAGACACAGGTTGGTTGCTGAACAGAACCACAGGCTTGCTCACTATCACAAAGCCGTGCTTGGTGACAGACGCGAGGGGTGGAGCTCAGCTATTTATGAAAACAGTAGTATTTCATTATAATCACAGAGCTAGCCCAAGGGTAAAGTTCGTTCAGGAATTCAGGTTCCATATTTCATGGAACTCCCAGACCCACTCTTGAGGTGTTCCCAATTTCAATTATTTTCAACACAGGGAAAGAAGTCCATTGGCTGCGTTGTGATAAATTATCTCTTAATGGTCTAAAATTGACATCTTGTTGGGGCGCCTGGGTGGCTCAGTCCATTAAGCGTCCGACTTCAGCTCATGTCCTGATCTCGCGGTTTGTGAGTTTGAGACCCGCTCAGCCTCTGTGCTGATGGCTCAGAGCCTGGAGCCTGCTTCAGATTCTGTGTCTCCCTCTCTCTCTGCTCCTCCCCCGCCTGTACTCTGTCTCCTCTCTTTCAAAAATAAACACTAAAAAGGATTAAAATAAAATAAAATTAAATTGTCATCTTGCTTCTTTGCTTACAGAATGGCCATCTGCTTTGTTATGTGAAACTTCTAAGTTACAGAATTGCAAGACCAGCCCTCCCCCTGCACCAAGAAGTCTGCAGGCACCAAACTTTTCATGATTAAAGACAGGAGGCTTCCTTCATTCCCTTTGTAGGCTCTGCAGGTGACAGATGAGCATGAACCATGTCACATAGAGGGAAATGCGCTTACTTTGCTGGTGTTACTTAACGTGCTAGACAAGGAGCTGTCCAGATCCAGACTGGCAGAATGTTCCTGTAGGCCTCTGGCTTTATTACCCTACAAAAAGAAAAGCAGTCAAGTTACATAAAGAAAAGCAGTCAAGTTACGCTCCCTTAGGCTTTTGCAAAGGCATCAGCTAGAAGCAGCGTGGTCTAGCTAAGCATCTCAGGAAAAATGCATCTAGTGAGAAATGCTGCTGAGCACATACGTGCATTAAGATAACCAACACTGCTGTCTTTTTTTTTTTTTTTTTTTAACAACACATCAACCTAAATGTTCTTGAGCACCTCGTGGATTAGTCATTTGGCAGGGACGATGGGCAGGAAGAAGAGAGAATCTGTGAAGAAAAGCAAGCGCTAGAGCAAGCACACTCAACACCTCTCTCCCGAGTCACGAGCTGTCACAACCTGCCTGTTGTATGACAATCAGACAACATTCTACTTGGGGGGCTCCCAAAGGTGGCCACCTGGTTTTGTAAATGGATGTTTTTGAATTATCTCTAAGGATGCTGCAAAGTGCTCAGAAATATCTTCAAACAAAATACAGTTTTCTTTCAAAAACAAGTATGACTTAAATGGATTGTGTCATGAAATTAAAAAAACGAAAACAGAAACAAAACTGTAAGATACTGCAAGCTCCAGAATGGTGTGAAATGTTGAAAGAAAATCAAACTCTGCTTTCTCAGGAGTGCCGTGAAAGGTTATCTGCACCCGTTGGGGTGGGGAACACAGCAGGTAATTTCTTAAGGAACTCCCACATTGGTGTATACATACACTTCGTTCTTCCTGTAGAGCTGCAGTCTGCAAACTTTTCTGTTTTAAAGAGCCACACAATAAATCTCTTATCTTAGGCTTTGTGGCAACTACTCAACTCTGCACAAAAGCAAACTAAGGAAACAGGTAAATGAATGGATGTGGCTGGGTTCCAAAACTTTATTTACAAAAACAGGAGGTGGGTGGCGTTTGGCCCAAGAGCCACAGTTCACTGACCCGCCACAGAGAGTTCCAGACACATACCAGCAGCAGCCGATGGTAAATGGTTTTCTAGGCTGTGCCTGGTGGCACTAGGGAGAACTGGACCCACACTTTACCGTACTCTGTGCCCTTCACAGAGGCCGGCCAATGAAGAACATCCTTTTGGGAAACAAAAAATACCATGGAGTATAAGAGAATTGGTTTTAACCTAAACCAAGTTAAAAAGTGTTGGTAACATTGCTGTAAGACGGAGAAGACATTAAAAAGCTTTTATCCTCCTAGATTTTATAGCAAACACTCATGGCACAAAAGCAAAGATTTAAGGGGCGCCTATCTGGCTCAGTGGGTAGAACATGTGACTTGATCTTGGGGTCAAGTTTGAGCCCCACGCTGGGTGTACAAATTACTTACTTACTAAATAAATAAATAAACAAACAAAATTTTATTTAAAAAGGCAAAGAACTGAATCTTATGTTCTCTTTAAAAGTGATTTTCACTTAAATTAGGAGAGATTATGGTACTTACCCGGGACAAAATACTTTCTAAAGACTCTGTTAAAGATCTCTTTGCTTTGTTTTTCAGCATATCCAGCCTCAGTCGAGCGGCACTAGGTGGTAACTCACTTCCAATATTCTCCGCTGCAATCTGTGATGTCTAAAAAGTGAAACCATGAAAAGTTAAGTAAGTCACTTACAGCTTCCTTCCTTCCTTCCTTCCTTCCTTCCTTCCTTCCTTCCTTCCTTCCTTAAGGAATGATAAGTCTCCAGGATGCATCTTTTTGCCCCCAGGCCATGATTCTGATCCTGTGCCCTCATCTGCTCCTCCACAGCATGGCTGCAGGTCCAGGAACTAGTTTGCCTCGAAGAGTTGCTCTGACCGCTCCAAATGAAAGGACGTAAGGTGCTTGGAAACCACTCAATTAACAAAGTTCGAGAGCTCAGGCTCTGCGGTCAGATCAGAGACGTGTCACTCACTAACTGGCCTTGTACAAGTTACTTTCTCTCTCCTAGCCTTCGTTTCTAGAATCCTCTGTCAACTCAGACCTACCTGAAGATCTAATCATAATGCTGTGTTGTGAGATTAAAACAGGTAAATCATATAAAGCATTGAGCAGAGTTTCTGGTACAAAGGTGGCCATTATTAGCTCTTCAAAGTACATTATAATTTATCTTTGGGGGCATCTCAGAGGTTGAAACAAAATAAATTTTATCAACTGAAGAATCCACTCCATCACCCTAAATTAATGCCCTCGTTGCTTTCTGTGGAGCTCCGTCTCCTCCACTTCTTCCTCTCTCCCTCCTAACTGTGTCTGTCACCCTTTCCCTCGGTGCCCAAGCTTGTCCTCCTAACTGACCACAAGATGAAGCTGACAACGTAATGGCATTTGGATGCCAACCGCTAAATGAGGTTTAATGTCACTCATTAACAAAGAGGTATATTAAAAAAAAAAAAAACTACAAAAAACCTCTACATTAAATTGCTTCCTACCTCTATGGAGTCTTGCCTGATTGCTTTCTGCTAGACAATGATTTTTTTTTTTTTTAAGAAAACCACATGAACGAGCCCCTCCTCCAATACTCTAAACTCCGACCATTCTTTGTTGTTACACATTCAAAGCATGCAGCAAAGTGTACAGACTAATACAACAAATCCCACCCCCACCCCCAGCTCTGGCCAAGTGAACATGCAGGTGTCGAGAAGAGTGAGGAGCGTGGGCTCTGGAGCTCTGCCCAGGTGAGATGGTCCTCTGCCGCTTCCTAGCTCTGTGGCCTTGGACAGGTAATTACCCGCTGCCCCCTCGGGTCATCCACCTGCAGACTGAGGACACACAGGGAGCTCTCCTCACAGAGTGCTCACGAGCATTAGATGAATTAATGCACATGAGAGCACTCAGAACATGCCTGATACTCTGTAAATGTCAGCAATCGTGATTATTAGCTAGTGTTTTCTACGTCTAATAGAAAACATGACAGACATCTCTGAAGCCTCCTGGAGCCACTCTCCATTTTTCATCTACACAAATAAGCCCTCTCCTGAGTCTGGTGTCCGTCAACTCATTTTTTATAACTTTATATATACATATGTATCCATAAAACATATACGATGGTTTACATATAGTGGAAGCTTTACATGAATGTATCATCCTGTACATACTCTTCCATAATGACCTTTTCTCTTTCAAAGCTGTTTTTTTTTTTTTTAATTTTTTTTCAACGTTTATTTATTTTTGGGACAGAGAGAGACAGAGCATGAACGGGGGAGGGGCAGAGAGAGAGGGAGACACAGAATCAGAAACAGGCTCCAGGCTCTGAGCCGTCAGCCCAGAGCCCGACGCGGGGCTTGAACTCACGGACCGCGAGATCGTGACCTGGCTGAAGTCGGACGCTTAACCGACTGCGCCACCCAGGCGCCCCTCAAAGCTGTTTTTGAGATTTATCCACGTTGACAAATGTTCTTTGATTCACTCACTTTAGTCAGAGTGTAGCAGTTCACCGTATGACAACACAATGCGTTCATGTTCCTGTGGT
This sequence comes from Prionailurus bengalensis, assembly GCF_016509475.1. Lineage (NCBI taxonomy): Eukaryota > Metazoa > Chordata > Mammalia > Carnivora > Felidae > Prionailurus > Prionailurus bengalensis. Next base: position 174,632,874 of record NC_057344.1, read on the forward strand.
TAAACAGATTCCCTTCTGTTTTTACAAAGGAGACTGAGCTTCTCTCTCTTGAACAGAGCTCCTTACCACTCAGGTGAAAGGTTTTGCAAGGGAAGTACTTAGAATATGACCTTGCTGGGTCTCTACGTCTGTGTGTCTTCACATGTACCAGATACTGTCAAATTTTTCTCCCCTAAATGGTACTAATTCATAGTCCCAGTACATGAGAGTTCACTTTTACATGGTATTGTGGGATTTTTTAATTTCTACCGACTTGGCGGATAGAGATGGTCTCTTAATTTGTTTTCCCCTGATTCCTATGTCATCAAGCATTTTTTTTATTTTATTCAGTTATTTGCTGGTCAAAGACTTCATGTCTTGTTTCAAACAATGAAATCCTAATTCACCTATGACTGCCACGTTTTTCATGAGGCATAAATGAGAAAGAAAGGTTCTGATAAGAGCTACCTTTTGGCTTTGTCTACTCATCAGCGTTTCACTTCCGTAAGAATTAGAATGTGCATTAAAAGAATGACAACCAGCTTAGGACTTCCCTCAGGGGAGACCATCACTTATCTTTGTGTTTTCACAGGGTATACTCAGCACGCTCTGGACACTTCATGCTTGCTCCCCGAAGAATGAGTGAATGAGCAGTGAGCACCAGGCAGGCCCATGGGAAACACGTGCCTGAGGGAACAGACCCCCTCACCCAATAGTGACTAAGTGCCCCCCAAACATGAGGCACCACGGGCAGGTGCCTGACTCACTACAGCTGGTCCTGTGCGATCATTTACCAAGAAGGAGCCTGTCCACACTTGAGGCAGCCTCCAGTGCAAAGGGAGGGAGCCACACAGGACCCTCAGGGGCCTGTCCTGGACTCACCGCCGGTCCTCTCACACGGCCCAACCCACGACAGATGGGCGAGCTCTGTGCACGAGAGTCTGGAGCCAAGTTTTAAAATTCTGTGGCTACACTAAGTTCTCAGGTCAGAACCCACCAACCTGTGGCACCACAACGTACCTACTAGCGGCCTTATTCATCACAACTAGCACCTAGAAGGGGCTTGAGCGTCCGTCAAAAGGAGGATGGACAAAAGCTGTCGTGTTGGCACAAGGAAGGAAAGGGAAGCGCTGACGCACACAACAACGTGGATGACGAGCAGGGACATCAGGGGAAGTGGAAGAAGCCAGAAACAATAAAGCACGTACTGTATGATTCCATCCATTAAAGTCCTACAACAGGCAAAATTAGTCTATGGTAAAAATAATCAAAACCATGGTTGTCTGCAGGGAGGAGTAGTGAGGACTAGAAAAGAGGTCCGGGGGTACATTCTGCCATCCACCTTGATGGGAGTCTGGGCCACCTCAATGTATGAAGACCTCAAAACTCCACAAATGGTACACTCAAGATCTGTGCAACTTACAAGATCTAAATCTCCAAAAACTTGTGAACAAATACTGAGTACAGTTAAAAATGTAGCTACGGGCTAAGGTATTTGGGAATAAAGAGTACTAATATCAGAAATTTACTTTAAAAGTCATCAAAAACAAGGTGATATAATAGATAGACACACGGGAAAGTAAATATTACAAAATGCTACAAACGGTATAATCTGGATGGTGGGTATGTGAATGTTCACTGTTTCTTTCAACTTTCCTGCATGTCTGAAATCTTTCAAAATAAAATGTCAGAAAAAAACTCTACTGGAAAACGGACCCGGGCAAATCAGTGAGTACTTATAGAACATTTAACTTTGTTAGGTAAGCTCCTAAAAAGCATCATGATGATGATAATGTCCTTGGACCTCAGACACAATGGCTCCGCCATTCCCTAACACGCTGCTTGACTTCTGTTCCCACGTCCCCATCCCTAACAACGGTATTAGACCACCCGCCTCAAAAGAGCTGAAGAAGAAATGGAATCATTCATGCAAAAAATTAGAACCTTGTCTGGTACATGGCAAACATTCACTAAGTGTCAGATGAGTGAATACTGTAAGTTCTTTGCACCAGCTCTATATATACAAGCGGAAATAATATGTTCATCGACTAAAATGCAACACCTTCTAACTTTATTACTTTACAGGTCTTTGCCCAAACTGATTCTACTTTTTCCATAAGAACAAAATCTCATTCAGTTTGTTTTCTATTTTATGGAACCGACTCCTCTAGCAGCTCTCCAACACTATCACTTTAGTCACTGAAAAGCACAAACAGATCACTGGCTCTAACAAAGTGCAGCCTTGAGCCTGTGCTCAGTGTCTCTCTCTGTCCACTTTTGAAGACCGGTGGTCAGAGAAGTTCATTGTCAAAGCCATGGTTCTACTCCTCTCTAGGTCAAGTCATGACATGTTTTCAAAGGGTGTGGGGATTTTTAGGTGCAACAAGAATGTAATGAAATCCATGTAGTTAAAGTACTCCGTAGCATAAAGAGACCAGGAATGTCCTGGTAAATCTCAGAGCTTCATCTGATTCATCTAAAAGCAGCTGCTGTTCTGAAAAGCCTGATCCTCAGAGCCCAAGAGGGTGTCCGGTCTGGGGGAGACCCAACCACAACTGGGAATCAGGGCAACATCTTTACAGGCACAGGTGTGAGGGCATGGGATAACAGAATGTTCAGAATCCTCTACACAAAGTGCTGACAGTTCTGCTTTTTATATTAAATTCTCTGATGTTTCCAAATGGAAATAAAATTAATTACATGTCTCCTCTGCACTCAACTATGCCCAAATCAAAAAGACACTACTCTGTTCCCTAAATATGAGTCTGTACTTAGGTCAAAACTTTCCATCCACCATAAATGCATCATTCCCCTCTAGCAGTTATAAATTATTTCAAAATTATCAATTTCCTGTTGGAACAAGCTAGGGAAAAACTATTAATGGCACCAAAAAAAAAAAAAAAAAAAAGGAATGAAAGCGAGACGAGAAATAGGTTGAAAAAAAGTACAGAATTAACTGTGAGCTTAGGCTGGGTGCCCACCCGAGTGAACCGGAGGGGCACAGAACTCCCAAGACTTCCCATCTTGGGAAGGGAGGAGTGTCAACACACGAAGGCCAGACACACACGCACAGTGCACTGGTGTCGGGGTCCCTGCCAAGAGATGCTACAGTCGGCAGAGGAGATTAAAAACAATGTCAGACACTGTACGTAAGCCCTGTGAGCTGAGGAAAGGTACCTGATTGCCAGAGCCAACTGGAAGGTAGAAATCTGGGGACAGCTGCCATGTGTGGGTCCGCGTGAAACTGCATCACAGTTAGGGTGCCACAAAGGCAGGGGTGTCATAGGGAAGAGGGCAAGGGAGGGGGCAGGCCACTGAGCCTTAAAGCGCCTTTCGGACGTGTCGGTTAAGTGTTTGTTTTTTTTAAAAAGCAATATACTTTTGGGAAATGAAGGATGTTTTGAACATCCTTCAGTGATTTTTCTCTAGATTTTCTGGCTCACAAGGGACTTTAATACAAAATGCACATCTGAAGCTATAACAGTTATCAGGAATTGACTTACATAGAGTCCAAAAGACATAGGAAAATGGTCTGGGGCACCATGTGTACGGAATCCCAGACTTGGAGCGCTTCGAAGACAGAGACCTGCAGGAAGCCCCAGCTTCTGACCCAGCACCCCGAGACAGAAAAGCTAAACAATGCTTGTGGCCAGGAGAGGAAGGCAGGCAGATTCTGGACCTCCCTCAGGTGAAATGGAATCAATGCAAGTTCTAGATCTGAAGAGCACACACGCCAGGGTCTCTAACGTCATAACCTAATTTGTCAGAAGTGTTCTCCCTGCATTCACGTAGCATTTATGTCACAAAGACCCTCCAGGGACTTTACAGGATTCTGAAGGCGACCCTGCAACGTCATTCCCATTTTGCCAGGGAGAAAGGGGAGGTGACAGAGACTGGCTCCCTCCCTGCAGGTCAAGTAGCCTGTTGTAGCAGTACCTACTCTTAAATTTCATCCCGGAAGCTCTACACCAGCCCTCCTGTGGAGGCGCCTGCCCCACTCCCACCACGAAGCCGACACCTCCTCTAAGCACGGTCTCAGTATTCCCAAATTTCCCTCATATGTGCAAGAAATAAAAATAAGATACAGGGAGAAAAAAAGTTTCAGAACGTGAGAAAAAACCTCAAGATTTTGTTTTACACAGCATCCTGGTAAAATTAAAAGAAGAGAAAAAAAAAAAAGCCATACCTGCTTTATCTCCCCAACATGGGTGTGAACTTTTTGTTTCTCTTCATATAAACACCTCAGGAAAGAAATAATCAATTCATTCTCTCGCTGCTCATTCCTTGGTCGCAATTTCTTAAAAAAAAAAAACAAACAATATATCACATTTATTTTTAACTGTTAACAAAACTGCTAAACCATGCCTTTGAAAATAGAAACAGCTTCCTCCCATCCATCAATGGATGCTTTTACCCAATCATCTCACCAGGGGGCACCAATGATCCTAAGCTAGACAGGGAGACACTTCCTAAAAAGAACAATGGAGCCAGTGAGCCCGATTCACTTTTGACCTCTGATGTCCTCATACCGAAAATAATTATTTCACATCGGACAGAGGCACAGTGGAAATATTTAAGAAATAAATAGTCTTGAAAACAATAAAAGAGTAAAAACTGTGTAAACATCCAGAGGTCGGAGCCATAAGGGCTACATGTTCATAAACTTTCATGGTTAGGGAACTGGAAAGGAAAACAGCAACTGTATCCAGGGTCATGGTTCCATATGCATCAAATGTGATGTTCACCGTGAATCACTTCTTGCAAGCCCAACAAGGTGTGAACTTGTACACAGTATTTCATGGCATGGATTTCTTTTTCCCCTTTCTTTTTTAAGAACGTTCTCCCTACACCTTTAATTCTTCATATAGGTAGTAGCAAAGCATATCGGACTAGAAATCAGGATATGCAGGTTCTAGGTACTGCCTAGAAGTGTGACCACAGGCAAGTGATTAGCTTCCTCATCTGTTCAAATGAAGATTATGCACAAAATAAACTCCAAGGTCCCAAATTCTCTGGATCTGAGATATCTGTGTTCAGTTTTTAAAGACCATCTAATTTAGTGTATTTGTTTCTCTGAATATGAAGAAAAACCTGACTTATTCTGAAGACACACAAAGCATCTAGTCTATAAACCTTGAAAATATGTATTTTTCATAACGACGATTATCCATTTTCCCGCTCCTCCTCTCTCCCTCCATCCCAAACTTCTAGCCTGCCCTTCAAAACAAAGTTGGGGTGTAATACATGAATCAAACATACAAGCATCCAGTCTGGGTCAGCTACACTCTTGGCAAACTCCTCCCCAATTTAACCGAGAAACAATGTTTTTACCCTTTGTGCCATAGCTTTTAGAAGCAAAGGTAACACTAACCCAGACCTTCTGGTACTCCCTCTTAAGAAAAAGATCACTTAAAATGATAAGTTGTTCCTGTAACTCAAGGAAAAGATAGCAAAGGATTAGAAGGGGTTGTTTTCACTGAGGACTTCCTGTTCTTTCAAATTTCAGATTTAAGGATTAAATACCTTGGAAGCTGGAACAGATGCTCTCAATCTCAATTCCAAGTCATGGACCTTCATGTTATGAAGTTGTACATGTTTTACGAATCAACTGGATTTCTCCAAAGAAAGTTCCATCAGATCTTCACCACAGGAAAGGCACGGTCAAGCACCACAATCCCAACTTTATACCCCAAGAAAATGACCCATGGTCCATAAGCCCAGGACGCAAGAGGAACTCACTGATTGCCAGTGGGAAGGCAAAATGATACAGCCACTCTGCGAACCAGTTCGACAGCTTCCCATAAAAAACTAAGCATGTTCTTACCATGCAATCCAGCAAATCACACTGCTTAGTATTTACCCAAACGAGATGAAAATTTATGCCCACACTAAAACCTGCACACCAATGTTTATGGCAGCTTTATTTATTACTGCCGAAACTTACAAGCAACCCAGATGTCCTTCAACAGTGAATAAACAAAGTGTGATACATCCATAAAATGGAACACTATTCAGCACTAAAATAAAAAGAGCTATGGAGCCATGAAAAAACACGGAGGAACTTTAAATGCATGTTGTTACGTGAAAGCCAATCTCCAGCACACCGTATAACTACAACTGGATGACATTCTGGGTAAGGCAAAACCATGGAGGCAGCCAAAGATCAGTGGATGCCTGGGGACTGGAGGGGGGGCAGGAATGAACCGATGGAGCAGAGGATTTCTAGGGTGGTGAAAAACAATTCTGTATAACCCTATAATGATGGATACATGCTATTATACATTTGTTAGAACGCACAGAACGTAACAACACTAAAAGTTAACCGTCATGTCAACTAAGGACTTCAGTTAATAATAATGTATCCATATGGACTAATCAGTATTAACAAATGTACCACACTAGGACAAGATATTAACAACAGGGAAAACTGGCCTGGGGGTAGGGCTGGGGTGTGAGGGGTCATATGGGAACTCAATATTTTCTACCCACTTCTTCTATAAAACTAAAACTGCTGCAACAAAATAATAATAATAATAATAATAAAGTCTTATTTTTTTTTAGAAAAAGTCCACAAAAGAGGAGCAGACAGGAATTATGAGAAGCCTCTGAACAGACAGCCAAGAAGTGGAACCATTTCTTCTTCCATATCTTTGGTTAAATATTTGAAGCTGTTCTCAACAAGAAAAAGTGTATTTTTCTTAGAGAAATTCTGTGCAATAGCTTATATCAAAAGTATCAATAAAGGCTTAAAAATGAGTAAGAAGGAAACTTTTTTCCCTCAAAATACACAAGAATTTGTTCAAAGGGACAGAACATGAGACAGCTGAGCACAATGTACAAACACAGTCACTGCCCATTAAAAACTGAAACCAAGGACCGGAGACTGCGTCCCGGGGCTCGTTAACCACCACAGAGGGAAGCCACTGTTCACGATGCCCTACAAGGTCAAGAAATAAGTCCTTCCTTAAAATAATTGAAACATGATCATGGGCTACTCTTCTACTGAGTGAAAATGATTAGCAAGGTGCCTGCTCCTTAATACCTCTCATGTGACTTCACCACCCTCCACCGTGGCAAATCATTACTTTCCACAGGTGATTTAATTTTACCAAACTTCATTAGTCAGAGAGACAAGCCTGAGGAAAATGACGGGGACTTGAGCCGGATGACATCACTTTGTAGTCAAAAATTAACTTAGTTTCGACAAAACCAATCTGCAGTGTCAGAAGTGAGGACAGTAGGTACCTGGGGACAATACTCAGGGGGGATTCTGAGGGGCTGGAAACGCTCTATGTCTTCATCCTGGTGCCGGCTGCACAGGTGTATTCATCGTAGCACAAGTCACTGAAGTACACACACCACCGATTTGTGTTTTTCTACAGTATTATTTCATTAAATACAAAACAACTGACTGTCAAAAATAACCAAGCCAATTCTGCTACATGCTTCTTGACCTTCTTTCTACGAGAGGGCCTATGAACTGGTGGTAAAAGTCACTGAATTTCCAACACTCACTAATGAACACCACGATGCTGAGAAAGTCTGTGGTCTTCTGAGGGTACTCCTTAAAATGGTCGTGCTCACTTGGGACGCTACATTCTGACATCTTTTCATAAAGTTATAATCAAATCTTAAATGAAATCATTTTAAAGCCGTGGAAAATCCAAAGAAGCTGATATTCTTTACAAAGTAGAGAAAAAGTTCTTCCATTCCTCTTTAAAACTTGTGAAAAATCATGTTCTTTAATCCATTACTGACATCTCTGAGTAGGAACCTACTCGACTTACCTACTCAGCATTAACTCGGCCACTCCCTGAAATACACTCACTCAGATGAGAAGACTTGGGCTTTTGAGGCACTTCCCTTCCTCGCCCTACTTCGTCTTGAAAGCCCTCTGGGGGACTGCCTGATCCGGCTCACTCAGCCAGCAGCAGGGCAGCATGGGAAGACGGCAAGACCCCGTGGGCCCCCCGCCCCCCCCCCCCCCCCCCCCCCCCCCCCCCCCCCCCCCACTCAGGAAGATATGCGGGAAAATTATACGACCTGTTTCATGAGCTCATAAATTAAAAAGTGGCTCTCCGTGTCATGAGTCTTCTTACAAAGGGTTAACGGGCCAGCACACTCAGGGGGCACAAAGCTCTCTCAGCGCGCTCATGGTCAGCTCCCTGCAGCAGCGACCATCTCCTGCATCACGGCCATTACTGACGGCTTGCTCTTCATGTCCTGTGTGCTCTGCACTTCTTTCTTTGCATTAAGCATTTATTTACAAAAACACTGATTATGTATGCTTTAACAACTACATAATCATGTGCCACTAATTTCAATTGTAATTCCACTTGTCTTACGAAAATTTGCCCTTGGAGAATTCTTCAGAAACAAAATTACCCTCCAGGAAAGACGGTACAAAGGAACGTATTAACCACTCTGTTTACAAAAGGGATCCTGACATTGAAAAGCCACCTTTTTTGTTATGATCGTTCTGAAATGTACGATTTTCAAACACATTAGCCGGCACTGCTACCTAAAAAGAAATCAATGACTTGGTTTATAAAATGTCATTTCAGAATCAAGAATGGTCATTGGAAATAATTCAATGAAACCTTCAGGCCGTAGGAGGAAGAGATCCATGTCAAATTTGTATCATTCAAGGAAAAGCCACACTTATGACGATGGAGGACATAGTAAGAGCTGGCTTTTCACAACAGTGACCTTCCTTTGGTCTTTAAGCTAATCAACTTACAGAGCCTTCTAGAACAACACATGGGGGCCCCAAGATATTAATTACAGGCATTTTTAAAAATAAATAAACCTTGTCTCCACTCGTCTTTAAAATCTCTTTTCCGTATGTACTGGGTGTCTAAAAACTGACACGGGCCAAAGAGAATCTCAGAATCACATCCATTAGGAATTTCTCATTGCTGGACAATATTTTATTACCTATGCTGGTTAATCGCACTGTTTTTGGTCAGATGAATCAGCACAGGTAATAAAGTGCTACATGGTGCTGTCTAAATAACAAATAAAACTCACATTGGGGGAGGAATGTGCATCTTTTAAGCTTGCTGCAAAGACATTCCCTGAAGTGGCTTTGATAGCACCAGACCAGCAAGCGGATGGACCAACACCAGAGGAAAAGGCCTGACTTCCACTGTAAATGCATTAACAATCGGAAGCAAACTGTCCATTATGAATTCCAAGTACAAATCACACTAAGTTTTTCTGAACTCTAAAGACCCTTTACGTAAAAACAAGGGGGCACCTGGGTGGGTTAGTCAGTTAAGCGTCAGACTTCAGCTCAGGTCATGATTTCACGGTGCAGAAGTTCAAGCCCCACGTCAGGCTCTGCACTGACATAGCAGATCCTCTGTCCCTCTCTCCCTCCCCCACCCCCCATTCAGTTTCTCTCTCAAAAACAAACATTTAAAAAAAAAAATGGCATGTCTCAAGTCGATTCAAAAGAAAACAAAATTTAAAGGCAAGTGGAAATTGTGAAAATTACATTCTAAGCTATTTATGAAAGTAAATAACCTTCCCGTGCTTTCCTTCTACAAACACGTGCCAATCCTACCACGGGAGAACAAGGGTGATGAAGAGAATTCTAATGGGATTAAAGAGAAAAAGACAGTCTTCTAACTCTTCACTCTAACAGAAAACAGATCATGGGCCTGGTGGGCGGAGTCCTGCAGCCAGTGTGGAGACAGACAGAACCTGGAACCCAGAGCTACGGGCCTTCTGGATTGGTTTACTGACTGCTCTGCAAGGCCCTTTCACTCTGCTCCCCACACAAAAATATTTATCCTTTGTTCTGATGTGCCTTCCTCCCTACAAAAGTGCCAGGAAACCATTGAAAATGCCCCTCAGCTAAAGCAGACAGGAAATTTTTGATGAGCTCATTAAAGATTCAGAACGAACACACTACGGGCATGCCAGCACACACAGCACGGTTTCCCGGAGAGACGCCGCATCTACGCGCAAGGACAAGAGCAAGTTTCCAGGTTTAACAGAAAACTGACGAGCTGGCTTTTTTTGCATTTTTTTTTTTACAGTTAGGTTTGATATATAGCTCTAAGGAGATAACATCATCTAAATTTGTGTCCAACACTGAGTAAGAGGGGAGGAACGGTTAATGACCAAGTTCACGTACAAAATACTGTCTCTGCCGACTCCCACACTTCGGGGCTGAAACCCCGAGCAGGAAGGGGCTGGCAGGAGTTTCCTGTAGAGCAGAGAAACTCTTGTAGAGCTTGGGGACCAAAGTCCAGGTCTTCTGTCTCCTGGGCTGAGGCTCTTTCCACTCTAGAATTTCCTTTCTTTATTCTAAAATATTTTTAAGGGAGTCCTCTTTCTGGGTTAGTTGCATTCACTGTGGAAACCAAGACCTGGTGTCAGTCTGCCATCTGACCTGCCCCCACCCCCCTCCCTAGCTCCCACCCCATCCCCCACCTCTGAGTGGGGCTTAACTTTAAAGCAAGAGGAACTCAGGGCCACTTCCTCAGAGCTGTGACAGCTCTGGTTTGCGATTTTTCATAAGTAACATCTCTCAGGTAAGCTGCTTACCTTTTCCTTCAGTCTAGAAATGAAAAACTGGTACTTTACCTGAACCTCCTCAAAAATAGTTGCTTGCTCCTGATTAGTCAACGTCGTCAGGTGTTTCTGGAGTTCTAGTTTGGTTTTGGAAGAATTCATTCCTATTAAGAAGAGATACAAGAAAACACTCTAAGTACAAGTTCTAAGGCAGAGTAAAACTTCCATACTCGAGCTCTTTATGTTCTGACCCACCTACTTCAAGCTTTTGACATTTTACAGACATTCTACTTGGTAACAATGTTAATGACGCCGATGGGACAACAGACATTTTTTAGCTGAGCCCTCATGTGCCGGGCACTGTCGTAAACATTAGGCCCGTATTATGTAACACTGGAACAATCCGTGAAGAGGACTTAGTTATCCCCATCGTACAGTTAAGAAAACCGAGACCCAGAGGCTTATGTGATTTCCCAAGACCACCACGTTGGATTCTACCTGGCATCTGTGTGGTTCCAAATTACTTTTTTCTCCACCAGACCATGTTAACACACCTCACACAATCAGAACCTTGTCCTCAGAAAATAAATTCTTGTGAGTAATTATACATAAACCCTGATGATTCTTCTCAAGGGAAAACAACTACGGTCCGTGTGAAACATTTTCCTCTTCCTTGGTAGACTCCTCCCCAATAAAATGGATTATTCATGTGGCTAACAACTTTCATTTTATCACCACTGCCTTAGTAACAGTTGTAAGGCCATCAGATGACCATCACAGAGGATTAGGAGGAAAAGTGACAAAGTCACAATTTCAGTGCCAGTGAGAATCTGATACTTCACAAAGTGCTTTCTCCACACATACATGGCTTAGATTCTATTTTGCCTTTTCTTGGTGCCAGAGATCAATGTCACACATGCTGAGAAGATCTGGAAACAGGCTGACCTAACCACCGTGGGAGAACTGCCGCCCGTTACTTTGATTCCAAGGGCAGCCCTCGCCTCACCCACCTGCTGCAACTCTCTCCCCTCCTCCTGAGGCTGGGCACCCGGCAGGTGCCCGGCCAAGGCCACGCACTCCGGAGAACACTGTGAATGCATCTACACAGCTAAGGATGGCTGGGAGACGACACCTCTGAAACGTCAGAAATCAAGCTTCTGTTTTAAGAGGCATCTGCTGAGGTCTAGAGGAGCTAGGCGACTTGTCAAAAGTCAGGAGGCCAATTAGTAGCTGCCCTCCCTCCCCCCCGACCCCCCGACTGCAGCTGGACACAGAACCCCTCCCCCCACCACCACTCCCCCTCCCCCACCTCCTCCCTGCTAACAGCTCTGGTGGAAGTTGTTCCTCAAACTGCAGCGGCTCTCTCAGCTTCCAGGATGTCCTTCCTCCCAGCAACACCACCCCCCCTTTTTCTGCCAAGAAAACAGTCTAAAAATAAAAGCCAAGGTTTCTTAAGTGATTGCCATGCCACTATGCTCAACATTACATGTATCACCTTCCTCAAAATACTCCCTGAAGTGGGTACCATGTTTAGTAATCTCAATGCATAAATGAAGAAACTGAGGCACAGGAAAGTCCAGTATTTTGCCCTGGGCCATCAGCTAGGTTGGGGACAGAGTTAGACTCTGAACCATGTTTTTTGCCTCCACGAGCAACTCTTCAAACTCTCCACTGCCTCCCTTTGCCCAAAGAGTCAAGTCGCTTGACACACAAGTAGCTTCGATACCAAAGTGAATTCAGAGGAAGGTGAGAGTATAGAAAAGACAGATGGGTTTCGTCAGGGCACAATTCAGGTGTTCTTCCGGCAAGCTGAAAACACAGAGATGCTTTTACTGTGCTGTAACTACTTAAATGTTCAATCAAAACGGTATTTAAACTTAGGAGTAAAATAAGCAGTCATCACTAACCAAAAGCCCTCCCTGCAGGCCTTGGACACAATGTAAGCATCCTATTTTGGAAAAACGTGGCTTGTCCGATGAGACACTCACACGCGGAGGGAACCCCTGGGCTCCACGAAGAATTCAACTAATTATATGAGAGACTAAGTCCACACTTCTAACAACTGGGCAGCAACACAGACTATTCACATTCGGCAGGTATGAAGAGATGCCTTAACAAGTTTTATCCTTGCCTCCAGGATGCCTCAGTGCATGCCCCACATCAAACCAGAGGTGAGGTTTCTCACACACGCAGGCCGCAGTGCCTGGCTGTCTACCCCATGTTCACAGCACACTTTCCACAGGGCTTCTCAACACCTTGGGCTGCCCCGGGTGGTTCCAGCAGCACGAACGTGGCACCCTCGACACGATGCTACAAGGCTTTACCGGGGAAAAGGGACACGAGGAACAACACAGAAACAGGGAACCAGAGTCCAGGGCATTCGAAAGCTACGATCCCCCCCGCCTGGTTGTTAGTGAGGCCACCTTCACACTGCTGACGCAGAAAAGGCTCTTATTAAGGGAGGTCTGATGAATGACTTTGCTTTGCCAGAGGCAAACCTGGACAGCAAAGGAAAACCTCAGTTCAACCTTTTTTCCTTTTCGGTGAACATACAATTCAGTCTAGCAATTCCCAAAACGCTCCGCTCAACTTTAAAATGCACAAAATGCTAGATCCGCACCACTAGGACTTGTGCGGACTTCCAACCCAGACCCACTTACACGACGTGAGCGGCGCGTCCGCCGTGGTTGGTGTGCACAGCGTACGTATTCTTGTCGAAATCCCGGGGCACAGACTGACGATTTCAACCGATCAAGAAAGCAGCCTTTTAAGTCCTTCTTCTTGTGGCCACGTCACTGGTCCGTGAACAGAGTGCTCGGCCAGAGCCTGACTTCCTATGAGAACTACTCTTACGGGAACCTACAAGGAGCTTTAATAAACCGCTTCATTCTACTTATTAGGAACACAATATAGCAAAAAGCACGGGCTTCCAAGTGTTCCTAAAAGCATCTCCCGCCTAAGGATGCCTGTAACACTGTGTCATCTATACTTAAGAAATGCTTCCCATCAGGGTGGGCACTTCACAGCCTCCCAGCCTTCTACCTGTGCTACTGAGGATGTTTTTACATGAGGAGAGCCCTCTGCTTTGCTTGGATTTTATCAGGTAAAAAAGACGAATTAAATAATAATTCCAACACTACAGCAGCAAAATCCCCACCTTGACGGAACTTTTCAGCTCTCACTTTCTGAAAGCTAGGCCAGACCACAGAAAGATTTATCAGGTGGAACTCTGGAATCCTTCCAGCTCCTGCAGATCTCGGTCTGCTTTATCTTCAGGGCCAGAGTCCTTGTTGGCTTCTTAATAAGCTCTCAAGGGACATTTCTGTCATCGTTTACCTTATCTTGACAACCACTAAGGGAAGGGCTAGGGATCCTTTCAGATGAGATCTCTAGGTAAAGCAGAACTTTTCTCATTTCCAGCTCTATTTTGCATAATGTCAGCAAACAGTAGCAACTAGGAAAGCACAGTTGAAAATATTAATCATTTTGATTTATTTTAAAGAGCACTATAATGTCTGTAAACGAATCTTTGAAACTTAAGATGATAACTGTCAATCCATCTCACTTAAAAAGGGAAGTCAAGGGGCGCCTGGGTGGCGCAGTCGGTTAAGCGTCCGACTTCAGCCAGGTCACGATCTCGCGGTCCGTGAGTTCGAGCCCCGCATCAGGCTCTGGGCTGATGGCTCGGAGCCTGGAGCCTGTTTCCGATTCTGTGTCTCCCTCTCTCTCTGCCCCTCCCCCGTTCATGCTCTGTCTCTCTCTGTCCCAAAAATAAATAAAAACGTTGAAAAAAAATTAAAAAGGGAAGTCAAATACCACTTCACACCCACTGGATGGTTATCCTAAAGAAAGTAACACGCGTGGGCAAGGATGTGCAGAAACTGGAACCCTGTGCACTACTAATGGGAGTGCACGATGGTGCAGCCACTGTGGAAAATATAACAGTGGTTCCTCAAAAAATTAAATGTGTAATTACCATATGATCCAGCAATTCCACATATGGGTATACTCCCAAAAGAATTGAAAGCAGGAACATGAACAGATACTTGCACACCAACTTGAGAGCAACATCACTCACAACAGCCAAAAGGTGAAAACAACTCAAACGTCTATGGACAGATGAATAGATAAATGTGGTATAAACACAAAATGTATTACTAGTCAGCCTTAAAATGATATAAAATCCTGACACACGCTGCAACGTGAATAAACCTAGGAGACGTTATGCTAAGTAAGCCAGTCGCCAAAGGAAGCATGAGTCCACTTAGATGACGCACTAGGGCCATCACATTCACAGAGACAGAATTAGAGTGGTGGTGGCCAGGGACCAGGGGAGGGGCAGAGGGAGTTACACTTCAGTTAATTCTCCACTTGGAAAGATTACAAAGCTCCAGACACCGAAGTCGGCAATGACCACATAACAACGTGGATCTACTCAATGCCACTGAACTGTACACTTTAAAAAGGCTAAAATGGTCAGTTTTATATCACATGTACTTTCACCACAATTATGCAAAAAGGGAAATGAAATCCAAATAGCAATTGTGTTCTTCTCTACACAAGTAACGCTTATTAGGAGTATTCTAGGGGCGCCTGGGTGGCTCAGTCGGTTGAGTGTCTGATGCTTGATTTCGGCTCAGGTCATGATCCCAGCGTTGTGGGATCGAGCCCCGCGTCAGGCTCTGCGCCGAGTGTGGAGCCTGCTTGGGATTCTCTCTCTCCCCCTCTCTGCCCCTTTTCCCCGGATCATGCTCTCTCTTAAAAATAAAAATAAAACAAAGAAGTATTCTAGAGACATAGGAAATTATCACATCTGTTTTGATGCTTACAAAAACATAGGCCGTTTAAATCCTGTGACTCCCCTCAGAATCGCACACAAAGTTTTAGAAATCCTCCTATAAATGGAAAAAAATGCAAAAGCAAGGACAGAGGGGAAATGAACCACTTCAATGGCAGGTTCCCTCAGAGGATCATCATCACAGGCTTACCTTGTTCTCTGCCCCTCGCCTCCCCCTCACCGCAGGCCCAGAAATGGAGCATCTCTCTTCCCACCTGAGGAAGATTCCCTCTCTCGTTCAGGAAGGGTCTCATCTGTTCCACTCTGACCCACCTGGCCCTTGTGGCTCTGGATGTGCTGAAACCTCCCCAGCTGCACAAAGCTGGGTCAGCTAGCTCTCCCCCCTACACCCCCCCCTCCCCGCCCCCGGCACAGTCTTCTCCTGGGGTGCAGCTGAGGGGCAGGCAACAGGGAGGGCTTTCCCTCGCAGGAGGACTCCTGGACTCACACACTAGTTTACCCCTACACTTCACTCATTCTTGATTTACTTCCCCCTAAAATGTGCATATGACCAATCCCCTTTCCTCCCACAATGCGCTAAAGATCAAATTGGTAACAGTGCAAGTTACAGCACCTCGCACAGTGCCTGGCACACCTTAAATGCTCAACAAATATCAGCTGCAAATGGTAACATTTACCACAGTTTCTCCTGACACCAAATTTCTAGAAACTATCGTCCACACTCAGTCCTTTTTACTCTTTCCCTTCAGCTCAGCTGCAACCCTCCTTCTGCCCCCTTCACTCCATGAAAACTGTTCTGGCAGAGGTTACTGATGACCTTGTAATTGAAACACTCGGTGGAAATTCTTCAGCTCATATCTTAACTAGATCTCTTCATAGCAGCCAATAGGGCTGATCACGCACAACCTTGATAAATGCCATGCAGCCGGTAGGCAGCTTCTGGCTCTCTACTCAGCCCCTTAGAGGGGCGATGGTAGACAGGGGCGTGGATGTTTATCTTCAAATCCTGAGCACCTAGCACAGTACAGAAGACACCCTCAGCATACTGACAGTTCACCTGTAATCCCTGTAACTAACATGAGCCTCAGGCAGAACCTTTCAAGGAATGCAGATTGCCTAAGGTTTTCCTGGGACCTTTAAGTCCCGAAATGTTAAGGCTTGAAGGGGGCCCCTACTCACCCTCTATCCGCTCACACAGCTTGTGCAGGCCCTGCAAGGGGCAGCCCTCACACAGCTGGGCAGGTGTTTTAGCCGTCTGCTGCACCGCAGCCACAGTGAAAGCCTGCTTCAGGGTCATCATAATCTCATCAACCTGATCAGAGAGAAGATAACAAAAAGCCCATTTAAGATGAGTGGAGCTGGGGCCCCTGGGTGGCACAGTCGGTTGAGCGTCGGACTTTGGCTCAGGTCATGATCTCACAGTTTGTAGGTTCAAGCCCCACATCAGGCTCTGCGCTGACAACCTGGAGCCTGCTACAGATTTTGTCTCTCCCTCTGCCCCTCCCCTGTTCACGCTCTCTCTCAAAAATAAACAACAACAACAAAAAGATGAGTGGGGCTGAGGGGTGCCTGGGTGGCTCAGTTGGTTAAGCCTCCGAATTGGCTCAGGGCATGATCTCATAGTTTGTGATTTGGAGCCTCACGTCAGGTTCTGTAATGACACTGCAGAGCTTGCTTGGGATTCTCTCTTTCTCTGCTCCTCCTCTGCGGGGAGGAAGGTATAGATGGATGGATGGAAGGATGAATGGATGAATAAATAAAGACATAACTTAAAAAATAAATAAATAAACTCAAAATAAATAAATAACTTAAAAAAAAAGATGAGTGGGCTGAGATTTCAGGACTCTGCAAAGACTGAGTATTTGAAGATTTGGGGGGGACCACTAATCACTGACAAACATAGTCATTATCGTAATATCTGCTAGGATTATAGTCTTAAAAACACTACCTAGATGTTCAAAACGCTTAAATGAGCTAAGGTAAAAACTAAAACCATAAATTAAATACTGACAAAAAAGCCAACTCCTCTGGACCAAAAATCCAAAATGACATTTTTTAACGCTGGGCCAGAGGGCAAAGTGAGCAGATTCCACAAAAACAATGAAAATTGAAGACACATGCCCAAATAAGTCTTGTATGTATACTAGCTAATTGTTGAATAGTCATGATGAATAACTGAAGCCAAATAATGACACACTGATGAAGCTATATGGTTTGCTAAGGGAAGAAAAAAATCAGTGAGGTTGAAATTCCACATGAATAAGGTTTCCAGGGGAGAACTCTCAGTCGCACTTACCAGAGCCTCATTTGTGCACTGAAACACGTAACAGACGAAATGAAAGCCTCCGCCCCCTGAAGCCTCTCGGCAGATAAACCCGAAATGGTCCACGTGTCTAATACCCTGTTGAAGGCAGGGAAAAGAGGAAGGAACATTGAGCTGTATCCACAAGACGCACAACTGTCAGAGGGCAACTTAAGACTGACACAGCACAGTCTGACTGACCGGAGCACTATAAAATTAGATTCTCAGATTTTCTGAAGCACAGTTGATACCAAACGTTACATTAGTGTCAGGTGTACGATAAAGGAATTGGATCAGTCTGCATGTTATGCTATGCTAACCACCAGTGTAGCTACCATCTGTCACCATCCAGTGCAATTAGGATACCCCTGACTATACTCCCTAAGCTGTACCTTCCATGCCTGGGACTTATGCATTCCACAACCGAAAGCCTGTATCCCCGACTCCTCTCCCCTCTGGCAATCATCAGTTTGTTCTCTGCATATTTGGGTCTAGTTCTGCTTTTTGTTTACTCATTTGTTTTTTAGATTCCACATATAAGTCAAGTCATGTGGTATTTGTTTTTCTTGGACTTATTTCCCTCAGCATAATACCCTCTAGGTCCATCCATGTTGTCACAAATGGCAAGAGCTCCATCCTTTTCATTGCTGTGTAATATTCCAGTGTGTGTGTGTGTGTGTGTGTGTGTGTGTGTGTGTGTGTGTACATCTTCTTTACCCATTCATTTATGCGCACTTGGATTGCTTCCATATCTTAGCTACTATATAAATAAAGCTGCAATAAAAATAGGAATACACCTATCTTTTTGAATTAGTGTTTTTGTTTCTTTGGATAAATACCCAGTAGTGGAATTACTGGATCACATGGTAGTTCTATTTTTAATGTTTTGAGGAACCTCCATACTGTTTTCCACCATGGCTGCACCAATTTACATTCCCACCAGCAGGGTACCAAGGGTTTCTTTTTGTCCACATCCTTGCCAACACTTGTTTCTTGTCTTTTTTATTTTAGCCATTCTAACAGGTATAAGGGGATAGCTCACTGAGATTCTGATTTGCATTTCCCTGATGACTGTGATACTGAGCATCTTTTCCTGTGCCTGTTGGATCTCTGTATATCTTCTTTGGGAAAATGTCTATTCAGCTCCTCTGCCTGTTTTTCAATTAGATTATTTGTTTTTCTGGTGTTGAGTTGTGTTAAGTATTTTACCTATTTTGCATATTAACTCCTCACGGGATATATCATTTGCAAATATCCTCTCTCATTCAGTAAGCTGCTTTTTTCATTTTGTTGTTGGTCTCCCTCTCTATGTAAAAGCTTTTTATTTTGGTTTAATGCCAAAAGTTTATTTTTGCTTTTGTTTCTCTTGCTGGAGGAGATACCTGGAAAATTCTGCAATAGCCAATATCAAAGAAATTACTGCCTATGTTTTCTTCTAGGAGTTTCATGGTTTCATGCCTCACATTTGGGGCCTTTGTTCCATTTTGAGTTTATTTTTGTGTATCGTATAAGCAAGTGGACCAGTGTCCTTCTCTTGCATGTAGCTGTCCAGTTCTCCCAGGGCCACTGTTGAGCAGATGGCCTTTTCCCCACTGTATACTCTTGCCTCCTTTGTCACAGACTAATTGACCATACGATTATGGGTTTATTTCTGGGCTTTCTATTCTGTTTCACTGATCCCTGGGTCCATTTTTGTGCCAGGACCATACTGTTTTGATTACTACAAGTCTGTAGTCTGTCTTAATATCTGGAATTGTGATACCTCCAGCTTTGTTGTTCTCAAGATTGCCTTGGCTATTTGGGGCCTTTGGTGGTTCCAGACGATTTTCTCAGATATTTTAAATATCTAAAAACATCTCTCAAATATGAAGATTAACAGTGTTCTCCTAAAATGTTATTCTGATTACCCCTATAATACAAGAACAACTGAAAACCAGAGTTTTTACTGTTCATTTTAGTACTAAAAGGAAGTGCAGAAAAGTGGACACAGAAAGAGGAGAACTTTTCTTAGGTATTAAAGAAAAACTACTTCAAAAATCCAAAGTAGATAAGAGATTAATGAAGAAACACAACTACATGCGCACACACACACATGCAAACACAGTCACAGAGGTTAAAAAAAAAAGTTTTAACACACATTTGTACTCTTAAAACACAAGTACTTCACCGGTATTAAGAATGAGTCACAAAGCGTACACACAGAGAGTAGAGAGGCTTTTAAATGTAAGATATTAAGGCCAGGGTTGTACGCTATTGTTTCTCAAGAGCTCTTCTGAATAAATATGTAAACTTGTTTTGAAAGTATCAGCTAAGAGGCACCTTGATACAGATAAGACCTAGAGCATAATTATTAATACGTGAGTATCTCCAGAAAGCACCAGCATGCAGAGATACAAGTGCTATGAGCTTGAAGTTCGGGCCGTCATGTAAACTTGTAAGCTGCACCCTTTAGGAAATAATAAAACTGTCATACGAAAAAGCAAACCTTAAACATTAACATTTCAATAGAAATAGCAGCAAATTGAGATTAAATTCTGTGGATAATCTCAGGCTGAACATTTTCCAATAGATGGGCAATCACTGACATATCTCAATCAATGCTCCCCAACAGCAAGGTAAACACATGCCAGGCATTAATTCTCTGGGGAAGAGGATTTGGAAAAATTTATTTTGCAAATGGTTCCCTATCCAACTACAAAAGGAACATTCTTTATTTTCACATTTTGGGAAAAGGGTTCGAAAGAGAAATTTTTTTTATGTAGATCATGTTATAAATCAGCAATGAGATTTTTGTTACATCTAGTTATGAGAAAATGGAAGTGAGGAAATGAGAAGCCAGACTTTTTAAAAAATAGCCAAACAATGACTTTAAATGACCTCATATTTGTTAGGAAGATCCTGAGTACAACTGACATAGCTTATTATAACTGATTCTCCAGAATCTCTCTATGAAACACGCCTAGGAAGACTATCAGGAAAGAATCAAGTAGGCATTGTATTCTGAGGAAAACATCCTTAAAGATAATCACTAATTCAAAGAAGAAGAAATAATGACTGGCACCCAAAAGAAGTGAAGAATTTTTATACAGTAGAAATGAGCACCTATTTAAAAACATTTACATGTATATATATGAATACATATAGTAAAACACGCACACACACATCTGGAAATTGTGACTACAGAACGTTACCACCAATAATTGAAAAAAGAAAAGTAGATGTATTCTCTCCAGATTACCGTTGCTGACAGCAAACTTAACTTCAAAATTATGTAAATTTTGCCTTAATACACTAAATTGAAGAAGAAATGCAAGATCACAAATCAAGTACACCCAGAAAGTGTACATCTTGCAACCTTTTAGCACTTCTGTTGAATGACAGATAATAAAAGAATTCATTAAAAATTCAAACACCAATGAACCAATAACCCATCTCCATTTACCTGAGAGCAAAAGGATATTTCCTTAAAGTTTTTCTCCAATGCTATTTTTTTGGTGTCAGGACTGATGAGGTAAACTTCAGACTGGCCAATCTTAAAAGACAAAAAAAGAAACCAGTTTTTCATGAAAATTGAACTCAAATTTATCATACAAACATTCTCGTGTTGTGACCTATGGAAATGCAGAAGAAGAGGGGCAAGCTCTTCTAAGGTTCAAGTTCACTGCAAGTTCAAGTTGCAAGTTCACTGCAGAGGATGAACAGCTCCCGGGGCTCCGGTTTACCCTGGGGATTTCAGGCAGCACCTCACGTGTGTGAGTACATCCACCTGTGTAAGGCAGCGGTCTTCTTTTTTTTAATGTTTATTTATCTTTGAGAGAAACAGAGAGAGAGAGAGGCACAGCATGAGTGGGGGAGGGGCAGAGAGAGAGAAGGAGACACAGAATAGGAAGCAGGCTCCAGGCTCTGGACTGTCGGCACAGAGCCCGACGCGGGGCTTGAACTCACAAACCGTGAGATCGTGACCTGAGCCGAAGTCGGATGCTTAGCTGACTGAGCCACCCAGGCGCCCCTAAAGCAGTCTTCTTTGAGATGAAAGAACCAAATATCCAAAAGTTAGCAACCAAACCTCAGATGCCACATCTCCCCTTTGTAAGAAGTGAGGTGTCTATAAAAGCGAATCTTCCAGAAAGGGTTCTCTTTTGAAACTTCCAAAACACTTTCTAATGACATTTTTTTTTTAACTGCAAAGTCTTTTAGAATTACTGTTAAAATAAGCTACCATGGCTGAGTACATACTATTTGTTAGGCGTTCAAATACCACTTACTTGACTTTTTAAAGTTAGAGCATTAGGGCCTCCTGGGTGGCTCAGTTGGTTAAGCATCTGACTTAGTCTCAGGTCAGGATTAGGATCCTCAGGTTAGGATTCTCTCTCTCCCTGTCTCCCTCTGCCCCTCCACAGTTCACTCACGCACACGCTCGCTCTCTCTCTCAAAATAAATAAATAAACTTAAACAAATTAAAAAAAATAAAGTTAGAGTATTAGCATATGTTAACACTGCCTTACAGCTTTGGGTCAGCACAATAAACGCCATTATAGCAGAGGACTGTGTTGCCACAACCCATCCCTGCCTCAAGGGCCTTCTCATTTGCTGCTCCCTGAATTCATGATACTCCTACTAGAAGAGTATCTAGTTGGCCACACTGAACCTCTGCTCAGTGGAAAATCACTTCCTCCAAGCAGCCTTCCTGGAATCCTCAGATATTCTCACAGCATCCTCTACTTCCTTCTCCTTTGTGGCATTTATCACAACTGTAATGAGGCCATTACTTGTACAATCGGTTGTCAGTCCCCCTTACTGGAATCTAACTTCCGTGTGGGTAGAGACCATGCCTGCCCTATTCACTGCTGTGACTTCTAGCATTCTGAAAGGGACCCTACACATAGCAGTCACACACTAAGTACTTGAAAATACATGCGCTGAGTAGCTTTCACAATGACACCACTATCTTTTTAAATACAGATCACAGACTAATATGCAAAAGCCTGAATGCCAACATAGCTCTTTTCAGTACACTGGTTAACAATGAAAACAGCCCTATTTACCCACTGACACATCGTCTTCATCTTAAACCTGCTTACATCCAACAACCCATTAGCCTAAGTGGCAGCCTCCTTACCTGTCGGCCATCTCACCGCGCTGAGTTAGGCACGAAAACATTACACTTATGGTAATTTTGCTCTCACTAGAATATCAGCCGTGACATTCTAGAAGGGGGCTGAGAACAATCAGTTCCCTGTACCATCAGAGGCCAGCTCCCTGCTGGGACAGCCCCGAGTCCCCTCAGCTCAGACCCAGAGACTCCCAAGGAGGGCAAGCCCATACAGAAGAGCCCAGAGCAACACAGAACCCAGGAATCCCAAGCCGAGGACAGCTTCCCTATCCATTTCCTTTTCTGGTACTTGTCTATTAGTTTACCAAACCTCTTCTAGAAAACAAGGGAGTAAGCAGTTGGCTAAACTATTATTTCAGTTTGGGTATAAATTTTAAATATCATGTTCTCCCCAAACCAATTACTCTGATTAACAAAGGATAAATATTTTATACTTTAACAGAAACAGTAAAGAGGAAGTAATTTCCAATTAAAAGATTTTGTTGAAATATATTTCTTGAAATTAATATAGATTTTTAAAAAATCCTTTTGGAGTCTCTTACATGTGTCACCTGTTCCTTCCATTGAAGGAATTGAAAAGGTACCTTTCAGCCAAGAGGGTGGGGAGTGGGTAGAGATAAGAACATACCAGTCGGTTAAGCGTTCGATTTTGGCTCAGGTCATGATCTCATGGTTCATGAGTTCAAGCCCTACAATGGGCTCTGTGCTGGTGGTGCAGAGCCTGCTTGGGATTCTCTCTCTCTCCCCGTCTCTCTCTCTCTCTCTCTCTCTCTCTCTCTGCTCTTTCCCCACTTGTGCTCTCTCTCTCAAATAAACTTAAAACAAAAAAATGATTGATTCTCTTTAGGTTTCCAACTATAATTTTATATGTATCTTTTTTAATGTTTGTTTTGAGAGAGAGAGAACGCGCGCGCACAGAGGAGGGGCAGAGAGAGAGGGAGACATAGAATCCGAAGCAGGCTGAGCCGTCAGCACAGTGCCGGACATGGGGCTTGAACTCACAAAATGTGAGATCATGACCTGAGCCAAAGTGAGATGCTCAACCAACTGAGCCACCCAGGCGCCCCTCCAACGATGATTTTAAAGGTCTAAAACTAAAGGATTTTATCCCGAGAAAAGGATTATTTGCTCTAAAATTAGATAGATTCACACATAAATCCAAAAGCAATTTACTAAGAATCCATTCTCCATAAAGATTTCTTTTGAACGTGTATCTCACACTGGGGATGAGCCTGGGGCTTGATGATATTTTACCGTGAAGAGCATAGTTCGATTTTCCTCAATATCTGTCGGCTGCACAATATTGTGCCCGCTAATTAGGTGGTTCTCAATGTCATTTTCCTCAAAGGACCTGAAGAGACTACTACTTCGAAGGCTTCCATCTTGAAATTCCTTCTTAAAGGCCAAAGAGCGCAGGCCGGGCTGGGAGAAGGATTTGCGCATGGGCCTCCCGCCCTGCTCCCCATTCCCCACCGGCTGGAGCACAGATCGGAACTTATCCGTGAAGGAAAGCCCTCCCACAGGATTTGGGGTTTCAGAATCCTGGGAGACCAAGTCAAATTCGGCTTTCCTGCTGCAGCTGACGTGATTGAACTTCTCGATGCACTCATCGATCAGGGCCGGAGGGGCCTTCTTGTGAGCCACTGTCACCCGGCCACAGAAGAGCACCTCAAACTTCTTGGCAAACGTCTCATCGAACTCAGACGGGCAATGCAGCTCCTCCTGGCGGGCAATCTTCCCGGCCTGTCGGATGGAGCTGATGATCTCAGGCACCTGCCAAGAAAGGAAGAGTGTTACTTGGAACATGCTGTAGTAGGTATGCCCACGCTGGTGCGCACGCACGTGTGTGTACACACACACACACACACACACACACACACACACACGACAGGAATATGCGAGGAACCAACACTATGCTCTCCACAACCCCTCCACTGCATACTCCATGGTACTGACGTAGGATCCGTGGGGAATCCGGGACTTTCCAGAAATGTCTTCCCACGAGACGCACCACTTTCAGAGAGGAAAAGAGGAACAATACTGAGGAAGCATCTCTTATGTGCGAGGGCCTACGCTAGGGGACTGACATGTCCACAACACTCCACAAGGTTGAGTGATGAGCCCACGGACACACAACCCAGTGTGGCCGTGGAGTCAAACGTGGCTTAGTCCCTCTTCCAAGCCACCCTGCGCGCCCTCTGCAGCAGCTGTCACCTCCCAAAGAGATCTGTCTCCGATGTGGCTCCACCAAAATGTTCTCCTGCATTTCAGGGCGGTAGACCTTGGAGTGTCTTCCGCAATAAATGGGTGGGATGACCATGACAAGTGAGGACGGCAATTATCTTATCAAATACTTCTTCAAATCACAACGCCGTTATTTTCTTCAAAGACAGCTGACAATGTACTAATCGGTCCCATACTTCCTCACAGTTGAGCAGTGCTGACTGCAGAGCTAGAAGGTTTTAACCAAGGAGTAAGTAACCAAGGCTGTATCATTATCACGGCAACACACTGGGGCCTCTTTCCACGGAGACTCCAAGCCTCTGGGTTCAGTGCAGAGTCACGATCAAGAGAACGAACAAAAGGGTCTCATGTGCTATCATCATTCCTACGGCAACATCCTCTCATCGTGAGCTGCCAGCAAGAGCCTTCAAAGCAGCAGCAGATATAAATCTGCGACCACAGTAAGCACCTGTGTGGTCACTTAGATGAAGTACGGCCACGACACTAACACAAGACGGGCATGAATCCAATCTTGCTAAGGAAGGACCTAGTTTTTGTTATAACCTAAACCCCAAAAAGCAATTTTTTTCCCTTTTTTCTATGTAAGAAAATTCTATTTAAGACCCAATACCCATAGGCTCAATGTCTTCCAACAACATTATAGAGGAAAGAACAGCAACAACAAAAAGCCTGTGACAATTCAGGTCAAAGATCAGCACATACAATAAAGGGAGATACCTGCAGGTTTAGAATGTATGCTTATATCCCATAAGGCCCAATGGCTCCAAAGACTTTTCTTTGTGATTTCACATCAAGCACATCTTAAAGACGGAATCTCTGCCATAAAGATTATGATATACCCTTCCAAGGTATTTTATCATGCAAGGAGTTCAAATATATCTAGGTATATTCTATATTTTTAAAATTGATTCCTGAAGCATAAGAGCCAAACAATACTAAATAAGCCAACACTGCAGCACATGTCAAGCCTCTATTTGCACCGAGTATGTGCTTGTGCTGTAACACAGGCCACTACTGCCAAATCGCATAGCACACGGAAGCCTGGAGACGGTTAACGTGAAAGACGACAGGACTGAGAGGGAGGAAGCCCAGGTTCCATTCACACCTTTGCCAACGTGTCACTACAGGCCCTTGGCAAAAACTGCCTCAGTTTCTCTCAAAACAAACAAACAAACAAACAAAGCTTATAAGATTTTTCAGGCAAAGTTATTTTGGCAAAGAATTTTCAAAGGAAAACAGCCAATTCCTGCAGTAAAAAAACCTCGCCGCATTTCTGAGCAAGTGTATGAAATTATTTTGTCAGGAGTCACATGAATCTTTCCCATTGTTAAACTTACTCTCTGAACAGAAAAGTCAAAGCTTACACAGCCTTCTGAGGCTTGTTAGAATAACTTCATTTCTGTACGCTGGACCTTCCACTGCCTCTGAGGTGGTGGTGTTTTTCTTTATATAATCAAAGGACAGAGAAAATGTGTGAAGTCTCATGAACTTACGGTGACTCGGTAGTAAACAACACAGACACAAGTAAGACACCGAGTGGAGAGCCTGACAGGGGTCCCTCACTTCACAAGCTCAGAAGAGGCTGAGGAGCTCATCACAACCTCGGTCAGGGTTGAGGCTGTGGAAGTTTTTCCGACCGCCATTCGCTCCTACACAATAATCACCATCCTCTCGAGGCGGGCTTTAAGTCCAGGACCAGAGCCCTCCTCCTTGCTCTGGTGAGTTGCAATACGAGTATGAAGGAGAGGACTGGGTTAAAAAGAATCACTGTGATCCTGACAAGAGCCTAACCATCTCAGAATATTTGACAGAATACTGTCAAACATAATACAGCATAATACAGCAATACATTGTGAACACTTACAAATCGAATGTTTCAAAATCACCGTAAGTAAGATAGGAGACTTTTTAAATAAAAAATGGGCTCCACTTGTGTGTAAGTTTGTAAATCCGTGGTTCACTTTACCAGAACAGGCCTGGAGCACCGCTTTTCAAGAAATGAAGGCACAACGTCCACTTGCGATGAATCATGAATTCTCCATCCTTTGTGACTGTCCTGGACCCACCTACACTGTTAATTGTTACAGGAGGGAACTGAGTCATGTACCTCATTTTATTTCCAAACCTTTTTCTAGGTATCACTCGACGCCAGGAGGTAGGGGTCCAGAAGCAAGCCAGTCCTGCCCAGGCAGGGAGTGGGGCCCAAGGATCTTTAGCCAGAACGAGTACAGTCCTGAGATGGGGTCTGCTGGGGGCCTGAACGCAGATGGGAGTCGAGAGCAAGGCCGGGTAAAGGATTCTGGAAGACCGCACACACAAGAATCGGCAGCTATCTGGGTGGGGGAGTTGAGGACATGAAAGACAGCAGGTGGCTTGGAGAGACTGCCTCAGGCTGCGAACACAGGAGGAGGTTGAAGGAGACAGGAGGAGCTTGGCTTCCGTACAGGCTCAGTGACAGCAGGAGGGCTTGAGAGTAAAGGCATCTAGTGGGCAGTTGGGCAAGTGGGCCTGGAGTCCAAGACAGGACACGTAGACTGGGACGTCAACGGCTCACGTACAAGTGGCGGCTGACACCCCGGGGAACAGAAAAAGGGGAAGCAAAGGAAGAAGGCAAGGATGGGACCGTAGGCTACACGGATGTCTCAGATGCAAAGAAACTGAGGGAGTGAAGGCAGAGGAGGAGAAAGGGAAGCCGTCAAGGATGACATCGGAGATGTCAACCGAGGGAGAGGAGGCCGTGGAGAGTCAGCAGTGGCTGGGGATACGTAAAAGTAAATAAAGGGGGGATGCCAATTCTAACCCCCAAAATAAACAAACTTAACCGAAAAGGGTCTCAAGGTAAAACTTCAGGCTATCAGAACATATACTTCAAATTACAATATTGACCGCAAACACAGTGACCCTTTTAGGGCAAATACATCAGGCCAGTGGGGTTTACTTCCATTGATACAATCTAAAAAATACTTTTTTTAGCGTAGCCACAGCTGTAATATCTACGTCATTTCTGACCACAGATCAGCAGCAGAGTAAATCAAAACTAACTACAGTAAAAACAAGAATCTGAAAAGCATCATACTGCAATAAATTCAATAATGGTTTGAGATTTTATTTCCTTTTACACTGGGAATCACAACAACAAAAAAAGTTAATTAAAATGATTCCCCAACAATGAAAAAAAAGGCCCCGTTTAGATATAAAATTTCTTAAACTGCTCTTCTGTCAGCCTATTTGAGTTTATACTAAAGCTCCTTCTTAAAGTAAATCTGCATCTTATTTCACAACCACAACAACTTTCTCCTGAATTCACAGTAACAAATGCAGAATTCACACGGTAACACTACATATATATATGGTTTCTGCAGCAGGCTTAAGGGAGTATTGTTTTAGAAGTCACCAGAAAACCATAGTATAAGACAGATAGAAACATTCACTTCCATAAATAAAGTCCTCATTTAAACATTTGGGTCAACTGTTTTGGTAAGGATTTAGGGATTTTAAAGGATGATAAACACATAGCAAGTGTAATTTTACTCACAAGGACTTAGGAAAGAGCTTCTAAAACAATATTTGGAATGAAAAATCATTTTAGGTTACATTTATACCTGGTATTTTGCTGCCAACTAGTAACAAATAAGTATTAACTGAATCTGAAGAAGCCCATATTTGTGTTTAAAATTCTAGCAATTTTTCCTATTATTTAACATTAAATCCTTCCCAAACTGCAAAAGTACAGCAGGCCACACTGTGCTTTGTCCCTTGGATGGAATGTCCTCTCACTGCAAAAAGTTAAAACAACATGCTAAGGGAAAATTATTCTGCATAATTATTTTCCAGAAGGAACAGACTTGTGTTTCAATTTTGTCGGTGATGAGTGTTTTTTTTTGTATTTGTTGGTCAGAAAGAAGGTAAATAGGGGAAGAAAACTAAATTAAACCAAGTATTTCCTCTAGCATATATGCCTTGAATTTTATACAAAATACTTAAGAAAATATCTTCTTACGAGTGCTCATTACTTAAATTATTTAAAGAGAATAAAACACCTGTCTCACACCATCCGGATAAGACATACGTGAACACTCATATTGTCCAACAGCTTGGCCTGTTGAGACTAGAGTCAACACAGAGATGTGAATACACTCCAACAATGAATAAGACAGGACTCCTCCTGACCTGAGAGGCTCACAGTCTAGGAAATAAGAGACACTCTAAATATATGATCTCCAGTACAATGTGACAGATGCTAGAATACAAACATGAGCAAAGCGGCTGAATGTGTGCTAGACAAGGCCGGTCCTGAGTAGAGGCCTCTCTTATCTGCCTGTCGGTCATGGAGCCTCACGGTGAAGGCCCCACCTCCTGCTTTATGCTTACAATTAGCCCAAAGGTCAGACTCATGGGTTCGGTCTTCCTGAGAGATCAGACTTGCTCATTAGCTGACTGAGGAAGCAGCTGGCACGTAAGAAATGCTAATGACCGATGGCCCCTAACACGGGGCCACCCACCTCATTCATCCCATCCTTCTGTCCGTTGGGTCTTGATCTTTCCTCCTGCGTGAAACAGAAGTAGTATTCGGCTTCTCTAGTTCTGAAATGGCAAACTGGACAAACTCTTAGCTTTCAAACCCCATGAAAAGAAGTCTCTGCAAACACAAAACCCAGCATCCTACTCCAAAATAATCATTTGAAAGGTTCACTACAACCTTTTGACCAAACCAACAAGTTTCTACAAATGTTTAAAACAATGAGACTAAAACCAACATAAATGATTTAATGGCTG
This sequence comes from Prionailurus bengalensis, assembly GCF_016509475.1. Taxonomy (NCBI): domain Eukaryota; kingdom Metazoa; phylum Chordata; class Mammalia; order Carnivora; family Felidae; genus Prionailurus; species Prionailurus bengalensis. The sequence goes on from NC_057344.1 coordinate 174,662,610, forward strand.
CAGGGGCTGAGGAAAGAGGGTGGAAAAGGTAAGCAAGGAAGAGTAAGAGAAGGGATCACTGTTAGATTGTGCAATTATTTTGTAAATTTTCTAAAACGATATTTAAAAGTCTTGATTGGCTAGCATAAATACTGGTAGATCATTGCAGTAAATCACTGAATGCTCAACTTGGGGAACAGAAGGCCTCAAAATCCAGTCCTCTTCAGCTGAGGCATTGGTTTTCAACTCAGGATTTAAAAAAAAAAAAACAAAACAATGTCTAGACCCACCCCAGCCTGGATGAAGCAGGCTGTTTGGAGGTGGGGCCCCGGCACCTGCAGTGTTCAGAAGCACCGGGCAGCTCTGATGGGCGGAATCCCTGATGTATCTGTCACCGTCCTTCCTCATGTCCCAAGGTAAGGAATGCTCGCTCCTCACCCTGTCCCCCGCACCATCATACCCAAAACCTATGGACTATTAAGGTCCTAGGGGAGCTATGTGCTTTAGCAGCATTGAAGCAGACCACCAGCACAGCCCCATACCATGCTCGTAGCAGACATGAACAAACCAGTGAAGACAAACAAACAAACAAAAAAATCGCCACACAGATATTTGACCAGCCGTTTATACCATTTAAGGACAAATTTGATTTGCAAATAAATTCACCACATCTCCAAGGTCTCAGCTCTTTAAATGCATATGTGTTAATGTCCTATAAGAAATGCTACTCTATAATTCTGATCAAAGTTTACTAACTTAATCTCTCAAAGATTAAGAAACACTCACAAATATAATGAACTAGCAGTTAATCACAGCAATCACCCAATGTTAATATGTATGTCACATAATCTTTGAAAAGGGACACTGAGATCCCTTTTCTACAAGGCAGGAACTATAAACATGTAAACGTACTGAGAGAAAACATTAAACAAAGCTCCGGTTCCTTCTCCAGGATGAATGCCACAATCAGTTTTTATAAATGATGCCCTTTAGAAATTCTGCCACTGACAAGATCATGAATAAAGGAACATTTGGTCATATAGTGTATATTTATAAACAAAACAGCAAAATCAGCTAGAGGACTGGGCACCACTATAGTTTGCTTCTACCTAAAATCATCCACGACCAAATACATTGAACTTATTAAAACCGATTTTCAAGCTAGCAAGTGCCCATGTATTGTCTTGTCATGTCCAAATCAATCTTAGATGAAACACAGGAGATATGGACCCTCTACCAGGCAACAGACCCACGAGCCTTTCCACCTGTTCCCATTTATACCTCAAAACAAAAGTCCTTGAGAATCTCAGGACAGTTAAAAGCAGTTAAAGCCCTAGTGCAGGAGCCGATACCGCAGCCCAGAGCACCCCAAGCAGAGATGCATCCTGACTCACCAACAGATGAGTGCAAGGATGGTCACAGCATTACTAACGGTCAAAAACTAGAGACAAAACATTGCCCAGCTACAGCAATGACAAATATGCTATATTCATATAATCAAAAACATGTAGAGGGAGAATGAACAAGCTATTCTATGTGTAACAACATAGGTAAATATTCACAATGGTCATGTTGAGTGAAAACAACAGGTATAACAGAAGCACATGGCAGAATTTCACTTTTGCAAAATTTCAAAAACAGGCAAAACTAAACTATGAAGACAGAGGACAGGATAGTGATTATCTCTAGAGGAGTGACAGGGAGTGGGCCTGTGGGCTTCTGGACTGTTCGGTTTCTTCATCCAGGTGCTGACTGTACAAGATTTTTCAAACTTTGAAGGCCCCGAGTACACAACTTATGTATAATTCTGTTCATATAACATCAATGGAATTTTATGAAAAAATAGTATTTTCACAAGCACAATAGAATTTGATTGAGAAAGGGTAAAAAAACTGGCCCAAAGTTACCCTGCTAATGAGCTGAAGAGTCAGGACAGCACCTGCCTGATGCCAAGACACATCCTCTTACTACCCAAGACTTCATTCTCAATTCAAAAAGACTTCCCAGTTCCTGCAGTGATCCACATGTTTTTTTGTTTTTGTTTTCTGTGGTTTGTTTTTTTTTTTTGCTTTGGGAGTTTGTTTTGCCTACGTAGAATCCAGTGCCCTCTCCCCTAATAATAAGTAGTACCTTGACTCCCTCTCATTCCCACGGTTAGGTCCCAGTCCCACCTCATGAGTGGACTGGCAACCCCAGACTAAACCAACCAGCATATTCTATCACCCCACCCCACCATATAATTAGTTCAGGGTTGGTCACCCAATCCAGACCAGGACTAGGCCCACACATTTTAAGGAACTGGTATGAAAAAAACAAAAACAAAAACAAAAACATGCTGTGGCTCTAGACCAGTGGTTCTCCAATCAGGGGCAATTCTACCCACCACAAGCCCCCCAGGAGACATTTGGCAATGTCTGGAGACACTGGTTTGTCACAACCGGAGGGTAACATAACCGGCACCTGATAGGTAGAGGCCAGGGATGCTGCTGTGCATCCTACCAGGCACAGGACAGCCCCACAACAAGGAACTATCCTCCCCCAAATGAAGTATTGCCCAGGTTGAGGAATCCTGCTTTTGGACTTAGAATTCTGAGGACTAAGCCTGGAATTGCTGGTGCCATCACAAGTAGAGCCATGCTAGACAGTTCCAGAGGAGGTGAAACAGACAAGGAGGCAGAAAATGCAAGAGAGAATGATGGTTCTGATGTTTGAGGACCTGGATCCAGCCATACCTGAAGCAATCCACTGGGATTCTTATGACAATAAATTTTAGATTATGCCATTTTACACTGGGTGTCTGTCATCTGCAACTAAGAGTCCTGTTCACACTCCTACCAGATAAAAATCTATGCCAAATTCTATGGTGAATACAAGGATGAATCGCATAGATCCTATTCTTCAGGGAACCTACAATCTAGACAGAGGGGATAAAAAACACAAATGACCAAACCGAGTAGAACACCAACACTACAGGAGAAGTGCTAAGGAGGGTAGGAAGATAGAGAAATGCAAATTCTCAGTACGGAGTGCACTTCAAATTATTAAGAGCAAATAGGAAGATTTAAAGCTGAAGCTTTATCAAATATTTACTAAAATTCTGCCCTTAGAATAAAAGCAGCCACCAAAGACACTCAGGGAGTCCAACTGACTCATTTTTTTCTCTATAAAAAAAGGGAATATGTAAAATTTTAGATCACATCAAAAAATGTTCAGAAAGAGCCAAAGTAGGTTTCACGTGTGAATGACTTGATTACACATTACTCCCGTGCCTCTCCACGCCCTGCCATGCTGAACGAGAAAGGACTGCAATCATATGTGATACACAAAAGGACCAGAAACAGGACTGAAAAAGAGGAGAAATTTACAAGGTATGCACATACGTATTACACGGAGGTCTAAGTGAGCCACTGGGAGATCAGCAGGCTCCTACTGAGAAGAAGGAACAGAGAAGAGGAACACCTTGCACCTTCCAAGGGCTGAGGGCAGGGCTGGGCCCCATCGCCGACCTGGCCAGGCTGAGGCGTGAAAGGGCCAACCTCAAAAACCATGAAAAACCACTTCTCAGTAATACAGCCTCCTTTTTAAACACAGCAGCAGGATGTATTCTGCAGTCATCTTTTATTTCCAGTAAGTTTAATACACATCCATCTAAAAGAAAATACAGCAACACTTAAAGTTGCCCGTATAATCCCAAACCCAGAAATATCCACAGTTAACAGCTTGTTTTTTTTCTGACAGGAGGTGGTTCTTTGAGCACGCTGAATGCTAATTTCCTTTACCAAAAACAAACATCAAACAAACAAACAAACGTGAGCACAGGATCAGTGTTCTGCAACTAACTTCTACCGTCATGGACATATTGCACTGACATACCATCCCTCAGAGAAGCATCTCATTCCTTTCTGATAACCTCAGCATCAATTCCATTCACTGCAAACGCTGTACACACAGAAACACATGCAAATTTAAACCTACTCAGGATCCAATTCCAATGCCCCTCTGTCAGCTGTCACAAACTCTGCTCAATAATACGTCATTTTGGCAAACGTGTGATGAACATCCCAACCTCTGCATAAACTGCCTGGAGCCCTAGCTGTTGTTTGAGTAGCTGGGTGTTTGTGTGCATGTTGTGAGCGGGAGGTGAGTGGGGGCGCAGGAGAGGTGGAAACGATGAGAAGGAACCCAGTACTGCTTACTAGACCAGAGAGAAGCATTCCACTGGAGGGAAAGGGCTCTTTAGGAGCAGAAAGCAAAACAGAATAACCCCTAAAAAGACAGAGATAAACTCTCACAGCTGCAGGTCACAAGGCTGAGGAGAGAGTCAGCCCTAACTCCTGCCCCAGCTGCAGCCATGCACCTGCTACACTGCCAGATCCTAAGGGCAATTCTGTAAGTGGAATGCTGAAATAGGGCCCCCCAACCTCGGCAGCTTCAGGTGCATGTCTCGGCAGGTCACCCACTTCTTAGAACCTCGGACTCTTCTTCTATCACAATGAGGTATTGCCAGCTAATTGGAGGTTGTTTGGAGGATAAAATTAAACAATGAATGGAACAGTTGTTAGTATAAAGCCTGGCACATATTCACTCCCAATAATTGCTAGCCGTTGCCATGTTTACAAAGAAAAGGTCAGCTCCCCATGAAAGTGACAGTACCTGAGGAGCTCGAGCCACTTGAAGCAGCCCTGGGGTTTGAAGTCCCAGCTGGACAGTAAGAGAAGTACAGGACCACTGAGACACCAGACACCTGAGCAAAGACGCCACCTTGGAAGTGAGGGTGCCTCGCTGCCCCACAGGAAGCCAGGCAGACAAACAGCCCAGAGGAGCCCTCCCAAATCCCTTACCCACAAAATCGCATGCATAATAAATGGTTGTATTAAGCCAATTGAAAAAATTTTTAACTAAAGCAACAGTACCTAAAGGAAATGGGCTTGCTATTATGCCAAGGGCCTTTCAGTACAGAGCTGACGAAGATTTATTCTATACCAGCCAGCAACAGATAATGCGAAACACATTAAAAATTTGATCATCTTTCCAAACATCCAGTAGGCAACACAACTCTCCCCCACCTCACCCCACCCTCCAACCTTCCAGCAATCCCACATGTGTAAAAGCAGGAATGCTCTGATTCAAATGGAGCTGAAAAAGCAGAACACTCCCTTCCCCTCCTTTAGCCAGACCTGAGGGAGCACAACAACCCACAGGAACAGCGTGGAAACTGCTACCTACAAAACACACAGGTCTGTGGGCGGCAAGCAGTTTTTCTGGAGTTCAGCACAGGCCTGCAAACATCGGAGCATAGGACACCAAATGCCTGAATGTCTGCTCCAAGAGTGAATTATTGTCTGTTTTGGTCACTGATGCAGCCCAAAGTGCCTGGGATGGTGCCTGGCACAGAGCAAGTACTCAATAAATGCTTAATGTATGGTGGCAATTGAAAATAAAAATTTAGGGACTTCAAGGTTTTAAAGTGATGAGAACTATCTCAAGCAGATCTTAGAAGAGAACCATGATAACTCTGCAATATCTCTAACACGATGTATGAGCGTATGCATGCAACAAGTATTTGCAGAGGACAAATGCTGCAAAAATAGTAAACCGGAAACAGCAGGACTAAGTCCTTTTGGATCATAAGATTTTTCTAGACAGCTGAAGGCCAATCCCTTTAAACGCCTAAGCTATTTTTATTTTCAGATGGGAATTTTCAGATGGGAATCATTGAATGCATTTCTTTTCAAAGACCACAGAGAATGAAGTTTAACCTTTTCGTTGCTGCGATGAGCTTTGTGTATGGCACGAGGGCTGTAGTCGTGCTGAGCTGTGTACTGCCGTGGGCTAAAGCAACTGGCAAGACTGTAATGGGATTAGTAGGCGTCTTCGGTGAGAGCCGGCACCCCAGCTTTCCATCAACATCTCACATTCCCAACTCACCTCCCAAAGCCAATGCTGGCAGGCTCTTCTCTCAAATGCATTCACCCTGAAGGAGAGGTTCCTAAATTTCTGTCTTGACCGCATGGTGAAGCCTATGGGCCCTTCTCAGAAAAAAAGTTTTTACATGTACAAAATAGAACACAAGGCAATACAAAAGAACTTAATTACACTAAAAGGGAATAATCCAAATAATTATGATATAGTATGTGCTTATTCCCATATTTGACAAGATCTAGAGGCAAGTCAAATAAATGCTGTAATTCAAAGTAATGATAAGCATCCAGAGTATTTTTTAGAAATGTGTAACTATTATAATGCCATATGAAAATAACTGGTTTTGTCGATGTTACCATCACAGGAGCTGCTAACGCTACTGGATCTGATGACTGTGTTAATAATTGAATAAAAAGTTAAATTTTAGTTAGAAAGAAGTTAGTAAAAATAAAGATGTAATTTTTTCCCCAGTTCATGGACAGCCTCCCCTCAGATCCCAGGTTAAGGGCTCTTGGACTACTGGAAGCCCAGCGGGTAAGGGAAACCAGCTACCTACAACTAACTCAAAGACAAGATCACCACCACCACCAGGCATCTGTCTCGGGGCTGTAGTGTGTTTGCACTGTCTATATGAATAATGCCAACAACACCAGCACGCCATTCCAGTGCAAACATAAATCCAACTGGCGATGGGGAAGCTCCACCAGAAGCCATAGCCATCAGAATCTACAAAGAGAAACTAAAACGGCAAGGGGCCATCAATACGGAAAGCAAATTCTAACTGGGTAAAACTCAAGTGTCCATAGTTAGAGTTACAGAATTAATTTCTACATAATGTACATTCTTCATCAGTATAAAAAGATTACAACTCTTTTCAAAGATTACCCAGATCCAATTTAAGTCTAATGTGATTTACTGCCCAGCTAGTCCCTGAATATGACAATTCAGTTTAATATCAGATGGAAAATTATTTTCTACTCTAAATTTTATATTATCCCTACCATTGGGAGAAGAGGGAAAATGTGACAAATGCCTCTGAATCCTCATTTCAGGAAACTTATTTGGGCTGCAGCTCACATGTGACAACCTCAGACAGGCAGAGAAGCCTTTATTCTAGAATGTCCTTCCATCCACTCTCCACTACCATCTGCCCATTCTTCTAGATCCAGTTCAAACCTCTCCTCTGCTCCATTCCCCAGGTTCCCATGGCACCTGGCCCTCTACTGTCACCTAGGTCACAACACTGAGTCTGTCTCCCACACCACACTTTGGTTAGGGGGTGGAAGGGTGTCTAACTCATCATGTGGACCCTGCAGACCTTGTCCGAGCATTTACTTAACACACAACTTGAATACAAGAGGCAAATAAATGGCAGTTTTCTGTTTTTCCACCTTAATGTGCAAAGTGGATACTGCAATACTAATTAAACTCAATTTAAATATATTTACTTGAAAATACACCAAAGTGCTGTAGGTGAACTCTAAACTGAAATGAAACAATAAGGGCTTTATTTTCTAGCCTTACCTAAAATCAGGTAGAGAAAGTATGACCCCAGTATTTTATATAACCAACTGCACACTGTCAGAAGGAAAAACCAAACTTCTGACACCTCCACTTACATGGAGTTAATACAGCATCTCAGGCACCACCACCACCTATGGGGGCTAACTGCCAGACACCGTGCTTTACACAGATACTCTCACTGAATGCTCGCCCCAAGCCTCTGAGAAAAACATTTCTGTTTTACAGAAAGGCAGACTCTTCTGGATGGGATCTATCCCGGTGCTGGGGCTGCACACCAATGTGGCACCGTCTGGGGACGGAGACATGACACTCTGTAGGAAGCAAGGTGAGGGAGGCCGTGGGAGCAACAGGAGCCTCACTCAGCAGGTGAACAGAGCAGAGGCACCCACTGCTGGAGGGGCAGCAGGGCAGGAGGGGCAGCGGGGCAGGAGGCGGGTCAGAGATGCGGCCCAAAGGAGCCACCCTGAACCCGGCTAGCCCAGGCCAGCCCGCAAGCTCCAGGGCCCGGCAGGTGGGGCTGGGCCCGTGTGCCCTCCAGAGGACCACAGGGCCCTGTGAGGGAGGTGGCTTGGGGGGACAGAGCTGGAGGGGAGGACAACGGGCAGAAGGATGCTGAGGGAGTTACCCAGGGCCCGCCCCATCCCCATGATAAATAACCCCCCCATGATATGTGATGAAGAACCCAGGAGGGAGAAGTACCCGCCTCCTGGTGGCAGTGCCTGCGCTCTGGCTGCACACGTGCAAGAAGAGGGGAAATGGACCACATCCAGAAGGTAATACTGGGAGAGCTGAGACCAAGCAGATCCATCCACCCACAGACTCAGAAACCCCCAGAAACCTGAGCAGCGATTACAATCCAGTATTTATTCACGAGTTCTCGCTCTTTTCAAGGACGTTTTCTAGCCCAACCTACAGTGGGAAGGGTGCGGGCCACAAAGCCGGGTGTGCCCGCGGCTCAGCCGGGGTCCCCGCCCACTGACCCTCAGTCCCCGGGGCACTCTGGCCACAAGTTCCCACAGGCTGAACAAAATGCAGCGTGTGTTCAAGAGCTGCTATGTCTACTTATTTCCAGCCAAAGAGATGACACAATTTAAAAAGATCTGGAAGGGGCTGCTGTGGTCTGTAGTCTCTGGGTAGCAGGAATGCGGTGGTTTGTTACCTTTGCTTATCAGTAGGTTATTGTTCTACAATTTTCATGTACTGTATTGCTTTTGTAATCTTAAAGGTTATTTTTCACTTTTTAATTTTTTTTAAGTTTATTTTGAGAGACAGAGACAGCACAGGTGGGGAAGGGGCAGAGAGAGGGAGACGGAATCCCAAGCAGGCTCCCCACTGTCAGCACAGAACCTGACCTGGCTCTAACCCAGGAAACCCTGAAGTCATGACCTCAGCTGAAACTGAGAGTCCACAATTAACCAACTGAGCCGCCCAGGTGCCCCTATTTTTCATTTTTTAAAAGTACATTTTTCTTAAACTTTAAGGAATTTTAGAGATTATGGTCTACTGTTATTAGGTGAGGCCTTCCAGAGACGAAATGATTTAGAGTGGAAAAAAATCTTTAAATATATGATGAAAAATTATTTCAACAGTACAAGTGAAATGGCATACAATTCTAAGTGGCCCCAAATGCTTCAACTATATTAACATACAAAAAGTCTTTAAGTCATGAAATACAATCTGAAAAACATCAACGTCTATAGAAACTAAAAACTTTAGATGGCAGTCTAAAAAGCAATATTCAGAAGACTGTCCTTTTATATGCCTAGGTGATTACTTAAGACAAAAATTTTAGTTTAAATCAAAATTGCGTTAATAGTAAGAACTGGTCTATTTTATGAAGCTGACAGTTCAAACTTGAGTTTAGATAACCATTAACCTTGTGAACCAGATAAAAATTCTTGCTACTTCCTAGGAACCACAGTAAAATGAATGTAATTCAAATTATGACATTTGTGGATACAGTACAAATCACCTTGACAACAGTATTAATTTTTTTTAAACACAAAGTTTTTGATAGCACAGGGCTACCCCTCACATTTACAGTGCCTTTTTTCTTAATGTTTATTCTTGAGAGAGAGAGAGAGAGAGAGAGAGAGAGAGAGAGAGGGAGCACATGAGTGGGGGAGAGGCAGAGAGAGGGAGACACAGAATCTGAAGCAGGATCAAGGCTCTGAGCTGTCAGCACAGAGCCCAACACGGGGTTTGAACTCACAAACCGTGAGATCATGATCTGAGCTAAAGTCAGACGCTTAACTGACTGAGCCACCCAGGTGCCCCTACGGTGCCTTTTTAAAGACACCATTCAAATTATTCAAAGCCAAATCTCTGTCCTCCTCCACCTCTCATCCGAAAGCCCATGTGTGGTAGACTTCGGTAAGCCAGGTATGGGCTGGATCTCAGGCTCTGCCCTTCTGCAGTATGTAACTTGCACAACCATACACAGCAGTCTAGTCATAGCCCTGTCACCAGCATCGGGGAGGTCCATGGTAATTGCCAAGCAAATGTTAGAAATTTAAAGTCACTAATGCATGACTGCCAGACCCAATCACAATCTGGTGTATCATAAATAAATCAGTTATTTACAGTTTTTAAACATACCACACTAGCTTTTAGAACACTGATTACATTCTTGAATAAAACCTATCACATATGTTCTAAAACTCTGAGCTTCATTCAGATCAGTGGTGGAAACAGGACTTTTCTCTCAACTCATTTTACCATGAAATAAACTCTCTTCACTCTCTTCTTCCTTTTCTTGTATCTTGATCAACAGGCAAATCAGAACTTTGGCCAGTAAAGGCCAAATGGTTAGAAATGGTCTAATCCACTTTCCATTTAACATATTTTCACCTTGTAAAATACCAACAATACTATTTGTTGCTCCTTGGCTTTCTCAGAAGTTATAAACGTGGATAACGTCAATAAATGTTTACAAAACTCAGATTGTATCCCAGCAAAATACCGCAAAAGGAGAGTACATGTTTAACACTTTCTTCCTGCTTTAAAGAGATGAAGGAAATCAATAAAACAAACACACAAGACAAAAAAGAGAGAGTAAAATTGCACACAGAATAAAGCAGCCCAGGCCTGAATTCATAACCAGTGAATGTTAGCCCTTGGCTAACATTTCTCACCCTCCCTGACTCACCCTACCCTCCCAGAGTGTGAAAAAGAAAATCTGATCTTGTCCTAGCACCTCACCAAAAGTCCACGCCAGTGTCCCTAAGGCGGTTTACTCAGGTGTCATAGTGAAGGGAATGAACTGCAGTACCCTCAAAATCACTTCCAGTTCCAAAATTCTACTATTCTATAAAAATAAATTAGAATATAGAATGAAAACCAAAAAATCCCAACATCAAGAACATATGTAAAGTCTGTAGTATTTGTAAATTGCAAAACTAACAAAAATCCCCAAATACCTCAGGCAGGTAAGTAAGTATCCGTGGGGCAGACCCAGCTTGCCAGAAGTTCATGTGAAAAAGAATTAAGGATTTTAGTTGATCATAAGCCCAGGATAATCCAGCAGAATGGCCTGGATACCAAAAGAATGAAAAGGAACAAAAAGCCTACAGCATTAGGAGAAATGTCATCTTTCCATTAAGAGGGGAGTCATAGCCTCACCATCCTCCCGCAGACTGGGCCACACCGAGGTTTCATTTTCGGTTTTAGCAGACTCTAAAAGCAGCAGCAGTAAGAGTCACTAGGTACCTGAAATTCCATGAATGGAGACCAGGGCTTTCGGTGTGGGAAGGGGAAGACGGGAAGCAGGTCACTGCCTTTACAAATCTGTCCCAGGTTAGAGGCATTAGTGCCCTCCCACCATAAAGGGGAAGGGAAAGGGGTGAGACACAAGGCGAGGAAGATCTCTGCTCAGAATATAAAAATCTTTCAGTTAGAGCTATGTGCGATGATATGGATACTGAGCATCCCTGGAGAAGACTTGAACACAGACAGAGGGGGGGCAAGTCCCCAGTGCTCAGAGTCAGACTTTCAATTCCTCGACTCTAGGGCCTTATTTAAAGACAGGCACCTGCTTCCACCTTTGAGGTTGTGCTGAGTAGTCAGTGGTTCCCACCAAGCAGGAGTTTGAAAGCACAGTTCCTTCTCGGGCTCAGCCTCCCTCACGTGTGGGGGTGGGGGCTGACTTCATCTTCATGAGAGGAGATATTTTACAATCAGGAACATTCCTAGAGAGCCAACACTGAAACCAAGGCTGACAAGAGATAAAGGCAGGCTGCTCCAGCCAAGAGCTGCTGCTAGGAATGTATTCAAAGCTCCGTTGTTTTTCCCATGCCAAGGGAATGGCTAATGTGTGTCGAGAAGCTTCAGTGACTTGCTAAAACTTAACTCTGCTCTACTGCAGATTAATTCTACAATCAAGGAACAAGAATTCCACCTACCCAGTGGGAACTGTCGTCTCTGAATCCTGGTATTTTCAAAAGTGAGACTTCATCTTGATTTACAAGAGGAAAAGAATAAAAATAAGCCCTAAAGGAAGGAATGGGGTAATGAAATCTTCTTGATGTAATTAGCTCCTTTAGAAGTATTTAGTGAAATGCACTTCCATTTCTCAGATATCCTGGGGACGACTCCATATGGTCTTCTACTTTTCTCTCTACTCTCTATCTCTCTCCAGGGATCTCAAACCACTGCCCCAAAACCAACAAAGATAATTTCTTAATCTACATTTTAGCTCTGAATTCTTTCCTCAACTTGACTCAAATTTTCAATTACCCCTAAGGATCCCCAGACTTCAGGCACCATGACGTTAAAGCATCCAAACCAAGCTCATGTCTTTGCCCTAAAATAGGCCCCTCTCTTTACTTGTTACCCAAATGCCTTCCAGGTAACCAGTTTGGGGAAGTGTCTTCCACTCTTCTCTCTACTCCCTCTACCTGCCATCAGCCATCAGAGTGTGTGTTCTATCACTATGAGCCCCAAACCCCAAGCGTTGGCCAAAGCCTGTACGCACCCCCAAGGACCTGCCAGGCCACGGCAGGAGCCCCAACGCTCAGCTCTGCCCAGTCTCTCCCAGGATAGATGCCCATCCATCCCCCTCCCCACGGACAGCCCTGATGGCGTCAGCCTACCACTCACAAACCTGCCAGGGCTTCTCTCTAATCTCTACCAAATACCAACACTGTGGCCAGGCCTTTAGAACCCTCCATGGGGAGGCTCTGATCATCTCCTCCTGTGAGTTCACCGAGGATGGGGGGCATGGGGGTTCATGCAACTCCACTCAAACCTATCCTGGGCTTCTGCTCATTTGGATTTCTACCTCATGCCTTGGCTTAATGAAGCTTCTTCCATCTCAATGTTCTCATCCCCTGGATGGGACCCTCAAACCATGTACTCAACGTATTCAATTCTATCAGGAAACAAAGCCTCACAGAGCCGAAACGACTGACATCTGGTCATCAGGCTGGGCAGAACTGGACCACCCCATTCAGGACTCTTTTTCTAGGCCACACCAGGTCCCCATGATCTGTTTTTAACTAGGAGGAAATAAAGTCATTGGTTTGAAATTTCCTTATTAGACTAAAGCCTCTAAGCCCATTAAAAAAATAAACACACACACACACACACACACACACAACCCAAAAACAAAACAACAGAGCACCAGCTAGTGCCCACATTTCTAGTCTCTGAGACTCACAAGCTTTATTCGGTTTGCACTTTCACGTTTAACAGCAGGCACTGTGTGTGAAAATGAAGGCTTTGGTGCCCATTCTGGGGTCTGCATGAAGGGCTTTGAGGGAAGACTTATCCTCCCCCCCACATACAAGGGCCAAGTAGGCTCCCCTGCCTCTATTTATTCAATCAGGATCAAAGCAAAAAATTATTAGATCTAAAAAGCCCCCCAAAATCTGCAGAGAGGTACTCCAGGGCACTGTAGACCTCCTTAACACCCACATCCAAACTACATTACTGGCTTCCAAACTGAAAACTATTTTTTTTTTTTAGAAAGACAACATTCAAGTTAAAAGTGTACCATCAGTCCTGACTATCCCTGCTGATTAAAAACAACAATGAGATTGTCAGGTGGGATTTACTGTGTGTGGAAAATTACTTCCGTGTACCAAAGGCTACTCAGAGGTTTTACATTTCCCTCAGCCCGCTTTATTGCAGGCCTATGGTGTAAGCACCTTCGAACACAGTCTTCACCTCCACAAGGGCACGAATCACATCTTTCTCCCCTTGCATCCGTGTCCAAGTGCCCGGCACAGAGAAGATGCGCAATTAATGTATCATGACCAACAACGAACTTGAAGAAGCTGAATTTCTTGGCCAAGATGTCTGGAAGTAGCACAAGACTACCCAAAATGGTGTGGCGACTTCAAAACAATTAATACAGACCTGTATGCTCTGGTGGTCTAGCACACGGAACTCCCTCCTCGGGGGAAAACAGCCGGAGATCCCAATCTCAGCTAGTTTCAACACTACCGAAATAACGACATCAAACCTTAGTATGATGCTCTCTCGGCTAACAAATCCTGGGTGGTACAGACTCAAAGAGCTGCTTTTACTAAAACTGCAGTGTAATATAAATTCCTAGATAGTTCCTTCACATATCTTCAAATAAGGGCAGAGAATCCCTCACATTCACCTAGAAATTCAGTAATAGGACTATTTCTGGAACTGCAAGAGAGTCACAACCCCTGTACAAGTATTGGCAGTATTTCATACTCATACAATTAATGAATAATCAATGCACAAAGGGCCACAAAGTTATTACTCATAATCAGGCTTTTGGTTTGTGTTTCTAAAGTCAATTTTTACAATGAAACCTCTAATATTTTAACTTTGGAAACTTACACATAAAAGAAAAAAACCTGACACAATAGTGACCTTCACAATAGACCTATGTAAATATCTCTAAGCAAATATTGTCTCACAGATCTTACAGTTTATTTTCACCTAATGACTGATTTCCTCCGGGTCCACCCTGTAGAAAGAACTTCCGCAAAATACCATTCGGCCAATTCTCTGCCTTCGGCAGGCCTACAATTATGAACTCTGCTAAACAAATAAACTTCCTTCCTATTTTTAAAGTTTTCCAAAACTGGAGAATCTACATCTTTAGTTGGCACACTATTTCCTGGACTTACAGCCCAGGCAGTGAAGAAACTCTTCACAGTATTTTGAGAGAGAAAAAGGACCTCAGAAGTAGCCAGTCAGGTGCCCCCCACCTCTATTTTAGGGAAGGAGAAATCAAGGCGAAGTTGTGACCTTCATCAAGGTCACACGGAGGGGACGGGGGGGGGGGGGGGTTTGGTGGCAGAGGCCTGTGTAATTCTCTCTGCCCCATTTTCCCCTTATCTGATCTGTGACCTGACAAAAGCATTTTGCTCCTGTTCCATACTACTAAACCAAGCCTTATGTTTAATTCATGAAGAATGTGATACAACAGAAAGAACCTAAATATCATAGCGAGTACAAGGTGACACAAAGAACTCTGGGCTAAAAAGTCAGAACACCTTAATCTTAGATGGGACTTTGGGAGAGCCACGTCACCTCTGGAGGGCTCAATTTCTCATCTTCAAACAGGGGGGAACAGAACTAAGCAACCACAAATGTCATCTCCACCTCTGACTTCAAATGATGAGGATGGCGATGTTTCACCCCTAGTAAGTGCTTAATCTGAGCCAGGCATTGTTCTAAGTACACGATGTGGGTAAATCCTCCGCAGCCTGGAGGACAGCTACCATCCCCATTTGTGGATGAACACATTCTTCCTTACAGAGAAGGGACTTGTCTGCGGTCACACCTCCACTAGTAAAGGTGGAGAAAGGCTCTATCTGTCCCAGGCCAGTAGCTCCACGGGACCTCTCTTCCTTATCAGAGGCAGACAATCTAAGATGATTGGCCCAACCTGCAGTAATACAGACATAGAGTCCAAATTGAGAACAATTACAGCAATCATTCAACACAATGTTCTCATTTTACAGATGAAGGACTGAAGTATAACTTGAAGTATAAGTCAGGAAATTTAATGGAAATGTACGCCCAACCCTCTTCCTAGGTAAGCTTATCCTAAAAACTGCTTCAACAGTTTACATCACTTACATCATCTCATTTGATGCCCAAACATGACCACCTGATGGCAAAGGGCAGTGATCACCACTCCCATGGCATCTAGCCACAGTTAAACAGCAAACTCGGGGCAAACCGAGACCTCCAACTCCAGCCTTTAACTTCCAGTCTTGTGTATATTCTAAGCTTGAAAAAAATGTCCACTGTGATAAGATTCTCTGGACAGCCTATTCAAAACAGTCTCTAAACACAAAGAGAACTTCCCAGAGAGGCTGAAAACATGCTTCCGTGGTGCTTTGAGGAGAATATCAGATAATAAGTGAAAATACTCTAAAGCCCACCACTTGACAAGAAAATTAAAAATCAAGCTATGGTCACCTCAAAGCTGACCTCTTTCGGTCTGTCATTTAATTGCCCCTAGCCTCCCTGCCAATCTTGACCCATGTTCAATCTTTCTGCCAGTGATTTTCCTCTTATTTCCTGTTGTCTTCCCTCTCTAACCAAGAACATCATGAAATTCAGGCCTTTAAAAAATTTGTTCTGCATCTCATGTAACTTCAATCTTATACACCTATTTTTATTTACTTTTTTTATTAAGTTTATTTTTTTTAGAGAGACAGAGACAACATGAGTGGGGGAGAGGCAGAGACAAGGGAGAAGAGAGAGAATCCCAAGCAGGCTTGACACCCATCAGCACAGAGCTAGAAGCGGGGCTCAAACTCATGAAACCGTGAGATCATGACCTGAGCCTAAACCGAGAGTCAGACCCTTAACCGACGGAGCCACCCAGGTGCCCCTTATACACTTATTTTTAAAAGCAACTTAGTTGTACATTTTATGCCTCTCATCTAAGGAGGAAGAAAAATTCAAATCCTTGGTGTGACAAAATATTTTAAGTTCTGACCAACTCTGTTCCATATCTTGAACATGTGCTGTAATCCCTTTATTACAGAGATCTCACAGGTATAACAGATAAAATGTGAATTTACAGCCAAACAATTCAAGCATTAATCTGAACAGCTCTGACAAATTACCTAACCTCTCTGAACTTCAGTTTCTTCATACTATTTCCCCAAAGTAAAAGGAGGAGGAAATAACACCCCTACTCCACGATGATTTAGAAGGGGACTACTCCCAACACAACAGCTGGCACATATTAAGTGCTCAAAAACGCAATCATCTCTTCCTTTCTACGGCTGCATTAACACTAATGTAGTCTTCTCCCCTGTTAATTCCGCTTTGCAAATGATGTTTCTCTGAACAAAGTCAATCTCCCGTATTAGAGAAGAGACCTATTATACACACCTACACTCTCTCCCACAGGACGCCCTCCAGGAAACAGAGCACTAAGTGAATCAGCAGGTCACTGGAGCCCAGCACCAGGGAGCTGTGTCGCCACACTGGACTTGGGCAACTTCCACTCTCTTCAAATCCTCAGGCCCTGGGTTCTTCCTACCCGCAGTTCACACAACTGGGCCAGCCTCCCAGGCCGTGGAGGATTTAGAACACCCTTCACAAGTCAGAGGATCTCCACCCACTCCAGCAGACTGCTCACCTTCACACTTCCTTTGTCCATTCCTCTGCGGGTACTGGGACCTACTGTGAAATACACATCTAAAGACTCGGTGATTAAATAAGGTATTCTAAAATACAATATATTGACAGACATACATACTTTTGATTTTAGCAAAATACCTTAAGGACAAAAGTGCGAACAAATCGGCAGGGCAACATCAACAAGGTGTGCAAAGTCCAGGATCTTGGGTTTAAGTTCTGCCACAATGAGCTATGTGATCTTGTTCAAACTAAGTTACTTCCTGGCTCTGGGTCTCGGCTTCCTCATGGAGAAAAGGGAAGACGGAATAATATTCTGGTTGCAACAGAATGACCACCTCACCAGCCTCCATTACTGACAGGGGTGTGTAAGCCCTAGGGCATGCCAGGGTGAAGGAAGAGGGCTGCTCTTATTTCAGAACCTCCTGTATCTGGGCATTTGTTTAAAGTGACTGCCTTCCCCAAGGTTAAAAATCATTGGTTTCAAAAACAGGCAACAGAGCTGGAAAGCAACCCTGAATGATTCCAAGACATGCTGGAAAACTACCACAAGCACATCCTAGCAATTCTTTTTCATAATCCCCCACACATCAATGACCTACGCCTCAATCATCTTTCCTTAAAGACTTACTTCAGACCTCATATCCTCTAAAACATCTCCCCGAATCCCCAGCCGAGTGACTCCCTGTGCACACATCTGTACTGTTACATTAAATTACCTTCACAGGTGGACCTCTCTCTGCTAGGCTGCAGGCCGCTCTAAGGCTGGGCCTGTCTCTGGGTCCACGTGCCTAAGCCACTCTTGCACAAAAACCACTGACAAACTGCAAACTCGACCATGTTTCAAAGAGTTTATACTTGCAGATGATCTTCACAATTTCCTATGCAATTTTGACATTGTTCAGTTTTAGAACAGGATCTTTAAAAAGATTAATCCAGACTACATTATTATTTT
This sequence comes from Prionailurus bengalensis, assembly GCF_016509475.1. Classification (NCBI taxonomy): domain Eukaryota; kingdom Metazoa; phylum Chordata; class Mammalia; order Carnivora; family Felidae; genus Prionailurus; species Prionailurus bengalensis. Next base: position 174,680,578 of record NC_057344.1, read on the forward strand.
ATAGGCGAGAAAGGCTCCAAATTAACTCAGCTAAGCTCAACCAAAGTAAATGAACAAGGCCTAGAAGTCTAATCATTATAACACACGACCAACATAAAAATAATTTGCAAACGAAGTACCAAAGTACATAAAAACTAAGGAAATCCGGGTGCCGGGGTGACTCAGTCAGTGGAGCATCCGACTCTTGATTTCAGCTCAGGTCATGATCTCACAGTTTGGGAGATTAAGCCCCCTGAGTCGGGACACCATCCATACTGTCAGCAAGGACTAGGTCTCTCTCTCCCTCTCTCTCTGTCCCTCCCCCATTCACACACTCTGCCTCTCTCAAAATAAATAAACGTTAAAAAGAAAAAAAACCTAAGGAAATTCTTTTCCATCATGTCTTTCTTTTAAGTCTAAAAAAATGTCAGTGGCTGATTCATTCTACTGACAGCAAAGTCAGAAGCAATAGAAATAATGGGAAAATTAAAGCTACTTAAGTATACATACACAAATATAACCATTTAAATTTTTGTCTTTCTATAACCTTTGTACGTGTACCTGAATACCACCATATATTATGAAGTAAAATTCAAAAGGAAAATTTTTTATTTCTACTGCCTAAAAGTTAACAATCAAAAGGAAGGGGGGCCTCTACATTATGCCATCAGGGGAATGCAAATTAAAGCAACCAAGATACCATTACACACCTGTTAGAATGGCCACAATCTGGAACAATAACAACACCAAATGTTAAACGAAGATACGGAGCAACAAGAACTGCCATTCACTGCTGGTGGGAAGGCAAAAATGGTACCCCCGTCTGGAAGACAGGTTGGCAGCGTTTTACAAAACTAAACATATGCTTACCATATAATCCAGCAATCACCCTCCTCGTGATGTTTACCGAAGGGAGCTGAAAACTTACGGCTGTCTGTACATAAACCTGCACAAAAATGTTTACAGCTTTATTCACAACTGCCAAAACTTGGAAGCAGCTAAGACGTACTCTGGACAATGGAATACTGTTCAGAGCTAAAAAGAAATAAGCAATCTAGCCGTGAAAAGATACAGAAGAAACTTAAATGTACGTTACTACATGTGTGAAAGAAGCCAATGTGAAATGGATGCATTTCATGATTCCAATTATAGGACATTCTGGAATGGGCAAAACTATAAAGATCTGTGATTGACAGGGATTGGGGAGAGAGGACAAGATGTGTTAAAAGTCAGATCACAGTGGTTTTTTAGGGCAGTGAAGTTATTCTGTATGATAGTAAAAACACATACCATTATACATTTGTCCAGACACACAGAATGTCCAACACCAAGAATAAACTATAGCATAATCTTGGACTTTAGGAGATAATGTGTCAATGCAGGTGCATCAGCTCTAACAAGTGGTTGGGGATACTGATAATAGGAAAGGCTATGCATGTGTGGGATCAGAGTATATGGGAACTCTCTGTACCTTCTGCTCAATTTTGCTGTGAACCTAAAAATTGCTTTTAAATATGGAAGTCCAGGAGCACCAAGGTGGTTCAGTCAGTTGAGTGTCTGACTCTTTGATTTGGGCTCAGGTCATGATCCCAGGGTTGTGGGATGGAGCCTTGTGTGGGGCTCTGTGCTGAGTGTGGAGCCTGCTTAGGATTCTCTCCCCGCCACCACTCTGCCCCCTATATACTCTCTAAAAAAATAATAATAAGTCTATTTAAAAAAAGAAGGGGCGCCTGGGTAGCTCAGTCAGTTGAGCGTCTGACTTTGACTCAGGTCATGATCTCACGGTTTGTGAGTTCGAGCCCCACAACCAGCTCGCTGCTATCAGCACAGAGCCTAGAGCCTGCTTCGGATTCTGTGTCTCCCTCTCTCTGCCCCTCCCCTGCTCATGCTCTGTCTCTCTCTCTCTCAAAAAATAAACATTAAAAAAAAAATTTTTTTTTAAGAGAAAAGATAGGAGGGCAATGGAGTCAATTTTTCAACGATAATCTGATTCCTAGTCTATTATAATATCCTAATGGTCTTTGAGGCAAAGTTCAATACACTGAAAAAGATGAAAGGCCAAAGTATTTTTTAAATCTGATAAAATGAATAGTTAACACATAAAATGTTGAAATTTTTAAAAGGTACAAGAGTACGCAGTGCAAATTTTTCCTTCCACTCCTATTTGCCACTTTATTTCAAGGTTAATTCTTTTTGTTGTTTTATTTCATGGGATTCTATTTCCACTACTATCCTCCCAGATACAAGTGACTAATCTGAAATCCTGGCATTTATTCCAACAACTGTAAGCAACTCCTGTGTCTAACGGTAGGTATAACAGACAACTTGGCTACAAAGTATGGTCCCCAGGCCAGCAGCATCAGCATTACCGGGGAGCCTGTGAGAAATGCAGAATCCTGGGTTCCATCTAGACCCACTAGAGCAGAACTATATTTTAACAAGATGCCCAAGTGATTGGTATGCACTGGTATGGAAGGCAACACCACGCCTGTTTTCATAGAGTCTACAGGCTAGTGAAGGAGACAAAATAACCACAACACAAGGCATCATACAGACTGGACTATGTGGCTACAAGAGTTTGGGGAAAGATCAGCTTTGGTCCCTAGGGGGTCCCCACTGCCATCAGGATAAAATGCCAGCCCTGGGTCTGTATGCCATGTGCCCTCTGGCCACTGCCCACCTGTCCAGTTTCATCCTCTACTGATCCCTACAACACATTCTGCAGCCAGCCTGACCATCCTGGGGCTGAGGTTCCTCCACTGTGGCTCCAGGGCTCCGTGCCTGCTGCTCCAGCCATTTGGCAGGGCGTGCGCCCCCCCCCCCCCCCCCCCCCGCCCCGGAACTCCTCCACCTGCTTCAGGCCGGAGCAGCAGCCACTCCCTACAGCCGCCCCCCCCACCCAGCCCCGCACCCCCATAGCTAGTGGTCTATCCTCCTCTACCAAGAGGAGCTACCACAAGGCAGAGGAAATGCCTTAGGGGCTATTTTTTTCTATATATTCACCTCCCCTTTGATATATTCATCCAAGGAATGAATGAACAATCACAGATGTTTCAGGGAGGTAGTGAAAGATGCGAAGGGTTTAGAGAGTCAGAAATGGAAGACCAAGGCAGAGACATACACTGGTTAAGATCAGTTTAGCGAATTTGTTTAGCGGGGGGGAAAACCCTGTTTTTTGTCATTATGAGATCCACTCTGGGCTCACTATTCTGCTGTGGATGAGGCGGGATTCTATTCCTGCTTTTCTCCATTCCCTTTTAATAAAACCAACCTGTGCCCAAGCTACTGTCACTGTGAACAACCAGAGCTCCCAAAGAGGGGCTCCTGCCCCCAGCAGACAAACGAGCCCCACAGGAGCCCGGCCAAAGCCTTGGTCGGGGCGACGACACCAGCTTCACTTAGCAGAGGCAGCAAATGTTTCAAATTCAAGGAATGGTATGACTCTGACAAGGAGGTCTTCCCTCTTTATTAAACTCAAACATCCACTAATTAAACGTAACAGAAGTCTACCGAAGGAAAAACATTTTCTAGTTTTAAAGAATCCATCACATTAACCTAGGACAAGCCAACACCGACCCGACTGTACCCAAGAAAGCAGACCTGCCCCCTCACAGCCAGTGGCTTCCTTACAGGAAGGCCACCCTGTGCCAGTGAACAGGCAAGCCCGACTGGTCAGAGGCACCCAAGGTGGGCTGGGCTGGCCGGGCTGCAGGAAACCACAAAGGTAAACAAGCAAGGCCCGCATCGGGACACAAGTGGGCCTCAAAGCCCTGGTAAGCCGCAGCTAACCAAGGACAAGCTGCATTCCACACAGAAGCAAGGAGTTTCTCATCATTTGCTCCAAGATCAGACGAACAAGCTCATTTCAGAAGATAAAGAACAATTAGGTATCCACAGGCGTCCTTTCCCTACTACAGAAGCTACCACTATGGCCGCCCTCTGCTTCCGCCTGAAGCGTACCTTAGCCTATGTCACCCCTCTGGTTAACGCCCCCTAAATGCCTCCCACTGAGCTTAACCGCAGATGCAAACCCCATTCTGTGCTTACAGAGCCCTAAAGGGCCCGGGCCTGGTTACCGCTCTCCCACTGGGCCCCAGCTCACTGTATTCCAGTCACTCCTGCCTTCTTCCCACTGCTTTAACGAGCCCACCTGGGCCACCCCCAGGCTTGGTACCTGCTGTCCCCTCTGCCTGGAATGTGCTCAGCACCCTCACTCCCCAGATGAACTGCTACCTCCTTGCCACCCCAGCCCCTAGTCACTCTCTACCAGACCACGTTGCTTACTTTTCTCCCCAGCACTTAGCACCATCTGGAATGGCCTTGTTTACCTATGTGCTTGCTGCTCTGCAGTCTCTCCCACCTCTTATTCGAGCTCCATGAAAACGGGAGACAGGTCTGCCTCAGTCATTGCTAAACCCTCAACTCCTCAAACAGTACCTGGCACATACTACGTGTTCAATAAAGATCTGTGTTGAACACATTTGTTAAATGACTTGCTGAATGAATAATAGGTACACCCCTAGGTTTTCAGCAAGGCCAAAATATGAAAAACCTGGTTTCACATAAAATATTAATTAGTGACTATTTTACAGAAGGATTCCTTACCTAATGTAGTTTTAAATATCTGGCTTACAGAGTTTCAGCGTGCACGTTTTTGTTTTTTTGGTTTTTTTTGAGATTTTATTTTAAAGTAAGCTCTATACCCAACGTGGAGCTCGAACTCACAACCCTAAGATCAGTAGTCACATGCTCTACCCGCTGAGCCAGCCAGGCAACCCCAGTGTGCACACTTTTTAAAGGATAAACTTATGGTCACCTGGGTGGCTCAGTCAGTTAAATGTCTGACACTTCGTTTCGGCTCAGGTCATGATCTCATCGTTCATGAGTTCCAGCCCCGTGCTGTGCTCTGCGCTGACAGTGCAGAGCCTGCTTGAGATTCTCTCTCTCCTCCTCTCTCTCTCTGTATATGCTCGCTCTCTCTCTCTCTCTCTCTCTCTCTCAGCATCAATAAACTTTAAAAAAAAAAAAAGATTAAAAATAAAAAGGATAAACCTATTGTGCAAACTGAACTCACTCCTCCAGGGTATGAACAGTACCTGTACACAGAAGGTACCCAATAAACATCCCCTGCATAATGAGCACTGGGAAATAACACAAGGCATGAACTATATGAAACTGCATATATGAATTCGAGAACACAGCAAATCCGGATATATTTAGGTCCCATTTTCCATGTTATCTGACAGAGTAACACATACATTTAAAACCCACTACTTGGAGACACTAGCAATAATCTTAGCCATTACCTTTACAGGCAGGTGCAAATTCAGATAAATTCAGAAAATTACCCGACAGTTCTGCAGTTTTCGCTAGCTGCTACATGGGAGACACAGAAGCAGTGAGCAGAAACACTCAAAACTGCCAGGTTGTTGAGGACATGTGTGGGTTTAGTATAAACATCACGATTCTTGAGAAATTAGGTTTTCTTTGTAATCTACATAAAAACTCTTGTGCCCCAATGAAAGACTAATCAAGAAACCACACCTCTATAAAACCTGCCCCACTGGTAATACCATGCACACCTGCACCCCTGCTCCATGTCATGTCCAATTTAACAGAAAGTACGTCTTAATTTTTCCTTCCTTAACATAAAATTCTTCCCTGTTTGGGCTGTATTCCTATACCATGAAACTGCTCACTCCACATATTCAATATTCATACAATATTAATGCAGCACCCAAGAAAAACAAACTCCCGTTCAGGTATCCACCTGCATCAAGTGATGTCTGCTCCCCTTCTCTTTCCCTACCAGGTATTGAGCCACAGTCTGCAAAGGTCGAGACAGAAAAGTAATTAGATGTGCAAGTGTTTGTGTGAAGTGTGTGTTCATAGTCAGCCCTGTATTCTTGAAGAGTCATTCTAAAATCAAATATAAATGTACTCTGGGATTATACACATTGTCTTATTTGCAGCTCTTGTTTCTGCTGTTAAAACATTCCCTGGTTTATAATGCCAACTGTGTTAATGCCTTATCTCTTAACAGTAAACCAAAGAGGTTCCAAAGAAACTCACTCTTACAATCTATAACCCCAAGAAATGATTTCAGATAGTTTCACATTCTAAAAACTCACAACATATCGTCTATAAGAATCAATTTCAGGATGCAACTTATGAGAGTACACCATGTAGAAGACATGAAACATAAAATAGCTACACTTTCTGCTGACAACTGATAAATTTGCTCCAGAAACATTTCACAGTTTTGCTGTTGTTCTGTAGTTTAAATAACTCTGGAATAACACGATTCAGAATTTACAGGAAGTTACAATATACAGTTCATTTACATCACCTTTTCAAAAGTACTGCCAGTTGGAGAAAGCTGACAATCCTTGTAAAAGTCCTTAATGTTTTAAGTAAAGCTTTAGTCTGGTGTTTTCACTATCATCTCATAGGTCAACGTGAACAAAAGTCCACCTCACTCCTATAGTGAAAAGCATCTTTATTAAATGTTTTGGAAAAGTAAACAAAACTATAAAACAGTACCAGGAATAAGTTTGTTGACAGGTTTTTCTTTTTGGTTTTTGTTGTTGTTGTCGTTGTTGTTTTAGATTTACTTCTTACCAATTTTGGAGTAAAAAAATATAGAGTAAGTTTTTGTTTTGTTTTTTGTTTTTTTGGTTTGTCTCCCTTTGGCCTTGTGGTACAAAGTCAAACAGTATAAAAGGTGGACTCGAATCCTCAACCTAAAATAAAATATAATCAGACAACACACCCTGAATTACTTTTTAAACTACGTAACATTTTTTTAAATTTAGCATTACTTATAAAAGCCAATAAGGTATCACTTCAAACCAAAAAATCTGGACTTTATCATTCTTTTATTCAGCACAAAACTACAAGGGCTCAAAACTTTGTTGAAAGTCATTTCATTTTATCACAGCTGTGTTTCAGGAAGTGAAAATTCTGGTGAGAATGAGAAGATAGGATACAGTGCCTAATAACTAATCTGGTTTCTGTGTCTCCATTTTATTACCACTTAAACGACAGGCAAAGCCTTATGTGGCTCACAAACAGGTATTTATTTATAAAACCAGCACTCTAAAAGCACTACATAACTAGAAGATATAACAACCACCTAATTATTATTTGTAAAGGGTCACATAATGGCTAACAGATTCTCTCAATAAGAGTTTATTACTCAACCTGTCAAACTCCCAAGAGTGAGCCCTGCTAAGGGCTAAGAGGAATCCCTGGAGTGTGAGAAAGGTGCCCAGTTGTCCTGCCGGCCTTTTAGAAGATGAGAGGGATCCATCACTCAAAAACACCTAAACGGCTGGTACTCCGCCAGGGTATTAAAATAATTCTATGTTCGCAAACTGGTGGGAACTCTAGAAATCTACTCCCATCCCTTCGTTTTAGCGATAGTGAAATTGGCAGGGGTTTGCAACGCTCAGTTATTCTGAAGGCGCTAATGTTCTGAAAATAAAACTTTATGGAAATAGAAGGTAAACATTTTGCATTCAAAACTCAGGCCACCGAACCCTCTGAAATCAGGGAGTTTAAAACAAAGGACGGACACCCTCCGTGTGCACCAAGTCCAGCTTTTCGGCATCCTCGGCGCCCTAACCCAGGCAAACAAGCACAAGTCGGTGGCAAGGAGGATGCCACCCAAGCTCCCGCCGCGGGGGAAACACCCGGCGGAGAATCCGCGGCGCGTGGTGGGCTGCGGGGGAAGAGAGGCAGCCGGCCGCCAGGTGCGGACACCTGGGTCCGGCGCCGAGCCTCGCTCTCCCCACCCGTCAAATGGGCGTGACGCCACCTAGCCCGTTAGGCCAACTAATGAATGAGAACCGCCGGGGAAACGACCCCAGCCGCGCCCGCCACTCTCCGGTCGCTGTCCCCAGTCAGCGGGGCGTCCCCCGCCGCCCGCGGTCTCGGCACGGCCAGACCCCCCCCCCCAACCCCCTGCCGCAGGCGCTCCTCCCGCGCTCCGGACCCCCCGCGGCTCGACGGTTACAAACGTCCCCAGAACCGCGCCCGCCGGGACGCCGGCTCCCAGAGCCGTCCGCTACGGTAACGGGCGCCGGCCCGACGCTGCCCCGACGCCGCCTACCTTGGCCACCCAGCTGAACAATGGTGACATCGCGGGCCGGGAGGCGGCTCCTCGCCCGTCGCTCCCGCTCACTCCCGCCGCCGGCCCGTGGGACGGCGGACAGCCGGGGGCGGGCTCAGGGCGCGGCGGGGCGCGGGCATGGCTCCGGCGGCGGCGGCGGCGGCGGCGGCGGCGGGCTCCTCCCCGCTCGTCACTGCTCCGAGAGGTCGCGCCCGCAGGGCTGCCCGGGCGGCCGAGAAAGGGAAGTGGGTGGGGAGAGCGCGGGGAAGGGGAGGGGACGAAGGGGGAGGGGACGGAGCGCGGCCGACCCCGCCCACCCCCACGCTGGGCTCGCGGCGGGAAGTTGGGACGCACGGGGGTCGCGCACCTCCCGGCTGTCCCCGGTTGCGCAGCTCCGGGAGGAGGAAACCCACACGCCTCGGACGTCCTTTTCGCACAACCTTCGGAGAACCGGGAAGTCCTCTCGCTCAGGTTGGATACAAGTCCCAGAGTTGAGAAAGCCCGCCCAACTTAACCGGGGTTGCCCCCACCCCCACAGCGTTTCTTTCTAAGCGCTCGAGATGGCGGGTAACAAAAGGACTAGTGTTTCCCTAGCCCCTAATACCTTTATATAATCAAAGGTGGTTTTCTTGGAGTCAGGAAACTAAGCTATTGAGACTCGGGGTGGGGGTAGGAAACGAAGCTCCTGCCAGCCGCCAGGTTTCAGCCACGTGAGAAATGGTGACTTCACCGGTTTTCTTCTCTCCCAAGGCAAGACGATAAGACAGTGTAGTCAGTTTATAGCTACAAAGGTTAAAGCTGAGTTTCTAACTCAAGACACCCCAGAGTTCCACATTGGAAGAAAAAAAGAAAAAGTGCAAAGGTCTAGTAGCCAGCGTGTAAATGTAAGTCATGTTGAGCCACTCACTGTGTGAATCAGGCCAAATAGCAACCCCAGACCGAGAACTGTGTTCTCTTTCCTTTTGTCATATTGTGCATTATTTTCATGATAGGCCAATAGAACATTTTATTCAAACGGTTTGGACGGTCTCCAAACGTCTGGCATCTGAGTCAGGTGGGTATATTATCCATTGCTGTGTAACAAATTATCCCAAAACTGAGAAGCTTAAAACACCGGTTTCTGGGGGTCCGAAATCCAGAGCATCTTAGCTGGGTGCTCTGGCTCAGGTCTCTCTTGTTGAGTTCAAGCCTTAGCTGGGGCCGAGGCCATCCCAAAACTGGAGTGGGACTGAAGGATCCCCTTCCAAGCTCACTCCCATAGTTTGTTCCATACAGGCTGTTGCACTCAGGCCTTCGGTTTCTTTTCTTTTCTTTCTTTCTTTCTTTCTTTCTTCTTTCTTTCTTTCTTTCTTTCTTTCTTTCTTTCTTTCTTTCTTTCTTTCTTTTAATGTTTATTTATTTTGAGAGAGAGAGAGACAGAGAGAGACAGTGTTAGCAGAGGTGGGGCAGGGAGAGAGGGAGACACAGCATCTGAAGCAGGCTCCAGGCTCTGAGCTGTCAGCACAGAGCCTGACATGGGGCTTGAACTGGTGAACCGGCTTATGATCTGAGCCAAAGTCAGACACTCAACTGACTGAGCCACCCAGGTGCCCCAAGGGCTTGGGTTTCTTGCTGCATCATGTGGTCCTCCCCATAGGGCTGCTCATAAAATGTCAGTTCGCATCCCCCCAAGTACAAATGATCTGAGAAACAGCATGTGTCCAAGAAGGAAATCAGTTGTTTTAGAAACTGATCTCGGAAGTGACAGCCCAAAACTTCCGCTGTATTTTCTTCATTAAATGTAAGGAAATTAGTCCACACACAAGACAAGGGGTATTACACACGGGTATGACTACCAAGAAGAGAGGATCATGGGGGTGAGGGACATGTCATCCTCTTGTTTCTCCTTCCAGATAGAGTGCATGGGGAAAGCCAAGAGTGACAGCATTCTAACAGAGCCTACCTGGGTAAAAAAGGTCCTAAGAGCATCTTAAGGAAGTGCTGTTCCTTCATTCTTTTAAACAGTGATTATTATTCCCTAAGAAATTAGGAGCTAGGGCACCTGGCTGGCTCAGCTGGAAGAGCATGCAACTCTTGATCTTGGGGTTGTGAGTTTGAGCCCCACATTGTGGGTAGAGTTTACTTAAAAAAAAGAAAAAAAATCAGGGTACCTGGCTGGCTCAGTTGGAAGAGCATGCTGCTCTTAATCTCAGGGTCATGAGTTCAAGCCCCACATTGGGTGTAGAGATTACTAAAAAAAGAAAAAAATGAAAAAAATGAAAAGCTAGAAAAAGGGAGTGCATTGGCAGCCATTTAACCAAATCCTTCCCTGTTATCAAATCACTTCCTCCAAATAGAAGAGATTGAGTCTGACAAGTCCATTACACCAAGAGCCCTTCTGTCCTCCACAACCTTGCTACTCAAAGAACCAGCAGCCTAGACACCATCTGGCAAGTTGTTAGAAATGCAGAATCTCAGGCTCTGCCCTAATCCAGACCTACGGAGTCAGAACTTTGATTTTACCTTGATTCCATATGTCTAGTGTGCACGTTCAAGTTTGGGATGCACTAGTATGTGAGAGTCATTGACGTGAGGCTTAAAATGGGTTTCTGGCCAACAGCCCCTAGAGAGAACAGCTAAAATTGTCTGGTGTCCTAGGAATGGTATGCACTAGCTCAGGTAGAGAGAGACCTGGAAGATTCCTAGGCAGCAACACAGTTTGATGGGACTGGATGGGCAGCTGAGGACCAGGTGGGACAAGCTGGGCCCATGACAGTCATCACCATACTCTATCACTCCAATCTCCAGACTGAGCTCTATAAAAATACCCCAGAATTTAGAAGCAACTCTAGGGTTGAAAGGACGAAAGGAACCTGTAATTGATGAAAGAAACCTGAGTTTCTTCTGACCAAGATAAATTTTCTGCAAATTGGGCAGGAGATCTAAAAGAAATTAGATTAAATTTAGGAGATAAAATCATACACTTCTTGCAAAAAAAGAAAAAGTCAGACCAAATCCTGGATGTAACACTTACAACGGGAAAGTGTGCTGGCAGGTGAAAAAAGGGACACCAAGTCTTCATTGTTTCAACCTGGATCCAATTCTCCAAATATGCACTTCTGGGTGGAGGCTTCTCAGAACCTGGTTTGGACTTGCCTAAAGCTTATATATCCTTTAGAGGATATCCTTTAGGGACACAGAGGTCTCCCTCTGCCCCAGATCTCTGCCTGATCCTGGACTGGGCAAAATCACTCATTTCATGGGAATATGGGAACATAAGGGCCTTTCCATTGAATAGACTTGATAGACCGTAAAATGCAGAGCTCTGCATATAGTTTAAGAAATAGAGGAGAAAGGTCTTATTTTAATTCACTGCCAGCATGGAGCTTGCCAGTCACACTGCAAGAAAAAATTCTATTATAATTTGGAATTTCACAAAAGGGAAACCATTAACATCAGACAAGCTACTGGTTCCACATTCAAATAAAACAATTTTCATTAAAACACCACCATCTGAAAAAAAAGTATCCTTCCCCCAAGAAACTGTATATTCCCACAGGGAAGGACTACAGATAGCCCAGGCACTGGTTTTTTGTTGTTGTTGTTTTTTTAATGTTTATTTTTGAGAGAGCAGGGGAGGGGCAGCAAGAGGAGGACAGAGGACCCAAAGCCGGATCTGTGCTGACAGCAGAGAGGGCAATGCTGGGCTTGAACTCACAAACCATGAGATCATGACCTGAGCTCAGAAGCTTAACCGACTAAACCCCCAAGGTGCTCCCAGGCATTGGTTATTTTTAACAGCTCCCTGGTGATTGTCTCTCTGTCAGAATTGAGAACCCCTATGACAGACAAATCATTACTCAAAGGTGCTGATGATTCCCAGCCCTATCTATCACAGTTACCTGTGGTGCCCGGGGGGTGGGGAAGAAGGGCAGATAAATTGGGGGTAGGGTCAGATCCTCAGAGATGTCAAAGGGCAGGGAGGTCACATAAATGTGTGAAGAAAGCCAGGTGTGAGACAATTAGGACTGAATGAGCTGTGGCATCTTGGAGAAGGGACACCCAATTATTAACAACTCCACCCAGCCAAGCAAAAATGGGTCACCCAAATGAATTCAGCCAGAGGTCAATACTGGTGTTGACCTTTAGCTTTGCTGAAAGCTTGGAAGAACATGTGTGTCCCACATCGGATGTAGAGATTACTTGCATGAATGAATTGAATAAATAACAATTTTAAAAAACATATATCCAAATAGGACTTCTGAGATCTAAACAAATGATTTCTAGAAAATCCAAGACTGCTTTTTTTTCTTTAATGTTTATTTTATATATTTTGAGAGACAGTGCAGGCAGGGGAAGGGCAGAGAGAGAATCCCAAGCAGGTTCTGTGCTTTTAGCACAGAGCCCCACTTAGGGCTTGATCCCACAAACCCCCAGATCATGACCTGAGCCAAGATGACAAGTTGAACACTTAACTGCCTGAGCCATCCAGCACCCCTATTTTTTTTTCAAGACTGCTGTCTAAGTAACTTTTTTTTTTAATATTTATTTTTGAAGGAGAGAGACAGAGTGAATACAAGCGGGGGAAGCGCTGGGGGGGGGGGGGGGGGGGTAGACAGAGGATCTGAAGCAGGCTCCACGCTGACAGCAGCGAGCTAGGAGCCCAACATGGGGGCTCAAACTCAAAAACTGCGAGATCATGACCTGAGCAGAGGTCAGACGTTCAACCACCTGAGTCACCCAGGTGCCCCTCTAAGTAACTTTAAAAGGATGATTTAATCTCAGTGTTCCTGAGACATTACAGGAGGACTTGAAAAGAGATGGTGGGGGGGAGACCCAGAAACTGGTAGAGTTGCTTCCCTTCTAAGTCTGACCGGAACCCTCCGAAGTAACCCCCACACTGCTCCCACTCTTCTGCCATGTACTTCCTTTGAGGAGAAGCAAGAGGCAAGGACCGCAGAGTCTCCTCTGAGAATTCCAGAGGAGATGAACCTCCTCGGCTGTGCTCCACCAGCTCAGAGGTGGAGGCAGAAAGGGGGAAGCCTACAAAAGCCTGACCTCACTCTGACGACCCATTCCTCCCCCATAAGACCTGGCTAAAAATAGGGCAGCCGTAATAGGAGGAAACTCAACTTGGTTTCAAGTGAATCAGAACCACTCGGCAACTATGATCCTGATACCAATGACAGTATGGGTTCTCCCCCCACCCACACACACCATCAAGCAATTCTCTGACACCAGCTGGGTACCCTACAATTCAACTCAATTCTGACACCATCAACCTGAAGTTAAGGGCTCAGTCCCACAAGATTGCGGCCCCCACACACACTTCCCATAAGGCAATCACAAGGCCAAGTTGTCACCTGGGCTTCTGACCAGCCGGCCACAGGTTCTCCCATGCCCCTCCTCGAGTTCAAGTCCTATGTTAGAGCGGCTCACAGAACTCAGAACATTTTACTTACTAGATAACTGGTTTATTATAGAAGGCTGTAACTCAGGAACAGCCAGACGTCAGAGAGGCCTAGGGCAAAGTGTGGAGAAAGTGCACTCGCACACTCTCTGAGAGTGCCAGTGTCCTGCCATCTCTAAGTGTTCACCAAACTCAGAAGCTCTCCGAACCCTGTCATTTGGATTTTTAATGCAGGCCTCATTACCGAAGCATGATCAATTAAATCACTGGCCACTAGTGACGAAACTCAAACTTCAGCCCCTCTCCTCCCCCCCCCCCGCCCCCCCAGAGGTCAGGGGGTAGGACTGAATGTCCCTACTCTCTAATCCTGTGGTTGATTCCCTGGCAACCAGTCTCCTTTCTTAGGTGACCACAGGGCTTCCAAAAGTCTCTTGATTAACATAACAAAAGGACACCTTCATTGCTCTCTTCACAGGAAATTCCAAAGGTTTTAGGAGCTCTGTGCCAGGAAAGGGGACAGACATCAAATGTATGTTTCTTATTATAAATCACAATATCACGGCAACTAATCAGGGAGTGATTCAGTTCTAGGATATTCATCACCTATTGTGTAAAGCAACACAAGTCTTGGCAAGGAATAGAAATGTGACAAGGCCTGAATCTTGACCTCAAGGGAGATAGAGGGTGGCTAGTAAGATTGGAAAGGGAACACCATGGGAGAGGCCCAGGTAAAGCTCCACGGAGTTCCCAGAAAAAAAAAACGAAAGGTAACTTCAGGCTGCAAAGGAAGCACGAGCTTCCTGGCTGGAAGGTGACGGGACATTTTTTTTTAAGTAATCTCTACACTCAATGAGGGGTTTGAAGTCATGACCCAGAATCAAGAGCCACACATGTTCTACTGACTGAGCCAGCCAGGTGCCCCAAGACTCTACAACTTTCACAGATGGTGATGAGGGAGTGGGCTTTCTAGGAAGAAGGATCAGCTGGACAAAAGCATAAAAAATTGGTGCTTATCTCTGGAAATCAAGCCTTACTAAGATAAGGCAGAAAACAGAGCTCACATTGTAAAAAGAATTTTTAGTAAATTTTAGTTTGGAGGTGTGCAGTTATCCCTGTCTGGCATAAAACTTTGTTTCCAAAAAAAATATTTGCTGAGGGTACTATCAAGTCCAAAAAAATCATGCAACAAAATCCCTCTGTATGAACTGAAAACATATGCCATGAAAAAACTTGCTCATGAATGTTCACAGTACTAGTATTCATAACAGCTCTATAAAATAGAAACAACCCAAGAGTCCATCAACTGATGAATGGAGAAACAAAATGTATCCCACACAATTGTCGTAAAAAGTAGTGTGCTGATACATGCTAGGTGTAAATGGACCTTGAAAACATTACGCTAAGTGAAAGAAGCCAGACACAAAAGAGAACATATTGTATGATTCCATTTACAATATATATCCAGAATAGGCAAATCCATAGAGGCAGAAAGTAGATTCCTGGTTTACAGGAATTGGAAGGAGGGAAAAATGGGGAGTGATTGCTAATGAGTATAGGGTTTCTCTTTGGGATGATGAAAATATTTTGGAATTTTTAGTATATTCACTATACTAAATATACTAAAAAACTTAAATTTCATGGTATGTGAATTCTGTCGCAATTTTTTAAATCCTATGTGACAATGGTTAAATGACTTCAGGTAAGTTAATTCCATGAAGCTTTATATTAATGGAGCCCACGCTGTAGAGGGCTAGTTTTAGGATCTTTTTTTTTTTTTTTTAAAGTAATCTCTACACCCAACGTGGGGCTTGAACTTACTACCCCTGGATCAAGAGTCTCATGCTGTACTGACTGAGCCAGCCAGGCAAAGAGGGCTAGTTTTAGGATTAAATGAGATGCAAATGAAGCATTTCAGCCTGAATCCTTGCATATAGTAGGTGCTCAAGAAACATTAGCTATAGTAGTAGTAGCAGTAGTAGGAAGAGTAGTGCCAGCAGGGATTGCTGTTGGTTAATGATGTGATTAATTTTATGTGTCCACTTAAAAGGGCTAAGGGATGCTCAGTTGGCTGGTAAAGATTATTTCTGGATATATCTGTGAAGGCGTCTCTGGAAGAGATTAGCATTTGAATAGGTAGACTGACTAAAGAAGAGAGCTCTCACGCACCGCACATCGGGTTGGTATCATCCAATTGTGGAGGGCAGGAATAGGACAAAAAGCTGAGGAAGGGCAAATTGGTGCTCTCTACTTGAGCTGAGACATTCATCTTCCCTTGCCTATGGGCATCAGTGCTCTGGTTCTTGCGTCTTCTCCTTCAGACCAGGACTTACACTATCAGCCCCCAAACTCACACCCACTCCACCAGCCTTCCTGGTTCTCCACCTTTGCCGACAGCAGATGGTGGAACGTGTCAGCCTCCGTAACTGTATGACCCAATTCCTATAATAAATCTCCTCTTACATATACCTATATCCTATTGGTTCTGTCTCTCTGGAGAACCCTAACATAGTATATGGTACAAATGCAAAAATAAAACAAATCATGGGCTGGAGGTCTCAAGTTCATGACTGAGTTTATAGACAGGACAAACAGTTGAGATCAAAGTGGAGATTGTGTGTTAGCCAAAACTAATTCCAGAATGAGTGGGCCTCCCCAATTCTCAATATTTGCTTCTCCCTTTTTATGAGTTGCTAAGTCTAGCAGCATGACTGCGCTCCATTTGTTACCTTAACTCTAAGGCACACTGTGAATGATTCCAAGTTTCTCTGGTAAATTCGTACAATTCTCGCTGGCCAGAGACTTGGAAGGCACGCACACACTTTCAGGCACCTCAGAAATTCCTAGTTCAGCAGTAAACCCTGCTCATTCCCACTACTACTATTCCATTCCTCTTCCCACCCATCCCACGCCTTCTGTCTACATCTCTCACTTTCTCTCAAGCACATATATGCAGTCACATTTTAAATCATGCTAAATTCAAAATGGAGTCTTTGGGTGGCAAGCCCAAGCACCCGAAGACCAGCTTCAGAACAAACGATGCTCCATAAATTGGTGAGGGAGGGAAGAGGAAAGATAAATTTGGTGAAGACTTATTTGAAGGTAGATAATAAATTCAGGTTATTAGCTAAAGAACATTCTACTTTAATGCATCCATATCAATGTTTAAATTTAGGTCTCTAATTTTGTTTTGATTTCCGTTATCAGGTTATAGTTTCTTGTTAGCCAGAATAACAGCAAACAGATTTAATAACATTTTTAATGGCTCCAGTCACCTTCAGTACATTTATCAAAAAGCCTTGCAAAATTAAAATCTGGCTGCAGCCCAATTAGAAATCGTAAGACTTTGCAGTGTAAAAAAGTGAGCCATTGAATTGTTAACTCTAGAGAGGACCAGTCTGTGACAGACCCCCTCAAGAGTAAAGTTCACACCAGTTTCTCTCTACCCTCAGCAGTCTTTTTAAAACAAATTCAGTTTATGGCAGATTTATCTCCATTAAAAGTAACAATTCATGAAAAGGCTTATGACATTTCTAACCAGCTAAATTAATATATTTGCTATTTTTTTTAATGTTTATATTTGAGAGAGAGAGAGAGAGAGACAGTGTGTGAGCGGGGGAGGGACAGAGAGAGAGGGAGACAAAGAATCTGAAGCAGGCTCCAGGCTCTGAGCTGTCAGCACAGAGCCCGACGTGGGGCTCAAACCCATGAACCATGAGATCATGACCTGAGCCAAAGTCTAACATCAACAGACTGAGCCATCCAGGCGCTCCTATATTTGCTATTTTAATATCTGTTCCCACCTCAGTATTTTTGCTTAGTATGTATGGTCATTTTGTTCATTTTCTAGTTGGTAAGACATTCCAAAAATAGAAACAATGTTTTTCTAACTTTAGCTCAGTCTATAAAGTTTAAGCAAATAATCTTTTTTCAAAAGTACTGTACACACACGTTTCAAAATCATGGAAAAACCCAGCAGCAATTAGCTCATAAAAGAAAACACTGAAAATTTAGTCGTAAGATTTTTGACATCCTCACCCTGTGTTAAAACTAAACACGGATGCTCAGCTTTAAGCTCAGATATTTTTATTATAATTTATAATAAAAACATTAAAAACACCACCTTGCACAGCATTAATTTCACCAAAAAATAACTTTTTCTAAACTGAAAGTCGTTTCTCCTAAAAAATGAGACTGAAAAATATTAATTCCCAAATCCATTAGTGAATAAAAATTGGACCCAAACTCCCCTTTCTCCCTTATTTCATAGATTACCATTTCCTAAAAAAAAAAAAAAAAAAAAGTGGCTTAGTTTACCTCTAATTAGTGTGATTTCCCACTTCTAAAACAATGTCTATTTACCCACTATCCTCTAGTTCTTTAAAGTCATCAACTTTGAATCCAGCAATCGTGCTTCTTGGTGTTTAGCCAAAGTAGTTGAAACCTTATGTCCATACAAAAACCTGCACACAGATGTTTGTAGCAGCTTTATTTAGTTACCAAAGCCCAGAAGCAACCAAGATGTCCTTCTGTAAGTGAATGGAGAAATAAACTGTGGCCCATCCAGATAATAGAATATTATTTAGTGCTAGAAAGAAATGAACTGCCAGACCATGGAAATACATGGAGGAACTGTAAATGCACATTACTAAAGGAAAGAGGCCAATCTGAAAAGGCTACATACTATATAATTCCAGCCATATGACATTCTGGAAAACGTAGAACTATGGAACCAGTGAAAGATCAGTGGTTGTCAAGCGGTCGGGAATGGGAAGAGGGAGATGAATAGGCAGAGCACAGAGGATTTTTAGGGCAGTGAAAATTACTTGTTATGCTGTTATAATGATGGATATATGTCATTCTACATTTTTCCAAACCCACAGAATATACAACACCAAGAGGGAGTCCTGATGTAAACTATGGACTTTGGGTGATCATGTTGTGTCCATACAGATTCACCAGTTGTAATAAAAATGTATTACCCTGCTGGCGGATGCCGATAATGGCAGAGGCTATTTATGTGTGGAGGCTGGGTGTAGGGGAAATCTCTATACTCTGTGCTCACTTTTTGCTGTGAATCTAAAACTATTCTAGAAAAATGAGGTCTTAAACAAAAGTATCAGGTTTGAAACACAATGGATACTCTTCTTGTAAACGCTGTCACTCTTTTCAAAGCCTAAATTTGTATATGTTGGTATTTTTGGATCACAATAGTTTTGGAACTGCACAGCAAGCACCTAAAAAGCAGAACAATGTCTCTCCCATGTTGGTAACTTGTGCCTGGTACAGAGCCACATACCTCTATAGTCACGCAAAGCAATTCACATCTGTTTCCTCGCTATAGCTTGAGATAGATACCTCCAAAATGTCCACCGAGCCATGTACGCTTGCATTTCACCCAGAGGAGAGTGCTGGTTATGCTCAGTGCAATTTTTAGGTGCACAGAGCAAGCACATTTCCCAGAAGTTGAGACCCAAGAGCCATATTCCTGGGTAAATGCCCCTCTCGGAACTTGAAGATAAAGGGTCCCTCTGGGTTCACAGCTTAGCAAAGTAATACGTAGGTTATAAAATAACCCATCTGCCTCCCAGTCTCTATACACAGCTAAAGCAGGTACATAATTGGAAACAATTTCTGCTGGCTTTGACAGGAGGTGTTAGGGACGAGAAGGTACAAGAAGGGAATGGCTTCCCTTTTCCCTTGATGTTCGAGTCTCCTTTGATTTCTCCAATGCTTCTAACGTAGGGAGGTCTGAGACACTGCCCTCTTCACCTGGGATTTTCCAGACTTGACAGAGGCCATGCTCAGGGTAAAGTGAAGATAAATCAGCCTGATAAGTCAGAGGAGGCTCAGAATTCATCTAAAGTGATCTGATTGATCTGAACACAGTCCTTTGGAGTCTTTCTCTCTGTGGAGGCAACACATCTCCAGAGACCGCCGAGGAGGGACACAGGGATGGGCGTCCAATGTGCACTGCCAGCTTCTACCTACTCGAAACTGGCTGTGTGATCTCAGGCAGCTCATGTCGCATCTCTGGGCCCATTTCCACCTTGTACATTTCAGAGGTTACACTCAAGATCTCCAAGGTCCCTTCCAAGCTTCCCTTGGGAACGCTATGAAATACGTGCTAAATTAAATGCCCGTGACGGGTTCGTGCCTGGAAGCCTTAGCTCAGGGTCAAGGCAGAATTAAACAAACCTGCTTACCAATCCCAAGGTCCTGATGTTGCAAGGATGCCAAAGCAGCCCTTGGAACTTTTCAGGAAACCGAGAGTTGGTTCCTTACCTCAGGGGAGAAGCTTGCAAGAATGAGTGCCTACAGCTCCAGTGGTAGGGTGGGTCCCCTGCCTCCTGTCTGCAGTACCCCTTCTCCAAGATCAAGGGTCAGGAAGGAGGGAAACGACACCTACTGAACATCTGTTGCATTTCAAGTATTTTCATTTATTATCTCATCAATCCTTACAACAACCCCAAAGTCTTGTGGGCCCAACCACTGCCCTGCAAAACTGCAGGGTCAGGACCTCCATCCCAGTGTGTCCAGAAGGTGGGACTCCTGTCCCAGTGGGTCTGGAAGGTAGAGAATCAAGGCCAAGAGGATTTTTCTTAAGCCTTAAGATCTGATGGAGTTTTGCCTTGTAGTTTGGATTTTTTTTTTTTTTTTTTTGAATAGGAACATTTATTTTATGCCTGTTTCATCACTGTGTTTTGGAAGCACATAATTTGTTTGGTTTCACACATTCACAGCTTAGAGAGGAATTTGTCTCCATGTATGTCAGCATGAATCATATCTCCAGTCTCACCCACATCTGATTTAGATGACCTTTAGATGAAATGCTGGACTTTAGATTTTTGAGTTGATGCTGGAGCAAGTGAAGACTTTGGGGGGTTTGGGAATGGAATAAATGTGTTTTGCATGTGAGAAACACATGAATTGGGGGGGGGCGGGGACAAAATGCTGTAGACTTCAGGTTCATAGCCTCCCCAAATTCAGATGTTAACACTGAGTCCTCCACATAATGGTAGTTGGAGGTGGGGTCTTTGGAAGTAATTAGGTCGTGAGGGTGGAGCCATGGGCTCATGTGTCCACAGAGCCCCTTGCCTCTCTCACCATGTGAGGAGACAGGAGAAGACAGCCATCTATGAACCGGGAAGTGGTCCTCACCAGACACTGGATCTGCCAGCACCTTGATCTTGAATTTCTCAGCCTCCAGAACTGTGAGACATAAATTTCTGTTGTTCACAAGCCACTCGGACTGTGGTGGTTTTTTTACAGTAACCCTAAGGAACTAAGACAGGTAAAAATAATAGTAATAGAACATGATGTGTATTGAGTGCTTACTATCTACCAGACAGTGCTTAAAACAGCAAACCTTTGGAAAGCACTCATTACAGGCCAGCCGTTGTTCTGAGCATTTCCAATGTGCAGACGGACCAGGATGGCCAGATTTTGGATGGGGAAACTGCAGGGTCAGAACCAGGCTTCAGGCCCAAACACTCTGTCAACTTAACCACTTTATCACGTAGCCCCTAATTATCATCTCAAAAGTCTGCGGCAAAGATACTATTTATTCTATTTGGCAGACAAAGAAGCTGAGGGTCAGAAAGGTAAAATCCCTCACCCAAGGTCGAGCCTGGGTGGAGCTGAGGCTCTCTCCACGGTGCAGGAAAGCAAATGGTCCTCAGTGCTATTAACACTGGGCTTCGTGCTCTAAGACTTCAGGGATCTATTCTAGTCAAGAAACGTTCTGAAGACACCCACCACCTTCCAACCAACAGCTGGCTTTGGCGGGGGGGCGGGGGGAACTTCTGCTTTCGTGGGGCTGGGGGATGAGCCAATGGCAGCTAGGCTACATGGGGGTGGGCTTGAAACAGGAGCAGATTCTAATGAATAATCAAAAGAAAGAGAGAAAGAAAAAGAAAAGGAAGCAAGTCCTCTCTGGGACTGAGGAAGCAGGGCGCTTCCCGGAGGCTACAGCTGGCTGGGGGCTAGTAAGAAGGAAGTGAGGCCTCCAGCAGACTCCCCGCTGAGGCCACCCTGGGGACTGGCAAGCCCAACCCAACCGGAACCTGACCAGGGACAAAGCAGGGGCTGGGGCTCCTGGGTGTGGGGCAGGTGGCAGCAGTGATCCTCCCTAGGAAGAGGTGGCCTGGCTAACGGAATGAAAGACCCTGACCCCCAGTGCCAGAAAATTGGCTGAATGGGGTATGTCTCCTGCCAAAGTTTAATGACGGCCTGACTCTTTCAGTTAGAGGAGTCAGTGGGTCTAAGACAAGGTTTCCTCACAGGAAGCAGACCATCACTCTGTTCCTCCTCTCCAACTGCGATGTTGTGGTACAAGGGCTAAGGGCGGGCCAAGCCAAGCACGGTGCACGCAGATGTTGCTAGAAATGTTGCTATATAGTTTCAATTCATAGCTGATATACAGTATATGTAGTTGGTGATTTCAGGCATCCACCTGTGGCCCCCTGTGTGCACAGCAGGGAACTTAAACCATGGAAGCATCCATGAATTCTTTGTCTCTTAGTAAGTATCTGTTGTACAACAGTGCACATGTAGTTGGTGATTTCAGGCATCCACCTGTGGCCCCCTGTGTGCACAGCAGGGAACTTAAACCATGGAAGCATCCATGAATTCTTTGTCTCTTAGTAAGTATCTGTTGTACAACAGTGCACAGCAGTCCCTGGAGATGCTACAGCAAATAAACCACCTGCCCCCAGAGGCGCGTGCTAGGCGCCAGTGGGCCCGCGCAGCAAGTAAACAGGAAACTGCACAGCCGGGTGAGGAGTGTCGCAAGAAGGAAAAGAGGGTGCTATGAAAGCACGCAGAGAGGGCCTGGAACCCAACACTGCGGCCTGTAAACCCACCCAGAGGGCCTGAGGCTTAAAGATGCACACAAAGTCAAGCAGAAGTTAGCCACAAAAGGAAAAACGAGTGAGATTATCCCTAATCTACAAAAGAGCAGAATCTGATGCTGGAGTTTTTATTACATCCAACATTCTTGTTTTCTAAGTTTTGTTTGTTTGTTTGTTTTTCGTTTTTTTTAATTATAAAATATTTCCAGAGGCGCCTGGGTGGCTCAGTCAGTTAAGCATCTGACTTCGGCTCAGGTCATGATCCCATGGTTCATGAGTTCGAGCCCCATGTCAGGTTCTGTGCTGACAACTCAGAGCCTGGAGCCTGCTTCAGATTCTTTGTCACCCTCACTCTCTGCCCCTCCCTCCCCCACTTGCACTCTGTCTCCCTCTCAAAAAGAAATAAACATTTAAAAAAATGTTTTTTTAAAAAGAAAAAAGAAAAAAAAATTTCCAAAAAATCAAATAGAATAATATGACAGATACTCATGTACCTTCTACCCAGTTTTAACAGTTTTAAATATTTGCACATAGGTACATAAATGTATTTTTTTTTAAGAGAAATAAAATGTTACTTATAGAGATCTCCCTACAGGCCCAGGAGTACCCACCATCTAGTGCTAGGTCTATCTTCCCTCTCTGTTTTTATATATTATCCCCATGAATAGTAATCCACAAACTATATATTTTTTTCAACGTTTATTTATTTTTGGGACAGAGAAAGACAGAGCATGAACAGGGGAGGGGCAGAGAGAGAGGGAGACACAGAATCGGAAACAGGCTCCAGGCTCTGAGCCATCATGATGCCCAGAGCCTGACGCAGGGCTCGAACTCACGGACCGCAAGATCGTGACCTGGCTGAAGTCGGACGCTTAACCGACTGCGCCACCCAGGCGCCCCTCCACAAACTATATTAACTCGCATTTTGTGCTTTTCAATTTGTTCCTATATGGTATCACAGTATATACTATATTTTTGGCAGTCTCTTTTTTATATTCAACATGGTGTATTTTAACTGCTGACTGAAATTCAGTTGTAATAAATTGTATGACTATCCCATATCTGTTCCATTTTTTCTTTAAAGTAGGCTTCACACCCAGAATGGAGCCCAACATGGGGCTTGAACTCACGACCCTGAGATCAAGACTTGAGGTGAGATCAAGAGTCAGATGCTTAAAAGACTGAGCCATCAGGTGCCCCTACTCCAATTTTCATGGATATAGAATTTTTCCTTTTAAAAAAAAAACATTTTGGGGGGCACCTGGGTGGCTTAGTCGGTTGAGCGTCTGACTTTGGCTCAGGTCAGGATCTCGCCGTCTATGAGTTCCAGCCCTGCGTCGGGCTCTGTGCTGACAGCTCGGAGCCTGGGGCCTGCCTCCGATTCTGTTTCTCGCTCATTCTCTACCCCTCTGCCACTCGTGCTCTGTCTCTCTCAAACACTAAATAAACATTGAAAAAAAATTTTTTTTAATTTTTTTAATGTTTATTTATATTTGAGAGAGAGAGAAAGAGACATTGAGAGAGACAGTGTGCGAGCGGGGCAGGAGCAGAGAGAGAGGGAGACACAGAATCTGAAGCAGGCTCCAGGCTCTCAGCTGTCGGCACAGAGCCAGATGCGGGGCTCGAACTCACAGCTGTTTGAGCCGTGAGATCATGACCTGAGCCGAAGTCAGAGGCTTAACTGACTGAGCCACCCAGGCGCCCCTTTCCTTTTTTTTTTTTTTTAACCATAAGAACAACACCTCTTCCTTGTCTCCTTGTGCACATGTCCACCACACATGCCTAAAAGTGGAACTGCCGGGCTACAGGTGTCCACATTTCAACTCTGCTGCACATGGCCATACTCCTCTGCACAATCACTGTGCCAATTTAGACTTACACCCGCGTGCATGGGTTCCTGTTGCTTCACATCCTTGCCAATCCTGATGTTATCAAGCTCTTAAGTTTCAACATTCTAATGAGTGTGATGTTATTTTCTTACTTTAATCTGCCCTTGACTGGTTGCTAGACTGTCGCCTATCTTTTCAACGGGGGGCTTGAACTCACAACCCGGAGTAGCTGGCACATGCTACCTACTGAGCCAAGCTGATGCCCCTGGTTTGTATTTTCTTTTTTCTTTTTAATTTTTTTAAGTTTATTTATTTATTTTGAGAGAGAGAGGGCACAAGCAGGGTAGGGGCAGAGAGAGGGAGAGGAGAGAGAATCCCAAGCAGGCTCTGCGCTGTTAGCACAGAGCCTTATGAGGGGCTTGGACCCATGAGATCATGACTTGAGCTGAAGGCAGACACTTCACCAACTGAGCCACCCAGGCGCCCCTGGTTTGTGTTTTCTTAATGGTTTCATATCTTCTGCCCTTGGGGATATGCAAAGAGATATCTGAAATGAAGAGTTCATGTTCATTTCGTGTAGGAGATACCTACACTAAATGATTAATCACTGCCCTGGAAACGTTGAAAGACCTTCAGAGAAGCTGCGAGCCCCGTTCTGACCACAGGCACACTAAATCAAAGACCAGCTTACTATTGGATTAGGGTGCTTTTTAAAATATTTTTTTGTCCAATTTGTGGTTTAATTCGTTTGATTTATTTCAGTATAGAATTTGACTTTTTATCATTGTTTATAACAATCCTGAAAAAAAATCTATAATCACATAACAACAAATTATCATAACGTCCAACACCCTTATAACTAAATCCATAGGCTAACAGACTAGAAAGCTATCATCTAGCCAAACCTCTTTATTTACAAGTAATGAAGCTGAAGTCTGAGAGACTAAATCATTCATGTTTATTCACTCAACAAATATCTACTAAGCTTCTATACTATGTACCAGGCATTAAGCTAAGAATTTCACATAAATGTAAACATTAGACATTAAAACAAAATT
The DNA here is from genome assembly GCF_016509475.1 of Prionailurus bengalensis. Lineage (NCBI taxonomy): Eukaryota > Metazoa > Chordata > Mammalia > Carnivora > Felidae > Prionailurus > Prionailurus bengalensis. The sequence goes on from NC_057344.1 coordinate 174,705,795, forward strand.
TAGACACGTTTGAGGTCTCTAACGACAGCTTCAAGAGGTAAAATCTGAGAAGTTAAACAGCCTGCCTAAGGTTTATGAGTAGAGGAATGCAGGGTTAAGACGCAAAGATTCTGACCCCAGCAATACTTTCAGTCTTGTCATGAGATACACTAGTGATGCTTGGCCTAAGTTCAAAACACAGAGATATGAACCTTACAGGAGAACAGGGCCCTAGCATTCACACAATATGAGAAGAGATCCAGTGCCTTCATTGAAGAAGGCAATGGATGGGTTGGGGCTTATGCCCACATGTTATAGAAACTCTTCATTGGCCTGTGTGTCCAATGAGCCAAGACAAAGAGTACTTATGTGGAGAACCCACCGTACAGTCAGCTCCAGGGGAAGAGTAAGTACTAGGACATCATGGTGAACAACAGTCATGGTCCCTGTCCCTCATGGGGCTCACAGTCGGGTGGAGCAGACAGACATTAAGCAAGTAAGGAAACCAGTGAAATACATAATTACAAAGTGCTAAGTGCTATGAAGGAAGGAACAAGATAATGTGAGAGAGAAAGTCTTGTGGGCAAGAGACTTACTTTAGAATGTGTAGTCAATAAAGACCTCAATTAATGCTAAAACTGAGACCTGAATGAGGTAGCCATGTCACAAGTCAGGAGAAAAGCATGTGCAAAGGCTCTGAGAATGGAAGGGAAAAAATATCTCTGTGAATACAACAGAGAGAGTGAGTAGAAAGTGGCTCAAGATAAAGCTAGAGACATAACCAAGGGACAGACCAGCCAAAGCCCTGAAGGCTGTGGTAAGGAGCTGAACTTTATCCTAAATGTAATCGGGAATATTGGTGGGTTTAAGGAAAGGAATCACATGGCTCAATCCTTTATTCTGGTCACTCTGACCACCATATGGAGAATGGAATACTTGGGGAGGATGGGAGGAACAAGAGACCAGTTCTCCTGTTAGGAGGCTATTGTGGTGGCTTGAATTAGGCTGGGGCTTGCAGTGAAAATTACGTAGGAGCTGACGGATTAAAGATATGTTTTGGAAAAAGAACCAACAGGGCTTGCAAAAGGATAGAAAGTATGGTATAAGTGAGACAAAAGAATCAAGAATGACCTCTAGGTTTTAAAAAACATGAGTAAGGAACTGCCTACAATTACTTCTCAAACATTTCATGATTTGTCTTGAGTTTTTAAACTTAATAAACACTCTCCAGTGGGAAGTGTGAGGGGGAGAGAAGGTCACATGATCATGACTCTTCTATAAGGAACTGAATGGCAGCCTGACACTGAGACTTTATCTTTTCTGGAGGTTACTTCTGAGCATCCTTTGACGGGGAAGGAATCTGGAACCCCTGGCCTCTGGCTGCCTCAGATGGTTCTTAAATAGCCACATCCAGTTGGCTTTTTATGGAATAAGACATTCAGAGACATAACTACCACCCACTGTCAGTAGCCACAGCAAACTACTAACATGCATGATAAATACCAACTCTTGATCTAGAAAAATCACTATATCCTGGAATTCATCAACCACAGAGGAACTCCTAAAGCCTCACAGGTCATCTAGATGGACATCAGATGTCTGTGAGTCCAAAAAAGCTTTGTACAGAATCGAAGGCATGGGCATACGTTGCCTTAAGCAATAAGACGTTAGAAGCAAAATGAGAGTTCATAAATACTATTTAACCATTCAGACATTTTAAGATCAATGTTAGTCCAAGCTGCAAATGTGTTTCCTCTTTTTTCAGCATTCCACTTAACTCTCAATCTTCTCTTGATTACCGCCTTTCACGTCTAGGATCTCCTGAAGGCTTTCATCTGGTTTGTGCTAGACTGGGGAGAAGGCGTGGGAAACTCTTGACCTGACCCTGGCCTCTTCTCTTTTATCCTTTGCTATTTCCTGTCTCCTGTTTCTCTGCAGGAGCAAATCTCGTTCATATATCCTAAAAAGGAGCAAATCTTGTTCACATATTTCAAAAAGTGGGAGCCTTCGCACGGAAGGAGTGTAGAACCAGGGGATAGCGGAAGGGAAATAAGAAGGAACACGATCCACCTTATATTCAAATAGAATGTTCATCATGGTAGAGATCATTGTTGTGATCATGAACTTACATGCCTTGACTGTTGATTTTTCAGGCATTTTGAAATGATCGAAAACCACATAGCTCAAGTGCAGAGCAACCAATAAAGAAAACAGCAGCTGCCTCCATAGCCTTTCCTAATTTATAACGTACTTTTGCATACATGATCTCACTTCCTACTAACCTCCAGTAAATTCAAGTCCTCCCCTTGTGACTAAAGCAGCTGCAAGATGCCAAATATACCTCTTTTACCAGCATTGTTCTGTTGGGAGTAGAAATACACCACACAGTGGTGAGTAGAGTCGTAAGGATCTGCTAGACTCAGTAGTCGTGTCCTGGGCAGTATGAGTACTAATGATGTTTGCCATGGGCACAGGGTACTGGGGTGTTGTAACAACTGCACACATTTGCCAACCCCACTCCAACCTAGTCCAATATCTTGATGCACAGCAGTAAAGGGTCACTTCTGTTTCTAAGTTGAAGGCAGTTTTACCGAGAGTCCTTTCAGTTCAAAGATAAATATGCATGTTCTCCAAATCATTCCAGGAACTTTAACCGATAGCCATGGGTATGTCTGCATTTAAGTTTGTATGAAAGAAAGAAAAGGAAAAAGAGAAAAGAGAAGAAAAGAAAAATCTGTTTATTTGCAAAAGGACCACCTCAAATACAAAAGGCTGTTCAAATGAGTGACAGAGCCATGATTTGGATCTGCTGTATCACATGATTAATTTAACTGCTACACGGAGCTTGTGAATTCAGTTACCATTAGGGGTCAGGCAGTCAATGTAAATATGTAAAATGCCAGGTGGAAGGCACAGAGAGTGGGAAGACTGGCAAAACAGGCCACGCACACCAATCTGCAGGCATTCAATGAATTGCTTTTCTTCTTCTTAAAAATAAAAAAAAATCTGTAGGCACCTGTCTGCAACCTTGCCCCATTATGCCATTAGCAGACACTATTGCTAATTGCCATCTTCCCAAGTGTTTTGGCACATTCATCCCTTAAATGGGCTAAATGGTACTCTGAATCTGTGCAGAAATAAAGTAAAAAATGTAGTTTAAGTGTCCTAAAGAAGGGATAAACAAAGACTAGTGGGGTGTAGAGATGCGAAAGCAAATTGAATCCAGGAAAGCTTTCTGGAGGAGATGGCATTTGAGCTGAGAGAGATGGAATGCTTCTCGTAGATTAAGGAAGAGAAGAACTTCTCCAGATAAAAGAAACAGCAATGAGCAAAAAAGAGGAAAGCTTGGCTATTTCAAGAGAATAAACAGGGCACCTGGCTGGCTCAGCCAGTGGAGGACGCGACCCTTGATCTTGGGGTTGTAGGTTCGAGCCCCACATTGAGTGTAGAGATGACCTAAAACTAAATTCTTTTTTAAGGGATGCCTGGGTGGCTCAGTCAGTTAAGCAACCAACTCTGGCTCAGGCCATGATCTCATGGTTCATGGGTTCGAGCCCCACCTCGGGCTCTGCGCAGACAGCTCAGAGCCTGGAGCCTGCTTCAGATTATGTGTCTCCCTCTCTTTCCCTCTGCCCCTCCCCCACTCATGCTCTGTCTTTCTCTCTCTCTCAAAAATAAGTAAATATTTTTAAAAATTTAAATCTTTTTTTAAAAAGAAGAATAGACAGTTCCATTTTGTTGGAGAATAGGGTACAAAATCTTGGAATTAGAAAAGTATGAAAATCCTCATGGTCAAGGCCCTTGACAGTCAAGCTGAGGAGTTTGGCATTTATTGGTTGGGGTTGGAAGGTGGACAGGTCATAGAATGGGTTTTCTAGGAGACAAATCTACTATGTTGATCTTACAGACTTTTTTTACTAACTCTGTGCTCAACGTGGGGCTTGAACTCATGACCCCAAGATCAAGCGTCACATGCTCTGCTGACTGAGCCAGCCAGGCACCCATGATCTAATAGGCTGTTTCTTAAGCATACTTCTTTACTAGACAACTTCAATCTGAAAAATGTCATTATTCTTAGCATATGTTTTTAAAAGTAAACTTGGTCACCATATGAGAAAAGGGGCACAAAACCAGCAGCAAATCCAGCAAATGTGGCCATCTGTTTCTGTGGTTCTGAGTACAGATCAGCAAAAATAGCATTTTTAAAACCACAGAACTATAGCTGAAATCATATCTCCAGTGCAGGATTCCACCAGCGACTACTTAAATTTTTTGGTCTGGCATTTTCAATAAAATATACCATCCACAGGACATCATGGAAAACCATCATCTGTTGCATTTTTATAAATGCAAGAAAAAAGGAAGGAAGAGAGAAAGGGAGGAAGAGAACGGATATGTAGCTTGTCGGAAATGTAAATCAAATGTCAGAAGTGACCTTTTTAAAAGTAATGACGAAGGAAAAGAAAAACATCAGACAATCTGTTCTGAACTTTTACAAAAGAGCAGTATAGGGTAAAAGAAAAATTGGAATTTGGAGTCAGACAGGCAATGTTGGAATCTCAACTCTCCTCTCCCTTTACTGTATATGCTTGTGATGAGCTAAGTTTCCTCACCTCTAAAAGGATAATATTATTTATTGCTTTAATGGTCGTGAGGGATAAAAGCCTTGCATGGTATCACGTACCACGTATACTCACGTCTGAGCCGAAGTCGGACGCCCAACCGACTGAGCCACCCAGGCGCCCCTAAAACCTAAAACTCTTAATGACTTACTCCTCTCGGCAAAGACTGTGACCCTTTTCTAGATCTTCAGTGTTTTTATACTCCTGGACAAATACTATCACCACTTTGTAGATCCTAAGCGTTTTACTGAGAGGATACCCTGATCTCTTTAAAATATTTACTTGGACATCTTTTTCAGATATTCTTTTTGCAGTTTGCTAATTTGTGACCATAAGGTCCACATTCCCATCCTTGCTGAGTGTTACCGGGACTTGTCTTCTCCACCTGAGTGTTGTGAGGCCCCTTCCCTTGCTGCTGACCATGTGAGACACCACCTTGCTGGGGGTCACGGGTACACTTAGAATAAGAAAGACCCTGGGGAGCCTGGGTGGCTCAGTCAGTTAAGCAGCAGACTTAGGCTCAGGTCATGACCTCGTGGTCCATGAATTTGAGCCCCTCATTGGGCTCTCTGTGGACAACTTAGAGTCTGGAGCCTGCTTCAGATTCTGTCTCTCCCTCTCTCTGCCCCTCCCTCACTCATGCTCTGTCTCTGTCTCTCTCTCAAAAATAAAGAAACATTAAAAATTTAGAATAAGAAAGATCTTGTACTTCTGATATATTGACAATTGGGGTATAGTGGTACCCAGACTCTAGCTGGAGATAATCCCCCTCCTTCCCTCCTACAGTGCAGTCCTTATAACAGCAAGGTTTTAGTTTTAAATTCTGAAACTGTGGGGGGGGGGTTGTTAATTTTTTTAAATATTTATTCTTGAGAGAGAGAGACAGAGACAGGGAGCACGTGCACGCAAGGGGGGAGAAGCAGAGAGAGGGAGACAAAATCCGAAGCAGACTCCAGGCTCCGAGCTGTCAGCACAGAGCCCGACGCGGGGCTGGAACTCACGACTGTGCGATCATGACCTGAGCCAAATTTGGATGTTCAACCAACTAAGCCACCCAGGTGCCCCTGAAACCGTGGGGTTTTAATTTTTTACTTTATTTTTATTTTTTTGAAACTTTAGATTTTTTTAAAAACTTAAAATTATGGAAATTTTCAAACAGGAAAGTAGAGAGAATATGATAATAAACTCCTAGGTCCTACCACCCACCTTCAACAACTGTCAACTCAGGACCAATCTTGTTTAACTTATATCCACGCCTACTTTTCTCCAACAGATTATTTAAAAAATGATCCATGACATACTATTTCGTCCATAAATATTTCAGCATATAGCTCTAAAAGATAGAGTCTTTGTGCTTTGTGTTGTTTAAACATGATGGACGACAGATTTTCAAATAAGCAAGGTCCAAACTGGGTATAAATGCATATTCTTGGTCAGCCATTCTCACACATGATAAATAACATATTTCCATCAACTCAATATAAAGTTTTCCTGCAAAGAGACCATCAAGGCACTTTTCCATGAATAAAAAAAAACCCAACAACAACAACTTGATAAACTGTGCAAAAGTTGCTATGCTTTATAATATCTAAATGCACTATATTAGGCCCTCCACCCTCTCTTACAAAGATTAACCTAAAATCTTAACAACACTTTGTGGTAGGTTCTGTGATAATACCCATTTTACAGATGAAGAAACCAAAGTACAAGGAGGTCAAAGCATTCATTCACCCAGGGCCATTCAGGCACAGAACAGCAGCTCAGACTCACTCCAGAGCCAGTGACCTCTTTACATGGTTTGCCCGTCGAAAGATCACATTGAGTAGCGTTGTCCTGGCTTCTCAGTTTGGTTCCTCCCAAAACAGGCCCTAAGAAAAGGAACTGGGGGCAGGACGTTTGTCTGGTTAGCAATCCCAGGAAGCACAAGTGAGGATATGCAAGTGCCAACACGGGAAAGAAAGACAAGCCCAAAGCGTGTGGTAATGAATGGGTTACCTCTGGGGGCAACTGGGGTTCAACCCCACTGGGGAATCAGAGGAATCACGGAGAACAGGGGTCAGCACACTTCAGCCAGCAGGTCAAATCAGACCCACCACCTCTTTCTGTAAATAAGGTTTAACTGGCCCCTAGCCAGGCTCATTCCCTTAGCACGGTTTCTGGCTGGGCTTTCTGCTGAAAGGGCAGATTTGAATAGTTGCAACAGAGACCGTTCGGCGTGTAAAGTGGGAAATATTTACTATCTGCCCTTAAGAGAAAAACTTTGCTAATTCCTGCTATAGAACATCCGGAAGAAAAAAGGGAAGCAGAGTAGGTATTTACCTCATCAGTTTAGGGTTGCCCTGGGGTCACTAGATCCCCAGCCCTGCAAAGCTGCTCTCAGGCAACCTGAGCTCACCCCTGTGGCTCCTGAGAGAGCCTCATGCTGAGAAGCAGGAAGACGAGGTGGCTAAAATGAGAAGCCATCTGCATACAGCTGCAGGTGAGCTCAGAGGTGGGTCAGAGACCCCTGCCACACATCAACAGCACGTGCTAGGTACCACTTCTCTGGGCCTCAAGGCCTCTTCCATAACAAAAATAATAATCCTAGTTAGCGCAGAGATGAGTGTAAAATTATACTGGAAAACACACTCGCAAAATTTTAAAAAGGGCCCAGTAAATGCTGTCACTTATTTTGCAAATAATCTCCCTAAACATTAGTATTAGGAAACACTATCACCGTAACCTATACAGCCCAAGTCTAAATTCTTTACCACGTGGGAAAATATTTCAGGAGAGTCCCTACATATTTTGTTAACCGTAGGGTAAACCAGAAGCCTGCAAATAAACAGGCTTCTGCTTGGATGGTATGTGTGCCCATGATTGATACCTGCCTCTCCCTATATCACTTAAAAATCACCATCAGTTGTTTAAACTGATTGAGAACGACAGCATTATCTATAATCACCAAGAGTAGAAGCAGTCCAAATGCCCAACAACTGATGATCAGATAAACGGAATGTGGCTCGTTTGTACAGCGGAATATTATTCATCCATGAAAAAGAATGAGGTGTTGACACACGCTACAAGATAGATGAACTGTAAAAACATTATACTACGTGAGGGGTGCCGGGCACAAAAGGCCACACATTGTAGGATTCCATTTATAAGAAATATCCTAAGAGGCAAAACTATAGGGACAGAAAGTAGACTAGTGGTTTCTAGGGATGGGGGGACTGAGTGCGGTGAAGGGGAAGACAGAGTGACAGCTGACAGGTACAGAGTTTCTTGTGGGGCTGCCAAAATTGTTAAAAAAAAAAAAAAAAAAAAACTAGCTTATGCTGGAGCACCTGGGTGGCTCAGTCGGTTAAGGGTCTGACTCTTGATCTCGGTTCAAGTCATGATCTCACACCTCATGGGTTCGAGCCCCGCATCGGGCTCTGCGCTGAGAGTGTGCAGCCTGCTTGGGATTCTCACCTTCTCTCTGCTCCTCCCCCGCTTACACTCTAAATCTCTCTCTCAAAATAAATAAGACATTTAAACATTTTTTTAAAATAAAAAATAAAACTAGCTGATGCTGATTGCACAGCCCTGTGACTATAATAAAAACCACTGAGTTATATACTTGAAATGGTGAATTTTATGGTGAGTCGAAAACTGAACGAGAAAAGAGAAAAGGCAGGCTCCTGTACACAAGAAAGAGTGCCCACGAGATGCTCTCAGTGGATGTTCTTCCCGTGCTCTTTGCTCTCTATTGCCCCTCGCTGCCTCACTGGCATGTTGCCTCTTGCAATCTTCTTTCTGGGTCTACTCATTCTTCTAGCTCTGTCTTCACACTTCTTTTCCTACTATGGAGTTCAGGTCTTGGAGTCGATGGCATTCTGGTCATACTACCAGTTGGCTGCGTGACCTTGGGCAAGTTACTTACCCTCTCTAGGCTTTAGCTTCCTCATCTATAAAACAGATATTCTTTTACTATTGTTTTGGATTTTTTTTTAATGTTTATGTTTAAGAGAGAGAGAGTGAGCAGGGAAAGGGCAGAGAGAGGGAGACACGGAATCCAAAACAGGCTCCAGGCTCTGAGCTGTCAGCACAGAGCCCAATGTGGGGCTCAAACTCATGAACCAGGAGATCATGACCCGAGCCGAAGTTGGACGCTTAATCGACTGAGCCACCCAGATGCCCTTCCATGTGCCCCCTTGTAATCCATCCCACCCTCTACCCCATCCGCAAGCAGCCACTGATCTATTTTCTTTGCTAAAGATGAGTTGGCATTTTCTAGAGTTTTACATAAATGGAATTATATAGCATATTCTCTTTTCATTGGGGGTAGGGGACTTGTTTCACTCAGCATAAAAATTTTGAGACTTTCCACATCACCACGTGCATCCTTTTTACTGGTGAATAACACTCAACTTACTACCTGTTGACGGACATCTGGGTTGTTTTCAGTTTCTGGACTATTTTCCATTTGGGGCTATTCTAGATAGAGCCACTAGGAGCCCTGGTGTTCCAGACTTCCATGGACACGTATTTTCATTTCCGTGGAGAAAACTGTGACTGTACCAAAATTTTGTAATGCTCAGTAGAGCACCTGGCTTCTGGCCCAGAGACTGAAAGGGAAACCAGAATCAGCACTGCCACAGATTCCAGCCCCAAACCCCCTCTCCAGGCAGCACTGATCCCCTGATGCTGCCACCACAATCATCATCGTGGCCACCGCTGCGAAGCTTGCTTTTTCTGCAGCTGATGCCTCTAATTCTTTTCCTTGGGCAGTTGCTGACCCTTCAATGCCCCAGGCATGGTCTAGCCTCTCTCTGGGAACACAGCAGAATTGTTCACTTCCTGTTCAGACAAAACAAGGGTAGTATTTTAACAGATGCATGTGATACTGAGTTTCCCAATATTTCTTGTCTACTGAGGATTGTTTGTATAACAGTCAAGAACACCAAGGCAAGGACTAAATTTAATTTCAATTGAAAACATCAAAGTTCATCGCTTGCACCTCTTTTTAAACGTTGCCACTTGACCTGGTACCTTATTTTTTAAAGAGCCAGTGTTTCTTTGTAAAATATTATGGCTTTCTGTCATATTCACCACTGCTTTGCTGTAATTATTTGTTGTAACGTGGTATTTTTAAACGAAGACTGTTCTCTGTTATCAACACTCAAAATGGCCCCCAAAAGTGGACTTTTATTTTGGCTGAGATTCCAAACTGGCATTATCTCAATTAACCCACATTTTAAAATCTTAACCCATATCTGCTTACTAGATTCTATCAAGAAGACCTAAAATTTAGCCCGGGTGTAAAACAGAACTGCTACCTGTTTAGGTACTAACACTGCATGAATTTCAGACATAAAGGTTTTGGGTGGGAATCCTGAGATCTCATCTAAATCTTAACAGATCTGCTCCCGTCCATGTGGAAATACCAAATATTACCAAACATTCTTCGGTAGAGAAGCAGCACCTGGCACCATTCAGAAACTACATACGCAACGCCTTCCGTTGATATAAACCTAGTCATGTGACAAGAGCAAAGCAGGCTGGAATAAAGTACTAGATTTGCTTCCAGGCTCTTGAAAGGCCCCATGGGATACCACCCTGGATACTTATTTGGGGGCTAGTCTCACTGATTTGGGTCAGCCACGTGACAACCCGAGACACATTATATCCAACCTCACTTAAGCATATTATTCAGTTTCCAACTTTGTTTCATGTATTTCTTACAAATATGATCTTTTAACAACCAGTTCTGCTTTGTTAAAATTCAACTTGCTTATCTGAGCAACCCTCTATGTGAAATGGTCTCGAAGAAAAGAGTCTGACGTTTGCACTGCCCAGCCACAGTGGGGCACCTGAGTGCTGCTTCCTGGGTACTATGGACCAGCCAGCCACGAGCACAACAAGAAAAATTAACAGCTACACCCCCAGAATAACTTCACTGAAGGTTAGTTGAAGATGGGTTCATTCTAGAACTTTATTTCTTAAAAATTCCAGCAAAGCATTATTTCAGATAATCTAGAGAACTCTCTACATGAGACATCCTGAATAGGAACTTGTCTCCTTGGCAACAGAAATCAAGTAAGGCAGAGCAAGGACGTTCCCTCCAACAGAATTCAAATTGTGCTCACTCATCAAAGTGACAGATGCCATCACCAGGCACGAGGCTCCAAGCAGCCACTTGATTCCCAAGGAAAAAACATCAGCCAGTAAAGGTCTATATGTAAATTACAAGCACCCAGTAATAGCTATGGAGTCCAGCCCTGTGTGGTTTAAGAAACAATTCTTGGGGCACCTGGGTGGCTCAGTTGGTTGAGCATCTGAGTCTTGATTTCGGCTCAGGTCACGATCTCATGGTTTGTGGGTTAGAGCCCGGCACTGGGCTCCGCCCTAGCAGTGCAGAGCCTATTTGAGATTCTCTCTCTCCCTGTCTCTCTGCCCGCCCCCTGCTCTCTCTCTCAAACAAACATTAAAAGAAACAATTCTTAGCCAAGAACCTTCTTGAAGAAGTGTGTAAGAACATCTTCCCATCTGACACTGGGGGTTACTTCGTGCAGCAAGATGGAGCTTGGGAAGTAGGGAGGAAACATACATTTTATACTTTACAAACTTCTGAACTGATTGTGTTTTTAATAGTGAATGTTTACAATTAAATAATTTAAATGAGAAAATACTTTCCTTGGTTCTCAATTTTTCTGTCCGGTCCTCCCACAGTGAACACTTAAAAGATTTTTTTTTTTAGGCTGCCCTGCACAGAATGTCTCATTTAGGGAAGAATCTCAAACAGGTGGTGACATGGCCCCCTCTGCTGACAGGGGACAAATATTTACTCTCTTCCTCTTTCTGGCAGCCACTGAGCAGGCAGTCAACCTTGGTACAGCCTGTCAGGTATTGCTGTCCGGGACTTTGAATCTTGAAGGAGTCAAGTCAGGTCACAGGGTCGGTGAGACCTGACTCACAAGGAGGGCAGTGGCGTTAAGAGTCCAGTGGCTCTACAGCTAATGATCAGTGGTGGCAGGGCCAGGGACAGCCGTGTCTGCCAGCGGCGGTGCCAGTGGCAGCTCCTTAGCAGGTATTCCTGTGATGGAAGCGTGGCCATGGTTCCACCTGCTCACCTCTTCTTGGTTGCTGTTCATTTTCAAGGCTCGATTCTCTGGTCGTTGATTCTGTTAGTGACCTATGTCCTTCTATTAAATTCCTTTTCTGCTTACATCAGCCACAGTTGGTGCTGGAACCCAAGGACCCTGATCCACAATTTGTTCGTTCGTTCATTCATTCATTCATTCATTCAATAAAGTAATTCTTAACTGGCTAATATGTGTTGAACACTGTTCTAGGCACAGGGATTTTGCAGTGAACAAAACAAAAATCCATTCTCTTGAGAAGCTTCTATTCCAGTGGATCTCACTTCTTCCCGACGCTGCTTTCCTTTACCTTTCTCCAGAGGTCTTTTTCACTTTGATACTGTACATCTAGCCCTAAGCCCAGTTAGCCTTCCTCAGCTTGCCTTGACATTAAGAAAGCAAACACCTTTTCATGTCTTTCTGCTTTGCTCTTGAGCTCAGGCCAAACCCTACTGTTTGACACCGTGAATGGCCATGTACTCTTGTACCATAAACACTTACTAGCCCCTAGACTATTCAAGGCACTCTGCTAGGAGTTGGAAATGTAATGTTGAACCAGTCACTGCCCTTAGAGATCACCGTGTAGGAGCAAAGACAGCTTAACTAAGCTGTAAGCAGGTGATCTGTGACACAGAAAAGGAAATATGGTGACACAGAAATGCATCATAGGGACATCTTACCTAGTTTAGGCAGGAGCCAGAGGAGGCTTCCTGGGGGAAGTGATGTTTAAGCTGAGATCTGAGGGATGAACTACACAGCCAGCTGAAGAAGAAATAGAGCCCAATAGTCAGCAGGAACAACACACACAGTATTCTAGAAGTAAGAGAGAGCAGGGCGCATTAGAGAAAATGGAAGGGGCTCATTGTGGTAGGGGCATGAAATGTAAGCAGCTGTGAAGGGTGGGATAATGGTTTAGGAGAGACTGGAGAGGCAGACGAAGAATCGTATTAGTGTTCCACAGCTTTATTCTCAATCACAAGCCACGCAAGGGCTTATGCAGAGGGGTCAACAGAAGGGCATGTCGTCAGATCTGCAAACCAGAAAGATCGCTCGGATCTTGGGTGGAATGAATTGGAGAGGAGAAACATGGAGCCATTGAGATTTTTAAGAGCTCACCAAAGTAGTCCAGAATAGAAGGACTATATCCTGAACTAGTAGGGGTAGGGGAAATGAAAAGCAGCAGAAATATTCAAGGGACATTTATTGGTTACAATCAAGAGGACCTTCTGGTTGGGCTGGAAATGGGGTGAATAAGGAGGGGAAGGAGTCAAAGATGACACCCAGGTGTCTGAGTTGGGTGGGCAGGTGGACAGTGGGTCATTAATCAAAAAGAAATGAAATGCTAAAGAGGAAATGACTTCAGTTTGGTCATATTAAAGTGACCAAGGACAGCTGCCTGATTGCAGCTGTGTGTGTGGGTCTGGCTTTCAGCGCAGAGATGTGAGGTAGACAACAGAATCTAGGATCACACAGACAGTCACTCTGACCACAGGAATAGTTGAGATGACACTGAGGTCAGGACAGTCATGGAGTGAACTGTTACTGTTACAAAGCTTCACTGCCCCTCCCTGGGGAAGTTTAGATTTTACCATCTTGTTGATGTCACGTTTGGTCACGTTACTTGTTTGGACCAACGACACGCAAATGGAAATTATGTGTGTCTCCTCCCTTCTGTGCAGCTCTGAGGTCCAGCTCAAGGTCCTCCATGGTCTTTTCCACCTGCTATGACAAGCAACAACATCCCAGACAGAGGCCGCTCAGTCGGTCTGGGTTTCAGAATAAAGACTACAAGCAACCAAGCAATGGTGGTAATTAAGTGTTTATTGTTAGAAGCTTCTGAGATTTGGGGATCATGGGTTATTGTGGCAAAATCAAGCCTACTCTGGCTGATACGGGTGGGGAGAGAAGCAGGTAACCCCGAGGAAAAGCAACATTGAAGGGTCAGCAGGTAAAGTGGAGCCTACAAAAAAAGTCTACTCCCAGTCTCTGTAGAAACTTCTGCAGACTAGCCTTTCTCAGACTCCTTTGTGGCATTTCCATCCTGACAGAGGCAAACCCCTTTTTTTTTAATCTCTGCTCACCCTGCTCCTTTTCCCTTTGTCAGAAGCCGTTTGCATAAGTTTTCGGGCCTACGGGCACCAACCCTCACAGGGAGCATGCGGGCACAGATGACCGGGGAAGCAACATAACTTCATCCCCTCCCTCCAAATGACAACAGTTTGTACATCTTGTTACTACGAACACGTGTAGAAAGCTCGTCAGGTGGCAGTGTGCCAAACGCTTAACACACTGTCCGCTCTGTCCCTCGCAGTCTAAGAGTGATTTGTTTCTCCTCACTTCACAAATGTGAAACTCGGATTTTAGGACTTTACAGAATGGCCTGAGGAAACACAACCAGTACCAGGAGGGTTGTAGGTTTGCTGAGTTCTCCAGAGCCTTTATTTTCTATTATTCTGTCTGTGTGTGCACGTGCACATGTGTATAGCTGTAAGCGTCAAAGTTTTCCAATCTTTGGTTAGATGGTAGGTGATATACTGTATTTTTTTAAGGTTATTTATTTATTTTGAAAGAGAGCAAGAGGGAGGGGGGGAAGGGGCAAGGAGAAAGGGAGAGAGAGAATCCCAAGCAGGCTCCACACCAGCAGGGCAGGGCTCGAACTCACAAACTGTTAAGACCATAACCTGAGCCGAAATTGAGAGTCGGAGGCTTAACCAATTGAGCCACCCGGGCACCCCTATCGTGTGTGTGTTTTTTTAATGTAAGCTCTACGCCTAATGTGGGGCTTGAACTCATGACCCTGAGATGAAGAGTCACATGCTCTACTGACTGAGCCACGCAGGGGCCTCTAATACACCGTGTGTTAACCACCTGGTATCACACCTAGTACAATACAATGTTCCAACACAAGTTTTACGACTCTGAAATTTATTGAGCTTTAAGTGTATTGAATAAACTTTTTTCTCTTTTTTTAATGTTTGTTTATTGTTGAGAGTGTGTGCGTGTGTGCACGTGTGCTAGTGGGGGATGGGCAGAGAGAGGAGGGGACAAAAGATCCAGAGCAGGCTCTGTGCTGACTACAGAGAGGCCAACTGGGGGCTCAAACCCATGAGCCGTGAGGTCATGACTCGAACTGAAGTCGGATGCTTAACTGACTGAGCCACTCGGGCACTCAAATAAACTCTTCTAAAGTTATATTTCATGTGAAAGTGATTTAGGAATTGCTCTGTAAGGGTAGGAGGCCCGGAGTCCTGGGTCCCTGTCCCACCTCTGACATTGCCTAGCAGCACATACCTTCAGGGTTTTATCTGTAAAATGAAGGAATTTGACTTGATGTCTCATCAGAACCATTCCTGCTCTACACTGCCACAATTCATGAGACATGAAATCTCAAATCAAATCCTTCTTAAAATAACAGCTTTATAAAGTAGATTAATGCTTGCTCATAACGGTTACCAGTATTTGCACTTTTGATGTTCTAGTACCGTTTTCCATCCCGAAAGTTCTGTAAAATTATTTTCCCCAAGTATCAATGAAAACAGTAAAAGCTGATTTCATATGACCTCCAATCTAATGAATACATTAAAACGTAACAATTATGGAGCACCAGTGGTAATTCTGATTTTCCCATGTCGATTAAAAGCTCAAAAATGAAAAACATATTGCATATTCTAAGTTTAGTGGGCTTCACAATGTACCATGCCAGGAATCAGTTATAGAGAAGCTATTTCTGTAAAGAGCAAACTCAAGAGGCCCCGTCTTGACCCATCCTGTAGAAATGGCTGGGAGTTGGGTTTCAGAGATCTCACTAAAGATTCAGACTGTTTATTCTGGCAAAACCCCATGAATGCAATCTTTAGCTGCCACTGGGGAAAAAACAATGACAGATGAGTTTTAAAAGTTTCTCAGATGATTCCAAATTTGTTAGTCAAAATCCTACAAACTGAAGCTGATGGGAAAAATGGAATAGATACAAGGATTTTATTTATTTTTTTAATGTTTATTCATTTTTGAGAGAGAGAGAGAGAGCATGAGTAGGGGAGGGGTACAGGGAGAGGGGGACAGAGGATCCCAAGCAGGCTTTGCAATGACAGCAGAGAGCCCAATGCAGGGCTCGCACTCATGAACCATGAGATCGTGACCTGAGCCGAAGTTGGATGCTCAACCGACTGAGCTGCTCAGGCACCCCATAAGGCTTTTAGATCCAACTCATTTTTTCAGTTTATTTATTGATTCTGCTCAGATACTACCATTAGGACAAAGGAAGTGACGTAAGAGGCACAAGGAAGAGTAAGTTCTTTTCTACTGAAGGATGAGATTGAGGAACATCTGGTGTGGATGAGGGTGAACAGAAAGGAGAATGAGGACAACAGAAAAGGTTTGGGGGCCTGGGGAGAACAAGGCTTCCTTCTCATAAATTTGGGGGACAACTGCAAACAAAATACATAAGTACCTGTTAGGGAGAATGGCACGAAAGAGTACCATGGCAGTGGCCATCACTCTTCTTGTATGGACTCAATCCCAGCAAGTCTCCGAATGCATTCTCTGTCCGTATGCATGTGACAGGTAGAGTACTCAAAGTACAATCCAGTGTGATTTTCTCTACCTGTTGAGGCGAGTTTTTACCTTGTGCATGTAC
Source organism: Prionailurus bengalensis (assembly GCF_016509475.1). Classification (NCBI taxonomy): domain Eukaryota; kingdom Metazoa; phylum Chordata; class Mammalia; order Carnivora; family Felidae; genus Prionailurus; species Prionailurus bengalensis. The sequence goes on from NC_057344.1 coordinate 174,722,135, forward strand.
CTTCACTTTTCAACCTTTCATTATAGTTTTACATAATTATTTATTATTTTAATATCTGACAATACTCCTCCAGAAAAATAAAAAATACATATTCATTTCATTTGGTGTCAAATCTTTGGATGCCTAGAGCATCTCAGAAGATGCTTAGAAGTGCTACCTGTCCCCCTAGAAATGTGTTGACTGTAGAGCTCAGCATTTTATTTTAATTTTTTTAATATTTATTTATTTCTGAAAGAGAGGGAGAGCGTGCAACTGGGGGAGGGGCAGAGAGAGAGAGGGAGACACAGAATGCGAAGCAGAAGCCAGGCTCTGAGCTGTCAGCGCAGAGCCCAACACGGGACTCCAACTCACGAACCACGAGATCATGACCTGAGTCGAAGTCAGACACCTAACCGACTGAGCCACCCAGGCATCCCAAGGCTCAGCATTTTAAAGAAAGATTTAAGAAATCTTTAAAGAAAGAATTAATAATTAGTTTATCCTACCTTTAAAAAGTTTAATTACTCAAAGTCTCAATTTAATTAGCTAAATACTTGGCACTTATAATTTCACATTAGTTTGAATTAGATCTGATTCTAAGAAATAATTTTATTTAAATTTAACTGAGTGGGGCACCTGGGTGGCTCAGTCGGTCGAGCGTCTGACCCTGGGTTTTGGCTCAGGTCATGATCTCACAGTTCGTGAGTTCGAACTCCACATAGGGTTCTGTGCTGACAGTGTGGAGCCTGCTTGGGACTCTCTGTGTCTCCCTCTCCCTCTGCCCACTTCTCATTCCCCCTTGGCATGAAGGATTTCCACACTTCACTGTGAGAGGGTTTGGTCAGGACTGTTCCATTACATTGGCATTTCTGACACCTTATTTGTCTCCCCTCAACATTTTTTAACACCCTAAATTGAGGTATAATCGACAGGCAACAATCTGCATATATTTAACAAACACACTTTGATAAATTCGGGCCTTGCTAACTACCTGCAAAATCATCACCACCATTATGATAATGAACATCTCCATCACTCCTGAAATTTCCTTGTGCCCTTAGTAAACTCTCTCTCTCATTCCTACTTGGCCCAGTTCCCAGGCAAGCATTGAGCACCTTTCCGCCACTACAGAATAGTTTCTACTTCCTAGAATTGTATGTAAATAGAATAATAGATTATACCCTCTTTTTAACTGGTTTCTTCAGTGTAATGATTTTGAGACCATCGATTTGTTGCTTGTATCAATAGTTCATTCTTTTTTGTTGCAAAGTAGTATTTCATTGTATGGATATACCACCATGTGTTTATCCATGAACCTGTTGATAACATTCCCTCCACATTTAAAAAACTTTTTTATTGTGAAAAGTAACACACATACAGAAAAGTACAAAAAGCAGCTTATCGAATTATATTAAAACAGACACCTATATAACTACCAGCCAAGTCAGGACATGAACAAGAACCACCATATGATCCAGTTCTACCTCTAGAAATATATCTGAAGGAAATATAAACACTATGTTGAAGATAGCTGCACATCCATGTTAATAGCATTATTCACAATTGCCAAGACATGGAAACAACTTAGCGTCCATCAGTGGATGAACAGATAAAGAAGTTGTGGTATATCCATACAGTGGAATATTATTTAGCTGCAAAAACTAAGGAGATTCTGCCATTTGGGACAATATGGATGGACATTGAAGGCATCATGCCAAATGAAATAAGCCAGACAAAGACAAATATTACATGATCTCATTTATATGAGGAATCTAAAACAAAAGCAAAACAAACTTACAGAAAAAGAGATCAGATTTGTGGTTGGTTGCCAGAGGTGAGGGGAGGGGGACTTGGAGGAAAGTGGTCAAAAGGTACAAAGTTCCAGTTATAGGATAAATAAATAAACGGGATGTAATATATGGCATGATGACTATGGCTAACCCTGCTGTACAGCATATATGTAAGTTAAAAGTGTAAATCTCACCCCAGGAGAAACACTGGTTTTCTTTTTCTTTTTCTATATCTATATGAGATGATGGATATTAACTAAACTTACTGTGGTTATCCTTTCACAACACATGTAAGTCAAATCATTATACCCATTCCCCTTGAACTTATACAGTGCTCTATGTCAATTATATCTCAATAAAACTGCAAAAGAAAAAGAAATGAATGACCATCATCTGCCCAAGATCTCCATATGCCCCCTTCATGATCCCGGCTCCTTCCTTCCCTAGAAAGGTGATGACTCCCGACTTCCAACTACGCACCTTTAAACAATGGGTCAGCTCTTTTTTTCCCCATTTGAAATGTATACGAACGGAATCATACAATGTGAATTTTCCTCAATCTGGCTTCCTCTGATCAGCATTTTTTTTTAATGTTTATTTATTTATTTTGAGAGAGAGAGATCAAGAGCGAGCAGGGGAGACGAAAAGAGAGAAGGAGACAGAGAATCCCAAGCAGGCTCTGCACTGTCAGTACAGAGCTCAACACAGGGCTCAAACCCACGAACTGTGAGATCATGACCCGAGCCAAAATCAAGAATCAGACACTTAACTGACTGAGCCACCCAGGCACCTGAGCATTGTTTTTTTAATTAATTCATGTTTTTGCACGTAACTGTAGTTGATTCATTTTTGTCACTGTTTAGAAATCCATTGTATTCCACGGTTTCTCCCTTCTCCTGTGGATGAGTGTTTCCAATTTTTAGTTATTGCAAACTCTGCAGCTATAAACTTTCTGTTCCTGTTTCCTGGCATTAGTGTGCACAAATTCATAGGTATTCTCTTAGTAAGGAAAACGCTGGGTTATGGGGTAGGCAGTAGGTTCACCTTTTGTAATTAAGACCAAACTCTTGTCCAAACTGGTGGCCATCTGCATTTTTCATTCTCTCACTCCTCTTCCTGTTTTGTATTTTTCCATCCCCCCATTCCCACTTTTTTTTTCCATCTTTTCTATTCTCCCTAAGCGACTTTGGTACATACCCCTAAAAGGTCAATTAATACCATTTAGTTGAATACAACAGACTCATTGACATACTTTATGTTAGGGAGGGTAAGAGAAGACATTTCTTTCCAAATTCCTGTGCACATCAAGATTCTATTTAGATATCCAAGTTAATATAAGTACAGTTAAACCTTTATTTATACCTAAGCCAAAGATGGTATCTTCTGCACACTGAAAAGGCAACCTTCCCTTTTCTTTTTTTTAAAGTTCTTTTTTTTTTTTCAACGTTTATTTATTTTTTTTGGGACAGAGAGAGACAGAGCATGAACGGGGGAGGGGCAGAGAGAGAGGGAGACACAGAATCTGAAACAGGCTCCAGGCTCTGAGCCATCAGCCCAGAGCCCGACGTGGGGCTCAAACTCACGGACCGCGAGATCGTGACCTGGCTGAAGTCGGACGCTTAACCGACTGCGCCACCCAGGCGCCCCCAACCTTCCCTTTTCATGTTGAATGCCAGAAAGCTTGGAGCCGTACTTACCATCTGCAGCAAGTAGACAGGTCAGTGCTGCTTGAGGTGGTCCTACACAGCCCGTCATAATCGCCTGGAGGCGCGTGTTAGCAATGCAGGGGCCAGAGTTCATGGGCAAGGCCAAAGAACCTGCATTCTTAACAAATACTCAAATACCCAGGTCAATGCATGCTAAATTTAGAAACCACTGGTATAATATAATGTTATGGTATTGTATTTTAACTTGTCTTTCTGACTCCATAGTTTGTCCTTACTGTGTTTCTTTCCTCTGTCACCCAACTTTTAACACACAGGATATTGTTATATTCCATATATGCTTGTAAATCACCTATGATCATCTCTGATTCAAGAACTGAATTGTTAGGGGCTCCCGGTGGCTCAGTGGGTTGGAGGTCTGACTCTTGATTTCAGCTCAGGTCATGATCTCTTGGTTCAGGAGATGGGGTCCTGTGCCAGGCTCTGCGCTGACAGGGCAGAGCCTGCTTGGGATTGTCTCTTTTTCTCTCTCTCTGCCCCTCCCCTGCTCTCTCTCTCTGTCTCTAAATTAATTACTTAATTAATTAATTTAAAAATAACCAAATCGATAGATAAATGCTGGACTAGATATATTGTTCTGGTATCCCTTAACTACAGATACCACTAGTCACTTATGAAATTATCAAAAAAAAAAATCAAGAAGACACAAATTACTATATGTGGTTTTACACTGAGCCATTTATACTTGCATGACGACAAATTCAAAGCACCAACAGATAAAGGGAGACATCAATGGGCTCAGACTAGCAGTGCAGAAGTAAATTCCTTGTTTCCTACCCACAGTTCCCAAACCCAGACCAGACACCTTTCAGGAAGATCTTGCAACGTTTCAGGGAACCCTGCTCATGGTGTGTATGACCTTGAACTTCAAGAAGTAACTTGTTAAAAAAAAACAACTACAACAGTGTAAAAAGGGAAATTAAGTGGCCACCACAAATTTTTCAGTTGTAATGATATCCAAATCTGTGAAAGAAAAAATTAGATTGAGGTTGGCTCTCTTGTATTTTAGCTCAGCTCCTAGCCACCCACTGCAGAGTACAGGGCATTCCTGCCCAGCGTGGCCAGTTGTCCTTCCTCTGCCTGGAAAAAGAGCCTGGAAAAAAATTGGCACAGGTTGACTGTTTATTGTGCACAGACAAGCTGCAAAATTGAGATCTAAATTTTCTAAACGGTACCCACTGCGAGAGCTGGCTGCCTTACTGCAGTGAGTAAGAGAGAAAGTAAAATCCAAACAAACTGTGCAAGAAGCAAAACAGAGCAGAGTATCTGGCCACGGGGGATTACAAAAAGTAACAGAGGAAGAGATTCAACAATCAGATGTCAAAACAACAAACACACACAAAACCCAATGAGATGTAAAAGAAACATTCAGATTCTTCTTCTTACCCTTACCTTGACTCTGATAACTCTGTTTCCCATCTAAGGCGGGAAAACTCCTGGGGTCACTCAATTACCAAAAGTTTGCAGAATAAAACAGAATTGCAAAAATAAAACAGTTCTCTGTTTTAGAACATTTAAACATTTGGTATTTATCACGGTTGAAATCACAATTAGCTTAGCCAACACATTTAAAAAGTAACACTACACTACAAAAATGCATACCTACATTTTGTCTGATTTCCAAAAGATCCTCATCCAGTATTTTTCATATACTAGCTAATACTTACACAGTAGTAAGTATTACTACTTAACCCACCGATTATTACCCACCGATGTGCTAGCCCTATTCTAGCAGTCTATATATCAACTCATTTAATCCTTGCAACAACCCAAGACAGTGGTACTATTTTTATCCTCGTCTAATAGACAAGGAAACTAAGGCACAGAGAAATTCAGTAACTTTCTAAGGTCTTTAAGCTAATAAGTGGCTCTAGAGTGCAGCTTTTAGCCACATTTGTCATATATCAATCATTACTGTTTGGGAGAAGGGACAAAAATGACCTGAATTCAAGCCACCAATATTTTTGAAGTTGCATTAACCAGATAAAAACCTACGGATTTGTGTCTAAGCAGCTCTGCTTCACACTGTATCACATATTTCCATAAAATTACATTTCATTTGCATCGTGGCACAATGATTGTTTCTAACACAAAAAATTCATCCACCACATCTAAGACAATATGATTGCTGGTTTTGCTTTAACACACACATCACTGTGGTAAAGCAAAAACTAATGATGCCTCTTAAAGCTGGAACCATGGATGGGGCCCCTCCAGACCAAAGAAAATACGAGTTAAGTAGTAATATTTGTAAGAGAGACTCCTCAGGAGTAGCTTAAAAGAGAGAAAGACTTGAGACCAAATATCCCTGGTAAATTTAAGAACAGAGACCCAAAGAAGAAACAAAATTTGTTTTAGCAGAAGGAGAGTGAACTAGCTTCAAATGAAAAAAAAAAATTAGAAATGAGGAGAGTTTTAGATGGAACCATAGCTTTGGAAGATCTCGCTGATGTGTTCCTGACTATATTAGGAGTCTGTGTGAATCTGAATAGCTACTAATAATTGCAAAATGATAATTCAAGCACCTGGAGGCAAAACTACTTCAAGTAAATTCAACCAGGGCTTAGAGGAGTTTGTTGAAAATACTAGCCTCTAAAAAAACAGAGCTGGTGGTGGCAGTGGCCAAAGAGAAGGCAGGATTGATGTCCAGATCCAAGTAGCTTTCCGTGGGGACTAGGCTTGGACAGAGCTCAATAAATGCATGTTGAATCAGGGACCACATTGCCAGGGCTAGAACTGGAGCCGTGTCACCTACATCTAGACTATATACAGCCTCCATGTCCCCAGAAAGAGGCAAGCCTCAAAAAGGCAGAGCCAAGGGGCGCCTGGGTGGCTCAGTTGGTTTAGCATCTGACTTTGGCTCAGGTCATGATCTCACAGTTCCTGGGTTCGAGCCCCACGTCGGGCTCTGTGCTGAGAAGTCGGAGCCTGGAGCCTGCTTCCGACTCTTTGTCTCCCTCTCTCTGTGCCCCTCCCCCACTCACATTTTGTCTCTCTCTCAAAAATGAATAAATATTAAAATTTTTTTAAAAAGGCAGAGCCAGGAACATTACATAAAGCTTCACGTGTTGCATTATTTACAATAGTCAAGATACGGAAGCAACACAAGTGTCCATCAAGAGATGAATGGATAAGGAAGATGTGTGATATACATACGCACAATGGCCTTATTACTCTAACACAAAAAGAACGAGATCCTGCCATTCGCAACAACATGGATGGAGCTGGAGAGTATAATGCTTAGTGAAATAAGTCAGGCAGAAAAAGAAAAATACCATATGATTTCATTCATATGTGGAATTTAAGAAATAAAACAAATGGGGCGCCTGCGTGGCTCAGTCGTTAAGCATCTGACTTCGGCTCAGGTTGTGATTTCGGGTCGTGATTTCACTGTTCGTGAGTTCGAGTCCCACATCAAGTGAGTCCAAGCCCTGCTCCAGGTGAGCCCCTGCTTCTCTCTCTCTCTCTTGCCTTCTCTCTCTCTCTCTTACTCCCTCCCTCTCTCTCTCTCTGCCTTTGCTCACTTGCGCCCTCTCTCTCTCAGAAAGAAAGGAAGAAAGAAAAAGAGAGAAACAAAAGAAACCAGATTCTTTTCTTTTTAATTTTTTTTTAACATTTATTTATTTTTTGAGACAGAGAACGAGCAGGGGAGGAACAGAGAGAGGGAGACACAGAATCCGAAGCAGGCTCCGGGCTCTGAGCTGTCAGCACAGAGCCCAACACGGGGCTTGAAGCCACAAACCGTGAGATCATGACCTGAGCTGAAGTCAGTTGCTTAACCCACTGAGCCACCCAGGTGCCCTAGAAACCAGACTCTTAATACAGAGAAGAAATTGGTGGTTGCCAGACGGGAGGTGGATGGGGAATGCAACGAGTACTGAGGAATGTACAGAATTGCTGAATCATCATTATATTGTACACCTGAAACTAATAGAATACTGTATGTTAATTAGACTTCAATTAAAAAAGAAAAAAAAAGAAAAGACAGAGCCAGGACCATTATGCAGTTTTACGTGTTGCTCACCGAACAAGGGTACCTGGCCAAGGAAAACAAGTGAAGCGTGAACTCACCACTGCTCCACTGGCCAAGTTGTAGAGCAGGGCCGCCTCCTCTCAGAGGAAAGAAGGGATGACTTTTTCTAACGTGGACAAAGGTGCCATAGGACTTTAGCAGCCCTGAAGAGCAATGCTAAAGCATTAAGGAGGCATAGCAACCTGACCTAAGGGATGGGGGGCACAGGGTATCCTATAGGGGGCACAAAGGGAAGGAATCTATGTCCTGGGTATATCCTGTCACCTGTCATTTACATTCTCTCTGCTTCTGGCATTAGAGTTTAGATACTGTTTACTGCTAGAATTCCCCATCTTCTCTAGAAAGGTCTCCCTGTGCATTTTCCTCATGTAGTACCTTTCTTCCCAAGCACACGCATGCCTTTGAAACAGTTTAAAGTTAATGTAGGCAGATTATAGAGCATTTCCTTCTAATGATGATGGATAATCATACAGCCATCGCAGGGCACCATCTGGCAAATTCTGTAGGTTGAATGTCCTCCAAACAGAAAGACATAAATCTTCAGTAACTGAATTGAGTAATTTAAACATATTAGAGGTAGATGGGGGGACTTTTAGGGCCAATTTCTCCCTTTAGTTTTACAGAGTAAATGGATACCAAAATACTTTGATCTTTCCTAATAGAGGATAATATAGCATCTTGTTCATTTATTTTAAACTTTCATCAAAAACAATGATCTCCAAATAGCATAATTTTAGGGTAGGTTCTATTTTCTTTGCTATATGTTTCTATTTTTTCCCCCAAACCATCTGCAATGGTCATGTCTCATTTTTTTTTTTAACCTCAAGAAACATGTAAATTTGTTTTTAGCTTGTTTCTTTGTTCCCTCCACCTACACACAGGATTGGGTTCACAAAAGAAAGCAGCTGTACATGCCCTGAAAGGGGCTGGCCAAATTGGTCACCAGCTAGGCGAGAATAAATCCCAGCAATGCAAATGGAGAAGAGAAGACAGCATCACGAGAGACGGGCCAGGCACCTTCCAGTCTGTGCTATAAGCTATGGAGTGACTGCCCTTCATCTCGAGTCACTAAAGAGCACCGTGGGCACGATGAACACGCGGCTAGGTCCTCTAGCTTGCAGCCCAGCACCTGGCCCTCAGGGTATGACACATGTTTCTTGGAGGCCTAAAGGGCCGACTTTAGAGCAGCCAAGCATTCTGACATAACAAAGGGGTAGCCTCTGGAGTCCAACACGCATGGCTTGTTCATGGAAAAGGATGTGTCCTTGGGCAGGTTAATTTCCCTGAGCCTCAGTTTCCTCAGCTGTAAAGTAGTAACAATAATAACACTGCCTCATAAAGTCGTTGAGAAACTTAAAGAAAATAATGAGCATAAAATACACAGCACAGCAGTGCCTGGCACATAGAAAGTGCAGGGTTGACCCAGCAATTTCACTTCTCAGGATAAACCCAAAGAAGTGAAAGCAGGGATTTCAACACACACTTGTGTGTCAGTGTGCGTGGCAGCATTGTCCACGATAGTCAAAAGGTGGAATCAACCTAAATGCCCATGAAGTGACAGACAAATAAACAAAATGCGGACTAGAACACTCAATGGAATGCGTTCAGCCTTAAAGAAATTCTGATACATGCTACAACATGAACTTTAAAAATATTCTGTTAAGTGAAATAAACCAGACACAAAAGGACCAATATTACAGGATCTCCCTTCTTTAGGATACCTAGAGGGGTGCTTGGATGGCTCAGTCACTTGAGCGTCAGTTGATTTTGGCTCAGGTCATGATCTTGCGGCCTGTGGGTTGGAGCCCCGCTTTGGGCTCTGTGCTGACAGCTCAGAGCCTGGAGCCTGCTTCAGGTTCTGTGTCTCCCTCCCTCCCTGCCCCTCCCCCACTTGTGCTCTGTCTCTCTCTTTCTCTCAGAGATGGATAAACATTAAAATAAAATAAAATAAAAAAATAAAAAGATACCTAGAATAGGCACATTCACAGAGACACTAAGTAGAATAGAGGTTACCAGGGTCTGGGGAGAAGGGAAATGGGGAGTTACTTTTAATGGGTACAGAGTACATCCTGTTTGGGATGATGAAAAAGTTCTGGAAATGGACGGTGCTGATAGTTGTACAACATAGTGGATGTACTTAATGCCACCAGACTGTAGCCTAATAATGGCTAAAATGATAAATTTTACGTGATACGTGTTTTACCACAATAAAACAGTGCAGCGTTAATGGTAGGAATTTCTTCTGCCATTATTAATAACAGCAATAATCAGTTCATACCAAGCACAGGCTGCTCATAAACTTATAAACTCTGACTCATAGCACAGTGATGAGAAAAACAGCCCAGGAAAGGGTTTGGGGAGGGGGGAGGGGGGACGGGGCAGGAGCCAGCAAGTGCAGCCTCTTTGAAAAAGCCCAGAGTAAGAGGATAGGTCTGAAGCAAATCCTAGAAAATGCAACCATCAAACCCAGTGGGTCAAGTCAAGACATGGGGCAAAAGAGCTAAAAAAAAAAAAAAAAGAAAAAGAAAAAGAAAAAGAAAAGAAAACAAGAAGAGAATTATTAAAGTTCTTGTGGTTGCAACTGCCACCCACAGGGATTAGGCATAAATGGGGACTTTCCTGGCTTGGACACCTGCATCTGAAAGTGCAGGGAGAGCTCCAGCTCCCAGGCAGGCTGGATCCCAGTGCAGAGATGACATCATCAGGGCCCAGCTACCCCATCCATCACTGTGCTGCCTCCATGGTGGCTTCATTCACACAGGCTCTTGCCAGGCAGTGGCCACGTGGTCCCCAGCAGCCCCAGCAGAGAGCTTGTCTTTCCAAGATGGACTCTGACTTGCTTGGCTTGGATCATAAACTCACCCCTGAACCAATCATTGAAGCTAAGGTAACAGAATATGCTAATTAGCCATGGGTCATTCCCAGTGGACCAAAGGAAGAGGCTATTGATAGATTAAGTAATAGAACACTGCCCAGGCAAAAAGAACAAATTCCAATAGTAGGGGACATGAGCGGGAACTTATGAGGGAAGCTTAGGCAATTAACACAGATGAGGCTGGAGGGTCTTTGGTTTAGTTGCCTACAGGCAAATGGCATTAGAGTGAGGGAAGATGGTTTAAATGTACAGGACCTTAGCTGGCGATGGGTCAAAGCTTCTTTAGTACTGAATGCTAACACAGTTGCCTGAACCTCACCAATGTCCCCACCCTATAATTAGAATCATGCAATGAAAATCAAGAGGCTGGTCTCTGGTGCTAGGACCCTCCAGAGAGGGGTGACATTTGACATAAGGCACTAAGTCTCTCTGAACCTCAGTTTCCTAAATATCAAAAGGGGGGTTGAATTACAAGGCATCCAGGACCCCATGTGTGTGAGCCTTCACCCTAAGTAACTGTAAATCACTTACAGTATCAACTCAAAAAGTGGGTGAGCATATCAAATACAACGATGTATGTAAAAGCATTTTGTAAGTTACAGAGCCATGCAAATTAGTTGTGGCCATTATTTTTACAGTCAAAAGGTGGTGATGGTAAAAAAAACAAAAACAAAAACAAATGGCATTGAGATAAAAATAGAAAAAGGAAGAAAAATTAGGTCAAGCAGAATGAAAATTTTATCTATCAGTCTGTGTGTGTGTGTGTGTGTGTGTGTGTGTGTGTGTGTGTGTGTACACACATATTTTTTTCCTGGGTTGGGTTAGAAGTCACAACAGCATCTCAATGTCTTTGATGTGCCATCTTCGATGGCATCTAGCACTGACCTGCTGCTACTCCACTGAAACAAAGGTCCCCCTGTAGGGAGCACCCATAGGGCTACAACTAGGGAACATTTGTCAAGCTATTAGCCATCCAAACTTCATTACTGTTCTTGACACTGCTGTCCTTGTCCTCATTCTTGAAAATCCCTATTGTCTTGGCTGTTGGGATACTGCTTTCTCATGGGCCTCCTGTCTTGATACTCCCTTTCGGACTCCCTTTCCCCTGCCCACCTCCTAAAATACCCACCATGTTCCCCGATGTTCCTTTCTCCTTACTGTTGTCACCCACTCTCATAGTTTTAACTACCATGCACAGGCTCCATTCATGTATCTCCAGTCCTGACTACTCATCTGAGCTTCAGCCCATGGGGTGTCCCTCAAACAACTCCAACACCCCACAAGCCCCAAATGAAAGTCACCACCCTTATTCTTCCAATTCCCCATCTCAGCCAGCCACTAAGGCCAAAAACCTATTCATTCATCCTCCCTCCTCTTTTTGGCCATTCCCCACCTCATGCTTCCCATGGCTCTGTGCCTTGTATCTTCACCTGGTTCTCATACCTCTTTAAAGATTCAGATTACACATCGTCTTCTCCAAGATAGCTTCCTGGAATCCCAGGTGGAGGAGAGTTCATCTAGTGCCGTGGATACAACTGATCCCCACTACCCCTTACCAGGTTATACTGAAGCATCTGTCTGTGACTGTCCTCCAAACTCTCATCCCCCTCTTTCACGGCCCCTGGACGCTAAGTTCCTCAAGGGCATGGGCAGTTGGTTGGGTTTTGTACCCCTTAGGCCTAGCACAGGGTCTGACATATAGTACATGTTCAGGTAATGTTTCCTGAATGAAATCAATCCGCACCAGTCGTAGCAAAGCTCAATAAGACCATTCTGCTTCTGATGAAAATGATTTGTTAACTTTTAAAAGTCAGTATAGATGGGGCACCTGGGTGGCTCAGTCAGTTAAGCATCTGACTCTTGGTTTCAGCTCAGGTCATGATCTCATGGTTCGTGAGTCTGAGCCCTGTGTTGGGCTCTGCACTGACAGTGCAGAGCCTGCTTGGGATACTCTCTCCCTTCCCCTTCCCTGCTCCCCCCACCTTTCTCTCAAAATAAATAAGTAAACTTAAAAAAAGTCCGTATAGATAATTTAATGTAATCACTCAGCACTGATAAGAGTCAAAAGAGGAGGAAATTCACATATCTCAACTATGAGACAGATGATATAGCAGATTCTGAATTTACATTATTGTATTTATTTTGAGAAATACGCAATGCCTTTTTAACTAGTGATCACATTTTGAGTTTCAAATAGGAGTAGATGTTCTTTTCCCAGTATAGTTAACTGTATAGAAACTGTCTGATCAAATTAAAATCTATGGCCTCAAAATTCTTTGGTCTGTTTCTTCTTTTGAACCTTTTATTTCTAAAATGCACATTTCTTATTAAAAAAAAGGTGTATGTGGGGGGGGTGAGGAATAAGTCTTCAAGCGTCTAGATAGGAATCATTTTCTTTCACATCTTTTCTCCCTGTTTGACATTTTGTTACAAGTAAAATATCAACTAAAACCTTAAAAGAAAAGTTATTTGGCAATTACGTTGAATTATACTAATTAACATTTTTTAAAGGTTATATATATGAGGATGTAATAAGAAATTTTAAAATAGCATATATTGTGTACTTATAAAAACAAAAGCGTCATTTACAATTAGTTGATGGATGAAGTATGCTTTTGGGGTTTTTTTTTGTTTTTTTTTTTGTTTTTTTTTTTTCAACGTTTATTTATTTTTGGGACAGAGAGAGACAGAGCATGAGCGGGGGAGGGGCAGAGAGAGAGGGAGACACAGAATCGGAAACAGGCTCCAGGCTCTGAGCCATCAGCCCAGAGCCCGACGCGGGGCTCGAACTCCGGGACCGCGAGATCGTGACCTGGCTGAAGTCGGACGCTTAACCGACTGCGCCACCCAGGCGCCCCTGAAGTATGCTTTTTGTACATCTGGGTTTTGGATACTGATCAAAAACTGTAGGCTAACCTTACAAAGAAGACGCCAGAACCACTCCACGATGACATTGGTTTACTCACTATTGAAGACATAAAAGCCAAGAAAGAAAAATATAAAATCTTGTTTAATATAATTTTACTTGCTTCATAAAGCACAAATGGAATATACAGCTTTATCTCCTCTTGTAAAAGTCAGTGGTAGTGACCTCATTTATTATAAGCAATCCTCAGAAAATCCATAATACCGTGGAAGGAGAAAGGCAAGAACAGGTTTCAGAAGTCCAAGTGTCATAAATCAAGCTCTGGGAATGGAAATCACATGGATGTGACATTTATTCACTTGCATGTGCGACTTGTCTCCAGTTGTTTTTCAAAGCTCTGAATCTCATCAAGACATGCCATCATAATTAAAATGTAATCTCTGGTTTGAAATTTAGCATCACAGAGGTAGCACAGGGCAGCTATGGGCTCCAAGCCATGACTGCTGCTAAGGGGATCACCAAAAACATTTTCTTTTTTTTGAGGAGGCAGTATAGTTTCTATTAATCTCTATGAATTAACTATTTCTGTTTAGAAGCAGATACAAAGCTGCACAAGGTTTTTGTTGCAGAAAAACCTATATAATAAAAATAGGGAAAGTCTAAATGACTATTCATAAGGGCTGGCTAAATTGTGGTACATCCATATATAGACCAGATAAGCAGCAGGGTCCATTCTGTCACTTGAGAGATTAAACAATTGGATCAAAATCTCTTCTCGTGGGGAAAGAGAAGGCCAGCATCCATCGCAAACTCTCCAGGGGGTTCTTGAGAGTCCATGGCTCATTCTGCTCCCTCTGTTCTAGCTTCCAGACCCCAGCAACCACTGGCTCTCTTTCCTGTCCTACCTCCTATCACTCTTATCACTCATCCTTTCCCTGCTCACTTTGTGCAGACAGACCACATAGCCGCTGTCCTTTGATTTCCCCAAATGATATTCACACGACCTCTTTGTGTAGTAGACGCTAATAGCTATTTGGGGATATCAGCAAGCAGAGGCCATGGTGAGAGAGGAGTGAGATATATTACTGCAACATAATATACCACTGCGGCTAACTAAAAACTAATATCTGACCTCCTGTTCTTAGAAGACTTTGGCCATTCCCCCAATTCTTCCACTGAAAATTGGCCTCAGCTTCCCATACTTCGGTGTTGAGGCCTGGCTTTCTCCAAACCCTTTGTGGTTCCTGTCTTGTCTTTTATTATTTTATTTCACTTTATTTTTTCATTGTTCTCGTGTATCTTTTTTTCCCAGCATTACAGAGATATCATTGCCATTTAACACTGTGTACAAGTGTTTAAGGTGTACAAGGTATTGATTTGATGCACTTATCTATTGCAAAATGATCACCACCATAGCAAAGCATAGCATCCTATTAGTTAATACCTCCATCTCACCAGATAATTACCATTTCTTTAGGGGTGAGAACATTTAAGTTCTACTCCGTTAGAATCTTTTAAGTACACAACAGTGTTATTAACTGTAATCACCATGCCATACATTAGATCACTAGAACTTACCTTATAACTGGAAGTTTATACTCTTTGACCCCATTTCCCCATTTCCTCTACGCCCAGCCCCTTGTAACCACCATTCTATTCTGTTTCTAGGCTTTTAGCTTTTTAAGATTCTATGTAATAAGTGATATCATATACCATATGGTATTTGTCTTCCTCTGACTTAATTTCACTTAAGCATCATGGCCTCAAGGTCCATCCATGTTGTCACAAGTGACAGGATTTCCTTTCTCATGGCTGCATAATATTCCATTATATATTATGTGATGCATATTATATATGTAATATTCCATTACATATTATATATGTATACACACATACACACACACACACACACACACACACACAACTCTTTATCAACACATCTCACAACTTCTTTATTCATTTACCCAATGGAAACCTAGTTGTTTCCATGCTGCTTCCGTGTCTTGGCTATTGTGAAGAATCCTGCAATGAACACAGAAGTGCAGACAGCTCTTTGAGATCCTGTTTTTATTTTCTTTATATATATATATATATATATATATATATCTCCAGAGGTAGAATAGCTGGATCCCAGGTAATTCTATTTTTAATTTTTTGGTGAACCTCCATATGTTTTCTATAGTGGCCGTGCCAATTTACATTCCCACTAATAATGTTCGAGGAACCCCTTTTCTCCACATCCTCGCCAACACTAGTTATCTCTTGTCTTTTTGATGATCGCCATGCTAACAGGTGTGAGGTGACATCTTTAGGACTGTGTTTTGATTTGTACTTCCCTGTACATTGAGTACTTTTTCATGTTGTTGGCCTTTTGTATGACTTCTTTAGAAAATCGTCTATTCAGTTCCTCTACCCATTTTTTTAATCGAATTGGTTTTTTGCTCTTGAGTTGTAGGAGTTCATTATATTTTCTAGATATTAACCCCTCATCAGATATGTGATTTGCAAATACTTTCTCCCTGTCCACAGGTTTCCATTTTGTTGTTAGTGGTTTCCTTTGCTGTGCAGAAGCTTTTTAGTTTGATGCGGTCCCAACTGCTTATTTTTGCTTTTGTTGCTCCAAAATCTTGTTTGTTTCTTATGCTAAGCAGATTAGACATCTCTGAGTCACTTGCAGCCCATCCTGTCTATGTTCTCTTTTATAATGACAATGGCTCATCAAAGCTAACCAAAGATGATGCTGTCACCCAAGAGCGGCTGTGCCACAGTTATGAAACCAACCCTTCCTTTTTCCTTGCTGATACAACTGTGCAATCACTCAAAAGATGTATTTTAACTGCCATGAAAAGTGTCTAAGGTATATCTATATTTATAGTTGTATCTGTGTGTGTATTTATTTCTATTATATATATATATATATATATATATATATATATATATATATATGTAGAGAGACAAAGAGCACAGACTTAAAAAAGAAATGGTCAAAATGAATACATAAATTAATTCCACACAGAAAAATTTTGTATGTAATAAAAAATAATATCAATAAGAATATATGCCAATCTGTTCATATTGGTTTCTCTCTAGGAGGTAGGATTAAGGGGGATCTTTAAGTTTTAACACTTTTGTACTAATTTTTTTTTTTTTTACATTTCACATTATTGCCTCTATAATCGGAAAAACTATTTATTCTGGAAAACAAAGACTTATACAAAAAAATGGGCTCAAGTCACTGCTAAAAGGATTTACCTTACACACAAGAAAAAGTTCCTCAGTAATAGACTGCTCAATATTCATGAAATCTTTCCCACAATAGTGACCAATAAATGCCAAGAAAATTTTGAGTTCATAAAAAGCAAGGATGAGAACTACACAGATTTCAAAGAGCTGAGAGGCAATGAATACCATTTTATGAACAAAGACTGGGAGGAAAGAAGCTCAGGAGGGCTGGGGAGAGAGGGACAGTATCTGAGAACAAAATCCTGACTGAACAAAGAGAAATCTGTCCTCATGAGAGAGGAAAGGCGAAACAGGAAAATAAACAAATATGGCTGCACATGGGGTTTCCAGAGGAGATTGGGTTAAAAAATCAAAAACAGAAAGGAGAATCACATCCCCAAGAATAGAATGTTATCCCACAAAAAGATAACATTCACTCACTCACCCATTCATTCACTCACTCACTCCATTCATTCATGAAGTTCCCATTATGTGCCAGGCACTGTTCTGGGTGCCCAGGTCTGGCAATGAACAAGATAGGCAGAGGCCCTGTCCTGTTCTCTTAGGAGTTTAGGCAGGTGAGGAGATGGTAAACAAGGAAGCCTATCAACAAACAAGATAATTTCAGATGCTAATAAGTATTATGAAGACATAAAAAGCAGATGAAGTCACAGTAATTAGTATGGGGGTACTTTTAACGGGGTGGCCAGAGGATAAGGTTTAAACCAACTCCATCATGGTCTAGGGAACTAGCAGAATCTTCCAGGCAGAGGCAACAATAAATGCAGTGACCCTGAGTGAAGAATTGGGCTGTCATGTTTTAGGAATACGAACACCAGGGTGGCTGGGGTCCAGACAGCACTGGAAAGAATGTGAGGAACAAGGCCCACATGGTACGCCCCAGCAAGGACACGGGATTCTAGTTTATATATAGGGGAAAGTTACAAGAGAGGTTTTAGGCAGGGAAGTGCCATGAATTCATAGGTTTTCTAAAAGTGCTTCCAGGTTCTCTCTGGATGACTGGCTGGTGGAGAAAGTAGCAAGGACAGAAACAGGGAGAACAGTTAGGAAGTACTACACCAGTCTAGATGAGAGATGATGGGGCCTGGAGCTCAGGGTTAGCAATGGAATCAGAGAAGCGGCAGATTTGGGACAGGTCCTGAATAATTCAAAAGAGAAAGTGAAGAAAATTGAAAAAGACAACTAAATTTTGGCTGGAGCGACTGGCATTGCCACATTCAAGTGGCAGAAGGCTGAGGAAGCAACAGGTTGGTGGGGAGGAAAGTCAAGGGTTCTTTTTTAACCAGGTTGAGTTTGAGATGCCTATGAAACAGCCACATAGACAAGTCAAGCTGGCAGCTGGTTAGACAAGTCTGTAAGTCATCAGCGAGTTGGAAGCAATAGGTTCACTTTTGGGAGTCGGCACCAAACAGGTGATATTTAACACTATGAGACTGGATGAGCTCATCCAGAAAGAGGACCGAAAAGAGAAATGTAGAAGACTGAGACTTGGGGAACATAAAACTCAGAATTGAGAGGTGCCTGGCTGGCTCAACCAGTAGAGCATGTGGTTCTTGATCTTGGGGTTGTGAGTTCAAGCCCCATATTGGATGTAGAGATTTCTTAAAGATAAAGTATTAAAACAAAACAAAACTCAGAATTGAGAAGCAGAGGAAGAACAAACACAGGGGTC
Source organism: Prionailurus bengalensis (assembly GCF_016509475.1). Lineage (NCBI taxonomy): Eukaryota > Metazoa > Chordata > Mammalia > Carnivora > Felidae > Prionailurus > Prionailurus bengalensis. The sequence goes on from NC_057344.1 coordinate 174,740,317, forward strand.
TGGGTGGAAACCACTATTGAAGTGAAAGGGAAACAGAAGGGTATAGTTCTCCAAAAGCCAAGAGAAGAGAGTGTTTCAAGATAGAAGAAATGCTATCTTGCCAACTATGCCAAAAGCTACCGAGAAATTGGATGACAGAAGCAGTGACGGGATCACCAGATCTCAGAAGCTGGAGGTGGCTGGTGACTTGATATGAGCCTTTTTAGCAGAATGATCAGGACAGAAGGCCAGTTGGTAAGAGGAGAAAATGGGTGAGTGAAAGTGAAGGCACCACCACGACAGCTCTTAACAAACAGAGCAGAAGGCGCGCCTGGGTGGCTCAGTTGGTTGGGCATCTGACTCTTGACTTTGGCTCAGGTCATGATCTCACGGTTCATGAGTTCGAGCCCCATATCAGGTTGTGTGCTGACAGCACAGAGCCTGCTTGGGATTCTCTCTCCCTCTCTCACTCAAAATAAATAAATAAACTTAAAAAAAAAAAAAAACTGGAGCAGAAAACTGGGCCAGTAACTGCAGGAAGTTGGATTGGGATATGGGGTCAGTGGAGGGTTTGTTTTTAAGATGGGAGAGAGGAGGATATATATTTTTAGAAGTCTAAGCACAACCAGATCAAAATTTTACTTCTATGTTACTCCTCTTATCATTCCTTAGGAACCAGGCAGGTCAGCATCAATAGGACAGCAAATCAGAATGTGACTGACTTTCTTGTCCAGGAGAGACCAATAAACTATTAAATTAAACTATTAATTTTTCCAGGGCTACCTGGGTCACTCAGTCGGCTAAGCTTCCGACTTCAGCGTGGGTCATGATCTCGCAGTCTATGAGTTTGAGCCCTACGTCAGGTTCTGGGCTGACAGCTCAGAGCCTGGAGCCTGCTTCAGAGTCTGTGTCTCCCTCTCTCTGCCCCTCCCCCACTCGCACTCTGTCTCTCTCTCAAAAATAAATAAACATAAAAAAAATTTTAAACTATTCATTTTTCCAGAGGGGGAAAATGATCGAAGACATCAACTTGGTTCCACCAGAACAAGTCCCTTCACATCATACTTACGGATCAAGACACTTCTCATTTACTTGTGTGAGTAACCCCTCTGCCCAGCGTGGGGCTCAAACTCAGGACCTGAGATTAAGAGCTGCAAGCTTTGCCAACCGAGCCAGCCAGGCTCCCTGGGTCAAGACATCCTTTGAGCTTTCCCGCTCACTACAGCGATAGCCTCCTCACTGATCAGCTTCATCTCTCATTCCTCCACCCTTCCTCCTCTCCAAAATCTAAAAACAAGCCCAGTCATCTCATTTTCCCTGATCAATGCCTTTAAGTAGCAACCTTCTCAAGAAGAATATCTAACCCCCTCAGCACGGTATACAAAGCCCCATAAAATCTGTCCCCAGCCTCTCCTCCCAGTCTCATCTCAGACCCTGCAACTTGCAAAACTCTAATCATAGCAGCCCCAGCCACAGCAGGTGCCTCCACATTCCCTTGTCCTGCTGTGACTTGGCACACCCCGTATCCTCTACCTATCGTATCGTCCATTCATCCGATCTACAGATCGTATCGTCCATTCGATCTGTACCCAACTCATTCGCCTGGAAAACTCCTAATGGGTCTTTAAAACCTATTCAAATGTCCCATGGAAAATACATTCACTTGGAGTCCTTCCAGAAGACAGAGCTATGACAAACAGACGCTACAGGGAACAACTTCACTGCAATGTAAAATAGATTTAGGAGCCAGTCAGTTGTCTGAAAGGAAAGGTGAACACTCTCAGGACTACATTTCTCGTAAACAGCGGGTGTAGAAACCGGAGGAGGAGCAAGAACCAGACTTGGCAGGTGAACTCTCCTTGGGACAAAATCCATCCACATCCATTGCTCAATACAGACCCTTTAATAATTAGTTGCCTATCGTGACGCCTGGGTGGCTCAGTGGGTTAAGCATCCGATGTTGGCTCAGGTAATGATCTCACCGTCCATGGATTCGAGCCCCATGTCGGGCTCTGTGCCGACAGCTCGGAGCCTAGAGCCTGTTTCCAATTCTGTGTCTCCCTCTCTCTGACCCTCTGCGCTCATACTCTATCTGCCTGTCTGTCTCTCTCTCTCTCAAAAATAAACATTAAAAATAATTAAACATAATTAGTTGCCTATCATTACTAGGAAGGGCCAAAGATCTGTCTCTTTACAAATGTCTACTGTTCCTACTTCTGCCCTCCAGAGCAATTCATAATTTGTCTATTGCTTTTTGGATATATATGTCAGCTTTTCAAATAACTGCAGGCACTTCCACTAGACCTCCTCCTGATCTCCCCCCATGTTGTCTTCTATAACTTACAGATGTTGCAAACTCCTGGCAGTGCAGCAATCAGAACAGAAAAATATCCTTATACCTCTTGAGGGGACAATCTTATCTTACTTGATTTTGTACCAGAGCACCCAGCCAAGTACATGACATATTGGGAGCCTTCCAGCACATGGATTAATGTTCCATCTGCAACATTTCAAATACCTACATCACTCGACCACAAGAAATCATGGCTTCTGACACACTGCCCGGAACTAAAGCAACTAAGAGTGTTTCTGCAGGACTGGTTGTCAAGAAGTCACATTTAAAGTGCTCGGTCAGACACAGGGTCCCACCTCAGTGATGGCACCACTCGAGGCCGCCTCTTCTCTCACGTGTCCTGTGTCAGCTCCTCCCCAAAGCCCCACCTGCCATCTGGCCTCTTCTGAGGCTCTCAGAGCCAGGCCAGCTCTACACGTGGCCTGCTCTGGTTGTTGGTTCAGGCTCACAGGCAACAATTAGTGGAGCAGATGCCTGAATATTCAGAGGCAGGAAAAGTATTAAAAAGAAGAAGAAGAAGAAGAAGAAGAAGAAGAAGAAAAATAAAGAAAGAAAGAAAGAAAGACAGACAAAGTAGAAAGAAGAGATTTATCTCTTCCAGTATGTCCCATACTCATGGCTCACAGGGCTCTTGTTCATTGCAATACACATCTAGAGTTAAAAATAGATACAGTTTTTCCAAGGGACACACGCACCCCCATGTTTATAGCTGTACTATCAACAATAGCCAAAGTAGGGAAAGAGTCCAACTGTCCATTGATAGATGAATGGATAAAGAAGATGTGGGATATATACACAATGGAGTATTACTCGGCAATCAAAAAGAATGAAATCTTGCCATTTGCAACTACACGGATGGAACTGGAGGGTATTATGCGAAGTGAAGTTGGTCAGTCAGAGAAAGACAAAAATCATATGACTTCACTCATATGAGGACTTTAAGAGACAAAACAGATGAACATAAGGGAAGGGAAGCAAAAATAATATAAAAACAGGGAGGGGGACAAAACAGAAGAGACTCCTAAATATGGAGAACAAACTGAGGGTGGCTGGAGGGGTTGTGGGAGGGGGGATGGGCTAAATGGGTAAGGGGCATTAAGGAATCTACTCTTGAAATCATTGTTGCACTAGATGCTAACTAATTTGGATATAAATTTTTAAAAATTAAAAAATTTTAAAAAAACTATGATGAGATACCACCTCAAAAAAAATAGATACAGTTTTGAATGTGATTTTTTTTCAGAAGAACTTTGAGCAAAATTCTATCATTAAAAAAAGAAGGCAGCAAAGAAAAGGGGGAAACTCTGGAGTCACTCTGATGAATGTTCATATTATTTCTGGAAATACTCCTAGGTAGCTGGCCTAGTCCAGTGCTGACTAGCAGAAAGGGTACAAGCTACATATGCAATTTTAATGTTATTTATTTATGTTGAGAGAGTGTGCGAGAGAGAGAGAGAGAGAGAGAGAGAGAGAGAGAGAGAGAGAGAGAATCCCAAGCAGGCTCCACACTGTCCGCACAGAGCCCGACCCAGGGCTCAATCTCATGAACTGTGAGATCATGACCTGAGCCCAAACCAAGAGTCAGATGCTGAACTGACTGGGCCTTCCCGGTGCCCCATATGTAATTATAAATTTTCTAGTAGGCATATGAAAGAAAGTAAAAAGAACAGGTGAATTTAATTCTAGTATAATGTTTTGTTTAACCGATGTATTCAAAATATTATCATTTCGACATGTAATCATAATCAATATGGAAAATTATTGAGATATTTCAAGTCCTTATTTTCAAAGAAAGCCTTGAAATCCACTATATTCTGACACTTACAGCACATCTCAATTCAGACTAGCCACACTGCAAGTGCTCAAAAGCCACATATGGCTACTGATTACGGCACTGGACAGGAAAGGTCTAGGCTATAAATAAATCCTTTTAAGACACCAGTCAACTTTAGGTTCAAGATACTTGTAAACTCTATTCTTAGGAACAGGTTTATATTAAAAAGTAATTATCAAACTCAAAGCACGTGGTGAAAATGCAAAGCTATCTAATGTGATATGCATTGAAAAACAAACAGGTTTTAAAAAATTAAGCATCCATCACAAGGTGGATGCTTCTGAAGCCCTCAGACTCATTTTTCAAAGTCAAAAATAAATTATGTAATCAATCCCGTGTCATGAACCCAACCCCTCCAACAAATACTTTGCAGTTCATGCAGTCCGGGACACTCTTTTTATAGACGAAAAAGAATCCTTGCCAACCTTTGCACCCAGCAACTGACTTCTGTCTAGCATGACGGACGGTCAGGTGTTGATTAGCTGACGGATACACTGTTCCAGGCAACCACGCACTGAGTCATAGCTGCCGAGTGGGACCCCAAATGAAACCTTACATAATAAACCAGAAGAGGATTAAAGATGCCCGGCAGGAATTTAACATAGATTAAACAGTCCTCCAAAATCTGCACAACAAAACCTGCTCAGAACCATCCCCTGAGGAGCAAAAAAGACTAATGTCTGAAATTTAGCAATTCTGAAAATCAAATGCAGGAAGGGCAACAGATAGGAATATCTGAAAAGGAATCCTATGTTGAATCATCACCCTCAGGAACAAAACGCTCCAGCTCAGTGTCATAATTTCCATCGTCACTCTAGCAAAGAAAGAAAGTCATGAGCTGGCAAATCCAATAGCCATGCTGGAGACGCGATGGAAGCCGGACTCGACTGAAAATCCTGAAGTCACTGAGGCCGATTTTAAACGATTAACATGAAACTCCAAGCAGATGGGGAATTACGAAGACAAATCAGTAATGGACAAAATGCAACCAAAACAAAGCTACAGTCAAAAGTCAAATTCTGACAAAGTATTAGACTAAATCATAAAACTCAGCCAAGGCAACTCTGGCCCTTTATATAGGGGACTGAAGTCTCAGTCCTGCTAATCACAGGAAAGAAAATGCAGACCGCCTCTTCACTGAACATGTAACATAAGCTAATCCAGACAGGCTGGGTGAGGTGGCTCTGAAACCCACGGGTTAGTGAGAGAGCCAACATCCTCACAGGGCATTATGGAAGAATACACTGGTTCTTCGCTGGAAATTTTAAAAGGAAATATGTATTGCTCTTAAGTCTGCAAATAGTTAAGTATTCTTAATATTAGTGGTAAGGGAGTCCCATGGGGTTCAGTCTCTGGTATGTGTCACAGTCAAGAAATGCAGGTTAGGGGTACCCGGGTGGCTCAGTTGGTTAAGCGTCTGACTCCGGCTCAGGGTCATGAACTCACAGTTTGTGGGTTCAAGCCCCGTGTCGGGCTCTGGGCTGACAGCCTGGAGCCTGGAGCCTGCTTCAGATTCTGGGTCTCCCTCTCTCTCTCTGCCCCTCCCCTGCTTGTGCTCTGTCTCTCTCTCAAAAAAAATAGACATGCAGTTTAGATGCCAAAAATCATAGGAAAGGAAACCCATTCTCTCAAAGGACACTGACCTCCTCTCAAATACATCTTCCTCAGCAATATTTAATAAAGTCTTCTTCTTTTTTTTTTAAGTGTATTTATTTTTGAGGGAGCAAGGGGCAGAGAGAGAGGGAGACCGAGGATCCCAAGCAGGCACCATGCTAAGTGCAGAGCCTGAAGCAGGGCTCGATCTCACAACTGTGAGATCATGACCTGAGTCGAAATCAAGAGTAGGATGCTTAACCCCAAAAAAGTCCTCTTCTACAAGCAAACTTCTTTCTAGAAGTCTACTTTTTCTACACTTCTACTTCTATAAGTTCATGCAATTACTCTACCCCCAACCCCATGCTCCCTTCCCACACTTTCCCCCTCCTCCTCACCCATAGAGTTTTAGCACTTTATTACGGGAGATCAACTTGGCCTGTCTCGCAGTAAGAAATAACACTTCCTCTTTGGAAGAGTGAGGAATAAGGCTAGCAAGATTCTGGCAGATTCTCTGAGGCAGGGTAGAGAAGGGGAAGTCCATGAGCACTCCCGCATTAATGATAGGTGTCCCGTCACAATTATGAAACACCCATGCTGGGCCCAGACAGGACACAGCATCCAGAAGATCAGAATCTGAGGAGAGTCAAGAACAGTGTTTGAAAAGTCAGGAAATATTCTAATAGAGGAGGAAAATCAGTCAGAAAAACAAACAAACAAACAAACAAAAAACCAGTGGGCACTCAGCAAAACTGCTCTCATGTACCCAATCACTCACTTACTGTGGGTCCCACACCAGCTGTCCTCTCCCTTCACCTGCACACCAACCTACACTTCTCCATTTATTACCATCTCCATAGTCCCCACCATTCCCCTCTCAAAATCCATTCTTTCTTCCTATTGACATAAAACAGCAACAGACCATTCAGAAGCCCCAGTACTTACACTACCTGTAACTCAGTGATGGAAAGTCTCTTTCAAGGAAGCAGAGTTTTTTCAGCCCATAAATAATGAAAAGTATAGAAATTAAAATATTCTAGGGGCGCCTGGGTGGCGCAGTCGGTTAAGCGTCCGACTTCAGCCAGGTCACGATCTTGCGGCCCGTGAGTTCGAGCCCCGCGTCGGGCTCTGGGCTGATGGCTCAGAGCCTGGAGCCTGTTTCTGATTCTGTGTCTCCCTCTCTCTCTGCCCCTCCCCCGTTCATGCTCTGTCTCTCTCTCTGTCCCAAAAATAAATAAACGTTGAAAAAAAAATTAAAAAAAAAATTCTAATGAATAATCTCAAGTAAAACTCAAGTGAGTGGTGAATCTGATGTTCTTCTGAGTACAGATTTTCATAGAAGAGAAAGCTGAAGAACTGGAAGAAAGAATCTCGAGACAATTTTCCTAGACTATGTTTTTTCAAGGGCTGAGTCTGGGCAGAACTCTTGATTTCTTTGTGATGTGGAGGGGGAAAGACCTAGCGAGGGTCATCCATTGCAACCACCTGTTTTCCAGAATGGATGTTTTCATTTCCTACCATGGGCCCAATCTCAAAACTATACTTCAACCCAGAACCTATGCCACGGTGTTCACGTGTGTTCTGAGGGATGTTATGAAGAAAATGTAATCTATGGCCCAATAAATTTGGTGATTTAATGGACTCATGTACAACTCGAGAGTGAAATAGAAAAGACAGCTTTCCTAAAAGCCTGGTTCTCAGAGTATGGTCTATATAACTCAGTGAACCAATGTCTTCCAAATAATCAATGCGTGATGTTACACAATCATACATTCTTAAAACATTCATTCAAGTACAGGACAGACCAATGGATTTTAAAATAACAAAGTACAAAACTGCTCTGATACAGTTTCAGATATCATATTGCATCTAACCTTTAAGAAATTACCACTTGTCAAATTTTGGTATAGTAGTAAAATACATGGGGGCGCCTGGGTGGCTCAGTCGGTTTAGTGTCCGTCTTCCGTTCAGGTCATGATCTCATGGTTTATGGGTTCGAGCCCCGCATCAGGCTCTGTCTGACAGCTCAGAGCCTGCAGCCTGCTTCGGATTGTGTCTCCCTCTCTCTCTCTGTCCCTCCTCCGCTCACACTCTCTCTTTCTCTCTCCCCCCAAAATAATAGAACATTAAAAACATATATATCCACAATTTTCTAAGAAGGGTATAAAATGTTTTCCCATTTTCCTACCACATATCTGCATGAGGACAAATTTTCTTTATATACTCAACCAAAACAACATATCACAACAGAATGAATGGAGAAGCAACTGAGAATCCAGTAGTTTGTCTATTAATCCACACAAAAAAGATTTGGGGGAAAAAAAAGAAGTAAAACTATGTCACTCTTATCATTAAATATTTTTGGAAACCATATAGTTTTCACAAAAATAGTATTTTTTTTAAGTTTATTTATTTTGAGAGACAGAGGGATAGAGAGAGCAGAGGAGGGGCAGAGCAAGAGAGAGCAGAGGAGGGGCAGAAAGAGAGAGAGAGAATCCCAAGCAGGCTCTGTACTATTAGCACTGAGCCCGATGTGGGGCCTGAACCCACAAAGCCACAAGATCATGACCTAAACCAAAACCAAGAGCTGGATGCTTAACCGACTGAGCCACCCAGGTACTCCACAAAATTGTTATTTATGCTAACACATAAGGGGCTTATTACTTTTTACGTAATTAGTTCCTTTATAATTTCTCAGTTTTAATTTCTAACACAGTAGTTATTAATAGAAACCACATTCATCCTCTTTGGGATCTTCAATAGTTTTTTAAGACTGAAACGGGGTCCTCGTATCAAAAAGTTGGACATGCTACCCTAACGCATTTTGATCGCGGAAGCATTTCTCTGTGGAACACGCTGATTATATTCTAATAGATATTCATTCTAGTATGTATTCATATATATTCATCTTGTGTTCTAAAAATGTTTCCTTTATATGCCTCTTCTCCCTAGACACACTTCAGCAAGCTAATTTATATGCTCTCAAAGGGTTTTCTCTCAAATAGTAGTTTTGTGCTTATGACCCTGGCAGTAAACGCACGTATCTCTCCCCTGGCAGGCACAACCGAAAGTGATCTCGTCTGTTTAGAAGAGGCCTTGATCTCAAGAATTATTTCACCGAGCAAATGTTACCAAAAATCACGAGAAACGATGACATAGGTTAACGTGCTCCTACAGCAGATAATCCTCTACTATGAGATCCAGTGCCAGAGGTGTCCCAAGAACATAAAAGCTATCAGGCCAGATGGAGAATCAGGGCTAATCTCACTTGCCATTCAGTTTCCCACAAAAGCGGATCGCTGATTGAGGTACCTCTGGTACAAATTACCCTCTCACAAAAGGAACAGGGTGACAGCAGTCTATTAGTCTGAGTACTGGCAATCTGTGTTTGGAAAAATGGGAATGCAAGCCAAAAATAACTCAAGAACTAATTCATAGTTCTACCATGGCTTTTCAGAACACGGAGTCAGGCCAGTTGTCTACTTTCAGCAAGACTGGAAGCTCCAATTACGGAATTTAGTTCTAAATCTCTTCTTCCCGTCAGGTACCTGAATGACTGGCCAGAAGCCTGTTCTCAGATGGCTGTAAAAAAAATTTGGGGAAGAGTCAAAAGTGTGAAGTGCTGAACAACTCTTCCATGAGAAAACTCTCCCCAAGGAAATTCAGTCCTTATATAGAACTGGCCTGGGGTACAGGCTGTTTAGTCCTTCAATTTACATTCTGGAGTCTGCCCAAATAATAGGAACCATTAAGTTTATTTATTCCATTTTTAAAGTATCTAGTTTATAAAAATGTTGCTCATGGAAGACCAGGATCTTGGGAACTGAAGACACTCATCTCGGTCTCCTTTTTCCCGTTACTTAAGACTTGAAGTGAAATGAGCATATAATCTGCTTCTGGTAAAACTTTCTTCAATGAAAATTTCTTATGGCCGTAAGGGCTAAGGTCCTCTTCTAGCTCATTTGGTCCCCCCAGCAACTCGATGAGATAGACACAATAATTATCCCCGTTTTAAAGATGAGAAAACAGGCTTGGTGTTGCCTATGGTCACCGAATTTGTAAGTGGCAGATGGGACTGGGATATGGTCCCCTCTGAACCTCTGTACTGGAATGCCATCCTGTCTACCTGAAATGCATGGACAATAACATTAAATGATTTATTAACAAGGAGATATCCAATTCTGTGGGTAAAATAGCGGATTTAAGCTGCAAATTAGCCTTTATTGACAAAGACCTTCATTACATGCCGGCGTGTTAGGTTCCGTGCTGTCGCCCACCATGACCCGTGCACCGGCCACGTGGTATTTACCAATCGCTCCTCCTGCCTTCCTTCCAAACTGGACTAATACCCTCTTGCATGGTCCCTGGAGCAGCACTCACCGAACAAATGAGTGAAAGAACCAAGGTGTGAACAAACAAAAGTGAATCTCTACAAATCTACTTAGTCACCAAGAATACTAATTTCTAAAGGAAGTTTCTACACTCTGGAGGGTATGCAGAACCCCCCCCCCAAAAACACAAGACAAACAAAAGAAACCACACACAAAACAGAACAAAACAAAACCAAACCCAGTAGGGTGCAGGGAGAAAAACATTAGCATTTCTATTTCTATTTCCTGACATTTAGCACATGACTGACACCGGCCTCCTCCTCATTCGGTGTGCGTGGCAGACAGCCACACAGGGATGCAAGGCCTGCCATGGACACTCCCCAGCTCACGGGGTTAGTCAGCACTGGGGCCCTCACCTGTTTGCTTTCCATAGGCTATACCCAAGTGCAGCTCATATGGGCCCAACTGAGAAAGCGGCCGTAGGGATTAGATTTTCAATTTTACCTAAACTGACCCTCACGAAAAGGACAAGTGACTTAAGTGAGTCCTGCACAGGGCCGCAAGACGTAACGACAGCACAAGCTCTAATACACAGGAAGGTTACAGACCTGACGATATTGTTACCATTTCTCATAGGACATTTTTCTCAGCCACGTTGTGAGATATAACAATAACCAGTTGACCAGTTGCCATAAAGTTGGCAAACACGCACACACAAAACCTGAAAGTAGCAAAACTTGGATTCATATCCACTATTCTTGTCAACGGTCTTTGCCTAAGTGAACATGATACCTTAGGAAATTGGCTAATATATCCTTACACAGCTTCTTTTTTTTTTTTTTTAATTATTTATTTCTGAGAGAGCAAGAGAGAGAGAGAGCGAGAGAGAGCGCTCGGGGGAGGGGCAGAGAGACGGGTGAGAGAGAGAATCCTCAGCAGGCTCTGTGCTGTCAGTGTGGAGCCTGATGCAGGGCTCAAACTCACGAACCATGAGATCATGACCTGAGCCGAAATCAAGAGTCAGACACCTAACCGATGAGTTACCCAGGTGCCCCTACAGCTTCTAAATAAATATATTTTTATTAATAAGGTCAACGATGTGGAGCTCACTGATCTAGAATTTGCTACTCAAACTGCAATCTGCAAAGAAGCAGCATCAGCATCACCTGGCAGCTTGTTAGAAATGCAGTCTTACGGTCGGTCCATCCCAGACCTCCTGGACCTAACTTTGCATTTTTAACAAGGTCCCAGGCGATTCATGTGCACATTTCTGTTTGAGAAGCACTGCTTTAGAGCACATACCTTAAATGATCTGAAGCCTAACATTTCAGCTCTTATTTATAAGTTGAGACCGAGTTCTCTGTTGAATTTTTGAACTCGTAAATTTATAATTCCTAATATCTGTTATCAAATGTTCTTTAAAACCGCAAAGAAATGATCCCCACAAACGAAAAACCCGGTGAAATAATCTATGTATAACCACCGCGTTATCGTGTTTATCCCAGTCTATGTAAAGTAAGTGTCCTGATCCCCAAACGATGAAAACCCATCTAGCGACCCCTTCATCGTTTTCACCCCCACTTCCACTTACTTTTGTTTGATCGTCGGCCTTGAACACGTAGCAGATACTCTGCTGGCTGCCTGCATTGTCCTTAATCAGACAAGCAAAGTAACTTGGATCGTGGCTGTTGTGGATCAGTTTGTGAACGTGCTGGGGCTTACACTCGAAGATGCTGGAACAGATCAGTGGATCCCACTGTTGACTTCTGCCCGGCTCGGGATCACATCTCAATCCGGAGGGTGAAACACAAAGCCGGACCTGCTTGGTACCAGGCTCCTTTTTGGAGGACTGCCCGCTGAGCCTGCGCACCTCGGCCACGACCCACGGCAGCATCGGCATGGTGGTCAGAGCGTGCACAGGCAAGGAGCCGACCAGCTGCAGGCCGAAGTCCACCGAGGCCTCGTTAGGAAACAGATGTCTCCTCGCCGTGAATGTTATTGGTTCCATTTTGGGAAAGGTCTGGAAGCTCAGCAAAACGTTGCCACTGTTTTCTACTTTAGAACGAGCAATCTACTTTATGTGCTTCTGAGGCAGAATCCTGCGGGAGAAAAATAGAGGCATTAGAATTTAATGAAATCACAGCAATAGCTACTTTCAGAGAGTTATTATTTCAGAAGAACTTAAAAGCCCGAAACCCAAACGCAGGCAGAAACGGATATTAGTACGAACAATCTGCTTTGCCTAGAAAGAGGTGCCCTGAAATTGTGCTTCATATAGAATCTGAGAAGGCCATAACTGTCACACTCAATACGGGTTACAAAGAGCCCACCGGGAAACTCCTGTGAAACGAAAGCCTCATAGAGCCAGCAGAAGCAAGCAGGACAGAAAGCAATACAGTCCTGCTCAGATACTTTTAAACCCTGTTCTATCAACATATATTTCAAGGAATTTTTTTAAAGTAATCTCTATGCCCAATGTGGGGCTTGAACTCAAGCCCCCGAGATCAAGAGTCACATGCTCTATGGACTGAGCTAGCCAGGTGTCCCTAAAAGGAATTTTTTAAAGATAATCAAATTCAGTAGTGGTGATTCTACCCTCCCAAAAAAAGTAATCTTGAGAGAAAAAATATCAGCTAACCATTATCATAGTCTACTGAACCAGACCAGTTTTCAACAACTGACCTTTTCAATTATGATACCGCTTGAGTTTTAAAGGGCTCTCCCTGACATAGTCCAGAGGTTCTGAACAAGAATTCAAATTCCATTAACATGTAATTGGTGCCAGTTATGCTCCAAATATCGCCACAAATCTTGTTTCATTTAATTCATGTATTATAAGCCATCATGTGCACACTCTCCTCATCAATAGAAGATGCTGTTTCCAGGGGCGCCTGGGTGGCTCAGTCGATTAACCCTCGGACTTCGACTCAGGTCATGATCTCAGTGTTTGTGGGTTCAAGCCCCGCATCAGGCTCTGTGCTGACAGCTCAGAGCCTGGAACCTGCTTCGGATTCTGTGTCTCCCTCTCTCTCTGCCCCTCCCCCACCTCTCAAAAATAAAGTAAAACATAAAAAAACATTAAAAAAAAAAGAAGATGCTGTTTCCAGGAGACCCAAAGTCTCTCACCTGCTTCCCCCCCACCTCCCTACAGGTGATTTTCAACAAACGCATTCGATGTATGCTAACGCCTTCTTGTTCCACTGGTAACAAAATCCTTCTGTATAGAGCTGACTTGTCTACAGGATCTCAATTGTCATCCTTCCTCATCCGCTCGCTGGATCTTCTTCTCTCATGTTCTCCCTGAGCACCTACACACTGCATCTATCTGATTCACCATTGTTGTCCCCAGTGCCTGGCAGTGTCTGGCTCAGAATAGAGTCTCAGTAACATTATAAACAAGTGAATGAAGTCTCCTCCATCTAAAAAAAACCACCACCAACAACAAAAAAACCACAAAAAAACATTTTCCCTTGACCTCAAACCTCCAGCCCCAACTCCTCCTTCCCTACACAACTTTCTTCACAGTAAAGTCTACACTTACTGTCTCCACTTCCTACTGCCCATCTATAATCTGGATTTTGACCAGATGTACTGCCTGTGCATTGAAATTACTCCCATTAAGGTCACCCGTGTCCTTTGGCTGTGAAACCCAAAGGGGCCAAAATAGTCCTTAAGTGTCTTGTCCTTTCTGATGAATTTCTCATTGGGGACCACTCCTTCCTGCTTGAAACCCTTCTGTTTCTCATCTTACTTCTCTGGTTGCTTCTTTTCAGGTTCCTTGATGGCTTTTTCCCCATTTGACTCCATCCCCTCTCCTCATGCCACCTGCTTTCTTTGGACAGTCTTACCTAATGGCTTGGTGTCCACAACCACATTCTAACATTCCTGCTGCTGCTAACAGCTTACTTTTGCAACCCAGGCACATCGCAGGGGTGATCTCATTCCATCTTTACAACAACTTTCATCTCCAACCTTAGTCTCAGTTACAGACTACTAGTATTGCCACCGTTAGGACCTGGGTCACTGAGACCTGGAGAGCTTGAGGTGCTCATCACAGGTGGGCGTGGGAGAGTTTGTTCCTGATTCTCCACCCATCCCCTTGAATGCTACACGAGAACATCATCTATCACATATGCATGGATGAGCCCCGTGCGTTTGTCTCCCATTGAACCTCCTTCCTGAGATCCAGATGAGGGCAGGCCATTCAATATTCCTATCTGAATAGCCGAGAGGCCCCTCAACCACAATTTACTATTTTTAAACTGACTCAGTCTCACCTCCCCCCTTCCCAGAACTTCTCTTCCTTCCCATAAACTCTGTCTCTGTAAACAGCATCGCTATTTCATTGGCCAAGCCAAAGGCCAAGGGGTCACTGCTACAGACTGAATGCTGAAATTGTAATCCCCAATGTGATAGTATTTGGAAGTCAGGCCTTTGAGAGGTGATTTGGTCATGAGGCTGAAGCCCTTATAAATGGGATTGGTGCCCTCATAGAGACTCAGAGTGCTCCCTTGCCCCCTTCCACCATGTGAGGAGATAAGAGAAAAGACCTCTATGTATGAGTTAAGAATATTCAATATTCAAATTCTAAACCTTTTCTGACATAGAACTAAAGTCTATTCTTTTAACTCTATCTCTTTCTATGTGATATATATGCATATACAATGATTGCACTTTTGTAATAGGGTTTGAACACAGTTTGGAGCTAGTTTTTTATGTTAAATGTTCAAAAGTTCAGAAATAAACTCATACTTTAGAGCTCTAACATAGTTCATGGAAATGTATTCCCTTATCTCTTCTCTTTTAAAGTAAACCTTCTGTTGATGAAAACAGACTTGAAGTCCATATAACCCCATAAATGTTTTCTCTCTCTCTTCTTTTTTCTCTCTCTCACCTGGTGAGAGATTAAATGTCTGGCTCGACTTCACTCTTGTAACTGAATCTGGTTCAAGTTCTAACTGTTGACAGCCGCTAATCCCAAGACATGTTTAAAGAAGTACTAGAATTATTACAAAGGAGAGACCTGAGATCTATCAATTAGTGTAGATGAGGCAATTCTTAATATGGTGGCAACAATATACAAAATTATTTTTAGTTTTCTTGTAAGGCAATATACACCTAGTGTAAAAAATGTGCACAATGTAGTCATTCCAAACATTTAGTAAATAATCAGTCACCAAATTAGTTCTGCCAAGTCATTGACAAAACTATTTGAATGTTTAAAGTCTTCATTTTTGAACCAGCTATGGCACATTCTTAGTTTCCCTGTAAAACATAGATTGGTCCTTAATACCATTTGTAAACTATCACATAATAAGTTCTACCCCAGGGAGCACTAGCTGGCTCAGCCGGAAGAGCATGGAACTCTTGATCTCAGGCTCATGAGTTCGAACCCCACATTGGGTGTAGAGATTACTTACATAAATAAAACTTTAAAAAAATAAGTTCTACCCCAGAGATGACGATAATTATTTATAATCAATTCAAATTCTGCTGACAGAAGATTCATGATAACTTAGACTAGGTGAGTAATTGCACTTCTTTTTAATAAAAAGTTCCATGAAACAGATGAACTATTCAAATAATATTAGATCGTGTTTTAAACCATATCAGTCCACATCATTTGCATGCCATGTGACTCTAATTCCCAGATAGAACCATCTATTCTAAGAGGGCTCTCTTGTGCCTCATTGTGCATCGTACCCTCAGTAAGAAATACTATGATCTGTTACTCCAGGGGACTTCTAGTTACGTTTTTGTTCGTAGATTCATATGTAAAAGCTCTATCCCTTACAGAGACCATCTGTATTCTACACCACTCCTACCTACCACAGTCCATAAACATGGTGGGCACCCCAAACACAAAGATACTCTTTTATTAGAACAGTTGTGATAATCTTCTTAGTGAGTCCTAGATCAAATATCCTATATCAAACATCCCATGCACTTAGAATTATAAAATCTGAGAGCTAGGAACGTCCTTTTAAGCGCTTTTAAGCTCTTATATTTGAACTGAGGAAACTTGGTTCTGGAGAAGTTAAGTGGTCTGTCCAAGTCGGGTGACAGAATTAGGACAATCCGATCACTGACTGCCATCCAAGTACTGCAAAGAACCTCAGTTTCCTCATGAAAATGCTTTCAAGCGTGAAGTTGTGAAAGCAAGTCGCTTAACCTCCAAGTCTCAAATTTATTCTTGTAAGAGAATGGACCAAGATCATCCTCAAGTTGTCTTCTGTCTCTAAAATCTGGTAAATCTAATTTTCACAATGTATAATACCAAATGTCCCAACATTGTGTGGGGATAGAAAGCTGCTTCATCTTCCTGTCAAGAATACAAATGTGGGGGAGGTACATGAAGAAAGAATAGGGTTTATTGATCAGGAAGCAAGCAGAGAGATGGTGGGAGTGAGCAAGCCGCCATCGGGAACGCTCTCTTTTCCCAGCCCCTTTCCATGCCCTCCCAGCAAACCACAGGGGGTATGATGGGGAACTTTCCAGAAGCTAGCAATGCCGCCGCCACTGCAGACTCAGCCCCTACCTTCTCGGTGTGCTGGTGGGAGGGGAGGAGGGTGAAGGAGAGGGATAGAGGGAGAGATGTTGAAGCTTCTAGCTCCAAGCCAGGTTAGGAACCAACTAAGACTGGGTAGCTGTCGGAGACTCCTAGGATGGGCAGAGTCCCAGATAGCTATTCATTTCCCCTTACAAATCAGTTGTTTAGTTTTTCTGTTCTTCACCCTAGATAGAGTGGGAACACGGCTGAACAGAATTATTCTGCTACCCAAATACTCTAATCTCATGCAGTAAGATCACTGTGGCGTGGCTCCACTATTTGTCCCCGAATCCCACCCAATCAGAGCAGTGTGCTGCTACCTAGGAATTGCCCTTGGGTTCCAAAGATCTTTTGAGTGGTAGGCGATTTCACAGAGCCACCACACAGAGCTCCTGGAGCTGGCGGATCCAACCTTTTTATCACCAAGGCTGCTCCAGCCCCGGTATGCACCTTTCTAAATTGACATGTAAAGTACTGATGTTTTGAATGACTTCCTTCCTACATAAATCAGAGCCAATTTAAGACTAGACTAGTCCTTTAGAATGCCATGGCCACTTCTTGTATTCTCTGCTACTTTACGGAAGAGGATGAAGGGGTGAGAGTGGGGGTCCTAGCAGCCTTCAAGGATTATGCATACACTTCCCTCCGGCATGGCTGCTTTAACTTATTCTCCCAATAATAATAATAATAATTGTTAACACATAATAGCACTTACTGTGTGACTGTTAACTGATTTAGCTCTTCCAACAACCCCGGACAATAAAGACGATTAGTATCATATGTAAATAAGGACTCTAATGGACTTTTACCATTATCACCTCCAACTTAAAGAGAAGAGATGAGACAGAAGTTGCTGGCACAGAGAAATAAGGTCAGTTGCCCAAGGTCATACTAGCAACAAGTGGCAGAACCAAGTTTTGAACCCAGATCCTTCCACTCCAGACTTTGTGCTTGCTCTTAGCCACTTTGCTAGAGGAATACTTACTGACCAACCACCTCTTCTGGGACATTACACATGATCTTCTGTATTCTTACAACTCTGAGAAGTATGCTTTATCATCCCCATTTTTTTTAACGTTTATTTATTTTTGAGACAGAGAGAGACAGAGCATGAACAGGGGAGGGTCAGAGAGAGGGAGACACAGAATCTGAAACAGGCTCCAGGCTCTGAGCAGTCAGCACAGAGCCCGACGCAGGGCTCGAACTCACGGAGCGCGAGATCATGACCTGAGCCGAAGTCGGTCGCTCAACCGACTGAGCCACCCAGGCGCCCCTATCATCCCCATTTTCTATAAAGATCCCCTGGCTAATGGTGAAGGTAGGATTTGTCTTATGCCCAAATTTCTGTTCTTTGTGATATAAACATCTCTAGAAGGGAATAACTCTAAAATATCTCTCTATCTAAATTTTGCTTGGTCTCATTAATCCAAATCTAATGTCAAAATTATACCTTATGTTATAATATAGGTATTATATACATAAGGTATCATATAATAAGTATACTATAATAATATATTATATAAGGTATGATATAATAATAGCAATAAGTAATATGCATTGTGTGCTCACCATGTATCTGGCACTGTTCTAAGAACTTTACGTGTATAAATTCATTAAATTTGACAACAATCTCATAAGTACTTACCTTCTTTGGAAGCTTAGATTTACTGATCATAAATAATGTATTGTTAAATAAGTAGACTCTCTTTTTTCAAGATATTATTTTTGTAAGATATTATTTTTAAGTAATCTCTATGCCCAACATGGGGCTCAAACTCACAACCCCAAGATCAAGAGTCACATGCTCTTCTGACCGAGTCAGCTAGGTGTCCCAGTACACTCTCTTTTTAACAGAAAAATACTTCTGCCTGTCACAAAGGAAACAGGCATACTCAAAATTAAACGCCCCTTTATTGGTGCTAAAATGTATTTCCTACATTCTGCACAGCTTTACTGAAACCCAAGTGTCGTGATTTTTCATATGGCCCAAATATGACAAATTCTTTTCTAAACATTCAAAACCTGAAAACCGACACTTGCCCTTAAAATCTAAGAGCCCATCAAATGGAAATCTCAGCTTGAAAATGTCAAAAATTGTGAAAATAGAAACCTTCATGTCTCTAAAAAAATCTTTTTAACCAGACGTGGGGAATGTGGGGTTGGGAAAGAAAAAAGGAAGATAAAAGTTAGCAAAGGCAATGGTAAGGCACCAGTTCTGCTCTGAAAACCTAAATCCTCTGCCATCACCAGGGGGCTACAAACCCAACACCGTTTATCCCCCGAGGGGACTCCCTGTCACTTTAACGAACAGACTCTGATCCTCCAAATTCGAATGTTCAACAAAAGAAAAAGGCTGGAGAACATGTCACATGTTGGGACTAACGTGGCCATTATACTTAAGAAGTGCAGCCCAGCAAACAGGGAAAAGGGTAAAGCAAACCATGCCAACACATAAGCAGACTTAGGTCATCTGGGGAGTGTAAAGAACAGAGGCTGGGGAACTTTGAGACACGCCGCCATGAAAAGAGGAAAAGGGGCCTGAGGGAGTTGTCGTTTTGACAAGATAAAATTAAAGGCGTATTCAAAGACAGAATCCTCTCAAGCAGGCATCCCTACTCCTGGCGCCATAATGATTGGACAAGCTGGCATGAATGGGGTGCTTGGCGCAGCACTGCTTACCCGCGGTACGTCCTAGAAGGTCCTAGAAGATCTGGCAGAAAGGAGGCGCCCACCCACACCTGGCTCCAACAGGATGTATTGGAGTGTGAGGCAGCCTTTCGGGTCGAGGCTGCCTTTTCGGGAAATGGAGGACAAAGACTGTCGACAGGTGGATAGTCAGGGAGAAGAGGCAAGCTGAGTTTCCTCAGAGTCACTCAGTCCTTCCTCATAGCCTCCAGTACTGTGACAAACAATGTCATGGGGAGAAAAGTCATCCCAATACTGATATAATTGCACCCAACCAGAAATGCTATCATGGTGAAAGGGAAATCCCCAGAGCTCTCAGTGGGAAAGACAGTGGTAGACTATGGCAGGAGTCCCATCTGCAAAACTTTAATTTGACGTTAATAAAATCTATAACTACACCAACGAATTTCCCCCCATTTTACTGGTTTGCAAATGCCTGGACAGATCAATGTAAAGACATTTATTTTAATTATCACCTGATGATTTTATTTACTGATGTGAGCCACACTTAGTCCCTTTTACATCTCCTTGCATTCAATTAATAGTCTCAGGATACTCCTCTTGTGTTCACTTTGGAAAATATCCCCTAAACATTTCACATGCACCCTTTAATTCACAGCTGTGTCCACAATCCAGGAGCTCATACTATGCCAATGGTTACTTACAGATAAATCTCAGGAGAAAGCCCTTTTTATGGTCTAATTTCCCTGTAACTTGGTGAAAGAAGAAAGAAAGAAAGAAAGAAAGAAAGAAAGAAAGAAAGAAAGAAAGAAAGAAAGAGAAACAGGGAGATTCAAGACTGTGATAAGCATTCCATTTCAAACAGTTGTTACAACACCTGTTTGCAAAGCAGTCAATCCTTTTTTATACAAACTGTTTCGTGCAATGTTCTTATTCCTTTAGACAATCTTCAGGATTCTCAGGAAAGAACTGATCATGCGGAACACCTCCGCCCCAAGCAAGAGAAGGCATCACAAGTCTAGCTGCTTCGGGGATCCCTAACCCAACAGAGTAATAGAACATGAAGAGCCCGGAAACACAGGAGAGTCATTTAGCAAGGTGGATACCCAGGCTCTGAACCACAGGTCTCCAGTCAGTCTTCCACCCTCTGCCCCTCCCACCCAGAGCAGGCTCTGAAAACATAACAAAACCCAGGGGTGGCTATGCTTCAACTCTTACCAACTGCATCAAAACTGGGAAGGGAATGAGAGTCTGCTTTCCAGAGGAAGGGGTTTCTGTCAAGATCCCTGCAGTTCAGCTTAAGTACAGTGCCAAGAGTTTTGAAGTCTGGATTTGTAGAGATAACGGAGTTTCTTGGCGTGAGCCATTTAAACCAGTTCATCCCAAAATGCTCTTTTAAAGTCTGAGTATATTAATAAGTGCAATCATCCAACCATCTAAAAGGAAGAATGAGACATCTACATATGCATTAATGTAAAGCATTCTGAAAATTAAACTGTTCGGTGGGAGGAACAATCACCACTTTCAATTTCTTTTCCTTTTTAAGCCACTTTCAGAGAATAACATATTTTAAATAAAATAACAACAACAGGTAAAGCCACCTCTAGGTGGATTTCAAAGGAAACAATCTCTTAAAACAACACCAGTGTGTGCTAAAGTTTGAGGAGCCTCATAATCACAGACCGATCAGGAAGCTGCTAGAAACAATTAAGCAGGGTTTCAAAATGACTGGTACAGGATGTGCCCATAGAAAGAAATGTTGTGCGCTCCGGTGGAGCTGCCAAAGTTACTACTGCAAAGTACCCTGAACTTTTAAAGGATGATATGGGGTCACTTTGACCACTCTCCTCCTAATCCGGTCACCCTACAAACACAACAGCCCCAGAGATATTTGGCGGGAGGGGGTGGATACCGAGCCAGCAGGAGTGAAAGGGGGCAGGAGGAAGGTGCCCGTGGGAGCTCCTGGGTGGTTATGAACTTCAAGGTTTCACTTTCGTCCAAGTAGGGGGCGAGGAGGTGGCAATGAACCCCACCCACCCCGGAAGCCCACCGTGCGGCGAGCACAGCAAGAACGCCCTTGGGCCGCTGAATTCCAGCTTCGCCGGCCGGGGAGCTCAGGCGCTGGGTGCGGGGGGAGGGGGGCGAGATGCCGCGGGCGGTGCGGGAGACCCAGAAAGCACCTACCTGGGCCGCTGCGCGCTCAGAGCCCGGGGCCCCTCCGGGGCGCGCAGGTGCTCGGGGGCGGCGTGGGGCCGGCCTGCGCGGGCGGGGCGCCCATCGTGCCGGGCCGGCTGCGCTTTTCCGCCGCGGGGGGCCGGCCGGGATCCCCTCCGCTCGGCTCCCGCCTCTTCTTCACCGGGCTGAGGACCCGGCGGGTCCCGCGGCGGCCGCAGCAACAGGCACCGTGGCGCGGGGGCTGCGCCGGCGGCGGCGGCGGCGGCGGCAGAGGAGGAGGAGGGGGAGGTGTCTGCGCGCGGCTCGCGTTTCCTCCTCCCCGGGCTGGGCGAGCGCGGGGGAGGCGAGGGGAGGGCAGAAGCCGGGATCTCCCAACTCGGTCCCCAGAGACCTGAGAGGGGGACGCGGTGCTCCCTCCCTCCTCTCTGCGCCTTGTGACTCTGCGCGAGCGGCGCGGCCGGGACAGGCGAGTCCCACGCGGGCAACAGCTGCTGCAGTGCGGGTCCGCCGCGGCCTCCCTCCTCTCCGTGCCTCTCCCCTGCGGGACGGCCCATCCTCAGCCCGCCAGGCCGGAGGGTGGGGGGCGGGGGTGTCGGGGCGCCGCCCCAGCCAGCCCCGACGCAGGGTCCTGGCCCGCCGTCCGCCTGGGCTCCGGGGACTCGGGGCCCCGCGCGTGATGAAGGCCCTCGCGGCGGGATGTGCGGTCGCACACCCTGTCCTCGGCAGCCTATTTATAGCAGGTGGTGCTGCCCGCCGCTCGCGTCCCGCGGCGCTCTCAGCAGGTGGCACAGCCAGCCAGCCCTTCGCTGCCCTGCGCTAGCGTCGCCTCATCTGCACCCTCGCTTTCACCTCGCGAAATGGACACAATGAAAACCGCGCGGAGCACAGGAGGGCGGCCAAGCCACCTGGCCCTTCTCCCCATCACCCCTTCTTCCTGTCCCAGGGTTGCACACAAAGGCAAGGAGTGAACCGAGGCAGGGCCATTCTGTGGGGCGCTAGCAGGCGAGACAGGAAAATCAGCGGCTCAGGGAAACAGCGAAGGCTGAAGTGTCGTCGTCCCCCAGTGAAACCCCAGTCAGCCCCATTTCTGAACTGCGCGGGTGACGCAGCCGCGCGATACGGCGCCTCTTCCCTCCCGCCGGTCCAGCGCGCGCAAGCACGCGCGCGCACACACACACACACACACACACACACACACACATTCACTCACTCACTCACTCACTCACTCACAACACCCCTCGCCTCTCCTCACCTCCCCTCTCTGCACTTGCCCTAGAGTGGGATTCGGGGAAGTTCCCAGCGGCCTTGGGGTGGAAAGAGAGACCCGGGAGATGGAAGACCCTGGGTCTCCCAGGATGAGGGGATGGCAGGGCGCAGAGAACGAGCAAGCCTGCCAAATTCCTGTCCCAGCAGGTAAATCGGGGCAGTTTCACCGGGGGGGGGGGGGGGGATCTGAGGGAAGTAGAGAACGTGACATCAACCCCAGCGACAAGTAATCAGGAAAGGGAGAGCGGGAAGAGAGTGGGACGCGGCGGGTAAGGCAGCCGCTGAAGGGGGCGGCGGCGGTGGAGAAGCCAGGCGGCCTCTTGAAGGATTGTTTGGGCTCAGTGTAGCTGGAGGCCGACTTTAGGGTAGTGGCTGAGAGTTTGGGCTGCAGGGTTGGACTTAAACCCCAATCCCGATTCCACCACTGGGGTGGTTTAGGCGAGCTGCTGGACCTCTATTCTCCATTCTCTTAACTGTGTAATGGGACAGATACACGCTTTGTAGGACCACTGTGAAGATAATGTGGGAAAGTGCATGTAAAATGCTTAGCACGCTGGTGCGAATGTAGACCTCAACTACTGGCCATCTATACCGTGGCTCCGGAGACAAATAGAAATCCAAGGTTCTCTCCTGGTCCCCAACCCGAGCCGTGTGTTCCTCGAAGTTAACTGAAACTCTTGAAGCCTTTTCGATTAGAACCTGGGATTCCTTGATCCCATTCCTCTGAATGCTCCCATTCAGGGAAGGTATATTTAAGTGGGACACAAAAGTTTTATCCACGTCCCGCGTGATTTAAAATTCTCGTAAGAGTGGTAGCAGTTATTTGTAGAGGGGCCAGGCTACTTGGGACACTGTGGTAGGCACTTTGCATATATTGTCTCTGATCCTAACAAATATTCTGCTGTATAGAGATTATTAAATCCTACTTGACTAAGGAGGAAACTAAGAGGTTAATGCCTCTTGGTAGCCACAGAGCTAGTAGGTACTGGGACCTCCCAAGATCCAAAGCCACTTGTAACACACTTTCTCTCCTGCCACCGTGTACCTCTCTTGTAGCACTCAGTTCATTCTTTGTTATAGCGCAGTTATTTGTGTACTTAGCCTCAAATTTTTTTTTAAGAGTAGTGAAGAATACATACAGGCTTTAATACTTTAATGATTAGAACATTTATTGGGTTATGGAAATTATTCTTCATTAGGTTACAAGACGAGGTAAACCAGTTAAGCCATATTGTTGTCTCGTGGATCACACCATGATTATTTCACATCTTTATCTCCAATTCCCTGTACAGTCTTATTCCCTCTCTGCAGCAGCCTTCTGAAGACACCTACCTCCAGAGTGCTGCGATGTCAAGACAGGTACACTCTCATCCATTTCACTGACACCCCCAAACTGCCTTTCATACATATCCTGCCAGATGATGGTTGAAACAGTGACCTAACAGCCATGCCTGCCAGCCACTGCCCCTGGGAGGTGGGGTCAGGCCAAGACTGGGCACTGCACACAGAACATCCTGGATGCTAGAACCCACTCCCGTCCTGCCACTTCACTCCCTTTTCCCTTCCTCACTAGCCCTTTTCACCCCCACTCCATCCACACCCCAGGTCCAGAGTGCAGGAAAACTTAGTCCAGATGGGATGCTCATCAGGCCACCAAGGTAGAAAGTGAAGGGGTGCGGGGAGCAGGGGGGTACCTAGACCCAAGTCTCTCATATTATTGAGGCGTGGAGGGGAAACCTTCCTTCCCCCCACCCCACTGCTGAAATCTAGCACATTGCAGCTCAGAGTTACAACTTAGTGGCAAATTACCATTTGCCCTAACCCCAACCTGGGTTAGGGAAGGGCCATGGCCTTGTGAGAAGCAGTGATTTCTGTATGACTTTTCCAATTTCCAGGGCCATTTGGTGCCCTTGAAATGATAATGAGGAATTTTATACTTTTAGCTTCCTGGATACAGAACCTCCTTATATTATGTGATTAAGGATTTTCCATTTTTTTTTTTTTCTGTAAAGCCTTGTCTCAGAGAATGGGGATAGCCTGCCATCAACCTCATTTGCACTCATTTCTAGCAGATCTGGAGAAATAGTTGAAGGGACTTTGGAACTGATGGTGACACCTGGGATAGCAGAATGAAGACTGTCAAACAGGGAAGGGACATCCATGTTGTCCCAGTTAGAGGGGAAAGGCAAGAGCTAACCACCCAGCTTGCACTTGCCAAGTGCAAGGAGCTCCTTGCCCTTGTGCAGTTGCACAAGTCCCAGCAGGGCAGGTACAACACCATGCCTGAAGCTGGGGCCACAGGGCCTTGGTGACAGCGACAGAGAGCTCTCTGGCTGCCCAGGAAGGTGTTCTGTTGATAGTGAAGTCACCAGTAACAACACTAAGCAGGGAGTGGGGCTAAACATGGCTGTGACTTTGTTCCAGGCCCTTAATTCTCTTGACTGATGTGACCCAGGAACAGGAGTGTAGAGCTCTTCCCCACATGGGGCATTTACTGGCCTTTTGGCTCAATGAGTGAAAACCCTGATGGGAAGGTATCAACATCACGGCTGCCACCATTCCTTGGGTGACAACCTCCACTAGCTCCTGAAATCCTGCCAGGAATCATTCTTGTGGGGCATCCCCTTATAGATACTTCCTAATTTAGTCATTTGCAGCATGTTTAATTATTCGTGGTCAAAGGCCAGGAACATTAACATCAACTTTAAGAGGGCTGCAGAGCTCTAGACAATGAGCTGTTAATGCCATTAAATCAAGTGGGAAGCCCAGGGGCTGAGAGAAAAAACAGAGGTCATGTTACTTTTAAAAAGGTAAGGGAACCATATACAAATCTAGAATGAAAAAGTCTTTGGTTAATGTAGAAAAGAGAACTTTAATAAAATTACTCATTATTATTAAATCTATCAGTTGTTTAAATCTTCATAGTTGTTAGGAACCCAAAGGATTATTGCTATGATAAGTTTTCACCTAATTTCCAAAAATGCATAATGAGTTTAAGCGTTCTTTATCAGTGGGCATGTTTCCAAAACTGGCACCCATAAAGGCAAGAAATTAAGATTATACTGGATAGAAAGAACCCTAGGACAGTAAGGTGGTTCACGGAGTATGCTTGCTCCCAGAAATTGGGGGTGACTTTCTGGAGCCTGAGGTGGAGAAGGTCTCTGAGGCAAGTCCAAGGTCGGTGGAAAAGGGTGCAAGATGGAGAAGCAGCATCTAAAACATGGAAAGAGGCAGCAGCAACCCTGGGGCGTCTCCCAAATCCTGCCAACCCAGGCGCAACTATTAGCATGTAAACAATACATTAAGTCATTAGCTTTAAGAAATATTCCTCATTGAGGAGAAAATGGATTGAAGTTAAATCAGAGAGCACATTACATTGTCTAGCCTACAATACTAGAGCCTTATGATTGCTTTCTGAAAGGCACAGGGATGATAAAAACACAGGATAGTAAAAAATAAAATAAAATGAGCAGACAACCAGTGTGGATCTCGGAATTTCAGAAATTTAAACAAACAAAAATTGCACTGCATGGCAGACTTGTGCTTACAGTGGATGAGACAACATAAATCTATGTGGAGTCAGAGCAAAGTGAACTGTATAGAGTAGGTTTCTGCGAAATGTCCAATTTCCTTTTATGGACAAAGCAGATAAAACTCTGGGCACTGGTTCCATTTCCTTTTTCAGCTTCCTCTTCTGGTTGTTAAATCATTACTTTCTTTACGCAAGCAGTGGTTCCATGCAGCTCTCTGACAATATCCAGCCTTTACTTTACTTGGGGTCCCCACTGCTCACCTGAGCTGGTTTTGTGCGTCTGGGTGTCAAGCACCAAGTTAAGCAAGTGTCAGATAGCATATGTCACCTTTTGTGATGACATCTGAATTTGTCTAAAGTCAGTGAGCATTTCTTTGTATAAATTGTAAGAGTTATGGATTTCGGGGATTTTACCCAGACCCGAGTGGGTAAAATGACCAAGCTTCCAACACGGCAAAATCCCCACTTGAGCTAATCCCAAATGCCATTATGACATGGCTGGGACACAATGTGTAATCTCACCCAGGAAATGCAGTAGCTGGCTAACTGGTCTCCCTGCTTTTATCCTTGCCACCCCGCAGTCTATTTTTAAAACAGCAGCCAAATGAATCTGCTAAAATATTAGTTGGGCCATGTCACTGCTCTACTTTAGAACCCTCCCATGGCTTCCCACGTTTCCCAGAGTAAAAGGCAGTCATTGTAATGGTGTATAAAGCCCTATGGGACCCTCTCACTCCCCTCCTCCCACCCCCACCCCACCACCTCTGTACTTCATTGCCTGCTACCAGCTTTGGGTCACTCTGGACACATTGATCTTGTGGCTCCTCATACGTGCCAAGAATATGCTTGCCCCAGGGCCTTTGATTCACTATCTTCTCTGCCAGGTGTGTTCTTTCACAGATATCTACATTAGACCTACTTAGTTTACCTTCTTAAGTCTTTTTTTTTTAAATAGTATCTTCTCCATGTGGCCTTCTCTGGCCAAGTTTTTGAAAATAGAAACTACTGCTCCCCCCCGCCCCCCACTTCTTATCCCTCTTCCTGATCTGTATTTCTCCATAGCATTTATTGCCCTGGAATATGTTACTTGTGTATCTTTTTTGGCTGTTACTTATGTATCTTATCTGTCGTGTTTCCCCACCCCCCAAACCCATGAGGGCAGAGAATTTTTTCTGCTTTGCTCACTGCTATATCTCCAATGCACAGAATAGAATCTAGCATGTAGTGGACATTCAATAAATAGGTGCTGAATGAATGAATATAATTTGTAACACATGACATTTGATTCATTGAGTTCCACATAATACTTCCCTGAAATTAGAAACTTTCAGGGAGGGGAAAGGGGGAAAAAAAGTTACAGAGAGGGAGGGAGGCAAACCATAAGAGACTCTTAAGGACTGAGAACAAACTGAGGGTTGATGGGGGGTGGGTGATGGGCATGGAGGAGGGCACTTGTTGGGATGAGCACTGGGTGTTGTATGGAAACTAATTTGACAATAAATTATATTTAAAAAAAAAAAAAGAAAGAAAGAAACTTTCAAAGTTTCCCTCTATTTACTTTTTTGTGCCCTCATCCAGTTTCTCAACTGTCCTAAGAGTTCAGTCCTCCCCTCCAGGTGAGCTGAATGGTAAAGCACATTGTTTAACCATGTTTCACTATCAACATAGGATCTGATTTCCAGATATACTGTAAAAGGGTTGTAAAACCATGGAACAACTGGGAACTCAATGTTTGTCAAAAGTTTGGTTAAGAAAAACACCATTTGGTGAATTATCTGAAAGATACACTGTCCGATTGGCCCTCTAGAATCTGAATCCGTTCAAATCAGTTTCTATATCAGGTCGATACAAGTGAAGAGCAGTTTGCCTGGACTGTATAAAAAAAAAATTCCTTTCGTTGAATTGCATTTTCACATCCATTTGCCCATATCAAGGGAATACATTTTATAAAAATGTCCTATTCAGTCTGAGGATATTAATACCTAACACAATGTCTTTTTAAGGTGAATCCACGAAAAACAATTCTCTTAGGGTTCTACAAAGAATAACTTTTCTTGAGCAACTGCTTGTATCTTCCTCCTTGCACTAACTAATGCTCTCATTTGTCAGATTAGGGATCTGTTGCTTGGCAAGTATTGAGGCCATTTTGCATATGAAGTCATCGATTCACAAATACGTTTTCTACCCTTTGCCAGCTTGTGTGTTTCATCCATTTGAGACAAAATAATTAACAATGTATAATCTCATAAAACTAAATTAGACTATCTTGTATTCTGAAATCATGTTATTCCCACTTTGTCAGTATTAATAAGAGTCTTTTATGACATGATGGTAAGAGTCAATGGTAGGAGTCTTTGTTGGCCTGTTTTACATTTTAAAATTAATTAATTAATTAATTTTTTATTATTACTTTTGTTATTTAATGCCTTTACCTGGCAAAAAGAATATCATAGCATGCTTTCGTCATTTCCTAGTATTTGGGAAAATTTTACTGGTTCAGAAAATCCAAAGTCTAGGAAGCATTGGCTTTCTACCTTGCTCCTACCTTCATTCAGCCTCACCTATTTTCCCATCTTTTAGCCTTATTTTCTTATTTACTTGTTTTTAAATTTTTTGTTGCCTTGTATGCATGTAAGACACCTTCAAGGGGCACTTGTCTGGCTCAGTCAGTAGAGCACCCAACTCGATCTCGGGGTCATGAGTTTCAAGCCCCACATTGGGCATAGAGATTACTTAAAAAATAAATAAAAATCCCAAGGGTTTTTGAATGTAAAAACAAAAGACACTTTCAATCATTTCTTGGATGTGGCAGACATGGATGAATGGATGAATGTATGAATGAATGAATGAATGAATGAACAGGCTTAATCAAAGCAAAGAACATATCAACCTGCTTAGCATGGCCTCTGGCTCCACACTACACCAAACACTCTCATTCATTACCACCCTGAGTATTATCTGCAAGTATACATTGCTTTGTAATTGACATGTCTCATCTTAATCCTCCCAGGAGCCCTCAGAGGGGTTATTTTCCACCTTTCTCTCATTGGCAGAAAACTTGTCAAGGGGGAAATTGGAATTTCATCCTAGATACTCTGCCTCCAAGCCTAATTCTTTTCTTCTATGCCATATTACCGTCTTTTATTTTATTTTTAAAAAATTTTAAGTAGACTTCACACCCACCATGGAGCCCAATGCAGGGCTTGAATTCATGACCCTGAGATCAAGACCTGAGCTGAAATCAAGAGTCAGATGCTTAACCAACTAGCCATTCAGGCACCTCTATATTACCACCTTTTGAAACTACTGTTTTGTTTTTTTTTTTTTTTTAATTTTTTTTTTTTCAACGTTTATTTATTTTTGGGACAGAGAGAGACAGAGCATGAACGGGGGAGGGGCAGAGCGAGAGGGAGACACAGAATGGGAAACAGGCTCCAGGCTCTGAGCCATCAGCCCAGAGCCTGACGCGGGGCTCAAACTCACGGACCGCGAGATCCTGACCTGGCTGAAGTCGGACGCTTAACCGACTGCGCCACCCAGGCGCCCCGAAACTACTGTTTTTGAGGATGGTAATGTACAGAGGTTTTGTTTTTGTTTTTAAGGAGATTATCAGGAGAGTCTAGTTATTTCCTTGCCTTTCAGCATAACCTTCTTTGTTGTGAGCTGTTCCGTGGGAGGGCTGTGTGTCCCCTTGGCCGCTCTGATCCTTTAGCTTGAGGGAGCATCTCCTAAACTGAATCAAGGTCCCCTTGATCGGCTCATATTGAAAAAATGGGCTGTAGGGTAGTCTCCTTCTGATCACTTTTTCTATTGAATCGCCATTCACATTGTGCAACAGCATTATAGTGGGAGCTTGCTTCATTACTTAGTAATTTCCTTTAGCTCAGTAAAGCTGAGCTAGAGACATTTGGCCCTCTTCTCATTTTCCTATTGCTAAGTATAAAACATAAGCTGACGGTATCCTATTATTCAAGGGAAAGGAGCGTGAGTCCTTGAATGTGAAGCTAAGAGAAAAATTGAAGACGAAAAGATTAAGAAAAAGATAAGATTGAAAATACCAAGCCTCTTAAACAGGCAGGTACATACTACAAAGGGCTTAGTAGAATCTTTTGACCTGTAGAGTTTTGTTGTTGATCAGCGATTCTTTCCATGGACTTGAGCTAGGCACTGAAGTAATGGAAACACAGAGGAGACCTTGTCCCTGTCCTCAACACTCTTACACTCTTCTAATTCAGGGTCAACAAATTTTTGCTAAAGGCCCATTCAGTAAATATTTTAGCCTTTGTAGGCTATTTGGTCTCTGTCTCAACCAGCCATTCTGTCACTGAGGGCAGAAGTCACCATAAACAACATACACACACATGTGTGCTGTGTTCTAGTGACTATGGACACTGAAGCTCGAATTTCACACATTTTTGCATATCATGAAATATTGTTTTGTTTTTCATTTCTTTTTTCAATAATTTAAAATGTAAAACAACTTCAGCAAACTGAAAAGCTTCTGCACAGCAAAGGAAACCATCAACAAAATGAAAAGGCAACCTATGGCATGGGAGAAAACATTTACACAGATCCAATAAGGGTTAATAGATGCTTCTTTATTCACATATTAAGTAACGAGATCTGGCCACAGGTCTAATAACTACCACAACTTTGAGGTAGTGACGTATATATATATATGATTTTCTGAGATACGGTGACAACTGAAATGTGACTTCTACTGATGACAAAGTCATGAGAATGGATAAACTTTTATGGTGTGTTGTTATAAGCATAGGGTCATTGAAGATAGAATCTTAAGCAGGCTCCATGCTCAGTGCTCAGTGTGGAGCCCGATGCGGGGCTCCATCCCACAACCCTGGGATTATGACCTGAGCTGAAATCAAGAGTCAGATGCTTTAGCAACCCAGCCACCAGGTGCCCCCATCAGAGAATCTTTGATCTCAGCTTAAGAGCTCCTGAGAAGTCAAGGAGAATGTGGGCTGGGGAAATTGGGCAATTAGAAGGCCCTCATCTTTGAGAACACAATTTTTTAAAGTTAATTTATTTTATTATTTTAAAACTTATATCCAAGTTAGTTAGCATATAGTACAACAATGATTTTAGGAGTAGATTCCTAAATGCCCCTTACCCATTTAGCCCATCCCCCCTCAACAACCCCTCCAGCAACCCTCTGTTTGTTTTAAGAGTCTCTTATGTTTTGTCCTGCTCCCTGTTTTTATATTATTTTTGCTTCCTTTCCCTTATATTCATCTGTTTTGTATCTTAAATTCCTCATGTGAGTGAATTCATATGATATTTATCTTTCTCTAATTTTGCTTAGCATAGTACTCTCCAGTTCCATCCACGTAGTTGCAAATGGCAAGACTTCATTCTTTTTGATTGCTGAGTAATACTCCATTGTATATATATATATATACCACATCTTCTTTATCCACTCATCCATCAGTGGACATTTGGACTCTTTCCATACTTTGGCTCTTGTCGATAGTATTGCTAAAACATTGGGGTTCATGAGCCCCTTTGAAACAGCACACCTGTATCCTTTGGATAAATACCTAGTAGTGCAATTGCTGGGTTGTAGGGTAGTTCTATTTTTAATTTTGTGAGGAACCTCCATACTGTTTTCCAGAGTGGCTGCACCAGCTTGCATTGCCACCAACAATGCAAAATAGATCCTCTTTCTCCGCATCCTCGCCAACATCTGTTGTTGCCTGAGTTGTTAATGTTAGCCATTCTGACAGGTGTGAGGCGATATTTCATTGTGGTTTTGATTTGTATTTCCCTGATGATGAGTGATGTTGAGCAGTTTTTCATGTCGGTTGGTCATCTGGGTGTCTTCTTTGGAGAAGTGTCTATTCATGTCTTTTGCCCATTTCTTCATTGGATTATTTGTTTCTTGGGTGTTGAGTTTGAGAAGTTCTTTATAGATTTTGGATACTAACTGTTTATGTGACATGTCATTTGCAAATATCTTCTCCCATTCTGTAGGTTGCCTTTTAGTTTTGCTGATTGTTTTCTGAACTGTGCAGAAGCTTTTTTTTTTTTATGAGGTCCCAATAGTTCACTTTTGCTTTTCTTTCCCTTGCCTCCAGAGACGTGTTGAGTAAGGAGTTGATATGGCCAAAATCAAAGAGGTTTTTGCCTGCTTTCTCTCTCCTTGAGGATTTTGATGGCTTCCTGTCTTACATTGAGGTCTCTCATCCATTTCGAGTTTATTTTTGTGTATGGTTTAAGAAAGTGGTCCAGGTTCATTCTTCTGCATGTCGCTGTCCAGGTTTCCCAGCACAATTTGCTGAAGAGACTGTCTTTATTCCTTTGGATTTTCTTTCCTGCTTTATCAAAGATTAGATGGCCATATATTTGTGGGTCCATTTCTGGGTTCTCTGTTCTGTTCCATTGATCTGAGTGTCTGTTCTTGTGCCAGTACCATACTGTCCTGATGGTTACAGCTTTGTAATACAGCTTGAAGTTCAGGAATGTGATGCCTCCAGCTTCAGTTTTCTTTTTCAAGATTGCTTTCGCTATTCAGGACATTTTCTGGTTCCATACAAATTTTAGGATTACTTGTTCTAGCTCTGTGAAGAATGCTGGTGTTATTTTGATAGGGAATGCATTGAATATGTAGATTGCTTTGGGTAGTATCCACATTTTAACAATGTTTGTTCTTCCTATCCAGGTGCATGGAATATTTTTCCTTTTTTTTTTGTGCCTTCTCCAATTTCTTTCATGACCTTTCTATAGTTTCCAGTGTATAGATTTTTCACCTCTTTGGTTAGAGTTATTCCTATGTGTTTCATGGGGTTTTTTTGGTGCAATTGTAAATGGGATCAATTCCTTGATTTTGCTTTCTGTTGCTTCATTATTGGTGTATAGGAGTGCAACTGATTTCTGTACATTGCTTTCATGTTCTGTGACTTTGCTGAATTCATTGATCAGTTCTAGCAGTTTTTTGGTGGAATCTTTTGGGTTTTCCAAATAGAGTATCATGTTATCTGTGAAGAGTGAAAGGTTGACTTCCTCCTGGCTGATTTGTATGCCTTTTATTCCTTTGTGTTGTCTGATTGTTGAGGCTAAAACTTCCATTACTATGTTGAGTAACAGTGGCAAGAGTGGACATCCCTGTCTTGTTCCTGACCTTAGGGGGAAAGCTGTCAGTTTTTTCCCACTGAGGATGATATTAGCAGTGGGTCTTTCATATATGGCTTTTATGATCGTGAGGTATGATCCTTCTATCCCTACTTTCTTTTTATCAAGAAGGGTGCTGTATTCCGTCAAATTCTTTCTCTACATCTATTGAGTGGATCTTGTGGTTCTTGTCCTTTCTTTTATTGATGTGATGTATCATATTGATTGTTTTGTGGATATTGAACCAGCCCTGCATCCCAGGTATAAATCCCACTTGGTTGTGGTGAATAATTTTTTTAATGTATTGTTGGATCCAGTTGGCTTGTATCTTATTGAGGATTTTGAGAGCACAATTTTTTTTTTTTAATTTAAAAATCCAGAGCACTTGGATGGTTTAGTCGGTTAAGTGTCTGACTCTTGATTTCAGCTCAGGTCATGATCTCATGGCTTGTGAGTTTGAGCTCCATGTTGATCTATTAGCACGGAGCCTGCTTGAGATTCTCTCTCCCCTCTCTCTCTGCCTGTCCTACACTCACATGCTCTCTCTCAAAATAAATAAACAAACATTAAAGAAATTTTTAAAGATTTTTAAATCTTTCAGTAATCTCTACACCCAATGTGGGGCTGCAACTCACAACCCTGAGATCAAGGGTTGCATGGTCTTCTGACTGAGCCAGACTGGCATCCTGAGAACACAGTTGTAATAGAGAGGAGAAGACAGAGGCTACAGTGACATGAATTGACTCAGCAAGGGGAGAGGAATTCTAATTGCCATATGCAAGTCTGTCCCCATCCATGTGGCCTGTTCCACTACTCCTTTAAGAGAAGACTATGCTGGTGTGACAGAGCTCTGTAGTGGAGTTCTTATGATATGGTAGCGCCATTGTGCAAACCAGGCAAATTAAAAGTGTTCAGATAGAATGTTGTCTGTCATTTGGACTCTTTAAGGAATCTTATTGGAGCATTATATGGGGCAAGTGGTTTGGGATAGACTTACTCTCCCCTACGAAGACACTCAGCTGGAGCATGGAAGTTTTCTGTGTGTCTCGTGTCCATGAAATACAGCCAGACCAACACTAAACCATCCTACACACCTAGAAAACTGACTGGAGGATTAACACAACAGTCTGCACAACCTGAACCATGGAATTTAGCAGGTACACGGTGCGGACAAGTGAACTTGGAGAGTGAGAAGGCGCAGGAAGGGAAGTGCTTTTGCGAGTGGATAGAGGACGGAGGGGGGGGGGATTACG
This sequence comes from Prionailurus bengalensis, assembly GCF_016509475.1. Classification (NCBI taxonomy): domain Eukaryota; kingdom Metazoa; phylum Chordata; class Mammalia; order Carnivora; family Felidae; genus Prionailurus; species Prionailurus bengalensis. The sequence goes on from NC_057344.1 coordinate 174,774,957, forward strand.
GGAAAAGCACCCCTCCCCAAAAGCAGCTGGAGAGAAAGTGGAAAATTGGAAACAGCTGCAGGGACTAGACTAAAAAGGGAGAAAGGAGAAAGGAGAGGGTTTAAATTCCATTAAGACTGTAAACAAGGGGAGCGCAAAGGCTGCAACTCTGCAGCTCGATACCTGGCGGTGCTCTGGTGGGAAGGGCGAATCCCCTGGAGCAGAGTGGGGTCCGGAAGGTTCTCGGGCTACACGGGGAAAAGCGGTTCCACTGCTGGAAGGACATTTGGTAGAGACTATTGAAGCCACATGGTCCCAGCAGACCCCAGAAAACGGCCACATTCGCTGGTGCTGGAACAAGGTTGTTAAGGGTGAAGCCTGGTGCCAGATGTGTGTTGTGATTTTCCATAATCCCTGAAACGTTGCCCTACACTATCTCGCAAACTTTTTCTGGGGTGGACTGGCACCTGGCTGTAGTCTCGGGGCACCAGCAACAGCAGGGGCCAGCAAGCATTCCTGGGTGCAGCTGATATTCGGACATTGCTCATTCAGCCATTGCTCAGTGAGACCCTCCGGCAGAGGGGTGGAACAGGTCAAAGCCGCAGTCCCTCGGAAGTAAGGGGCCGGGGAAAACAGCTGCATCTGAGACAAAACTCAGGAGAGAGGTACTGCCTCGGGCCTGGTCACAGAGAGTGAAAAAGCGGGGAGTGGACGAGCGCTGAAGACAGGAGGACGGGTGTGCGATTGCTGACCCGGGAGAACAGACTGGGTGGCTGGGTGACGCCATTTTACACTGCTTCCACGCATGCGCATACGCACCTACGAGCCCCGCAACAATCCACCCCAGTAGGCTAGCAGCGCCATCTATTGGAGAGCGGAGCTGTTACACTGAGCCCCGCCCAATGGGGCCAACTTGGCTCTTCAGGAACACAAGCCTCAACGCCAGCTTAATTTATGGACTATAAAGAGCTAAATAGACTGACTTCTAGGGGTAAACAAAGTAATTTCAGTCCTACTTCAATCTCTTAGCCGGTCCATCTATTCAATTTTCTTTCTTTTTTTTTTTCTCTTTTACACTTCTTTTTCTTGAATACAGAAAGAGAAAAAATTCATTTTTATTTTCAATTTTTATTAAAAATATTTTTCTTTAATTTTATTACTATATTTTTACTTTTATGTAATTTTTCCAAATTCTATTTTACTTCCATCATTTTATTTTAGTCTATTTCAGTGTATTCACCTTTTCAAATTTTCAAATGATCTCCTTTTTTTCGTTTTTCTTTTTTTCTCTTTTTTGTTTCTTTTCTTTTTCTTGAGTGAAGAAAGAGAAAAACTTCATTTTTACTTTCAATTTCTATTAAAAATATTTTCCTTTAATTTTCTTTTACTATATTTTTTGCTTTTATGTAAATTTTTCCAAATCCTATTTTACTTCCGTCATTTTATTTTAGTCTACTACAGTGTATTCACTTTTTCAAATTTTCAAACCATTTCTTTTTTCTTTTTTCTTTTTTGTCTTTTTTGTTTCTTTTTCTTAAATATAGAAAAAGAAAAAATTCATTTTTATTTTTAATTTTTATCAAAATATTTTTCTTTACTTTTTTCTACTAAATTCTTTACTTTTGTGTATTTTTTTCAAATTCTATTTTACTTCCATCATCTCATTTTAGTCTACTTCAGTGTATTCATTTTTTCAAATTCTCAAACGATTTCCTTTGTTTTTCTCCCCCTCCTTTTTTTTCTCTAATCTGCCAAACCACTTTCAACACCCAGACCAAAACACACCTAGGATATAGCATCATTTATTCTATTTGTGTGTATATGTGTTTTATTCTATTTGTGTGTATATGTGTTTTATTCTATTTGTGTGTATATGTGTTTTTAATTTTGTAATTTTAATATTTTTAAAATTTTAATTTTTCTACCTCATTAATTCCTTTTCTCCCTTCAAAATGACAAAATGAAGGAAAGCACCCCAAAAGAAAGAGCACAAAGAAATGACAGCCAGGGATTTAACCAACACAGATACAAGCAAGATGTCTAAACCAGAATTTAGAATCACGATAATAAGAAAACTAGCTGGAGTCGAAAATAGATTAGAATCCCTTTCTGCAGAGAAAAAAGAAGTAAAAAATAGCCAGAATGAAATTAAAAATGCTATAACTGAGCTGTAATCACGCATGGATGCAGCGGCGGCAAGGATGGATGAGGCAAAAGAGAGAATCAGCAATATAGAGGACAAACGTATAGAGAATAAAAGAGGCAATTAAGGCAAAAGAGCACAATTTAAGAATTAGAGAAATCAGTGACTCATTAAAAAGAACAACATCAGAATCATAGGGGTCCCAGAAGAGGAAGAGAGAGAAATAGGGGTAGAAGGGTTATGTGAGCAAATCATAACAGAAAACTTTCCTAACCCAGGGAAAGACACAGACATCAAAATCCAGGAAGCACAGAGGACCCCCATTAGATTCAACAAAAATCAACCATCAATAAGGCATATCATAGTCAAATTCACAAAATACTCAGGCAAGGAGAGAATCATGAAAGCAGCAAGGGGAACAAAGTTCCTAACCTACAAGGGAAGACAGATCAGGTTTGCAGCAGACCTATCCACAGAAGCTTAGCAGGCCAGAAAGGAGTGGCAGGATATATTCAGTGTGCTGAATCAGAAAAATATGCAGCCAAGAATTCTTTACCCAGCAAGGCTGTCATTCAAACATTCAAAATAGAAGGAGAGATAAAAAGTTTCCCAGGAAAACAAAAATTAAAGGAGTTTGTGACCACTAAACCAGCCCTGCAAGAAATTTTAAGGGGGACTCTCTGAGGGGAGAAAAGATGAATATATATATATATATATATATATATATATATATATACCATATATATATATAAATACCAAAAGCAACAAAGATTAGAAAGGACCAGAGAACACCACCAGAAACTCCAACTCTACAAGCATCATAATGGCAATAAATTCATATCTTTCAGTACTCATTCTAAATGTCAATGGACTCAATGCTTCAATGAAAAGACATAGGGTAACAGAACGGATAAGAAAACAAGATCCATCTATATGCTGTTTACAAGAGACCCACTTTAGACCTAAAGACACCTTCAGATTGAAAATAAGGGGATGGAGAACCATCTATCATGCTAATGGTCAACAAAAGAAAGGCGGAGTACCCATACTTATATCAATCGAGACTTTAAAATAAAGACTATATCAAGGGATGCAGAAGGGCATTATATCATAATCAAGGGGTCTATCCACTAAGAAGACCTAACAATTGTAAACATTTATGTGCCAAATGTGAAAGCACCCAAATATATACACATTTAATTAATCACAAACATAAAGAAACTCATTGATAGTAATACCATAATAGTAGGAGACTTCAACACCCTACTCACAGCAAGGGACAGATCACCTAATCAAAAAAATCAACAAGGAAACAATGGCTTTGAATGACACACTAGACCAGATGGACTTAACAGATATATTCAGAACATTTCATCCTAAAACAGCAGAATATACATTCTTCTCCAGTGCACATGGAATGTTCTCCAGAATAGACCACATACTGGGACACAAATCAGCCCTAAGTAAGTACAAAAAGATCGAGGTCATACCATGCATATTTTCAAATCACAACACTATGAAACTCGAAATCAACCACAAGAAAAAATTTGGAAAGGTAACAAATACTTGGAGACTGAAGAATATCCTACCAAAGAATGAATGGGCTAACCAGAGGTTAAAGAGGGAATTAAAAAGTAGATGGAAGTCAATGAAAATGATAACACCACAACCCAAAACTTCTGAGACGTAAGAGGGTCATAAGAGGAAAATATATAGCAATCCAGGCCTTCGTAAAGAAGGAAGAAAGATCTCAGATACACAACCTAACCTTACACCTTAAGGAGCTGGAAAAAGAACAGCAAATAAAGTCCAAAACCAGCAGAAGACAGGAAATAACAAAGATTAAAGCAGAAATTAATGCTATCGAAACCAAAAAAAAAAAAAAAACCACACAAAACAAAACAACAACAACAACAACAACAACAAAACCCAGCAGAACAGATCAATGAAACCAGAAGCTGGTTCTTTGAAAGAATTAACAAAATTGATTAACCACTAGCCAGTTTCATCAAAAAGAAAGAGGAAAGGACCCAAATAAATAAAATCATGAATGAAAGAGGAGAGATCACAAACAACACAGCAGAAATAAAAACAATAATAAGAGAGTATTATGAGCAATTATATGCCAATAAAATGGGCAATCTGGAAAAAATGGACAAATTCCTAGAAACATGTAAACTACCAAAACTGAAACAGGAAGAAATAGAAAATTTGAACCGACCCATAACCAGTAAGGAAATCTCATTAGTAATAAAAAATCTGCCAAAAAACAAGAGTCTAGGGCCAGATGGCTTTCCAGGGGAATTCTACCAAACATTTAAGGAAGAGTTAACACCTATTCTCTTGAAGCTGTTCCAAAAAATAGAAATGGAAGGAAAACTTCCAAACTCTTTCTACGAAGCCAGCATTACCTTGATTCCAAAACCAGACAGAGACCCCACTAAAAAGGAGAACTATAGACCAATTTCCATGATGAACATGGATGCAAAAATCCTCAAAAAATACTAGCCAACCAGCTCCAACAATGCATTAAAAAAATTATTCACCACGACCAAGTGGGATTTATACCTGGGATGCAGGGCTGGTTCAATATCTGCAAAACAACGTGATTCATCACATCAATAAAATAAAGGATAAGAACCGTATGATCCTTTCAATAGATGCAGAGAAAGCATTTGACAAAATGCAGCATCCTTTCTTGATAAAAACCCTCAATAAAGTAGGGATAGAAGGAGCATACTTCAAGATCGAAAGCCATATATGAACGACCCAACACTAATATCATCCTCTAAGGTCAGGAACAAGACAGGGATGTCCACTCTCACCACTGTTATTCAACATAGTATTGGAAGTCTTAGCCTCTGCAATCAGACAACACAAAGAAATAAAAGGCATCCAAATTGGCCAGGAGGAGGTCAAACTTTCACTCATCGCAGATGACATGATACTCTATATGGAAAACCCAAAAGATTCCACCAAAAAAACTGCTAGAATTAATTCATGAAATCAGAAAATTTGCAGGATATAAAATCAACGCACAGAAATCGGTTGCATTCCTATACACCAACAATGAAGCGACAGAAGGAGAAATCAAGGAGTCGATCCAGTCTACAGTTGCACACACACACACACACACAAAAAAACCCATAAAATACCTAGGAATAAATCTAACCAAAGAGGTGAAAAATCTATACACTGAAAACTATAGAAAGCTTATGAAATAAATTGAAGAAGACACAAAAAAAATGGAAAAAGATTCCATACTCCTGGATAGGAAGAACAAATATTGTTAAAATGTCGATACTACCAAAGCAATCTACATATTCAATGCAATCCCTATCAAAATAACACCAGCATTCTTCATAGAGCTAGAACAAATAATCCTAAAATTTGTATGGAACCAGAAAAGACCCTGAATAGCTAAAGCAATCTTGAAAAAGAAAACCAAAGCAGAAGATATCACAATCCCATACTTCAAGCTATACCACAAAGCTGTAACCATCAGGACAGTATGGTACTGGCACAAGAACAGACACTCAGATCAATGGAACAGAATAGAGAACCCAGAAATGGACCCACAAATGTATGGCCAACTAATCTTTGACAAAGCAGGAAAGAATATCCAATGGAATAAAGACAGTGTCTTCAGCAAATTGTGCTGGGAAAACTGGACAGTGACATGCAGAAGAATGAACCTGGACCACTTTCTTACACCATACACAAAAATAAACTGGAAATGGATGAGAGACCTCAATGTAAGACAGGAAGCCATCAAAATCCTCAAGGAGAAAGCAGGCAAAAACCTCTTTGACTTTGGCCGTATCAACTCCTTACTCAACACGTCTCTGGAGGCAAGGGAAAGAAAAGCAAAAGTGAACTATTGGGACCTCATCAAAAAAAAAAAAGCTTCTGCACAGTGCAGAAAACAATCAGCAAAACTAAAAGGCAACCTACAGAATGGGAGAAGATATTTGCAAATGACATATCACATAAACGGTTAGGATCCAAAATCTATAAAGACTTCTCAAACTCAACACCCAAAAAACAAATAATCCAGTGAAGAAATGGGCAAAAGACATGAATAGACACTTCTCCAAAGAAGACACCCAGATGACCAACCGACATGGAAAACTGCTCTGTCACTCATCATCAGGGAAATACAAATCAAAACCACAATGAGATACCACCTTACACCTGTCAGAATGGCTAATATTAACAACAGATGTTGGCGTGGATACGGAGAAAGAGGATTTCTTTTGCATTGTTGGTGGCAATGCAAGCTGGTGCAGCCACTCTGGAAAACAGTATGGACATTCCTCAAAAAACTAAAAATAGAACTACCCTACGACCCAGAAATTGCACTACTAGGGATTTATTCTAAGGATACAGGTGTGCTGTTTCGAAGGGACACATACACCCCCATGTTTACAGCAGCACTCTCAACAATAGCCAAAGTATGGAAAGAGTCCAAATGTCCATCAATGGATGAATGGATAAAGAAGATGTGGTGTACACACACACACACACACACACACACACACACACACTGGAGTATTACTCGGCAATCAAAAGAATGAAATCTTGCCATTTGCAACTATGTGGATGGAACTGGAGGGTATTAGGCTAAGTGAAATTGGTCAGTCAGAGAAAGACAAAAATCATATGACTTCACTCATATGAGGACTTTAAGAGACAAAACAGAGGAACATTAGGGAAAGGAAGCAAAAATAATATAAAAACAGGGAGGGGGACAAAACAGAAGAGACTCCTAAATATGGAGAACAAACAGAGGGTTGCTGGAGGGGTTGTGGGAAGGGGGAATGGGCTAAATGGGTAAGGGGAATTAAGGAATCTACTCCTGAAATCATTGTTGCACTATATGCTAACTAATTGGGATGTAAATTTAAAAAAATTAAAAAAAATGAAAATATTAGATGCCTAATAAGAAATAGGAAAAAAAAAAAAAAGAAGAAGAAGACACTCAGCTGGCCAGAAGCACTTGCTACTTCCTTATTACCAACTCCATTATTGGGAACAATGATGATTATTTTCATTGAGCTTTTATAGTTTCATATTTTTCTAATTATCTACAATAAGTGTGTATTATTTTGTTATGGGAAAAGTCTTTAAGGTTTATCTCTGCTCTTCATTTTGGGATATCTCACTGCAGGAGAGAGTCAGCCTTGTTCCTCAACATTAAATTAGAATTTGATGAAGGAAGAAAGGAGGAAAAGGTGGAAGGAAAGAGGAAAGAAAGAAAAGGAAAAATGGGAGGAAGGAAAAGTAAAGAAACTACTAGGTTTCTATACAATTCTCAACCTTAACTAGGCCCCACTACCTGTTGGTAATCATTTTATTCATCTCGTATCCGCTCACCCTGCAAACACTGGAGTGAGCCTCAACCAAGTGCCCCCAAACCCAGCCCAGGGCAGAACTGCCTATCTGAGGCCAGCTCACACTGGCAATCCTCAGGTTGTGCTAATTACATGGCTTTTGCCTTACGTCACTTGGGGGGGGGGGGGTGCAGTGGGAGGAGGGTGGTTCTTAAGCAGTAAAAACTAATTTATACAAGTGAGTCACATGTTTTCCAAATCTACAGTTCCTGGCAATTTCCCCATATTCCACAAGTTCTCCGACATTAACACACTCTGTGTTAGGATAATATCTAGAGATGTTCTCAATACCCAGAGAGGTTCTTCTGAGTAACCAGTATTTTTGTGTGTGTCTCATTACCCACCTGGGGCTTCAAATTCCAGTTACTCTTGGCAGGCTACAAAATCACACCTGGACTTGACACCGCCTACCAATCATCACAACTCACATCGTTCTGTAACCAGTGACAAGACTCCCTCCACAAATCCGTGTTGAATTCCTCTTTGACGTTGCAGAACCACAGAAGCTCCTATAGGTTTGAATGCTCCTTTGAAGAACGACCCTATACCTGTCACACTGACCAGCGTTAGATAACCAAAGATCACTTCCTAGCTTTGTAAATTTAGGCAAATTACTTAAGTGATTTGTTTTGAATGTTTATTTATTTTTTAGACAGATCAGCAGAGCGTGAGTGGGGGAGGAGCAGAGAGAGAGAGGGAGACACAGATTCTGAAATAGGCTCCAGGCCCCTAGCTAGCAGCCCAGAGCCCAATGCGGGGCTCGAACTCACAAACCTTGAGATCATGACCTGAGCTCAAGTAGGGCGCTTAACTGACTGAGCCACCCAGGTGCCCCTACTTAAGTGACTTCTATTGGTTCTCAATGACCTCACCCATAAGATGGGGATAAAAATAATAGTACTTACCAACAATGTTGTCAACGGGATTAACGAGTTAATAAAGGTAAACTACTTAGAACAGAATCCAGCATGTAGTAAAGCATGTGATTATCATTATTATTCAGGGCTGCAATATGTCTTTACTCTCTTTGGATCTTATCAGCCTTCTTTTCTCTCTGTAGGGGCCACAAGATGCTAACCTAACACACTGTTTCTTTCAGGTGAAAATTAAGCAAACTCTGATTTTTTGGGAGTTCTTCAGGAATTCCACAGCTGTGCTGCTCTCAAACAGTATCATGATTACTGTTAAAAAAAAAAAAAAAAAGTTTGGAGCGCCTGGGTGGCGCAGTCGGTTAAGCGTCCGACTTCAGCCAGGTCACGATCTCACGGTACGTGAGTTCGAGCCCCGCCTCAGGCTCTGGGCTGATGGCTCGGAGCCTGGAGCCTGTTTCCGATTCTGTGTCTCCCTGTCTCTCTGCCCTTCCCCCGTTCATGCTCTGTCTCTCTCTGTCCCAAAAATAAACGTTGAAAAAAAAAATTAAAAAAAAAAAAGTTTGAAATTATTTTCTCTTCTAAATGGTCAGGATTTTGCCAGGCAAGCTTATCCAAAGCCTATAACATTTTATCAAGTTAAAATGTAACAACAATTTGCAAAGATTTCAGAATTCTTTCAAGCCCTGTTCCCCCCAAATGAGATGTTGCCCGGAGCTGGCAGGGTGTGCGGGAAAGGACCATCAGGGGTGAGAGTCAGTTCGGGTAACATGCAGGCCGGTGCAGGTGTGGAGAAGCCTCACAAAGTGCATATTAGTGCTAGAAAAGATATTTGTAAAATGCTCTAAAATATATAGTTGAACTCCAAAGAAAGAAAAAAAAAGCTTCCTAGGTGTTGAAAAAAAGTTTCCTGGGTGAACTGGGAAGTGCAGAGAAACAGCAGCTGAAACATCCATGGCTTTGAGGGCTAGGAGTCTGTCACCCCTCTCTCTCCCCCCTCCTCTCTCTCTCTCTCTCTCTCACACACACACACACACACACACACACACACTGGGGGCCCCAGGCTGGTAGCAGGCAGGGAGTTGGAACTCAGTGGCTTTTGTCCCTCCCGGCCCCCACAAAAAAGTTCTTTGTTTTTGAGTTTTTATTTATGTAATCTCTACACCCAATGCGGGGCTCGAACTCATGACCCTGAGATCAAGAGTTGCATGCTCTTCCGACTGAGCCAGCCAGGAGCCCCCAAAAACTTCTACTGGATTCTTTTTTCAAATCTCCTGTTCCTCTAAATGGTGTCCTATCTTATCCCGTAGTGTCCAAGGAACCTGAAAGGATGCTCCTCTGTGAGAGGGAACTCAAAACAAAAGTACCCCTGATCCAGGATCAGGGAAGCTGGTACTTTGCTTGAGATGCTGGGTGAGGGTGGGGGTTGGGGGGAGATAGGGTTGGGGGAGGATGGGCAGGGGCAGAGGTGAGGAGAACGAGTTCATGACCGGAAATGAAAACTCCAAGCCTGAGTGGATGAAGTGTGAATTTATGCTCACAAGTTGTTATAGGAATCCAAAGTTAAAACAAAACAAAACAAAAAACAGAAACAAAAAGGAAGGAAAAAAAAGGAATCCAAAGCTAATAAAAGTCACATAAAAACTCATCACCAGCATTGTTAGAAGAGTTGCAAATATCTTCTCCCAGATTGTGTGTTGTCTTTTAACTCTGTTTATTATGGCTTCTATTATACAAAAGTTTTAAATTCTAATGTGGTTGGATCTTTAATGGCTTAGGCTTGTTGTCTTGGTTAAGAAATCCTTCTCTACCATGATATCATAGAGAAGGTCTCGTACAATTTCTTCTAAAATGCTTATTCACATTTAGATTTTAAGTCCAGCTGCAATTCACTTTCGGATATGGTTTTGGATATGGCTTGAGGTGCGATCTAACTTTAGCTTTTCCATTTGGGTACTAATTGTCCAGAATTTTTCACTCAAAAGTTCTTTCCCTACAGACTTATGATGTCATGTTGGTCATATACCAATTTCTTCTACTTCTACATACATGTGCTCGTTTGTTATTTTTTTTCCGTTGGTTTATTTATCTCTCTGCCGCATCTACTTAATATTTCTTTACAGTAAATTTTAATATTTGGTGGTACGATTCCTCTCTTCTTGTTAACTGAAGAGTCTGAGAACTTATCTCATTTGCGAGCGAGGAAGTTAGCCCGTTGCTGGTCCGTGGATACAACCCCAAGACCTGAGAGGCTGACAGATCAGGGGCAAAGGACTTCAGCACTTACAGTGTAGCAGATAGTGCAAATTTCAGATTCACCTCAGCTACCCTGGTCTCCAAGTCCCATGTGTGACCCAGAAGAGCTGAAATCAGTGCTGCACACGTCACCGGGAGGAAAACCAAGGTTGGGAAACCTGAAACTTTGAAGTGGGGGGTAATGCTAGCAAACCTATCCTTCCCTTTATCCAGGGAGAGACATTTCGTAAATATCCTGTACGCCCAACAAATCTGCCCTATGCCCTGGAGGGAGACATTATCTCTGTCTTCCAAGGCAATTTGCCATACAGATGTCCTTGAAATTCGAAAAAAAGCTGTCAGTGCCTGTGTTCAGATGTAGGACCCCAGTGGAGCATTGTCCTCCAGCATCCGTTCTGCTTTGGTATTATTTTGTTTCTTGTGGCCCTTTATTCTTCCATATGAATTCTATTTGATTTTATTTAAATGTTTATTCTTGAGAGAGAGAGTATGTGTGTGTGCACAAGTTGGGGAGGGGCAGAGAGAGGGAGAGAGAGAGAATACCAAGCAGGCTCCAAGCTGTCAGCACAGAACCCAACTCAGGACTTGAACTCACAAATTGTGAGGTCATGACCTGAGCCCAAGTAAGACACTTAACTGACTGAGCCACCCGGGCACTCCCTTCCATGTGAATTTTAAAGTCAATTTGCATGGGCACCTGGGTGGCTTAGCTGAGTGTGTGACTTGGGCTTAGGTCATGATCTTGTGGTTTGGTTAGTGAGTTTGAGCCCCACGTCAGGCGCTGCGCTGACAACCTAGAGCCTGGAGCCTGCTTCGGATTCTGTGTCTCCCTCTCTCTCTGCCCCTCTCCTGCTTGTACTCTGTCTCTTTCTCTCTCTAAAATAAATAAACACTAAAAAAATTAAATAAATAAATAAAATCAATTTGCATAGTTGTTTTAGATAAACTGTTGCAAGATATAAATCTATACAAATCACTTAAAAATATACTTTTTACAACCACATATAAATAATATCTTAAAATTAATTAATAACCATAATTATATGCATGCAAAGCAATTAACAGCTTAAAGTGAAACCACAGGGGCTCCTGGCTGGCTCAGTCAGTAAAGCATGCAACTCTTGACCTCAGGGTTCTGGTTTGAGCCCCACTTTGGGCGTAGAGATTACTTAAAAATAAAATCTTAAAAAAATAATAAAAATAAAGAGAAACCACAAATTAACAACAAAAACAGTTTAAAAAGGCAACAACAAAACAACAGTAACTATAGCAACAAAACAGAGAGCCCTGTGGGATCTTGCAGAAGTAAATACAGAATAGCCTTTTAATCACATTTCTCCAAATAGGGCACAAGGGACTCCCTGAAGTTTAAAAACAAAACAAAACACAAAAAATGAACTTCTGTTGAAAATAAAAACCAGCAAATTCACAAACACAAGAAAACCATCCGCTGCAAGAGACAGTCAACAACCCAACAATCTGAAGAAATATCAGAAGAATTTTAGATGATAGAATTATCTGAGAGAATAAAACAAGCATAATGAAAATTTATTTTTAAAAACTCATAAAGCAAAAATGGGAGCCCAGAGAACGGAATGGAATAATGAAGAAAAGGAAGCTTTTGTAAATAGATCGAACAGAACTTCTAGGGAAAAAAATAATTGAAAACTGAAACTCAAAGAAGGGTAAAAGAGCAGATTAGGAAGAGCTAACAAGAGATTAGTGAACTGGAAGACAGCTCCGAGGAAATTGCTGAGATAGCAGCTCAGAGATAAAGAAATGGAAAACAATACATGTATTCCTAGAATTATAAGGAAACTACAAATCACCAAGCACAAAAAAAGTCTTACAGGCAAGCAGATAGTGAGCAAAAGATACAATCTCACCTACATGAAGTTCAAGAACAGGCAAAACTAATCCTATGATGTTAACTATTAGAATAGTGGTTATCTCGGGGTGGTGGGGCGGGAAGGGCGAGAGGGAAGGGTTCCCATTGAAAAGGGCACAAGGGTACCCTTCAGTCACTGGAAATGTTTTACACCTTCATGGTTACATGGCTGTATAAATACGTAAGAAGTCACTGAGCTTTACACTTACACTTTTATGAACTTTGTGTATATTATTCCTTAATAAAAGTACTTTTGGGCACCTGGGTGGCTCAGTTGGTTAAGCATCCAACTTCAGCTCAGGTCATGATCACGCGGTTCATGGGTTCAAGTCCCCTGTAGGGCTCTAAGCTGTCAGCGTAGAGCTTGCTTTGGATCCTGTGTTTCCCCTCTCTCTCTGCCCCTCCCCATTCTCTCTCTCTCTCAAAAATAAATAAACATTTTAAAAAAGAATGTATTAAACGAATAAGTAAATAAAAATAAAAAAAATATTTTTAAAAAGGCAATCAGAAAAGAGGGGGAAAATTACCTACAAAGGGATGACAGCTAAATGAACAGAAACAAAAATGGCCAAGATATAATTCAATGGTGACTTCAAAGTGCCAGGGAAAATAAACATCAGCTAAGAGTCCTTTACCCAGCAGAGCTATCATTAACAGATGAAGGGGACTAAAGACATCTCCAGGTCAAAACAAAAACAACCTCTAAAATGTGTGCTTTAGCAAGGAGCAAATCACATTAGCAAACAAGGTTAGTGAATTTATATAAGCACTAGTTTCAATAATAATTATTATGAAGGGTTTTCAAAATTAGGTGGGTTATACCGTAGACACACACACGTGCACGCACACAAAAGGACGCGTGACAAGGTTATTCACTGCTGTGTTGTTTGAAACAGCAAATTAGAAAGAACCTCAATATTCATCCATACATTGAAATACTATTTGGCCATTAATTTTTTGAGTATGGCATAGAATAAATGTATTTCCATATGAGTCAGATTTTTCCGACTCATTAACAGCTACAACGTGTCAGTTGGTTATAATGATGAACACGGATTTTTCATAGTTTCATACACTCCATCTACAGGGAAGGAATGAGTAATTGCAAACATTAAAATACAGGGGCACCTGGGTGACTCCTTTGGTAGAGCAGGCTACTCTTGATCTTGGGGTCATGAGTTCAAGCCCCACATTGGGAATAGAGCCTACTTAGAAAAAACACTTTCACAATTGCTCAGTTAAAAAAAAATGCTGGACACAGTGCACAATGTCCTACCATTTGGGTCAAATCAAAACAAAAGAATCCATCACATACTTGTCTTAGATACAATATCTCTAGAAGAATCAACTTGAAACTGGCAAAGGTGATTGCCTTCATGCAGAGGAAATGACTGGCCATGAATACTGGTAGACTAGAGACATTTCACTCTCTATATACCCTTTTATACCTTTTGAATTTCCTATCATTTGGATATATTATCTCAGCAAGAATTCAATGTCCTGTGTTGTTTGGGTGGAAACTATAGGTAGTAACTTCAGACATGTTTAAGGAGATATACATGTTAAGATTTTAAGAGTAAACACATACACGCACACACACAGGGAATTGAACATACAACTAAGATGGCACAGGATACAAAAAGGGATAAAACAAATTATCCTGAGCCTTTAAAAAAAATGATTTGAAAGTCACATATGTTTCCTTTTCTGTGAACTGTCTTTCCACACATTTGCCCTCTTTTCTATTAGATTGTTGATCCTTTTTGTTACTGATATCCAAGGGCTCTTTGTACATTAGGGAGAGAAGCCCTTTATGATAGAAGTTGTAAATATTTTTGCCCAGTTTGTCACCGGTTTTATTTAATGTGGACAGCTTTTGATACTTTCTTTTGAGTCTTAGAAAGGCTTTTCTCACTCTAAGGCTGCAAATGAAACGATCCCATATTTTCTTCCAATGCGTCCCTAGGTCCTGCATGAGTTTCCCATTTCCCCGGGCAAACTTTTCTTACAGGCAAGAGGAGTAGTGGATACATCTGCATGTCCGTCCACGGGGCCTAATGTCCTTCGTGTGATTTCTCCTGTAGTTAATAAATTTCACCTGAAATCTTCAATTTCTCTCTAATCACCCATTAGTGTCCTATATGACCTAGACAATGGAAAAGTGTCAACAGTGAGTTTGAAAAATAATTTGGTTTCATCCCCATCAGAGATAAGGGGATTGAGGTTAAGAGATGTTAAGAAGCATCTCACAGTTAGAAAGTAATGGGGTTGGAATCGAAACTCAGGTAGTTGCTACAGAGTCACAACCTTAACCCCAAAGGTCATAGTGGGTACAACCTAGAAATACTGATTTACTTTACTCTTTAAAAATTGCTGTCAATATCTGGAAAATGAGGGCAGCAAAAAGATAAGTGATTTTCTAAAACAGACTTACCAATACTAAATGGGTGAATTATGAAACATAGTTTATAAATCTGATTTGTTCATTTATCCACTGACAGTAATACTTAACACTTTGCAATTTATAGTGTTCTCACAAAGGTCACATAATGTTACTCTTTCAACAGCAGGTATTTTAGCTGTTAAAATAACATTTATCCTATAGTAGAATGAGAGGGAAAATGCCGTATGTACAACATTATTCACTGTTGTTATATCAGCAAAGAATTGGAAACGGCTTAGATGTCCTTCTAACTAAGGGACTGAAAAGCAGAGCAGGACAATGTGCGTATCGTGCTACCATTTGTGAGCAAATGCATATTTCAACTTCTTTATCCTTCTGAGTTTCTAAATTCAGAAAATGGTCTGTTCAATATTTCTTTCATCATTGTTATAGGAAAGACTGTCCCATTTAAGACATATACCTTGGCCACACTCAAGATGTGCTTAATTCATAAGGTCAGTCGATTCAACCGCAACTATACTTCTCTATTCTTTTAGGTGTCCGTTCATCAGCCCGCCTCTGGCTTGTGTGGTGACTGGTGGTTCTCAAAGCAGAACAACCCTTTTATCTTAATTTTGGTATTGGTGATAAAGACGATACTGATGATAGAGAACAACATTGACGAAACGCGATGGCTTCACAGACTTCTTTCTTTCAGAATTTCTTTCTTTGTCTTACTTCGTGAAATTTATTTTTGTTGCTTGCTACACAAATGCATACTCTAAGGCAGATTTCATGGCATTGCATAATTTAACAGCTTTCTGTCCAGCATCCTTTCCGCAGCAGGTGCTACATGCATACTCTCTGAATAGACATAGAATGTAGATCTCAAATGATCTCATTTAAATGCTCATTTAAATCTCTTGATATCTTATACACAAAGATCATGGTTGCAATTCTGGTTGCACACCAGAGTACACACCGTCTGAGGGACGATGATCACATTTCCTGACTTGTGCATCCATCCACCATGTGGCTGGTCCACTCAAGCAAAGCCTTCATTGGATCTCTTTGTGGATTCTTACACCTCATTCACACTCCTCCCTTTCTTTGTTGGTCTTCATAACTCAGTTTTGTTCTTTAACAGGCAAGTCATCTATTGAAAGAAATCAATAAAGGTGTGCCTGGCTGGCTCAGTCGGTAGAGCATGTGACTCTTGGTCTTGCAATCGTGAGTTTAAATCCCATGTTGGGCACTGAGTTTACTTAAAAAAAAAAAAAAAAAAAGGAAATCACTAAAATCCTTAAGGGGTGTCAACTCACTTTTGTGTGTGTGTGTGTGTGCCATTGGAGCCCAAGAGAACTGGGGGCAGTGCCCCTTCATTCAAGGTTGACATAAGCTGCAAATCCCATCCATGATCGCTTATCAGCAACTCCCGCTCCTTCTGCGGGAGGCTGGCCTCCACCAGTCTTTTGGCATTCTGTGTAATACTGGATACATCAACTCATTCCTCTTCTTCTCCTCCTCCTTCTTCTTTTTCTTCTTCTTCTTCTTCTATTTATTTATTTATTTTGAGAGAGAATGAGAAAGGGGAGGGGCAGAGAGAGAGGGAGAGAGAGGATCCGAAGCAGGCTCCAGGCTCCAAGCCGACAGCAAGAGCCCGGTGCAGGGTTTGAACCCACAAACCATGACATCGTGACCTGAGCCAAAGTCAGACACTTAACTGACTGAGCCACCCAGGCGCCCCAGTTCATCCTTCTTCTTAACTAAGCCCCATTGTCATTTCCCCGGTGACTCTTTCATTATGCAGGGCAGAGCAAGGGTCAGGCAAACTGGCTGATGACAGCTAATCCAGGGAACTTGGAAAAAAGATGGTATGAGTACCACCCCTCTTCCACTTCTGTCAAGTATTCTTGCCAGAAAATCAAATCTGAATCAGCTCATGCCTCTCCATCCTCTATATCACTTCGCAGGAAATGTAAGGCACAGAGAAATATGTGAAATACACCATGATGAGGCAACCAGCAAAATCCAAAATATGGGAAATCCTACAGGACAAATGATTTGGTCGGTGGAAACAAATTACAAAAAGAAAAAAAAAAGAGATTAAGGATTTATAGATTAAATTCTGTGTCTCCCTCTCTCTCTGCCCCTCCCCCCGTTCACGCTCTGTCTCTCTCTGTGTCAAAAATAAATAAACGTTAAAAAAAAAAGATATTGAAGAAAGAATAGAGTAGATAGAGAAAGGAACTGTAAACGTCTTTAGTTGTGACAACAATATAACTATGGGTGTAAGTAAGGAGTCCTATCTTTTACGGTACTATTTACAGATGTAAGGACAGGTCCGGGATTTGCTTCAGAATGGGACATGAGGGGGCTGTGGATGTAAGCAGATTGGCCATGAATGGAAAATTGGCCATGAGTGGAGCTCAGTGATGGATGCTCCAAGGTCCATTGTACTAATTCTCTATGTTGAAGTTCTCCATAATAAGTGTTTAGAAAAAAGATTGGGTTAAAGTCAGACATTCAAGTCACTGAAGGTTCTGGGCAGGTGTTTGAAGCCGAGGTGAGTTGAGTGGATCAGAAGGAGCGCAGCTGGTGACCTGAGTGGGGAAAACTGACTTGGGGCAGAGCTACACCGAATGCAGTCTAAGACCCCTGAGTAGGAAGGTTTAAGTAGACAGATGGGAACCTAGGGTCGGAGCCTGGAAGAGGTCTGCAGTCCTATACTTAGGACAATTACAGCCACAAGCACAGAGAAGCTTTCAAGAGTGCAGAGAATCGGTGATCACACCCTAGGGAATGAACCACCTTAGGGTTCAGAAGGAAAAAAAATAAAAGGAAGTCTGCTGAGCCAACAAGGCAGATAATTAGCCCAAGCCTCCTCCTAAAGTTTCCGTTAGTTGTACTAAATGATAGGAGCACTTGTCAGACAGATGAGCTGCATTTCACTCTTGCCGCCCAGAGATTTTCTTTTCATTTTTTTCCCCCCTGGGTAAGAGAAATAACTCAGAATATGTATTTTAAGGACACAGTCAGGCTCATCGTCTCTGAACTGCAACCCGAACTTCCCTCTGGGAGTTTCACTGTGCCATTTTGAAATGGTTTCAAGAGCTACTTAGACTTGGAACTGGCTCTTTAGTCTGCCCAACTCCATTCTTTCTGTACCACGTTCGGGCCACATACCTAAGCCGTTTTAACTGGACCCGAATGGGAAGAGACAGAGAAACAGTTCTGTCTTCCACTGTGTATTTTCAAGGACTGACAAAGGGGAGCCAGGTCAAAAGAAACCTGGCCCCTGGAACACTGTTCTCCATCCTGGTGCCCATGTTCTGGTCCTGGAGGGTCAGCCCGAGGGTCTCACCTCTCCAGACAGTTGTCTTTCTCCTCCAGTTCATCCCGGTAGTTACTGCACTCTGCTTACAAGAAGTCTATGGAAGTGATGGTATTTTAAATGTTTATTTTTTTTTAATGCTTATTTATTTTTGAGAGACAGAGACAGTGTGAGAAAGGGGCAGAGAGAGGGAGACACAGAATCTGAAGCAGGCTCCAGGCTCCAAGCTGTCGACACAGAGCCTGACACGAGACTCGAACCTCGAGATCAGGACCTAAGCCCAAGTTGGCGCATAACCAACTGAGCCACCCAGGCGCCCCGGAAGTGACAGTATTTTAAACTTTGATGCTCACCTGCCCTGGAGGCACCTTGCTTTCAATGGTTGTCATTCTACACAAATGTGCTTGGAGCAAGGATGGAACAAAGGATGATGCAGGGAAATGAGCTGCAAATAGCCTCCCAGAAGGAAACCTTTTTGAACAAAAATGTTAGGGATTTGAATTTGGTGGTGTCGAAAAATACAAGTCCAAAAGGGGGCATTACAGAACTGCTTGCGCACAGTTGGGATAGTTCGCTATTGTGGTTCCGCACACCCAACCGCGGTGATCTGTGCATGTGTGTATTTCCCCTGCTAGACTAAGTCTGAACTCAGGACAGCAAGTGTGTCACCAGTGTCCAGAGAAGTGGCTGGCTCACAGCGGGATTCCAACGTGACTCAGTGAACGTGTGAACGAATGCACAAATAGCTCTGAGGATCCGGTCTTTTAGAACGTAGAAATTATGCAGTGAAACCTTGGATTGCGGGTAACTTGTTCCGTGAGTGTTCTGCAAGACGAGAAAATAATTCTACTAAATTTTGAGAAACAAATGATGTCTTGCAATACAAGTAGTACGTGATACCAAGTGTCACATGACCACAAATGAGCCAATGGCTCTTGATATATGAGTGCTTTGGTTTAGAAGCCTGTTTACAGAACGAATCATGCTCGCAAACCAAGGTTTTACTGTAAATGTGATTTAGACGCCATCCTTTCAAAATTCCTCCAGAGTAGGACATACACATTTGTTCCATCACTTAAAGCATTTATTTATTTTTATTTATTTTTTTAAGTTTATTTTCTTAGTAGTCTCTATACCCAACATAGGGCTTGAACCCATGACCCCAAGATCAAGAGTCTCATGCTCTTCTGACTGAACCATCCAGGCGCCCCAAAGCATTTTAATTTTTAGTCGAGTTTCCAATGTCAGAAAAGAACGGTACTTTCCCATGATAGTATGATGATTGAGGGAAACTGATCAGATAAATGAAAGGCACTCCCATTTTTGCTTAAAGAGTAATAGCTGTTATTTCCGAGCCCACAAAGAAAATAAGAAGTTGGCCTGCATTTCCTCCTGCAACTCAGTCTCTCGGACTAAACTTGGGATCTGTCCTTTCTAGGCACCAAGAGCAAACGATGCCACCACTCCACTCCAATCAGACCGCCTTCCCCAAGCAGGTGTAGGTGTGACAGTGGTCAGTCCCGACCTTCCCCTTAGTCCCCTGCAGAACTTTCCTTGCTCTGCAGGCCACGTGGTGCCTTGCTTGTCCCCAGTTTCAGCACACACCCTTCAGGCTGCGAGGCAAGGCAGGATGTGAACACGAGGCTGCCTGCCCCTCTTTGCTACCAAGTGTGTCCCCCCCGTCTCCCATGCTGGGTCTTGTAAGAGGACGAGTTAAGCATCCTGCCAAAGAGAATTGTCCATGATTTATTGTTGCTGATAGTGTCCTTTATGTATTTTCCACATCATCTGAAGACTTGCCGAATGAAATGACCTCAGACATCGTTTAATAAAATCTTCTAATTAGGGGCGCCTGGGTGGCGCAGTCGGTTAAGCGTCCGACTTCAGCCAGGTCACGATCTCGTGGTCCGTGAGTTCGAGCCCCGCGTCGGGCTCTGGGCTGATGGCTCGGAGCCTGGAGCCTGTTTCCGATTCTGTGTCTCCCTCTCTCTCTGCCCCTCCCCCGTTCATGCTCTGTCTCTCTCTGTCCCAAAAATAAATAAACGTTGAAAAAAAAATTTAAAAAAAAAAAAAAAAAATCTTCTAATTAAAAAATTTTTTTAATGTTTATTTATTTTTGAGAGAGAGCGTGAGTGGGGGAAGGGCAGAGAGCGAGGGAGACAGAATCTGAAGCAGGCTCCAGGCTCTGAGCTGTCAGCACAGAGCCCGACACGGGGCTCCAACCTACAAACCATGAGATGGTGACCTGAGCTGAAGTCGGACGCTTAACCGACTGAGCCACCCAGGCGCCCCTAAAATCTTTCAACGTTTATTTTTGGGACAGAGAGAGACAGAGCATGAACGGGGGAGGGGCAGAGAGAGAGGGAGACACAGAATCGGAAACAGGCTCCAGACTCTGAGCCATCAGCCCAGAGCCCGACGCGGGGCTCGAACTCCCGGACCGCGAGATCGTGACCTGGCTGAAGTCGGACGCTTAACCGACTGCGCCACCCAGGCGCCCCTAAAATCTTTTAATTTAAAAACTGACCTGGGGGGCCTTGATGGCTCACTTAATGTCCGACTCTTGATTTCCGACTCCAATGCCCGACTCACAGTTCATGAGATCGAGCCCTGCGTTGGGCTCTGTGCTCTCAGCCCAGAGCCTGCTTGGGATTCTCTCTCTCTCTCTCTCTGCCTTTCCCCTGCTCTCTCTTTCAAGGTAAATAAATAAACATTAAAAAATAATAAGAAAATAAAAACTGAAAATTATCAAAGCCCACGGTCTACATTAGAGTTCACTCTTGGTGTTGTACACTGTATCGATTTGGACAAATGTAGAACACACATCCACCATTAAGATGTATTTTCACTTTCCTTAAAATCCCCTGGGCTCCACTTCTTCACTGCTCCCCTCCCAACCCCTGGCAACCAATGATCTTTTGTCTCCACAGTTTGGTGATAACATACCAGTGTATTCCATCAATTACAGCAAATGCACCACTCTGGTGGGGATGTTGATAATGGGGGAGGCTACTTATGCGGGGGAGCAGGGGGGAGATGGGCTATTTCTACACCTTCTTCTCAGTTTTTCTGTGAACATAGGATTGCCCTAAAAAAAAAAAGTCTTTTAAAAGAATAACAAAGTTGAGGGGCGCCCGGGAGGCTCAGTCGGTTAAGCGGCCGACTTCGGCTCAGGTCGTGATCTCGCAGTCCGTGAGTTCAAGCCCCGCGTCAGGCTCTGTGCTGACGGCTCAGAGCCTGGAGCCTGTTTCAGATTCTGTGTCTCCCTCTCTCTGACCCTCCCCTGTTCATGCTCTGTCTCTCTCTGTCTCAAATATAAATAAATGTTAAAAAAAATAAAAAAAAAATAACAAATTTGAGACTTTGAGAGGTTAAGTGGACCAAGGTCACAAAGATGGTTCACAGCAGACCATCATTAGAACCCAGAGGGATCTTATGTTGCGAGCTTTATGCATCACACATTAGGCTACCTGGCATCCCGTAATAACATAAAAAACTCATAAAATAGTGTGCATACATGGTGTGCTATTTCTTTTCTTTAAAAAAAATTTTTAATGTTCATTTATTTATTTTTGAAAGAGAGAGTGAGCGTGAGTGGGGGAGAGGCAGAGAGAGAGGGAGATACAGAACCCAAAGCAGGCTCCAGACTCTGAGCTGTCGGCACAGAGCCCGAGGCAGGGTTGGAACCCAGGAATTGTGAGATCGTGACCTGAGCCGAAGTCAGACGCTTAACCAACTGAGTCACCCAGGCACCCCCATGGTGTGTTATTTCTTAGAAATACAAGTGAGAAATAGAGTTGGGGGATCCCCCCCAGGTCCAGTTTAATCAGCAGCTCACGTGAGTGGCAGAGAAGTGAGGGTCTGTCCTAAATTGTACACCTGGGGTGTGTTTTCACCACCTGAAACACCCCTCCACACACGCACACACACACATGCGAGCACTTCCATACTTTTGCTGGTGCTGTGCTCTGTGCCTGGCGGCCCTTCTCCTTCATCCCCAGCTCCTAGCTCCCCAACCCCCAGAAGCCAAGCAGTCATTCAGCTCTCTTCCAGGCTTTCTCTGGGCAGAAGGGATCCCCCTCTCGCACTTCTGAACCCCGAGTGCTTTGCAAATGACTCCATTAGAGAATGTGTAAGCCTGACGGTTACTCACTAGCCCCCCAAACTGTGAGCATCAGCACAGTAGGGTGATGTATTTCCAGAAACCAACTCCATGATGGGGTATAGTTTACAAGCTCCAAAAACTGTAGAGAGGATACAGACTTTATTTCTAGGGTGCAGTGTGAGACTACGAAACACTATAAAACAAAAATACATAACAGCTACAATGAAGCAGCTGACAGAATATATCGAATAATACAGATTTAAAAGTTCTGATAGGGCACAAACTATGTATCACTAAGACATAAAAACATTTTCCCCTTTACTTTAGAAAAAATGCCAATAGGATTGTAATTTTTCATCGTTCTGAAACTTAGTAAGCATTTAGGTTAGTCATAATAATAACGGGGAATCATTTGTTTTAAAAACAGAAAACCACATGAAATATTCAAAGTATATAAAGAACGGCTTGGTCCTGACTCATGGGGGCTCAAAGGGAGTAATTCTGGATGGTTTTAAGGCCATTGGTTATGAGAAGAATAGAAGGCACAGGTTAAATATAAACCTGAAAAGGAAATCTAATAGTTTTAGATTTTAATTACATATGATCAAAGCAAAAAAAGCAAAGTCAGGCAAATAGTTAAAGCTTATAGTCTTTGTGCCTCAGTCCCAAAAATTACATTAACTTGTACCAAAGCAAACAACTGTACAATAAAGAACTTTGCAGTTTCAAATAACCAATTTTTAAATTCGAGATTTAAAGAGATAAAATGAATGTTAGTGTACTGAACAAAGATGATAAGGCTGTTTTTTCCTAGCATGTAAACACTGTACAATGATGGATTATTGCAACTAAAAAGTTTTAGATGAAAAATTTTCTCTTTTTAAAGTATCTTTTGCTCTACTTTATAGGTTCCTGTTTTTCCCTAAACATGAACAGGACATTCAATTTGTTTATATATTTTGCTTTATAAGCAATTCATACAAATGTAAATATACATATACCTAAAAAGTGGTTATCCTATGATATGACAGCCCAGAATTTAGTAATTGTATAGGCTTTCTGGTGATTTAATTATTCATAAAAAGAATGATAGAGAAGACACATTTGTTATTTATTCTAATTAAAGCATATGAATTACAGTACAGTTTTGAAAGTTTGCTATTTTTAAAATCTTCATTTTTTTAATTCAGGAAATGCCCAGGCTTAACCTTTTAATAGGAATTAAATTTAATTGGTTTCTTGGGTTTGGCCATCTTTTCTTTATTCGTGTTAAAGGTAAAAAAATAGAACAATGAGGAATGTAGGCCTATTAAAAAAATATAAATACTTAGAGCGACCATTTAAATCATTTGGTCCTCAAAAATATTGCTTAATTAATCACCGGTAGCTTGATTGTAATTACACCCATGGCTGATATATTTCACTCTGCCTTTGGTTGCAGGTTGTACTTTTGTGGCTGGAAAAAATGTTCCTCAATAGCACTGACTAGTTCATTGAGTTCCTTCTTCAGCTGCTCAGGATCACTGGAAGATAAGAGGGGAAATTCCAGGTCAGTGGATTATTCCAAAGCATATTTTAAGTTCTCCCTGCATTGGCCAAGTAACACTGAAATTTAACCTTAAGAGGAAGGCTAAATCAGACAAAACAGAACTCCAGTGACTTAAGCATGGGAATGTATCTGTTGACTTGGAAAAAAAAAAAACAACAAAAAAAAACCCCATGAGACAATATCCATTATTTCCCCCAAAGGCTTTCCCAAGGTCTCTACTAGAAATAAAATCGTCCCTTTGCATTTCTTACAAGAATTTTTAAGAAGCACAGTTTTTGCCTTAGCATCCCTGTAGGATCTGCAAACTTTGTACCTAACAGTGCAAAGAAACCTTTATAACTTCAATTGTCATGCAATCCTATTAAACTTTTACCAATGACCCCTCTGTTAAGTCCTCAGTCTCCCAGGATAGGAACGTTCCCGATGCAGTTTGTCTTCAGAATATTGGAAGCTAAGCAGCAGAGAATGGGAGCCTCCTAGTGGGCCTGCTAATCAGATACCAGGCACTCAGTTCCCCCAGCTTTTCTCCTTACTCTACTTCCAGGGTCACAACGAAGTATAAGCAAAAATCCAGGGAACTGGTTCCCTCTAAGGAAACCAAACTTTCAAGCATGAGGACAACACTCATTTATATGCAAACAATTGGAAGGTAGATCATGATAAAATGAATTTGTGATTAGACAGGTTTCCAGCAGCCCGTGTTAGGGTCAGGCTCCTAGCACGGTGCGTTTACTGGAAGGACTTTAAACCAAAAAGCTGAATTTAAAAAACCAAATCCTTCAATTCTAACTTACATGACTTCATAATCGACTGTCTTTAATATATGCAACTTTATCTAAATGGAAATGGCAATTCTTGTAATTGGTTAAGTTCATTGTTACACTGTGAGAGCTACTCGGTACAACTAAAACAATCCATTTTATTGCAGACATGAATTCTGGCTCTACTACTAGCTGTATGCCCTTCTTAGCCTCTCAGAGGCCCAGATTTCTCATTTGTAAAATTGGGATAAAGACTTTATCTTCTCAAGAGAGTTGTTGTGTAGATTGAGATAAATTATATAAAGCAATTAGCACAGAACCTGGCCCAAAAACCTCAATAAATGTAGCTGTCATTAAAATTATTTTTACCCCCACTGGTAACATACAAGGTAATTATGCTTCATAAATACACATGAATCACATTGGTTGTTATTTCCTTCTCCACAAATGTGTTTTGAAGAAAACAACATTTCTCAGGAAGGCACACAACTAAACAACTACTGTTTTTTTTTTTTAAACAATATACCTAAAATTAAACTCCTCAGTGAATACACAAACACAAATATACAAGTACAGTGTATATCTCGTACTGGTTTTGTTTCTCTGTTAGAAGCTTGCCTGATATAATTGTTACCTAAATTGTGATATTGTAATCCAGTATCCAAGGATTCCAAGTATCCAAGGATTCCAGTATCCAAGGAATTCCAAGAATTCCTTAGAACATCCTTAGAGCATCCTTGTTCAGTTGTACTAAGGTCTGCAGCTTATTTTCAAATGGCTCAGGAAAAACCCCTGCATATACAATACAGGTACAAAACCTGCATATACAATAATATATGTGAGAGATAGCAAATATTGCAAAATGTTAGCGACTGTTTAGGTTAGAGTAGGCTAACTATGGCTGGCAGTCTGTTGACAGCCTGTTTTTATAAATAAAGATTTATTAGAACACAGTTACACCTATTCCTTTGTGTTCATTCCTTCTTTCTGCTTTTGAGCAACAGCAGAACTGAGTAGTTGCGACTATATGGCTTGTAAAATCTACAATATTTACTATCTGGCTCTTTACCGAAAGTTTGCCAACCCTCGGTCTAGGCGAAAGGTATGTGGGCATTTGTTGAAAATTTCCAAAATAAAAAGTTGGACAAAAGACATATACCGCTCAAAAAATATTTTGATCAAAAAAGCAGGACTTAAACTTGAAAAGGATTTTCCATTCTAAAGGATGAGTAGGTTATGGAATTCTATGAATAAATGAAATTGATGATATAAAAGACAGCGATAATATTAAGGTGATCAGACAGTAAGGAAACCTTAGCCATGGCTTTATTGCTCTTGTACGTTAGGTATGCTGGTAACTTGCTTGAGCCCTGATAGCATATCCGTGGACTGACCCAGTGCCCAATGTCCCAATTAGTAAATTAGAACAGCATCTTGATGAATATAATAAAAGGACAATTTTTCTTTTTTTTTTTAATTTTTTTTTAACGTTTATTTATTTTTGAGACAGGGAGAGACAGAGCATGAACAGGGGAGGGTCAGAGAGAGGGAGACACAGAATCCGAAGCAGGCTCCAGGCTCTGAGCTGTCAGCACAGAGCCCGACACGGGGCTCGAACTCACAGACCGCAAGATCATGACCTGAGCTGAAGTCAGCCGCTTAACCGACTGAGCCACCCAGGCGCCCCAAGGACAATTTTTCTAAGTGTCTTCAGGAATTTGTAAACTAATATTTGAATTTAAGTCCACCCAATAAGCCATGTGAAAAATGTAAAATACCAGATCCTTAAACATTAAATAGTATTGTTATTATAAAGTTTTCCAAATTATTATATCTTCACAGAGAAATGACAAGGAACTAATATATAGAGAAAATGGATCTTTAAGTTGGACTAATGTCCCCTTTTTTTTTTCCAGAAGAAAGGCATAGAAATATGAAAACATTACATGAGAATGAGAATTACAAAGAAATGTCTGGAAAAACTCATACCCAATAGAGTAGCAAACAGCTTACTATTTAACACACATAGAAACAGTGATACTTGCACAATATTACAATCAAATGTTGGTAATACAAATGCTTAGAAAATGGGAAGCTTTATGTGTTTGTTCAAGCTGCTTACTAGCTGAGTTTTTGCCCTTTCAGCACAAAAAGGTTTTGAATGGGAATTTGTAGCAAAATATAGGACACAGTCTATGACTTTTTAAATATATTGGACTATCATGATATTTAAGAGCCATTATCATGACTTTAACTGTTGACCTGGGTCTCTTATTCAGAAGAAGATTCAGGGCCCGTTTGGAAGTGGAACGCTATTTCCCTTATGATAAAGCAGTCAACATTCTGAGTTACCGTGTCCATGTTTTATGTTTTTGTTTTGTTTTAATGTTTCTTTCCTTGCTATCAGCAGTCATTTCTTCCTGTCCGAGGAAAGTCTAACACTAATAATTCTGCCCCCACCTCTCTAATTTGCTACATTTAATCTGCTACTGGCTGGCCAACTGAAGATGCTCAGAAAATTTCCTCTGCTTTTATTTCCACATAGTGCAAATTGGATTCACAAGATCAGAAAAACTCTGCAATGAGCAAGGCTTTGGTTGGGAAACATCAGATCCATGCTCCTGACTACAGTACTGAACCCTGGAAATGTGACTAGTGGGACTGAAAACTGAATATAAGTTTAATTAACTGACTTTCAAATTTAAAAGCTGAAATTTAGGGGCACCTGGGTGGCTCAATCAGTTGAGCATCCGACTTTGGCTCAGGTCATGATCTTGTGTTCATGGGTTTGAGCCCCGCATCGGGCTCTATGCTGACAGCTCAGGGCCTGGAGCCTGCTTTGGATTCTGTGTCTCCCTCTCTCTCTGCCCTTCCCCCGCTCATGCTCTGTCTCTCTCTGTCTCTCAAAAAATAAAATAAAACATTAAAAAAAAAAAAAGCTGCCATTTAATTCAATTATTGGAAAACTGAAGTATGTTTGGAACAACTTAGGTATCTAAATCTATTTTTTCAACGGTAAATTTTATAAACTCTTAATACATTTGACCCTTCAACAGCCTGGGATTTAGGGCATTAGTGACCCCCCCCCCCTCCATGCAGTCAAAAATCAATGGATAACTTTTTACACCCCAAAAAGTTCACTATTAATAGCCTCCTTTTGACTGGAAACCATACCATAACATAGACAGTCAATTAACACATATTTTGTTTGTTACATGTATTCTTGCAATACACTAAAAAAGTTATTAATAATAAGAGAAAATACATTTATAATATTATACTGTATTTATTTAAAAAATCCACATATTGGGGCGCCTGGGTGGCTCAGTTGGTTGGGCATCTGACTTTGGCTCAGGTCACGATCTCACGGTGCGTGGGTTCAAGC
Organism: Prionailurus bengalensis; assembly: GCF_016509475.1. Classification (NCBI taxonomy): domain Eukaryota; kingdom Metazoa; phylum Chordata; class Mammalia; order Carnivora; family Felidae; genus Prionailurus; species Prionailurus bengalensis. Next base: position 174,803,002 of record NC_057344.1, read on the forward strand.
CCTGCGTCAGGCTCTGTGCTGACAACTCAGAGCCTGGAGCCTGCTTTGAATTCTGTGTCTCCCTCTCTCTGCCCTTCGCTACTCAAGCTCTCTCTCTCTGTGTCTCTCAAAAATAAACAAACATTGAAAAAAATTTTTTTTTAAATTCCACATATAAGTGGACCTTCATAGTTCAAGCCTGTGTTGTTCAAGGGTCAATTGTATGGAACAAGTGTTTCTTAAAAAAAATCAAGCATTTTAATTGAGATATGTGGTGAGTGTAAAATAGTAAATGGATCTTGAAAATGTGATAAAAAGTAAAATATCTCATTAATTTTATATAAATTATATATGGTATAATAATATTTTCATGTTAAGTAAAGTAGAATAAATTACCAAATTAATTTTACCTGTTTATTTTTACTATTTAACTTTTTTTTTTTTTTTAATTTTTTTTTTTTTCAACGTTTATTTATTTTTGGGACAGAGAGAGACAGAGCATGAACGGGGGAAGGGCAGAGAGAGAGGGAGACACAGAATCGGAAGCAGGCTCCAGGCTCCGAGCCATCAGCCCAGAGCCCGATGCGGGGCTCGAACTCACGGACCGCGAGATCGTGACCTGGCTGAAGTCGGACGCTTAACCGACTGCGCCACCCAGGCGCCCCACTATTTAACTTTTTAAAAAAATGTTTATTTATTTTTGACAGCAAGAGAGACAGAGTGCAAATGGGGGAGGGGCAGGGAGAGAGGAAGACACAGAATCTGAAGCAGGCTCTAGGCTCTGAGCTGTCAGCACAGAGCCTGATGCGGGGCTTGAACTCATGGTTTGTGAGATCATGCTCTGAGCTGAAGTCAGACGCTCAATTCACTGAGCCACTCAGGCGCCCCTCTTTTCACTACTTAAAAATGCGTCTAGTAGAAAATTTCAAATTGCATTATGTGACTCATATTTTATTTCCATTGCACAGTACTGACTTAATTAGTCTTTAAACAATTTTTCCTGATTCTTTACTCCGAATGGAGAAGTGCTAGTTACCTGGGGGTTAAATGAGTGTGCAGGATCACATTTACACAAGCTAACTACATGCACCATGGTTGTTAAAGTTTAAGATGTTATGGTATTGCAAAGTAAACTCAAACCCTTTACCAAGGTCACAAAAACATGACCCTGAAGCTACCAGACCATCAGCTTTTTGGAGGCAAGACTCCTTCTGCTATGGCTCTTTATCCTCCCCAGAACCCGGCACAGACTTATGCACAATAGATACTCAAAGATATTTGTTCAAGGCATGTACAGTGGAATGTAAATTATTGGGGCGCCTGGGTGGCTCAGTCGGTTAAGCGGCCGACTTCGGCTCAGGTCGTGATCTCTCGGTTCATGAGTTCGAATTCCGTGTCGGGCTCTGTGCTGACAGCTCAGAGCCTGGAGCCTGCTTCGGGTTCCGTGTCTCCCCCTCTCTCTGCTACTCCCCCGCTCACACTCTTCTCTCAAAAAGACATAAATATTAAAAAATGTTTTTTTTAATTATTGTATCAGAGACAAGGAGAAAAAGAGAAAAACTCATTGGTGCTAGTCTCAAATTAAAGTATTAGAAAAAGGAAACTGTATTACTATTACTGAAATCTGGAATGAAATTTTCCCATACAAAGAAAGGTAGGACAGCAATAAGTAAGTAAAAATGAGCTCCTGTGTCTGTGGATGCTCCAAACAGCTGTTAATATCACAGTATTGCTGCAGGCTTTGAAACAACATTCCTAATTAAAGTACATAACACTGGCAAAGCAAAAGGTTTTACTTAGCACTTGTGCAGAACCAATTAGGAACTTTAGGGCACAGCAATCACACGTGCTGCCGTGGATATCATACCTATTTCCAGGGGGGGCACACAGTTCCGAATAGTACTTGATCTTGGGTTCAGTCCCGCTGGTCCGCATGGTGGCCACGCCCCCATTAGCAAAGGTAAAGGTGATCATTTGGCTGCTTTTGCTGGTAGGGAGAACCTAGGAATTAATTTACACGTTATACATTTAAATTGTGACATGAACTGTTCTGGCTCAAATAATAGTTTCCCCCTGTATAGGCAAGAAAATAAATGCCAAGCAAATATACTGGTTTCAGAGAAAAGGATACTTTTGAGGAAATAAAAAAAAAAATTCTTCTTCTGAATTAAATACTAAATAATAATAATCATAAAATGATTTGGGGAATTAAGTAACTTGTATACTTGCATTTTACCTCCCTAGTCTTGTTAATTAAAGCTACTGAAGTTTTTGGGTTTTTTTAAAAGATTTTATTTTATTTTTAAATGTTTATTTATTTTGAGAGAGAGAGACAGAGAGTGAGCAGGGGAGGAGCAGAGATAGAAGGAGACAGAGAATCTCAAGCAGGCTCTGTACTGACAGTATGGAGCCAGATGTGGGGCTTGATTTTACGAACTGTGGGATCATAACCTGAGCCGAAATCAAGAGTTGGATGCTTAACTGACTGAGCCACCCAGGTGCCCCTAAAGATCTTAAGTAATCTCTACACCCAATGTGGGGCTCGTATCTACAACCTAAGATCAAGAGTTCATGCTTTTCCAACTGAGCCAGCCAGGCACCCCAAAGCTACTAAAGTTTTACTAACATGGAAGCATATCATTTCATGAGAAATTGATTTAAATAGATTGATAATGTGACCAAAAAACCCACAATAAACTAGACCTTATTTTACTTTGTAAAAAAAAAACAAAAACAAACAGTTATATAAAGAGATCTTTTTAAATATAACATTTCTGGCAGATGTATTCACAGCTAATCGTTCCCCATACTCAGCTAAAATGACGGAACTGTGTGTGTGAATATACAAAACACAAGGGCAAAGAGGAAAAGGAAAACAGTAGTTAATTAGGTTGCCAACGAATCCTGGGAGTTACAAAACAGATGAAGGGGCAGAATTGACCTGATGGAACACAGGACAATGACAGCTGAGCACCTGCAAGGAACAAACAAGACCCTGGTCAATGAGCTTTGCAGAACCCTGGCAAAGCTCACTACCTGGAGGCACCAGGCACTGTGAAAGGCAGGTGGGAAACAAAGAAAGGATGTGAGAAGACCTATCAGACTCTCCCAGATCCTCACCCTCTGCCCACACAGTCAGGCAACCACCTTAATAGGAGATGGCTTAATTCTCTGGTATAATTGAACAAGAAAGGCTCAGGAGCTGGGTACACCAGGCACTGGTATAGAAGGGCAGGATATGGTGAAAACAGAGAGCAACTCAGAGTCAACAACCTGAATACCAGCCGTCCTCCCTCCAGACTCCCAGGCAACTCTCCACCGCTGTCACCCACCTTACAGCCTTTAGGAAAGAGATCAGGGTGAGAATTAGGCTTCCCCTGATAGGGAGCCCGCCGTGTAAAAGTTAACTTGGCACCCAATCTCCTGAGAGCAAAGTTTGTCAGTTGACAAGGTTTGCTCATGTAAGTAGAACTTCCGATTGGTTTTTGAGTGCCCCCAAATAATGAGGGATTACCAGACTTTGGGAAAAGACAGCTTAAAGACACAATCCAAAAAACCTGAATAATAATAAAAAAATAATTTGGGAGATATAAAGACAATACAGGAAAAAAAGTCTACATTTTAAAAAGTTATAATGCCTATACTTAAGAGAGATAAAATATTATATACATAAGCAAAATAAAACCATTGGGACTACACCTAAATAAAAAGCTTTTGCACAGCAAAGGAAACCATCAACAAAACAAAGAGGCAACCTACTGAATGAGAGAAGATATTTGCAAATGATATATCTGATAAGCAGTTTATATCGAACATGAATTAAGAACTTACAGAACACCAAAAAACAAACAGATTAAAAATGGGCAGAGTACCTGAATAGACATTTTTCCAAAGACATAAAAATGGCCAACAGACACATGAAAAGATACTCAATATCACTGATCATCAGGAAAATGCAAATCAAAACTGCAATGAGATATTACCTTACACCTATAAGAATGGCTAAAATAAAAAAGACAAGAAATAGCAAGTGTCAGCAAGGATGTGGAGAAAAAGGAATACTTGTTCACTGGTGGTAGGAAAGTTCATTGGTGCAGCCAATATAAAAAATAATATGGACGTTCTTCAAAAAATTAAAAATAGAATTACCATATGATCCAATGATTCCACTACCGGGTATTTACCCAAAGAAAATGAAAGCACTAATTTGAAAAGATATACGCAGGGGTGCCTGGGTGGTTCAGTTGGTTAAGTGTCCGACTTCGGCTCAGGTCATGATCTCGCCGTCCGTGAGTTCGAGCCCGCATTGGGCTCTGTGCTGATAGCTCAGAGCCTGGAGCCTGCTTCAGATTCTGTGTCTCCCTCTTTCTCTACTCCTCCCGCCACTCACGCTCTGTCTGTCTCTCTCTCTCAAAAATAAATAAAAATTTAAAAAAAAGAAAACATATATGCTCCCCAATGTTTATTGCAGCATAAAAATTAAAAATAAATAAAAGATATATGCACCCCAATGTTTACTGCAGCATAAAAATTTTTAAAAAAGAAAAGATATATTCACCCCAAAGTTTACTGCAGCATTATGTACAATAGCCAGGATATGGAAGCAGTCCAAGGGTGTATGTGTGTGGAGACACACACACACACACACACACACAAACACACACACACACACACACACACACACACACACACACACAGGAATATTATTCAGCCTTTAAAAAGAATGAGATGTTGGAGCACCTGCCTGGCTCAGTCAGTACAGCATGTGACTCTTGATCTCGGGGTCGTGAGTTTGAGCCTGATGTTGGGTGTAGAGATTACTTAAGAAAAAAAAAAAAAAGAATGAGACCTTGTCATTTGCAACAACATGGATGGACAACATAGAGGGTATAATGTTAAGTGAATTATATAATTTCATTCATATGGAGAATTTAAGGAACAAAACAATGAACTAAGAAAAAGAGAGACAACAACATCAGAAAATATATGCTCTTCACGTAGAGAACAAACTGGTGGTGGCCAGAGGGGAGGTGGGTGGGGGATGGATGAAACAGACAAAAGGGGTCACGAGTACATTTACTGTGATGACAGCCAAGTAATGTATAGAACTGTTGAACCATGACATTATTTAACAAAAAGAAAAATATTATATACATAAAACAAGAATAGGATGTTATTTTTATTTTTAAAATATTTTTATTTAAGTTGGCTCCATACCCAACATTCAAGAACTCATGACCCTGAGATCAAGAGTCACATGCTCCACTAACTGAGTCAGCTGGAAGCCTCAGGGTGTTATTTTTAATAAGTTGGACAATAAGAGCTAAAATTGTGAACAGAAGCACTGAAAATTAATGTTGATGTAATCTCCCAAAAAGTAGGGCAAGAAGATATAGATGGACAATAAGAAAGAGAGAAACAAGGAAAGGAGAACATTAGTCCTGGAGAGCCAGCCTCTAACTAAGAACTCAACAAGAAAGGGAGGCCGGAAACTCAGGGCAAGAGAATACTTGGGAAATGACCACGCAGCCCTCTTCTTTGACACAAAATTAAGAAAATTACTCAGAACTGAAAGAAATGACTCCAAAGACCAACAGAGACCCACCGACTACCCAGAAAAATGACTGAAAAAAGACCCATATTAAAGCAAATCACTGAAATTTTAGAACTCAGAGTTTTAGCAGAAAATTCCTGAAATCTTCCCATAGAGAAAAAACAAGCTGCATGGAAAGGACTGAATCAGTATGGCATCGACATCCCTTTATGTGGCTCACAGCACGCCTCAACTATTTCCTGAAAGATCAGACCCTCCACAGCAATACTGGGAACTAAAAAATGACAGAGCACTGCTGCTTTCAAAACTGCGAGTCAATCAAATGTGAGGGTAGAATAAGATATTTCCAGATTTAAATGCCTCTCAAAATTTACCTCCTATTCACTTCGTTTAAGGAATCTACTAGAGGATATGATTTAGGAAAACAAATCTAGGAAGAAGTCATGGGGTGCGGGAGCAAAGGACCTGACTCGGTAAGTGGTGAAGGACATTCCCAGGATGACGTGTGTGTACTCAACACATAGAGCAGTTGGCCCTGCCCGGATGGAGGGATCAGGACAGAAGCTGCTGGAAACAACACGGAACTGGTAAAACAGCACTGGACCACGTGGAAAACCCTACTGAGAGGTATCTGAAGGATGTGAGAAAGACTGGTGATAGTTACATAAAAATCCAAGCACACAAAAGAACAAAGCAACTATTAATTATAGGAAAAATAATTATACAATTTAGGGGAAACTAATCAAAGTACACTACTTAGCTAAGCAGGAAACAATAGTTACTAGTCATAACAATACAAGCACGGAATCTGATTTCATCAAATGTTGTGGCACATGCGTTTGCGAAGACAGGAGAGAAGGCGGAATAGTGAATGTAAGAAATGTAAGATTTAAATCCTTACCTCCATAATAGAAAATTAATAAAGTACAATGCTGAGAAGTCAAAACATCACCATATGAGCACATTATTTAGAAATCTGGTGGTAAGGGTGCCTGGGTGGCTCAGTGGGTTAAGTGTCTGATTTTGGCTCAGGTCATGATCTCACGGTTCGTGGGTTCGAGCCCCATGTTGGGCTCGGCACTGACAATGTGGAGTCTGCTTGGGGTTCTCTGTCTCCCTCTCTCTCTGCCCCTTCCCTGCTCGCACTCTGCCTCCCTCTGTCTCTCAAAAATAAATAAACATTGAAAAAAAAAATCTGGTGGTAAATACCAGGAGAAACAACTGAGAGGGAACATGGTTGTCTCAGCATAGCAAAGAGATGGCAGGGGCTGGAGCTGTCATGTTTCATCAGGACTCTTCCAAAAATACTTCTTTTTAAAAAATGCATTGTGTGCAGATGAAAACTTTAAAAAAAGGTAACTAACAAGATGTCTAATATCTCACAAGGCTATTCTTACTCTCTTCCTCCTATCTCCTGCCATTAGTTAGCAATACTCTTCGGCCATATCTTCTTTTGACTCCAGTGGAGGATCCACATGATGTGAAGAATGCAAACTCATGCTTTATAGCTAACAGCTCCCAGACATTCAGAGAATAGGGTAAAACTAACCAGGAAGCAAACAACGGTTCTCAAAGTGTGTACCAGTAATATCAGCATCAGCAGGGAACTCGTTAGAAATGCAAATTCTTGGCCTCCGCCCCAGATCTACTCATTCAGAGACACCAGGGTGGGCTGCCCTACTCTTTCTATGGATTTTGATAGCTTATTTATAATAATGCCTGGATGCCTAAAATCAGCTTCAATTAACTCCATGATTCAATAAGTCAAACTATGCCAAGTATAATAGAAGGTAAATAGAGAAGTGTTTAACTGATAAAAGATATTACTTACAGCTTTTTTATCAGGTTGGCTATCATCGTAGCCGGTTGTAAGGTCTCTAATCCCAGAAATTGCGAATCTGCCACAAGTTTTTGGATAATTATTCTTCCCATCATAGTTTCTAAGGTTTTCAAATAATTGTTTAATGGTGCCTTGATCATGGCAAATAAAATATGAAGCTTTGGTAATATGGTAGCCATACCTATGGAAACAAACACAAATCATTTTAGAAATTAAGTAAAAAATTTATTAGAATAAAATAAGTAAAATACAGCAGGGTGATTATATTTAATAATATTACACTATATGTTTGAAAGTTGCTAAGAGCATAGATCTTACAAGTTCTCATCATAAGAAGAAATATTTGTAATTAAGTGTGGTGTGACTGTTAACTAGATGTACTGTGATGATCATTTTGTAATATATACAGATATTGAAACACTATATCGCATACCTGAAACTAATGTCAGTTGTATCTCAGTTAAGGAAATACAAATATGCAAAATGAGGAACACATAATTCCACACAGTGTACATTTGTCAACCAGTATATTTTAAACCAAATGAAACAAATAGCCATGAGTACCTTCAAAGGAATAATTTAGCATAAAAAAGAGGTACAACAATTGACTCTGGGGATTGCCAAACTGCTGCCTTGCCTTTAGCCTGTATTTGTAAGTAAGAGTCTTACTGCAACGTGTTGCCACGGGCTGCTTTTGCACTTTATAAAGGCAGACCTGGGTCATTGCTCTAAAAACTTAATAGATTTCATGAACACCTTTAATCTTTTTTGACATCACACACTTAAATTTTTTTTTTTCCAACGTTTATTTATTTTTGGGACAGAGAGAGACAGAGCATGAACGGGGGAGGGGCAGAGAGAGAGGGAGACACAGTATCGGAAACAGGCTCCAGGCTCTGAGCCATCAGCCCAGAGCCCGACGCAGGGCTCGAACTCACGGACCGCGAGATCGTGACCTGGCTGAAGTCGGACGCTTAACCGACTGCGCCACCCAGGCGCCCCGACATCACACACTTAAAATCACATTCTTCAATTAGCTATTTCTGCAACTGATGCCCTCATTTGTTAAGGATTCATGCAATCATGAATGATAATTACCATTACATGGTTAAGTATCAAAAGAAAAGATGATTCTTTATTTAGTTTGATAAGAAATAGAATTCATGGGGCGCGTGGGTGGCTCAATCGGTTGAGTGTCCGACTTCGGCTCAGGTCATGATCTCACGGTTTGTGAGTTTAAGCCCCGCGTGGAGCTCTGTGCTGACAGCTCAGAGCCTGGAGCCTGCTTTGGATTCTGTATCTCCCTCTCTCTCTGCCCCTCCCCTGCTCATACCCCATCTCTCTCTCTCTCTCAAAAATAAATAAACATTAAAAAAAGAAAAAGAAATAGAATTCACAACCAAAGAGCATTAGAAAGAATATTAGTATCTCACACGTAGAACCATAAGAAAATATTTAACACTATTACTTCAATTAAACAGAATTAATAGACACTTACTCAACATAGATGGCCTTTAGCTGCTGAGACAAAGTCAAATTCTTGGTTGCTAGAAAGCTAGCCAACTCTGCACTTATGACAGCGGCACTGACCCCATCTTTGTCCAGAACAAAAGGGCAGCACATATATCCTGCAGAGAAACACGCGTCATACACACACGCTTAGGAGTGAGTTCCTTTACAACACTGTACATGCACACACCTATATGCAACTTGCCCATCTCATAAGAGGTTGTACAATACGAATATGTGAATGCTTCCCATTTACCATTTTTTTTAAATTAAAAAAAAATTTAATGTTTATATTTGAGACAGAGAGAGAGACAACCACAGCATGAGTGGGGGAGGGGCAGAGAGAGAAGGAGACACGGAATCCAAAGCAGGCTCCAGGCTCTGAGCTGTCAGCACAGAGTCCGATGCGGGGCTCAAACACGAACCACGAGATCATGACCTGAGCAGAAGTCAGATGCTTAAACAACTAAGCCACCCAGGCGCCCCTCATTTATCATTTTTATATTCGAGAATCCAGGCCAATGTCTAGTGCATAGCAGGCCTTCAAGATGTACTGGTTGAATAACCTATAAGGAGATTCTCCCTCCTAGATCAACTGTTCATTCCCTAGGTCCAGCCCCAACTCCTTCAGCTCACACAAAATAGTTTCCAGGTGCTCTAGTCAATGCTTCTTCTGTCTTCTCTGAATTCCCATAGTTCTTGTGAGTTACATCCTTCACCTTGACACCTAGCCTATGCTCTCTTGTGTGGTTACTAACTAGATCGATGCAAAGTGCTATAGACTGAGGTCAGTGTTCATCCATTGCTTAACTGATATGCAATAAATATTTGAAGAAAACATTTTTTTAATAAAAAGCTATAGAAAGATAAGACTGACATTTGTGACGAAAGGGCAAAAGCTGAGCTATTATTAATTTGTTAAATAATATGTGAGCATCTGTGCTGCAGGGAACAGGTGAATCTTCTTATATAATAAGTATAAGGTATAATAGCTTTTACTAAACATGTAGCTAAAATATCCCTCACATAAACATCCGAATTTCAAGTTTCTACACCTAGTTCCCTTTTTTCCTTACGTAAACTGACGAGCGTTTCCCAGTCATTCTGACTTGACTCGGGCTGTCCTTTTGGGTGACAGTCACTTTGATGAAAGCCCTACAACCAGGCCTTGTCTCTTCCTCTGGACAGACGTCTGCCCAGCATTTTTAGAACAGGAGTGAACCATATCAGACCTGGAGATCAACACCACAGTTGAGGAAATACCACAACTCCCCCAAATACATGATTCCTGAGCTACGAGCATTCATGGGCAGAACATCACTGTTTTCAGTCATCCAGGGAAAGGATTCACTTTCTTATATTAATGGCTTGGCTTTTAAAGAGATATTCTTTTTAGCTGAAAGCATGTCTGAGATGCCAATTTTGGGGTAGGACAGTTCAGTGCTCTTTGAGCACCGGTGTGTTCCTGTTCTACTGTTAATTTTTTGAACCCAAATCCAAATCCCATTTATTTGCATTCTATATATTAACTAATGCTACAATCACTATTATTGCTTCTTACCGATAGCTTCTTCAAATGCAAATAAGACATTCTTCCCCTGGTCTATTAGCTGTCTGGCTCGGTTTCCCATCCACTTAAAGCCAGTTAGTGTTTCCTAAAGGGATAACCCAAAAGAGAAAGAAATGCCTTAGACCTCCTACAGAGCAAAAGAAATTTAAGAGCGAGCCCCAGAAACATCTTACCTCAAAGTGAAAGCCCTCCTTTAAGGCAATGGCTCGCAAGATTTTGGAGGAGACCGTGCTGGACAACATGTATATGTCTTTGAGGGCACTGTGATCTTGGTTCTTTTCTTTCCAAGAAGTAAAAAGCCACCAGCCCAAGAGCGCCCCCAACTCATTGCCTGAAAACACTCTCCATTCACCGCTGAAAGAAAGAACAACCAATGCATTGCTGTGATATTAAGAGAGACACTGAAGTGACTGGGACAGGACAATTAAACCGAACGAGGCTCAAAGTGGTTTCTATAAGAGTGTTCTTGTCACTCTTGCTTAAATAACTGGTCGAAAAAGTGTCACTTCACCACAAACATCTGAGCAGCTACTCTGTCTCAATTGGTTTGCTCCAACATCCCATCTTTGAAGAGCGACGACACATAACACGTTTATTTGTCTTTGTCAAAGGGTTTGGCTTTAAAGATGACAGAAATATGCTGCCCCCCTTACTCCCCTGCCCCCTACAGGATTATAGTGTGTGAATCTCAATTTTCGGTCTGGTCAGTATTGAGGTTCTGAGAGGTCAATATCCTAGTGTGTCTCAAGAGTGAGTTTGCTTGCACTAAAATGGTCAGGACACCACAGAACAGACGTCTGATTCATTTTCCTCTCTGTAGTTGGGTGGCTAGCAGTACATCTTGCATTTTAGCATGTACCACCTTGCTTAACTTTCTAGAAAGTGATTAGAATTAAACCTGCTTGCTCGCTTCTCCCAAAACATCACGTGTGCCGTTTGACCTCCCAAAACTGCTTGGACCCTGCCTGCTTTTCATCTTTTCCCTCCACTTACATCCTATTCTTCTGCACAGACTCTATGGCCAAACTTGTCTTAAACACTGGGTACCCCAGTGCTATTCATCTCTGGTCCGCTCGACCTGAATTCAACGTTTCCTTGAAGGTACAGCTCCTTCAGCAAACCCTTCAGTAAATACCGACCCGTAAATCCAGCACCAAACAAAGTACTTGCCGGCATTAGGAACTGAGTCATTAATTATAAAATTGATGATGAAACGAGAGAAGAGAAATAGTAATTTCAATTCCAAATACACCCTGGGCTGTTTACTCTGCCTTCTGCTCGCCAATCATCGTGTGGGCCCCAGAACTGCATTTGCTGTATGTTAGAGGTTCAGTGACAGGAAGTTCCGTGAGGTGATGATGTGTACAATGAACAGTAAATATTTCCAGGAGCAGTTAACTGCTCAAGATGTCACCCGTTATGTTTGCTACTACATAGGTAATCCCAATCAATTGTACCTGTCCTGCTTTTCTGCCACAGCGAGTCTATCAGCATCCGGGTCGTTTGCTAAAATGATTCTGGCCTTGGTTTTGTCAGCCAAGGCAAAAGATAAGGTCTGAAAAAGTAGGAAAAGAAAAGATTATTTCAGTCAAGAACTGAGCATATTGCCATCTTTAAAAACATTCAGTTCTTGAGGAAAAAAAAAAAAACTTTCCCCAAACGAAGGCTGAGTTTTATTTCTGGAGCTGGTCTTGGCTGATCACGAATTACTTCCTAAGCCAGAGGTCAGATAATGGGAACATCAACACACGACCCACACCTGCCCGTGGGGTTCACCTCACATTTAATAGCGCATGTGTGGCTGGACTGATGTTTCTAGGCCTTGCCAAGTGATCAACCTCAAAACAAACCAAAGTAAGCCAATTTGCTGAATATCACTGTTAACCTTTAAAAAGGCTAAAAGCGGGGTGCCAGTGTGGCTCAGTCGGTTGAGCATCTGACTTCAGCTCAGGTCATGATCTCATGATTCATAGGTTCGAGCCCCACATTGGGCTCTGTGCTGACAGCTCAGAGCCTGGAGCCTGCTTTGGATTCTGTGTCTCCTCCTCTCCCTGCCCCTCCCCTGCTCTTGCTCTGTCTTTCTCTGTTCCTCAAAAATGAATAGGGGCGCCTGGGTGGCGCAGTCGGTTAAGCGTCCGACTTCAGCCAGGTCACGATCTCGTGGTCCGTGAGTTCGAGCCCTGCGTCAGGCTCTGGGCTGATGGCTCAGAGCCTGGAGCCTGTTTCCGATTCTGTGTCTCCCTCTCTCTCTGCCCCTCCCCCGTTCATGCTCTGTCTCTCTCTGTCCCAAAAATAAATAAATGTTGAAAAAAAAAAAATTAAAAAAAAAAAATGAATAAATGTTAAAAAAATAAATTAAAAAAAAAGGCTAAAGGAACCATAATTTTAATAATTCTGCTTCATATTAGGAAAATTCCAGAATAAAAATATTAAGGAATAAAAAACATGTGATAAATATTCATTCCATTACTGTTTCTTTTTAATGTGAAGAAATCAGGGTAAACTAAATTTTAACTTCATTAATTCAATTCAATTTAAAATATCATTTCAATTTCAGCTCTCACATCATGAGGCTAAGATATGTGTTTTGAAGGTTCCTATAAGAAATGGATGACTAATAGATATAAATATTTCTCATGATAAAGTTGGTTTTTTTGTTTAGCACAATGAAAACACATAAAAAGGGGTGCCCTGGGTAGCTCAGTTGGTTAAGTGTTCACTCATGGTTTTGGCTCAGGTCATGGTCTCATGGTTTGTGAGTTCAAGTCCTGTGCCAGGCTCTGTGCTGGCAGCGTGGAGCCTGTTTGGGGATTCTCTCTCTCTCTCTCTCTCTCTCTCTCTCTCTGCCCCCCTCCCCCATTCACTCTCTCTGTCTCTTAAATAAATAAAACTTTACAAAACTAAAAAAAATACATAAAAATTATTTCACTGGATAGTAAGAAGTTTCAATATAAGAGGTAAGTTTTAGGACAAAAAAGATTAGGTTACCAAGACTCCTTTACCCTCTTCAGGATTTGGGTATTTCACTGTTGGGAACTCAGGATCGGGATCTTTCTGTTCAGGAACAGCCTCAGGAGGAGCAAAGTCAAAAGCCTTGAAAGCTGACTGCACAAAGTCATGACCCACGCCATGGACAGAGGTGTGCACAAACTTCACCTTGGTCTCCCTGTTCACACTCCTGGGATTAAACACATGATGGGAAAGGATAAAATATAGATAAAATATTTAAATATGGCTTGCAAAACTAGAAACTTTGCTATTAAGGAACCAGATTGCTAAGAAAGGAAGAAATCAATGTAATAAAGATGTACAAGACAAGTATCTAATTCCATTTAAAAAAAGAAGCAGGGTGCCTGGATGGTTCAGATGGTTCTGTGTCCAACTCTTGATTTTGACTCAGGTCATGGCCTCACGGGGTTAAGGGATAGCCTGCATCAGGCTCTGTGCTGACGGCACAGAGCCTGCCTGGGATTCTCTCTCTCCCTCTCCCTCTCCCTCTGCCCCTGCCCTGTGCGTGCTCTCTCTCTCTCTCAAAATAAAGAAACATTAAAAAGTTTTTCAAAAGAGCAAAACTTATTCACTTTTTCCCAAATATATACCCTACTCCCAACATATTCATGCCTTAAATTTTACTCTGTAGTTATTTCCAGTAAATCTGATTACTTTCAGAGTCTGTTTTATGCGATAGCTTTTGCACCTAGAGTAGGATTAAAGAAAGAACTCTGGGCTCAGGTTCCAGGAGAGACTCAGCTGCTCGTGGGTGCCCACCTATGGCAGTGCTAGGGCCTCAGTTCCAAGTACTCTTAACTAGCTTCAAAATGGTTTTCAAAATGTCCCTTTTAACAAAATGTGATGGAACATCTTATATAGGGATGTATAAAAATGTTTTTTCTTTGTCAAGTAACAATCCTATTGGTCAAACTGCCTGGCTCCGGAGACTTAAAATAGAATAACAGTAAATATCAAAAATAAAGGTAATAGAAAGGTAAAAATAAGACTTAGAAAAATTCCAGTGTTCTGACTGCTGGAATCTTAGGTTATTGTCCATTTCTTTTGAAAGTGAATAAATGCACGAGGTCTTCTCTTAAGAAATAGGGGCGCCTGGGTGGCGCAGTCGGTTAAGTATCCGATTTCAGCCAGGTCACGATCTCGCGGTCCGTGAGTTCGAGCCCCGCGTCAGGCTCTGGGCTGATGGCTCAGAGCCTGGAGCCTGTTTCCAATTCTGTGTCTCCCTCTCTCTCTGCCCCTCCCCCGTTCATGCTCTGTCTCTCTCTGTCCCAAAAATAAATAAAAACGTTGAAAAAAAAAATTAAAAAAAAAAAGAAATAAAATGCATCCAGAAAAATAAATATGCTAAAGACTAGTGAGAACAAACCTGAAAAAAATCACTCAGATATTAAAGTGAATTATAAAGCTATCATAATTATAGAAGGGTTTAGAACTAGATATAAAAAGGCAGATTAGAAGAACAGAATAGAGAGCAGAAGTAGATCAAATTTGACATAGAAAATATATATGAGAAGCTTCATCCTTAACATGCTTTGAAGACAGACTCTGAATTTAGGAGCTCTGCCACTTATAAGCTGTGTGATTATTGGTTATTAACTTAACCTCTCTGTGTCACAAGTTTTTCATCTATAAAATGATAATACACCTGAACTTACCCTCAGCATTACTGTGAGGATTAAAATGAGATTAAATTAATTAGCACAAGTGAAAGTCCTATAGAAGTTATCTATATAAGCACTCAATTTTTGTTAGAAATTATTTCATAGGGGCGCCTGGGTGTCTCAGTCGGTTAAGCATCGAACTCTTGATTTCAGCTCATGTCATGATCTCAAGGTTCGTGAGTTCAAGCCTCATGTTGGGCTCCGTGCTGAGAGTGCAGGGCCTGCTTGGGGTTCTCCCTCTCCCTCTCTCTGGCCCTCCCCCACTGGTATGCCCTCTTTCTCTCTCAAATAAATAAATAAACTTCAAAAGAAAAAAAAGAAATTAATTGATAAAGGTGATATTTCCAATTAAAAGAGACAGCTTTTGGGGCGCCTGGGTGGCGCAGTCGGTTAAGCGTCCGACTTCAGCCAGGTCGCGATCTCGCGGTCCGGGAGTTCGAGCCCCGCGTCAGGCTCTGGGCTGATGGCTCAGAGCCTGGAGCCTGTTTCCGATTCTGTGTCTCCCTCTCTCTCTGCCCCTCCCCCGTTCATGCTCTGTCTCTCTCTGTCCCAAAAATAAAAAATAAACGTTGAAAAAAAAATAAATAAAAGAGACAGCTTTTTAATTTCCAATTAAAAAAGACAGATTCTTCAATTTAATGCATTGATATAACCACAAAACTTAAAAAAAAAAAAAAAAAAGCCCCAATCTGCTTTCTTATTTTGTGTCTCAGGCACAATTATAAATCACCAGTGAAAGAAAAGATTTAAACATTATAAAATGTAAATATGCAAGTCCCAGGGAAAAAAAGGGGATTTTTAAAAATAATCTTGGTGTAGAGAAAGTCTTAAATCTGACATAAAATTCAGAACTCATAAATTAAAAAGTCAACTTTTTAATCAAATTTTTATAAGATTTCATCCAAAAGTTTCAATAAAAAAGTCCAAAGGTAACAAGAGCAGAATGGAAAACAATATTTGAAATAAATGAAGACTAGTTTTCTATGTAAGCAAAGAGGTTTCACAGATGCAAAAAATGAATAAATACATAGAAAAATATAGGCTAAATGAATATGAATAAATAGTTTATTCATACTTAAAGAATACAAATACAATATTACCTTTTTTTTTTTTAAGAGACAGAGCAGGGGCGCCTGGGTGGCGCAGTCGGTTAAGCGTCCAACTTCAGCCAGGTCACGATCTTGCGGTCCGTGAGTTCGAGCCCCGCATCGGGCTCTGGGCTGATGGCTCAGAGCCTGGAGCCTGTTTCCGATTCTGTGTCTCCCTCTCTCTCTGCCCTTCCCCCGTTCATGCTCTGTCTCTCTCTGTCCCAAAAATAAATAAACGTTGAAAAAAAAAAAAAAAGAGACAGAGCAGGAGCTCAAGTGCCAAGTGGGGGAGGGGCAGAGGGAGAGAGAGAAAGACTGTCAAGTAGGCTCCATGCCCGGTGCAGAGGGCACAGAGCCCGACTCCCAGCAGGCTCTCAGGACCAGGAGATCATGACCTGAGCCAAAATCAAGAGTTGGACGCTTAACTGAGTCACCCAGGCGCCCCCAGACACTCCTTTCATCTAGCAGAATAAGAAAGTTGATAATACTCAGTATGGGTAAGATGTGTGGATCATACACTGCTAAGATATACTCGATATATTCCATCATTGTATTTGATATTGTTATGATGACGTTGGTGGGAGTGTCCGCTAGAATAACATTTCTGGAGAGCAATTTATTAATCATTGCCAACTTTGTAAATGCACGTACAACGCTGATGCCAGAAATGTCTCCTATGACGCACACGCACAGGTGCGCACACACAGGGTCTCCAGGAACTGTGCCGAGGCGTGCTGCCGCCAGTGCTCTGAGTAGCAAACAACTGGAGACCCTTACCCTCGAACGCACCATTTGCAAAATGGTCACCAATATTTAAAAATGAGGAGATTTCACATGGAAAATTTAGGTTTCTCATTTCTCTTACGGAGAACAAATCAGGCGATCTGGCCGCTCTGGACTTCCATTTGCACATGCTAACACCCAGCCTGTAGGGCCACTCCCTTCAGCTGCAACTGGTCCCAGTGGTCCAACAAAGACAGTATTAGAGACGGTCTAGAAATTATGCTTCTTTAAAACCAGTGCTTTCTTGCTGGAGGACAGTCAGCAGTGGTGGGACCCACAGCATGCTACAGAAGGACCACACGGTTACTCAGCTGGTCTGCTTCTTACCTAACTGTACGTATCAAGTCTCTGAGCCACCGGGTTAAATCAGTGTGTACAGCATCCCTTACAGCAGAGGAGTCAGGACTAGTAGGGGCTGACACAGAAGGTATCCATGACTAACTGGGGGGAGAAAGGCACGGAACAAACTACACGCACGCTATATTCCTGTTTATGGTTTTGAAACACACTACACATACAATATGCTAGCATATGCACAGAAAATTTCTGGAAAGATACAAAACATCAGTGTTTCCTTTTCCCATGTTTCAGCAAGTTTTTTTTTTTTTACATACATATACACATACACACACTCACATGCATATATACACTATCTATGATTCTACCACAGAGGTCACTGAAGTACGGCCAATATGTCAGCCACCTGCTTTTGTAAATAATTTTTTTTTTTAACCGAGCTATGTTTGTTGTCATTCACTCGTGTTTCATCTATAGCTGCTTTTCTACCACCACAACAGTTGGGTAGTTGTAATAATACAATGGCTCACAGAGCCAACAAAATTTATTATCTGCCCTTTCAAGAAAAATGCCCAACCCCTGACCTACGGCCTCTAAAACCAGATACAGCTACAGAAGATATACCGAGTGAAGAGAAAAAATTCATGAAAACTGATAGAACTTGGCTGAATCACAAATTTCAGCTCACTTGAGGTGAATTTACAATCCATTTACCTGTGAAAACAGTATTTTTTCAGGTCTTCAAAGTAGCTCTTATTGATGGAAGCACTTGGGTCATGAAGCAGTGGACTGCCATTAAGTAAAGAATCATCCCAAGCTTGAGGCCATGGCTCTAGATTTTCTTCAATAGCTTGAGAAATCCCTTTGTCATGAGGAGAGGTGATCTGAGCTCCATTGTCCCAGTAGACCTGGAGGATGTAGGAACATATCCAGATGGGTTAGGGTCAATGGAAATAAAGCCTCTGTTACCTATACCGTAAAGGTATAGGATGCACATAGAATGATACAGGTGTGGAGAGAAAAAAAACAAAACAGAATGAATACCTTGTAACCATTATCTTGCTTTGGGTTATGGGAGGCAGTTATCATGATTCCAGCACAGAGTTTCAAATGCAGCACTGTGTAGGGCTGTGCAGGCAGGAAAAAAGAACCGTTTCAAACAAAGAACAGGATATACTTAGTGTGTTTATTGTATATTATTTGTATCAATGTTTCCTTTAATAAACATAAATAACGCATCATTCAATATTTTTGTGCCACACCCAAGTATACTTGCATTTCCCTTAGCGCCAACTCACGGCTCAAAACTCTAGGATGTGCCCCCTAACAAGGCACGTGGGGATTTTCCTAGGTGCCTTCTTCTCATTCTGTCTTCCACTTGGTAGAGCGAGACAACTGTTCAAACAAAAAGGTCTAATCTTTCATCTCACATTCTTTTAAGCCTTCTGCTTGGGACAGAAGCATCTGGATTCAGTTTCTCCCCTCCAATGGCTTTCTCTTCTTTCCCATTTGCTTTTAGGAAATGGTGGAGGGAAATGAAGAAATGGAGACTGCTCCTGTAGCTTGCTCACTTATGTCCTACTCCAGGGTTAGAAATCCTTCTCTTGTATTTCTACTCAGCCCCCCACCTTTACAAGACTACTTCGCCAAATGGGGAGAGGGGCTGGCTTAGCCTCCCTGTGATATTGCTTTTGAGACTTCCTACACACAGGCAACCGGAGATTCTAACCATCTGCCCCCCTCCAGCTTCCCAGCAAGCATCTCTGTGGTCATTTGTCCCTTTAGGAGTTATTTTCCATCCCCGAAGCAAAGAAAAAAGGAGAACCACTCTACAGCATGGGGAAATGATCACGACACACTCCTATGATTCGTGTCTGATATAAAAATCATGGCAGTTAACACTTACATAGTACAGAAGCCCAAGGATGCTTGAACACACTGCAATCTTTCCATCAAACCATGAAATCTGAGCTACGTTTTCATGGGACATTGCGTGTGAATTGGCTTATTTACAATCTGGGAGGTGATGCACCTACCTGTCAGCTCACTAGAGAGAGGAAGCACCACACTGTGGGGCTGCCTTCTGTATTTATATGTTCTCTTCTCCACTCCATGTAAATAACTGCATTCTAAGCATGTTGTTGGCTTAATTTCTGAAAATGCATATTCTCAGCATCTGGCCCTGTTCCTAAAAGTTCTAGCTACTTAAAAACAACAGTTGTCATAGTCCCTATTGTCTTTTTCTTTAGGTTCTGCTATATTAAGGATTATATATATATATATATAAAATCTTACTAAAATATGCCAAGCATGCTTCTTGTCCTGGTCATGAATAGCGTTTAGAATGAAACATTTGTATAAAAAGTTGGGGCATCAACTTGTCAAAAATATTCGGGGTAAGGCACAGTTTGAGGTAAATTCAGATTTAGACCCAAGACATTTCTTTTGGGACCCGAGACATTGTGCCAGTGAGAAAAAGAACTACAAATCAAATGAAAACACAGATGACCAACAAGATATTTTGCTAACTAGCTAAAATATCCTTTTAATGGTAACTAAAGAAAAACCGCACTTAGAAAAAAATCAGTTCTGGGGCACCTGGGTGTCTCAGCTGGCTAAGCGTCCAACTTCAGCTCAAGTCATGATCTCACGGCCCAGGAGTTTGAGCCCAGCATTGGGCTCTGTGTTGACAGCACAGAGCCTGGAGCCTTCTTCGGATTCTATGTCTCCCTCTCTCTCTGCTCCCCACCTCCTCATACTCTGTCTCTCTCTCTCAAAAATAAATAAAATGTTAAAAAAAAAAAATAATAATAAAAATTTTTAAAAAAGAAAAAAATCAATTCTGACATATTGAAAGTTGAACACCATACAAATATTACTAGAATGTGGGAAAACATATCCAGAGAGATGAGAGCATATCTGATAAATGCCAAGGGGCTCTTCTGTCACATAAATACCCAAAGCCCAAAGACTAAAATGCAGCCATGTCCCATCCCTGACCCCGTGATAGAAAATTATAAACAAAAGGGATACTTACCACAAAGGGGGTTGGGGTTATATCCGAAAAGAGGTACACAGGAATCCCTTGGGTAATAAATGTGGTTGCAGCAAGTCGGGCAAATCTGGAAATGCAGTGTGATGGGGGAGAAAGGAGAACAGGGCTGTCAGGACTGTGCATGACAGTGAAGCAGGAAGTGAATGCCCACCCACTTCTTTAGGTCCATTTGTTATATTTCCATTGGCATAGAACATTCAAGCTGGAGGAATCTTAGGAGTCGTCTCGTTCCACCCTTTTGTTTGACAGACATGGGACTAAGGCCAAGGAAAGCCAGAGAAGTCATCCCACGTCCAATGGCCACACAGCAGCTAAGCCAGGGCTGAGCCCAGCAGAGGGCAATTCTGCCCCCGTGGGACGTCTGCAGTGTCTGAGGCATTTTTGATTGTCACTGGGGACTGGGGTACGTGCTACCAGCAGGCTAGAGGCCAAGGATGTTGCTGCACATCCTATAATGCACACAGCAGTCCCCAACAAAGAATTATCCAGCCCAGTATGAAGTCACATGTCAACAGTGCAGAGGCTGAGAAATCCCAGTCTGAAGTTATCACAATCCAGCATGAGCCACACAGACTAGCATTTGATTAGATGTTCTCATAAAACATAAGGCATATTGACATATGTGTGAGTGTGCATGTGATGTGTGTGTGTGTGTGTGTGTATGTGTGTATATATATATACACACATATATATATGGCATATATACATCTTGGCTCCATTCATTCGTTTAAGAAAAGATTCATTTTTAATTTATTTTTAATTTATTTTATTATTATTTTTAATATAATTTATTGTCAAGTTGGCCCTCATACAGTATATATAGTGTGCTCTTGGTTTTGGGGGTAGATTCCCATGATTGATCGCTTACATACAACACCCAGTGCTCATCCTAACAAGTGTCCTCCTCAATGCCCATCACCCATTTTCCCCTCTCCCTGCCCCCCCCCCCCCAATCAACCCTCAGTTTGTTCTCTGTATTTAAGAGACTCTTATGGTTTGCCTCCCTCCCTCTCTGTAACTACTTTTCCCCTTCCCTTCCCCCATGGTCTTCTGTTAAGTTTCTCAAATTCCACATATGAGTGAAAACATATGATATCTGTCTTTCTCTGACTGCCTTATTTCACTTAGCATAATACCCTCCAGTTCCAACCGCATTGCTGCAAATGGCAGGATTTCATTCTTTCTCATTGCCAAGTAGTATTCCATTGTATATATGAACCACATCTTCTTTATCCATTCATCAGTTGATGGACATTTAGGCTCTTTCCATAATTTGGCTATTGTTGAAAGTGCTGCTGTAAACATTGGGGTACATGTGCCCCCATGCATTAGCACTCCTGGCTATTTGGATAAATTCCTAGTAGTGCTATTGCTGGATCACAGGGTAGTACTATTTTTAACTTTTTGAGGAACCTCCACACTGTTTTCCTGAGTGCCTGAACCAGTTTGCATCCCCACCAACAGTGCAAGAGAGTAAAAGAAGACTTAAATCTTTGACACTGACATTTTTCTCATCTTCCATGGTGGCTAGCTTAGGGCAGGACAGAACTGAGCATTGAATCTTTCTTACAGCTTGCAGTGAAATATTTTATCACAATAACTGAGCAGTTTTCTTCCAATGAACTACATTATACCATTACAGGATTAAGCAACCAGATATATATTCATTCTCTCCCCAAGTATTTCTTGAGGACCAGCCTTATCCAACACTCTTCTTGGAGCTGGGTGGGCACAAAGAGATCTCTGTGCTTTAACAACTCAAGCGTTAAAATTCTTAGGATCCACAGAAACACAAAAATGATTTTGACAGTTAAAAAAAAAAAAAGGCTCCATACAAGGAGACTCATAAAAAATAAAACTCAGCAAAAACAATATTAATAAAAATCTGAATTAAGTCTAAACTTCATTTATTAGAATTGAAGTGACTTGACATGTTTATCATGGGTTCTGGCTGCTTTTAAAGGCGCTGACTTAAAAGGAGCAAGGGAGACACTCAGCATATACGTTACATATACAAACTAAGTTACAGATCTGCACAAGAGAGATCCAATGTGTTCTCTGCATATGCTTGACAGCTACTGTTTATGTTTCCCACCAGATATTTAAAATTGGAAGATTAAAGAATAAGTAAACAGTTCCTTACATAAAATTCTGAAACCAATCATTTCTAGCTCTTTAAGAAGTTTCCATTTACTCATCATGAAGATTTTACCAGGTATTGGTTTAATATTTATGCTACAAGTTCTAAACATCTTGCATGTTGTAGGTGATCGAGAGCGACCCTGAGCTCCACTCCATCCCATCAAACACTGAGACGTGAACCATAAACTCATATGGCAGTCACTTCAAGGAAATGATATGGCTCCAAGGCCAGAGCAAGAGATATCTGTAACTTCACTGATAACGTGAACATATTTGAAGGATATATCAACCAGAAGCAGGATAGCCTAAAATGAAGCAATTTCAGAAGCTAAACAGGCACCGTTGGCCACATACGTGCACTGGGTGCGCTCTGGCTGGAGGATGTGACCTGCCCCTGGGGCCAGGAAAGCGCATGCTTATGCCCTAATTCTAACTGTAAATTCACGAAGTGGAAACTGACAAACTGATATTCTGGCTGATACTACATCACTCTCTTACAAACACAGGGCTACAATTTCTCTCTTGCTTTGTTGACAAAAAACACATTTTTGAGCCTGCAGCTTAAAAGCAAAAATCTTACGTCATTCGGAGTTCAGTCTGGTGGCTGGTGTCATCTAATCTTATGCCCTGGCTATGCTCCCCTCCTCGAAGCTGCACATTGGTTCCCGTCAATGCTTCTCTCTTAGATTAGAAATTCCTGATGGGCAAAGGATTAGGACTCTATGAACTCATCCTGCACTATCTAAAGTTATGGAAACTTTTCATCAATATTAAATATTTGTATGTTCTTCCAACCTCAGAAACTACTAATACTCTTACTCTGGAGTGACAAAAAAATTCATCATAATAGGGGAAGTGTTCAAGTAAAAGACGGAGTCGAGAGCAGCGGTTGGCAATCTGCAGCCCATTTTGTAAATGAAGTTTTATTGGAACACCACCATGCCCACTCAGCATGTATAACCTATGTCTGTGCTTGTGCTCCACGCCAGAGTCGAGTAGTTGTGACAGACTTGCAGTCCACAGTATGTAAAACGTTTACTACTGACCTTTTAGAAGTAAAGTTTGCTGACCGCTGGTGTCAGCTTTGTTACGCTGAAATTGTGGCTCCTTCTCTCACGTCATGATCTCAGAGCACAGAGATAAAAGTACACTTTATAGGCTGTTGTGACAATGAAATGAGTAAACACCTGAGGGCCTAGTTCATATTCAGCACTCAAATAACTGCTATTCCCCTCATCACCGTCATCATCTGCCTTTGGCTACAAGAGGGTCCCAGTGGTTTGGAAACAATATAAGAATGCAGCTTAAAGCAGGTGTTCAAGAATGGGAAGAAGCTCCTGCGGCTTATGAATAGTGGAGGAAAAAAATGACATAAGAGGAAGAAAGCGAGAGGGAGAAATAATGTTGCCCATTTAAAAAAATGTCTTTCATTTAGATACATATTAACTTCTAAATTGTCTAAATAATTTCATTCCCTTAAACGAAAAACTAGAATTCTTAAAGTTGCAAGGCAGAACGGACTCCTTTTTATAGTTAAGCCATGTAGCTGACAAATGAATGTAAAGTGATTAAAAACAAACCCACCAAATACACTACAAAAAAAGGCTTCTTCAATATCCTTAAATACCTTCTGCTGTTGCCTCCACTTGGTGGATGAGCTCGAGCATCGAAGCTAATCACAACACCTCTTTGCTTCAGGTCACTGAATTGTTTTTCCAGGTATCTGCAAAATCCCTGAAAAATATCCCACGGATAATGAAACACACTGAACAATAAGAAACTAACAGCTTCAGTTATTGTCTAACTATATGTATCAGGTACTGTGCTAGATACTTAGTATCTATTACCCAGATCAGTTTTGCCAAGGAATCCCATTTTATGGATGGGAAAGTTAAGGCTCAGGGAGGCTTGCCAGACACATGAATAGCAGAGCCTGGATTTCTGCCTCGGTCTGGTTGCAGGCAGTATAGTGCAGGGGTTCAAAACACACAGCATCTGTGGGCTTCATACTCTACTCTGCCACCTATGAGCAAATGACAAATCCCTTAATCGCTTGGTGCCTCAGTTTCCTGTTCTGTTTTCTAGGAAAACAACAGTACCTACCCCAAAGGGCTGTTTTAAGGATTGAATTAATATGCTAAGTGCTGACAATCCAACACCAAGTAAGCACTATGTGTTTGCTGTTATGAACATTATTTTTATTATTTTCCTTTAAAGTCTATATTCCTCCCTTTACACTAGTTCTAAGATGTCTGGGGACAGGGAGGTGTTTCAGACATTTCAGCCTCCTCCGTAACATCAGAAGGTCAAAGAAACTTAATATGCTTTATAAGCTTTTGGCAATCATCTGGTCTAAACCTGTTCTACTTGTGATCTTGTTTTCTAGCAAGCCAAACTTTTAGGGAGGCCTTATCAGTCTAATTGCATGGCATAGCCAATTATACACATAGAAATTGTGCAGAGTTTGGGCTATTATCATCTGCCTACAATTAATGGAACATGCAATTCCTGTATCTCAGTGTGTGCAATAACCTCACATCGATCTGAAATATGAAAGATTAGAAAACAGTGAACTTTGAACTCAATAGGTTTATATCACTGGACAAAATAGGTTTTATTACAGAACAAATAGAACTCTGGCTGATTGGGTAAGAATATTACTTATTTCACTTCGACTGCAGGAAGTCTTTTTTTTTTTTTTTTTTGGTCCCCTCCTTTAAAGGAAGTCTTTTAAAAATAAATATAACTTATTTTTGGTGGGGGAGATACTTCACAGTTTTGTGGCCAGAGCCGTGCCAGTTGAGAATACCTTCTGTTTTCCCCCAAAATATTGTGTTGGGCTGATCTTCTGAGTTTGAGTGATATAGGAAATAAGGACACATGTGCATTGGTTTTGTGGGTTTTCCTGAAGGTACTCAGATGCTCCTAAGGCTTCCATCAGCGACAGCACCCTCTCCCCAGCCCCACTCAGACCCTGTCCTATGGCCCCAGTGTTTAAGAGCACAAAAAGCACTCAGTGTAAGCCCAGAACCCTCACAGCCCCAAACTTCTTTAAAAAAAACTCTGAGGCTGGGGCACCTGGGTGACTCAGTCAGGTGAGTGTCTGACTTCAGCTCTGGTCACGACCTCCTGGGTTCATGAGTTGAAGCCCCACATTGGGCTCGATGCTGTCAGTCTATCAGTGCAGAACCCACTTCGGATCCTCTGTCTTCCTCTCCTTGCCCCTCCCCTGCTTGTACTCTCCCCAAAATAAACAAATATTTAAAAAACAAAAAACAAAAAACACTGGGGCCAGCTGAGACTAAGGATTCGAGAAAATGGCTAAGGGAAGAGGGAAAGTTTATTCTAGAGAGGACTCAGTGTGGGATCAGGGAGGTTTTCAGAACTGAAATGTTATCAAAGGACATAATAAAGGAATTCTGTACACTTTCAAAATCTCAAACTATGAGTGGTTTGTCCTGGGAATCCTCTTTCTCTGATTTTGAAACCACTCCTAAGACTTTAAAAACGTACCTGCTGATGTCAAAAACCTGTCGTACATTTAAACATCCTTGTCTCCCATTATAAATGTTCCAGAGTAGGCTGGATAATCAGGTCAAAGTGGTGGGGACTGTAGAAGAAATTATCACAAGGGGTGGCTGGTTGAATCAGCGGACCTTTAAAGGATCTCCTCATTTCAGTTTTGTGGGATTCTTACAATCACAAGGTCTCCCCTCAGAAGGGGCCAATTCCCCTAGGGGAGACAATGTGTGAGACAGGGCCTAAGACCTTTCTGAGGATAGATTTCATCATACTCAGAAACTAGATGTAGATGAATGTAGGAAAAAAGGCTCCGAGTTCATCTTGAATCCCTTAGAACCCCCTAGCAATTAAGCCTAATGGAGACGTAACCAACTGGACTTTCCAAAGATAGCCATATGGATACATCCCATTCCCTGTGCTCCTCTAATGGGACAGTGACATTCCTCCATTGAGAGGTGGGTATCTATGTGCCCTCTCCCTGAACAGGAACAGCCTTGAGTCGTTCTAACAAACAGAGCATGATGGGAGTGAATTTGTGTGACTTTCAAGGCTAGGTCATAAAAATCAATAGGGTTTCCACCTGTGCACACTCTCTCTGGATGCTGTCACTGGCTGCTCTCCAAGCCATACTGTAAGGAAGCCCGGGGCACACAGAATGTTCCAGCCCCAGCTTAGCTCTCAGCCAAAAGTCAGCAGTAACTGCACACGTGTGCTTGAATGAGCTCTCAGGTGATTCCAGCCTCTAAGCTGGCTCAAGGGATGCCAGGTCCAGCAGAGATGAGCTGTCCCGACTGAACTCCACCTGTATTATAGATGTGTGAGCAAAATAAATGTGGTTGTTGTTCAAAACCGCTATGTTTTGGGCGATTAGTTATACAGCCCTGGTACCTAGAGCAGAGGGTGACTTTCCTGAGCAGCACAATCCCATGCAAACCATAAACTAGAACAGGATTCCCAGGCTCGCTCCATTCTAAGCCTTCCCTCCAAGAAGATCTCAGGGAGGCCTATGGCTTACAGAAATTTGTAGCCAGGGTTCCCATGGCATAAGTCCATACCCTGACACAAGACTTCCTTATTTGGGTTTCACTAGAACATGCTCAAGTCTGCCTTTTATGCTGGGAGATACGTGTAAGGTACACGTAATCATTAGTCATTTTTTTCTAGCCTTTTTACCTTTCAGAATTAAAGTCACCTACATTTTCTCTCTCTCTCTCTCTCTTTTTTTTTTTTTGAGAGAGAGCGAGAACGTGCATGAGTGCACAAATACAAGTGGGGGAAGGGCAGAGGAAAAGGGAGAGAGAGAATCCCAAGCAGGCTACACGTTGTCAGTGCACAGGCCGACACAGGGCTCGATCTCACAAACCAAACCGTGAGATCATGACCTGAGCTGAAATCAAGAGTCGGGTGCTTAACTGACTGAGGCACCCAGGTGCCCCAAAGCCACCTTCATTTTTAAACAAGCATATGTAGTTGAAGAAAGAGAATAATCTGTTCTTCATTTCCCTCATAAACAAAACTCCGGGTACTCCATGGGAGCTCTTCTGTTTCATCAAAGGATTCATGTCTATTCCTGGCAGTTGGGTGTAGACTCTGACAGTAAAATTCACAAATGAAAGCAAAGGAACTCAGCAGTAATTTCCACTTATACTACAAATTAAAATGAAATAGAATCAGCTCCCGGGTATTCTGGTAGTTAGAAACGTTTTTCAACGCTTGCACCTGCTCCACCATTGCAAAAATTACAAAACCATAAAAGTCATCAGTTTAGCAGGTGGATTTGCACTGGAATGAAAGTTCCACGAGGGAATCTGTCTGTTTGAGTCACACTGTTATATCTCCAACGCGTGGCACAGAGTAGGCATTCAATAAATCTCTGCTGAATGAAAGGAAGAAAGGAAGGCTGTATGATTTTTTTTAATGTTTTTATTTATTTTTGACAGAGAGAAACCGCAAGCAGGGAGAAGGCAAAGACAGAGGGGATAGAGGATAGGGAAGCGGGCTCTGCTCTGACAGCAATGAGCTCGATGCTGGGCTCGAACTTATGAACCGTGAGATCATGACCTGAGCCAAAGCCAGACACTCAACCGACTGAGCCACCTAGGCTGTATGAATTTTGTATGAATTTTGAATTTGTATGAGTTTTGTATGAATTTTGAAACAAGTTACCCTTTTAACCAACTGCACAAGCCTTACTTTACTGAGTAAATGTCCCTGTGCCTTGGCAAATCCACAAGTCCCGGCCAAAATTAAAACAAATTAGGTCCCTCAAATGCAAAAGGAGCCTGGGGTTATATTAACTGAGGAGGCGTAATGCCTTAGTAGTCTATCTATAGAAGCAAACCAAAGGCCAAGCCTGTAAATGCCTAAAGGTTAAGAAATTAAAACCTAAGGACAGCTAATCACAAACTGCCTGCAAGACATTCCCAAATAAGGCAACCACTCCCAAATCCGCGAATTGCCTTGCCTTGCCTCTTCCTCTCCTATGTAAGTCTTTCTTCCAGCCCCTGCCAGTGGGACGCTAACTACTTCCGGTTTGGCACTGACCAATTCAAACAGAAACGAACTCTTAAAACGTTTACCATGCCTCAGTTTTATCTTTTAACGCTGGGGATGTGTTAAGAATGACCAAGAAATATGAAAATGTGGTACCTGTGTAGTCTGGATGATGGTCAAGCCATTCATACGAGAAATTCCTGCTCCCATTGGGGCTCGAAGGCCAGCTGTGCCGAACTCCATTCGGGCCCCAAAGCATTTTTCTAGTTCTTCTTTATTCCCATCTGCAATTAGTTGTTTCACTGACTCCAAAGTTAAAGGATTCTGCAAAACAGAAATGTATACAACAGACACAGCCGGCTGAATAGCAGAATAAAAAATCTGAAATATATATTAAAAAAAAAACCCACAATGATTGAACCTATAGAGGAATAATGTATATATCTGAAAAGATACATATATATGTAAATATGTATACATATAAATATATATACATACATATATATATTTGACGAGCCATATATATATGGCTTCTCAGTTTTGCAAGTTGAAATATGAGTAAGTTTTTTTATTGTTAAACACAATGTTTCATTAGTTTCAGGTGTACAACACCATGACTCAATTTTTTTAAAAATTATAATGTGTGATACTGTGATATGATAAGAAATACTATTTTGGTTTTGTCCCCGGCTCCTAGAACAGAGCTTCTAGAACCCTTGGCATTTCCTGAGAGGCAGGGGTGAGAGTATCTTTTGTTATTCACAATAAGCCCCTACAAACCACACCAGGAGTTTATGCTAATAGAGTGACTCCTGAGGGTGGGGCTGGTTGCCAGGGGAACCAGCTTGGGATTGGTGGGCTCGGAGATTGAGTCCACTCACCAGTGGCCAACGATTGGATCGCGCCTAGGTTAACAGAACCTCCACAAAAACTCTCAGCAACTGGATTCTGAGGCCTTCTAGGCTGGTGCACACTTGGGGTGCTGGGAGGGCAGCATCCCTGGAGAGGGCGTAGAAGCTCTGCAGCCCTTCCCTCACACCCTACCCTATGCAGCTTTCTCATTTGGCTGTTCCGGAGTTGTATCCTTTATAATAGAACTGGTAATAGTAAGTAAAGTGCTTTCCTGAGGGCTGTGAGTGGTTCTGGTAAATTATCAAACCCGAGGAGGGGGTCTCGGGAACCCCTGATTTATCACTGGTTGGCCAGGTGACCACCTGGGGCTTTGGACTGACATCTGAAGTGGGGGTAGTTTTGTGGGACGGAGCCCCTAAACTCAGAGAGGGAGGTCTGTGCTGACTCTGGGTAGTTAGTGTCGGAATTCAGTTACATTGTAGGATGCCCAGTTGGTATCCATGGAGAGTTGGAAATTAACTTGCTGTGGAAAAACCACACATTTGGGGTCGGAAGTGTTGTGAGTATAAGAAAATAGTTTTCTCCTTTATTTTTTTTTAAATTCTTTTAATGTTTATTTATTTTTGAGAGAGAAAGAGTATGAGCAGGGGTGCGGGCGGGGGCAGAGACACAGAATCCGAAGCAGGCTCCAGGCTCCGCTCTGTCAGCACGGAGCCTGATGCAGGGTTCAAACTCACAAACTGTTAGATCATGACCTGAGCGGAAGTCAGACGCTTAACCGACTGAGCTACCCAGGAGCCCTGTTTTCTCCTTTATAATACGTTATTTTTTTTTGCCCATCAAGGCAAGTGCTTTCGGAGAAATGGAACGAACACATGGTTTTGGGATCTAACACCCAGAATGGAATGCCAGTCACATCATCACGTACCAACTCTGTGTACTTGGGTAGCCTACTTAGCTTCTTGAATTCTCAGTTTCCTCATCCGTAAAATGGGAACAGCCTAGAACCTCTTTTACAAGGTGGTTTGGAGGTACTTTACATCAAATTAATGTAAAACATTTTTCTCTGCTTGGCATTTAGTTCCTTTTCTTCCCTAATATCTTCAAATTTTCCCACAGAGTTGTGAGATTATACAATTTAAATCAAAACCTTACTAGAGCACCTGGGTGGCTCAGTCAGTTAAGCGTCCGACTTCAGCTCAGGTCATGATCTCATGACTCCTGGGTTGGGGCCCCGTGATGAAGGGCCTGCTTGGGACTCTGCCTCTCTCCCTCTCTCTCTGCCCCTCCCCCGCTCAAGCTTTTTCTCTCTTTCAAATAAATAAATAAACTTAAAAAAAACTTACTATTGTCATGTCATAATTTGTACAATTCTCTCAAATGTGAAGCATGCAGTGGGTGCAAGAGACAAATAACAAAAACCCCAATTCATTGATGGGGATCCTCAGAGGTTAAGTGACTTGCTTGAACATTGATCTAGTGCTTTTTCTATTACATGAACTGTTTCAAATAGATGCTCACGTGAACCATTTAAGTTCACTTTACATTGCCCTATTTTCTTTGTACAAGAGTTGCAGACAATGTTAAGAATGGAGGGAAATGACAATCACATTAATTCCACATCAGGTTTTTAAAGAAAGACTTCAGAGGAACAAGAGAGTAAGCACTTTATCTTACAGTCACGATCCAACTAAATGAACCTGCAGCCAAGATATGCCACGCCATTAAAATTTGAAATGCTATTGCAATAAAACCTTTGCTTTCTGGAATGGAGCCCACATTTCCATATTGTTCCACCTTGATTAGGATCAAGTAAAACCCCACCTTTTGGGTTAAGAGCCATAGCTGGTGATCCTAGAGCACCATCTGAGCAACCAGATTGTCAGGTGCCCTCAAGGAAGGGCTCAGATCTGGCACATTAAAGAGGTTCAATAAATATTTGCTGAGTGAATGAGAAAACACAGACTTTAAGGTCACACCCAATATCCAGTGATTCCCCTGTGTACAGGGTAGATTTGGAAAATGCCACCTGGCCTTTGATAGCCATCAAAGACCTAATAGCCTGAGAGAAACCAAAGGAGGCAGAGAGAGAAGAATACAAAGTCAAGAGGGCGGCAGAGATCAGAACCGGCCCTGAGTGTGACTAAAGCTGACAGCTGAGACACAGGGGATGAAGGCACAGTGGAAATGCAGAGGGTGCCTGCCTTGTGCAGTGTGCTGTGTCAGGCCCTCTGCACCAGTGAGGGAGTGGACAGGGTCAGCTATACAACGTGGGAGAATCAGACCAGAGGGCTTGCAGTGCCTCTGGTGGGCAGGACGTTCCCCACCCGGTGTCTGTCTCAAACCAAGGAAGACACTGAGACAGGAAGAAACAAGCAAGAGGAGCCGTAGAAATTAAAAACTAAAAAGGATAACATCCCCTTTGCCTCTACCCAGGGAAGTACTCTCTCTCCATATACAGATACAAGATCTTGCAGAAGTTAGGTTTTGACTTCTTCAAAGAGAATGTTTCATGGGTTTAAAACACACGATCAATTATGACTTTAAAAGGATTCTACCCACCTCAAGTTACGAAGTTATCACAAATGGAAACATTTTCCCCTCCCTAAAGAATTACCAGGCTGTCTTTCCAGGAAAAGAAAAAGCAACCTAAGGAGTTGCCAATAGCATCCTGGGTGGGATGTGCTCACATTTCAAGTACAGGGGCCCCGGGGAAGGAGGAAGGCCTGGCCCCTGCTGGTAGAGCTTACAATCTGCCTTCTTTCACCCTACCAGTATTTTAGGTGTCTGCTAAGACCAGTGCCCTGTGTCAGGCTCTAAAAACCATGTACGTTAGTGGAGGAGTGGACAGGCACGGCTGTATAATTTGTCTGGGCCCAGTGCAAAATGAAAATGTGGGACTCCTTGTTCAACAAGTGAATTTCAAAACAGGACAGCAGAGGATCGTACCAAGTGCTGGACCCTCCTAGAACAGGGTCGTGCCACCCAACACATGTCCTGCCTTCGAAGTCAGCCCTGGTGGGCCAGACATTAAACAAATACACTTACAAACAAGTTTTTGTGTGGTTTTTTTTTTTTTTTTGGTTTGTTTTTTCTTTTGTTTTGAGCAATGCAGACCAATTAGGGAGACATAATTTATCCCTGGTTGCCAGGGAAGGCCCCTCTACATAAATCACATGTAAGTTCAGGCCAGAAACAGGAGTTAACAGCTTGAGAAACAAATTCAGCAGAAGAGGAAGGAACATTCCCGGGTAAACAAACAGCCTGCCCCAAGGGGCAAGTAGGAGAGTTAAAGAAGGGAGGAGGTGCTGTCTGCTGCGGGGTCTCTTTGCTCCTGCACCTAAGAGAGGGAACAGGAGAAAAGCTAGCGGTGCTGTGCTCAAGGAGTTCCCTTCTGTCATTCCAACAAAGTCGGAGACCAGAAGAAAACGCCTGAAGCCAGGCGGGCCCAATCAGGAGCACGCACGTTCTCAACCAAGCACCTGGGAGAGGTGGATGGGAATACTGCTCCCTGCAAAGTTCCCAGGAGCAAAAGGAATAGGCTGGACGGAACGATTCTGGGTTTCTGGGGATGCACAGCGTACTTCTAAAGGACGAGCCAGCGGTCCGAGTGACGCGGGCACGCGGGCACGCCCCAGTTGGACGCGGCCCCAGAGCCCCGCCGAGTTCAGATCAGCTCGGGCTCGCTCTCCCTCTCCCGAACTTGGAGCCCCAGACGGCCAGAGGGCTGGCTTTGTCCCGGGACAACTTTTCCGGGCTTGCCCCGGCTTTGCCACGTGCAGGCCAAACACAAGGAGGCCTGGCCACCCCAGCTTCCTCGCTCTTCCGTCTTCCCGCATTTGATGAGAAAAACAACTTAGTCTTTCTGGATTGCTGCCAAGTCATTTTACTTTATAACCCTGCTCACACCCAGAGGGATTTCCGCCCCAAGTTTTCCTTTGCTTTCCCCGGGGCATCTTTTAAATAACCACTTAGAGTTCAGCCCGGAGGAAAAGTTAGTGACCGCCGCCCTAACCACCTTATACTGGGTGCTTGCTACCGTACCCTCTCTCCGGCTCCCCGGGACGTCATACCTGGGACGGAGGACTGACCTTGCCCCGGCTCTCTGCATACCGCCCCCCTCCCCTTGAATCTGTAAGTAATACAACAGTGAGTGGCTCTACTTCCTTTTTGTAGATGTATTGCAACCGCGCCTTGCATCAATATGCCCCGGTGGGTTCCACTTCCCCAAAGAGGAAGCCCCGCAGCTGAGGGAGCGAGCTGTGGCCTCAAGGGGGTGTCTCCCTATGACAGGTCGTAGCAGGTCGTAATCTGCATATTCGTAATTCGGTACTCCACCTCCGTTTCTCCACCGGCCGTGGGCCCTGCAGGTGCGAGCGGCCGGAGGGAAGGAAGCTCAGGCACCCGCACTCCCCGCAGGAAAGGTGGGGGCTCCTGGGGCGTGCAGAGGAACCTCACTTCTCCATCCGACGCTCCCACACCCTGTCGTCCCTCACCTTGTCCCATCGCAGCCACCGCGCAGTCTCCTGGTCCAGCCGGGTGTCCATGCCGAGACCGCAGCCTCCCGGAGCCGCCGCCGCTGCCTTCCAGGCGCTGCCAGCCTCCCAGTGGGGAAGGACTGCCCTTCCGGCCTGTCAGGGAGAGGCCCAGGAGGGGCCGGCAGACGCGGAGGCGGGGCGGGGAGAGGCGGAGGCGGGGCCGGGAGAGGCGGAGGAGGGGCCAGGCCAGACGGAGGCGG
The DNA here is from genome assembly GCF_016509475.1 of Prionailurus bengalensis. NCBI lineage: Eukaryota > Metazoa > Chordata > Mammalia > Carnivora > Felidae > Prionailurus > Prionailurus bengalensis. The sequence continues at coordinate 174,837,094 of NC_057344.1, forward strand.
GGCCGGGAGAGGCGAAGGCGGGGCCGAGAGAAGCGGAAGAGGGGCCGGAGAGGCGGAGGCGGGGCCAGGCCAGGCGGAGGCGGGCCGGGAGAGGCGAAGGCGGGGCCGAGAGAAGCGGAGGAGGGGCCGGGAGAGGCGGAGGCGGGACTGGGAGAACGCGCTGCTGGGAAGGGTGTGTTTTGGAGGAAAGTGATGAACTCAGTCTCCTAGCAGTTTAGCCGAGTGCCTCCGCGTGGACGGGGAGTGGGGAGGGGGTGGGGGAGGAGGAGCTGGGCCGGATGAGTGGGTGGTCTGGGAGGGGGCCAGCGTAGTGGAGGGTGGGGGAGGGGGGAGAGGGGTGCCCGGGGTAGTGGGGGTAGGAGGGCGTTGCTGAGACCAGGCATGCGAGAAAGTCTTTATCATCATCCTGAAAGTTCCCGAGGTCACCTCCATTCACGCAACAGCTATTCAGTGAGTTCCTAGTGTGCCCAGGCACCTTGTCAGTGCTGGGACCAAGGATGAGTAAACCCAGATAGGAGCATAAAAGTTATGTAGAAATGCTGAGGGTCACAAATAAATGAGAAAATTTTGGAAAAAGAAGAACACAGGGGGAGGATTAACATGACTAGACGGTGGAACAGAATGGAGAGTCCAGAAACAAAATTACACATGTATACACAGCTTATTTCAGAGGTGACACTGTAGAGCAAGGTGAAAGGACTTTTTATTTATTTATTTATTTATTTATTTATTTATTTAATGGTGGTGGTCAACTGGATATCTAGGTAGCAAAAAGGAAAAAGAAACTTGAGCCCCTGCTTCATATCACATACAAATACTACGCATTCCAGGTCAGTTGTAGGTCTAAGTGTGAAAAGTAAAATGAAAATTCTAGGAACTAAGGTAGGAGAACATCTTCATTACTTTGGGATCACTAAACCATGAAGAAGATGCATAGAGTGAGCATGAAAAGGCATGTGCAAGAACGTTTCTAGCAGCATTATCTCTGATAGCCCCAAATTAGAAACAATTTTATGTCCATCAACAATACATTGGATAATACTGTGGTATGTTCACTCAATAATGTCACTAAATTACGATTCATACAACAATGAAAATGAACAACTGTTACACACATTATGAACAAATCTTACAAATATTAGGTTGAAAGAAGCCAGGCCTTCCCTCCCACCTCCCCCCACCCGTCCCCCACCCCCATCCCTCCAAATACTGGACCATTCCATGTATATGCCATGGTAGGATAGGTAAAACTACAGGGAAAGAAAAAAAGATCAGCTGGTTACAAGAACTGGGGATAAGGAGAGGGGTTGACTACAAAGGATACAAGGGAATTTGGGGGTGAGGGAACTCTTCTGTATCTTGATTGAGGTTGTGATAAACACAGCTCTGTTTATGAAAACTCATAGGATTGCATACTCTAAAAGGTAAATTTCACTGCACACAAATTCATGGTACATATTTCAATTTTTATAAAGTTTTTTAGAAAGTTTTTTTTTTAATGTTTATTTACTTTTGAGAGAGACAGAATGTGAGCAGGGGAGAGGCAGAGAGAGAGAGAGAGACACAGAATCTGAAGCAAGCTCCTGGTTCCGAGCTGTCAGCACTGAGCCCAACGTGGGGCTCGAACTCACCGACAGTGAGATTATGACCTGAGCTGAAGTCGGATGACCAACCGACTGAGCCACCCAAATGCCCCGCATATCTCAATTTTAAAAAATCTTAATAATTAAAAACTTTAAAAAGGAGGCAAGATTAATCAATGGATGTCAGGGGAAGTGGTGACTTTAGGAAGGAGGAGAGTCCCTTCTGGGATGTCCGGACTGTTTTATTGACCCATATATTGGGTGCCCACATGTGTTCCTTTTGTAATAATTCACTGGGCTGACCTTATGAATTGTACATTTTCTATAGGTCCTATTTCAATTTTAAGAAGAAAACAAACATCCAGGATTTATGATATCTGTGTATAGAGACAGATTAATCATATAATTGTACCAGTTTCTACATAATTACAGACTGATACAATTGTTGGGATGGAAACAAAGAAATTCCAGAAGGATGCTCATTAGGGGGCTGTCCTTCTCTGGGAGTCTTCCCTACACACATGTGGAGACATGAGGGAAGGACACGGTTAATGTTGCAGGAGGCGGTCTGGAAAATGCTTTTCAGATAATCCCTGGGAGTGTGGTCCTTCTCCTGAACCAAAAGGCCTGAGAGACTGGAGCATAGGCAAATGACAGTGAAGAAGGATGGGCAGACGGAGTGTCCCCATCTGTCAGGTTGTCTGCACATTGCCCTGCTTGGGGTTGTTTCATTCTCTCCCCCAGACCAACCTTCTTTCCAATCATGCTAGGACAGAAATTGCAGGACCCAGAGAATCAGAGACCAGGCAGTCTCACTTGCCCTTTGTTTCCCTCTCCTATGCCAGAACTCTTCCAGATGGTTGCTTCAGGGGATCTCTGTGTGCAAGGGACTTCCCCAGAGTCTCCTGTAACTGAGATGCCTGAACTGGAAGTCTCTCCAGTTCTGATAATGATGCTGCTGTGATAATGATGCTGCTGGGGCAGGTGATTCCCACACAGGACCCCAAGTAACATTTGTTAGAATAATTGGAGCAGGAACAGTTCGAGCCTCCTTGTTTTGCAGACGAGGGAACAGAGACCCAAAATGTAAGCATCCTTCTCCAAGACACGCAGCTGGTCAGTGACAGAGCCACGATTCACTGCCCAGTCTCCTGACTTTCTAATCCACCGTTTAATCTCCTGTTCCCTCTGCTCATTTCTGCACATGTCCATGGAAGGAAGTTTCATGAACTCTGGTAGCCTGTTTCCTTGTGCTAGCAGCCAGCTGTGGTGGGAAAATAAATATTAACCATCTCTGGCATTGATAATGTTGGGTGATGCTTAAAATAATTTGATTTGTTTGTGCGTGTTCTGCTGCTGCCTAAGAGCTATTTCACACGTGGATGTCCTGTTTTCCTTGGAAGCTTTCCCAACTTCCCCAAACACCTTGTCAGTGATTCTAAAACTGACAGGTCCTTTGTATCCAACCCAGGAACAGTTATTCTAAAACTTTCTATTTTGGAAAGTTTAAAATATTTACTAAAATTGACCCCCATGTAACTATCACCAGGCCAACAATGATCATCCATGGCCAGTCTATCCACTCCCCCCTCCTATATATGTTGAAGGATATTCTCGACATCATATCATTTCATCTATAACTATTTTAGCATGTATCTCTAAAAGGTAAGGACACATTAAAAATAACCTCGAAGGGGCGACTGGGTGGCTCAGTCGGTTAAGCGGCCGATTTCGGCTCAGGTCACAATCTCACGGTCCGTGGGTTCGAGCCCCGCGTCGGGCTCTGTGCTGACGGCTCAGAGCCTGGAGCCTGTTTCGGATTCTGTGTCTCCCTCTCTCTCTGACCCTCCCCCATTCATGATCTGTCTCGCTCTGTCTCAAAAATAAATAAATGTTAAAAAAAATTTTTTTTAAAAAATAAAAATAACCTCGAAACCATTATCTCACCCAAACTTTTTAAAGTTAAAAATTTCTTAATATCATTAAATGTGCACTTAGTATTCAAATTTTCAAGTATCTAGTAAGTACCTTCACTTTTTGTTTGTTTGCTAACAGCTTGCTTGAATCCGGAGCCAGATAATCTTGCCATTGGTTGGTAAGTCTTTTGTTATCTCTTTTAATCTATAGGTTCTGCCTGTATTCCCTTGCAATTTATTTGTTGAATAAACTGGGTTATTTGTCCTGTAGGGTTTTGCACAATCTGGGTTTTGCTGACTGGAGTCTCTCAGCACCTTCCTCTGTCACCTGTATTTCCTGTAAATTCACTTCTTTGTAATATGCTCTTCAAAATGTCTCCCTCACTAGACTGTGAGCTCCTAGAGGTGTTTTATTTATCTTTGCCTACTAGGAGGCTACCACTGTAGGTGCCTGGTAAGTGGGTGAAGAAATGGATGAAGTCGGAAGGCTGTGTGTTCTTTCCTCATGTAGGAAAAGGGAAGGCACCAGAGTCAGGGCTGAATCTTGGTTCTCTGGGGAACACTGGGCAAACCACTTAACCTCTCTTGGCCTCAATTTCCTTATTTGTAAAACAAAGCAGTAATAGTGTCCACCTCACTGGGGGGATGTGGGTCTTAAATGAGGAAATACATATAAAATGCTTACTGTAGTGCCTTGCATAGGGTAAGCATTCAACAAGTGTCAGCTATTATTCAAAATACTGCGAACTTGAAATTCTGTATTAGTCACAATAGGCTAGGTCAAGCTGAAGGAATAAGTTAATCCCTAAATCTCAGGGCTTTGTGAAACAAAGATACAATGATTTTTTTTTTTCTTGTTCATGTTACATGTCCAGAGTAAGTTGGTGGCTGGTATATGCCACACAGTCCCTCAGGGATCAGGACGCTTTCATCTTGTGGTTTCCTTCATCTCAGTATGTGGCCTCTGCAGTTACCATGGAAGACAAAAGTGTAGTGGCCACACAATGGCTTTTAAATGCTTCTGCCTGGTAGTGACACATCACTTCGACTCAACGTTTCATTAGCTAAAACACATCATATGAACCCACTTAATTGCAAGAGTGTTGGGATGTGTAGACTACCCGTGTGCCCAGGAAGGAGTGTGGATAGGAATGAGCCTTCATAGTCACTTCCACATGCTCTATGTTGCCTGTGATTGAATGTTAGCATGATCGCAAATATCAACGGTTCTGGGAGATTTGCAACAAGCAAGGAGTAATTCTCAGACAGCATTCACTTGAAATTTAGAACAAATCACTTAATAGAACAGTCTAGTCTCCTCCATACAATAGGATGCTCCTTTGTGATAGACATCAGCACGTGTGCCTCTCCTATTTTCAATCCTTCCATGGCTTCATAATGTACTTGTCATAAAAAGTATCTTTTACCACGGGCTTCAAAGTTCTACTTAATCTGTCCCTGTCCTGATTTCCTGCCACATTTCTCACTGACTGCAATCAACAGCCATGCTGGCTGTTCTCTGTGCTGATACTTGACCATGTATTATTCTCCCCCAGATATCCTGATGACAATGCCCACATCTAATTCGGGCTTCTACTCAAATATCACCTTATCGGAAGGACTCTTCTCTGTAAAGTGCTGGTAAATGTTTAACTGGCTCTCTGAAATAAAAAAAGAAGAAAGAAAGAAAGAAAGAAAGAAAGAAAGAAAGAAAGAAAGAAAGAAAGAAAGAAACCGTGGTTAGTATTATTTGCCCATTTCCATGGTGTAATTATACCCGCCATGGCTGATTTCAAGCTACCGTGACATCACTAAACACAGAGTTGGGAAGAAAATTTCCAACACACAGATATAATAGATGTAAATAAAGAGCATAGATGATAGTAACAAGCAGAAAAATAAATATAAATGGTGAGTGTTGAGTATTTATTACCTTTGCTTTTATTATAACGTATTTTTACTTACAAGGTTGCACAATTTAATTTATAATAATAGCTGTTTTTAACATCTGACCAGCAAAATTCCTAAAACTTTAATAGTCAGCTCTGATGAAAGTGGTGAGAGCTGTTACCAGCACACCATTGCCTCTCCCAAAATGGATCTCCCCCACTCTTATCCTACTTTATTTTTCTTCAAAGTGTTTATCAGTAGCTGCCATGATATTATACATTTGATTTTAATGTTGTCTCTCTACTTTGCTATAATTAAATTCTTTTTTGTCTGAGTCCCCAGCACTTAGGACAGTGTTTGGTTCATAATAGATGTTCAATAAGTATGTGTTGAAGAATGAATCATTGTATAATGTATTGTATAATGAATATTGTATAATGTATTGTATAATGTATTGTATAATGAATCATTATATTCGTGAAGAAAGAAAAAAGATGGATTATAGTAACAATACAAGTTACTCCCATACAAGCCTTTTCTCTAAAACGAGCCAGCATTTCTGAATTTAAGCAAGAAAATGAAATGCTTGTCACTATTCCCTAGTGCCCCAACTTCAAGGTTGACGAGAGAATGAATAATAATCCGTCAATAGACTTTAGCAGTGTACTCATTACTGGCCATAAACCTAAACAGAGCAATTATTTCTGCAGACCAGCTGGAGGTCAAAGGTCTTTCTCAGTGAAAAGATTTAAATATCTGTTATTTATGCCTATTTTCATTAAATAAATTCATGAAACTGCTTAGTTTCCTCTCATTACTTTTTTTAAATAAGTTTATTTATTTATTTTATTATTATTTTTTTTCAACGTTTATTTATTTTTGGGACAGAGAGAGACAGAGCATGAATGGGGGAGGGGCAGAGAGAGAGGGAGACACAGAATCGGAAACAGGCTCCAGGCTCCGAGCCATCAGCCCAGAGCCTGACGCGGGGCTTGAACTCACGGACCGCGAGATCGTGACCTGGCTGAAGTCGGACGCTTAACCGACTGTGCCACCCAGGCGCCCCATAAGTTTATTTATTTTTGAGAGAGAGAGTGAAAAAGAGAGTGCAAGCAGGGGAGGCGCAGAGAGAGAGAGAGAGAGAGAGAGAGAGAGAGAGAGAGAGAGAGAATCCCAAGCAGGCTGGCTCTTGAGGGGCTTGATCTCACGAACTGCGAGATCCTGACCTGAGCAGAGATCAAGAGTCGGAGGCCTAACCTACTGAGCCACTCAGATGCCCCTCTCTGATTACTTATTTTAATAATTGTTTGCACGTGAATCCCCACTGGGCCTTCTGATCATTAGAAATTGAACAGCAGGCCTGGTTTGTGTTCCCTCACCCCAGCTTCTGCTTTCAAAATTTTCACATCTTTTTCCTTCTCAGTGGTGCCCGGTCTAGCACACCGCCCTCTACCCCTCACCTCCAACCTGTCACAACGAGATAGATCTCAGGGAAAGAGTGGTTCATTCTCATTAGAACTTGGGTGACCAGTTAAGCATCGCCGTGTCCTTTGGCCTGAGGTATTGGGCTATTTGGCCAGGCATTGATGAGCCAGCAGACTCAGGAAAGTGCTATCATCGAACTGCTGCATGTCTTGGTTCCTGCCTCGGTCAGATGCAGAGATGCCCTGACCACATTGTCAGAGCCTGTGAGGGTAAAACTCTCTTAAGAGGTTTGTGTTTAAAAACTCAGGGCGCCTGGGTGGCTCAATCAGTTAAGCGTCCGACTTCAGCTCAGGTCATGATCTTGCGGTTCATGAATTTGAGCCCCCTGTCAGGGGAGCCTGGTTTGGATTCTGTGTCTCCCTCTCTCTCTGCCCCTCCCCTGCTCATGGTCTGTCTCGGTCTCTCAAAAATAAATAAACCTTAAAAAAATTAAAAAAAAAAAAAGCTCAATACTCTCTAAACACTAACGCTAAAGTGCTAGTACACTCAGCTTGGGACTAAGCCTTAGACTAAAAAATGTATCCCCCTACAAAGTGTTGAGTTTAAGAGACTTACTAGGAAGGGAAATTTTGTTTTCTTTTTTCTTTTTTTCCTGAGCACCACATAACTCCTGGTGTTTCTGAGACATTACTGTTTTGTCAACTGAATATTGAGCCTCGCTTTTTAAGCCAGGACCCAGAGGACCCACAGTGTCTGTTTGGGTAGCCACTGGGTAAATGGCTGTGCTTCGAATGAAGCCGGCTGATACATTGTGTTTTGCTTTCTAACCCAAATCATTATGATCTACAATCTTCTCAACTCAGTCTGTTAATTCTACCTGCATTAAAGTGGAATTTAGTTTGTACTTCTTGAACGGATAGCGTTAGAAAGGAGTCCCGAGAGCGTACTGTTAAAAGAAATACTGGTCTCTGATAAATTATCTTGCAAGGACAACCGACAAATCATTATTTAAGGTGGAAAATCCAACCTTAAATTCCTTAAGGTACCACTGTTTTGAAGTAAAAAACAAACCATTTTCAACCTGTAAAGTTTCCTATACTAATCACTGTTCAACTTTTCTCAAATCCTCTTTTCTTTCTTAAATCAGTTAAGCTCCCTCACTCTCTCCTGCTCTTGCTCTCTCATTTTCTCTCTCTCTCTCACTTTGTCTTTTCTACCTGTAGAGATTATACTATTTTCATAACCTTGGATTGAGAGTAACTTGTTCTGTGAGTTCCAAGACGAGCAAACGTTTCTAATAAATTTTAACTTGACAAATGAGAGATGCCTTGCAATACGGGAGTAGGACATGACGCTGAACATCACATGATCGCTGACGCTGATCATGACGTTGGTCGCCTTGATACGTAAGTGCTTTGGATCACAAGCATGTTTCCGGAATGAATTATGCTCGCGAACCAAGGTTCTACTGTAGATCTATATCCACCCCTTACCATACAACATGCAGGGACTTCCTGCTGGAGGAGAAACTTCCCCTCCTCATCACTGTGTTGGGCTTGGCCGTGTGACTTGCTTTGCTCTGTGGAATGTGGGCACATGAGACATGGGTCCCATTTGAAAAACGTTTTAACAGGTGCCACATCTTTCAGGCGGTTCTCTTTCCCTCTGCCACTGAGCCACGTGTCCCAGATGGTGCTGCTGTTCAGTCTGGCTGAAGCAGTCTGGCTTTGACCCAGAGCCACTGCCATGTAATGTGGCCAAGAGAGACACACTTGCTACTGTGAACCACGAGGGGTTTAGGGGACCATTCCTTATCACAGCAAAGCTGACTGAGCCATCCCAGAGTGACCTTTACCTGCTCTGAAGAGGACTGAAATAAGGGAATGTTTGGGTTTTAAGTCAGCCTAAGTTTTCCTGTAGCCTATGAAGATAAAATAATTCAGTAAAGGTCCCCAGATCATATGACCTTTCCCCCTGGATCACCTGCTTGATGAGGGACAATCAGGGCTTCCAGCCTCCTCTCAATGGCAAAACCCCCAATTGTTTCTCAGCCAACACCAGGCACCACGTGCCTTAAATAACTGAAAAGTTTTGCTATTAAATTTTTCATGTTTGGCTTTTCAAAATGTCCTCTGACTAGCACACAGATAAATAGCTTATGCAAAAAAGCACGAATGAATTTTTTTCCACAGTTCTTGAATACTGGTAATGATCACATTCTGAAAAATGCTATGTCCTACTTTGACTTGATGAAATCTTATTAAAATGTGGCTTGACAACTGTAATTTGCTCTAGACAGGCTCCTTCTCAAATTAAAGGCTTAGATAATTATATAGTTGGACATCTAAATAATTAAAGGTTTTCAGTGAATTTTATCATTTCCGAATGTCAAATGTTCCATCGCTTAGCTTTATGTCTTAGAATTCACTTACGTGTTACGTACACATGTGTGTATAATTTTTTATAATTGTTTTAGTAATGCAGGAAAAGTTCCACACTCAGCTTTAAAACTACGTTTTAAAACATTATTGTGTCTCACAAGAATGTGCTAAAACATTGACTGGTTTAGTTTTCTCCAACATTGGTGGTATAAATCTAATACACAGAAGGCTAGATGCGGGAACTATTATGATGAACAAGAAAAACAGAAAGGTAAACAACCTGAAACCACAGGATCAATCCCATAGATAAGCATTAAGATATAAGTTTTATTAATAGTAAGACCTGGATTGAGACTTTGCACCAAAAATAGCAGGTTGGCTATGTATCTCTTTCTCCTTCTTCTAAAGCCATACTAGGATGCAAAGAAAGGGACATTTTAAGAAGATATAAACCCACACGGACAAAGAGAATGGGAAGAGGTGGGAGACAGCAACAAATTTTGGAGGCTGGGAAGCCATTGGAAGAAAGTAACTGACTTAGCAGCCTTAAGAGCACTGAATCCTCAACTGGTGCAGAAAGCCAGGAACAATCCAGTTCAAAGGCAGAACCCCAAAAGACTCAGGAATTGGTAGACAAAGATGCTTCCGGAAGTAAAGATGGGGCTAAGAACAGAAAGATCAGTTGAAAGTGTATTTAAGAAGCAGTTAGATCTTGGGCACCTGGGTGGCTCAGTTGGTTGAGCATCCGACTGGATTTTGGCTCAGGTCATGATCCTAGGTTCGTGAGATGGAGCCTCACCTTGGGCTCCATGATGCACATGGAGCCTGCTTAAGATTCTGTCTTGCCTTCTGTCCCTCTCCCCCACTCACGCTCTCTCTTTCACTAAAAAAAATTTTCATTTTAGAAATTATAAAAAAGAAGAAGTTAGATCTCTAGACTTCTTGCCCTTCATGGCAGTGACAATTGTTCCTTTGACACACACACCAGCAGAGGACAGCAGGTTTATACTCTGATATTTAAATTGAGGGTCTCTTGACTGAGGAATCCCTGATATGGGTTAGGATCAGGTTACCAAAGTGAAAATAGGAAGAATAAGTAAAAATGTATACGCTGAATATTGATACTGCCCCAGGTTTCTTGACAATCCATCTTACCAGAATGGGGTAGAGCGTGGAGATTTATCTGGAGAATATAACCAGTCCAAGGAGAAGGAAGCCCAATGGAATGGGCAGCTAAGTCATCTTACCCTGAAGCCATGTAGTACATCAGACTTCCAACCAGCTCTTTTGTGCTTTACTCTTTTTTTTTTCCAAAATTATTATGATTTTATTTTTTAAGATTTTATCATGAAGCAATATCAACACCCAACATGGGGCTCAAACTCACAACCCCAAGATCAAGAGTTGCACGCCTCCACCAACTAAGCCAGCCAGGTGCCCATGTGCTCTACTCCTAAGTATGAGAAGATAGCTAAGAATCACCAGATTTTAAGCATCCTCCAATTTGAGAGACAGAGACAAAATAAAACAAGAGAAAGGAAATAACCTATATGAAAGAGATTTTTTGTGAGAAAGAAAATGTGGGGGAAAAATTAGTATCTTGAAAAAGTAATGAAAATTTATTAAGTAATAACATGATGATTAAAAAAACAAAAGGGGATTTAGAGAATAGAAAATAGTGGAAATTAAAATCATGGAAATTAAAAGCATAATAATAGAAATAAAAAAATCCTAAAGAATGGTTGAAAGAAAAAGTTAAGGAACTCTCCCAAAAAGTAGAGCAAAATACACAAAGGGGGGACATGTAAAGAAATTAGAGTATTTTAGGAATTCCAGAAAAGGAGAGCAGAAAACATGGAGGGAAGGAAATCATCAAAAAAATAACTCAAGAAAATTTCCCAAACATGAGGTTCTAGAATGAATGGCCCACTGAGTACCTGACAAAGTACACCTGGAAAGACCTGCATTAAAACACGGGATAGTGAAGTTCAGAACACTCTGCCCAAATGAGTTCTGAGGACCAGGTATTTGCAAGAATAAGATGAAAGGTATCCCTAAGGTGATATTGAAGGAAGCCATCTGAGCGACCTCTGTGCAGCTGGCCCGGATGTCAGTGCATGAAGTCTACTGCAGGTCAGAAGGCAGCAAGAGATATGGTTTCAAAAGACTGAAGATATATGGGGCTGGGGCTACATCGGGAATCCCTGTACCACCCCCCACCTCAATGTTGTTGTAAATCTAAAACTGCTCTAAAAAATTAAGTCTTTAAAAAAATGGAAAGTGATAAAGTGCCTGACGTATTTGGACGTGCTGGGAGATTTACTCAACTGGAGACAAGATTGGGGATAAATTAATGATAAGTATTAGAAATTTAAAAAAAATTTTTAAAAGCATCTAAAACTCTCAAGAGATAAGTGGCACAGGAAAGAAAAATTAATAATCCATGAATTAGCTTTCAATAGTGTTTACATGTTACATGGCCATAAAATTTAAACTCTGAATATTGATCTAACAAAACTTATAACACATTGGAAGGGTGAGATACTGAGGAGAGAGAGAGAGAGAGAGAGAGAGAGTGTATGTGTTAGAAAATGTAAAATCATCATCTCCTATGGTGGGAAATAAGTAAATAGTGTTTAAAGTAAAAAAAAAAAATCAACGCTTATTTCTATTAGCATGCTGTTTAGAATTATTGAAGAAAATACAAATAACCAGTTAAAAAGAGTTAAATGAACTTGTGTTTTGGACATGGTGTAGTGGTAAAGGCTGCTGCTTTTCATAACAGCCCTTTTAGAATTATGTATAACTCTTTATAGACATAGTAACTTTATTTAATAAAAAATATTGGGGGCACCTGGCTGGCTCAGTTAGTAGAGCATGCAAGTCTTGATCTCAGGGTCGTGAGTTCAAGCCCCACAGTGGGTGTGGAGCCTACTTAAAAAAATCAATTAAAAGTATTAAATAAACCAACAAATCTCTATTGAAGAAGCTTTGAGGTAAAGCCAAATAGGCTGTATGTGAATTTGACCCACCTGGTTTTCTTTTAAGGACTAAGCTCTGGCCCCCCCACCCCCCAATCTTCAGAGATGCCTGAGAAAGCACAGCCAGAACACCAGACAGTGTGGTGTCCCAGGAGGTGAGTGAGGTAAGTGCTTCTGGAGGGGAATGGTCAGTTTTCCTAAATGCCACTGAGAGGAAAGAAGGGAAGTCCAGAAGTTACCACTAGAATAAAGGACACGCAAGTTGCAGATATTTGTTTGAGATGTCCAACTGACAAAAAGAAGTGATTGGCCTCTTAGTTCAGTGATTCCCAAACCAAAATTACCTGGGGACCTTAAAAAAAGCTCCTTTGGGGAACCTGGGTGGCTCAGTTGGTTAAGTGGTTAAGCCTCTGACTTGGCTCAGGTCATGATCTCCCGGTTTGTGAGTTCGAGCCTCACATAGGGCTCTGTGCTGACAGCGTGGAGCCTGCTTGTGATTCTCTCACCCTTTCACTCTCTCTCTCTCTCAAAATAAATAAATAAACTTAAAAAAAAATTCTTTCATTCTCATGGATTTACACTCACACACCTGAACAGTCACAAACACTCCAAACCTGAACTATAGTTAGACCATTGGGTTTTATGGCATGGGACTTAGAAATTAGCATTTCAAGGGGCGCCTGGGTGGCTCAGTCGGTTAAGCATCTGACTTCAGCTCAGGTCACGATCTCGTGGTCCGTGAGTTCGAGCCCCAAGTCGGGCTCTGGGCTGATGGCTCAGAGCCTGGAGCCTGCTTCCGATTCCATGTCTCCCTCTCTCTCTGCCCCTCGCCCGTTCACGCTCTGTCTCTCTCTGTCTCAAAAATAAATGAACGTTAAAAAAAAAAGAAATTAGCATTTCAAGAAGTCAAAGTTCTGATTCTGGTGGCCAGCAAGGCCTGGGGAACACAGGCCTGGCTAGACTGTATCCAGAACAATAGCTGAGAGTTGGGCATTGGCCACACCCACAAATCCTGCCCTTTCTCAAACTTGAGATATTGTGTTCTCAACAATAATTCCTATATCTGAAGCTTGTGTTAATGTGGGCTTCATATCTAGTATCTTTTTCAGTATCCTGTTTTAAAATGTTCATTTTTCCTTAAAGAACGTCAATGGATGGCACTTTGTGAGGGATTTTTCTTCTGGAATGTCACATTATTACAGGTGATATCTATTCTCATGCACAAGCACACTTTTTATTCAGACCTTGGAGGTAGTTTGTGTCTTTTTTTTTTTAAATACTTTTAAAGATTTTATTTTCAAGTAATCTCTGCCCACAGTGGAGCCCAAATTTATAACCCCCAAATCAAGAGTCGTGTGCTCTACCCACTGAGCCAGCCCGTGCCCCCTTGCAGCCATCTTTGAAGCCACAAAGACTTCCGGTCACAGTAAAACTAAATTCTTTTTCTTGCATTAATGGTTATCTATTTCTTTTTTGCAAGCTTATAAAACTCTTTTCTTCTCTGAAAGTGAAAGTAACTATTTTAAAAAGCTTTTTTTTTTTTTTAAAACAACTCTTTTTTGTTGTGGTAAAATATATATCACATAATATAATATAGTATATATAAATAAAATATATTTTATTTAAAATGTATAAATAAAATATAATTTTATTTTCCATTTTAACCATTTTTAAGTGTATGATTCTACAGTATTAAATACTTCCCTATTATCATCTGCTACCAGCACCATCCATTGCCAGAATTAAAACAATCCATTTAAAAATGTCTGAAGATAGTTGTATTACATGCTTAATATCTATTAAAAAATTCAGTGTTGGCCAAGCGAATTAAAATAATACAAATATTAAGAGAAAATTAATAAAATAACTTAAGAGTATCTTGAAATATCTCATTTTCTTCTTTTTTTCCCCCTACTGTATTGCTTTTCTATTGCTGGATAGCGAATTACCCAAGTTTAGCACCTAAAAACAACAAAGATTTTACATTCTTTTTATCATATTAACTCTTTGAAATCTGATGAGTATATTACACTGGATTACATGTCAGTTTGGATTAGACTCATTTCCAGTGCTCAGTAGCTGTGTGTTAACATATTTGCTACATAAGACACATTAGTTATGATGAGGACGGCTTGGACCTGAGCACTCTGTAGCTTATTCTAGATCTCACAAGCAGAAGATTGAAGGATAAATGCACATGCACATGGCATTTGGGCCAGTTACATTCCATTCGTGTTGTACCATTCTGGTTTTATAGGAGGCCCATGAATGGTCTTAGCTAGATGCAATCTCTCTAGATGAAGGAGCTGGGAGTCCCAGGGCATGCATGGGCTTGGTCAAGGCATGGTAGTTTAAGATGTGGTCTAGAAAATATCAACCTTCCAGGGTCTTGTCTACTGACAAACAAACTAAGAAAGTTTATCCAAGGTTAGACAAGATATAGGCAAAATAATTATTCATAGCTTATTGCAACAGCTTAGAATTTTAAAAAGTGTTGCAAATGAGTACCACAACTCATCTATGCACAGAACCGTAGCTTCTGTATCTCCATAGCCTATCTAGTTTTCCTGTCCCCATTATGAGAACCTTGAGAATGTTCATGCACTGGCAATGGGAATATAAATTGGTATATTGTAGAGCTACCTTGGAAAACAAGTGTCATTGAAAATGTACATACTCTATGCTGTAGCACTTCCAGCTTAGGAATATAATCTACAGCAAAGGTCTGCCAACTTCTTCTGTGAAGACCCAGATAGTAAATATTTTGGGCTTTGTGGGCCAAGATATCTCAGTTTGGACTATACTCATGCCAGGTGCTCAGTAGCTAATATTCAAGATATCACAGCTACTCACCTCTGCTGCTGTAGTTGGAAAGCGGCCATAGACAACATGGAACTGAATGGGTGTGTTCATGTTCCAGTAAAACTTTATTTGTAGACAGTGAGATTTGAAGTTCATATTGTTTTCACCTATCACAAAATATTTTCCTCTTTCTTTCTTTTTTCAACTATTTAAAATGTAAAAATGATTCCCACCTTAATGGGCCCATGCAAAAACAGGCAGCGGAATTTCCTAGATGAAGTGTTGTACATCTGTAGTGAGAGGCTCTTGCTAAGTTTCCAGCAGTGTCACCTGTAATAGTAACTAAATAAAAAGTGGACCAAAGAAGCATAGACAATGAACAATAGTTTGTGATATAGTCATAGGCTGGAACTCTACAAAGCGCCCAAAATGCATGAAATACAGTTACAGGTATCAGTACCGATAGATCCCAAACATTGAACATTGATCAAAAAAAGCACATCACAAAATAATTCATGCAGTAAGATAGTTACATTAAGGGCAAAAAAAAAAGGGGGGGGAGGGGGCAAAATTAAGCAATACGTAGGTGATAAAACTATAAAGGAAGTCAAGGAAATTATTAACACATAATTTAAAATAGCAGCTCCCATAGGGATGGGGAAGGATGAAGAAGAGAGAAGCAGAGAAAAGCAGAAGGAACTTCCAAGTTAATGGAATTTTTCTATTTCCTGAGTTCTCATGCCAGGTATGCAAAAGTTCCTTTCCTTCTCACACTTTAAATTACATATACATATACATATACATATACATATACATATACATATACACATGGCCTTGGTCAAGGCATGGTAGTTTAAGATGTGGTCTGGAAAATATCAGCCTTCCAGGATCTTGTCTATTGACAAACTTAAACTAAGGAAGTTTATCCAAGGTTAGACAAGATAGAGTCAAAATAATTATTAATAGCTTATTATTATTATTAATACCCACATACATATACATCCACACTTATTACTAGCAATATAATTTTTTAAAAAGCATTGTTACTGATAATTCGGAAGTTAATTTAGTGCTTTACTCCACAGGTTGGTTTACCTGTTAGTTGAGCAAACGGACCTTGGTTTTGTGGGAAAGGGTGCCCTCTTCTGGCAATACGTCCAACGTTGTGAAAGTTTTTTCACTGCAAACGTAGACTTTTAAAAATACCAGACGCTCATAGAATTCCATGACTAAGAGGTACTTTGTGAGGTCTTTCACACCTATTCTTAGCCAGCCTGAAGTATTTTATTTTTAGAAATCTCTAGGGAAGGCTTTTTTCTATTTTTTGTTTAATAATATGGCTTGGCTTAGTTTTTTTAATCATTTCCTTTATATTCTAATTTCTATTTCTTATCAGTATATGAAATTCCTTAGAGTCCTTTTTTTTTTTTTTTTCCTTAGAGTCCTTTATTGGAAGATCTAAGATACAGCCACAGAAATGCTTACCCTGAGATGCCTCCCGTGGCCTGTGATAACACCAGTCGGTGGGAAAGACTGGGTTTCTTGTCCTTGGCAATAGCTTATATATTCTTGCAAATATTTCAGAATTCTATTTCTATTCAAAGAAGGAAAATCTATTTAGATCTAAAATCTTGTGGGGACTACTCTGGTTTGCTCAAATATTTAGCTTATGCCTCCATTTAATATAGGTACTACACTACAGTTTATAAAAAGGATCTGAACAAAAATTACCATTTAGTCATTAATTACTAAAAATATAGTTGAAGTTGTAACATCAGTAGCTTGGGATTAATAAATCAATTCTTTTGACCCAGCCACTACAATATATTTAAATTTGTTCCTTTGTTAACTCACCGAATAAGCCCTTATTTGTGATTATTATCATTTTAACCTTAAATATAGTATTTATTCTCCCAGATCATCTTATGCCACTATTGTATTGAAAATAATCTTTAAAAAATTCCTTTTTAAACATTATACACTAGTTTGAAAAATTGCAAAACATTTCCTGAGTTATTATCTTTCGTTTCTTTCATGGCTACCATCAACTGAATTTCTATGAGGGGTTTTACTGGCCGTAAAATGGTTTTAGAAACACATGTTGAGTAAAAAATGGGTTGTGCTGCTTTTAAAAACATATGCTATTTTCATTATGTGTGGAAGAACGAAAAGTAGATGACAGAAATTAGAATCCTATTGATTTTTTTAATGTTTATTTTTGAGAGAGAGAGAGAGAGAGAGAGAGAGAGTCAGGGCACAAGCAGGGAGGGGCAGAGAGAGAGAGGGAGACACAGAATCTGAAGCAGGTTCCAGGCCTTCAGCTCAGAGCCGACACAGGGCTCGAACTCAGGGACTGAGAGAATATGACCTGAGCCAAAGCTGGATGCTTAACTGACTGAGCCACCCAGGCACCCCTCAAATCCTATTAATTTTAAAACCAGAAGTGATGTGAAAGTTTATCTTGTCTCTTGCCCCCTACTGAGGACGGCTGCCCTCATCTGAGTAAATTGAGTTCTAACGTGTTCACTTGATTTGTCCCAAATCACACAATTTTACTAATTGAGATAACTCTTTTAACCAGTTTCAAATGGACTTAAGCAGCAGGCTGTTTTTTGATTTCACGGGCACTTGGCATGCCCAGTGTTATAACATTGGGTAGCTGGGAGGCAGTGTTGTATAGTGGGAAAAAGCTTTCAAGTGAGAGAGATAGAACAGGGAGCTGGCTCTGGCCACTTGGTGGCAGACTGTGGGCAATTTACTAGGGGTCTAAATGGGAATAATAATATATACTGTAAAGTGTTGTCATGGGGCTTAAAAGAGATGCATAGTGGGGCTCCTGGGTGGCTCAGTTGGTTAAGCATCTGACTGTTGACTTCAACCCAGGTCATGATCCCACGGTCATGAGATTGAGCCCCGTGTCAGGCTCTGTGCTGATAGAGCAGAGCCTGCTTGGGATTCTCTCTCTCTCCCTCTCTCTGCGCCCCCCCTCTCTGTCTCTCAAAAATAAAATAAAATAAGATAAAATAAAATCTTAAAAAAAGAGAGAGAGATGCATAGTGCTTGGAACACAATAGATCTTCAATTAATAGAAGCTGCCGTTATTGCTAGTTGTATATTTCTATTAGCTGTATATTTGTTATTATTATTAGCTATATATTTTATGTGTATCATTAGCTGTATGTTTTTTGTCAGTGGTATTTTTAATGCTTGTATGCATTTTTCATCTGAAATCCATCTCCTTAATTACTGCTTATGTGCTTTAATTCTCTATATTTTGCCACAGTCTGAAGCAGAGTGATTTGTATCATATTTAATTCTTTGATGCCTCAGTTTCCTCATTTGTCTTAGGAAGGAGGGATTGAAACAAATAATTTGAAAATCCCTTTTAGCCCTAACTACCCATGTGCCCATCAGTTGGTTTTTTGAATCCCCACATTCCTGATTCTCAGAGGGTTTTCAGGTCTGAATTTCCTACAATAATTCACTCCTGGAAATGAAGCAATGGGAAATACTGGGTTGAGGGGCACCTGGCTGGCTCTGTCAGTTGAGCATACGACTCTTGATCTGGGGTGAGTTCAAGCCCCACATTGGGCATAGAGCCTACTAAAAAAATAATTGGACTGAAAATCATTGTCAAGAGTTTTAAAAAATGATGATGGGGGATATAAATCTGTTTAATAAATGCTGTCAGGCAAGCAGGATAGTAGGGAGAGATATTCATTTGGAGCTGTGCTTCAGATTATTTACTGAAGTAAACCTCAGATGGATCAAAGAGTTAAATATTTAATACCAATTTATTAACGACAAAAAAAAAAACCCTTGGAAAAATGGATGCCAAAATTAATCCAGGTGTGGAGGAGGACTAAGTCTTTGATGCTTAAGAAGTATTGGCTAAGACCAGGGATACAATGCATATGATCAAATACGTGAAGTCAGACTAAAATTTGTGCGCATACTAAATACTGAAATGAACAGTGAAAAAAACAAACCGGAGAGAAGAAACAAATGTGACAACAACATCTGATAAAAGCTTTACTATTCAGATACAGCCAGCACATCAATGCAAAAATCAACAGGTAGGGTTCATTTAGTAGGCATTGAAGGTCATCCAGAACAAGAGACAGTGCATTGTCTCATGGACAGTGTCTACAAGGCAATAGAAAGAAGGAATATAAAATAAGGTAGCAAAAATTAATAAAAATTAGCATGCTCAAGGGAGCTAGGGCTACTTGGTCACTGTGAGGAAACAAAATGTGCTTTCTCACTGCAGAAGAGTTACCTCTTTCTGGAGAATAAGTTTCCAATATATAGCAGGCTCTTTAAAAGTTATTCATACCCAGGGTGCCTGGGTAGCTCAGTCGGTTAGGCATCCGACTTCAGCTCAGGTCATGATCTCACGGTTTGTGAGTTTGAGTCCTGTGTCAGGCTCTGTGCTGACAGCTCAGAGCCTGGAGCCTGCTTCAGATTCTGTGTCTCCCTCTCTCTCTGCCCACCCCCCCCCCCACTTGTGCTCTGTCTCTCTCTGTCTCTCAAAAATGAATAAAAACATTAAAAAAATTTTTTTAAGTTATTCATACCCTTCCACCCATTAATTCTATTTTGGAAATATACCCTAAGGAAATAAACTTACAGGAAAGGACATCAGTAGTAAAAGCACAAATATAACTTCTCCATTTATAGCACAAAATAAATAGAGAGGGAAAGAAAGTTTATTTTACCAAAGAGAAAAAATATGGGACACACAAACATACATATATACATACATATGCATATATATGTGTATATGTATATATAATATACATATATAATACACATACATTGACATATTCTCTAGGCAGAAAAAACAATGTGGTCTGTGTAAATACTTGGAATTGTTTTTATGAAAATAATCTTAGGGTGAAAAGGAGAAGCATAAGATAGTCATATACTGATTGCTAGCTGAAACCACTCATGTAATGATTATTAAGTTGGGTTTATGTCTCATGGTTTCTGCTTCCTCTGCGAGTCAGATGACTGAGTTGTTCATTGGAAGCACTTGGGAATGAGGAAGGCAGATGATGGAGGGGAACCAGAGGAGGCTAAGAATTTAAGTAGCTGCTTTGGGGGATGGGATAAAGAACAAGTATTCTGGGAAGGACTAGGACTGAAGTTTCAGATCATGAATTTGTTCCAGTCTGAAGAGTGATTTCTTTTTTCCTGGCATGATCCAAAGCTAGAATGTGGGAGCCAAACATGGGGGCAGAGTCAATAACCACAAGTTGTGAGTTTATCGAGAGATGAAAAGAATGACAATGAACATGTGAGTTGAAGTGTTGGTGAATACATCAGTCATTCCCTTGAAAGTAACGGAAAGGAAACATTAACTTAAGTATATAATGAATAGCTCATAGATCAAAGGGAAGGTTAGAGAGTCAGGCTGAAAAAACAGGTGGGACTCAAGGGAGATCAGACAGCTCACATGGGAACGAATGACTGGGGATCCCTGCTGGAATGGCTACCACTGTTGTCAAGGTGGCCCACTACTACCAGGACACCCTTCCCCTGCCTCTGGACCCACCTTGTCTGGATTCTTTAGCCATAAATATGTATGAAGCTATCCATTTGTCGTCAGTGGTCAAGAGTTGACCTCATGCAGGAACATCCAAGTGACTAACCCTTGTATGTCCAACTTCTATTTCTAGGAGGACGGGAGAAGTATCTGGCCCCTTCAGCTTCCACTGTGGAAAGAGTCTCTACTTCATGGCAGATTCTCATGATGGGGACTCCCCCCAGTTAGAAAGATAGACACATTGAATAGGAAAACCAAGAAACAACGCATTCACTGCAATAAAAGAGTGGTTGAGTATTGGGCTATTGGTTCTGGGATGACAGGAAAAGATGTGGGAAAAGGGGGTAGTTGAAAAATTTGGAGAAAAAAAAGAGATAAAGGAACTGGAGATTTCTTTTTTAAGTTTATTTAAGTAATCTCTACAGCCAACGCGGGGCTCAAATGTACAACCCTGGGGTCAAGAGTTGCATGCTCTTCTGACTGAGCCGTTCATGCTCTGTCTCTCTCTGTCTCAAAAATAAATAAACGTTAAAAAAAATTAAAAAAAGGCGGAGCATGCAAGTTTTTTAAGCGCGGATACCATGTAGTTATACCTCAACGACAACCAACCAAAAGAAAATGTGGGCCACCAGGAATGGTACAGAGGTGGTGCTCAATGTGTTAGACCTGACCGAGCTCATAGCAGAGAGCCCAGCACTTAATATGTAAGTGAATGAATGTTGAATAGGTTTTTTCCTTTCATTGAGCTTTCTATGTTTCTGATTTATTAAAAAAGAGTTGTGCTTAGTATCTGCCCTGATAATGACTGAATCTGATTTTCTCCATGGCTTTGAGGTATGATACAACAGAGACACAGGGACCAAAAAACCCAGTCTTATTAGATTTTTGCTTCATTAACTAGGTATTCATATTGCTTTATTTATATAGGTATAAGCTAAACAATTTCAGTACATTTGTCTGCTTTCTGGTTTAAAGGGTGTATTTGGAGGGGATTAGATATTATTGCTGACTACTTACCTGTTTGCTCTTAGATTCATTCTCTGCCTTCTCCCTGATCTGCTCTCTAATGCAGGGACCTATAGTTCTCAGACTACCTTGTCAACTGGCTTCTTGATAAGTTCAGTTAAAGGGACGACACTAAAGGAAGATTTGGGCCAAGGAGGAGAAGAGAAGCCAGGGTATTTCTGTCTGTGTGTCTGTGCATCCTTCCCTTCCATCTCTCTCTCTCTCTCCCCCCGCCCCCCCACCATGTCTCTCTCTCTCTCTCTCTCTCTCTCTCTCTGGTAAAGTCTCTGATGACAGTTGTACCTCGACTTCCTGCCCATTAGCTCCTCTCTCCTTCTGGGCATCTCCCACTGGAGAGATGGGGCTTTGGAGCCCCAGCTTTAGGGCTCTGACGACACATCTCATCCTATTGACCTTCTCATCCTGGGGGTGGTTCTCCATATCTCTAAAATCTGGGTAGTCTCACTGTTCATATTTAGTTTCTCTAGTCCTTTTAGAAATTCATTGTTTGAAGTTCTCATTATTTGAAAGCCCTAAAGTATTTGCTGTTCTAACAGGATCTTGGCTGATCTAATATTCGTAGCGAAAACTAAATATTGTGGAATTCACTTGACCTTCAGATGAATTCCAAAGTCATCAGACTCAGAGCTTGCTGTCACCTGAGAACACTTCTGTTCAAATGGGGGGTTCTAATCTGAAGCAGAGTGTGCCTAGCCCTTCATCAGGTCCTTTTTCTTTCCTCCCAGACAGCCGGATTCCACTTCCCAGCCATACAATGGATTGCCAGCAAATGGAATATGGATAGAATTTATACCTGGCGTTTCCAGGCCTGATCCATAAAATGCTTCCTTCTCTCTTTCTCTTCCCCTCTCTGCTGACTGGACTTCAACATTTGGGGCAGCTCTGAAAGAAGATGCTGAAAATGTCAGAGCCTTCACCTGCCTGGGTCCTTGACTGTCCACATGGAGCAGACCCTTCTCACACGGACCTCTGCCAATTGGATTTGAGATGCGTGAGAGATAACTCTTCAGGATAATCACTAAGATTTGGGAGTTTGTCTTTTATAGCATTTAATGCTACATTAACTAATATATAACCTAAGGGAATTTTTTATTAGGGAGCACAGTGGTTAAGATTGGAAGTAAATGGGCTTGGAATCCCCAGTCACTCACAGGCTGTTCTGACTTTGCGTGAGGCATTAATTCTCAGTTTCCTTTGCTTTAAAATGGACATAAGAATAATAGTATCCCATGGTGATGTGGTAAGTAATTACTATGGATGATATCTATACATGTAATTCCATATATAATTACTATATTATACTACATTATATTAATTAGTACAGTCATTAGCGAGAATACATAACTGTTAGTCATCTGAGTTATTAGTCAACTAGAAAGTGGGTTGGATTTTAAAAGTAGTTTTCCTCACCCTCTGTGTGTATCTCATATAACCTTCAGACACACCAGTGTAAGTTATCTACCGTTTTTAGATACTTTTTAAGATACATTTAGATACATTTTTAGATACATTTTAGAACTTCATTATATAGTCAATCACATGGCCGCTGAACTTTTTCCTGATGGTGTCATTAGATTTTTCCACTGCAGTTGCTGGAAAATAATGTGGCCGATTCCATCCCCCTAGGGAAATGTCAATGGGCAATTGAAAGAGTAAATAGGAAAAGGATTTTATAAACCACAGCCTCACCTGATCTCCTAGTCAGGACTGATGACTCCTTCCTTTGAACCCTCACCCTGGGTTTGATACTCTATGACAGTTTCTTGTGGTCCAGCTTGCCTCCTATATCAGCCTAGAGGAAACAGATGAAAGAGTTTAATGACAGGATGTTTACACATCAAGGAGAACCAAAAGGGGTAATGAGGCACTCCCACTCTACATCAGGGGGAAAGCCACTGTCAGCCCTGGGGCTGAAGGAGACAGAATGGTTACTAAGATCTGGCTCCATCTGTGGCTCTAGGAGAAGATCGCAGCTGTGGCTGGAAGGGGATACAACCACTGGCTAGTCATGGGAGGGCAGAAGGAGCCAAGGCAATAAAAAGCTTTACTATTTTCTCCCCTACCCTTCTCCCACTGTGCCGCCCATTGACTGAGCCTATCTAAAGCGGGGGGCCAAAGAAGCCTGGTTGATGCTGTCCAGAAAGTCAACCCACAGGGGCATTGGGCAGGGTGGTATATGGATCTAGTGGGGCCACGGGGAATATTCAGCATCTGCCCTTATAAAATCGTGAACTCCTTTTTTTTTTTTTTAAGATTGTATTTTTAAGTAATCTCTACACCCAACGTGGGGCTCGAACTCACAACCCTGAGATCAAGAGTCCCATGTTCCCCCTGACTGAGCCAGCCAGACTCACCGAGCTCACCGAGACTGTGAGCTTCTCATGAGAAATCTTTGTCTTGTTGCCTTTGCAACTTCAGTCTTCAGCAAGCGACACTTAACAGATGTTAGTTGAACATCTGTTAGTTAACAGATGTTCGTTAGTTAACATGTTAGTTAACTAGATGTTAGTTAACTTAACGTGTTAGTTGAATGTGGAGAATAAAGATGCTTGCTTTTATTTTTTTATTATTTTTTAGTTTTTTAATGTTTACTCATTTTTGAAAGACAGAGAGACAGAGCATGCGTGGGGGAGGAACAGACAGAATCCCAAGCAGACTCCAGGCTCTGAACTGTCAGCACAGAGCCTGACGTGGGGCTCGAACTCACAGACCGTGATCATGACCTGAGGGAAGTCAGATGCCCAACCGACTGAGCCACTCAGGCGCCCCAAGGTGCTTGCTTTTAAATTTGAAGAAAAATAAATGATTTCATATTCTTAATTGTCCCTGGGGACAATGAAACTCCCTCCTGGAAATGAGGACTCTAAATGAAAGGGACATTGAGTTCTTCACGGGCCCATGGCATCCCAGTCCTCGAGATCCATCCTTCACGCATTGGCAAGGGCCCTTCTCCCTTGATGTCTGTCACTCCTTGCCTGTGGCCACTGTGTCCTCTGGCATAGGTCAGCCTTGCTGGGCTGTCGCGCTGTTTCTAAAGCCCTTTACAAAATCAAAGGGCTTCTCCCCCCGATGCCTAATTGCCTGTTACTCCTCATCCTGGACTTCCTTGACCTTTTCCTTGATAGCTCTTTTGCTGTCCTAAAATCTGCATTTTTTAACATTCAGCCTGAAGGTCTTCCTTTTACTACAGGTCCAGCACTATCAGCTGCTCAAGTTTTGTCAGCCAATGGATGACACGGGGAGCTAGTACGGCAAAAAAGAGAGGGCACAAGAGAGGAGCAATGCTTACTTCAGAACATCTGCACTCGGAGGACCGTGGCTCTCACTGGCTGCAGTAGGGATGTGCTCCAGATCTCTTCTTCCTCTTCTTCCTCCTCCTCCTCTTCTTCTTCTTCTTCTTAATGTTTATTTATATTTGAGAGAAAGAGAGAGAGAGAGGAAATGTGTGAGCAGGGGAAGGGCCGAGAGAGAGAGAGAGAGACAGAATCCGAAGCAGGCTCCAGGCTCTGAGCTGTCAGCACAGAGCCCGATGCAGGGCTTGAACTCACGAACTGAAAGATCATGACCTGAGCCGAAGCCGGACGCTTAACTGACTGAGTCACCCAGGTGCCCCATCTTGTACTTCTTTCCTTAATGGTGGACTGTTCCATAAGACGTTTACTTTTGTTGTGTTTTTTTCCATTTGGAGTCCCCAAAGATGTTTTAGAGAGAAATAGTGCCTGATAAACTGGCAAACTCCAAGGCTGCAGCAAATAGGATATACATTTATGTCAAAAGAGAAACTTTTATTTATTTCTCTTTTAATTTTTTAAAATGTTTTTATTTATTTTTGAGAGAGAGAGGGACCGAGCACAAGCGGGGGAGGGGCAGAGAGAGGGAGACACAGAATCCAAAGCAGGCTCCAGGCTCTGAGCTGACAGAACAGAGCCTGATGCAGGGCTTGAACTCACGAACTGAAAGATCATGACCTGAGCCGAAGTCTGATGCTTAACCGATTGAGTACCCAGCACCCCTCAAAAGAGAAAGTTTTTAAGGAATTTAGAAACATTCATACCATATGAATGCTAAACATAGTTTTACAATGAAACTTACAGAAATGAGGTATTTTAAATCAAGTTATTGTGGAATAAGTCTTTTGTCTGAGGATCAAGGATTTGTCTAAAAGGAAATTAGACAATAGATGTATGGAAAATATGCTTCCTATTGCTTTTCTCATTGACTTAGTTGTTCTATTTGCTTTGAAGGCCATTAGAAGAAAAGTATTAGAAACAGAAATCTGGTCAGAAGGGTATCACCTATGACCTCCAGGTATGTGTAGCCTTAAAATTCAGATAAATAGATTTTTTAAAGACTTAATTTTTAACAAGCATCACTAATCATTAAGCACATTTACATTTTCTACATCGAGCATTTCACTGAAGGTCACAGATCAAGTTTCTTTTTGGTCATGACTTAGTCATATGAACTTCAGCCAAGCTTACCCTGACTTTTGTCATAGGAAAAGTTTTCTCAGGGAGACAAGATGCTTTTTTTTCACCTCATTATTGCCAAATCAGGAGTTTGAGGACATAAAGTAGTATATCCATACTGTCTTAAGCATATACACCCATGATCTATATTTTATTTACGAATACACTGTTTTTTGGATGGCTTTTTGTTCGGGCCCTATAATAGCTTGGTACCTCAGGGGGTTAATAAAGGGTGAGACATGGTCCGTCCCCCAAAAGAGCTTCTGTAGTTGGAAAGAAAACAAATGTTGAATAACTTTACAGGCCAAAATATGGCAGCCATCATAAGGTATATTTGTTAAGCACCGTTTAAATGGAAGAGAGAATATACATTTAGAATTCTGAAGGGAGAGAGCTGATTAAAGGCAATTCAGAGAAGTTTCTAGAAAGGAAAAAGAGATGAGATTTGAAGAATTGTAAATAACAAGGGTCAGAGGAGGACATGGTATGTGGGAAAGTTTTGTTACTTACCCCCCTACCCCCACCCTCCTCCACCCCCCAAACATGATTTCTCTGTCAAGCATGGAATTGGTAAAGACATAAGCCTGTGGAAACAGCTTTAAAGGAGGCAGCACAGTGGTGGGCCCTCTGTTGCGGGCCAAACAATTGTGTTCACTGATTGGCAAGTCTGTAGTCTTTCTTAGGTGAAATGCTCAGGTTGTGATAGGGGGGGGGAAAGGCTGGATAAATGATTCCACTTTAGAAAGGATAAGGGATGGTTTTGCTTTAAGACTAAAGAACAAAAATGTAATACAAAAAAGGCAGGCAAGAAAATCAATATTGGCAAGTGATTCTAAATACCCAGTTAATGTCATAAGATTATAAAAATATATTTATTATATTAGGATACAATAGATATAACCAGAGGCATTGACAACAAATAACAAAACATATATTAAAAATGCATCAATACATTCAAAAATTAAACTCTCTCTCTCTCTTTTAATTTTTGCTAGTCTTTGGATTTGACTGGGGTTTCTCAACCCAGTGCTACTGACACTTTGGGCAGGATGATTCCCTGATGTTTGGGGCCGTCCTGTGTATTGTAGCATGCTTATGGCATCTCTGTCCTTTACCTATTAGATGCCAGTAGCATTCTTTCACCCTAGTGTGACAACCAAAAACGTCTGCGGACCTTGCCAGATGTCCTCTGGAGGACAAAAATCACCCCTCTTGAGAAACGCTAATTTAGACGAATGTATTTTTTTTTTTTAAGTCGTCACTAGGTTTAATAAAGGATCAAATATATGAGGGTAGAGTGTGGGGTTAGCACAGAGAGAAAAAAAAAGACATTTAATAACACCTATACAACGAAATACACTCTCATTTATGCCTGGTAGTCTCCATTCTTTCTGGTAGAAAACACACAAAACATTATTTCTGAAAAAGCTACCAGCTCTCTTGAGCTCCTCAAACCAAGGTTGGGAAGTTCTTGGCAGCTGACCCCTGCTGGCTGAGCGCAGGAACGTTCTGGGCCTAGTCTGGGGCAGGCTCTCACATTTTTATCTGGTGAGCATTTTCTGGCTTATCAGCCTCAGGGCAGGCTCGTAGGGGAAGCTGGCGGGGGTGGAGGGCCTCTTCTCAGTGTTTACAAAGTCATCTCTGAGTGGATGAGTGGGGGACCCCTGGCTGCCTCAGTCAGAGGAGCCTGAGACTCTTGAGCTCGGGTTGTGAGTTCGGGCCCCATGTTGGGCATGGAGATTACTTAAAAACAACAAATAAAACGAAGTGAATGTGCACGACATGGGGAGCACGCTCAGCTGACTAAGCCCCACCGAAATGACCTTCCCTGTGGGGAGGGAGCACACCGGGTCGGTCAGCCTTTGACGGGCAGTGCTCTCCGTTCAGATGGCGTCAAAACCCCGTGATCGATTCTCGTGGCTGTGCAGAATGACTTCATCAATACTGGCAATGTTCTCTTCTCAGTCTCTAGAGTGGTAAGCACTGGTATCCTTTTAAGAAATGCATTATATTTTATGGATGAAAGTGGAGGACATTTTAATCTGGATATTTGGCATCAAAATTCCTTTTAGGGAGAGAGTTGATATCATTGAAAAAAAAAACACATTTGGTGAATATGTGGAATGAAGGAAGAGACGCCTAAGTTACATTTTAAGTGAAAAGGGGCTTCGTGTTTACAAATGCTGCATGTGAGACAAAGGGATCGTCCTGCTTTGCTTTTTGGCCCAGAGGGTGAAGTTAAAGGGACAGGGGAAGGGAGAAATAGAGAGGAGGTGGGCTAAGCAAGATGGTAAAAGTGTACAACTTTCTCCCTCCCTAGTTCCCCCAAGTAAAAATCTTCTCTACTGTCAGGGGCATATTAGGCTGTGAAGTAGTAAGTAGAATCAGACTCCTGGTGGCTTAAATAAATGGGAGTTTATTTAAAATCAGAGATATGTAGTTGCTGGCATGGATTCAGCTGCTCAGTGATACCATCAGGGACTCAGGAACTTTCTCTAGTTCCACTTTGTCATCCTTAATTCTGGTGGCTTTTCGCTCGCGTTTTCCACACATGGTCTCAGGTAGCTGCTGTGGGCTCACGCATCGAGGCAGGAAGAAGGAAAAAGAGGGAAAGTCTAGCAATGATGGCCCTGCTCTTCTTTAAAGAAAGCAAAATCTTTCCTGGAAACACCCCTAACAGGTTTCTACTTCCACGTGGCCTCCCTGAATTCAAGGGGTGACAGGATATAATTAGCCTTAATATCCTCTTTCACAGAGGCAGGCCAGGGGGAAGGCCTGCTGCTGGGTCATCTGCTGAGCTCATAAAGGTTGGCTGCGGGAGAGCTAGTTTGGGAAATGAACGAGGGCGATGAGTTTCATATTGGAAATTGATCCGGTGCGAACAGAAGCAGCTCATAGGAGAGTCAGAGGTCACAGAGCAGGAATGGCTGGGAGGACACAGCCTTCCAGAAAGAGCAGAAAATCGTGGTGAGCGCTTAGGGCCTCTCAGGCTGCGGATGTGAGGGGTGGGGCAATCATAACGATCAGCCCTCATGACTGAGTTATCCTAACCTCTAATCACCAATTCCTACTAATTATTCTTGTCTGTGGTCTTCAAACTTGCCACTTTCACACAGTCTCTTCTTCAACTTCAAAGCTCATGTCTTTCATGCCATTCTGGCAATTTCCATCATTGCCTTGTTTCTCTGCCTTCAGTTTTTCTCCTAGTCTGGCTTCAGGTAGCTTGTTGATTATCTAGCTGTTGCAGATAGATTATCTATCTGTCTGCAAAATTGTTCTCAAGGAGAAATAGCATAAGAATGCTATAATAAGTGGCTAGAAAATAGAGCGTCTTAGATGGTGGTAAGAAACAACAGAAACATTCATCCTAATGCTGGGGTGGAGATGTCCCCTTGTTTCCTGCTGCGAACCCCATCTTCAAACACAGATGTCCTTCAACCTCAGATCTTTAGCCCCCTGCCAGAGCAGCATAGAGTTTGTTTAGATTCCCAGGTACAAATGATTTCTGGTGGAAATCATTTGCAGAGTTCAAATAGATAAGTTACATCTTCCCATAGCAAGCAACAGAAATATAATTATATTAAAACAAACTTCGAGCAGTAACTATAAACAGAAAACGTGTTTTAGAATATTTATCTTGGAAAATGCTTAAGATATCTTGCTAAATGGAAGAAGTGGGCTCCAAAACAGTATGTACGACCTGAGTTTTTTCATATACAAGGGAGGGACAGAGAAAGAGAGAGAGAGAGAGGGAGGGAGCAGCATATTGCATTATATGTGTATCTTTGGCACTAAGTGTAGAATCTAGTCTCCAAGAAGGTGTGGTTCCATTATCATGTTTAATCTACATAATAACCAATCTATTAATATGTATCAAGGTTACAGTTGCTTAATATTAAACCATAACAGAGTAGAAACTTCCAGTAAGCAGGACCATTTTAGAATTCTCCATCCCTCTCCCCAGGTTATTTTAAGATATTGCTTTCCTTTCTTCCTCCAGTCTAGCTGAGCCATTCTCTTAGTATGCTTAAGAAGCACTTTCCAGGGTTGTAACCATAAAAAGTATACGCTGTACCTTCTGAGTGATTTGAGGTCAGCTCAGGAATAGTTTGCAAGGTTTTCCTCCTTTCAAGCTGACTTTAGAATTAAACTTTGAATCAATTGCTACTTCACCATATTCACATTAAAAAAAATATTTTTCTTTCTTTTGAGAGAGAGAAAGAGAGAGAGAGAGAGAGAAAGAGAGAGCTTGCTGGAGGGAGTGAGCTGGGAAGGCGCACAGGGAGAGGGAGAGAGAAAATCTTTAGCAGGCTCCAAGCCCAGTGCCAGCACAGAGCCCGGTTTGTTGGGGGGAGGGCTCAACATGGGGTTCCATCTCATGACGCTGTGAGTCATGACCCAAGCTGAAATCAAGAATTGGAGGCTTAACCACCTGAACCACCCAGGAGCTCCTAAAAAGATTAAAAAAAAAATTTTTTTTTTAACATTTATTCAATTTTGAAAGACAAAGAGACACAGAGCGTGAGCAGTGGTGGGGCAAAGAGAGAGGGAGACACAGGATCCGAGGCAGGCTCCAGACTCTGAGCTGTCAGCGCTGAGCCCGACCTGGGGCTCGAACTCATGAACCAAGAGATCATGACCTGAGCTGAAGTCGGACGCCCAACTGACTGAGCCACCCAGGCACCCCTAAAAAAGAAGATTTAAATGGATATCATGTATAGGAGAAAGTTGAGCGCATTATTTTTGATAATGGGGTTATAAAGGCTCTTACTCTATTTTCATCTGTATTTTCTAGTTTTTCGACAATGAAACTGCAGTACTTTTCTAATCAGAAAATGTTATTTTAAAACTATCACATGATAATAGAGCCTGTCACAAAAGCTGCCAGGGTGATTCTAGAAGCTAACACCACCCTGACTCAGCTCCAAACCCCACAGATCTGCTATCTCTCACCTCAAGACAGGTACCAGCAAGTGTCTTCCCGTGGGGTTATTTCCAACAGGGCGACGGATTTCGAGATAAATCAATCCAGCTGTATTTAGGGACAAAACGATCAATTTGCTAACAAAATGGGCTGCAATGGTAGACTATAAACTCCCAGAGCATTTTTGTTCCATGACTCTTAGATGATCAGCTTTGTGATTTCTTTGTGTACAGTCCTACTTTTTGCTAACCCCCAGTATTACTGAGGTCACAGAGGTAAGAATTCTGAATTTTCCCATGCTCAATTGAGTGTTGAGAGAGTACTTCGTGCAAAAGAATTTGGTTTAGATTTAACATGCTGAGCATTTAAGTCAAATTAGTAACGCTGCCCTTTAAAAAGTATGTAGAAACTCAACCAGTTTAGCTACTCTGCACGCTGTTCAGCTAGTATGCAAACACGTTTTGTGTTGCTAAAATTGTTTTCCAGGACCTTGAAGGTGTAGAACCAGAATGTTCTTTCTCTGCGCTTGCAAAATCTTGGCACATATGCTCAGAAACTGCAGGTAATATTGAAAACAGTAAATAAAAGAAATACATACAAAGCATCCTTCCAAACAGACCTTTGTGACGCTCAAGTTTTATCTGAGGTCGAGAAGTCTGTGTGTCTGGTAGGAGACAGTGAGGATCCATGGACCAGCCAGGGGCACTCTCTCCCCAGGAAATCACTGTGGTTTCCAGCCCAGTCCCTTTCTGCTCTTTACCTGTGTCTCCGCTTAGACAGCTTTGAAGCAGCCATAAAAGAACCTATAAAGGAAGTTTTCAGATTCCACCCAGAAAGGGGACATAGTCAAAGCAGGTCATTTATTTTTATATCTTTATTTGCTTTTGTCTCCCCTTTCATGCTTCTTCTCCTCCTGAGCCACCACAAAATTGTGGGGAGGAGCAAAATCTCATCTTAAGATCCATCTAGATGTGAGGAGGCGGAGGGATTGAAGTTACCCTTTTTCTCTTTCAAAGGAAAATAAAAGCAAACGGGTAATTTGGGTACGTAAGGGACGGTGGACACATGAAAGAACCCATAAGCTGTGGAGTTTATATTAGCGTCTAAATGCATGAGCCTCTGTGCAGATTTTTGGGTTTTTTTTGTTTTGTTTTTGTTCAGCCTGACAAATCGTCTTGCCTTCCTAAGCAGTATCGTGCCACTTGCATAGTGCAGAATCCTTTTCTGAGCTGGAGCCGGCTTCTCTATTGGCCGGGTTGTGGGGGAGTCCACGAAGGACAAAGAAGTTCTTGTGGCCCCAGGAGATGATGTAGATAGCATGCTTTCCGAGGTTACGAGAAGGTCATGAAGAACACCCACACATTCTGTCATGGCTTGAAACAACCCTCCTCCCATACCTGAATCCCCCAATCAGCTTTCTGCGAGGCTTTAATTCACCATCAAGCGCCCAGGCAATATACTTCGAGAGAGGGTAGCATGGAGGTACTCCTCAGGACAGCTTTCTCTTCTCTGGCAGCACTAACAGTTTAGATCATTCTGAATCACTGTATTCATTCAGGCTCATTGATCTTCACGTAGTTTTAAATGTAAGACACACTCTCAAATGGAGGGCAGTCATAATCTTCTTTATAAGCATTGTATTTCATTGTAATTACGGCTATTTGCCTTCGAGAATAGTGGGTTATTTTAAGTGGTTATTATGAGGCTGGTCTTTCCTGTCTCGTCACAGCCCATTATCACGACTCACCTGAACTGCGAACAGGTTGGTGGCCAAGATCGTTGAAACCCTGTTGTATGGGTCAGTGAACATCCTTCCTAGGTTGAGGCACTTATGTAGGACATGACTGCCGGCAGCAATTAACTCTAGTTCAGCCAACTGACCAGCGCACATTTACCATTGAGTCAAGCACAGTGCTCAGCATCATGGGAGTAGACAGAGGTACTGGCAAGGTGTGTATTCTTGGGAGAAAGGGGGAGGAATTAATATTTAATATTTAATTTATTTAATATTAATTTAATATTTAATTATTAATATTAATTAATTTAATTAATTAAATAATTAATAATCGAGTGTTAATATTAATTATTTAAATTAATTATTCATATATTTATATAATATTAATTGTTGATATTAATTATTAAAATTAATTAAATAATTGATTATTAATACTAATAAAATATTTAATATTAATTTATTAAATATTTAATATTTAATAAATGACCCATGCAGTTTTGCTATAGACCCCATGCCTTTAGCTCCATACTATATAGCATATATCACACACCCATGTAAAAAGTCAGTTATGAAACAAACCTGTAATCAAGTAGCCTTCACTTTCTGAATTCTTGCTATCCAAAATCAGAAACCGATTAGGGCAGTGTGTGTGTGTGTGTGTGTGTGTGTGTACGTGCGTGCGTGTGTGTATTTATAGATCTTACATACAGCTCAGAGCCTACACTAACCACATTGTTATTGTGTGCTATTTGAAACTCAGGAACGAAATGCATTTAGGTGATATGGCATCCACCATAGCTATGTAAGCCCTCGCCATTCAGTATTAGAAGCCGAATATTCAGAGAGGTAGGGAGACTTGCATAAAAGCCAAATAACTGAAGCATATAACAAATGCAACAGGAGTTGGCCGTTGAAATAAAACCCTCAAGGATAAGGAGATGTTAGCCCAAAGATGGAGGAGAAGACCAAAATGGTTGAGGCACACAGGGAAGCAATAACAACTTGCATTCAGAACAAGAAGATTGGAAAGGCACACGGGCCAGAGATGAAGTAAGACAGGGAGCCAGTGGCTAATTGTCAGATACTGATTGGACTTCATGCTGTAGACAGTGGTACGTCACTCGTAATTTGAAGCAGGGCGCGTGACACGATCAGGTTTGTGAATTTAAAAGACTCCTGTGGTTTCAGTGTTTCCAAAGGTGCGACGTTAAATGGCTTCTGCATACTTGGGAAGCTTTGGGGCAGGAACGGTATCTGCGCTGGCAACTGTAAAAGCCTAATGGTGGAATTGTTTTTGCTAGGTAGCAATGTTGGGCTCAAAACCCTTAGAGGAGCTGCAGGAAACAATGGAAACCCCACATGTACACATGTACACATGCCCAAATGTAGATAATATATATGTGGTGACCTGTACAGCATAAAGTTACTTGCTGATTCATCCACCTCCATAAAATAGTTAAATTGGAAAACTACATTTTGTTTGTAAATAGGATAGAAATTATCTACATTTGTGATGGGCTCTGACTTCTTCAAAACCACGTGGCAGTTTATTTCTTCAAGGCCAGTAAGAGAGTTTGCTGCTTTGAATCTCTCTGACTTTGGTTTCTGACCTTGGTTGTCCCCATAGCTTCACCTGATTAGGTCAGGCCCACTCAGGATAATCTCCCTTTTGAATAACTCAGAATCAATTGATTAGGTACCTTAATTACAGCTGTAAAATCCCTTCTCCTGTGCTATATAAGATAACCTGATCACAGGAGTGCTATCTTATGGAGTGGTAATCTTAGAGGTCATCTTAAAATTTTGCCATTCATAGGTATCCTCCAAATGGAAGCTAACCTTTCAGAGGCTATCCTTGGATACCTCTGTTTACCTCTGCTAAATGTTTTCCTCCCCCCCGACACCAGCATTCACGGATTCATGTTTGGAACTAGTGACCCTAGTCTGATACAGCTGGCTTCAAGCTGGCACTTTTTAAAACTCCAGAGGTGCAAGTTTCATGGGCCGCCAATGAACACCCTAGTGTACCTTGTCACCAATTTTATTTCCAGGGTTGCTGTCCCAGGAAAGTAGGTGTAGATGGGAACACTTTGAAAATTAATTGTTGTTTATTTTGGCTATGGTGGTCGTGATTGCCATGTGTTCACTGACCATTTCCTTTTCCTTTGGGGTATAAAGCCAGACGACACTGCCCAGGCACTACCCTCCCACACCATCCTCCACTCCCTTGGTTTCTTGCCATCTGGGAACTTAGGAATCTGAGGGCTCTACTGCCCTTGGGGATGGTCAAGACACAAGGTTGAAGGAGCCTGGGTCCTGAGTAATTGCTTGGAAAAGAGTCAAATGGGAGGGCCGGCTGGCCAGGAACAGCACATTTTCATGTGTGAAAGTGGACTTTTAGTGCTGGGCACTGACCGTCACAGCAGTTAACCTCTCCTGACCGATGCAGCCGGATCTCACCGTACCTCTGGCCACAGGGCTCATCCACATGTGCTTCCCGATTGATACTTAGAGGAGCATCGTTGATCTGTTGTTGTTGCTTTTGTTACTTTTCTTTATTTTTTTTAGACAAAAAGCATAATCCATACCCTATGATGACTAGAACACAAAAAATATAAGAGAATATTATATGGGGGAGATAAACTAGTATTCAATTGTTTCTTTGACTCTATAAGCTATTGAAGTTTTAGGACAATGTCTGCTTAGATCTACTTGTAGCAGGAAAATAAATTTTCTCTTACCAGCTGAATATTCTCTTGAAATTAGTAAATTAGAAATCCGATTGTGTTTCCTTTTATCAATCTGATTAGTTTATATAAACATTGTCCCAAACAAAAGCCCAAGTATATTGAGAGGCTACATAGAAAACCCAGGAGATAAAGTTGTTGCTGTTTGTCCAGTTGGTCCCTACGCTTTTGCATTTACCTTTCTTACCTTTTTTTCCTTGGGAACAATGATGTCATTGTTTAGAATTTAGCTGCCTGCAGAAACCCACTATGTGATTTTAATGACCCTAGTATAGGACACTTTGTTTTGTACATTGGACTAAAAGAATCAATACGAATGCCAGTTTATTTAATAAAATAGCTTGACGTTTAATACACAAACATTTTGGAAACCTAAGGTAACGTTTCATGGGCTTTATCGACTGATTTCAATCAAGATAGGACTATCTTTGGTCTGAGTTAGCCTATATCCTCAGGAATAAATTATTAGAAAAAAGGTAAGGTAAGAAAAAGCAGCAAAACATGATATAGTGAATAGAACAGAACAACAATGTTTCAGTTATAATTTGGATAAGAAAGAAGGATGACCAAATGCAAGAATAATGAACATGAGATAAACAAATTAGGGAAACGTGAGCTGGAAAAAAAATCAATATTGATAGACACATTTTGTAAATTATAGGCTTAAGAAAAAAAGGGAGAATAAAATACAAACTTCACTGCAGACGGATGGAATCAGGAATATTAACTGAAGAATATTAGCAAGAAGAGAAAGGGATAGAAAGAGTATTAAATGTTTAGGAAAAAGATAGAACTAGAATGTATTATGCTAAGCAAAATTAATTTGTCACAGAAAGACAAATATCATAGGATTTCACTCATGGAATGTAAGAAAAAAACAAATGAACATAGGAGAAGGGAAGGAACATAAGATAAAAACAGAGAGGGAGGCAAACCATAAGAGACTCTTAAATATAGAGAACAAACTGAGGGTTGCTGGAGGGGCGGTGGGTGGGGGGATGTGCTAAATGGGTGATGGGCACTAAGGAAGGCACTTGT
Organism: Prionailurus bengalensis; assembly: GCF_016509475.1. NCBI lineage: Eukaryota > Metazoa > Chordata > Mammalia > Carnivora > Felidae > Prionailurus > Prionailurus bengalensis. The sequence goes on from NC_057344.1 coordinate 174,873,559, forward strand.
TGGGATGAGCACTGGGTGTTGTATGTTAAGTGGTGAATCACGGGGTTCTACTCCTGAAACCAATATTACACTGTATATTAACTAACTAGAATTTAAATAAATAAATTTACAAGAAAAGAAAAAAGGAAATCTTATAACTTGTGACAACACGGATGAACCTGGAGGGCATTATGCTAGGTGAAAAAAGCCAGACACAGAAAGACAAATACATCATGTTATCACTTACATGTGGAATAAGAAAAAAAGAAATAAGAAAGAGAGAGAGAGAGAGGGAAAGAAAGAGAAAGAGAGAAAAATTAACTCAGAAACAGTAGAAAAGTGGTTTATGGAGGGTGGGGGAAAATAGGGAAAGGTTGGTCAAGGGGTACAATAAACTTCCAGTTTTAAGATGAATAACGTGTGAGGATCTAATGTAAAACATAGTGATTATAGCTGATAAGACTGTAGAGTAAAACTAAAATGTGCTGAGAAGTTAAATGTTCTCACCAAAAAACCCAAAAGTAGGTACGTGAGGTGACAGGTGTGTTAGTTACCTTGGGAAAGGGAGTCCTTCCGCGTTGCATATGTATAGCAAATTGTCACGTTGTACTTTAAAGATCTTACAGTTTTGTCAATTATACCTCAATAACGCTGGGAAAAGAAAAAGAAAAGAAAAAGAAAAAGAAGATTTAAAATCCCATAGTCCTGGCTTCAAATTCCAGTTCTACTTTCAACGAGGCTGTGACCTTGGACTAATTAATTATTTACCACTCTGAGTTCAAGCGTCCCCATCTGTCAAATGAAAATAATGATACCTCCTAAGATGCCTGCAAAGCTGTATTTCTCAGCTTCTCCAGTCTCTGGTACTGTAGCCGTGTCAGCCTGTCTCCGGCCAGGTCAGTCCTCTCTCTGCCATGGTGATTAAGCGGTAGCTGGGCATGTGACTGCTCAGCCACTCTCTGTTCCCCAGCCTGCCTGCAGTTAGACATAGTCACATGACTCAGTGGAATGGAATGTGACGACTGGACAGGCCACTCTGGGCTACTGGCTAAGACGCTGGATGTGTCTCCTCCTTACATCTGCCCCAGTTAGAGCCGGCAAAGCCCCAGCCTTGACCCTGTGGAGGAGGCCAGGGCCCCAAGGCCTTGAATGCCTGGAGCAGAGCATCTAACGACCTCAAATACCCACCTCACATGTTACGTGGGAAACCAGTAAACTTCTACTGTCTTTAAGCTCCTGTTGCTCCCTTTTGTGACGACATCCTAGCCCTATCCTAACAAACATAGATCCATTTAGACAAACATAAACGTCTCTCCCTCTCTGTACCCGCCCCCCACCCCCTGCCCCGTATTTTCCCACTGTTGACTCTGGTGGAAAATGCAGATTCTGGGTATTTCTACCCGCCAAAAAAAAAAAAAAAAATGGGCTCAGACTTGGCTTTATTTGAAATTCCAGAAAAACTGGATATTTTTTACCAAATATGAAATGATCTTACTTAATTTTTCCCATACAACCTCACCCCTCTGGAAAAAAACCACAAACTGATACCTCCCTTACTGCTTTAAAAATATAGTCTGTTAATAGAAACTTGAAGTATAGTAAGATCAACAGATCAGGAGTTGATGGCCATTGAACAGATAATTTGTTATAGTTCCCAGAAGGAGAGAACGTGCCATCCCATGGGCCTGGGACCACACAGGAAAGCACTGGGGTCCCGGCCAGGAGGCAGAAAGAGAGGGAGATGTGGGCGAGGGTCTTTACTGTTGTTGCTGGAGACATGAATGGGTGAAGAGGAGAGAGAGTCTCAGGAACTGGCTAGTTTGAATAATTTCAGAGAACTACGCATAGGGCATAGGAGCTGTTCATATTGTCTGGTACCTGACGTTGTGATGATTAGGGCAGACAGGTTGTTCGGACGGTGAGAGGAGATGTTTGCGATGTGGATTCTGGATTGGCTGGTTTGTATTTGAGGAGCACACTAGTGGGTGGGTGGTTTATTTTCCCTAGGAATTGACTAACTCTGGGAGAAGCAGTCACTCTAGGTCCGCAGAGCCCCAGACGTCAAAGCATCAGAATACAGAAAATAAAAGACATGCTTAATACACTCACCCCTTCCCACAGCGTTGAAAACCTCTTTGACCGGAAAAGAGTAGGCATTCAGTAAATGCTAAATATCATTTTTATTGCATGCTAACTGTGCTTTGGCGCACAAAAATATGAGCGATTGCTCCTATCCTCAAACATTTAGTAATCGAGCTGCACAGATAATACGTAAATACAAAAGGCAGTGTAAGTACCAAAAGAGTAATATAAGTAATGAGGCTAGGGAGTTTCTGCAGGCACCAGGTGACTCTGCGGTAGGATGGTTTGAGTATTGTTGGCAAGGGCTCAGACCCCTTGAAGAAGGGGCAGGATTTTGATAGGGAGAGATAAAGGTGGAAGAACAATGCTCTGGAAGAGACCATGTCAGGCTTATTCGTCACCGTTGCCACCAGCACCCAGCACGTGCCTGGTACAAGATGCACACTCTGTAAATACCGGTTGAATGAGAATAAGTTCTGGGTCTGGAAGAAGGACGCAAATGAGGTTGATCTGAACAGGGAGGCAACGTGGTTGGAAAGGCAGGTTGGAACCCTGTGTTAATTTGGGTCCTCCACGAAGCAGATGCCAAGATGGAGTAAGATGTGCAGGGATTCTGTTAAGGGAAGCACTCAAGACAAAATAAAGAGGGATGCAGGCAAGGCTGGGTGCACCACTGGACCATGAGTAAGGCAGAGAGAAAAGGAAGGTTGGGATAGAAGCATCCTAGATTGCTGTGCAGTTTCTGAAAGGCCATCAAGGAGCCCTTGAGTGAAAGTTGGCTGTCAGATGTTTGGGAAATTGCCCAAGACCAAATATCGAAGTCAGGACTAGACCTCAGACCTTCTTGGTTCTCAGCTCCGTGACTTTTCCTTTTTTTTTTTTTTTTAATTGAATAAACACTTAAGAGGTCAAATGGCTTTCCCAGAATTGAAGGAGAATTTTGGTTCAACCTATTTCAGAGTTCAGTGAAACAGCACCAAGCTTCCTGGAAAATTATGCACAAAGATAACCTGCTTGCCATATAGCTTGCCGGGGATAGGTCCAGGTTGGCATCTAGAAAACCCCTTGAAGAATGTCAATGCCAAATTCCTGCTTTGTACCCGCAACTACCCTTCAGCAAGGAGACACCGGGTCACACAATGGAAAAGGTACTGCACAAGGTCATTGACCACAGGAGCGATCTCCCTGGGCGCATTTACTCATGGATAAAGTAAGAGATTTGGACCAGGTGTGTATGCAAAACCAGTGCCTGAGGGAGGATTCTAGGAACCCAGAGAGGTGTGAACATGTGGCCTCAGTAAGGGAGGGCGAGGGAAATTCTCGCTTTTGAGGTGGGGGATGGGATGGCACGAGGGTGACTTCTTCCAGACTGTGCTGAAGGGGGAGTAAGGACACTGCATTTGTTAGACTCTTTCTGTTCCTGGCCCCATAGTAGTCTCTGGGAATAAAATGATGAGTAAGACAGGCTACCTGACCTTGAGGAACTCCCAGTCTAGTGAGAAGACGTTGGCGGGAGGTAGCGTCAGATGGGGAGAGGAAGAGGGCTTCGTGGCGAGTCCTGTGGAAAGCAGGGTACACCACATAGTCTCAGAGTTGGTTTCTTCAAATGAAGAACCTACTTCTCAGGGGTGTGGGGAAGATGAGGAAAAGCGTACGTGAGCTGACCAGAGCAGCATCTGGGACAACAGTGGTCTTCACAAAATGGCTTGCTGTCGTTCCCAGTGTGACAGGGTAGACGGTTACTGAGTGACAGTGTTTCCAGACTGTCCCTCGCCCACCACCCCCCCTCCCCCCCAAGGCTGCTCTAAATGAAGAGAGTGCTTTCTTGGGCTGCTCCCTGGAGGGCTTCTGCAGGTGTGAAACACTTGGAGGTGAGGCGAAAGATTCGGATGCAAAGTTGAAAATAGGCGAAGGGAGTAAGGGGCACAAACTTCCGGTTATAAAATAAGTCACGGGGATGAAAAGTACAGCACAGGGGAGATATTATTGTAGTAAGTCTGAAGGCTGACACGTGATGGCCACACTTATTGTGCTGAGTGCTGAGTAACATATAGAATTGTCACATCACTACGTGATGCGCCTGAAACTGATGTAACATTGCATGTCAACTATACTTAAAAAAACACAAACTAGCTGATAGGAGGCGACACGTGTGGAGGAGAAGCCAAGTAGGCCTAACAGAGAACTGAGTGAGAGAGGAGATGAGAAGGTAAAAGAAAATGCCTCTTAAGGACCGGACAGGACAGGGTCGGGAGGGTAGGTGCTGTGGGCTCAGGGAATTGGAAATGGAAGAGGGGATATAAACATATAGCTGGAGAGGTGCCTGGGTGACTCAGTCGGTGACTCATCCAACTCTTGATTTCAGCTCAGGTTATGATCCCAGGGTTGTGGAATGGAGCCCCGAGTTGAGCTTGCTTAAGATTCTCTCTCTTTCCTCCCCACTCTCTGCCCCTCCCCTGCTTTCATGTATGTGTACTCTCTCTCTCTCAAAACACACACACACACACACACACACACACACACACACACAACACATGCAACTGGAGATTTTGAATTTGATCCTTCCCCCTTTATTTTTGAGAGTCAAAGAATAGAGATTTCCTTTTTGCCTGTTTTTGGCAGCCTGTGCCCCTTTAACGATGACCTCGTAGAAAGACTGAACCACAAAGGTTTGACATTCTCAAAGCTCACATTACACACATACATAATTAGAATGCATTGTGGTGACAGAGGTATTTATTTACAAAGTCTTATGGGATTCAAGGGAGGAGCAATTCTTTGTCATGAATGGGTCAGAGAGAAGGAAGCATTCGACCTGTTTGAGGGCTGGCTTTGACTCCTCTTGCATGAATGGTCTCGGTAAAATCACTTAAACTCTCTGAGCCTTGACTTCCCCCTCTATAAGTGAAGGATGATTTAAAAAATACCCTCTTTGGGACGCCTGGGTGGCTTAGTTGGCTGAGTCGGTCACACTCTGGCTCAGATCATGATCTCACGGTTCGTGGGTTTGAGCCCCACGTTGGGCTCTGTGCCAACAGTTCAGAGCCTGGAGCTTACTTTGGATTCTGTGTCTCCCTCTCTCTCTGTCCCACTCACGCTCTGTCTTCTCTCTCTCTCTCTCTGAAAAATAAACATTTAGAACTTTTTTTAAAAGTGCCCTCTTTAAAGGCTTTGCACAGGAGCAAAGGAGATATTATTGAATGTTTAAAATAAAGTGAAGCGGCAATTGAAGGCTCTGATTGAGAGCACGGGTTGTGAGGGCAGACACACGTGGTTTGGATTTCGGTTCAGCACGCCGTGGACGATGGTAGGATATCCGTGGGACCCGGCTGTCAGTGCATGGAGAGCCCTTACAGAATGTCTGGCACAGGATAAATGCTCAGGCTTTACTACACTCGCTTTGCAAATCTTGAAGCACTGTGCACATAGCTACTATTGATTTTGGAATTCTGACCAAGGCCTAACAGCACCAAACTGTGGAGGTGAAAGTGCGCGAGGGAAGGGGGTGAGGTATGTCAGTTTCCTGTTGCTGCTGTAACAAATCACCGGGAACAACACCAATTTATGCTCTTACAGTTCTGGAGGTCACGTCTGAAATCCATTTCACTGGGCTAACGTCAAGGGGTCGGCGGGGCTGGCTCCTTCCGGAACTCTAGGGGAAAACGTTTCCTTGTCCGTTTCTGCTGCTAGAGTCTGACTCCGTTGCTGGGGTCACAGCCCCCTTCATCCATCTGCCAGGCCAGCAACAGAGCGTCTTCTCTCCGCTCTGGCCTCAGTTTCTGTCCTTGCAACTCCCCGGACCCTGACGCGACTGCCTCCCTCTTATAAGGACACTTGTGATGACGTTGGGCCCCCTGGATAATCCAGGATATTCCCTGAATCTCAAGATCCTTAACATAATTACCTATACAAATTGTGCTTGCCAAATAAGGTATGGTGTTCACAGGTTCTGGGGATTAGGACGTGAACACGTTTAGGCAGCTGCTTTTCAGGCTTGCACAGGTACCCAGGGAAGGAGAAAGGAATATCCAAGAAGGAAAAACTTGAAAATTGAGAAAGATGGGGCACCTGGATTGCTCAGTTGGTTAAGCGTCCGACTTTGGCTCAGATCATGATCTCGTGGTTCGTGGGTTCGAGCCCCGCGTTGGGCTCTATGCTGACAGCTCAGAGCCTGGAGCCTGCTTCAGATTGAGTGTCTCCCTCTCCCTCTGCCCCTCCCCTGCTCACGCTCTATCTCTCTCTGTCTCCAAAAACAAATAAACATTTAAAAAAATCAAACAGAAGAAGAAAATTGAGAAAGCCAACTTCAGATAGTGAGTTCACTACTGAAGAGTTAGTTCGAAACACAATGAAGGCAAGTGACAAGATGACAGGATGAATACAGGGCCCCGGTCCCATGACCCCCAACAGCTGAAGCAGGCTGACCACCCACCTCCTCTGCTTGCTGCCTTGTGCACCTTCATTGGCATCTCTCAATGCCCATTCTCACTGCCGTGTGTGTCTATCCTTTCCCCCGTCTCCCCTCTCCATCTCCTTCCTCTGTGTGGAGAGAGAATCCCAAGTGAGATCATGACCCGAGCCAAAATCAGTCGCTTAGTGTGGAGCCAGACATGGAACTCGATCCCACAACCCTGGGATCATGACCTGAGCCAAAATCAAGCCAAAATCGCTCAGTTGACTGAACCACCCAGATGGTCCATTATGAGACAATTTTGGGATGCCCAACTCAAATCAGTGCTAGTTTTCCTCTCTTCCTCTTCCTCCTGTCTTTTTGGGTTCAGCAAACCTTTCTTGGCATCTCCCAGTCTCTTTCACGTATATTGTCTCCCTTGTTTCTCATCACAACTTTGTAAGTCAGATTTATCTATTTCCTTTGCATGGTGAAGGGAAGTCTGTTTCTTACTCCACTCACAACACTTCTGACACTAAGGATGAAGCAGTTTCCCTTATACCAACCAATTCTCCAATGCTCTGCATATCAACAAGGTGCCTTATAAATTCTGACACTAACTACTCAGAGCTGGGGTAGACCCCACAAGTTAAGAAGTTACTTTCACGAGACTGCTCCCTCTTCAGATGAGAATCATAAGTGGTGAGTCTCCAGGTTGGCTACAAAGCGGGGGTTCCCATGATCCCCACCTCAAGTTTGATAATTTGCTGTAATAGCACATAGAACTCAGGGAAACACTTATGTTGAGTGGCTTATTATAAAAGATATAAAAAAGGATACAGGGGCACTTGGGTGGCTCAGCCGGTTAAGCATCCGACTTCAGCTCAGATCATGATCTTCAGGTCTGTGGTTTTGAGCTCCACGTTGGGCTCTGTGCTGACAGCTCAGAGCCTGGAGCCTGCTTCAGATTCTGTGTCTCCCTCTGTCTGCCTCTCCCCCACTCACACTCTGTCTCTCAAAAATGAATAAATGTTAAAAAAATTTTTTTAATAAAAAAATAAAAAAGGATACAAATGAACAGCCAGGTGAAGAGGTACACAGGGCCTCAAGTGCAGGAGCTTCTGTCCCTTGGAGTTGGAGTGAGCCACCCTCCTGGCACGTGGATGTGTTCACCAACCCAGAAGCTCTCCACATCCCATAGTTTAGGAATTTTTATGGAAGCTTCATCTTATAGTCATAATTGAGTATTATTTCAATCTCTGACCTTCCTTTCCAGTCTGGAGGATAGAAGTGGGGCTGTAAATTCCATAATCATAGTTTAGTCTTTTTGGTGATTGTCCCAAAGCTATTCAGGAGCCCACTAAGGGTCACCTCATTATAACAAAATATGCTCTCATCACCCAGGACATTCCAAGGGATTTGAGAGCTTTGTGTCAGGGACCAGGGACAGAGACCAAATATATATATTTCCTACTTTGTCAGAGATTGGCACAGCGAGATCCAGACAGTTCAGGTAATTTGCCAACTCTACGGAGTAGGAGGAGGTAGCCGAGCCGCGACCCTGGCCGGAATCCTCTCCACAAAGACTCCACATCTGTCTTTGACATAGAACCACAATGTACATTTCACAGTTGCAAGACTGAGGTGTTAATTTCTTGCTACTTATTTTGAAAAGGAGAATCATCAGAACATTTGTTTAATTTTGTTTCTCAGAAAGCAGCAGTAAAAGCCTTCTGTGGTGGAGCATTGTAACTTTGTGGGTAGCCCTTGACTTTGTTCTGAGCATCCATAACCATCCCGGAAGAGCCGCCCTGCTCCTGCCCCACTCAGCACAGCTCTTTCTGCTCAGAGGTGCTGGCAGGTGGCCGGGCCAGCCCGCAGCTTCGAGCTCCTGTTCAGTGTAGATCGCTTCTGCCGGGCTGGCCGTGTGAAGGTAAGTGGATGACTGGGAGCCAGGATTGGTAGGAGTGGGAATGGGTTGTGGCTGAACAAACACGCACACCAGCAGATGCCACACACGCCGACGGACCGCCCTAAGTGTTTGCCTGTACTAGTGACAGAGGGTGCACAGGTGGTTGCCAGGGGTTCTCTCTCACAAATGGAAAAATAGAAAAGAGGGTCCTCTCTGGACGGAAGCAACCTGGGCCAGCAGAAATCTCTTTGAGCCAATTCGTAAAAGGTACCCCTTTCTTTGCATAGCATAGCCCCTGCCAAGGTAGAACACTGGGAGCATTTTACTCCCCACGCTTCCCTGGGCCCTGGCAGCAAGGCAGAATGGGTCAAAGCCTAGTTCCAGGATTGGAGCATCACTCCCCCACTGACTGCTGTGTGACCTTAGGCAATGGACTTAACCTCTCTGTGACTTGGGTTCATTATCTATAAAGTGGGGAGAATAACTATACCTATTTCAAAGGTTCTCACGAGGGGACAATGATTTAACACACATAAAAGTTAAAATAGTTCCTAGAGGAAGTAAGCACCATATGACTGTGAGTTAACATCATTACTGAAGCTGCAAACAAGTTACTGGAAGAAACAGAGTCCCCTATGATCTCTCTCTTTCCAACCCCAGGCCAGGGGCTTCTTTACACCCTCCTTTTCCTCTGCCATTCTAGAACTATCCTCTCTGATAGCACACCCTCCTTGACCTCCTCCCCACCCCGATGATACCAATGGATTCGTCTCAGAACTAAGCTTGCATGCATGCATGCTTCAACACCTGTTTGATTAAGAACTTACTTTGTCTTGCTTAGTGTATTTGTTAAGAGCTAAGCCGTCGAAAAAAAACCCCTAAAATTGTAGCGGTTAGTGGTTTAAAGATGATAGGAGTTTATAATTTAGAATTGCCACCAGTCACTTTTGGAACATGTAAGTAGAATATCTGCCTTCAGACTTTTTAAAAAAATTTTTAAATGCTTATTTATCTTTGAGAGAGAGAGAGAAAGAGAGAGAGAGAGAAACAGAGCGTGAGGGGGGGCGACAAGCAGAAAGAGGGAGACACAGACTCTGAAGCAGGCTCCAGGCTCTGAGCTGTTCAGCACAGAGCCCAACTCGGGGCTCGAACTCGCAAACTGTGAGATCATGACCTGAGCTGAAGTTGGATGCTTAACCTACTGAGCCACCCAGGTTCCCCTGCCCTCAGACTATCTTTCCAGTAATGTTCCTGTGCCCCTTTTAGTCAAGGTGGTCATTATCCAGCCACTTTGTCGTGTATAGGAAATGGGGCTCATTAACGTGATCCCTGAGCATAAGATAATACTTAGACTAGTCCGGGCTCTTTGCTTGTAGAACCTGTAGACTGTTCTCATTGGCTTATCATACATCCAGCATATCCTACTGGGTGCTGGCTCGCTTTCTTTTCCTCTTCATCTTTTTTTTTTTAAGTTTATTTATTTATTTTGAGAGGGCAAGAGAGAGGAGCATACACACACAATCGGGGAAGGGGCAGAGAGAGAGAGAATCCCAAGCAGGCTTCACACTGCCAGCACAGAGCCCAATATGGAGCTCGATCTCACAATCTAGGAGATCATCACTTGAGCTGAAATCAAGAGTCGGAGGCTTCACCAGCTGAGCCACCCACGGGCTCTCTCCCTTCATCTCAACAATCAGTGTTTTCTGCCAAAACTTCCGCCATGTCAGCGTTTATCTTGCAGTGGTTCATCAAAGGGGCTAGAGTCAAAAAAAGACTGCTTTTTACCCCGAGACCCGGGTTGGTAGCTCTCTGAAACAATTTTCTTTTCTGCGTGTCAGAGTTGACCGTAAATGTTCATGTGGTAGAAGGTGCCAGTGAAGACGACGTCGATAGTTAGGATTGTCGATTGTTATTAGCTGTAAATGGGGCTGGCAACGTCAACTCGTCATCCGGCAGAAGTGGCATGAATAGTCACTGCACACACAAGTGTAATACGCATACACACAAAGCACAGACTTCACATGTATAAAGAGCCTTTATTTTGCCATCTGTTCTTCAATATTTCACTCAAAACTCCCTGACCCATGAGCGTTTGTGCTGGGAGGGCTGGTGCTGCTGCTGTTTTCCTCCCCCAGAGGCCCTGGCGGCCAGAATCCCTGCCCTGGTTTCTCGGGAGTCCCCAGCGGCTGTAGGACGCAGAGGCGGACCCGGCTCCCCGCACTGCCATCCAGGCGCAGGGTGACTCAGGCTGGCCCTTGTCAGGCTGGAGCCCTCTTTGGAGACACGCCGTTCCAGAAACAGACAAAGCAAAACAATATATGTTGCTTCGTTATTCTAAAAGTATGAGGAACTTGTTTTCACTTGCCCTTCACTCATGCATTCATTCATTTCGTCAGTAAATGTTATCGTCTACTTAGCGTGTCTTAGTGTATCATTCGGGGTCTTGTGGCTCTTCCGTGCCGCACTCTGTCCCCGGGGACGCATGTGCTTTGTCTCGGTACTTAAAGGATGTCTCACTCTCCCTTTCCACAAAAGGGAAACTGTTTTGACAGAGTGTTTACGCCTCACTGCGATAAGCTGTAAACGCGTTGAACTTCAGAGATGTCATAAACATGTTGATACGAATTTGTTATTACATATGTTGTTTCTGAGGAGAGTTTAGAATACAAAGGCGAGTGTGTTTATCCCCGAAAGCAAGCAGCATAAATAAGTTGCGTGCATCGGAGAGAAAGCCAGTGCGAAGCACTGGTATCCAAGGCGATGCTCCTGTAATTCCCAGTCCCCTAGGGATCCCATTTTGCCTAAGACCCCCACCTTCCCTACTGTCCCCGAACATTGGGCATCCATCTCGTGCATCTTCTTGGGAAAATAGTCAACTGGATTTTGTAGGTTGTGGCGCGCAGTTTGGAGGAGGTCCCGATCGCCTCCTGTGGACAACAGAAAGAACTCTTGGTACCAGAGGTCGGTGACATACTGCCTGAGAGTGAACAGGGAAGCAGGAAGAGAAAGACTAAACAGACTGTTAAGGTTGTGTGTGTTCATCACCCCTCCTCCCCACCAACTCTCTACCAGCTTGCCTATTTTTTTGTCGTTGTTTTTGTTTTTTTATGAGAGAAAGAGAGAGAGCATGAGCAGGGAGGGGCAGAGAGGGAGGACAGAATCTGAAGCAGGCTCTGGGCTGTCAGCGCAGAGCCCCACGTGGGGCTTGAGCTCATGAATGGTAAGATCATGACCTGTGATAAAGTTGGACGCTTCACAGACTGAGCCGACCAGGGGCCCCCCAGCTTGCCTATTGAAGGAAATAAACGTAAATGTTGCATTAATTGTGCGTGTGTCTGTGTGATCAGTAGCTTTTTTTGATAGCGACTACTCTTTGACATGCTGAACTTCTGGGTTGTATCATGCTTTTCCCAGTTAATATTCAGAATAAAAGCAGCCCTCTTCTGTATGGTCAAAGCTGAGTCAAGAGAAGATTCAACTTACAGGAAGGGGAAAAGAAATAGTCCAAGACAGCAATTTCCTCTAACCAAAAGAAATAGATGTGGCATTGGTGACACCCTGCATTGGTGACAATGTGATCACATGGCCATACCAAGCTGCAAGGGATGCTGGGAAATGCAGTCTCTAGCCCTGCGCCAGAGCTAAAACTTCATTACGTGAGAGAAAGTGGGAAAAGATTTGGTGGGGTCATTCCTCACGGTAGTGGGGATTTTTAGCGCCAGACCAAAATCCTTTCTCATTTCTCCCACCCTTTACCAGAGTTGTCATTAGGTTTTAAAATTTCCAATAAGCACAGGGAGAATCTCCATGCTTCCCCCTGCCCTCCAAGGAGGCGATTGCCCCATCCCTACAGAGCAAGTCCGGTCCTGCTGTTATTCTCCCTTCCTTGGCACGGTGCTCCTTGTTGCCATGAATCAACACCGTTGCCATGGGTTTCAAGTGTGCTAGTTGGCCCCAAGCGCATATTCTAGCACATGCTGACAATGTGCCCACCGTCAGGAAATCGTTGATTCTGGCACGCATATCACTCAGATCCCACAGGGCTTTGGATACTGCTGTGTTAAGGCAAGACAGAGTTACACCCAGGTAATCATGAAGCTATGACAGGTCAGTGCCTACTACGATCAGAGCTTTGGGCTTGGTGCTATACACACATCTCCCTTAATCTCTTAAACTGTGTTTCTAGGCAGTTTCTGGGATCATCTCCCCAGATCCTTGTTCCTTACTCTGAAAGGAACCCAGACTATAATAATCATCTTAGATTGAGCATTATTTACCCCCCTGGAGCTGGGGAATGACCCATATAACATGGGAATGCCCAACATTACAGAAAATTGGGGTTCTGATAATGAAGTAAGAGTGTTCTGGGACCCAATTTCAATAGGTGGGGAGGGCTTTCTCCCCTGCCCACCCCCACCCCCCCATCAAGCAATTCTCAGACACCAGCTGGGTGTCTGTCCTTCAACTCAACTCAGGTCCGACACTATCTACTGGAAGATAGCATCAGATTCCATAGGTTAAAGGCTCAGTCCTACAAGACCGTCACCCCCACTCCCCCTTCAGACCCCAGTCATAAGCCCAAGCCCAGGGTATCACCTGTGCTTCTAACCAACTGGCTATAGATTAGAGGTTCTGACAACCCTTCCTTATGTTCTCTTAATTTGCGAGAGTGGCTCACGCAGCTTAGAGAAATATTAGCTTACTAGATTATTGGTTTATTATAAAAGGATGCAACCCGGGAACAGCCAGATGAAAGTGATGCATAGGGCAAGTTGTGTGGGAAGGGGCGGGGAGCATCCATGCCAGTCCAGGTGTGCCACTCTCCTCTCCGGCAGGTGGTTGCATTCACCAACCTGGAAGCTCTTCAAACACTGCCCTTTGGGTTTATTTTATTTTATTTTTGTAAATGTTTTTTAATGTTTGTATTTATTTTTGAGACAGAGAGAGACAGAGCATGAGCAGGGGAGGGGTAGAGAGAGAGGGAGACACAGAATCCGAAGCAGGATCCAGGCTCCGAGCTGTCAGCACAGAGCCCAACGCGGGGCCCGAACCCACGGACTGTGAGATCATGACCTGAGCCCAAGTCAGACGCCCAACCGACTGAGCCACACAGGCGCCCCATGCCCTTTGGGTTTTTATGAAGTTTCCATGACAGAGCTGGCACGATTGATTAAACCATTGGCTATTAGCAATTAGCTTCCAGCCCCTCTCTCCTCCCTGGAAATCAGGAGGTGGGACTGAAATTTCCAACCCCTTATTCTTGGTTGGTTTCACCGGCAATAAGCCCCCATCCTTAGGTGTTTTCCCAAAGTTACCCCCTTAACATAAACACAGCTGTGGTGGAAAAGGGCTTGTTATGGAAAACAATACGCCCATTTCACCTTCATGGTCTGAAGCTTTTCAGAGACTGAGGACAAAGACCAAATATGACAAAAGATGCTCGCATTGTTCTTGTTCTCAGGAGATTCAAAGGGTTTTGTGAGGTGTGGGCCAGGAACTGTGGAAGAAGGCCAAATATACATACTTCTTATGAATCACAATATTGCCCTAGGAATAAAAGGAATGATTATTGGGTAGGCAACTAGCAGTTGGCCCAGATGGCTTCAGCCAAGTCGATCTTCCTATAACCAGATTGACGAGTACCTAGCCGTTCCCACATTCTTGAATATATCTTTTCCACATTTTACAGTTGTCTTGGAAAAAGGATGATGCTTCTGTCAGGCCAAGACTGATTCCCACAACATTTGGATAAATATCTCTATTCCTAGTCTTTCCACACTAGAAAATGCCTCCTTAAGATCTGATCTCTGAGAGTGTTAGAGATGGAAGTCATTCCTGCAGCTTTTCTGCTAGACTCCTGGACATGGTCTTCTAAGTGCCGCCCACATCCATGGGCCACTTCTTTCTCAATCTTGCCCTTATGGTTCTGGAGTTAAATGGCTTTCCTCAGGCTTGTCTGAGGAGCTGGGTCACCTGGACACCAGCTAGAGTTGCCACATTCCTTAATGCACATGCCGCCATGATGCCTTGCCTCTGTCCATACATACTTAAAAGAACAAGTAGTAATGTGTGAGCATGATGTGTTGACATTTTTGAAAACAGCATGCTGTAATTTATGTATTTAAATATCCTCTTCAAAAGCATATCTTGCACACACAAGCTTTGCAGTTTGCTTTTTAGCAATACCTTCAGAACCCATGTTACATTCTCTTCAATGGTCGCACATCTTTGTCCCTTACGGGTGGATTTGATTGGTGAGGTCTGCTAAATATCATTAGGGGTCACAAGCGGTAAATAAAGAAGTTAAGCAAGTGCAGGCATTCCCTTCAGTCCGAACACAAACTGTGATTATGCACAGTGATATTTATTTTCTGAAACAGACTGGCTCTGATAAATACTTCTTTTAAATGTGGTTCAGAAATGTTTTAGGTAAGGGGCACCTCGGTGACTCAGTCCGTTAAGCATCCAGCTCTTGATTTAGGCTCAGGTCACGATCCCAGGGCCATTGGATAGAGCCCTGAGTCGGTCTCTCTGCTGAGTGTGGAGCCTGCTTGGGATTCTTTCTCTCCTCCTCTCTCTGCCCCTCCCTTCCCCCCTAACAAATAAAATAAAATGTTTTAGGTAATGTTTGAAAAACATTGCAAGCTAGGCTTTTTGGATGGTCCGTTGCTCCTTTGAATTTGTGAGTTTGAATCCTGGCTCTGAAATAATGAGCCAAGAAACTTTCCTGTAAGTCAGTTTTTCCATATGTAAAGGTAGTTTTTTCTTCTGCCCCCTCAAGGATCTAATTAAGGCATTGCATTTGGTCATTATGATCCTTTATTCTTTTTTGTGCTGAAAGAATTGTGTGCTTTCTTTTATTGTTTTGTTTTGTATTGTTTTTTTTTTTTTTTTTAAACACTGCCCTTTTGAAGAGACAAGGCCAGCTGTCTTATAGAGCGTTCCATGGTCTGGATTTATCTCATGGTGTTGCACACCTTGTTCCTTTCATCCAGGTATTTGCTGACAGCTGGAAGGAGGGTCCAGAGGTTTGACGAGATTCAGCTTACGCATCTCTGGCATGCGTCCTGCATAGATGACCCTGAGAACTTCACATTGTATTTTAGCAAGTGTCACATAACGCCACGGGGTCTTACCTTGACACTAAATGTGACCACCAGGTGAAGGTGCTAACTGCTAGAACCTTCCATGGACATGCTCTTCTCCCCCTACCCCCACCCCTCCCTTGCAACTGGAAAGCCGTGGGGAGATAAGTTGGCACCTGGCACATCTCCTTGTCTGTAGCAATCTTCGCCGAATGGTTTAGTCCTTAAAAACGACAGCCTTGGCTACCCTGCCTGCCTGACAACAACTCGTGATGCTCACAGCACTATTTCTGAGTACCTTCAACGAACTCTTTTGTATTTCTTATGAATCCTAGGTTACAAGTGTTCATCCGGCTGTGCTTCAAAAACAGAATCTTGCTCAATGCTGATAGAGAGGTTCCGCAAACACGTGTAAACATTTCCTGTCAGAGACAGCTGGAAACATTTACCCTTGAACATCCCCATGGGGTAGTGGAGGACTCGGCTTTGCTGTGAAAATCTTCTTTACTTTCCACCAGCACCCAGGACTTTCAGAATGATTCACAAAATAGACAGGCTGCTAGCAAGTACCCCGCACTCCATTGCATTCTCCCCATACAGGGGACTTCAACCCTGATCATACATCTGAATCACTGGGGGAGCTTTAAACTCTCCTGGGGCTACTCCAGACCATTTATTTATTTATTTATTTATTTATTTATAAAGCAAAAAAGGGTATTTATTGGCTCATATAACTGAAAAGTCCATAGGGATAAACTAGCTTCAGGCACGGTTGGATCCAGGGGCATAAACATTGTCATTAGGACTCAAGTCTCTCCATCATTTGGCTCTGCTTTCCTTTGCACTGGCTTCATTCTCTGGCTCATTTTTTTTTTTTTAATTTTTTTTCAACGTTTATTTATTTTTGGGACAGAGAGAGACAAAGCATGAACGGGGGAGGGGCAGAGAGAGAGGGAGACACAGAATCGGAAGCAGGCTCCAGGCTCTGAGCCATCAGCCCAGAGCCTGACGCGGGGCTCGAACTCACGGACCGCGAGATCGTGACCTGGCTGAAGTCGGACGCTTAACCGACTGCGCCACCCAGGCGCCCCTGTTCTCTGGCTCATTTAATGGTGGGTCCCGTTGGTTAGAACTTTTCATACTACAAAGTCAAGCAATCTCAGTAAAGAGAGCTCCTGAGCCTCTCCTCCACAGTTCAGTAAAACTCCTAGGGCTGAGTATCACTGGACCAGCTTGAATCACACAGCCATTCCAGAACCAATTACTATGGTGAAGGAGATGGGCCATGCTGATTGATCAGGTCTGAATTACATGTCCACCCAATAAGCTTAAAGTTAGGCCAGACTGTTTGAACCATGTGGACTAGAAACAGGGAAGTGGTTCCAAGAAACATCAGAGTTGTTACAATGAGATGGAATGAATGCTGGTCAATCAAAAACAACTGATGCCAATGATAAGACCAGATACTAAAAAAGTTTAGTCTGTGTTCAGTAACAGCTGGCATTGTTACTTTCTTGACAATAAAAGTATTCTGAAAAAAACGTCACGAGTAAGCTTGTCCTGTACTCAGGAAGCTTGTAATCCCTTTGAATGGAACAATCATATCCAATAGCATACTTTTACTCCAGACCATTTAGATCTGCATCCCTGAGGGTGAGGTCAAGCAGAAATATATTCTAAAAGCTCTCCGGGCAATTCTGTTGGGCAACCCAGGTGGGAACCACTGAAAAAGAAGTTTATTTCTAAAAGGAAAAGTAATTGAATGGTCACCCTTTAATAATATCAAGACGCTATAGACCTTTCTCCAGGATAATGGTTGCTAGACTTGGGCTGCACATTACAATTACCTGGGGATACATTAAAACTCCTGATGGCCAGGTTACATCCTATATCAATTAAATGGGAATGTCTGGGCACGGGAACCAGGCATCAGAACATTTTAAAGATGCCAGGTGAGTCCAAAGCCCAGCCAGGTCTGGGAACCACTGCACTGAACAGGCAGCTATGGTTTGCTTGAAAGAACATGAACTTGGGAATCAAACAACTTTGCTGCTCACTACCTGTGTAATTTCTTAGCCTAAATTGTTCTTTAGGAGAAGAAGGATAATAATGCTAACTCACAGTCTTGTTTTCTGGATCGGAAGAGAATAGATGTGCTAGCACATAAAAGTTGTACCCATTTTGTCCCGGGTATTAGTTTCGTATCTCTGCTGTACCAAATTACCACAAACTTAGTCGCTTAAAGCAACACAAGCTTATTATCTTATAGTTCTGTTGGCCAGAAGTCAAAAATGGGTCTCAGTGGGCTAAAATTTGAGATACTGGCAGGGCCACATTCCCTTCCGGAGACCCTAGGGTAGGGTCTGTTTTCTTGCTGTATCCAGCTTCTAGAAGCCACCTGCATTCTGCATTCATGTCCCCCTCCCATCTTCAGAGCCAGCAATGGCCAGTCATCTTTCTCACACTGTATCACCAAGACCCTTCTACCTCTCTCTTCCACACTTAAAGACCATCCAGATAATCCAACATTATCTCTTTTTGTAAAATAGCTGATTAATAACCACAATTCCCCTTTGCCATGTAATGTGACATATTCATGGGTACTGGGCATTGATGTGTGGACATTTGGGGGAGGCCATTATTTTGTCCACCACATTCTCAATACCTTTTCCCTTTGATTAGGATACACAATATAATTGTAGGTTCGTGTCAGTTGATGTTTGAGAAATACACTAGAATCTTGCTAATATTCAAGGAACGTGATACCAGCTCAGCGAGACCTACTGCAGCCCTCGTTTCATTATTTATCCTGCTAACAGATCCCTTCCCTGTTGCTCTGTCACAGGGCCAGGCTTAGGCACCCATGTTTGTATCATGTGATCCTATGGCAGAGTGGGTGGCCACTGACCCACGGGGAGCCAGTGAATGAGTTTCCCAGAACCTCATTGGAATTTTCCTTAAGAACTTGCGATGAATGACACAGATAATTGTCATGAGTTGTTGCTGCACTCTGGAATCAAAAAGGACTGTGAAAGTGGAACTGACATTGCCAATATGGTGATGCAAGGCTAGTCAGAGTTTGAAAGGAGCAAGAGCCAGGCGAGCACCTGCAGAGAGGAAGGCAGTCTGCAGAGAGGACAGCTGAGCGCATTTACCGAAAAGGGAAGCTGGGATGCATGACTTTCCCCACAACTTTGGCTCTATTTTGGAAAATAGTGTTTTGAACAAGTATTAAGAACTAGAACTTGTGACACCTGGGGGAATTAAAGAGCCTGATGACTATTTCTCAAGATTTTTAGAAAGTCATATCAGCTTTCTCTTACTCATGTAACACGGAAAATGGAGAAAAGAGAGTGAAAAATAATCGCAAAACCTCACCATCCTAAATGTTCCTGATCTTCCATCTTTTATAAGTGACAACACAGAAAGTGCCATGGGGAAGGCAACATCTCATTTAGAAATGTTGTAGGCTAAAATGAGCAGCAAAACCAGATAACAGAAGCTAAACTCAAAAGACATTTGATTTTATTTAACAAGAAGTCTGGAGGTGATTCCAGGTTTTGTTCTGAAGCTCCATGTTCAATGACCCCTGCTGTCTCCAAAGAAGGATATTGTCAGCTATTGGCTCCTCCTTATTGTTTTGGTGACTTCATGATCACAACATGGCTGCCGCAGCTTCAGGCATTTTGGCTTCACATCAGCTGTCCAAGGTAGAATGGAGGTGCGGGTAGTGCATACAGGCTATATTCTCCTGAGGCTCTGTCGTTTTATCTGAGATGGGGACACCCCCCACCAAGCCCACATCCCCCTACATCTCTTTGGCCAGAACAGACTCACTTACCCACCTCTAACCCAGCACTGTCAAAGGGGAATGGGGCAGCGTGATGGTTTAGACCTAACACGATGAACCGCTGGTGACTGGAATAGATGACTCCCTCCCTGAGATGAATGGATTTCCAGTGGCTGAGTTCTGTTAGCAGAGAAGAAGTGGGGTGACTGGCTATCGGGTAGCCAATAAACTGTTGGCAACAAGCAAGCAATGAAATGGCTGAAAGGAGGAAAAAGAAGAGAAATAGGAATTAGGAAACCACAAACCTCTCGGTTTTGCAAGAAAGGAGCTATAGCTACGCCTATTATCGCAGCTCTGGCTCAGGCTGCTGAACCACATGAGAAATGTATTTTTCTTGTATTCTGAAGGAAACTTCCACGTTCTGGGTAAGATGCCTTGCCTGGAATTCGCTCTCAGCTATTGATGTTCAGATGCTATTTGAGAAACTACTGTCAGTGGTAATGGGATAACACCACAAGTTCTAAGCTCTGGGAAGATTTGGAGACTCCTCTTTCTCCTTTCCCACCTCGTCCCAAGTGATTAAAATTAAACACAAAGTCTAACCCATAAGTCTTAGCGTGTAACCACCATGACTAGTAACCACTTCAGCGTTGGGTTTTTTTTTTTTTTAATAACAATATCAACTTTTTCAAAAATCATTTTTTGGTAATTGCCACTTTTCAGATGCCCATAAATATGTGTGTTTATTCTCTGTATGGGTAAAACACCAATGCTCATGGGAATTCTCTAGTCCTGCATAGCATCGCTGGAACCCAAGCTAACATATAAAAAATTGTTCACCACCTCAGTGCTTTGAGAGTTAATTGAGACCATCCAAGGGGAACATCCCCAAGGCAGAGCTCTAAGCAACTTCAATAACTAAGTCAACATATGTAAAGCACACAAAATACTGCTTGACATATAGTGAGCCCTCTATAAAGTGTTTGTTGGTGGTGTTATTAGAGGTCTCAAAACTGTTTTGGAATGAAAAGAGACCACATGATTGATACAAAGATGGTACTTTAATGAGATAGCAGTGGAGAGAGGGGAAGGGTAAGAGAAGGAACCCTCTCTGATCATCCTTACTCCAGCACAGAAAAGACAATACACATTCCTGTGTTATGTCACATTCATCAGTACAAGCAACCTCACAAGGTAAGTATTATTATAGCCACTTGACCAGAGAGGAAATTGAAGCTCAGAAAATTGGAGTGAAGTTTGCAAGATAAGTTAGTAAGCAGCAAAATTAACTCAGGTCTGTCTCAACTGACCCATGCTTTTTGCGAGAATACATGCTGCTTTTTTTTTTTTCTGACAGAGTCATAGGACAAAATATTTGATATATAGATAAAAGCTTTAGCTGTTCATAAAAAAGGGTACCAAATCCATGTAAGCTGGGTTGCTTTTGATGTCCCGAGAGGCAAGTATAATGTAGCTTTGCATAACTCTTGCTAAACTTTTATAGCCTTGGAATTAAAAAGATGAAAAATGTGATCCCTGTTCTCAGAGAACTTACTGACCACTGGAGAAACAGACATGCAAACAGACTCAACATGGTAACTGATACAGTGGTCACATCTTCAGGACGGAGGTGGATTATGGACAAAGAAATCTCTACCTGGAAGAGTATTGGAGGAAGATTCACAGAAGATAAAATGTTGACACAAGATGCTGGCTTAAGGAGCTTGCCAGACAGAGAGGACAGTCTGTGAAAAGGTAGGGAGGTTTAAGAGAGCTTTGGGAATTACAAGTAGTTCAGTATTGATGGCTCATGAAATTTAAAGATAAGAGTAGCAGAAAATGAGTCTCTAGGGGAAAGCAAGTGCCAGATCTTTCTAAAAGTGTTGAAGTTTCATTGTTTTTGGAATCAAAATAATAATTATGCAGCAATGTGATGTCACCAAACAAGAGATGATGGGAAAGCTAGCTAATATTTTAACTATTCATGCCTGCACAAGATTGGAGATGACCTAAATGTCCACTGATAGGGGATTTGTTAAATACAACTTGTATATACATACATGAAAAACTATGCGGCTATTAAAACAGAGTTAGACAAATCTACAGTGTCCTAGATCATGTTCTCTAGGAAGAAAAGCTAACAGTTTAGGGAGCTTCAAGCTTGGGATGGTTCAGAGGGAGGCTAACGGGCAGAGTGTCAAGAGAAGGTTCAGTGGAACGAATGCCATGTGTTAGCATGCTGACCAGACCAACGAATGGCAGAGATGAAGCATTCTCTCTGCAGGTGGGTCACAAGCAGGAGCCGTCTCAGAGTGGTCTATGCAGGACAGGTAGGAGGGAGAAGGCAACTGCTTGGCTTCTCCTGTCTCTTGTTTCCAATTGGTGGAACTTCTCACTTCCTAGTTATGTCTTGACCCTGGGTGGCACCTGGGACACTGGGACCTCTGCCTTACCCTATGGTGTTTCATCCAGGCCCCAGACTGGAGGGGCTACCAGGTGGTGCAGGAGGAGCACTGACCAAGAGAGAAAGAAGGAGCCTGTTGGGAGAATTTTAAAAGGCAGGTGAGGGGGCGCCTGGGTGGCTCAGTCCGTTGAGCATCTGACTTCAGCTCGGGTCATGATCTCATGGTTGGTGGGATCGAGCCCCGTATCAGGCTCTGCACTGACAGCTCAGAGCCTGGAGCCTGCTTCGGATTCTGTGTCTCCCTCTATCTCTGCCCCTCCCCCACTCGCACTCTGTCTCTTGAAAACAAATAAATACTAAAAAAATTTTTTAAAGGCAGGTGAAGATTTTTATCTCAGTACGTACACTGCCTGACTATAAAGTCTAGAAACACAGACATTATTTTATCAGACATTATATGTCAATAAGCTCTCTTTTTAGCTTCTAGACTTGATGGCCATCTTATGTTTTTGTGTAAAACAAGCTTCAAAATGCCCTTTAAATGAAAAAACAAGGTACAGCACAGTATACACAGTATGCTAACCCCGGGTAAGATAAAGAATATATGCGTGTGTGCGCGGGGGGAGTGGGCAAAATAAGTCAAGGAGATCAAAAGGTAGAAACTTTCAGTTATAAAATAAAGAAGTCATGGGGATATAGTGTAAGCATGGGGGATGTAGTCAGTAACGTTGCAATAATGTTGTATGGGCCAGATGGTAACTAGGCTTATCTTGGTGAGCATTTCGCAATGTATACAAATGTTGAGTCACTGTGTTATACACCTGAAACTAATAGAGTATTGAATGCCAAATATGCTTCAATTAAAAATAAGAGTATATATATATGCTTATTTCTGCATAGAATTCTTTTTTTTTAATGCATATTTATTTTTAGAGAGAGAGAGAGAGCATGAGTATAAGCAGGGGAGGGGAAGAGAGGGGGAGAGAGAGAATCCCAAGCAGGCTCCACGCTACCGGTGCAGAACCCAGTGCGGGTCTGGATCTTACAAACCATGAAATCATGACCTGAGCCGAAACCAAGAGCTGGATGCTCAATTGACCGAGCCACTCAGGTACCCCTGCATAGAATACAGGGGTAGGAGACCCAAGAAACCACCAGCAGTATATGTCTTTGGGAGGAGGAATTAGGTGGGAGGGGGTTGAGTAAGAGGAAATTCACTTTTCACCATATCTCTTTTTGTGCCTTTCTAAGTTCGTACCATGTTAAACTATAATTATTAATGTAAAAACTTGTATTATATGGAGAAACCTGTTTTTAATGATTCTTGCTCTGAGTATACAATTCTCGTGCTGAAGAAGTTATTTTTATGGTAAAACCCCTGCATACCAGGCCTCAGTCTCTCATTCCCCATTCCCCTATATTCCCTACACTGTCCTGTTCGTCCCCTGGCTTCTTTATTTTACAACTGGAAGTTTGTAGCTCTTATTCCCCTTCACTTATTTTGCCCATCCCCCCAACTCCTCCTCTCTGGCGACCACCATTTTGTTCTCTGTGAGTCTGTTTCTGTTTTTGTTATTGTTATTTATTTGTTCCTTTTTTTTTTTTTTAGATTCTACATATAAGTGAAATCATATGGTATGTGTCTTTCTCTGGTGGACTTATTTCACTTAGCATAACACTCTCTAGGTCCATCTGTATTGTTGGAAATGGCAAGATCTCATTCTCTTTTAGGGCCGTTGTGTGTGCGTATGTTATATAATCATAGTTCCTTATTTTATATATACATATATATGTATAATAAGTAATGTATACATTAGTTTCCTATTTTATTTATTTGTTGTTTGTTATTATTTTTTTTAATGTTTTTATTTCTTTTTGAGAGAGAGAGAGTGTGAGCATGGGAGGGGCAGAGAAAGAGGGAGACACAAAATCCGAAGCAGACTCCAGCCTCCGACATGTCAGCATAGAGCCCGACTCGGGCCCAAAGTGAAGAACCGTGAGATCATGACCTGAGCCAAAGTCGGACCCTCAACCAACTGAGCCACCCAGACGCCCCTAGTTTCCTATTTTTAAATTGTTGATGTTGAGCTAGAACAAAGATACACAAAGTTCTCCTGTAAAGGGAGATAGCAAATATTTTAGGCTTCGCAGGATGGGCTGTGTCTGTCCCAACTACTCAACTCTGTTGATGTAACACCAAGCAGCCTTGCCAATATCTACACAAATGAGCATGGCTGTGGCCCAATAAAACTATTGGAAGCCTTGCGAGTCTATTGGAGATTCCAACAGAACTTTGAATGTCACATCATTTTTATGTGTCACGAAATATTACTCCTCTTCTGATTTTTTTCCCAATCTCTTAGAAATGTAAAACCTCTTCTTAGCTTGTAGACTATACAAAAACAGGCAGCGGGCCCTATTTTGCCTGCAGGCTGTGGTATGCTCGACCCCAAGTTGGAATATTGTTCCCGTGGTAAAATTCCAACTCTGCGCACGTAAAAGACCAACACCCCTGCCAACAACGGTACAGGAGCTGGTGCTGGTGGATCAGGAAATCTAAGTTTGCTCTCCTCACCTCTGCACACTTACTCTTGCTGAATTGTGTGCTGATTTGAAATGGAGTCCTGTGCTGCAGGGAAGGTCACAGAAGAAGATTTAATTCCTCTGCGACTGCCGGTTCATTCATTTCTGGACATTAGAACCACTTTTATGAGCTCCACGCCATATGCCATATGGAATATCATTATGTGCTCCCTAGAGCTCCTGTCACTGCCATCTGTCTGTGACTTCCTGTGTGGTTTCTTCGGCAAAGGGGGGCCCATCTATCAGAAATGCTTCTGTAACGTAAGTTTAAGACGCACGATTCTAAACATCTGCCTCTGAAGTTAGATGTATATTTTTCAAAGCTTAAACATCAGAAGCACATTTATAATGATTTCTTTTGTGAAACCACAGTTGGAAATTATAAGAACGTATTGTCTTCCGTCACCAGGGTAACACCCGGACACCAACACTGCCAACCCTGCAAAATCCTCCACAAGTAAATCTCTAAAATCTCCCATTTTGAGGACTCTGACACATTAGTCAGAACCCTGGCCTTCTGCCTGAACCAGGCCTCTGTTCTCCAACACACCCAGAATTTTCCATCCTAATGGTAGGAATCATATTTGTGTATTTTGTCTTGAATTGCAAGTGTATTGTTTATTTTGTTTTTGTGCCCCCAGTATCTAATAACAATACCTATGACTTAGTAGGAGTTGGCTGAATTTTTGATAACCTGAACTAAAATGCTGAGTTATACCCCGTGAGTTTCTAGATCATATCTCCATGCAATATCAATGACGAGACTTTAGCTCAATGTGACACTCGTGAGGTTGCAAAAAAAATGAATTATTTGTCTTCTATCTCCTTTGTTCTGCTTGGGCGAATTCTTTCACCGGCCCTGCTGGCCACCTCCGGATCAGGCCACCCCACATTTGGTGACACCCTTGTGGGGGACCTCTGTTGTGCCGGTTGGGACTCTCCCTGGATTCTCCAGGAATTTCTCAGGACTTTTCCTCGTAGGCCGACCCTAGTATTCTTTGGAGAACTGATGACCTCCAGCTGAGCCTACTTCTCGGTGAGGATCCAAGGGAAGCCAACGGACCTTTCGGGCAAGGGATTTCCCCTCTTGCCCTTTGGAGGGATATTCCTCCCCCTCCCTTCTCTTTTCGGCCCTTCTGTGGTCTGCCCTGAGTACGTCCCAGACACCTCGAGATCTGTGGCCAGGGCGGCTCCCCCATGTGGTCTGAAGGTCTGAGGGTGAACAGGTCGGACTTTCCATGCCTGTGAGGGTGAAGGAGTCCTCTCTTCTCCCACTCCCACTCCATCTCCCTAAGGCCTCTTGTTCCCAACGTGTGCTGCAGTTGGCAGTGGTTGCTCGTCCAGGGAGAATCCGCACACCTTACAGGCTCCACTGGGACCCTTTCCTGATGCCAGCTGCCTCTCAGCTGCCTCACTTCTTTTTGGGCCTCCTTTTTCCCTTTGTTCCCACGGATCTGGCCACCAACTTGATCTGCAGATATAATGTATTTCTACGCGTCTGAGTAAATCCAAAAATTATGTGTAAGAATGATGGTTCAATAAGGATCCCAGTCCGTACCATGGGAGGGTTCCCTCCCCCTAAATCCCATGCACCTGGTCCCCAAGGAATTTCACTCAAATTGCCTGTCAGCACACTAATACCAAGCTCTGTGTTCTATAAGTGGACCAAGTTTAGGTGGAGGACAGCACACCCCCACCCCCTCCACAAGGAAGCAGCTACCGAAGATGAGACTTCCCCCCCAAATGCCAAAGCTTTGTCATTGTTCTGGCAGGGGGGAAATGTAGATGCTGCTTTTAGGCAACAGGCTTGAGCAGCGGAAACCTGAGTAGGGTAAAAGGTCCCACAGTCACTAGACTGATTGCAAACAGGCCCATTAAGCAACACACCTTGAAATAGCCATATACCCTAGCTGCCCAATGGGCTACTTACAACCAGGCACAGACACCAAAAAAAGAAAATTCCATATGTTCCCATACCTCCTCACTTCTCCCCATGACTAAAGCCCCTCACCACCCCTCATGGCAGAAAGTTTCTTCTTTGCTGTTCTGCCCACCGTTCCTTTGCAGTGTATTCAATAAACCTCCATCTCCTTAAAAAAGAAAGAAAGAAAGAGGGGCACCTGGGTGGCTCAGTCAGTTAAACCACCAACTCTTGATTTGGCTCAGGTCATGATCTCATGGTTCGTGAGTTTGAGCCCCATGTGAGGCTCCATGCTGACAGTGCAGAACCTGTTTGGGATTCTCTCTCTCTCTCTCTCTGCCCCTCCCCTGCTCAGGAGCTCATTTTCCCTCTCTCTAAATAAATAAAGAAACATTAAAAAAGAAAGAAAAAAAGAGAACTTTTTGTTACGTTGTCTTGGTGGCTGATTATGAATGTACATAAAATATTCATTTTATGAAGATGAATGAGATACTCAGAGTAGAGCAATTTCAGATCTTCAGATGAATGCATAGACTAGATCACCCAGGATCAGGAGACATTGTTAGATGAAAGCGTCTTGACCTCTGAGTGAGAAGATCTTGGTTTAAACACCAGCTCTTTACAAGCTCTAAAAACAAAACAAAGCAAAGCAAAGTGAAACAAAACAAAACAAAAAAACCCATTTACCATCTTGGATCTATTACTTTGGTCTCTGAAACAAAAACAATAATCCCTGACCTGCTACCTCAAAGAAGTGATGTAAGAATTGAGCAAGATGGTGTAAATCACTAAAATTTACAAATGAAAATTCACAGGTGCAAATATAGGATTTATTCATTCACATGCACACGTATGGCTCACCAAAGGCAAAGCGCTGGGGAATACAGATGTGAACACACGTAATTGTTAAAGGCAAACAAATGAGTGGCACACAGGGAGATTGCAGGAGCAGTCCTCAACTTGAACAGACTTAAGAATCAGGTGGAAAGCATGTTAAACATGCAGATTCCTGTGCCCCACCTCAGAGATTCTGGTGGGAAAAATCTGGGTTTATGTACAGAATTCTATGGATTTAACAAACTCCCCAAAAGATGCTGATGCAAATGGTCCATGGACCAGGCTTTGAGAATAGAAATTTAGGATTGAGCAGTGAAGATAGAAAAAAAAAATCAATAATTAATTTCTCATCAATTTTAGATCCCCAAAATAGACCTGCAATTTTTGTTAAAGTGGTGTTCACAGGCTGTGAGGAATGAGAAACAAATGACATGATGAGATCAAGGGTACAACAATGGTACAATGGGTGTCTTCTCCCCTTACTTCTCACATTTTCTGTCTTTTCCACTGGTGACTGTAATCCTAGATTTCTTTTAAGAGTTGATGTATTTGTTAGGATTCATTTGGGTTCTATGTGTTAAAGGAAAAAAAAAAAAAAAAGCAATGCCTTACACCAGGTAGGAATTTATTTTTCTTACTTGAAAACAAGGTCTAGAGATGAGTGGTCCAGGGCTAGGATGGCGGCTCCACAAAGTTACTGGGGACCTGCTGGGTCACTTTTTATTTCCCCATTCTCTCATCCACAGGGTGTGGGACCCCCAACCTCATGGTCCAAGATGGCAGTAGCAGTTACAGCATCTTTCCAGGTAGTAAGATAGAGATCAGAAAGGGCAAAAGGAGAACCAGCTGTAATGTAAGGAGACTTCCTAAAATCTGTCATCTCTTCCCATGTACGTCTCATTGGCTAAAGCTGCAGAAATACATTGGTCATTTCCCAGGCAGCGGTGCACCATGATACAAATCAGTGTTGCTATTAGTAAGGAATAGGGGAGAATGAATATGTACTGAGGTAGGTAAATCTCAGGCCCAGTTGGAACCCTGGGGTTTGAAGCTTGTTTCACTGGGCATGGACCTCTGGCCACAGTGACTCCAGCTATTGCCTGCTGTTGAAGCATGTCAAGAAAGAGCACAGCAGAGAAAATCCGGTGGTGTTGGTAGGAACCAGTAGTAGACTAGAGTTCAGGGGCTTCCAGACCCAGATTTTCTGAGGTGGTGGCATGTAAGTGCCCTTTGCCCTGCCCTCTGTCTTCTGAAGTTTATTTCCCTGACTGTTCCTGTATCTATAAGAGATAAGCTCCTGTCTTAAACAGGATTTACATCCCAGAGTTGAGACTAAATAGCCTTATGACTCTTGGTAACTTGGCTGATAAAAGCTTTCGTTTTTATTTTTCTAAAACTGAGATAATTTCTGATCTAGCGACCCCCCTCATAGGGTTATTATGCTCATCAAATGATATATGTGAAGCGCTTTTAAACTTTAGCATTAGATTCACAAAGACATTATTTTGAAAAAAAAATCCATCAAATGTAGGCTAAGGATTAATGAAAGTAGTTTGAATTATTTAAATTGGGTTCATACATCTAAAACTTTAATTTAAAATTTCATACTAGCAAGTGATATGAATAATTAAAATTCCTCATTTAATCCAAAGGAAATTCCACTCACTGGATTTTTAATAAAACATCCAAACTATGAATATCTCAGCTATTGCCTCCAGTTCTTCTTGATTAATGTAGCTCATTAGCATGAGAAATCCCCTCTCTCAGAACTGATCGTATTTTCTTAAGAGTCTTATCATTTCTTCTTTGTATCAAATTCAGGTATCTTTTCTTCCATGAGACCCCTTCTTTTTGTGTGTACGTTTTCGGTGTAGCTGGATAGAAACGGGCAAAACACACATAACCACATTGATTGGTTTCACTTTACATGGAGCATGATTGCCCAAAGTGAACCCTTGAACACTGCCTCTGCCCTTCATTCCTCTAGATGACCGCTCACACCTTCTCTGCTCTCCTCAAGACCTGCAATAGCCCTTCACTCTGGGCTCATTAGCTGGACCTCGCTCACTAACCCACTAAGAAAATAGAAGCCACTAGACAAGAGCTTGCTCTGCACGTACATGATGCTCATGTACTCTAGCTTCTCTCCTGTTTAAGGCCGACCCTTTGCTCCTGATCAAGGCCAACACTGCCACTCATCCACTGTCCCCGATACCCTTTTACCTATGCAAGAACTTGGTTCTAGGAATTCTTTCTCTCTCTTGTCTTATCAAAATTTCTCTCTTTCATGGACCCTATCTATACCCAAACATGCTGTCATTTCTCCTTTAAAATTAGAAAAATCCTCTTTCTTGAATCCACTTCCTTGGCAGGTATTACCCTGTATTTCTCCTTCCCTCTGAAGCAACATTGCTTGAAGGAGGTTTTGGAATTCAAAGTCTTCAACTGCTGTCTCTTGAACTCACTGGAATCAAGTCTTCATCCCGCCATTCCAACAAGCCTGCTCTTGTCAAGGTCACCAGCAATGTCCACTGGGTGAGATCTAATGGCCAATTCCCATCCCGAGGTAATCCATCAGCAGCACTCAACAGCTGTCTCTCTCCTCTCCTTAAATCCTTCCTCCACCTGGCTTCTAGGGCACCACACTCGTTTTCCCCCCATTTCTGTCCTTCACCCATCCCATCCCCTGGCTTATTCCAAGTCAGCCAGGCTTTCTTGTGGTTCCTGGAGCAAGCCAGGAATGACCTTATCTCAGAGCCTTTGGACCCATGTTCCCTCTTTTGGGAATTCTTTTCTCTGGATATTAATCTAGTTTTTTCCTCCTTTCCTTCACCTCCCCCCCCAACTTCACTGCTTTGTCTTTCTCCTTAACGCATATTATAATCAAATCTACCATACATTTTACTGATTTGTATTTTTGGTATCTATTTCACCTACTGTAAATTCCATAAAGGCAGGGATTTTTGACTTTTTTATTCATAACTCTCTCCCCAGCCTCAGAATAGTGTTTAGCACATAATATATGCTCAACAAGTATTTCTTAAGTAAGACCTAATAAACCCTTTATTTTTTTTATGACACTTTGGGAATAAACTTTTGTAGAGCTGACACATTTTCAAGTGTTAATCAGTTCATGTATATTTGGATGCCACTTGACTTTAAAGATGATTGCTGGTGCTCCAAGGCCCCATATTGAGAGTACATCTAGGTACCTGTTTCAGTTAAGAGCTTAGTTTATGACAAATATTTTACGCAGGTTATCTCATTTTATCCTCTCCAAAAATCTTTAAAGAAGGTACCACCCCAATTTTATAGAGGAGGAAACAGAGATTATAGAAAAAGTGTGCAAATTGTCCAAGGACACCAGCTGGTAAGTGCCAGGGCTGGCATTTGGGCACAGGCTGTCTGGTTGACCCCAAACTCCATATTGCACCTACTGTTTACACGCTTTTTATTTACTTATCTTTATTTTTCAAGCTTTATTGAGGTATACTTTATATACAAAAAATGTGCGCATAATTAATGAGCACATTTTGATGAATGTGGACATATGCATAGACCCATGATGCCATCACCATAATCCCTTGATTGATACTAATCATTTGTGGGATTGTATGTGTGTGTGTGTGTGTGTGTGTGTGTAGTAAAAGGTCTTGACATAAGATCTATCTTTCTTAACATGTTTTAAAGGGCACGGGACTAAATTATTAACTATAGGTACTATGTAGTACAGCACATTTCTAGAATTTATGCGTCTTGCATAACTGAAACTTTACAAGACTGCTCAGCTAGTTTCTGAGCGGTCTTGTAAAGTTTCCTCTCGTTATTTGTCTTCACATAGTTCTGATGAACAAATACATGCTTCTAAAGAGTCTCGGACAAATTAAAATTGAGTTTCAGGCTGCTGCTGCTTTATTCTTACAGACATGTCTACCCCAGTGTTAGCAAGGCTCCGGGCTAATCTAAATAAGAACTAAATGAATTCTCGAATAAGAACTCAAATTCGCAGACTAAAGTTAGGGATATACTGGCATTCTTGCCTTGCCCATAAACCTCTCTCCCATCCAAGCTGTGCTCATCTATCAAGGCCCAGCGCAAACCCCACCCTCTACATTCAGCCAAATGTGATTGTTTTTCTTCTCTGAACCATGAAACTAATGCACGGCTCTCCTGTGAGCACCCACCTTACAGTGGTTTGATTTACAGCGGTTTGTATACATATCGTGTCCCCACTAGGCTGGAAAGCATTGAGCAGGGACCATGTCACACTTCTATGTCTCCACATCACTGAGCACAAGAGCCTAATTTGTGCTTCAGGAATGAACCTTGGACCCCTGTTGTGGCTATTGTTCACCTTTTATTCATTCAATAAACAACTATCAAGTGCCAACCACGGGCCAGGCCCTGTCCTCAGCGTGGGAGGGCTATAGAACAGTGATTAACTCCTTCACCTTGTGCTTTCACAGTGTTCTCCTCGGCCACGGGGCTGGTCTGTGAACCATTTGTTACCTGTCGGTGGTGAGATCAGTACAGAAACCGAGAGTAAGCAGTTTGAAACTTTCAGAGCTATTTTATATCTCCATGAAATCCAAGCTCATGATACAGGGTTAGCAAATGCGGTTTGAGGTTTTAGGTTTTTGTAGAGGTCTGTTCCCATGACACAGCAGCGATGACAGAACAGTATTTTGGGATGATTATCCTGATTAAAAACTTGAACTGCTTTCTTCATTGACCAAGTCTTGCTTTAAAGAAAAACAGGTCGGCTGAACTAAACAACGCGCTTTGTGGTGTAAGAACACTTGCGAATTTATGCAGAGGTTAATGTGTTAAACTCAAGATTATCCTCTTTATTATTTTATGATACAGAAGCTGACCGAAACAATTGTTAATTCTGAGATATGCTGGGTTTTGAGGGGGAAATTCTTTTGGAAATATTAAAACTGCAAACTTTGAGCATTTCTGCAAGATAAGAAACCCGTCTTCCAACTTTCTTATTGTCTGACATCTTCATATTTTTAATAATCTTAGTATTCCATGCAAGGAAAAAAGTGATACTGTTTTTTAATGACAGAAACAAATGAAAGGGCAAAAATGGAAGTTAGAAACTTGGAATAATTGAGTTTTTAAAAAGTATTATGACATTTCTCTGAACTTAACATTAATTATCAGTGAAGTAGGTGATAATTTAGATATTTCACACCTTTTCTTATCGCCAGACAATCTATGAATTTGATAGAACATTTGGACTTTTATTTTCCACAAAAAAAAGTTCTTGGAGCTAGAATCTATTTTTTTCATCCAAAGATAATACAATTTTAGCTAAAATTTTATAGAATAAACTGTTAAAACTGGCTGCTAATGAAAGATTGAAGATGAATTATTTTGGATGAGTCAATAAATATCCTGAGCTTGCTAAAATTGCTTTAGCATCTCTATTCCATTTCTATCCACATACTTCTGTGATGCTGGTTTCTCTGCTCTGTTAATAAGACAAAATAGAGAAGCAGTTTACATTTATTCTCAGTAAGTTGCGTTGCCACAAATCTAACATACATGAGCTAAATTAACAAGAAAGAAACAGCTCGTTTTTCCCACTAAAAACTTTAAGTATTGACAAGCATGTGGGTGTTTGTTCAAAGTGTTTATTTGTTTGCATAGAGGTATTTAACAGGAGAAATCATTATTTCCATCACAGCTGGTTTTTGACTATGATTATAGTGATCATTGTGGGTGGAGGCTGCAACTTTTGGGAATGGATAGAAAGATTGGATGATGTATAAACTGAATCCAGCCACCTGAGCCATGTAATACCCTTCCTCCTTTTATGTTGAGGAATCATGGCCCAGAAACTTCAAACACGTTCAGAATGTAAAATAACAACAAAAACCTAAACAAACAACAACAGAAAGCAAATGACAAAGAGACAGAGGAGAGAGAGAGAGAATGTCCCATCTGAGTCACCAACAAACCCACAGTCAGCAGCCCAGTTGGGTCACTTTATAATCTCAAGCAAACAAAGAAAGCCACTTCAAAGATCATATGAAAAGGTAGGTACTCTCCGCCTCCAAATTACGAAGACTGCAGACATTTCTTAGTGGGTAAGCATCTTTCAGCCTGGGGAGGACTTAGAATTGAGAAGAGAAATGTTCAAGGGAATGAAGCACTTACTATTTAAGTACGTTTTAAGGTGGAGGGGTCCATCCAGATTGGGAGGAAGGCAGGACCGCCGCCTTCCTCCCCCTCCTTCTCGCTTCCAGTCAGCAGGATTTCCCATGACCTCTGGGGTGGGTCAGAGCTTCGGCTTCGGATTTGAATGAGCATGGGGTTTAACTGTGCCATCTTTGCTTCCAGAGATGTGATCTGTGATAAGTTCTTTGTTCCTCTACACCTCGTTATCATCTATACATGGTACCCATCTGATAGTATCGTAAGGACTAGAGAATACGCATGGACTGTTGGTACAGAATAAGCGCTTAATAAAGAGCAGCTCTTCCAGTTACCCACTGCTAAGGAACAAACCACACCAAGTGTTGTCATGTAAAACAACAACCTTTTTCTCATGCTCGTGGTGTTTTCTGGAGCAGGAATTCAAAAAGGGCCAATAGAAACCGCTCTTCTCTTTTCCACAACGATGTCTGGGGTCTTAGCTGGAGTGACGGGAACAGCCAGAGGTAAATGGAATGGATGGAGCTGGGGTTGGAGGATTTACTGCCAAGATGGTGTCTTCACTTACGTATCTGAGTTGGGATGACTAGAGAATGGGCCCGGCTAGGATTGTTGACTGGAGTCCTCACCTGTGGCCTCCCCATGTTGCTTGGGCTTCCTTAGAGCCTTGGCAACCTCAGAGTAGTCAAACTTCTTAATGGCAGTGCAGAGCTCTTAGTATCAAAAGGTACTGTGGCAGTTTTAAATCATGGCCCCAAATTATTGATAGTCCTTCCATCAAGACATCTCTGATGAGGGGTGCCTGGGTGGCTCAGTCGGTTAAGCGGCCGACTTCGGCTCAGATCATGATCTCGCGGTCTGTGGGTTTGAGCCCCGCGTCGGGCTCTGTGCTGACAGCTCAGAGCCTGGAGCCTGTTTCAGATTCTGTGTCTCCCTCTTTCTCTGACCCTCCCCTGTTCATGCTCTCTCTCTCTGTCTCAAAAATAAATAAATGTTGAAAAAAAAATTAAAAAACAAAGACATCTCTGATGAAGTCTTTGAAAACAAAAAAATGCATCAATGCTAGAAAACTCTCAAAGTCCCATTTACTACATGAGTAATGCAGGAGTAATAGAATAAATTATCAGAATTTCTGGGGATGGACAATGTGTGAATTTGGGATTTAAAGATGTTACGGGGCGCCTGGGTGGCTCAGTCGGTTAAGCGTCCGACTTCGGCCCGGGTCACGATCTCTCGGTCCGTGAGTTCGAGCCCCGCGTCAGGCTCTGTGCTGACTGCTCAGAGCCTGGAGCCTGTTTCAGATTCTGTGTCTCCCTCTCTCTCTGCCCCTCCCCCGCTCATGCTCTGTCTCTCTCTGTCTCAAAAATAAATAAACGTTAAAAAAAAAAATTAAAAAAAAAATAAATAAAGATGTTAGGACTTGGTCCCTAATTATCCTTGGCTTTTGGTGATTCTTGAGTAGGGCTGTTCCAACCCTCTCCTGCTTCCTCCTGTCATAGAGCTTCTGCCTCCTGGGGTAATTTCTGCCCTTGCTGTGGCTACCTCGGCCATTGGTAAGCTCTACTCTTGCTCTCCGACTTCCTGATCGGCAAGCCCTCTTGGCTACTGCCCTGACCCCTTCTCTGCCTTCAGTTTACATTCTATGTTTTCTTCTGAGGCCACAATAATGGGAGGTCAGGAAACACAGGTAAATCATAGAGGTTTGTGTGCCAATGCAGAACCTGATGAGATGAGTAGAGATTGCTCAGCCCTTACTGTAAGGTTAGCACCAAGTAAAATCATGCGTTTGTTTCTTTTAAAAAATTTTTTTTCAACGTTTTTATTTATTTTTGGGACAGAGAGAGACAGAGCATGAATGGGGGAGGGGCAGAGAGAGAGGGAGACACAGGATCTGAAACAGGCTCCAGGCTCCGAGCCATCAGCCCAGAGCCTGACGCGGGGCTCAAACTCACGGACCGCGAGATCATGACCTGGCTGAAGTCGGACGCTTAACCGACTGCGCCACCCAGGCGCCCCTCATGTGTTTGTTTCTTGAAACAAAACTATCTTGAAGACACTGAAGACTTTAAAAGCAGAGTGCTATGATTTTGCATATGCATAAACACATACATTTATACATAATGATTCTTTTAAGAAGAATGTCACTTACCCTATTATTTTTCTTCTTTCTGGCAGGCATCGTTGGTTTATACCGCTGGCTAGTCAACTATTAAAGGGAATTGCTGTTTGTGGTTTATTAAGAGTCAATACCTTCAAAGATTTAGGTCTCTCCAGAGGCAGAGAGCTGCCTACTGAACTCAGTGTGGGTAGAGGATGATGGGAGTGTGGACAAGCTCACAGGCAGTTGACACGGCTGCCTTCTGGTCACCTCAGGCACTCCTGGCTCTGCCTGGCTCTTTTTCAGGTACTTGTTGTTTACCCAGAAGAATCAGAAGACTGAGTGGGTGAGTCTGCATGAACCACCACCACATCTGAGGATGAATTCATCCCTGTGTAACGAGCATGTATCACCAGGAGATAATTTGGTGGTAGGGACCCTAAAATTCAATGAGAACCTTTTCCCTTAGCTTGGTTTGTGTGTGTGTGTGTGTGTTCTCTTGGCACTCATCAATTTTGCCTCTTAGCTTGTTAAGTGCCTGCACTTTGAGCCTTCTTTTTTTCTTCGTAACTTTTATGACAATTATAATTGAGCTTTATAAAATCTCCTCCAATCCCATAGGCTTTTGGACATCATCTCTCTGTTTGAGGTTAGGTTTAGGAGCTTCTTCCACATGCAGTTTTTACTTTAGGAGTTGTTTTGGAATTTCTCTGGAAACCACACTGAGTCAGAATGAAACCTTTTTAGAACATCTTCCTAAATTGAATATGGTAGCAGAGCAGATCCATCCAAGGGGCATCCTTGAGGAAAAAGATTCAAATGCTGGTCAGTTAAATATGGGGATTTGTTCTGCTGAGTGGACCTTGTAGACTGAGGACAAAACCTGAAACGCTTGGGGATTTTTCGTTGCTGTTAGGTTGGAGGGAAGTAAAGGATTGCGGCAGTGAAAATAGGGAACAGAGACATGGCTGGGAGGACACAGAAGGAAGAATCTGGAGAGGGAAAAGGGAGTGAATGGAGAAGCATGATTAAGCTTAGCTGCAAAGTGTGATATAACCTTCTCCTTAGACTTCCCATAAAATCTATAAAATTGGTTTTATAGCTAGATTTTTCTTTTGGCCAATAACCTTTTTATTTTAGGTCAGTTTTAGATTTACAGACAAGATGTGAAATGAACTAACATTGGTACATTATTATTAACTAAAGTCCATGCTTTATTTAGATTTCCTTAGTTTTTTACCTGATGTCCTTTAAAAAAATTTTTTTTTCTGTTCCAGTGTCCCATCCATCCAAAACGCCACATAACATAGTCGTCATGTCTCCTTAGGCTCCTCTTGGCTGTGACAGTTTCTCGGACTTGCTTGTTTTTGCTTCCCTTGAGAATGTTGAGGAATACTGGTCAAGTACATTGTAAAATGTCCCTCAGTTGGGACTTGTCTAATGTTTTCCGTGATTAGATTGGGATTACAAGTTTGTTTGTTTTTTTTTTAATTTTTTTTTTCAACGTTTATTTTTTTATTTTTGGGACAGAGAGAGACAGAGCATGAACGGGGGAGGGGCAGAGAGAGAGGGAGACACAGAATCGGAAACAGGCTCCAGGCTCTGAGCCATCAGCCCAGAGCCCGACGCGGGGCTCGAACTCACGGACCGCGAGATCGTGACCTGGCTGAAGTCGGATGCTTAACCGACTGCGCCACCCAGGCGCCCCGGGATTACAAGTTTTTGAAAGGAAGGCTACAAAGACAACATGATACTCTCATCGTAGTATATCAAAGATACATACTACCAACATGGCTTGCTGCTGTTGAAGTTGACCTTGATTACCTGTTTGCCAAGATTCTCCACCATACAGTTATTTTGTGAGAGGAAGTCACTATGCACAGCCCACACTTAAGGAATGGTGAGGTAGGCTCCACTTCCTTGAGAGCAGACTATCTATATAAATTATTTTGAATTCTAAACAGGAGACTTGTTTCTTCTCATTTATTTATTTACTTAATCATTTATTTACATCAGTATGAACTCATGGATATTCATTTTATACTTTGGGTTATAATGCAATATTACTTTATTGATTTCGTTTCTCAAATAGTTCCAGCTTTGACCTTTGGGAGTTCTTTCAGTTGGCTCTTGTGTCCATTTGACATATCCCTTAATTGTGTATGTGTGTATGTTAGCACTTCCTTACTTCTGGAACTATTAAGATTCTCCAGGCTCATCTTGTCTATTTTCTACCCAGCCCTAGAATCAGCAGTTTTTCCAAGAAGCCATGGTTTATTTATTGAACAATGGTATTAGAAACCAAGTTCTGGTTGCTAGGTGTGCGTGTTGCTCTTGGGGTGTCACGGCTTCCAGGCTGTCTCAGCCGACAGAGCAAGGAGATAGATGTGTGCACTTCATCCTATATATACACATATCTATAAATAAATTTTCTATATATAACCATCTATATCTATGTTAAGCTACACATCCATTTATACTGAGGTCTCAAACCCTAACCCATTGTCTTATGGATGATTCTAGTCTTCTCCCCTTGCTTACCTGTAAACTCCCACTCTAACGCTGAGACACCATCCATCTACTAAATTGTTCCATTTCAGTACACATGTATAGTGGCATCAGAATTGCTAACCTGTAACTCTGTGGGAAACCTCTTTTTCAACTAGAGTGCAGTGCTTGTGTATGGTTTCTTCTACTTTTGGTCTCACAGACTCTGCTCACATCTAAAGTTACTCGGGTCAGCATCTCTTTCCCCTATACTCTGCAATGAAATTGTTTCCAGCATCTGTAATACATTAGATTGTTTTGTCACGTTCAGCATTCCATACTAGGATTCCCTGTACTGCAAGATGTTTTAAAAATTTGCATGCATTAAGGTTCGCTTTTCGTACTGTAGAGTTCTACAGGTTTTGACAAGTGCATAGTGTCATTTATCCACCATTACAGTATCATACAGAATGGTTTCACTATCGTAAAAAAAAAAAAAAATCCCATGCTTCACCTGTTTAATCCCCTCCCCAGCTCATGAAAACCACCACTCTCTTTGCCTTTTGAAGTTAGATTTTTGGCCGGAAGGTACAAAGGGGGAAATGTATCACCGTGCTGAATGTGGCCTCAAGATGGAACAGGAGAGGAACACAGGGCACCATTGGGAGCCCAGAGATATATGGATCCTTGTTATAGGAATTAACAATCTGGGTTTTATGCCCCAAACCAGAGTTGAATCCACTTATGGTCACTTTATTCCATATTGATTTAAAAAAAAATTTAGTGAATACCTACTATGTGCTAGGTGCTAAGAAGACAATGAAGAATAAGATGGTGTTCCTCTCCTTGTAGAACATATACTTTAAGTTAATTAGTAAGTTGGAGGGAGGGTAAAGAAAAGTATTTGTTTTTTCACCTAATTAAAAATGTATTCAACATCTCCCACTGAAGCTTTCTGACCTATTTTTTTGCTTAGGATCATGACAGAAGTTAAGAAATGTTTCAGAGAGACAATTATAGAAGAACTCAAGATTGGGGACTCAGTAGTTAAGAAGCACCAACCTGAAGCATGTACCACTGTGAGGTCCAGGCCTGCTAGCAAGGCCTGTGGTCTCTACAGTCAGCCTGGCCTCCCAGCCCAGTCTGCCCTATGCCCCAACCCCCTCCTCATTTAATCCAAACTCACTGGTCCTGAAGTCAGTCCATCACTGGGCAGAACCCTGGGCAGTGCCAGAACTTACTGTGTCAGCTGTAAACCCCCACATGGAAAGGGAAAATACTCCTCTCAACCTCACCATGCTCCTTAGATATTGGGGTCCCTCCCATGCTGCGTCCTCCAATGCGGCCTGAAGGGATACCTGGGAAGCAGAATAATAGAAAGAAACCCATTCTGCTTCAAGGGAAACAAAGACCTGTGCCAGGAATCAACTGGGGGCTATTAACTGAGGCTGGTGTTCCAGTTCAGTTACGTAGACCCCGACACCCAGTCCTGCCTCTTGAACTCCCAGACGGGTGGTGGCTCCCAGCCCATGCTGTGGCTCTGGCTGGGGTTTTGCCACAAAAGGAAACTGTTTTAACATTTCTTAAGGATGGACATTTCCATTACCTGGAGCAAGAGGTCTCTCTCTTTGTAAAGGTTTTTGTTTTGTTTTGTTTTTTAATGGATAGAGACGTCAGTGTGCTGCCCATTTCTTTCGCTCCAGGTTTAATAAAGTCTGCAATCACTGGTCCTGCTGGGATTTGTCTGAACTCCCCAAAGATCATCCTCGGTGGGACTGGATATTGAGTACATCATCTGTTCACTCCTCTGTTGAACATTTACTTAGTGTAAGCAGTAAGGCTGGCAGGTGATACCACTGTGAATCAGACAGATGCACCACCCCCCCGGAACACAGTCTCTCCGAAGTGTTCACAGAATGGCTGGTTTTACCTCAGGCAGAGCAGCGGCATAGCGCGGAGATGAAGAACATAGACTAGGAGCTCCCACTCTGCCATTTAGCAACAGCGGGACCCTGGGAAAGTTACTTCACCTCTCTGGGCCTTGGTTTCCTTGACTGGAAGGTAGGGTTAATAGTAGTACCCTGTCAGGAGATTTGGGGGGAGGATTAAATAAATTTAACCATGTAAAGCCTTTAGAACACACATTTTTACATGTCTGGTGCATAGTAAGCCCTCAAAGATGTTTGCAGTTATGATTATGCTCATGTTATTTTTTCTGTACCAGATTAATGCTTTCCATCCATTATGTAATTCAATGATGACACAAACTTTTAAATTACAGATGTCAAGGAGAGACTCAGGGAGGTTATGGAGCTTTACCAAGGACTCAAGGAGCGTTAGACCCAGTGGGTAAGTCTAGAGTTCATGCTTTCAGC
Organism: Prionailurus bengalensis; assembly: GCF_016509475.1. Lineage (NCBI taxonomy): Eukaryota > Metazoa > Chordata > Mammalia > Carnivora > Felidae > Prionailurus > Prionailurus bengalensis. The sequence continues at coordinate 174,913,667 of NC_057344.1, forward strand.
AATTCTATACGTGTTCCAGACATCCATGTTTCCTGGAAACTAAAACTCTTCGATGCTAGCATTTCTAGCCAAAAGTGTCAATACAATGTTCTCACACTGCTGTCGTCTCGCCTACGAGCAATTTTAAGACATCACTGATTTCATGAAGCAGTCTAGATTGGAGAAGCAGTCTAGATTATGAAAAATAAATGTATATTTATAATTGATAAGTAGTAAAAGAGGGTAATATTATATAACTTCTTCTGAGTGCATTCTATGAGTCAAGCATGGACATTCTTTCCATATATTTTTAAATTTTTTTAATATTTATTTATTTCTGAGACAGAGAGAGACAGAGCATGAGTGGAGGAAGGGCAGAGAGAGAGGGAGACACAGAATCCGAAGTAGGTTCCAGGCTCTGAGCTGTCAGCACAGAGTCTGACACGGGGCTCGAACTCACAAACCACGAGATCATGACCTGAGCCGAAGTCGGACGCTCAACCGACTGAGCCAGCCAGGCGCCCCAATTCTTTCCATATTTTAATGTATTTTTAAAAATTTTTTTTTAACGTTTATTCATTTTTGAGACAGAGAGAGACGGAGCATGAATGGGGGAGGGTCAGAGAGAGGGAGACACAGAATCTGAAACAGGCTCCAGGCTCTGAGCTGTCAGCACAGAGCCCGACGCGGGGCTCAAACTCATGGACCGCGAAATCATGACCTGAGGTGAAGTCGGCCGCTTAACAGACTGAGCCACCCAGGCGCCCCCATATTTTAATGTATTTAATCATCATAACAAAACTATGAAATACAGAACTATTATCTTTCTTTTTTAGGTGAGGAAACAAAGGCAAATAGAAGTTAAATAACTTGTTTAAACCCCAAAGACAGAAGCAGGTTCAGAATTTGATCCCAAACTGATACCAAAACTTATGCTCTTAACTACCATAACTAAATGGTCTGTAAGACTCAAGCATGAGAGATACAGAGTGCTTTGCAGGTGGAGAGAATGATGTGAACATCATTTCTGGTCTTGGAGGCCAGAAAATGCATGACGAGGTTAAAAAAAAAAAAAAAAAAACTTTTAGCTTGACTAAAGGGGTAATGGGAGAAAAATGATAGAAGGATGGGGCTCCTAGTGTTAAACCAAGGAATCTAGGTGGATCTAAAGAAAAGGTAAATTAAAGCCTGCAGACTTCAGTTTATGTATATGTGCATGTATAGGTACATACATATATTGGCATGCATAGGTACATATAGGTATCAGTATATGTGTGTTTGTGCACTCATGTGTTTGTGTGTATATATATATACACATGTACTTTATGTGTGATGTATGCATATTATGTATAACATGTATTATATGTGTGTCTTATAAATATCGTATATGTGGCTCAGTTGGTTAAACGTCCAACTCTTGATTTTAGCTCAGGTCATGATCTCATGGTTTGTAATTCGAGCCCCACATGGGGCTCCATGCTGACAGTGCAGAGCCTGATTGGGATTCTCTTTCTCCTCTCTCTCTGCCCCTCTCCTGATCGTGCACTCACACACTCTCTCTCTCTCTCAAAATAAATAAACTTGTATAAATGTGTGTACTACATGCTTATATATATATATAATATATGTACATATATTAGTAATTATGTATATAAATCCTTCTAACTATATAGCAAATTCTCCCCAGGAACTTGGTACATTTCTCAGAGACACAGAGAAGAAAAACACTTTGAAAATTTATATTAATGCATTTAATTCAACAAAGACGTTTGTTTGAAAATCAGTATATTATTTTGAGTATTACTTTTAGGGGGAAAAGGGCCAATCAACTTAAAATTTTTTTTTTTTATATTTTCAATTATATCATAGGCAAGGCTTTTTAATTATCATCTATATATATTATATATAAATATACATGTGTATTATATAATATGTAAATATATATAATATACACACACATATAATATATATAATATACACACATATAATATATATAATATATAATATAATATATATTATATTATGTATATAATATATAAAATATATAAAATATTATGATATAATATATATTATATTATATATATATATTTTTCTTTTCCAAAGCCAACATGTATTATTTTTGCAATCAGAAAAGTGATGCCATGCTGGACGTGCAAACTTTATTTAGGCACTGAAACATTCTGTCTTATCTGCAGTACTTTCATAAGGATTTTCAATTCCATCATAATAAGTCCCTTCTGTCTATTGACACAGCATCTTCCGGGGAGTGTCAACATCATCTAGACCTCAGAAGAATCCTCGGAGATGATATTTTTGCTTAGTGCTGATTGCTACGTAGAACAGAAGATGGGATGGCTGGCAGATTTTCATCCTATTTGAACGACTGAAAAGCGTTGCTCTAGGGATCAGCAGTGATTCATCCAGGGCTACGCAGAGAGTACAAGAGTTGGCAGGAGGCCCAAGAAGCCCCATGTTCTCGTTGAATAAGCAGATGTCTAGACATGGTGTCCAGAATGTCCACATCACTGTAAAGTGATGACTCAGAGACAGCCAGTCCACAAATACTGGCACATTTGCAGTGTAACGTGTGACCTTTCATTTTTCATTTGAAACTCAAATGTAAGTGGAAAGAATTGCTCCAAAATATTTTTCTGGTTTCTAATAAACTACTACATCTTATTTGTTGGAAAACTCACCAATTTATTTGTGGTTAGAACAGTGCAATCAAAGTTCTCCACTATATCTAGGTTGAAGTATATTAATAAACCAGTATGTCTAACAGAAATGTACTGCATCAAAATTTTAGAAGTTTCCTATGATTTTAGCATTTAAAAAATAGATATAAGCTTGATTTCCATTTATGACATAGCTAGGAAACTAAGAACAATTCACTTGAATTTTTGACTATAGTAGTTTTTACTTGGTGGTAATTATATTTACTGTTTCTCTCCAAGTCCCTAGGAAACCTTTGCTTTACTGAGTTTAAATAGCTTACATTAGAATTTATCATGTAAAACTAGAGTATAAAAACTAAGAATAATTTCTGCATATTGTTTAATTTGAGAAGATAATATTCGAACATAGATCCATCTGATTCTGAACAGATCTCCAATAATACTAACATTACTTAAAGTTTTTTTCGGGACACCTGGGTGGCTCAGTCAGTTGGGCATCCGACTTCAGCTCAGGTCATGATCTCACAGCTCATAGGTTCGAGCCCCGCACTGGGCTCTGTGCTGACAGCTCAGAGCCTGGAGCATGCTTCAGATGCTGTGAACCTCTCTCTCTCTGCCCCCACCCTGCTCACGCTGTGTCTCTCTCTTTCAAAATTAAATAAACATTAAAAAAATTAAAAAATATAAAGTTGTCTTTCTTATTTTGTGAACCTTCACGCGAGTCACTGAATTTCTAGAAAATGAAATCTGTAATATGATCATACTGTATATGGATTTTGGTAGGAGATTAATTTTGCATGTTTTGGAGCACATAAAAGTATTTGTATTAATAACACTGAAAAGTGCCCACAACCAGGCATTGTGGAGACTTGCCAAGTACAATTTTGAGGTATGTGTATTTTTCTGATTCAAGCAGGGTACATTTAGTAGTTCAGCAATTCCCCTTCATTATTGATTGAATTCTCTCTATCAATATGACCTTGTTCCCAAGGGCCTCTCATCAATAATTGACACTAGAAATGGGTGGGATTGATGTAAGGTAAGCGGATAATCCTATTCTACCAATTTTATGATATAGTTATAGTCACTGGAACCAGGAACTACTACACAGAGATATCAAAGTTCCCTAGGTCATAGTCTGAATACCACACTTTAAGAGCGTGCATTCTTAAAATGAAAAATTTGAGAAAAGAATATTAGCACCAGGCAGGCATTGTGACATACTGAGCCTACCTACCCTGTTGTAACTTTCACAAAATCCATAGACGAAACTACTGACCCATGTGACACAACCACTAATCAGGCCAGCTGTGAGCATCTCAGTACTGAATAACGATCCTAATTATGCTCAGTCACAAGGTAGGACAAACAAAACATTTTTCATATTCCCTTTTTACTCACTGACCTAGACGTCATGTTTTGGGTTCCAGTATTGGATGGGTGATTTAATGCATTCCATATCACACTGGAACCATCTGTTGATTTGAGCCCACATTCTGCACACTGAGGGTCTCTTATGACTAGTTTCTTAGATTGTAACTAAAAACTTTTGAGTCTCACATATGGATGTGACCTGTACAAAAATCTCTGTACAAAATATCTCTGACCAGGACTAGAGTCTTTAATATGAGGCATTCTCCAAGATATAAAGCTTATTTCCTGGTGAAGTAAAATGGCTTCTGAATTTTTGGCATTGACAGGGAAATATGGTGAGGACAATTTATCCTAGAAGCTAGAGAGACCATGAATGTAGGAGGTCATTCAAGTAATCTTATTACCAATACATCATCATGGTCTCAGATGTACTTTCAACACAAGGTACCTCCTATCTCTGGATTAAGCAGAAACTTGTAGCAAATGTTAACTTTTTGGTAGCAGGTGCCTAATGTGCTCTAATTTTAATCAATGTATTCAAGTAATCAACCATTATAACCAACAACCCCTACTTCCCTTGGACCTTACTATGTACGCTAGAGTTGTGGAACAGTATTCTTCCTTTATGTAGTTAGCATGGTCTTCTCCAGCTTCACATCTTGACGTTTCTCTGTTCTCTTCCCAGATACCATCCCTTCTGAAGTGCACTCTTGGCTTCCATTTTCCCTTAGTCCATTTTCTTCTATTTTAAACACTAGGAATGGCTCATTGAGTATGAATATAGAACATTCTAATTCTGTAACCATTACAATAAGCAGAGTCAGATGCCAGGTTAAGAAAATGGCAGCTGCTGGGGCGCCTGGGTGGCGCAGTCGGTTAAGCGTCCGACTTCAGCCAGGTCACGATCTCGCGGTCCGTGAGTTCGAGCCCCGCGTCGGGCTCTGGGCTGATGGCTCAGAGCCTGGAGCCTGTTTCCGATTCTGTGTCTCCCTCTCTCTCTGCCCCTTGCCCGTTCATGCTCTGTCTCTCTCTGTCCCAAAAATAAATAAACGTTGAAAAAAAAAATTAAAAAAAAAAAAAAAAAAAAGAAAATGGCAGCTGCTTATGTCTCCATTCAGGAGAAGCCTCTCTCACACCAGGATGAAGAGCACCACAAGGATATTTTTACTGTGACACATTTGATTCATATTGTAGTCCCCTTTCCCATAGGGCATTCCTTTACGGGATGAACTGCTTCATCGTGAGTTTCAGCTAAGGCTTTTCAGAGTATGGGCATAGTCACTGCTTTTGGGTCATGAGTCATGTATCTTCCTCAATTCCTGGAGGCAGAATTACCTACAGCGTAACATCAGAGAAGGCCAAATTTTGGCTCAGAATAACTCTTGACTGTACTACCTTGAAATGTCATTCATTAATTCATGCATTTATTCATTCAACAAATATTTATTGAGCACCTCCATGTGCTAGTCACTAAGCCAGGCATTGGTGATACAGTGATGAGAAAAAACTACATCATTTCTGGCCTCAAGAAGCTTGCACTCTGCTTTATTGGGTTGGTGATTAATCAAATAATCATACAAATAAGTGGAAAATTTTCAACTGTGCTAAATGCTAAGAGCTCAGGGAAGGCTTTACTGATAAGTGATGGTTGAAATGAAACCTGAAGAAATAACGGAGTTTGACTAGGTAACAAGAGAGGTAAAGAACTTCCCAGCCAGTGGCAATTGAATGTTCAAAGTCCCTGCATAAGAGCAATCAAGATGTGACCTGAATTAATTTGGTGGCCACAAGGTCATGGCTGAAGAGATGAGCAGGGGTCAAACTTATGCAGGGCCTTATAGACATACTACGGATTTGGTATTTATCTTCAAAGCAATGGAAAGCTATTGAAGTGGTTTAGTGGAGGGGAAAAGTGGTAAAATGATCATATTTGTGTTTTGAAAAGATCCCACTTTGGTGTTAGTGTAGGGTAAAGGTAGGTGAGGACTAAGATGAAAAGCTATAACCAGTTCAATCAGACCATTGGAGTTATCCAGGTGAGATATGAAAGAAGTCAATCTATTGGGATGGAAATGGAGAGAAGGTGGTAGATGCCAGGTATTTTTAGGACTCAGTGATGGTTTGAATATAAGAAATGAACAAATAGAGGTTTCAAGGATGAACAAAGACTACTTGGAAGGATCAAAGTTATTTTCAATATTGGAAAATATTCCAATATTTTGTGTTCATCTTTTGAGTTTACTTCAATACTATAATTTTTTAAAGTGTATTTATTTGGGGGTGGGAAGGGGCAGAGAGAGAGGGAGAGGGAGAATCCCAAGCAGACTCCGTGCTGTTAGTGCAGAGCCCAATGTGGGGCTTGAACTTATGAACTGTGAGATCATGACCTGAGCTGAAATCAAGAGTCAGTTGCTCAACAGACTGAGCCATCCAGATGTCCCAATATTGTAATTTTTAAATAGACTGCTCTTGTCTTGAAAAATTAAGAAACTAAGATTTGCTAGGGAGAAGTTAGTCCATAGTTAAGTGTAACTGTTGACCATCATGTTGGATGATGATCAGAGCTTCCCATTGGTTTGCTGGGAAGATCAAACATAGATTAAATGATGAACATTTCCTATAGAAATTAGAGTTTGGTAATATGTCGACTACCATTATCCAACCCTCACTTGAGAAACTGGTAAATTTCCTCTAATCCGTGTGGACACGAGTTCCTCTCTGTTGTTGATGGCTACTTTGGTAATCATAGCTTCCTTCTGAACTATGACAAAGGACTCTTCTCAAACCAGTTCATCTGTGTTTGACACTTTCTCCAGTCGATTTCATTTTCAGATTATCTGCTGGGCAGTTTACCTGGTCACATTCCCTGTGAAATGCACCAGCTCATGTAATTTTGTTTGTTTTCTGAGGAAAGGTAACCCTGGAGAAGGCATTTTGTTAACAGACATTACATTTATCGTGGCCATTTTATTATTTATTATTTATTTACCTCAGACCCAGTCCTAGGGTTGTTAAAACATAAGTCTATTTTGTGTTTACTCTTCCTTGGACCTGTACTGCTGATAGTTCACTTGGGAATAAGAAAGATTTGCCTTGGAGCTTTATCAAACCTGGATCTGAGAAGACAAAATGATCAGATTGCTTCTTCTATATTCCCCCTTGTTCCAGTCACATTCAACTCAGAGAACTCAAACTGTCAGGAAATACACTGCACCCCACTGGAAAGCACAGGGCTATGGGTTCTTTGCTACTCTTTAATAGCAACTGACTACTGTGCAAAGCACCTGGGTTCATGTTATCAAACATTTACTGAACATTTACTATATGTCAGACACTGTGCTTTGTGATTTACTTGCACTGAACAGTATTGATTGATATATAACATGCAGTAAGGTACATAAATCTTTATTATACAGTGTGAGTCTCAATGAATTTTTATAGATGTATGCACCTGCATAACCACCACCCAGATCATGATACAACATATTTCCAACACTCAGACTCCCTCATTCCCATTTCCCAGACAATACCTTTAACTTTTCCATGGCAGGTGTTATTCTGACCTCTCTCACCATAGTTTAGTTTTGCCTGTTCTTGAACTTTATATAAATGGAACATTTTCTCCCAAGATGGCTCACTCATGTAAGCTGATGTGGACTGTCAGCTGAGCTGAGCAATGGAGGCCTTGGTTCCTATCCAAATGGGCTTTTTCATATGGCTTCTATTTCTTCATAGTATGGTAGTTGAGTTCCAAGGGTGAATATCCCAAGAGAGGTGGAAACTGTATGATTTTTTTGTTTTTGTTTTTTTATGCTCTAGCCTTAAATGTGCCATGGCATTGCTTCTGCCATATTGAATTAGTCAAACAGCCACAGAGGTCCATCCAGGTTCAAGGAAGAGACCTGAGACATAGACCTTGATGGGACCATGCCAAAGGTTCTGAATGAGCATATCATCTAGGAAATATTATGGAAAATACAATCTATCACACTTTACTTTTCACTCTGCTGATGATATCTTATAGTTAATAAAAGTTCTTAATTTCCTTACACCATACACAAAAATAAACTCAGAATGAATTAAAGACCTAAACGTGAGACAAGAAAGCATAAAAATGTTAGAAGAGAGCACAAACAGTAATTTCTCCGAGATTGGCTATAGCAACATTTTTCTAGATATGTCTCCTAAGGCAAGAGAAATAAAAGAAGTGTAAAGTACTGGGGCTACATCAAAATAAAACCTGCACAACAAAGGAAATGATCAACAAAGCTAAAAGGCAACCTACTGAATGGGAGAAGATATTTGTAAATGACATATCCAATAAAGGGTTAGTATCCAAAATATATTAAGAACTGATACAATTCAACACCCGAAAACCAAATAATCCAATTAAAAAGTGGACAGATGACAACAAACAGACATTTCTCCAAAGCAGACATCCAGATGGCCAACAAACGTATGAAAAGATGCTCAACGTCACTCATCATCAGGGAAATATAAATGAAAACTACAATGAGATATCACTTCACACCACTCAGAATGGCTAGAATAAAAAACACAAGAAACAAGTCTTGGCAAGTATGTGGAGAAAAAGGAACTTTCTTACACTGTTGGTGGGAGTGCAAACTGGTGCAGCCGCTGTGAATAACAGTACAGAGTTTTCTCAGAAAGTTAAAAATAGAACTACCGCATGATCCAACATTGTATTAATGGGTATTTACCCCTAAAAAACAAAAACACGAGTGCAGAGGGATACATGCACCCTTATGTTTACTGCAGCATTATTTATAATAGCCAAGATGGAAGCAGCCCAAGTGTCTATGAACTGATGAATGGATAAAAAAGCTGTGGTGTGTGTGTGTGTGTGTGTGTGTGTATGTGTGTGTGTATGTATACATATATGTATATACGTGTGTATATATATACATATATATGTATATATATACATATATACATATATATGTATATATATACATATATACACACACATATATATATATACATACACACACACCATGGAATATTATTCAGTCATAAAAAACAATGAAATACTGCTATTTGCAACAGCATGGATGGAATTAGAGTATATTGTGCTAAATGAAATAAGTCAGAGAAAGACAAATACAACATGATTTCACTCATACGTGGAATTTAAGAAACAAAACAAAGAAGCAAAGGACAAAAAGAAAGACAAACCAAGAAACAGATTCAACTCTAGAGAACAAACTGATGGTTACCATCAAGGGGAGGTGGGTGGGGCGATGGGTGAAATAGATGAAGGCGATTAAGAAAACACCTGTCATCATGAGCACTGAGCAAAGTAAAGAATTGTTGACTCACTATATTGCACACTTGAAACTAATATAACATTGTATGTTAGCTATACTGGAATGAAAATTAAAAACTTTTGGGGCGCCTGGGTGGCTCAGTCGGTTGAGTGTCGGACTTCAGCTCAGGTCATGATCTCACAGTTTGTGGGTTCGAGTCCCGCATCAGGCTGTGTGCTGACCGCTGGCTCAGAGCCTGGAGCCTGCTTTCGATTCTGTGCCTCCTTCTCTCTCTGCCCCTCCCCCACTCACGCTCCGTCTCACTCTGTTTCTCAAAAATAAATAAATGTAAAAAAAAATAATTAAAAACTTTAAAAACAAGTTCTTGATTTTGATGAAGTCCAATTTACTAACCTTTTCTCTTGTGGCCAATTCCTTGTGTGTGCTATTTAAGAAAGCTTTGTCTACTTTAAAGTTACATTACTGTCCTTAATCCTCATCACTATCCTCTAAGGTAGGTGCTCATGATATTACGAGACTGAATTTGTATAGAAGAGGAAATTGAAGCACGGAGAAGTTAACCACTTGCTCAAGACCTGACTGCAAAGTTCATGTTTTTGTCTCTCCTGTCACCCTCGCCCTCTTGGCACCTTAGAGCGAGTCCCTATTCCTGCCGCACCTATTCTGATCAGGCCCAATATTGCTGGGACCTTCTCAGAGCTGATGCTTCCTCTGGAAGCGCGTTTGCCAATCTGTAGTTCCCTTCCGCTCCTCCAGAACAAATAGTCCATGGAAAGCCATTTCTCTCAAGCTTCCAGGTGATCTTGTAAGAAGTCATAAAGGAGAAAGCAGCTTCTCGGGTACATCTGAAATTAGATACACACGCGAAGCATTTTGTTTTGTATTTTTCCCGCTGCTGTTGTTACTTGGTTTGGTGTCCGGGCAGAAAAATAGGGTAAGGAAAGGGAAATGCATCATTTGAGTCCAAAGGACCCTAAAAGCGTGTTCTGTTTTTAGGACTGAATATCAACAGCTCTACAATCTTAAGCCTAATGATGAACAGGTCTGTAAGATAGAAGATGAGTATACAATACAGGTTCCATGTGCTTTACCAGAGGATAAAATGAGCTGATGGATAGAAGTTAGCTCTGAGGGCAATGACTATAATGCTTCTTTACTCATACAAAAAGCAGCAAATCCCTGCCAAGAGGCGAGCCAGCAGGCAGAGTGGAGAACAGAGCCATTCGCTGGCCGGAACGTATCTTAGGAAAGCTTTGTGATCCCAATAATGTCATCATACATAAACACCTATATTTTTATCCCAACTGTTACCAGCCATTTGGAAGTCTGACAACATTCACAATTGTTCCTTTCCTCACATGAACCACTAGGTAATTTAAAGTTAAGTGACTCAGAGAAGAGGGGAGGCATCTCGGGCCTGTGCTAGTTCCTTCTGCAGGTTTCCTACTAATAATAGGGAAGAGGTGGGAAGTACAATGGTGCTTTATGGGATAAAGTTTCCCTTCCTGACTCAGAACAATTTCAGTCTTGAATTAGTTATGTTAGGAGACAAAGCGAGAAAGTTTTCCTTTAACTTCTTGCTTTACTTACAGTGACAACATCATAGAATTATTGTAGTCGCTCTCTGGTTGCTAAATGGCAGTAATATAGATATATAATAACACATAGGAAATAGGTTACATGTAAAAATGTAAAGCGTATACAGAAGGCCATTAATAAATACTCATTCACTACCTCTTCTCTCTGATGAACTCCTTAGTTAAAAATTTAGATGTTTGAAAAAACACTGATTTCATACTATTGTGTTCCGTCAGATAGATGAATGGAAGTGTAAGAATACTGAGCAAGTTTATTGTCTGAAGAAAACAAGAGCTGTGCAAACAACAGGATTTTGATATATTATATAATTGATCCGTCCCAGCACAGGAGAAAAAGAGTGTCTAACTCTGCAGCGAGGTGAGAACCATATGTGATAACCCTAGAAAATAATTAATTAGCTAGAAAATAACTGTGCTTTGCAATCGTGGAGACACTTGAAAATCAGCAAACTGTTAACTATTAGGAAGCAATACTTTGTGGCTGAACTGCTGCGAACTTCTCAGCGTCCTGAGCTGAACCAGTCGAGCGGCGACACAACGAGAGAAGAAGAAAGATGTAGGAATGAAATGTGAGAACCATTTCCTTTAAAATCAGGGGCAAAATAGGGGCGCCTGGGTGGCGCAGTCGGTTAAGCGTCCGACTTCAGCCAGGTCACGATCTTGCGGTCCGTGAGTTCGAGCCCCGCGTCAGGCTCTGGGCTGATGTCTCGGAGCCTGGAGCCTGTTTCCGATTCTGTGTCTCCCTCTCTCTCTGCCCCTCCCCCGTTCATGCTCTGTGTCTCTCTGTCCCAAAAATAAATAAACGTTGAAAAAAAAATTAAAAAAAAAAATCAGGGGCAAAATAAAGATACCACTGTCACCAATTTTAGTCTAGTCAGTATTGTGCTGAAGGTTATAGCCAGAGCCGTAAGACAAAAATTAAATAGCTCTACGGATTGGAAAGGAAAAAATAAAACTATGGTCATTTGCAGATAATATGACTATCTGCCCATATAGGCACAGAAACCACAAAAAACTCACAAGGAACGATATAAAAATCAGTTATGTTTTCTGTATACTAGCAACAGTTAAAAATATACTTTAAAAAAGGATTTGCAATAACTACAGAAAGAAAAGGTAACTATAAATAGATTTAACAAGGTTGGGCAAAACCTTTAGAAAGAAAATTATTAACATTTATTGAAAAACATAAAGTAGGGGCACCCGGTGGCTCAGTTGGTTAAACATCTGACTCTTGATTTCGGCTCATGGTTCCTGGGCTTGAGCCTGCTGTCAGAGCAGAGCCTGCTTGGGATCCTCTCTCTCCTTCGTCTGTCTGCTCCTCCTTGGCTTGTGCTCTCTCTCCCTCAAAATAAATAAATAAACTTAAAAACAAAAAAGAAAAACATAAAATAATACCAAGATATATCATGTTAATGGCAAGAGAAACAGAATACGGTGAAGACATCAGTTTTCTCCCAATTTGATCTATAGGAAACGCCAATTTCAATCCAAATTCCAATAGGCTTTTCATGGGCCTTGACAGTCTGATCCCAAAACTTAACTGAAAAACCAAATTGCCAAGAATAGTCAAGATACTTCTAGAGAAGAGCAAAGTGTGGAAATGTGCTGCAAACAGATATTAAAATTTATTATAAAACTATAATTGCAAAAAGTATGGCAGTGGGACAGGGGTTGACAAAGAGATCAGAGGAACAGAATAGAAATAAAGATAAAACAAAGATAGAAACATGACATTTTACCACGATAGCAAGTCAGAGCAGTGGGCAAAGGGGAGTATAGTCCATAAATGGTGCCAGGATGTGATGTTTTTTTCTATGGGAAAAAGTGGAAGTTGGATCCCTATTTCATACCAGATGCAAAAATCAACTCCTGGTATATTAAGTATGAAAAACAAAAACTTTTAAAATATTAGAAGAGAACATAAGAAAGTATCCTAATGATTTGGAATGTGGAGAGATGCCATAGATAAGATATAAAAAAGCATACACACATACCAAAAATAAGAAAAAAATCATGAATTGATTTTAGTAAAGAAAGAAAATAAAAAGGGGGAGATATTTGAAACATACATTTGCTTAACAAAGGATTAAAGTTTAGTTTCATAATCATAATAACAACAATAATCCCTTCTGAATGAATAAAAAAAAGAGAAAATCTTGGCATAAAAATAGGCAAAAGACATGTAGAAGCATTTTATTTATTTTTTTAATGTTTATTTTTGAGAGAGAAAGAGAGGCAAGCAGGGGGAAGGGCCGAGAGAGAGGGAGAGAGAATCCAAAGCAGGTTCTGTGCTGTCAGCACAGAGCCCAAAGCGGGCGCTTGAACTCATGAACCACAAGAATATGACCTCAGCCAAAGTCAGACGCTTAGCCAACTGAGCAGCCCAGGTGCCCAAGGCCCGGGGTAGCATTTTAGAAGAGGAAGTACAAATGACCAAAAAAGTTTTGAAAGATATTTAACCTCAATACTAATCAAGGAAACATAAATCCCTTAGGAGAACTGAGTGTGCAAAGCGTCCCAAGTTTTCACGCCTCCCTGTGTCCGTGCTCTTTGGTAGTGCTCTCCCTCACTCATTCGGAACTTCACCATGTCCAACCTGACAATAGCAAATTTATTGCAAGCAGAGCTTGTACAAGCAATTGTGCATTTCTGTTCTTTCTCTTACTCTTCTCTCTAAGCCATGAGAACAAGCCTGGACTGTCCTACCAGATGATTCCATTAGTGGAATGGAGCTAAATCCTGAGGCCATCCTAGAGCAGCCAACCCACTGGTCACCTGATAGCTGTCTGCAGGCCTCAAGCAAGCCCAGGTGAGATCAGCAGAGCCTAGCCCAGATCAACAGAAGCATCCAGCCTACCCTTGACTAGTGAGAAATAATAAATGGGTGTTGGTTTAAGACACTAAGTTTTGTGGTAGCTGGTATGCACCAGTGACTAGCTGCACCTGGTACTATTTTAGACCCACGATACTGGCAAAATTAAGAAGTCTGACAATGCCAAGAGTTAGTGAGACTATAAAGCAATGGGAATCCCTAACATACCAGTGGTACAAATTGATAAAAACCACTTTGGAAACTAATTGACCATTATCTTATAAATACGAAAATACCTCATGGTTCAGCAGTTCCATTCTTGGGTGTGGGTATGTGCACTTTAGAAAAATGCATATTCTAGGGATATGCATGAGAATGTTCGCAGCAATACTGCTATAATAGCAAAAAAATGCAAACAAGCGTTTGACATCATAAAGGAAAAAATGTATAGTGTTTAGATAAAACGGAGCAGCGAGGGTGAAGAAACTAAAAGTGTATCAATATGGGGGGGTGCCTGGGTGGCTCAGTCGGTTGAGCGCCCAACTTCGGCTCAGGTCATGATCTCACAGTTTGTGAGTTCAAGCCCTGCGTCGGGCTCTGTGCCGACAGCTCAGAGTCTGGAACCTGCTTCGGATTCTGCATCTCCCTCTCTCTCTGCCCCTTCCCCGCTCATGCTCTGTCTCTCTGTCTCTCAAAAATGAATAAACATTAAAAAAAAATTTATACAAAAAAAACCCAAAAGTGTATCAATATGGATTAATCTTACAAACAGAATATTGAGTGAAAAAGACACGTGGAAGAAGAATGCAGCAGTAGAATACTATCTCTATAAAATTCAGAGGGACACAAAACTAAATAAATTGCTTAGAGATACATACAAATGTAATAAAATTATAAAAACACAAATCATTATCGCAAAATTCAGGATCATGGGTTCTTTGGGGAAGATAGACTTCAACAAGTTTGATAATATTCTATTTCTTAAGCAGGGTTAGTCGATACATATGTATTTGTTTTATTATTTTTTGTATCTTATCTGCTATACATTCATTCAAAAGAATCTATCTATCTACCTATCATCTATCTAGGGATGCACTCTTTTGAAACATGATAAAAAGTAAAGAGGTAGAATTGGAAACATGCTTCTGTAACTATGTCTACATCATTGTTGTCAGATGTCCAGGGCAGAGCCCATGGGATTTCGCTAGCACTGTACTTCTTTGATCCCCTCATCAGGGAAAGATAATAGGCATATGCTTTATTTCCTGCTGGTTCTTTCCTCCAAAATTCACAGTTTCCAAAATATTTTGTTTTGTTATTTTAAGCACATGCCCTTTCATGGTGACGTCAGATGACATTTTCTGAGCACATGAGCAGTGTGCTGCTTCCTGCACTAACAATGATGTGGAAAAGCAGATGATTGTTAACTCCTTGGAAGAATGAATGAAAAGAGACAATATGCATCAATAAACATCAATAAACGTAGGAGAGCTACAATCCTCTCAAGTGTCCAAATTATTCCCTTATGTAGGAGAGGCTAGCCTTTTCAGAGGTTAGGGTTGCTTTTAACTTGCAATCAATCAACTGGTATCTACTGTTGGCCTTGAACTGCGCTGGACGATTAGAGTACAAAAACATACACTTACATACCCAAGAGAATTGACAACATGGATCAATACAAAAACATACGCAAGAATGTTCATAGAAGCATTATTCTAACAGCTAAAAAATGGAGGCAACCCAGATGTCCATCAACTGAAGAATGCATAAACAAAAGGTGGTATATGCATACAATAGAATATTTTTCGATCGTAAGAAGAAGCGAGGTACTGACACATGCTACGACATGAATGAAAGAAGCCAGACGTATACTGTGTGATTCCATTTATACGAAATTAATGTTCAAAGTGGCAAGTCAGTAGAGACGGAAAGTAGGCTAGTGGTTCCTCAGGCGCTAGAGTAATCAGAGTGTGATGGAAATGAGTGCTAATGGGTATGGGGTTTCTTTCATAGGTGAGGGAAATGCTCTGGAATTAGATAATGGTGATGGTTGCACAACTTTGTGGGTATACCATAAACTACTGAATCTTTTACTCTAAAAGATAAATTTTCTGGTATGTGAATTATGACTAAAAGAACAATCTAATCCATTCTGTTGGGCAGACAGTGGTTACTGGTGATGATGTGGGCAGGTGCCTGGAAGGAAGCACGAGAGGACTTCGGGGTGCGGATCATGTTCCGTCTCTTGTCCTGAGTTTTGATTACATGGCTCAGTCCACTTTGAGTTAGAACTGAGTGCTTAAGTGTACATTTTTGGGTATCTATTGTTATGGGTTGAACCGTGTTCCTCAAAAAGATATGTTCAACTCCTGCTACCTCAGGATGTGACCTTATTTGGAATTTGGCTTGTAGCAGGTGTAATTAGTTAAGATGAGGTCACCCCAGAGTAGAGTGAGACCTTCATGCCTATGACAAATGCCCTAGGAGAAGAGAAGAGAAACACAGAAGGAATAGAGCCGTGTGAAGATGGAAGCAGAAAGTGGGCTAATGCTGCTACGAACCAAAGAAAGTGGGATCACCAGAAGCTGGAAGAGACAAGGAAGCATCCTGCCCTCCAGCCTCCAGAGGAGCCAGGCCCTGCTGGTACCTTAATTTCAGACTTTTAGCCTCCAGAACTGTGAGAGAATACATTTCTGTTGTTTTAAGCCACCACGTCTGTGGTTCTCTGCTCCAGCAGCCCTAGCAACCTAAAACATACAGTACGGATGACGTCTTCAGGATTAAAAAAAACAAATCACTTAAGGCTCATTTATTCATCAAATAGAAGTTACTACAGGGCGCCTGGCTGTAGTAGAACGTGTAGTGGAGTGTGCAACTCTTGGTTTTGGGGTTGTGAGTTCGAGCCCCACATTGGGTGTAGAGATTACTTAAAACTAAAATCTTGGAGAAGAAGAAGAAGAAGAAGAAGAAGAAGAAGAAGTTGTTACTACAAAAGTAGCAAAGAGGCAGTTCTTGCTCTGTGTGGTGAGATCAGCAAAGGCTTCCCTGACAGGGAGATGTTTGGACCGAATTTTGAAGGATTGGTAGTTGTCCAGGTGTGAAAGGAAGAACCGTCCCAAGACCGCTGTGCCCCCTGACATGTGGAGCTAACATTTTAGTGAGGGAGACCGGTACAAAACATACAAATGAGCAAACAACGGATTATGAACTGTGGTCATTATAATGTAAAGCTCACTGTACTGACAGCCTTCTCACGGGCTGGACCCCCAGGAGCTGGGTCATAGGTGGTGGCCCCGTGCAGCCCCGGGGTCTGCAGATCATTGGTAAACTGGACAGCACCGGACAGAGAAGCGATCGCTCTGTTCTCACCCTAGCGCTGTGTGGCTTGGGCAAGAATTCTCACTTCTCTGGACCTCGCTTCCTAGATGTGAAAAGAGAAATGGCAGGAAAGGGATATATCTAAAATCCATTCTCATTCTAATCTGGCGAAAGACGTTGTTATATAAAGAGCGGCACAATTTGGTAAACTAAAGCAGAAGCCACGGGACAGTAGCAGAAACGTGATAATTGCCAAAGGTTCACAGTACTCCGTGTGGGTTTTTTTTTTTTTTTTCCTTTTTAAGGTGGTGAAGTGGAGTTGTGGTGTTTATTACAAAGGAAGGGAGCTGTCCCCTGTGATCTTGGGTTTTCAGACTGGAGAGAGCACGGTAACTCATTCTGAATGAGAAAAGCGCTGGCTCTGAGACAGCCCCGTGCTCGCATTTCTGTCCTCTGTGGCCGCAGCTCTTCTCATTGTAGCCGTGTTCTTACCGCAACTGCTTCCGTTCACGTATGTCTTAGGCTGGGGACGTAGAGATGGATGTCAGTGCCATTCTAGAGAAGGAAAATGAGAAGACAGCTTCTATGTAATGAAAGGACACCGGACTAGAAGTCAGAGATCTGGGTTCAAATCCCACTTCACCCAGTTCTTTGCTGTGCAACCTGGAGGAAGCACTTTGTACTGTCTCTGAGCCTCACTCTCCTCGTTCACAGTAGGGATAAAAACCCATTGCTCCCACCCACGGTAGTTATGGCAGTTTAATTCACTTATGCATTTATCAAATATTTATGGAACACCCCACCATATATATCTATAGATATATAGATACATGGTAGATATAGATACAGCTGTTTGTCAGTTACTGCAGATATAACAATGGAAAAGACAACATGATCCATGGTCCAGTCTCAAGAAGTTTCCACTAGAAAGGAGAAGACAGGTGTTGATTAACATGTAACGAATGCAGGACACCTGGGAGGCTCAGTCGATTAAGCATCTGACTCTTGATTTTGGCTCAGGTCATGATCCCAGCGTTGTGGGAATAAGCCCCATGTCAGGCTCCGTGCTGAGTATGGAACCTGCTTGGGTTTCTCTCTCTCTCTCCCTTGCTCCTCTCCCTGGCTCGTGCAGACTCTCTCTCTCTCTCTCTCTAAAATAAAATTTAAAAATTAAAAAAAAAAAAACAAGTAAGGAATGCAATGAATGATATGAACTTCCAACTCTATAGGGAGGTGGAAGATGAGTAGAAGCCTCTTGGTGAGGAAGAAAAAAGTGGCAAGAGGCAGAAAGAGTATTTGAAATGAGAGAAAGAAGACGATTCTGAGGTTTTGTTGATGTTGGCTGTATCAGCAGTGAAAGAGTTGAATCAGGTATGAATTAGGTAAGACCATAGCTGAGACACAGTTTTTCCTGCAAGTGTGAACCTTGATTAGTGTCCTCCCAAACATGATCCACAATTTCATTTAACTTTTTTTCAGATGTGAACTAAGAACCACAAAGTGGGCTGATTTTTTGTGCTTCCTTTTTCAGAACATGAAATACTTAGCAAAGCTCTAGAGTAATATGTCTTTCAAATTTCTCTGGTGTTCTGAATCACGCCACAGTTTTATTCTCTCTCAAGCTACTTCTGAAAATCTGAATAACGTAACTGATTTTTGTCAAACATGATTTCTTAAGTATCTTTTGACCCTTGTGGTTGTGAAAATCACCACCATGTCTGTAAAGGTACAAGTTGTACGGTTGCTGGATATCATTTATATCCTGCCAGTCATCAAAATCACTAAACTATTAAATAAGGGGTAGAGGAGAGGTGATTTGGCTAAAAAATTAAGGTTTCAAATGCCAGTAACTAAAGAGAATGTGGATTTTGCACTTAAAGCAAAATTAAAAAAAATATATTGCTTGGTAAACTCCGGGTACAATCAATAGCATTCTGTTTTTTCCAGTTGTTCTGTATGCAGTATCCTTTAGCCACAAGTGGCCGTTTAAATCTGATTTTAATGAATTAAAACAAAATAAAATGTAACATTCTGTTCCTCATTCTCATTACTCAGTTCAAGTGTTCGATAGCCGGATGGGGTGAGTGGCTACATATTCATACAGATCTGGATTGTTTTCATCATCACCCAAAGTTCTTCTGAATGGTACTGCCTTAAAAGGTCTACTCAGTAAAAAGAACTAGAAAGTATCCTTGTAGAAGCTTGGATAAAATGGGTTTTCCTTTATTCATTAAGAATCTGGAAAGTTACTTCTAGAAATTCTTATTCATTAAGAATCTGGAAAGTTACTTCTAGAAATACATCCTTTAAAATTTAGATATGCAGGGGCGCCTGGGTTGCTTAGTCGGTTAACAGTAGGACTCTTGACTTCAGCTCAGGTGGTGATCTCACGGTTCGTGGGTTCGAGCCCCACATTGGGCTCTGCACTGACAGTGCAAAGCCAGCTTGGGATTCTCTCTCTCTCTCTCCACCTCTCTCTGCCCTCCCCCACTGGCTCTCTCCCTCTCTCTCTCTCAAAATAAATAAATAAACTTTTTTAAAAATGTAGATATGCAGATAATGGTTAGTGAATAAGACCGTTTCTCATCACATTGTTACAGAAATCATTGTAGATGCCCTTATTAAGACAATAGTTCATGATTTACGGTCACTAAAATCATGTTTTTGGAGACCATTTAATGACATGAGAAAATGCTAATGATATTAGTTGAAAAAAAAAAAACCAACAATGCAATATGGCATCAAAACACTCCACGTGGTAATTTGTCAGTGATTAACTTATGATAAAATTTATTTTTTGTAGTTTTTTCAATGAGCATAAACTATTTAGTTGCTAGAGAAAACAAATATTTTTAAAATGTTTATTTATTTATTTAGAGAAAAAAGAGACTTGAGTGGAGGAGGAGCACAGAGAGAGAGAGAGAGAGAGAGAGAGAGAGAGGAGAGAGAGTCCCAAGCAGGCTCTGTACTGTCAGCACAGAGTTCAAGGTGGGGCTTGATCTCAGCAACCATGAACTCATGACCTGAGTGGAAATTAAGACTCAGATGCTTAACTGACGGAGCCACCCAGGCGCCTCAAGAAAAAAATTTTTGAAAAATACAAATACTTTAAATTTGGACAAATAGATGAATAAAATGCAAAGCACAAAGCAGATCCCCTGTGGACTCCCTCCAAGAGGGAATTGAAAAGTTGGTGGCATTAAGAGCATGTTGATAGTTGGGGCGCCTGGGTGGCGCAGTCGGTTAAGCGTCCGACTTCAGCCAGGTCACGATCTCGCGGTCCGGGAGTTCGAGCCCCGTGTCGGGCTCTGGGCTGATGGCTCAGAGCCTGGAGCCTGTTTCCGATTCTGTGTCTCCCTCTCTCTCTGCCCCTCCCCCCGTTCATGCTCTGTCTCTCTCTGTCCCAAAAATAAATAAACGTTGAAAAAAAAAATTAAAAAAAAAAAAAAAAGAGCATGTTGATAGCAATCTCCAGGTCTAGGAACTGTCTTCAGTCTGCCTTCATTCTTGTTATGCTTCGGGGATCTAATGTCTGTGATTAGGAAGAGAAGTTTGCGGGCTGGCAGCATTGAGGGAGGTGAGGAGGAAGTGAAGGGCAACGCACCAGACCATCTGCTGATGGCAAGAAGGAAGCCGTTTCAAACCCGGAGAGATTGAAACGTCACTGCATGGAAAGGAAGCTAACTCAAAATCTTACCTTTCTTCAGGTAAAAACCATGAAGTCATTTACAAAATCATTTTCTTCACCCAATCTCGATGATTTTAAAATAGACTCTCTTAACTTTTTACAAGTAATTTTATATAAGCAGTTTTCTCAAGACGTTCTCAACACTCAGGCAGATCCTTCCCTATCATTTAGTGGAAGGAATTTAGCAATTTAGTAAATGAATGCCAATCTCGCATACTTTACATTTGAGATGTATTTGTACTATACGTTTCCATATATAATGATTGATATGAAGACAAATGGGATATGTACACGCATAAGTATATTAACACTAGCTATTACAATGAACCAATTTTGCCCAGTCTTTCCCTTTCAATGGCTGTCTCACATACATGGATAATTTGAAGTTATCTAGTGAATGTGAAAAAGTAGCCAACTGAGAACATTATTAAGGGACTGATTTAAAAGCTGAGTTCCTAGTGAAAATAAGAATACTGATCAGCATGACCGAGTGTGAATCCATGAACCACATTTACTCTGGCTGAGACCAGTACTGTGGGTTTTTGAGCTGGCGAGTGGGAAAAGGCATGATGTTAGGCTGGGGGACATTTCTTGAGGGTATGATGAGAAGAGAGTGAATTAAAGAAGGTGTGGAGGGGCGCCTGGGTGGCTCGGTCGGTTAAGCGTTCGACTTCAGCTCAGGTCGTGATCTCATGGTTGGAGCCTTGCGTCGGGCTCTGTGCTGACGGCTCAGGGCCTGGCTCAGAGCCTGGAGCCTGCTTCCGATTCTGTCTCCCTCTCTCTCTCTCTGCCCTCTCCCACTCATGCTGTCTCTCTCTGTCTCTCAAAAATAAACATTAAAAAAATTAAAAAAAAAAAAAGATGTTACTGAAAAAAAAGTTGTTGGGGCGCCTGGGTGGCTCAGTCCTATAAGCGTCCGACTTTAGCTCAGGTCGTGATCTCACGGTTCATGGGTTTGAGCCCCGCGTCGGGCTCTGTGCTGGAGGCTAACAGCCTGGAGCCTGTTTTAGATTCTGTGTCTCCCTCTCTCTCTCTGCCCCTCCCCTGCTCACACTCTGTCAATCTCTCTCTCAAAAAATAGATAAGCATTTAAAAACAACAACAACAAAAACAAGGTGTGGAGGAGCTAAAGGCAAATCCCATCCAACATTTTGCAATGTTGCCCCGAATCATGATGGATGCAATTCCCTCCCAAAATCCTAAAAGTCACCTTGTCGTGGAGTGGCTGCTTGAGGTGGCTGTGGACCAAAGAACCCTTACTATCAGTTGAGAGCTTGCCAAGTCACCTTGGTTCATATGACGATCAAATAATTTCAAGTTTTAATTTTAATCCCCGTGAGAAGATATGTGCTGCACTTCACCGTATTTTGCATCTAAAACATTTCAGCATTTCTCACGTAATTTTGCTGCCAAGTGCTTAAGAGAGGTCGAGGAATTGATTTCTCCAAGTGGCATTTCAATATACTGTTTGCTGCTTCATGCCCATGACCTGAATGCATAGACACTCCTCGATTCCAAGAGAGGTAATTAAAACAAAACAAAACAAACAAACAAATCCCCAAAACAAAAAAAAAAAATTAAAAACAACAAACGAAAACCCCAAAAGCTGCATTGTTTACAAATCAATTTTTTTTAAATTTTTTAAGTACTGATTTTTTTTTTTTGAGAGAGAGAGAAACAGAGTGTGAGCGGGGGAGGGGCAGAGAGAGAGGGAGACACAGAATCCGAAGCAGGTCCAGGCTCTGAGCTGTCAGCACAGAGCCGGACGTGGGGCTCCAACCCACTAACGGTGAGATCATGACCTGAGCCGAAGTCCCATGCTTAACCGACTGAGCCACCCAGTCGCTCCCAAATCAGTTTTCAATATAAAGCTATAATCAGGGGCGCCTGGGTGGCTCAGTCGGTTGAGCGTCTGACTTTGGCTCAGGTCATGATCTCGCGGTTTGTGGGTTTGAGCCCCATGTCAGGCTCTGTGCTGACAGCTCAGAGCCTGGAGCCTGCTTAGGATTCTGTGTCTCTCCACCTCTGTGGAGAGGTGTCTCTCTGTGCCTCTGTGTCTCTGTGTCTCTCTGTCTCTCAATAATAAATAAACGTTAAGAAAATTTTTAAAAAGCTATAATCAGCAAAATGCAAGAGTTAGAAATACTGGAACAGATCTTCTCATTACGCTTCCAACTCAGAAATTCTGATAAGGTTCATTAGAGAAAAAAAGCATCATTCAACTGCTCTTTACTTCCCTGGAACTTGGCATAATGATCTTGCCTTAGATTTGTCATTTAAATTCACATGTCTTGTCACAGAACTGCTGAATTTTATTCACATCGCAAAGAAAGTTCAAGATACTACTCAACACATTTATTGAGTGCGTAATGAGTACATGACACTGTGTTCAATACCAGTACAACAATGACACATATAAACAACTTCAGCATTTGTGACCTTGTGTTGTTTTTCTAATAAATTGGATGACAGGGGGACACTATGGGAACCATTCTAATGCCTTCTAATGCCCCGATGCCCTAATGCATTGTAATGCCCTGAGGAAGAGAGAATGGGGGTGGGGAGGGGCTGGTCAGTGCCTCCACAACCTTTATTTTTGTTGCTGTGCCAGTGTTGGCAATGACTGAACTTTTTGCAAGTTGTAGATGCTTTTCCAGGATTCTGTGATCCCTTGCTGGTCTAGACCGTCAGCCCCACACTGGTGTTGTTCAAAGGTTATAGCTCTTATACACCCAGACATTATTTCCAAAGTAGGACCCATGGGGTTGAATTCAGTAGGTTTAGTCTTGCTTCTCATCATGAACCCTGTAAAAGCCATTGCATAGAGGCTGAGTTATCCAGTTGTATTAGTTTCCTGATGCTTCCGTAGCAAGTTACCACAAATTTAGCCATTTATACAACACGAATTTATTATCTTACAGGTGTTGTAGGGTAGAAATTGGAAATGGGTCTCACTGTGCTAAAATCAAAGCGTGAACAAGGGCTCCGTTTCTTTCTGGAGGCTGTAGGAAAGAATCTGATTCCTTGCTTTTTCTAGCTTCTAAAGACCGCCCACATTCTTTGGCTCCTTCCTCTATCTTCAAAGCCAGCAACATTGTATCTCTCCGTGTCTGTCTTCCATAGTCATATATATCACTCTGACTGATTTTATTGTTCCGCTTCCCTTTCCCACTTTTAAGTCCCTTCTGATCACATGGGGCCCGTTCAGATCAAGAACAATTTCCCTGTTTTTAAGTCAGTTGATTAGCAACCTTAATTCTATCTGCAACTTTAATTCCTCTTTGCCATGACAGCTAACATATCCATAGGTTCCAGGGCTTAAGACATGGACAACTTTGGGAGGCCATCATTCTGCTCATGACACTGGCCCAGACTCTCTTCCCTCAGGACCATCTTCTCTTTGAAGCCTATCTCATTCTTACCATGGCCAGTAGGCTCTTCGAGGGCCACTGATGGTTTCTGTCTCCTGGTATCAATGCCCTTGTGTAATTCCCCTACCTCAAGAGTGGGTGACACCTGTGACTGACTTTTAATCAATGGGCTGGCAGTGGCAATGGGATGTCACGTCCATGACTACGTTCCACAAGACTGTAACTTGCATCTTGATACACACCCTCTCCATCGCCTTCTCAGTTTGCACGCTTGGAAAAATCAAGCAGCCCACATGGCAGAGAACCAAGAGAGGGCCAACATGCCACGAGGAACCGAATCCTGAATCTTACCAATGGCCACTTGAGCTTAAAAGTGGATCTTCCCCCAGTCAAGCCTGCAGATGAGTCCCCTCCTTGGCCAACACTTTGATTGCAGCCTCATGTGAGTCCCTGAAACAGGATCTAGTTAGCCATACCTGGATTGCAGACCCCCAGGAACTATGAGCTAATAAATGTGTGTTGTTTTAAGGCACTGGGTTTTTGATAATTTTGTTATAGAGCAATAGGAATCTGATACACCTGCCAAAGAACCTCAGTGGGGACTATCCAAACCCATAAAATAGTTTCTCACAATGTTGAACCTCAAAAGTGTAACTTGAGGTATAGATATTTGTTACTTAAAGTGTGGTTCAGGAGTTGGATGCTTGACTGACTGAGCCACCCAGGGACACCAGGGGTATGCATTTCAAAGAACTTATATCCTTAGCATCCAAGCAAGGCATGTGCTGGTACCATTTTAAAAATTCTACTTCTCTACCCACATAAAACATCGTTGGTATCCTCAGTGTTTGCTATCTGTGCAACATGTGACAGAAGAGGCATCCCATCGGTCAGAAAGTAACAGAATACAGTAAGATATGTGAGTTATTCAATCTGGGGACAGAATGGCAACTGATGACAGATATGGTTAAGAGTACCATTTCCACAGGAATTGGCACATGATTTGATACCTAAAGGTGGAGAGCACACAGGACATTGAAGGTAATAGATGTCGAAGAAGGTGCAGGTAGGAATATTTATGGGGCCTTTGGTGACTTGAAAATAGACCTATTTGGCTGAGCATAGACTTTAAGTAAAGGAATAATGAGTAAAGGCCATAGAAGCCAACATTGTGGAGAGAGATAAAGAAAGAGAAAGAGAAAGAGAGAAAAAGGAAGATAGATTACAATAGGTACCAATTGCTGTTTCAACTAAGGCATCAAAATATAATAGATCCCACATTCCAAACTGAGGAGTGGGTTGCTGATTTATCAGTAAGGTAGTCAAAATCCAGTGACATGACTGAGTTTCTCATCTATATTGGAATGTGTAAAAATTGGGGCGCTTGGGTGGCTCAGTCGGTTAAGCGTCTGACTTCGGGCTCGGGTCATGATCTCACTGTTTGTAAGTTCGAGCCCCGCGTCAGGGTCTGTGCTGATGGCTCAGAGCCTGGAGTCTGCTTCCGATTCTGTGTCTCCCTTTCTCTCTCTGCCTCTGCTCATGCTCCCTGCTCATGCTCTGTGTCTCTGCCCCTCAAAAATAAAAAAAGCTTGGGAATAATCTAAGAAGAGAAGAGAGGGGGTTTAGAAAGAGTGACTGGGGTGGTGTGGGCATTAAAATCTTGCCTTCAGCACGCAAGAGGAGAGGGAAGGGTGTGCTTCCTTCTCCACTGCAAGGCAACTTTACTGGCAACACCACTCAGCTTCATCTGCATCCTCTTCCTGGTGCCTGTCTTCTACCTGGAAAGGCTAACAGGTGAGGGATGGCCTAGTCAGCTGCTGTGACAGCAGAGCAAAGAAGTGGCTTCACTTGGGGAAGGAGTGGCTGTGATTCCCATAGTTTTTTGAAGCAAAGAATATGCTCTGGCAGGGCAGGCCTGTCAAGGGGTCTTCGGTCTTATCTATAAAGATGGTCTGAAGGGACCAGCAGCCCCCAGGTAAAGAAACCTGGAGCCTGAGGAATAAGTCAAGGAATAACAGATGTTCTCTCTCTTTGGTGGGAATGGAGGAGGATAGATTCCCAGGGGTGGGAGGCAGTGTGGGGAGAGGAGGCTCCAAAGAACCAATGAAACTTCACACGAGAGAAAAGTCTGTTTTAAACACCTTCCATTACTATTTAGCTCCGATGAGAGTACCGAAGTAGAATTTGCTTGCCCTTCTTCCTCTCCCTCACAGCCCAAGTCTGTGAAGACAAAAAACTGGTCAGCAGGAAGGAGAATGGCAAGCAGAAGACCTGGCGGGGAAGGAGAGGCAAAGACTGAGTCCCCAGCATACAGACTCGGATGGGGATTTGCACACAAGGGGTGCATTAGGGAGTACCCCTCAGATCGACACTGTGTGTGTGGGCGGGGGGCTGGGGAGCATGTGATCGGGATTGGGTAGAGGAAGGCATTGGACTGGGATGTAGTTGCTACACAGGCTCTAGGCTTTTCCCTGGGGTAGTTCTAGAGCTGGGCAGCTCTTCTCAAGTCGTCCCTCCTTGGAAGAGGGTTCTCTACACTTCCTTGCCCCCATTGGTCAGTGCCTGGGTAAGGGGTGTCTCTGGGGAAGAGGTAGCTCTCTTTCACTGAGGCCAATTTCCAGAGATCCTCTCCGCTGAGAACCTTCAGGACCCATCTTACAGCAGCCGAGGGACAGTTCAAGCCTGCCCGCGGATGGCACATCATGCTTCGGTAAACGGACGGCACAAACTTCCCAGTGCAGGCATCTTGTCTACAGGGGCATGGGCACAGGAGAGAGAGGAGTTTGTAACCATCACGGTGGACTGAACTTCCAATTAGCTCCAGAGTAGCTCTCAAAGCCTTAAAGGAACCAGGAAAATCATAGGGCTTGCTCTACATTTCATCCATGGGCCAGGACAGAGATATCCCCACAAAATAAATTTATGGAAATGTGTATCTAGCTAACTAGCTAAATAAACTTACACCCCCCAAACCTTGGTTATGAGTGCAGCAGTTTCTAGAGAAGCAGCATCAGGGAAGATAACTTTTACATCAGAAGATTCCGGGGTAGCGGGGGGGTGGGGGGGGCAGATTATGCAAAGGCAGTCCCTGGAGCTGGGGTTTCATACCTTTTTGGTGTGTGCTTTTTTTTTTTTTCAAGTTTATTTATTTTTTTTTGAGAGAGAGACAGGAAGAGAGGGAATCCCAAGCAGGCTCCATGCTGTCAGTGTAGTGCTAGATGCAGGGCTCGATCTCATGAACCCTAAGATCATGACCTGAGGTGAAATCATGAGTCGGACAGATGCTTGACTGACTGAGCCCCCCCAGATGACCCTGTGTGTGCTTTTGTATATGATCCCTTCAGCAGTCTGGCATAGCCTGTGGAATCTCTTAGCCAAATCCTATTTTTTTATTAAAAAATTGTTTTAAGTTTATTTACTTATTTTGAGAGAGACAGAGACAGTGTGAGTGGGGGAGGGGCAGGGAGAGAGGGAGAGAGAATCCCAAGCAGGCTCCGTGCTGTCAGAGTCTCATGAAATTGTGAGATCATGACCTGAGCTGAAACCAGGAGCCCTTTCAAATCCTACTTTTAAATATATGAAATAAAATACATAGTATTACAAAGAAACCAAGTCCATTGAAATACTGTTATTGAAAAGTTAAAAAAAGGGGCACCTGGGTGGCTCAGTCGGTTAAGCGGCCGACTTCGGCTCAGGTCATGATCTCCCGGTCCGTGAGTTCGAGCCCTGAGTCGGGCTCTGTGCTTACAGCTCAGAGCCTGGAGCCTGTTTTGGATTCTGTGTCTCCCTCTCTCGGACCCTCCCCCATTCATGCTCTGTCTCTCTCTGTCTCAAAAATAAATAAACGTTGAAAAAAAATTTTTAGAAAAGTTAAAAAAATTGTGGTAGCTTGATATGTGCCCCTGCACACGTTAAATAATAAAGTTTTATTTTAAATCTTTGAAATGTTACATTTCAAAGTGATTCTACAATAATAATGGGTATACGCAGCATTTTGAAATATCTGCACATCTGTAATAAATATGAAAATACCTGTGATTTCTATTGTTGCCAGTGTTGCAGGCACTGCGGGTTGTTACCTACGTCCATAACTCAAGGCGATGCTAAATTTCACTTCGAGATTATTGAAAATAGTGAATAATTATTGCATGGATAATTTAAGATTAATGTAATGAAGAATTGCAAGATTAATAAAGATGTAATGTTTCCCCACCCAAATCCACAAAACCCCTGAATTCTATTTATACAGACCCCTTGGGGGCCCATGGATTCCAGATTAGAACCCTTGCAATCTGGAATAAGACCAGGCAATCCTCTACATCATAAAGTAATGAGAATTTTTAGGATCTTTTTGTGGGAGGGGAAGCTGGCAGTGGACTGTGTTGAAGGTCTTGGAATTATGGAAAAGGAGACCTTCACTAATCCTAATATCGAAGAGGTAAGTGAGGGCCCAAGGAGTGTGGTGTGCTTGCCATAAGAAATTTTCCATGGCCATCATGGCTGAGAGAGAGAATGATGAGAACTGCCCCTTTTCCTCTTCTGTCTGTGCTGGATCCACAGATGACATTTGCCAAACTTTCAGGAAAAGTCTGTCATGTTCAGCACCTTTATATTAGCATGTTGTGGGGGGAAAAGAGTAGGCAGCAGCCATGTTAGGGGAGGGGGCAAAGAAGGGAGCGGCAGCCATTCCTAGAGGTCAGAGTGGCCATCCTAGAATCGTACCTAGAGAACCGTTAGGAGCCAGCTGACCATGAATAAGCAGCTGGCAGTGTGAACTGAGTCAGAAAGGCCAAGAGACCAACCTACCTCAACTCAAATATGTGAAAGGTAAGTGAGCCTGGATGGTGAGGGAGGAGCTGGATCGTGCCTGCAAGGAGAGGAACTACCCAGAGGGCAGACATTTATGTTATATCAGGCTAAAGGTTTTACCGTGACCCCGTAGGCAACAAAGGGCTTGATCCTGGAGGAGTGTTGAGCCAGGGAGTGTCTGCTATAATCAGGCTTTTGGAAAGAGCACTCTAGCAGAGGAATGGTGGGCTGTGGGAGGGGCGGTGCTGGTGGGGTAAGGGGGGACAGGCTAGACACAGACTCTGTTTGAGAGGCAACTGCATGACCAGGAACACAAAAGGAATATGAGACCCTTAGAATCATGCCTTTTAGGACATAGCTTGCCTTTCCAAAGTCAAAGGTGAGGTGGTTTCAGCAAGAAAAGAACTTGGGTGATTGCTTTGAAGTAGAAGGAACTGGCTTACCCAGTTCCTCCGTCTGTCTTCGTGTGTAGTTACAGAAGAAAGGATTGATTAGAATTTCAGCATCAAAGTTCTTCATCAAGGGGGTGCCTGGGTGGCCCAGTCGGTTAAGCTTCCGACTCTTGATTTCGGCTCAGGTCATGATGTCATGGTTTGGTGAGTTCGAGCCCTACATTGGGCTGTGCACCTCGGGAAGCTTACGGGATTTTCTCTTTCTCTCTCTCTCTCTCTCTCTGCCCCTCCCCCACTCATGCTTTCTCTGTCTCTCTCAAAATAAATAAATAAACCTTAATAAATAAATAAATAAAAAGTTCGTCATTGAGTCTCACGGTGGGGAGTGAGACGGGAGTGCGCTGCTGGGTGGGGGAGGGATGTTCACCGCACTGAATCTCACCTTTGGCCAAGCATGTTTCTGGTGATACAGTTCTGCATGAGTGCTGAGCCCCGGGGCAGCACCTTAAAGCTCTATTTAGTGCATACCATGCATGAGCTCTCATTCATTTGTACTGTTGTGACTTCACGGGGTTTGCAGACACAGGGGGCACAGAGGCACTAGGGGAGGCACAGGTCCCCAGGGCCTCCTGCAGGCTCAGAAAGATGGAGAAATCTTGGAAAGCACGACCCTTGGGAGTAAAAGCAGAGGGTAGGAGTCCAAGAGGCTTTTCAGTTACCACCTGAGAAAGGAATTAGGGGCTCAAGCCAGGTCTCTACGGTACGCGTGGCTATGTATGGTCTTGGCAACCGAATGGCCCATATGGGATTCTCAGAGCTCCAAAGACATTGGCAGCATCTGGATTATGTGGCAAGAGGGCCTTTGTCGTCTCATATCTTCTGTCCTGCCGCCCTGATTCATGCACTTCATGCTCCACCAGACCCCTCAAGTTCTCCCCGTGCCAGCCCACACGTGAGCTTGTCTCCTGGACCCCTTAGCCTTCCAAACTGCTAAATGACTTGAGAAACCTCTAGGATGCCAGGCTTTTTCCTGGAAAAACCCTAAACCTGGCTACATCTCCTAGGCTGCCTTCTTTATTCCCACCCCCTGCTGCCAGGCACCGTAACAGAGCATCATTCAACTGAGCAGATTGGCCCATGAAAAATTCATGGGCTTCAGCTCCAGCTGTTTCCTCAGTGACACACAGCACTGCCTACACCAGTCCCCTCTCCTGTTCCCTTCAGCGACCGTGCAAACCTTCATCACTCTCAGAATCTCTAAGCATTGGCAAAAAGTGCCCTTCCCTCCAGTGAGTTTATTCTGATACCGTGCAATCTGGAGAGCTCTGTCCTCAGGATAGGAGGAAACGGGACTTGCAGAGTCCCAGGGGGAAGCATACCTGGCAGCACACAATAAGGCAACACACCCCAGTGCTTAAAACCTGTCCCCCTCCCCTGCCACCAACCCCTGACTTTGGGTCTCCACGGTGTCAGCAGTCAGCACATTCGGGGCTAACTCTACCCCTCTCCAGGGAAAGAAAAGCAAGGTTGGATCTTGGTTGGCATGACTCAGGCTTCTGTGGGCGGGAGAGAAAAATCTCAAGCAATGCCCAGATCATGATTGACATAGGACACAGTCACGCTTGAGTGTGCATGTGTGTGTGAGCACTGGTGAGAGTGTACATGTGTGCTCTTCCATGCGAGTACACAGCCTCGTGGGCAGTGCGAGCTCATAAGCAGGGGAGGCTCCCCTCTGCTTTTCCAAGACTTGACCAGAAAGCCAGAATCTCTTGCCTTCGTGTTCCTGGGATAAGTTAGTAAATGATGCCCTTGTGCAGTACACAACACAGATGCCTGTACTGATGGCTCTGACCATGGTCTCCTCAACACCCTTGTATCGTTTGCTTCCCTTCCATTGTCAGAGGATGGCTTTGCGTCTGTTAATGTGAACCTCCTCAATTTTCTATTTCCTACCTGAAAGTATATTCACATCTGCACTTTTCTTTTGCCATTTCCCTTCAATTACAGAGCAAAAGGTATCTGCCTTTTGTTCACGGCCAACATATCCTACATTATTGATCCCATCAGGAGCCTTCCCTAAACCTTGCTGTGTTAGCTGTCCCCCTCATCACATCTTCCTTTCTGTTTTCCAGTTGTCCCATAAAATCAACTCCATTTCATAAAAGCATTCTCCTGGCGCCCAAGGCCCCTCTACCACTCCTTTTCTTTTCTCTCCCAGCCAAGCTCTGGAAAGAGAACTCTCTGGGACTATTTTTACTTCTTTGTCCACTGCGCTCTGGCTTCCCCCTCAGTGTTCTTTCACAGGGCCTCTGGAACCTCCATGGCGCCTGATTTGCTGGATAACTTTTCAGCCCTTATTTTGCTGGACTCTTTCGTCCATTTGACACTGATGATCACTTCTATCTTCAGGAAAACCTTGCCTCGGTTGGCTTCTGCGAGTTAGGGTGAGGACCATGCCCAACATCTCTATCTAGAGGACCAGCTGCGCTCAGCTGGGCAATCCTGTGTTCTCCCGAGACACGGGAAATCGATCCACAGCCAAACCGTGGAAGTCATGCTGCACGGGGCCTGGGTGTGAGGAAGCTCTGGGAAGCCCCGGCCAAGATAAATAAGTAGTAAATAAGCAGCATATGGCAGAGAGAGTCGGAGAGAAAGAGAGATAGACAAAGACAGAGATAGAGACAAAGAGAAAACAGAGACAGAGAGAAGGGAGGAGACAGAGAGAGAGAGATGGGCAGAGAAACAGAGAGAGAGAGAGACAGAGGAAGAAAGAGAGATATAGAAGAGAGACATGGACAGAAAGAAAGACAGAGAGGAAGCATATACTTGCTAAGAGGTAGAAGTGAGAATGATGTGGCAGCCAGAGAGCTGGAGAAGGCCCCTCACCTCTTACATTTACTCTTTTTTGCTCCTGGTTCTAATTTGCTTGAGGACTTGAGGCCTGGCCCTTTTTATATCCATGAGAGAGTTTACCCTTAAAATACATTTAGTATTTATTGAGCTAGTGTTTAAATTTCTGTTGATTGCAGTCAAAAGGAAGCTTGACTAAAACAGATACCTTGTACCCTATAGAGCATGTCCTTTGAAATGTGCATTGTGGGTTTTACTGGGCCCAAGCCATGCAGTTCTCCCCTATAATTTTCTCTTGTTCTTTACTGAGAACAACCATGCCAACGTATATCCACCTGGCTGTGAGGCTCTACCACCACATGGCCTGAGTCACTTACACACAATTTTCAGAAGAATGTGTGCCCATGAAACAAAACACAACATCATGTCCAGGAAAGGAGGCAGGGACTATGGACACCATTGCTAACCCATCCATCAGATTTCACTGACATCTACCGAGCACGTTGGCAAAATTAGGACTTCGGTATGTGCAGCTCCTGACTTAGGATGAAAAAGATCTAACTGAACAATGGAAATTCTTCTCACCATCCCTAAAAAGAAAAAAAACACACACACACACAACTATTTTAGTGATAGAATAATTTATTATAATTTATGACAATTTCAGGGTATTTGAAGTTCTTGATTCTCCTTTTATGGACTATTATGCTCAGCTCTGACCCACAGTTTTGTCAACCCGTTTTCTCCTTCTTTCCCTCCTGCATATTCATCACTGTGCAGCCAACACCATGCAAATTCTCTCACAGAGCACTTGCTCATACACCTCCCTCACCTCTGCGATAATCCCCAGGACTCAGCCCGAATTGTTCCTTCTCTGCGAAGCCTGGCTCAGAGCTTCCAGCTGCAATCCTTTTGGTCTTCTTGGAATTTTTCTCTAGCCTAGTGGTTCTCAACCAGGGGTGATTTTGTCCCCCAGGAAACATTTGGCACTATCTGGAGATATTCTGGGTCATCACAACTCAGGGTTTTGGAGGGAAGAGTTCTTCTGGCATTTAGTTCGTAGAGGCAGAGGATGCCGTTAAATATCCTACAATATTCAAAACAGCCACCCAACGAAGAATTATCTGGCCCATAATGTTTTCATAATTTTGAGAAATGCTTCATTCTAGCCTGACTTTGGCACCCTGCAACCTATCAGTTGATTACTTTTTATGGCATAGAGTCTTCGGGCTGGATGGCAACCTTCAGGAACCAGCCTATCACCCCCCTGAATTTTATGGGTAAGAAGACTAACCAAAGAGAAGCTGCTGAAAGTCAGAGTGAGTTACTGGCAGGACCCTACACTCTCCCCCAAACCTTTGACCATTTCCAGTCTGCCATGCTGTTGTTTCCTTTTTTCCAGGTATAGTGAAGTTTCTTTTTTCTTCAAAAAAAAATTTTTTTTTAACGTGTATTCATTTTTGAGAGACAGAGAGAGACAGAGCATGAGTGGGGAAGGGGCAGAGAGAGGGAGACACAGAATCCGAAGCAGTCTCTGGGCTCTGAGCTGCCAGCACAGAGCCCGACGCAGGGCTCGAACTCACAGAGCTGCTAGACCCTGACCTGAGCCGAAGTCGGACGCTCAACCGACTGAGCCACCCAGGCGCCCTGAAGCGTTTCTTTAAGTAAGGTTAGGATGTTTTATTAAATGTGCAGTGACTCTCCCTTCCAACTGCCTACCCTCAGCCCAGTACTAGGAACATGGTATATACTTGCTATCAGACCAAAATAACTGTAGGTTTTATAAAATATCATTTTATTCCCCTGCTATGTATATATATGTGTGTGTGTGTGTGTGTGTACACACACACACACACACACACACACACACACACACATATATATGTATATATATGTAAAATTGTAAGCTTTTCTCCTAGATATAACGTCTCAAAAGGAAAGATGACTACATCTAAATCACAGGGAGAATAAATTCTACAGAGATCTTCTGCGGAAGTGTTTTCAACATTAATTAAAGTAAATACCAGCCAACTGAGTCTTACGCATTTAAATGATGGTGATGAAAATGACCACTTTAGGAAAACAGGAAAGGTTTCTACTAAGGGGAATGATTAACTGAATTCTTTCAGAGACACTGGAAACAAAACAAAACAAAACCCAACAAAAAACAGGACAGCACATTGCATAAGTTTGTAAATTTGATTCCTCCAAACTCTTGTTTATAACCTATCCCTATAAACAAATATTCTCCTTGAAGAAAAGAGCACGTAATTGTTGATGTGGAGCTCAAGAAGGCTAGGGTAAGCATGCAAAGACAGAATAAGACTTCATATTGGAAAAGGGGAGCTGCTTGGCTAGTATTCTTCATTTCAGAGGCAGAGCAGTATAGGCAGAAGTTCAAGTGCAGGCCTGCAGTGAGCTGATCCTGATTTGAGTCCCAGTGACACCATGGAGAGGCTGTGTGACTTGGGTAGATTCCTTAATCCTCAAAGGCTAGTCTTCTCAGCTTTGAAGGGAAAGTCAGTAACAATACTTCTTAAAATTAAAATTTGTGAGGATTTGGTGAAGGAAACCCTCACCATGGGATGGGGTTAAATCTAAGGGATGAAGTAATGAATGCTATTGTTATAACCATTTTTACCTACTATCTTTTAATTTTATTTCTGGAAAAAAAAAGGGAAGATCACTAGTCATGAGACTATTTTTATTTTTATTTCTCCAGGAGAAACGTGACATCCCCTTCCTAATATGAAAGAGAACTTCCATCATATTGGAGTCTTCATGTTTAAAATAAAACAAGTGATGGCTTTTAGATGCGTGTTTGTGGTACTTTTTAAATCGTGCAAGCAAATCTGTAGTGTACCCGGAGAATAATTTAAACTTGATTTTCTCTCCCTCCTTCCTCCCTCCCTCCCTTCATCCCTTTCTCCTTCCCTTCTTCCCTTCAATGAGATGTGCAAATGCACATATATGGGGTTTTGTGACAGTAAGGTCTCTATTGAGACTGTCAAGCAGCTAAGTGTTACCAAAAAAGTCTGAGAAGGGATATTTCAGAGACTTGGTTTCCAACCCTGGCTCATATGAGGTATGAGGTATCTGGAAAGCCACTTAACTATCTCTCATCTCTAAAGTAAGGGGCTTAGTAGATGGTTACTAAGGTTTTCTCCAGCTTTAATTACAGTGTTGTATTTTTACTTCTGGAGAGCCATGAGCAGACATCCAACTCAAATATGTTGTTTAAAATGGTCCTGTCTTGGGGACCCTGGTTGGTTCAGTTGGTGGTGCGTATAACTCTTGATTTTGGGGTTGTGGGTTTGAGCCCCAGGTAGGTCATAGAGATTACTTTAAAAAAATGGTCCTGTCTTTTTAATAGTAAATTCAATATATGGAAAAAGAGTGAAACATTATTCATTTTTCAAGTGATATTTTTTTATTTAAAAATTTTCTTTAATTTACTTTTGAGACACAGAGAGAGAGAGAGAGGAAGCAGGGGAGGGGCAGAGAGAGAGGGGGACAGAGGATCTGAAGTGGGCTCTGGGATGACAGCAGCAAGCCCAATGCAGGGCTTGAACCCATGAACTGTGAGATCATGACCTGAGCCGAAGTCAGACGCCTAACCGACTGAGCCACCCAGGTACCCCTCAAATGATATTTTGCATTTTGCATAGATATCTTGGTTCAAGCATTTTGCTGCATTCTAAGTGCCAAAACCAGAGCTGGCTTTATGGACGTACAACCTTTACACAGGTCTGCATGCTTAGAAGGGCTCCATAATTGATTTAATGCTCTGCTATTGCCATTGTAAAAGTCTTTTTTTTTTTTAATGTTTATTTATTTATTTTGAGAGAGAGCGTGAGTGGAGAAGGGGCAGTGAAAGAGGGAGATAGAGAATCCCAGGCAGGCTCCTCGCTGTCCATGCAGAGCCCAGTGCGGGGCTGGATCTCACAAACCATGAGATCATGACCTGAGCCAAAATCAAGAGTTGGAGGCTGAACCTACTGAGCCACTCAGGTACCCGGCCACCTTGGAATTCTTAATAATTTTTGAACAAAAGGACCTGGATTTTCATTTTACACTAGGCTCTGCAAATTATATAGCTGTTTCTGGCTACAACTGATAGTTAGCAGTTTAATTTCCAGGCTTAGGACTCTTTTTTTTATTGTTGTTAGAAACCTACACAGAACTTTTTCCTCTGCAGCCATTCTCAGTTTTTAGGGTAGTATAAAACTGCTTCACCCGTCCGACTACAGGATGTGTCTGCAACTGTGCACGGGACACGTAGCGCCTGTCCGTGGCTTCAGAGGACAGCGACTCCCATCCTCCAGTCCCAGCTATCTGTAGTGGTCTGAGCTTCTGTTGCTGGGGATTCCTGCCAAAATAGACTTACAGATAAGAGTCTATAGTAGACTGTTCCGAGGACTTAACAAGAAGATAAAAAGTTCTTTTTTGAAAATTGGAGGATGCTAGTTAAACCAAGGAAGAGCCTCATTCTGTGAAAAGCCCCAGCCCTCACCTGCCTCATGATGCCTGTGATCTTGAGCATTGCTGAAGGGCTGACTGTGTTGCTTCAGGAGTGTCTAAAGCGCAGTAAAGAGGGAACTACTCAGAAAGGCTCTAGGCTAATCAATGAAATGCATGTGATGATTCAATTTCAAAACCACTTTTGACCTTTTACTTAATGTGTACTGTCATTGAGCTGGGCACTGAGGGCATAGCAGTGAGCAAACACAATGAAGACAAGTTAATTCCAGTTTATCACAGTGGCCGGTGGGTTTACTCAAGGGCCTGTGAAATGGGAATACTACTCACCTCACAGAGCTTAAGTGAGCATACAAGATCTTAAGTGACTAGGCACTTAAAGAGCTATTTCGTTAAACTATTTGCAAGGTGCAATGTGGGCACACGATTAAAAAAGGGCTGACCGTGTTGCTTCAGGAGTCTCTACAGTGCAGTAAGCAGGGAAGTACTCAGAAGGGCTCTAGGCTAATCAATGCAATGCATGTGATGATTCAACTTCTGCAATTCCTGCAGGTATGTAGAAGTATGTAGAAACAGTTTAAATGGAAGCAGAGATAGGAAGAAATTTAAATGTATGGCCTTTTCTCTTCAATTTTCAAACAGTGGAACTTCACGTGCAGCTCCCCTCTCCGGACCAGTCACGGAGGGGAAAGCCAGTTGGATAGAAATGCCAACAAAGAATTAAGATCGTGCCCACTTCGATGATGGCCAAGTCAGCCCGTCTAGAGCTTCCTGTCCAGCTCTCCCTCTTCCTCTTCTTTTATGCCCGCCTGCTCTCTGCGCGGGGGAGGATGAACCGCGGAGACCCTGCCCCCGCGCCCGGCTCCCGCTCAATCCCCACGTCTGCGCTGAAGCCAGACTGGGAAACCAAGCGGGCGCCGCGAGAAGAGGTGGGACCGGGCAGAGGTGGGCGTGGCCGGGGGGGGCGGGAAACCGGCGGATGGAGGCGTGGTCGAGCAGTGGTGGGCGGGGCAGGAGGGGCGGGGTCACAGCCTTATCCCGGCGGCCCAGGCCGCGGTTGAAATGAGAGAGGAAGCAGGCGCCGCGGGCGGAGGCGGGGCCAGGCTGCCGTGGGTGGGGACCAGGGAGGAGCCCCGCGTTTGGCGGGGTGAGGTCTGGCCGAGCCGGGTGGTGGGGCCGGAGAGGAGGGTGCTTGACGGGGCGGGGCTTACAGCGCGCGGGGGCAGAGTCCTGCTCCACCGTCAGCCGCCGGCTGTCTAGCAGCACTGCCTGCAGGGGCCCCGGACGCGGCGCCCCGGGGAAGGAAGGCGGAGGAACGCGGCGATGGCCCCACGGGAACTCTTGGGGTCCGCGGTCCTGGCCGCCGCTGTCTTCGTGGGAGGCGCCATGAGTTCGCCGCTAGTGGCCCCGGGTGAGTGCCCCGCCGGGGCCTGGGCGCTCGGGAGGAGGCGAGGGGTCCGGACGGCAGCCCGGCAGCACCCCGAGCTGCCTTCGCCCTGGCACCGCCGCGGGATCCCGACACTGAACATCTGGCTGTTGGAGGGTGGCCCGGGCCGGGTGCGGCGCGGGGCGACGGCTCCCGTCCCTCCCTTCCCGCCTGCCCGGGACTCGCCTTCCCTCCTCTCGCCGGCTCCTCTGAGGACCTGTTACCCCTGGCGCGTCCCTCTGAGCTGTCCTGGGTGTAGGGAGCTGGCCTAGCTTCTTCGGGTGCGCTTCTGGCCGGGCTGAGCACCTTCGAGCCCCGCGGACCCCTTCCTTACGCGCTTGTCCTCAAAGGCCCCGCGAGCGGAAGATCGTGACACAAGGGGCCGGGTGCGCGGTCGTCGCCTCCCCCCGCCCACCTTTGTTTTATATTTTTAAGACCTTGGGGAGTTCCACTTCTTTCCTTTCCAAGTTTTCATTAATTGTAGTGGTTGATGGATTCTTGTAACAGGTTGGGGATTTCAGATGTCTTACCCACATATCCTGGACAAATCAGTCTTGGAAAAAGGGAAGGCTCATTTGTAAACTTACATTTTTTTTTTCTTTTTTGAGTCAATTCCTGTCACCACAAAAGGAACCTTCTGTGGTCAGAGCAGGAAGCCACCAGCAGAGACCGTAAAGTGTGTCCCCAATGACGAATTTGGAGCAGGAGTTTTTAATTGAAATCTAAAAGGAGGTGTAACTTTTATGGAAGTCAGGTCTCACGCTCTTTTGTTTTTATGGCTATAGACCCCAGGGATCCCTTGCCACCGTTTTCCCTCTTAGTTGTCACTTTAGAGCAGTAGTTAAAAAAACACTAATAAATATATCTCTTCGTGGCCGTCTGGGGTTACCACAGCCTGGAATCTTACGTCAGCAAGCTCTTCCAAGCTTGAGCAGCTTCTTTTCACATCCAAATAATAAGCATCTGGAAGCCTTCCAACCGTAACTCTCCTCCATGAAAACACGTACACTGCTCTTTACTCCTGAGAAGATTCCAATCGCTTACAGCTTGTAAACTGGCTTATCACTTTGGTCTTCACTTTTTTGTAGAACACAGATCATGTTAAGAAGGGAACAGGATGGCAAATATGTCTCCTGAGCCTTTATTAGCAGACCTGTATTTCCTTCAGTCATCCCCCCCCCCTCCCCCCGGGGGAAATGACAGCTAGTGACATGTATTATTGGATGAGAGATTTTCGTTTTCACCCTGGGTTTCATTGCTGAGAATGAATAGGTGCATAATCAGGTTCAAATTGGACTCGGGGTCATAGACAGAAACTTAGAGAGCTAGAGTCAGTTGGCCCAGAATTTGAATAGCTTAACCTGGGAGTAAAATTGTTAAAACTTCAGCATGGATGCATGTAATCAGCCATCAGCTGGGGAAGTCTATTCCTGGAGTAAGTTTGGGTTTCGATGGATCTCTGAGCAACGCTCAGCTCTCAGGTCTGGAAGGTGATGAAAAAAGTTCTCATGTAATTAATTGTGTAGCAACATTTTAATGGAAGTTTAATATTTAAGAAGAATGAAATATCTAGAGGTGCCTGGGTGGCTCAGTCAGTTAAGCATCTGTCGTCGGTTCAGGCCATGATCTCAGGGTTTTTGAGTTTGAGCCCCACATCGGGCTCTCTGCTGACAGCTCAGAGCCTGGAGGCTGCTTCAGATTCTGTGTCTCTGTCTCTCTCTCTCTGCCTCTCCCCTGCTTGCACTCTCTCTTGAAAAAAATGAAAATAAAAATAAATAAATAAATAACTAACTAAATAAATAAATAAATAAAATTTAAAAATTAAAAAAAAGAATGAAATATCTAAAAAGGAAAGAGTACAGAGTACCAATGTGCCAGTGTGACTTGAGGCCTATATGAAGAAACGATGTCCTGACCAGCTAACATCTGGTCCTCTTGGGATCTAAGACAGTATTGTTTGTAGGGAATGTTTTAGGAAGGTAAGGAGAAAGAGCTACGAAGTAATGTCGAGTGCTTGCTATATGCCAGGCTTTGACTCGGGTACTTCATATGCATTTTGCACACTTATTTCTCATAACTCTATGAAGTTCTTATTTACGGTGAGGTAACTGAGGCCCAGAGCAGTTAAATCATTGTTTCAGTCACGTAACTGATGTATCAGCATTCAGTCAGAGGAGCAGAACCACTAGGAGGTGTGTGTGTGTGTCTATGTATCTTTATATGGATCTTTGACAACACTAGCCTGCCTGATTCCAGAGTCCGTCCTCTCTACTGTACCCCACTTGTCCCTGGAGAGAAAATAGAACAGAAATCAACCTCAGCAGGCTTGTTGAGATTCTAAGATAGGGAGTGTAGGACATCCTAAAATTGTAAGCATGTGGTTAGCAGAAGTTGGGAAGCAGAGAAAAGGACAGGTAACTTCACAGTGGGTAGTGACATTGTCTGTTTCTCTTCTTGCTTAGTAGAAGAATCTCATTAAACTTCTGTCTCTTAGAAGCAGCGTTTGAAACTATATACCACAAGCACCAGAAGGGATGATTTTCCACATCTTGGCTTATTTATGTCCTTAAGGTCTCTGGTTACTCAACCTTTGGGCTTATTAGTTTCTCTACCAGATAATGGGCATGGCCTTCTAGGAAGGAGTGGGTGGAAAAGGTTCCAGGGCTAGTGAAATGAGAAGGGCACTCTCCTTGGGTTTTGTGTGCTTCCATCCAGCCTCCTGACTTCTCATTTGATGCTAAAGATAAGCTTTATTAAATTCTGGGTTCTCCTTTGGCCAGGTAGCTACCGAGCTGTGTATGCACATAATACTTAATCAGTGGACAGACTGTTTTGAAAAAGCAGTCTTGGAGCGTGGGCTTCCATGCCCAAATCTAATTTCAAGAGGAAATGAAAAATTTGAGAAGTGCCTGCCATTCTCCCTCTCCTGCCTTTACCCTGCTAAAAGAAATTAATCAAACAGATGATTTGGGAGTTTCAGGAGTTGAGTTCAAATGAGTCAGGCCAAAGCCCCAGGCAATAGAAACAACAATTTCATTGTTACTTTTTAAAGAATTTGGCTCTGATGCTGAAGTTTACTTACGTATTAGGACAAAGGAGAAACTATTTAAAACTGTCAAAAAATGATTTAAATTGTCATTGGTTAAAACTATTATGTTGGGTGGTTTCTAATGATTTTCGAGAGCACTTCAGTAATTGGTAAAGATTTGGTGGGCTCCTGATAGCAGGCAGAATAATGAGTCTGGTGTGCCAACAATGACTAAAATTGGAATTTGGAGTTGGTTCATTGGAGACGCCTCACTCTTTTTCGGAGGAAGGAATGCGGTGTTTGTTATACCTGTTTTGTGGCAGGTTCTGGTCTGAGTACTCAGATCACTTAATTTTTACAACACATTGTCCGCTGTGTAATTTTATTTCTGTATTTATAGGTGAGAAAATTGAGTATCTGAGAAGTTAACTTGAAAAAGTCACTCAAATGTGTGAGCTGGGTTTGGACCTTGAGTCAGATCTCTTCAATTCTGAAGCCTATTCTTATTATCAGTAAATCATTTCTTTCTTTTCTTTCTTTCAAGCGGGAAATTTCTTTTTTATTCTAAGATATTTGTAAAGAATCACTAAGTGATAGGGTAATGGCAAGATACAGCGGAAAGAGCCCCAGGCTCTGACTTAGCCCTGCAATTGAAGTCAGGAAGAGCCTCTGCTCTGTCTAGAACTCCATGTTCTTACCTGTAAAATGGGTGTGTGGCCAGCTCGTACCTTTGTCTGCCTTACCGGCTGCCAGTGAGGATCAAATGAGTTGTTGTCTCTGAAAAGTCTTTGCAAGGGTAAAGTGGCATATCTCTTTTATCCTATGTGTGATTTTTTTTCTGTGTTTCTTCCCCAGAGTGTCCATTAGGCTGAACTTATAATTCAGCCAAGTTATTTAATAAATGTAGACCACATGTACTATTAGGTTTTCATTCTGGAGGTAGTGATGGTTTTGCGAAGATAGATTCATTGTACATTTATGAAAGCCCAGAGTGACAATACCTTAGATTCATGAATTTGCTGCCACTGACTGGGAGTTATGTAGACAGGCCTTCTTTTCCCATTTCCGTTTCAGAAAATTCTCCCAAGTATTTAAAGTTTTTTTTTTTTTTTTAATGTTTATTTATTCTTGAGAGAGAGAGACAGAGCATGAATGGGGGAGGGGCAGAGAGAGAGACAGAATCTGAAACAGGCTCTAGGCTCTGAGCTGTCAGCACAGAGCTGGACGCGGGGCTCAAACTCACACGCCGTGAGATCATGACCTGAGCTGAAGTCAGATGCTCAATCGACTGAGCCATTCAGGCGTCCCAATTCTCCCAAGTATTTAAAGTTTGGAGGGAAGGGGAAAGAATCACCTTTTGATCTCATCACTCCAAGGTACTTGCCACTGTTAGTGTATTTCGTCCTAGACCTCTCTCTATTTTTCACTTGGGTAGGATCATAATGCAAATATAATTTTGTATCTTGCATTTTTCATTTAATGTTATACATGAAGGTTTCTCATTTCCCTACCTACTCAAAGAATAGCTGCATAGTAGTTTATTATATGGATTCACTGATTTTCACCTCAGTGTGCTTCCGTTTTAGAAGATTACATTTATTACTGATTATTGTTAAATGGATTTGAATTTTCATATGAATGGTTTCAGTGAACATGTATGTGTAACGCTTTGTCTGGATATCGATGACGTCCACAGAAAATGGATTCTTGGAAAGGCAGTGTTGGCGTCAAAAGTGTTCATGTTTTTGAGGCCATTGATGATCCAAGTATTAGTGATCTGAAGATTGTCCCAGTTTACTTTTCACAGCAGTGGTGGAAAGACTCACTTTTCACACTGTTGGCATTTTCTCTGCAAAACACATTTGCTAATTTGTAAGGCAGATATTGGTATCTTGATTGTTTTAATTCGGATGTCTTTGATTACTGGCAGGTTGACTGTTTCTTCTGCTATTTGAGTCATTTGCATACGGCTGTCATCCTTTCTGGACAATTCTGAGGTCTGAAAAGCTCTTAAAACCAGAAGTTTTTTGAGGCTTTTTTGCATACTCCATTGGCAGTAAAACCTCACCTGAAGCACTGTGAGATTCTATAGTGTGTATTTATCTCACTTCGTTTGAAGATTGCTAAATTTTGCTGCAGTAATCTCAATGAATTTGATTTCTGAAAGTTACATAATGTGTGCTAAATGCATTGCATTACCTTTCTAGAATCACAAAGTCTGAATTTCGAGGCACGGCTGACCTCCAGGTTTTCAGATAAAGGATTATGGTCCAGCACTTCTTCCGCCGTGACTCATTTGTTCTTGTCTGTGGGCAGCCAAACGTAAAACTGCTTAAAATAGTCAAATATCCTATGGAGAAAAATAACTCCTCAAACAAGTGGCACTTCACAAAAAGAAGCACTTCTTTGGTATTCTAGTGTGGAATCTAATAAAATGAAGATACCTGGGAAAAGCTGAGGTTTTGTTTCTTCCAAGTGGCTTTGGGGATGGATGCCCATTATAATGGGAGCTTTATGGAGAAGTTGGGCTCAATTTCTCTTCTGCTCTCCTCTGCCATGGAGAGCAAATGGATCTCTTTGTAATGGAGGAAAAAGAAAACAACCAGAATCTACCCAGGGAACTTTGTGGGGAGGGAGGGATGGATAGAGCGTGGCAGATACCCCAGGCAGACTGTTTCTGTGCCATCCTGTGCCAGTCATCTCACCTTGAGAATCCTTTTGCCAAACTCTGTTGAACTCGGGAACTGGTTTTCTTTTTTTTTTTTTTTAATTTTTTTTCCCAACATTTATTTATTTTTGGGACAGAGAGAGACAGAGCATGAACGGGGGAGGGGCAGAGAGAGAGGGAGACACAGAATCGGAAACAGGCTCCAGGCTCTGAGCCATCAGCCCAGAGCCCGACGCGGGGCTCGAACTCATGGACCGCGAGATCGTGACCTGGCTGAAGTCGGACACTTAACCGACTGTGCCACCCAGGCGCCCCGGGAACTGGTTTTCTATTGCTCCTTAGCAATCAATACCCCAAGGCCTCCACCCTCTTGTCTTTGCTCAGCCCAGGATTCTAAGTAGTTGCCCACTGTACCGACTCTCCCCGCCCCATTCCGGTGTATATGCATTCCAGCCATTAAGTAAAGTGCCATTGTACTGAGGGAAAGAAGGCTTTGAACTACTTTCCTCATCTGTATCATGGAGAAAATATGGCAGAGTTGCCTCCGGGGGTTGCTGTGACTATTATATGAGCTAAAACAGGAGAGTTCATTGGACAGTGTTTGACACATAGTAAATACTGAAAGAGTATATTATTGTTATTTTGTCCTGAACCAAGTATTAACCCATCACAGCTGTCGGGTGGGACAAAGTTTCCAAGTGCTATAGAATTTACCTTTCAGG
Source organism: Prionailurus bengalensis (assembly GCF_016509475.1). Lineage (NCBI taxonomy): Eukaryota > Metazoa > Chordata > Mammalia > Carnivora > Felidae > Prionailurus > Prionailurus bengalensis. The sequence continues at coordinate 174,958,147 of NC_057344.1, forward strand.
TCCTCTGCCATTGCCCGAGGCATCTCCTAGCTCCTGATGAGGCTGGTTGTGTAATGGCAGGGGTAGGGGTTGAGGAGGCAGGGGTGGGCAGTGCTTGAGGCCCCAGGGGAGGAGGAGGAGTAGGGGCCAGTGGGCTTGGTGGGGAGTTCTTTTGGGATGCAGGGGAGATGTGGGGCTGAGCCTTTAGCTGCCAATATTAGGCAAGGAAGGAGAGAAAGAAAAAAGGAACGAAACCATGAAGCCTGAGATCACGGCCTGTGCCAAAATGAAGAGTTGGACACTTAACCGACTGAGTCACCCAAGTGCCCCATGGATACGGGGAAATAAGAAAATATTTAGTCCTTGCCCCCAGTTCCTGGCACAAAGCTCCTCGAACCCTTAGGAGTTCCTAAATAGTAGGAATGTCTTTTGTCATTCATTATAAGCCCCTTGGAGCGAATGTGAATGCTCTTGTGAATGCTAGGTAGGTGACTTAGGGTGGTACCCTAGATAGCCTCAGGATGGGGCTGGTCATCTGAAAGACCTTGTGATTGAGGATTGGGACTTTCAACCTCACCCATCAATTTCTGGGAAGGGGAAGAGTTAGGGGGAAAGCTTCTGATTAAATGCTTTAAAAAACTTTTGGGGGCACCTGGGTGGCTCAGTTGGTTAAGAGTCTGACTCTTGATTTTGGCTCAGGTCATGGTCTCACGGTTCGTGAGTTCGAGCCCAGTGTTGGGCTCTGCACTGACAGCACATAGCCTGCTTGGGATTCCCTCTCTCTGCCCCTCCCCGCTCCCTCTCTCTGTCTCTCTCCCTCTCCCTCTCTCTCAAAACAAATAGATAAACTTTAAAAACAACAACAACAACAAACCCCAAACTGTTGAACAAGACTTGATGAGCTTCTGGGTTTGTGAATTGCCTGGAGATATGCGGAGAATAGCGCACCCAGAGAGCATGGGAGCTCTGCGTGCTTTCACTATACCTTACTGTAGGCGTCTTTTCTATCTGGTTGTTCCTGAGTTATATCTTTTATAATAAACCGGTGATCTAGGAAGTGAAATATTTCTTAGTGTTGTTAGCTGCTTTAGCAGATTAATCACAACCAAGCAGGAGGGTGTGAGAACCTCCGATTTATAGCCTGTGGGTCAGAAGCACAAGGTGACAACCCGGACTTGGAATTGGCATCCAAGGTAGGGGGAGGGACATTCTTGTAGGACCTAGCCCTTAACTTGTGGGATCTGATGCTCTATCGGGTAAATAGCCTCAGAATAGACTTGTTGCTTGGTAGTGCCGGGAAAAACACATACTGGAATGAGAAGGTAGAGTCCTGTAGCATTAGGGCTGGAAGGGACCTTGACCATCTCCTCAGAGCTTATTTAGCAGGTGGGGACACTGAGTTGGCCTAGGCAGGGCCAAAGCAGGTTCCTTTCCTGGGTCTAGGACTCTTCCCATTGCATTAAAGCTGGCTTTCCATGCAGTGACCCTGGCTCTGCTGCTTCTGGCAAGGCTCCTTGGTCCACATTTGCCCTTGGTCCTCAGGCTCCAGATTCTGGTTTGCCAACTCTCTGGATCTGGGTGAGCAGGACTTAAGAAGCATGACTTGGCTAACTGACTCATGAAGTGATTGTGGTGTTCTTAGTCGTGCAATTTTAGAGTCAGAGGGGACTTTGGTGGTCATCTTGTAACTAACGCCTCTCTTTGCAGATGGGGAAACTGAGCCCTCGGAATTTCAGTGGCCTGTGGGGGTCAGGAACAGCCTTAGCCTGTAGTGGAGGAGCAGACCATTAGGTTTGGTGAGGGGAGGGCCTGTGTTCGTGTCTTGGTCGCTGTCCCCGGCCAAGATCCAAGCACAGGACCTCTAACAGCGCAGATACTTAAATACTGGAAGGAAGGAAGCCAGAGTTGGAATCCAGGTGTTCTGACTCAGCCCAAGGCTTTTTGTTTACAATAAAGTGAAGCGTTAGGCTTTCCAGTATTCACCCACAAATATTAGCTGTTGTCTCCCCGCGCCGTCCCTTCTTGAATTAATAAGAGGCTGTTTTGTCTGTCAGCCTCAATGGGCCACATTGTTCCAAAAACCTGAGGTGGAAAAATCTGGTCATTGAGAAAAAAAAAGAATGGCAATAAAAGTAGTTAAGTCCTGCTTTATCAGACGAGTATGGTAGGACATTGATATGTTTGGAAGGGTTAGTGAAAATTTTCAGAGCGAAAGTTTTCAAAACCCGAATCCATTCGTGAAACTCTTTTCAGAGGTAAACTGAATTCAGTTGTGTCTCTACAACCAGTACTTCAAATGCATCTATTAATGTCTATCTATGATGTTCCATGGTACTTTATATCTTTCCTTAATACCTTTGTTTCACGAGTTAATTTCCTGCTAGGTTTCTTTTTTTTTAAAGATTTTTTTTTTTTCAACGTTTATTTATTTTTGGGACAGAGAGAGACAGAGCATGAACGGGGGAGGGGCAGAGAGAGAGGGAGACACAGTATCAGAAACCGGCTCCAGGCTCTGAGCCATCAGCCATCAGCCCAGAGCCTGACGCGGGGCTCGAACTCACAGACCGTGAGATCGTGACCTGGCTGAAGTCGGACGCTTAACCGACTGCGCCACCCAGGTGCCCCCCCCTGCTAGGTTTCTTAATTCAGCAAATGTTGGTCAAGGAGGGCCTTCTGGCTTGGGAGGAACTGGGGATAAAGTGATGTGAGCAAACGAGGCTCAGTGGGCGCCTTTCCGGAGCTAGCAGCTTATCAGGAAAGATGATGAAACAGGCAGTCACGATAAAGTGTCCTTAGTAAGTATGGCTCCAGCCCGAGTACCTAACCTGGGGCTGGGGGTGGGATGAGAGGCCAGTACAGGTTGAGCCAGACTTTCCTCGAGCAAGGAAATGAAGCTTAAGCTTATACTTGTAAAAATGTTGGTATCGGTGAGGTGAAGAGAACTAGTGGTCACAGAAGAGAGGGGGTGAGAGGTCCGGTTCAAACACAGGTGGGTCACCGGGCCCCACCCCAGAGTGTGTGCGTCAGCAGATGTGGGAAGGAGCTGGAGAATTTGTTTCCCAACACATTTCCCAGGTGATGCTGCTGGAGTATCACTCGTGAGTGGGGAGGTAGGAGGTGGAAGAGCTAGGGGGCTGTGTTTCTCTTCACCAGGAGATCCCCCACTCTTGGTGCGCTGGGGGTACGCTTGGTGCGCTGTCCATATCTTGTTCTCCACCTGTCCTTCAAGCCAAGATCAAGGGTAATACTCCTCAGGAACCTTTCCCGGGTTTTCGCACCGATGTTCCGTCCTGTCAGTAGACATGAGAGTCCATGAACACACGCTGCATCCATTCCATGTTATTGGACATTAAATTATAAGCAGTTGTTTTCGCTGTGTTTTTCTGACCGGAGATCCTTGAGCATAGAAGACATGCTCAGATATTTCACTGCTGGACCAGATTCTTGCCACCAGTCTGGGGAGCGGGCTGCCGTCTTCTCTGTTTCGCAGAGATGAGTAAATGGAGATTTGAGATTTACTGAGGAGTCACCGAGATGGAGAGAGAAGTGAGATGTGTCTCCCGCTCACGGCACAGATGAGGAGAAGCCACTGCTAGATGGGTGTTCCTTGCTCGCAAATGTCCTTTGTCATTATGTGAAATTGCATGTGCTGCATGCTCAGGACCACAGGTAAAAGGAAGGTTTTGTATTTAATCTTTTCTTTTTTTTTTTTTTTTTAGCTTTTTCACTGGAGGTCCATCTACTTACAGAGGAAACAAAGGCATCATAAATTGAATATAGATTTTACTTTTAGTGGGAAATGGGCTATTTTCTTTTTTAAAAAATGTTTGTTTATTTTTGATAGAGGGAGAGCGCGAGTGGGAGAGAGTGGAGAGAGAGGGGAGACACAGAATCTGAAGCAGGTTCCAGGCTCTGAGCTGTCAGCACAGAGCCTGATGCGGGGCTTGAACTCACAAACTGTGAAATCATGACCTGAGCTGAAGTCAGATGCCCAACCGACTGAGCCACCCAGGCGCCCCTCAAATGGGCTGTTTTCCAAGAAATTCTTTAGGAATCATCCTTTTGCTTTTATTTTTATTTATTTATTTTTTTTCAACGTTTATTTATTTTTGGGACAGAGAGTGACAGAGCATGAACGGGGGAGGGGCAGAGAGAGAGGGAGACACAGAATCGGAAACAGGCTCCAGGCTCTGAGCCATCAGCCCAGAGCCTGATGCGGGGCTCGAACTCCCGGACCGCGAGATCGTGACCTGGCTGAAGTCGGACGCTTAACCGACTGCGCCACCCAGGCGCCCCCCTTTTGCTTTTAGAGTGACTCTTTGAATAGAGTAATTCAATTTACATGTCATTAAGTTTAAAAATGATTTTTTAAAAGTTTTGGCATGAGGGGGATATTAAGGAAAAATGGATTTTGGTTTCCTAAAAAGACACACAGTAGACAGTTATGCCATTACCCTTCTTAATTGGCCAGATAAGTTTAGCCGAGTGGTTGAAGACTTATAAAGAACCTATGCGTAAAATGTCACATGATAGGTAGCGTTTAAAAAAAACAACGAACAAATATCCTTTTCAATATCGGTAACATGCCTTCCTCCCCCGTGCATACATACGAACATAACATGGCTCTCTGAGATTCCTGTAAGGGGTGGAAGCTTGAAGAATTCACTGGGCTTTCTGTCTCACAATATAGCACCAATTTTCAGTGTTCTAACAGCGCTTCATAGCTGGAAGTCTCCAACACAATCATGTGAATTATCTACAGTATAAAAACAGCAGCCCGGAATTTCCTGGCATTGGTAAAGTGGCAGATGGCTAATGAACAGGCATTCCTTCATTTTTCTTTACACGTTTGTGCTATATGCTTGTAGAGCCTTAATTCCTTTGCTGCTTCCTCACTTCTTTCCAAGTTCCTCCTCCCCTACTAAAGGCAAAGCACAAAACAAGCATGGGTAGAAAAAGAGGCATTGAAGATTGATGGAAGCTAGGTGATAGAGCCAGGAAGCTGGGTTGGTTTTTTTGTTGTTGTTTAATTTTTTTTAATGTTTATTTACTTTTGAGAGAGAGAGAGAGCACGCGCGCGCGTGCACACACACGTAAATGGGGGAGGGGAAACACAGAATCCTACGCAGGCTCCAGGCTCTGAGCTGTCCTCACAGAGCCTGACATGGCACGAACCATGACATCATGACCTGAGCCGAAGTCGGACACTTAACCAATTAAGCCACCCAGGCCCCCAGGAAGCTGAGTTTTGAGGGTAAAATCTCTTTCACATGCCTGATTGCCAGGTTAGCGTCTTAATAGTCTTTGCAGGTAAAACGTGTAGATATTCCCACCATGCAGTTCATTAAAAGACAAAGGGCCTTATTTGAGATACTATTAGTTGTTGTGGAGGTATGAAAAATGAAAAACAAACTTGGTTCCTGCCCTCCACAAACTTGTGACTGAGAAGGGAGTGATAAGCGATGAATGCAAACCATTGTAGAATAATGGAGAATGAGTTTGGTATAATCCAAGAACTACAAAGTGCTGCGTGGGATCACAGAAGAGAGACTTTCCTTCTGTTGGGAGAGGTGGAAAGGACTTCAACATGCCTAAAGCTTGGCATAAGTAGACCTTAAAGGGAGTGTAGGGGAGGCACCTCCAGCAAGAGGAACAGCCTGTGAGAAGGTATAGAGGTAGGACAGGAAAAGTCAGTGCAGGGTTCCTCAGTGAAAATCACATGATGAGACTGGGGGGAGGGGAGGCTGAGGCTAGGCTCTGGAGCTCCTGAAACTCTGCACTTTATTGTGTAGGCAGTCCCCAGCACTGTGATGTAATGGCAGAGCCCTAGATGCTGAGCTCAGTAATCCCGCAGTTTCAGACATGGCCCCAGTACTTCAGCAATTGATATTGCTGTTCTTTCTTCTTGTTTCTTTGGCAGTTTTTTTTTTTTTTTTTAACATTTATTCATTTTTGAGAGTGAGACAGACAGAGCATGAGTGGGGGAGGGGCAGAGAGAGTGGGAGACACAGACTCAGAAGCAGGCTCCAGCCTCTGAGCTGCCAGCACAGAGCCCAACACGGGCTCGAACTCACAGACTACGAGATCACGACCTGAGCTGAAGTCAGACGCTTAACCGACTGAGCCACCCAGGAGCCCCTCTTGTTGTTGTTTCTAAGTTGCTTCTTTAGAGAGACAGAGATGGAGAGAGAGAGAGAGGAGGAGGATGGGGGTGGGGGTGGGGAGCAGGGGTAAGGAGAATATCTGTTCTTTATAGATCTCAGAGTGGTTAGGAGTCTCAAATATTGTAGTCCTTTGTAAGTAATAGAAATATGACACATAGTGTATAGGTTTAATATAATACATATGACACACAGAAACCATTTTTCTAAGTTTAAGGTGTGCTGGGAGATTGGAATCCTAAAGTAAGATCAGTGTACCGTCTTGATGGTGTGAAGTCCAGGAAGTGTTCATTAACAGTAAAAGCTAGCTAATTGTGTATTTGTCTTATGCTCGAGTAAATCCTCTGAAATTATGCAAATCTGCTTAACTTCTGAATTTTTCATCGTTAAGCATTTATTTTCAGAAGACTGTTGTGATTTCTATTTCTTTCCCCCTATCGTTGGTCAAGTTCTCATTGTTTTCTCTCCAGGTCAGGAGGGCAGTGTTGGCCCATCGATGTATAGAGCAGTCTCTTTATTTTTTTTTATTTTTTTTTTTTAAACATTTATTTATTTTTGGGACAGAGAGAGACAGAGCATGAACGGGGGAGGGGCAGAGAGAGAGGGAGACACAGAATTGGAAACAGGCTCCAGGCTCTGAGCCATCAGCCCAGAGCCTGATGCGGGGCTCGAACTCACGGGCCGCGAGATCGTGACCTGGCTGAAGTCGGACGCTTAACCGACTGCGCCACCCAGGCGCCCCTAGAGCAGTCTCTTTAAATAAAACATGCAGATCAGCACTGGGGTGATCTATGAAACCCTGCTTGGCTAAGGGCTTCATCTCCCCGTCATTTCTGGCAAGTCTGTTTTCTTATGTCTCTTGATTTTTTATAATAATGTGACCAAATTGATTTTGGGAGAGGAAAATAATCTGCTTGGAAGTGCTAATATACATTAGGCGAATACACATTATGGAAGTAGTAGTTACCTAGGTGCTGGATGTGGTGTGCCTTAGTTCCTGAGTGGGAGTGGGAAGGGGGACGACAAAGAGAAAGAATTCTTTTGCTGGAATTGACAAAATAGTTTATCTTTTCCACACTGTTCAGTGCTGCATCTTGATATGTAAATGAGTAAGGACTCTAGACTTTGAGTCAATGTGGAATAATAAAACGTATGTGTATTTGTCTTTGTCCCCCGTTCCTGGCACAGAACTCCTAAAACCCTTAGAATTTTTTCAGAGATAGGAGTGTCTTTTGTTATTCATAATGAGCCCTTTAGCCCTGACCTGAGTTTATGCTAATGAATGGCTCTTGGTGGGCGTCTAGATAGCTTCCGGATGGGGGCTGGTTGCCAGAAGAACCGACAACAGGATTGGAGGGTTGGAACTTTCAGGCCCTTCCTCTCATCTCAGGAAAGGGAGAGGGGTTGGTGATTGAATTAATCAACAATGGCAGTGACTTAATTGGTCATGCCTATGTGAGAAACTTCCATAAAAACTCAGAACTCATGGATGTGCTGGGAGGGTGGTGTGTCTAGAGAAAGTGTGGGAGCTCTGTGCACACCAGCTTACCACCCCCCCATACTTTTCCTTATGCATCTCTTTCATTTGTTCCTAAATCCCATATCCTTTATAGTAGAACTGTAATCCTAAGTATTAGCATTTTCCTGAATTCTGTGAATTATTCTAGCAAATTGTTGAACCTGAGAAGATCATGAAAAATCTTGAATTTGTAACTGGTTAACCTGGGGACACCATTTGCAGCCGGCGGCTGACGTGGGGGCAGTCTTGTGGGACGGAGCCCTTAAGCCTGTGGGGTTTGCACTAACTCCATGTGGTTGGAGTCAGAAATTGAATTGAATTGCAGGACACACAGTTAGTGATGGAGGATTGGTTGTTGGAAAAGTGAAAGTCAAATCTTTCCTCTTTGGAAAAACCCACTCATAATGTTAAAACATTATGCCTGGAGGAATCTCTTAGATAAGGATTCGAAAGGCATTAAAAAAAAATAATAGTGGGAGGGGCGCCTGGGTGGCTCAGTTGGTTAAGCATCTGACTCTTGATTTCAGCTCAGGTCTTGATCTGACGGTTCCTGAGTTTGAGCCCCTGAATCGGGCTCTGTGCTGATAGTGCAGAGCCTGCTTAGAATTCTTTCTCCTTCTCTCTCTACCCCTACCCCACTTGTGCTTACTCTTCCTCTCCCAAAATAAATAAATAAAGTTAAAAAAAATTATTAAAAAAATAACAGTGGGAAAGAAAAGAAATCGCCAGGTCAGTGCCTTATTGTTTATGTACTTACATTGTGTTTTATGGTGTAATAAAGTAGAAGTTACATGACTCTGTGGCCTTCTTTGACCTCCTCTCCTGTGGTGCATTGTGTCAGCCTCTAGTTGTGGAAATATCTAGTATGTAAGTGTTATGGATTGCAGTTATAAGTAGTCTCCTTACTAAGGGACTATTGAACCTAATGGTAATGCAGGTTTCTTAATTGGCCTTTTGTCTTCAGTTTAAAAAAAAAAAAACAACTGTACTGGTTACCATCAAGACATTTTAGAAAATGTAAGTAGGAAAAGAAAAAAAGTACTCCCAGGTTCCACCAGGAAAAGATACAAAACACTAAAAATTAAAATAACTTACAGTCTTACCACACAGAGATAACTAGTGTTACCATTTTGCTATCTTTTTCTTCAATAAAACTGGGATCATATTTGCTCAAAATCCTGCTTTGTTTATTTTTTTCACTTAACATTTTTCATTTACAACTGAGATTATTCTAGACAAAAGCTTGTATGGCAAATTTGATCCCTTCACACAAATTGTTTCTATTGTTTTAATAGTCAAAGGGGGTGGTGCCTGGGTGGCTCAGTGGGTTAAGTGGTCCGACTTCGGCTCAGGTCATGATCTCGCGGTTCGTGAGTTCGAGCCCCACGTCAGGCTCTGTGCTGACAACTCAGAGCCTGGAGCCTGCTTTGGATTCTGTGTCTCCCTCTCTCTCTGCCCCTCGCCTGCTCACACTCTGTCTCCCTATCTCTCAAAAATAAATAAACATAAAAAATAAAATAAAAGAATTAAAAGAGTCAAAAGAAGGTTTAAGATTTCTGAGTAACCAACAATTATAAGTGTTAAATGTAGATCAGGATGGCTTTCTGATTTTGCTTCTTATAAATGGCAGCAGGATTTTTTTTTTTAGTTAGTACTTGATACCAAAAAAAAAAAAAATAGGTAGATTGACTTAGAGAATAAACTTAAATGCACCGTTCCTTCCCAATGATTGGCTCACTAGGAAAAACCATTCTGTCATTCTAGATGTATTTTTGAATTAGATGAATAATAATTACCCATAGATTTGCTACTTAAGACTCTAACTCAACCAGAGATGAGCTATGGATAATCCTATTTCGTGGAACTTTACTGAACATCAGAACTGTTAACTCTCACACTTCAGAGGCCCTAGAGCACAGAGAATGGTGTTCTGGAACCAGGCTGCCTTGATTAAATATTATGTCTGCTACTTGCTAGCTGTGTGACCTGATGCAGGTTACCTGACCTCTCTGTGCTCTAGTTTTCATATCTGTGAAATGGGGTTGAAACAAATCGTACCTACTTCCTAGGGTTATTGTAAGGGTTACATGAGCTCATACCTGGAAAGTTCTTGGAACGGTATTTATAGAAAGTACGCATCAACACGTGACTATCATTAATAGTATTTTTCTCTGGGTCTTACCCTTGCTACTTGTTTTGAGAGTTCTTATTTGAGTGTCGTACTAGTGACCTTCATGTTTATTTCTTCCCTTGAAATTCAGCTTCTCTCTGTCTAGGGTTTTCCTGATTACTTCTGTTTAAACTTCACCTCATCTGCCTTTTCCAGAGTGATCTTATTTTCTCTCCCTTAGGCCCTCTTTTGCTTTGCTTCTTCTCTCACCGCATGAGAGGTGGCTTCACATCAGAGCATTTCAACTGGGCCGGGGCCTCATCCTCCACCTTTACTCATCTCGGCGTCCGGGTTCCTGTATTCCCAGAAGGCAGGCCACGTGCCTCTGTTGCAAGAACCTTGCCTGCCCAAGTGTGACTAATGGGAAAATCCTGTGTTTAGGACTTTTGTAGCTTTCTGTTTAATTATGCTGCTTTTCCTGTTCCTGGAAGGAAGAGAAGCGCTTGCTGGGCCAGGGTGGGGGTTGCAGCGGCCACGGCCCCACGGTGCTGCCTTGGGAGCCCCGTTAGGGCAGCCGCTCCCTCACCTGAAGGCCTTATGCAGTGATTTTTGTCCCACGCATTTAACACCGCTTCCTCCGGTGTGGCTCCTGTGGTTCACTGTCTTTTCCTGTGTGCTGGTTTTTATCCCCGGCTGAGACGTAAGCTTGGAGAGGCTCGCGGCCTTTACACTGACTACCACGGATAACAATCATCGCAGCAATAAAAACAAACATTAGGCGCTTACTCTGTGCTGGTCACTTGGGTAAACCCGAGTTCATCTCATTTCATGCTCAGAACCAATTCTGTTATTCTCTGCGTTTTAGGGATGAGGAAACTGAGGCACAGGGAAGTGAACTGACTTAGCTGGGGTCCCGGAGCTAAGAAGCAAGGTCCAGGAACTCAGTGCAGCTAAGAACAAGCTGGCTTCCGCTTTTGCCTCTTTCTTAGCAGGAGCAGCTTCGGTGCAGAGCTTGGGCCCTGCCGCGGACCTCGGTTCGAATCCTGGCCGTTCTCCGGATGAGTGACCTTGACTTCAATATTTTGTTCTTGAACATGTCCTCATTTCTAAGAGGGGTTTGATAATAACACCTGCCTCAGAATCATGACAAGTAAAAAAAAAAATGTGAGTAGAAATGCCAGGCACATAAATAAGTACTCGGTAAAGTTTCTGGTGCTGTTAGCGGCTGGTGGTAGAGTGGATGAACTTCCCTGAGGCCTTGAATGTGGGATTGGTGAACCCAAACACTCCACAGGAGAATCAATCTCTCTGCCTCTCTGCCTCTGCCAGTCTTCCTCCGTGAAGCCCTTGCGTGGCTCCTGCCGGTTCAGTGACACCTGTTGTTTTCCCACGTGGTTAGTTTGTGTTGTCTTCTGGGTGGAAGCTACTTGGCTGAACTCCGACCCTGGCAGGGACAGATTGTGCCAGAAACCAGGGACCTAGAAGATCCCAGAGGCCTGGTCCTCTGTGCCAGCTCCCTGTCTGTAGAGCACTGGAAGAGCCACGGGTTCCTAAGGGACCCCCTTCCTCACCCCCACTCTTGCTGTTTTTCTGGTGGAAACAGGCTACCTGGGCTTGTCCTCTTCTGCCTGTTTGGTGGTTTTGTCCTGACACTTGCCGTTCGCTTTCTCCCACAGTTTAAATAATTTCTTTCTTGTTTTTTTTTTTTTTTTAAAATGTTTTTTTACTTATTTTTGAAGGAGAGAGAGAGAGACAGAGCATGAGCTGGGGAGGAGCAGAGAGAGAGAGGGAGACACAGAATTAGAAGCAGGCTCCAGGCTTTATGCTGTCAGCACAGAGCCCGACGCGGGTCTCAAACTCACGAACCGTGAGATCATGACCCGAACTGAAGTCGGACACTCAACCGACTGAGCCGCCCAGGCGCCCCTAAATAATTTCTAACCTAGTCCCTGCTTGGCCTTTTGCAAGGAATATACACGAACAGATCTGTTAGGAATTGCAACCCTGTGAGAAGTGGGCAGTGGCTTTGGAAAGGGTATGTAAACTCCTCTCCTGTGTACTGTCCCTTTACCAATCTAGCAATTTGGAATAGAATGGAGTCCTGTGAAAATCTCCTTCAGGGCCAGTTCCCCAGGCTGGGGTTAGGAATGTGCTGTTTGTGGCCTCCTTTGGAATCTCTGCTAACTGGAACCTTCTGTTGATTCCGATGAGCCCGGGGGCTTGCTGGTAGATTAACATCGTTCAGAAAGGGCTGACCCAACAAGTGTGTAAAGCTACAGGGTATATCAGTTGTCCAGCTCTGAAAATATTTATGTTTTTTTAACAAACTGTCAGTATTTGGCAAATGGGTGTGTAAGTACACTGGACATTGTGTCCTACAAATAGCATCTTGACAAAACTGCTGGTCAGGTTACAGGGAGAGTGGACACTCAGTTACCCAGGAGCCCTTCTGGGAGGGGGTAGAATCTGCTTTCCCAGTTTTGCAGCAACCACCTGACAAATGGTTAAGGTGCTCACAGCCTATCCCAGGAGGTGTGATAGGCAGGAGGCAGGACACCGGCCCCTCCAGCTGGGGAGACAGGTGTGTGTGACTTAAACCTGGGTTTTCCTGTGAGTTCTATTTCACATTTGGGTTTCCTAGCTTGGACCACAGTCCTGTGGCCGGGTGACATGTGCTGTGTGAAGGGCGTGGGGAAGATGTCAGCAGGTGTGAGCCGTGGTTCTTCTTTCTGGCTCTTTTCTCTGCCTCTACCCAGTGATGTCATGTTAGGCCACTGTGGGTTTACTTGCAACATGAGGATCTCACCCACACTCTTGGCTATCTCCTTGGGATTAGGGGTTTCTTTTTTTTTTTTTTCTTTTTTATTTATTTATTTATTTATTTATTTTTTCAACGTTTATTTATTATTTTTGGGACAGAGAGAGACAGAGCACGAACGGGGGAGGGGCAGAGAGAGAGGGAGACACAGAATCGGAAACAGGCTCCAGGCTCTGAGCCATCAGCCCAGAGCCTGACGCGGGGCTCGAACTCAGAGACTGCGAGATCGTGACCTGGCTGAAGCCGGACGCCCAACCGACTGCGCCACCCAGGCGCCCCGGGGTTTCTTTTCTTTTTAAAAAATATTTATTTATTTTTGAGAGAGAGAGAGAGAGAGAGGGAGGGAGAGAGAGAGGAAGAATGAGCGCGAGCTGGGGAGGGGCAGAGAGAGAGAGGGAGACACCAAGTCTGAAGCAGATTCCAGGCTCTGAGCTGTCTGCACAGGGCCCCGATGCAGGGCTTGAACCCATGAACCATAAATGACCTGAGGGGATGTCGGACACTTAACCGACTGAACCACCCAGTTAAAAACCCACAGAGGTTTTGATAAAATAATGAATGTAAAAGTATCGAGTGTCATTTGGATAGGAAATTTTATATCTTGTATGGTGTCTCTAGCTGATGTGTATGATTGAAGATTTTCCTCCTCTTGTCCTTTGCTTTCTTTCCCTTCCTGCCTTCTTTATCTGAAAGATTTTTAGATGCCACGGAACTAACACTGTCAGAACAAATTATGTTTGTGCCAAGTATTGAATTGCTTCTAAGTACAATACTTTGGGATAATAATGTGAAAACATACGTATGTGAACAAGATGATTTTCAACAGACAGGAACAAATTTTCCTTTCCTTTTCATAGTTGTGGAGGGGTAAAACAGTTATACTTTAGAGTGGTCTTTGGCCTTTGTAGTTAAAAGTTAATATTGGGTAATTTTATGCTGCTGGGATGTTTTTTAAAAAAATTAATTGATTACAAATTTCATCTTGCTATAGCTGGCTTTAATTATTCTTTCACGAAGAAGATTTTTACATTAGAAAAAGATGCATGAAGATTTCAGTATTTGTTATACATACTAGGATCATTTTGAGAGAGGCAGCCTTTTAGGGTTTCAGGGCGTTACAGTGGATGGATGTGGACCTGGGCCCCAGCCCGGCTCTGCCTTCAGTTGATGATGGTGTAACCTGCCTGTTTACTGTGAGGTGTGTGTCACGAGCTAAAACTGAAGGCCACCTCCACTCTTACAGGCACTATTAGTGGCTAAGAGTGAGGGGCCTGGAGGGTAGTGAGAGGACCTACCTTACAGATGTTGTGGAAATGAAATGACTTTGTACATGAGGCTTCCGGAACAGTGCCTGCCATACTGTGAACACTCAGTAAATGCTGCCATCACAGTTATTTTAATGTAGCAGCTCATTTCTCAAAACATACCACTTGTCAAAAAGGATCCAAAGTGAAGATTAGATTTCTGAAGTTTTGTTGCTTTAAAGTCACTTGAAACAGATGACTTTTTAAAAAATCCCATTGCTTTCTTGTTTGGACAGAATTTACAATTCAAAAGGTGCAGAAAGGGGGAAAAAAAAAAGTGTCTCTCTAAACCTGTTCTCCAGCCATCTAGCTCCTCGGCAGAAAACAGACAGTGCTCACAGTAGGTAAAGACTTCTAAATTTTAAAAATCCCCAGACTGGTGACACTTGAAAATAGCAAAAGACGAGGAGGGGCAGGGGAATGGGGAGACGGAAAAAGAGGAGGAGAGGATTCAGCTGGGGCCTGCACTGTGGAGCCCTCCTGTCCCTGTAGCAACCACAAGCATTGCCCTTGCTTACACCCCTCTCTGAGGACCCCAAGATGTGCCCTGCAGCTCAGGGCCCACTGGCGTCGCTTCTGCCTTCTCTGCCTTGGGGCCATGTGTGGTGGCTTCCTCGCCTGTGTCCCAGTGCAGATGCTGGTGAGTTGACCTTGCTCCGGTCTGGGGTGAGGCCGGGTCAGATGAACCTTCTGTTGTATTCTGAATGCAGACCATTGTTTGAAGGACTCTGGAAGGTTCAGGAAGAGTCCAGAAGTTGAGTTCCTTGGCTTCTCTAAACACTGGGATCCTAAAGTTAATCCTCTCCCAAGGAGCAGCTGTGGGGTTGTGGCTGTTGTCTCTGTTCAATCTTTTGATGCCCTTGGGGAATTGTGTTTGGTCAGAGAGTTCTGTAGCCTTCAGAAGTAACTTCAAATGGTAAATCTGACAGTTTTGGAGAATGTTGGGGACTTTCTCTGACTCTGCAGTTTTCCCCTTCTAGTTTCATTTGAAATCTATGATGATAAATATTTATAATTTCCATCATTATTTTAAGCATCTTTGTTTCTTTATATTGACCTCACCCTAGTTTCAGCCCTTTGTTCTGGTAACTAGCTTGGGTTCAGGAGTGATTCAGTTTTGTCCCCCATTCTCCTGCCTGTCAGGAATGTTTGTTCCCTTTTTATCCAGCCAAATTCAGTTTTTCTTTTGAAGCCCAATTTAAAGTCCCTTTTCTTCCTGGATCACATGAATTACTTCCCTTCCCACACCTGTAGTACATATACAAAGAAAGCGAAGCTTAAGGATGCGTTGTGCTCCAAACATTCCTTTTTGAGTAATTGGGTTGGAGATTCAAATGTATTTTCCCATTAAAAAATAATAATAGGCTCCCACAAAGGGTATTTAAAAAATGATTAAGTGGGATTTTGTGAGCTTTTCTTTTTTTTTAATGTTTATTTATTTTTGAGAGAGAGAGAGTAGGGGAGAGGGAGAGAGAGAGGGAGAGAGAGAATCCCAAGCAGGCTCCACACTGTCAGCCTGGAGCCTGATGGGGTTCGAACCTACCAACCGTTAGATCATGACCTGAGCTGAAACCAAGAGTTGGACACTCAACCAAATGAGCCACTCAGGTGCCCCATTTTTTTTTCTTAATATGGAACATTTTACTTTTTTTTTATTACACTCCCTTTTATTTTTGAGGGAGAGAGAGAGAGAGAGAGCGGACGAGTGGGGGAAGGGCAGAGAGAGAGGGACAGATGATCCAAAACAGGCTCTGTGCTGACAGCAGTGAGCCTGATGTGGGGCTCAAACTCACGAACTGCGAGATCATGACTTGAGCTGAATGAAGTCGGACGCTCAACCAACTGAGCCACCCAGGCGCCCCCCTTTGCGAACTTTTAATATCCAAATTGAAAGAATGGTAAAGTGGGCACCTGTATATTAACCACTTGGATCCAACATTTTGCCATATCCACTAGCTGATCCTATCTAGCTAGCTATCCATCCTTCCTTGCTGGACCATTTGAGATCAAGATGCCCAGCTATGAATCGGTACCCTGGAGGATGCCAAAACGGAGAGTTCAGCAGTTTGGATTTTGCCTGATGGACAATGTAACAATGTTACATTTCGCCCTAAATACCTGTATCATTCATCTTGTGGGATTTAGGACTTCCTTCTACATAACCACAGTACCATCATTATACCTGAGAAAATAAACAATGCATCTCTAATCCTGCCTTAACCCAGTTTCCTCAGTTGTCCTCAAAATATACTTTATAGCTGTTTTGAAATTTTTTTATTGATTAAATTTCTGAGCCAGGCTCCAGTCAAGGTTTACTTATTGTGTATTTGGTTGTATTCGTTTCTAACAAAAGCGAACATTTGGCCAAGGACTGGGGAAGGGAAGAAACTTTCTTGGCCACAGGCAATATTTTGAAATCTTTGGCTACTCGTCCCTCCCTGTTTCCCTCTCCCACAGGTCTGGGGTGCTGCCGAACTCTCCGCTTTGGCATCCTCCAGGGTACCGCTGATCTCACACAGGTATTAGCAGAAGCCTCAGGGACAGCTGCGTTTTCCAAGGGACGTCTTAGCGGAAGGCTTCTGAAAACCAGGGATTCATAGCTGGGCATTGCTGATTTATGCACGATTTGCTGGGGAAGGTGTCTCGGCCCCTGTCTGTTCCCAGAGTGGTCTTCACTGTCCCGAATCAGAGTTCTGTGCTCCAGTGTCATGGAACATTTCAAGGACTTTGACAAAATAATGGTAACTGAGTGACTGGGTGCACTGTCATGGGTGGGTGGACTCTGGGCGGCTGGATCCTATCTGGATGTCCCCTCCCTGCCTGGTCACAGATTCAGAGTGGGGGTGGGGAGGGCTGTAGCAACTGTTTATCTGGAAGTTGTATAGAAGTTGGCGGTGGCCTGAAGTTTCACTACAAAGGTTAGCACTTATTTATATACTGACTTCCATTGTCTTTACGGTTTCCCTTTGAGCTCATTTGTTCTCCCCATTCATTTTAAGCTTTTTAAAAATGTGTCTGCATAGATGCTCTGTCTCAATAACTGGCACTGTCGGGGATGGTCTTAAAAGCTCTGTGACTTTGGTTTTATCTCTGTAGCCAAAAATAGAAATAATTTGAGGATGATTTAGTTTTGTAGAATTTGTTATGTATTTGCCCCTATCATTAGTGTATGTAATTGATTTAAACTGTGTTTTGACAATTAACTTAATAAAGCAGGTCGTTTTGCAGAAGCTCGTAGATCAATCATGCTAAAGTGGTTTTTGAGAAGCTGCATGTGGGCTGGTGGCGAACACCTGCCTGGTTTTCATGCAGGCTCTTATCAGTTTTTAACTGTGTGACTTCAGACTCCCCGAATCTGCGATTCCCCTTCTATAAAAGGATAGTACCCACCTCGTAGAGATTTGAAACCCTTGGGGCCCAAGGCTGAAACTTTACAAATGTAATCCACTGCTTCAGAAGCCGAATCAAGGGGCTCCTGCCCAGGTGGCTCAGTCGGTTAGGCGTCCGACTCATGATTTTGGCTCAGGTCATGATCTCATGGTTTCATGAGTTCGAGCCCCACGTCGGGCTCTGTGCTGGCGGCATGGAAACTGCCTGGGATTCTCTCTCCTTCTCCCTCTGCCCCTCCCCCAGCCAATGCTATCTTTGTCTCTCTCAAAATAAATAAACTTAAAAAAAAAAAGAAATCTGATCAAATACGTCAATGCTTATGCAGCACACTCACCGGAATAGAGGTCATATATAGCTTCACATCAGAGCAGAACAGGTGTGGCCACCAATGTGCTTCTCAGATTTGGTTTTGCTATGAAGTGAAGCATAAAAGTTTTTGTTCTCAGGGCTTTTTGGATTTTGCCTGATGGACACAACAGGGTCAGCTTGTGTTTTTTATCTCCAGTCACGCTTTGCAGATGGGGCTGGAGAAGGTTGGGAACGTGGAGAGCCATGGAGAACCATTGGCTGCAGCTCATAATTTTTCAGCTGAGCAGACTGAGGTCCACAGAGGTAAAGCGACTTGTTCAGATCACAGAGGTAGCCAGTGGCAAAGCTGAATGAAGAAAAACCCTTTTAGGGAAATGTACATCTATTGATCTTAGTAATCTAGACCAAAAATAGACTGCTGTTGGGCACCGTGATTTGAATCTTCACTAAAAACAAAATAGGGCGTGTGTGTGTTTAAAAGTGATTTTCCAGCCAGGCTTCGTGTGGGTTATCTATATACCAGCCAGTGCCTTTTCCATCACTGAGCTGTCAGGTCACCCTGCTGGGAAACCCTAGATTCTGAGAATGTGTACCCTTTCCTGATAAAAGTGGAAGGATACCTATCAGAACCATCAAAATGTCCCTTGGTTGGAGCAAAGCTGCTTGGGAGAGGTCACAAGGGCCTCCTTATCTGTAGTCTCTGGTTATTAGCTTCGTCTTCCCCATTGTTTAGCAACCTCGAGCAATGCCCACTGGGTTTGAGGAATGCCATTTCCAGGCTTCTCAGCTCCTCTGACCACTGAGGTCAGTTGGAAATACAAGTATTATTTAGAAACAAGCTAAAAAGCTGCTTTTGATTTTGGGGGTTGACTTAGAGCCATTTCTTCAGAGCTCTTCCTCACTTCCTTGCCATCTGCAGGCTTTTTTTTTTTTTTTTTAATCACGTCTTTTGTGACCTTCTTAATGAGATGTTGGCAAGTCACAATACAGTGGGTCCTCAAAATGCAATGAAGAAACCAAACCTGGCTGGGTCTAGGAAAAATCCAAAGGATTTTGATAAACACTGGCTTTTGTTAAACATTTTTTTTACTTGCGATGTTGCTGAAGGGAATCACATTCCTCATTGAGAGCCAAGAACTCCCTGCTTCGGTGGGCTTGCTGTGTGCAGGACAAACTCCAGATGAGGCGATGGGCTTCTTTTTGAAGAGGCTGAGTGGACCTGGGTTGTGGCCTGGGTCAGATTTTGGAGTGGGGAGGGAGGTCAGAGACGGGGACAAAAAGCAGTTTCGTATTTGTCCATTAGTGCTGGGCATTTTTTTTTTTAATTTTTTTTTTAACGTTTATTTATTTTTGAGACAGAGAGAGACACAGCATGAATGGGGGAGGGTCAGAGAGAGAGGGAGACACAGAATCTGAAACAGGCTCCAGGCTCTGAGCGGTCAGCACAGAGCCCGACGCGGGGCTGGAACTCACGGACTGTGAGATCATGACCTGAGCCGAAGTCGGCCGCTTAACCGACTGAGCCACCCAGGCGTGTGCCGGGCATTTTTAAAACCTATCCTACTTCCTGCTGCGATAATTGGAAACCACGGTTTTGAAGTTTGGGGAGTCTTTACTCTAAGTTGTGAAATAGGAGAGCAAACCAGCATTTAGCATTTTGACAGAGACGTAGCTAAATGATAAAATATTGTTGAAAGAGAACTAATTAAAATATACCTTACACACGCATTTGTACTTGGATGGTGCCCAGTTACATATAGGCGTGGTTTAACGTATGTGGAGACCCAGGCTTCCAGAAGGTAAGAGGAAACAATATAAAGGCAAGCAGCATCCAGACGGACTGGTTTGAATTGAGGCACGGCCACCAAGTAGCGGGGTGACCTTGGGATGGTTGCTGTACGTTTCTGTGCCTCCTTTCCCCATCTGTAATGTGGGGATAGACCTCTAACTCTGCCCTAAGTTTGTTGTGAAGATTTGATGCTTAGCTTAGCGTTGGCTCCTAAATGCTCTGTAAATGTGGTAGTTATTGTTGTCAGTGGTAACAGAGAAATAAACCACTCTGAGCCACACTTCCATCTCTTCTGGAACACCATCCCCCAAAACAGTTCTCTTCCTAGTTTACTATGGCTCTGTATGCTTTTGGTTCTGACTCTGATCGCTGGTCCCTTACTGTGCTGGGCTTTCCAGCTTGTGTGGACCTCTCCACATGGGTTAGCCTTGCTGGAGATTTGGGGTGCTCCTCTCGGCTGTGCCCTGAGTGCCTGTGCACAGCCCTCTCCTGTTCCTCTCCTGTTTGCCCAGTCTCTCCGCCAGGCCCACCTGCTGCCCCCAGATCTTCAACAGATGTCATCTCTTCCTATTTATTGGGAGAGAAAACGGAGGTGTCATGCACCGTGTGCCCTCAACTTCCTTCAGCCCACTATTGAGCTCTCTAACTCACAGACCCCCTGATTCAGGAAGAAGTGAATTTTTTCCCCCCTATTCCAGTATTTAATCTGTCTGCCTATGGAAATCTCCTCAAGGCTATCACTCCTTATTCCCTCTCAGTCTCTTCCTTTTGCCCTCTTCGTATGTAAATACATTGGTTTCAGCCGCTTAAAAACAAAACAAAACTCCAAACAGAAATTTCTTCCTCTCACCCTGAAGGTGAACTTTTTGTGCTTCTACTGGGCTTTTAGAAGGGGTGCACTGAGCTCAGTCTCTCTTCTTCAACCCAGGAAATCGAATCTTACATTCTGGTCTACTGAAAAACTGCTGTCCAAGGCCACGAAGATCTATTTTCCTTCCAATTTAATTTATTTTTTCATTGTATGTATGTATTTATTTATTTTGGGATTTTGAAGTTTACTTCAAGAAACTACAGAAAAACAGGAAGTCAAGTACAAGGAGAAAGTTTAAAAAATTCCAAGCAGCTTCTTAAATTAGAAACTAATGGTTTCCCATGAGTCCTTAGAAACTTCTATGTTGCCTGACTTGTCTGAGTTCTCAATTCTTTTTCTAAAGAGTCTTCTCAGGTTGTTTGTTTCTTGTTTCTTTTTTTAAATTGTGTTAAGAACATTTAACATGAGATCAGCCCTCTTAAAGTTTTAAGTGCATGATACAGTATTGTTAACAGCAGGCACAATGCTGTGCGGCAGGATAGAAACATTATACCCATTCAATAGCAGCTACCCGTTTTCTCCTCCCCCCACTCCAGGCAATCACCATTCTACTGTTTCTATAAATTTGACTATTTTAGATTTTTCATAAAGTGGAATTATGCAGTGTGTGTCCTTCTGTGACTGGCTTTTTTCACTTATGTACATTTTTTCACTAATGCCCTCCTGGACCATTTATACTGTTGTCTATGGCAGGATTTCTTTTTTTTTTTTTTTTTAATTTTTTTGTTTTAATGTTTATTTATTTGTGGGAGAGAGAGACACACACACACACACAGAGTGTGAGCGGGGGAGGAGCAGAGAGAGAGCAAGACACAGAATCCGAAGCAGGCTCTAGGCTCCGAGCTGTCAGCACAGAGCCCGACGTGGGGCTCGAACTCACGGACCGTGAGATCATGACCCGAGCTGAAGTCAGACGTGTAACCAACTGAGCCACCCAGGCGCCCCTGGATTTCCTTCTTTTTTAAGGCCGAAAGGGATTTGGTTGTATATGTACACCATCTTTTCTTTATTTAGTCATCAGTGAACAAACACTTAGGTTGATTCCATATCTTGTCTATTGTAAATAATACTTGCAGTGAATATGGGAAGCAGTTATCTCTTTAAGATCCTGATTTCAGTCCTTTTGGGTAAATAGGATAAGTTGGACTGCTGGATCATATGGTAGTTCTATTTTTAACTTTTTGAGGAACTTATTGTTTTACATAGTGGCTGCACCAATTTTCCATTTCCTTCCTATTTTAGTTGCTCTCTCTTGCAGCTTCTGACCTTGCTGACTGCTCATTCCTTTTGGAAACTCTATCCTCTGTTCTAGGGTAGAACCCTGGCTTCTCTCCCTCAGCTTCCTCATGGAGTGGATCCGGTTTCTCGCTGGATATTTCCATCTGGTTGTCCCCATGTTCAAAACTGAACTCGTGATAGCGTCCTCTCCATGCCGAGTATATTAGTTTTCTTGGGCTGCTGTCGCAAAGTACCACAAACTGGGTGGCTTAAAAAAGAGCCTCACACTTCCGGAGGCTGGAATTCCAAGATCAAGACCGGCAGAGTTGCTTCCTTCTGAGGGCTGTGAAGAAGAATCTATTTCATGCCTCTCTCCTAGCTTCTGGTGGTTTCATGGAAGTCTTTGGCCTTTAGAAGCATCACCCCATCTCTGCCTGTATCTCCACATTGTGTTTTCGCTTTGTACCTGTCTGGCTCCACATTTCTCCTTTGATAAGGACATGTGGGATTTGAGTCCACTCTAATGACCTCATTTTAATTTGATTACCTTTGTAAAGACCCTGTATTTTAATAAGGTCACATTCTGAGGTACTTGGGATACTTCAACGTTTGAATTGGGAGGGAGGTAAAATTCAACACATCACACCAAGCAAGCTTCCTTTTCTTTAAAGTTATTTCCCATCTTGATGAATGACATCAATGTCCACCATGTTGTCAAGCAGAAACTTGGGCGTCGTCCTTATCAAGTCACTTGCCCTTATATGAACTTGGGATTCAGAGCTTGTAGAACTTGAAGGCAAAATTTTGGAAGAGGAACCTTCATAGCATCCAACAGTTTCCCAGAGGGGTCTGTGATTCCCAAATGGCTGACCACCTCTGTTTTGTATCTTTTTTTTTTTTTCCTAAGGTGTCTATCACTTTAGTACAAAAGGAATACATACATATGAATTTTAGAAAATTATAGATAAGTATAAAAATAAAATTTAAAGTTATTCTATTATTCAGTTACCTGAAATCACTTAATATTTTGGTCATTGCTTTGTACATTTTATGCCTTCTTGCATTTTTAAAAAACTAGTTGGACCATACTGTATGTAAGATGTTGAATCAAGCCTTTTATATTCAACATTGTATCTTAAGTGTTTTCTCATGTCTTCATGAAATCTTTATAGTTTTAAATGATGCATATTATTCAATCAAATGGGTGGATAATGACTGACTTAGATATTTTCTTACTATCCCATGATCAAAATTCATATTGTTGCCATTTTTTTGTTTTATAGAGAGTGTGGTGACCACTTTTGCTATTAAATTGGATTCAAATAATTTGTTTGTAATTCAGATATGACTCAGCTGGGGAGAAAGAGAAAGATGGTCAATGTCTCTAAACAAGTCTTTAGTGTAAACTGAAGGAAAACTAGATTTGCCTAAGTTAACAATGTTTTAAGGCATTATTTGTGAATAGTTACTTTGTAATTTTAAAGTTATTTTTATTGAATTGCTATGGTAGGTCACAGTAGATTCTCAAGTCAACCGCTTTTTAGCAGTTCTTTGTAGTCTATAACAGGGCTGTCCAACAGAACTTTTGGAGATGATGAAAATGTTCTTAAAAATTTTTTAATGTTTATTTATTTGCTTTTGAGAGAGAGAGAGAGCACAAGCAACAGAGGGACAAAGAGCAGGAGACACAGAATCCGAAGCAGGCTCCAGGCTCTGAGCTGTCAGCACAGAGCCTGACGTGGGGCTCAAACTCACAAACCATGAGATCATGACCTGAGCTGAAGTCTGACGCTTAACCGACAGAGCCACCCGGGGGCCCCGAAAATGTTTTTTATCTGACCTGTCCAGTATGGTAGCAATTACTACCCATGTGACTACTGAACGCTTAGAATGTGATTAATGCAACTGAAGAACCGGATTTTTAATTTTACGTCATTTTTATTGGCTTACATTTAAAATGTTTATTTTTGAAAGTGAGAGAGAAAAAAAGCATGCGTGTGAGCGAGGGAGGGGCAAAGAGAGAGAGAGAGAGAGAGAGAGAGAGAGAGAGAGAGAGAGAGAATCCAAGCAGGCTCCATGCTGTCAAGTGCAAAGCTCAACGCAGGGTTCCATCTCACAAACCATGGATCATGACCTCAGCGGAAGTCAAGAGTCAGACGCTTAACCAACTGAGCCACCCAGGCGCCTCTTAATTGACTTAAATTTAAATAGCTATTTGTGGCTAGTGGCCACCATATTGGATAGTACAGTTCTATCAAGGTGGTGAGTAAACACTTTTACAATGCGTGCCTCTTCCTAAACACTCTTCTACGTGCTTTACATATTAATATATTTAATCCTTACGATGACTCCATGAAGTAGTCTTCTAGTTTCTATTTGGTGTATAACAATTTACCTCAAAGCTTTGTGGCTCAAAACAACAACAGTCACTCATTTTGCTTAGAAATCTACAACTTGTCAGGATTCAGAAACAGCTCATGTTTGTTCCATGCATCACTAGCTGGGGCCCTCGGGTCTACTTCTAAGATACTCAGTTACAGAGTTGGCAAGTTGATGACCGTTATTGGGTTCTTTTCTTGAGGAACCTTCGGTTTCTGCACAGCAGGGTGATTAGTTTCCAAAAGCAAGTGCCCCAAGAGACAGGAGGTGGAAACTGACAAAGTGTCACTCCATATTCTATTGATCAGGCAAACCTCAGAGTATATATTCAAGGGTAGGAGGTACAGACTTCTCAGTTGGAGCAGTACCAAAGGATTTGGGGCCATGTTTTAAAATCATCCTAGAAAGATATAATCATTTTGATTTTATTTAATAATGAGGCAACTGAACATAGAACAATGAAGTAACTTGCCCAAGGTGACATGCCTAATAGATGGCGAAACTGTTATTCATGTCGGGCGTTCTGACCTTGTAACCCCAGTGCTATATTGCGTCTCTCTGTAATTCATGTTTCACTAATTTAGATTCATATCTTCTTCAGTTTTCCCATGGTAGAATAATTATGAGATTAAGTGACTGATACTTGTTTGTAAATCACAGACTCTAAATAATGTAGTATTTGCAAGGGTTTGCCAAATACCAAATGGATGATAAAGACACATTCTCAACCCCCTGATTCAGGAGGAGCTGTTGGCTCCAATTCTGAGCCCCTCCGCTTTTGTCCCTATTCCTACTGCCCTCCAAAGAGAATTGGTTGTCACTTCCAGATTGAAACAGACCATGATTCTGAGTAAAACTCTCTCGGTCTTAGCATGTTGCCTGCTTCACCTATTCCTGTTACATGGAATATATGTTACTAAAAAGGAATTAATAGGGACACCTGGATGCCTCAGTCGGTTAAGCGTGCGACTCTTTATTTTGGCTCAGGTCACTATCTTGTGGTTTCATGGGTCTGAGTCCCATTTCGGACTCTGTGCTGATAGCACAGAGCCTGCTTGGGATTCTGTCTCCCTCTCTCTACCCCTCCCCTGCTTTCTCTCTCTCTCAAAATAAATAAATAAACTTCAAAAAAGGAATTTTTAAATAAGACTTACTTAGAATTATAAAAGGAGTTAAAGAAATGTTTCTGGTTTTTACTGAAAGGCTGGTAATTAAATCCTGACTTAGATGATATATTTGTGCATTTTTAGGGAAGTGTGTGTGTGTGTGTGTGTGTGTGTGTGTGCGCGTGTGCGTGTACTTCCATTTATTTGTTCATTCATTTATTATATTGATTCCTGGAAGATAAATCAGAAAAAAAAATAGGTTATCCCCAATTCTAGAGATTGTCTGATAAAATAATGAAAGCAGCCTTTTACAAACCTAAGAAACCAGCAATTTCCTTTCATGTTCAAAGGTAATGGATATTTCCATGTGAAAGACTGATAGTCCTTTGTATGGCCTCTGGTTTGCAAATTGGGCTTCTGTTTGCTGCAATAATGCAATGTGGTTATTTCACACCTGATATTTGTCCCATTCAATCATTGCCACGTGGATTCTTTTTTATCAAAACACTCTTTGAGAGAGCTTATAATTAAGTGTATTTAGTTTTCCAATTTCTGAGTTTCTTTTCTGTTTTTTTCTTTTTTAATTTTTTTAAGGCAGAGGGAGAGAGAGAGACAGAGAGAGAGAGAGAGAGAGAGAGAGAGAGAGAGAGAGAGAGAGAGAATGAATCCCAAGCAGGCCGCACGCTGTCAGTGCAGAGCCTGATGCAAGGCTCAAGTTCACAAATCACAAGATCATGACTGGAGCCAAAATCAAGACTTGGATGCTTAACCAACTGAGCCACCCTGGCATCCTCCTATTTCTGGGTTTCTTAAACAGCACTGTGAATCTCCCTGATGTAGAGAACTTCATTTTAGCACTTCAGAATCTGAGTATTCCAAATAACGAGCCTTCATTTCAATCAAATCTTACATTTCCCTTTACTTCTCATCCTGCCTGACCCCTTCCTTCGTTTGATAATTCTCTTCTCATTTTGTGTCTGTGAGCTGGTTTTCTATGTAATTTGCTCTTTCTCTGGTATCTTCATTGGCCATGTCTCATGACTGCACCAGGCTCTCTGCCTCTCACTGTCCTTCATAGAGGAGATTCAGATCCCCATGCGCATGCACCTCTTGGGAGCCTACGTGTGGTATCCCTGCAGGCTTGGATGTCTGCCACCTCTGGTAATAAGTCCACGTGATGCTTTGACATGCCCACAGGCAAACTTCTCCTTTTCTCTGAAAGATGCCTCCTTCCCAGCCGCCCTATTTTTGTTGTCATAAAACAGGTCCCTGCTGTTATTCTTTCTTCTGTTTACCCATGTGTATGCCTTCCACGGCATTTCTCTCAACCTGTGACCTGCCCATGTGTTTTGTTTAGGGACTGATGCCATTCTGGATTTTTCTCTTTCGCATATTTTAGGTCTGTCAGCTTACTAAACCCTTCTAGAACATAAGCTCCGTGAGGACAAGGATCTTTGTTTTACTCAGTGATATATCACACACGCCTAGCATGGTGACTGCCGTAGTTGAGCATTTAGTATGTTGTCAAAATGGTTCGAAATGTTTTACGTGGATAATTTATTTCTCCTTCATAACACCCTAGAAGGGTGGGACGCTTCTATTAGTATGCCTGTTTCACGAGAAACTGAGGCATGGAGATGCTAAGTTATTGCCCAGTGTCACCCAGCTGCTAGGTGGTACAGCCAGGACTTGAACCCGGGTCTCCTGGGTCCATGCTCTTAACCACTAAGCACCCCGCTATAATGCCACCGAACGATAGCGTGTTTGCTTTGTGCTTATGTTTCACCGGAACTCTGTACATGCTTTCTGCCCTGTGTGGGTGCTGCCACAGCTGAAGAAGCACACACTAGCTTGGGAGGTTTTGAAAGAAATTCCCAGGGTGGGACCTAGTTTATGAGGAGCAGGGACAGGAAGGGGACTCAGACTTCGAGCCAAGCCCGGCCCTCAGCCTGTGTTCTGTGCTGCCAGACCCACCAGTCTCCACGTGGCCCACGGTTTGGGGAGGAGACTCGGATTTAACGTGCACGTTCCCCAGTGTTGTCAGGTTTTTCTTGCCTCCGACAGACGTCTGACGTGGCCGTGTGTATTTCTTCCTGTAGACAATGGTGGCAGCCGCACGTTGCACTCCAAAACAGAGACGACACCGTCGCCCACTAACAATACCGGCAATGGACACCCAGAGTATATCGCATATGCGCTCGTCCCTGTGTTCTTCATCATGGGTCTCTTCGGCGTCCTCATCTGCCACCTGCTCAAGAAGAAAGGCTATCGTTGTACAACAGAAGCCGAGCAAGATGTGGAAGAGGAAAAGGTTGAAAAGATAGGTAAATACCTGCATTCTCTTTATGGAGATGTGGATAGAGACCATTTTTTTTTTTACGATTTTATTTTATTTTTAATCTCTACACCTAGTGTGGGGCTCGAACCCGCCACTCTGAGATCAAGAGTCGCATGCTGTACTGACTGAGCCAGCCAGGTGCCCCAAGTGGGGGCAATTTTGAAATAAGTAACCAGTCATATGTATTTTCCATCTCTATGAGGCAAAATGGTCCATCTTCACAGTAGGTGGTATGGCGGAGTGTCCGTGTAGATTTCGTAGTAACCCCACCTAGAGCTTGAAACCTGCCTGTCCTTTACGAAACACCTACCAGCTCATTCCTTGTGACCTTGGGCAAGTCACATATGCTCTAAATCCCTACTATGTATAATTTAACTAGAATTTAATCTTAGTTAATTTCATGCCAATTTAATTTAATTTAAATGAGGGCAGTGATCTCCACTTTGTAGGATTATTGTGGAATTTAGAGAGATGATGCATTTGGTATTTGGCACATAAGCCCACTCAGTAAATATGAATCTTTACTATTATTATTAAAAGAGATTCTAATAAGGATAATGTGAAATATAAATAGCTCTCACCACTTGTATGGTATTACTCTTGCTGGGGGAATTTGATCTTAAATCTGTGTGACTGAAATTTATATTTATTAAGTAAAATAATTGTGTCAACAGTGCGATAAAAGTGTGGCGAGAAATGGTGCCTTAGATTAACTTGAGGATATCTTACCTTTTCCTCTTAACGTGGAGTGTTAGGCAATGTTCAGAAACACCCAAGAGAATGAGATTTTCTTTCTTCATAGATGTTTTTTTTCAACCATCCTTCAGGGACATTCCCAGACTTGGAGTTGGGGAGTAGTAGCTAACCTTCCTTATCCCTTTCAGCTCCTCAAAGGTCAGTTTTTGCAGAGGGGGACATTTGGAGTAGGTCACCTTTCGAGCAAGTCCAAAGGGCGGACTGCGGAGAGCTTCCTCATTCCTTGCCAGCCTGCTGGCCTGTTGGTTTTTCCCACCCCCACTGACCTTTGAGGCAGAGAGAGAACCCGGTTGCAGGATGAGTCATGTGTAGCTGTGAGCAAACCAAAGCTGAGTGTTTGTCAATAGAAAGCAAGCCTCCTCCTCCCCTCCTTCAAAGATGCTCTGTAGGCCGGCTTAGCAGGTCAACATTTGCGCCGTCCGGCCAGATGTGTGTTTTCACAGAGGGGGAAGCTGACTATGGATGGAGAAGACACCTTCCCAGGTACACGAGTAGGACACTGCACACCTTGATTCGTTCTCTGTGAACTAAGATGGTGTATTTCAACCCTCCTTTTTCCTTCCTCCCTGAAATTACACAGTTTCAGAGTGGAGGTTTGATTTTTCTTCGAACACTGTCACATATACAGAGTCTCATAAAGTTAACGGTCTGTGGGCAAATAACCACGGCTGAAATTTAGGTCAGTTGCAAGTGTATTTAAAAGAAAGGAGAGGCTTATAAACATGGATGAATAATTGCCCCCCAAAAATTCATACTCTGAATTAATGTAGTACACCTGCACTTAAAAGAAAATCCAAGGCGGGGGGTGCCTGGGTGGCTCAGTTGGTTAAGTGTCGGACTCTTGATATCGGCTCACATTGTGATCTGCAGTTGTGAGATTGAGCTCCACGTCAGACTCTGCACTGAGCATGGGGTCTGCTTCGGATTCTGTGTCTCCCTCTCTCTCTGTCCCTCCCCTACTCACTTGCATGCAAAATAAATAAATAAATAAATAAATAAATAAATAAATCCAAGGAGAATTTTTTCTTTTTCTTTTCTTTTTTTTTTTTTTTTTAACGTTTATTTATTTTTGAGACAGAGAGAGACAGAGCATGAACGGGGGAGGGTCAGAGAGAGGGAGACACAGAATCTGAAACAGGCTCCAGGCTCTGAGCTGTCAGCACAGAGCCCGACGCGGGGCTCGAACTCACGGACCGCGAGATCATGACCTGAGCTGAAGTCGGCCGCTTAACCGACTGAGCCACCCAGGCGCCCCGAGAATTTTTTCTTTTAATTAACTATCTTCTTCCCATTTCCCCTAAGGGTTTAAGGAAATGATGAGAGAGGAATATAGTAGTAATGACTGATACAGATGCATGAAAGTGAGTGGGTGTTTGGACTTGGGAAGACGGTTGATGGATAATTCTGGTACTCGTTATGTCTGTTATATATGCCAAGGAAATCACCATGGACTGTGCCCCAGGCAGTTTGGGGCTGAAGGAAGAAAGCCTAGACCCTTAGTGCCACGGCAAGAGCTTTCTTGAGACTGTTCAGTGAGGTGTCATGGAATCCACAGAAGTGACCAATTTAACCCATACCCTCCTCTGCCTTCTCTTTCAGAGTTGAATGACAGTGTAAATGAAAACAGTGACACCGTTGGGCAGATTGTTCACTACATCATGAAAAATGAAGGTATGGATGTTTTAGTGTTCCAGAACAATTCGATATTCATATGTGTTATTGAAAACTTGCTTCAGAGAGTCAGAATTTGTATGAACTTTCCTGTCAATATTTCTGGTCATTGGCAGCACCTTTTACCTAAGCTCATTAATCCATTAAGCTTTCAGGTTATCCAACCATGAGAGTTTCACGTGTGTTTTCAGAGAGTCAGTGGGTGTGAGTAGTGCATAAAGCCCGCCCTGGAGGCTCACCTTCTAGTCCTGGCCTCACTTTGATTTGAGGGAAGTCACATTACCTCATGGAGTCTCCATTTCCACCTGTTTTTAAAAGGAGGATAATAAATAATATTTATATGGTAACATTGTTGTGACATCCTGCATGTAAAATGCTTATTAGTATAGTAGGCGCTCAAACATCGTCTGTTCCTTTCTTTTTTTTTTTTTTTGTATTAAAAAAAGCTGTGGTAAAATAGGCAAAACATAAAAAGTTACCATTAAAGGTACAGTTCGGTACCATTAAGTACATTCATAATGATGTAAGCCATCACTACTGCCTTGTTCCAGAATGTTTTCATCATCCCAAACTGAAACTCTGTACCCATTAAACAGTCACCGTCCACACCCCACCGCCCTCCCCCGGCCACCCTCCGGCGACCTCTCTGCTTCTGTCTCCATGGATTTGCCTCTTCTGGGATCTATTCTCAAGTGTTCCAATTTTTTAAAAGTTTAACCTTTGTGGACATAAGCAATTTCCCCCCTCGGAAATGTGCTCTTAACTCCTCTCTTCTGAAGTGGAGGATGAACTGAATCTTGATTTGATAAATCAGGGTTCTTGTTCAGAACACTGGTTATTATTTCTGTAGGACACCATTACAGGGGTGCACAGGGTGAGGCTCTCAGTGACTTTTGGGGCATGTGGAACTCGTTGGCCACATCTCCAATAGCTGCAGAACGCCATACTTTGAGTTCTCACGAGAATCGAAAAGAAAACCTCTTCCTTGGGCTCTGTCCTGGCTCCCGTCACAGAGGTGCTGTAGGGCACACCGATGCAGCCGAGCCATTCGTCCGAAGGGGAAACTAGCCGTACTGCTAAGTAGATGCTGCTGCTCTTCCCTGGGGAGCCCCACCCCCACAGCCTCACTGTCAAGCAGAGCACCTGCCCGGCCCTGGGTGTGGGTCAGCCTTTTGACTTAGAGAAACCGCAGTTTCAGCTGGTTCCGCATCATTTTCATTACTCTTTACAGTGTGCTTTTCGTAAGTAATCTCATTTAATCCTCACACTATCCCTCTAAAGTTGGTATTGTTTTTCTTAAAATGTTTATTTATTTGAGAGAGAGAGAGAGAGAGAGAAAAGAGCATGAGTGGGGGAGGGGCAGAGAGAGAAAGAAAGAATCCCAAGCAGACCCCACACTGTTATAGTGCAGAGCCCGACTCGGGGGCTGGATCCCACGACCATGAGACCGTGACCTGAGCCAGAATTAAGAGTCAGATACTTAACTGGCTGAGCCACCCAGGCACCTCTAAAATTAGTATTGTTATACCCATTTTACGGGTGCAGAAACGAAGGCTTCAAGTAGTTGAGTTCACATGGTCAGTGAACAGCTTAGCCCTAGCTGGGTCTCTTTCAACTACACAGCATTCCCTCTCCTCTCTTTAATTTGTGGTTTCAGTTTCTACAGGATGTAAAACCACATAATCAATCTTATTAGAATGGCATTTAAAGTAAGAACAAAAATGACCAGAATACTTGGATTTTGATCTCTGCCTTCCAGAGACCTTCCTTCAGGGAACGATATTTGGTGATGTTATTCATTAATACCCAATGGTGCACATTTCTACATAAGAAATCATTTTTAATTTGCACAAGAAATAAACAAATATGTTCTTGGCGTGGAAACGTCAGGCCAATGGAGGTACACACGGTGAGGCATGGCGTGCCTTGTGCATTGGAAACTACCTCACATGGCTTTGGGATCTTGGGGGCCTTTGGGACTGGGGCTTCTGAGAGCTGGGGCAGCTGCTAAATTAGTTAGTATGGGATGTGGTGGGACTGACTGTTGGATGAGAAATAAATAAATTGTGAAAACTTTGCAAGGGCTGAAGTTCTTATGTACAACTTCCTTGTATGAGCTGAGTGTTTGCCATATGGTGGCCCTGAGGGCTTTCTAGGGACTAACAACCTTTCGATTCAGATACTTCATTCCCAATTTACAATTGAGAAACCAAAAGGCCCACAGTGCTTAACTGGCTTGCCAACATCACACGGCTGGCAAGTGGCAGAGCTGAGATTTGAACTGTAGCATCTGACTCCAGAGTCTGTACTTAACCACTTGCTGTGACTGCCTCTTTCCTGGTAGCAGGAAGGAGGGATGGAGGTGTCTTCCTTTCAAAGAGATAAAGTGTACAGCTGGGATAGTTTATAAAACTCTTAAGCATTAAGTCATTAAATTCTCAAAACTACCTTATGGAGGTAGGCCCTTTTACCATCACATCTTGCAGATGAGGAAACTGGCCCAGGGCTCATACGACAAGCAGCATATGGCAGGATGGGCCAACAGTGGCACTCTGCTTCATTACAGCAGAGGAAAAGCGTTTGACTTTCTGGAACAAGCTTGCTGTGTAGTTGCCTACCTCCCACCCTCATGGGCAAACAGGTCTGTCCTTTTCTTTTTTAATGATGTCCTTTTCCTTTTGGGAAGAAACCTTTTTGTTTCCTCTGTGTTAATTACCGGTAGGTACATGAAAGTAACAGCTAAGGTACTGTTTTCCTTCTTTCTCCTCTGCTCCCTGGTTTTTCCCCTCTCCCCTGGTCCATGCCTTCATTTGTCTCCTGTGATTTCTCCAGTGACCTGTGAGCATGAGTGGTGGTTCGGATCCTTTGGGTGGCCCTTGGTTCTCCTTGGCCACCAGGAGACATCTGACCTCACTGGACATCCCTTTTCCAGACATGGCCATCTCTAGCTTCCTTCCAGCCTGTGCCCAAACCACAGCTAGGGAATTAGATCCATAGTTGGGTCTCTTACCAGTTTATATCCTAGCTTCTTTGGTTTGCTTTGAGACTTCAATTCTCTAGAGAACAAATGCATTTTTAATCTTTTGTCTATGTCTTTAGCAGTCTCTGGACTTAATATCAATTTAGACCTGCCTATTGACATTAATTCAGTTTTCCATTTCTTTAATTGTAAGCACACGGTAACGTAACTTTTCCTTTAAAATTGAAAAAAAAAAAAAAGGAATACAATTAAATACAACCCATCCATTACCATTTGCCATGTTTATTTAGGTTTTCTTTGCCTGTACTTACATATTTTAAAACATTTGCTATCATGATTTATGAATAGTCTTCTGCTTTGCATTTTTAATTTGACTAATGGGGTAATATTTCACCTGTACTCATGGTGACATTCTTGCTTATGGTTTAAACATATCGTGTCTCGAATGTTGCAAATCAGGTTCGTTTAGGTAAATCTTTTGAGGGATACATTTATCAGCTGACCTGCATACTGATCACTGTCCTGCTAATCTCAAGGCTTGGATTAACCACAGTGCTACCCTTAATTTATCTTTGTAAATAGATTGAATTGAAGAGTGTGTGGGTGGTCATTGGGGTTTTCTTGGGTTCTATGGGAATTTGGAAAATACCTGCACGTTTATAGCTCTCTTGCAGGCCCTTAAACTGTCTGATCTGGTAACAATGAAGATATTGTGATTATTCTAGGCAGGGAGATCCTTTTGTGAAATGCTTACCTTGGGGTTCAATTGATATTATGTCAGGAGGGGTTCCATTACAAATTATCATTACCGAGTAGGTCTCTGAAAATTGCTTTAATGATTATGCAAATGCCCTATGAAGCATTAAACTATTGATCATTTGGGTAGGGACTTGGACATTGAAGAATGAAAAGGATAACATGGGGTCAAAAGCACCCACCCAAAGTCAGATGGACCAGGGTTTGTGTCCAGCTCTGTCACGCTAGCTGTGTGACTCTGGCCAGTCAGTTATGATCTTTAGTGCCTCAGCCTCTGTATCTATAAAATGGGCATGATGATTCTGTCTATTCTGGACTTGTCAGGAGAGTCAAACATGGTAGGGTCTCTAAAGCTTTCGGTCAGTGGCTGGCACATGGCAGGCACTTAGATTTGGCCGGTGGCAATAGTTCTGGCCTGGGGATTTGCCTTGATTGCAAGGGAATGTTTGCAGAAAAGACTGGTAGCGGAAGAAATAGGGCATTTCTCCTGCCTGATTTTCACTGCTTTATACCTAAGATCAGGCAGAAATTCAGGACAGAAGAGAGGAAGCATTTCATGAAATTACTACCCTCTAGAAAATGTCTCCTGTTCCTGACAGGCTTTCCTTGCCCTGTAACTGACCCCTCCCATTCTCTGGATACCCATGAAGGGAAGTATAGTCGACAGAATGTTGACAAGAGCAGGGGAGCCATCTTTTATGGCTTATTGGAGTTATGAGTCACAATCAAGGAGGAGATACATATTCAAAAGAACTTAATCAGATGATTGTTCCTTCATAGTAATTTTACAGCCAAATTCAAGCATGTGTTTGAGTCCTAATGGTGAGGTTATGTTCGAAAGTTTTTTCATCCCGGGAAACCACATGACCTCACACACTGAACCTCCTCGGACAGGGAGGGTGTGGGTCATGTTTACACAGAAACTTGAGTCCACTCTTAAAGAATTCACTCATAGCAAACAATGGGCCTATTTATTAATTTTTATGAGAGATAAGGGCGAGGTACACGAGCACATAAATATAGAAAAAATAACACAAGTTTATAAAAGAACAGTTTTAGGAATGATTTTAATGTATTTTAATAATCTTCCTCGATCATTTTCTGACTCCATGTTTCTAAGGAAGGTCATCTTGAGAGGTGGTAAATTTTCTCCGGCAACTAATTTAAACTTTTGTTTTTAAAAAGCCCATTCTTGTAAGTGAGTGCCGTTAGTGCTATCTTTATTTTCATACCTTTTTTGTTGTTGTTGTTTTCCCTCTTTAATGTTTGTAGTCTTGAAGTTTAGATGGCAGAGAGTAAGCGTCAACTGGCAAATTACTGTGGGTATTCCCTAAACCCCTTGACTACACAGAAATTAATTTTGTGCATCCTCATTATTAGCCAAAAGGAAAATGAGTGACATCACTAGACTGTATTGGAGTTTGTGTCACAGAAGGTAGCGTGTCTTCTTTGTTGTGTGGGAGAACATACAAGCTGCCGATCCATTTCAGTACGTTTTCAGTAACGACAAGTCTTACTTAGGTCAAAACGTGTGTTAGGGAATGCATTTGGCCATCCTCACAGACAGTCATGAAGGGCAAAGAGGATATTTCTTTTAGAAAAGATGGCCTGCTGTGTTAATGGGTGCACCTGGGGGGCTCAGTCAGTTAAGTGTCCAACTCTTGATTTCGGCTCAGGTCATGATCTCACGGTTCATGAGTTCAAGCTCCCAACTGGGCTCTGTGCTGATGGTGCGGAGCCTGCTTCGAATTCTGTCTCTCCTCCTTTCTCTGCCCTTCCCCTGTTCGCTCTCTCTCTCTCTCTCTCTCAAAAGAAATAAATAAACTTACAAAAAAAAAAAAAAAAAAAAAGAAAAGATGGCATGTTGTGTTAATATTTCTTTTAAAAAAATCTGTTTATTTGTAACGGTTGTAAAGGGGGGAAATGGATCATGGGAGCAAAAACCCCTAATTATTTTACATATAAAACACGGATTTGCATCTACTATGCAAACAGGTATGCATCTTCAAGATTAGAATTTCATGAGAGGGTGATTAGGAAAAAGATGTCGCAAAAGGCTCCTGGGTGGGCCAATAATTATTTCAATTAAAAAACTTAAATTTAATTTATTTGAGAGAAGTTGGGGAGGGGCAGAGAGAGAGGGAGAGAGAGAGAATCCCAAGCAGGCTCCATACTCAGTGTGGAGTCTGATGTGGGGCTCAGACTCACAAACAGTGATATCATGACCTGAGCCGAAATCAAGAAGCAGGTGCTTAACTGGGCCACCCAGGTACCCAGATAAATTTAGTTTTTAAAAAGTTGAGAATCACTGGATAAATCCTTCACTGTTAATACTTAAAATCAGTAGTGTTGAATTTTCTTCCCCTAGGGATGTCATTTGAAATGTTAAATGTTAAATGTTGGTGTTGGCTCACATGATAAATAGTGATTTTTTATTTCATCTCTGGAGAATTTGTGGTCCCTCATGAGAACAGCACTTTAAAAATCAATGAAAAGGGTAGGAGTCAGTAATAACATTTGGCCTTGCCAATTAAATATCCAAAAGGAACTTGAACACTCAGTCTTCCATCCTTGAGAGTCTAACTGCTCTGTAAGAGGCTTAAAGATGTGTGTTTGTGGAGGCGGGAGGGGGAGGGGGAGTGGGGACCCAAGAAGCTTAGATACAGTTTGTTTTTGTTGATAGCCTACACCCTCCGCCTAAAAATTTGGATTTTTTGAAAAATTAATGTTAGAAGTCCAATTTAATTCAGTCCATATTAGGTAACTTATATTTGTGCCCACCTCTTGGAAATTTAAAGTATCTGGCCAGAGTTAAGGTCTTATATGGTCCTGAAGCTGAGCTAAGCCAAATGGCCCACCTGGAAAATTATCTCCCATCCCTGATTATATGTGAGACAGACCTGATAATACATGTGGATCCAGAGGTGAAGGCTTATGATTTGGGCACATGTAACTTGTTAGAATACAGATCTTTTTTTTTTTTTTTAACCGGTTTATTTATTTATTTTTTTAATTTATTTTTTTAGATTCAAGTTAGTTACTTAGAATACAGGTCTCTTAAGACATGCATGTCATGCATATTTAGCAAAGGGAGTTGAATGCAGTGGAATAGCAACATGTAAATTTCCCTGTGGTTTGGGAGCGGGGGAAGAAATGTATATTTCTATGTTATGTTGGAATGACGTGTCAGAAGCATAGCTCTGCAATAATCTGCTTTCCTTTGTGTAGACTGTCTGGCACTCATACTAAATTCCAGCATGGTGAGTTATCTGTCGATGGTGCCATTTCGAGGGGTTGCCTTGGGAAAAACTCTCCTTTCTCTGGGACCCCAGGGTCCTGTGAACTGAAGGAACTCGGATGTTTTCCCAACAGCTTTTCTTTTCTTTCTTATTTTTCTACCAACAGCTTTTCTGATGTAATAATTCTAGGATTGCTGATGTGATTCATCCCATTGTAATCCTTTACTTTCTTTTTTTTTCCTTAGCAAACGTTGATGTTTTAAAGGCAATGGTAGCAGATAACAGCCTGGGTGACCCTGAAAGGTGAGCGCTTCTCCCTCCACTCCATTCAGTGGGACTTTTTTTTTTTTTTTTTTTTTTTTGCTTATCTATTAGAACAGGTTTCCCAGCTTTGGTACTGTTGACATTTGGGCCAGATAATTCTTTGCTGTGGGCCACCGTCCTGTGCATCCTGGGATGTTTATCGGTGTTCCTGGTCTCTGCTCACTAGATTCTGGTGTCTTCTCCCCCCCCCCCCCCCCCCCCCCCCCCCCCCCCCCCCCCCCCCCCCCCCCCCCCCCCCCCCCCCCCGGTCCCCCATGTGACAACCCAGAATGTTGTCAGTGCTCAGTGCTGGGCACAGTGCTGGAGCTGGGCATTCACATATTGTTGGCATGGAGACTCAGTCTAGTGGGGAATGGAGGCGTGGGTGTGAGGCCTTACGATGGGGATGCGCATGACTGTGCTGTGGGAGAAGCAAAGACTGGATGCTCTGCAAACTCCATGGGGCCAGTGGGAGGTGACGGAAGGTTCATAGAAGGTCCACAGCAATGCCATCTGACCTAGGTTCGACAGGCAGAGACAAGAGGCAGGGGCTGCTTGCTTGTAGGTGGAGAAAGCCCCAAAGGTTCAGTCCAGGGAGGCCAGAGAACGCACCGTGGACAGTAGGAAGAAGGGCCAGGAAGGCAACTTGGGACCAAGGGACAGGGCAAGGAGTTTGGCACCTTTTTCCTGCTTACTCTGTGGGGCGGTGCTTCTGGCATATCTTGGATATCTTGTGTTTGTCAGACTGGTGTGTTAGACTTGCATTTTCACCAGGAAGCTCATGCAGGAAGCTCTGTTTAGGAAGTCCTGGTGGTGTAGTTCATACAGCTACATAGAGACATATGAGCTGGGATTTCTCCCACGTTCCAGCCCTGACCATGGTGTTTGGACCATGTTGGCTCACGGCGTGTTTGCCTCGGTTATTTTTGGGCGTGGTATAGTGCCTGCCATTGGCTTTTATGCACCGCGGGTACTCGATGAACGTTTGTCAAACGGATGTCGTTAAACAAAAATTTTGAATTCTACTTTCCACTATGTGGTGTTAATTTGGCATTGTTTTATCTCAGAAAGCTGCTGCTGCGTGTTTTTATTTTAACAACCTAAAGAGCATCCCTAACGAACACCAGAAAGCTTTTGGCTGTCCGTGGTGTTTGAGACTCTCCTCAACCATGCACACTTCTTTTTAAAAGTGAAGTGGGGTGGTTCGCAGCAGCAGAAAGGCTGGTTCATGCTGTCATAAGACATCCACGTGCCTCTGGGGCTCTAGGACGGGCTCAGGTGTCAGCCTGTGCGGTGACATGCCACCCCACCTTGCCCGCCTCTACCATGACGCAGGGCTGATGCCTGGTCGGGCTGGCCCTGTCCTGTTTTAAGTCCTCCTTTTCTAGTGGACCAGAGTCTTGACGTGTCTTTTGAAAGTTGCCAACATCTGACCTATATACTTCTCCTTTTTATGTTTTGCCTGGACTTTTTCCCCCGGGCTATCAAAGAATGTGGGCTCCCTTGTTTTTTTGAAGCACTGTAGCATGGTGGTTAAGTGCATGGTTTCTAGAATTAGACTTTCCAGATCTGGATCTCAGATCCATCATTTATTAGCTGTGTGTCCTTGGCAAGTTCCTTAACTTCTCATGTGTAAAACGAGGAAGTTCATAATACCAACCTTGGAAGGTTTTGTAAAGATTAACTGAATTAACACATATCAAATGCTTAGAATACTGTTAGCTCTTTTTGTTACTGCTGTCAACACCATCAACATCGCTGGAGCATTACTTTTGATATCTTGACCTAAAAGCTTTCTTCCTTTGATGCAGTAGTCAGTCTGGATCAAACATTCTATTTTAAGTCATTTGATAATTTGTTGGGAATTCACGTGTGTCTCTCCTTCAACGCACATGTGTCTGGGGGATCTCTTTGTTGAGAGATCTAGGCAGACACTTGGCTGTGATTTAAACCTGCTATTTGAATTGCAAGGGAGAGATCGCCTTAGCTAGTACTTTTTGTAAGTAACC
Source organism: Prionailurus bengalensis (assembly GCF_016509475.1). Taxonomy (NCBI): domain Eukaryota; kingdom Metazoa; phylum Chordata; class Mammalia; order Carnivora; family Felidae; genus Prionailurus; species Prionailurus bengalensis. The sequence goes on from NC_057344.1 coordinate 174,997,152, forward strand.
GGTTCTACTGTTTCCTCTTCCCCCCCTTAGCCCTGTGACGCCCAGCACTCCTGGGAGCCCACCTGTGAGTCCCGGGCCCTTGTCGCCAGGAGGCACCCCCGGGAAGCACATCTGTGGCCACCATCTGCACACAGTGGGCGGTGCTGTCGAGAGGGACGTGTGTCATCGGTGTAGGCACAAACGGTGGCACTTCATAAGACCTACCAACAAATCCAAACAGGGCCACGCGAGGCGTCAGGGAGAGGTCACCGTCCTCTCTGTTGGCAGGTAAGATCCCTGTGGATGCTTTGGGTTTGTGTGACATGCTTTCTGTGGTGTGTGGATTGGTGCGTACCTGTTAAATATAGAGAATGACCTCCTAAGTCTGGCTCGGGTCATATCTCTGGACTTTTAAATGTTTTCTGCTGTGAGTCCTACATTTTTCCAGCAGCAGAGGAATCCTAAGAGGTGGCTATTGCTAGGTTAGAGGTCAGGTGTATTAATTAAGGTAAAAAAAAATTAATTCCTTGCTGTATTAGGGTTCTCTGGACAAACAGAGCTCATAGGATATATATAGGAGGAAATTTAATGTAGGAATTGGCTTGCATGATTATGGAGGCCGAGAGGTCCCACAGTCTGCCCTCTGCAAGCTGGAGACCCAGGAAAGCTGATGGTGTAATTCAGCCCCATTCCAAAGGCCTGAGAACCACAAGGCTGATGTTCTGGGGCAGGAAGAGAAAAAAAACAAATTCTTCCTGCCTGGGCCTTTTTGTTCTGTTTAGTCTCTTACGGGGTTTGATGATGCACACCCTCATCGGTGAGAGAGCTTTACTCTTCTTCACTCGATCTATGGATTTGAGTGCTAATTAATCTCTTCTGGAAACACCCTCATAGGCACCCCCAGAAATAACATCATACCAGCCCTTTGGGATCTGTGAGTCGAGTCAGGCTAACACACAAAATTCACTAGCAGCCTTGCTCTAATAGATAAAGCCCAAATTTCAACTCAACACAGAACAGAAGTTTCTATTTCACTGGTACAGAGTGCAGGATCAGCCTGCCAGGTGCTTTCCACCCTGTGGCCCTGCCAGCTTTGCAAGTAGAAGGCAAACGTACAAGAAAGATTGTTCGTAGGTTTGCTGAGCCAGGCCCGGAAGCCACACGTTTCATTTTCGCTCACGTGCTGCTGTCCAGACCCCGACACTCAGCCATCCCTCCGTGCCAGCTCGAGGGGAGGAGAGAAGGGGTGGGGCTGGTCCCCTGCTCTGCAGTGTCTGCCACGTAAGTTCCGTGTGGATTCCAGGGCTGCCTTCTTTGAGGCCACTTTCCTTGTGTCCTGGCCTTTCCAGTCCTCCGGTACCATTTCCTTGCGACCCGCATGTGATGGGGAGCTCTTGCAGCTCAGCAGGGAATCAGTCTGATGGCACGGAGGATGCTTTTGCGGCGTCTGCTGTTTCCATGCTGAGTCTCACGCGGGAACTGCCTTGTCAAGGTTGCACGTGGAAAGGCAGTAGAAAGTAATGGTTGAGTTATGTGCACTGGTTGGGAGCGCCCTGGTGGCTCAGTCGGTTAGACATCCGACTTTTGATTTCGGCTCAGGTCACCATCTCACGTTTCGTGAATTCGAGCCCCGAGTCGCGGGCTCTGCGCTGACAGCACAGAGCCTGCTTGGGAGTCTCTGTCTCCCTCTCTCTCTTCCCCTCCCCCACCTCAAAATAAATAAATATACTTAAGAAAAAAACCTATAAAAATAAAATAAAATAAAATAAAAAGAGTATGTGTGCTGGAGGCAGACCGGGGAAGCCAGAGCTGACAGGACTGAGCCCACGCTCCTTGTTTCTCTGCGAACAAACCCCGGACAGAGTAGCCTGAACTCGTTGCCTCTACCTGGTTGGAGTGCAGGCACGACTGCTTACAAACTCACTTTTCTCTGTGCCTCAGTTTCCCCCTCTATAAAACGAGGACAGCAGCAGTGCTCAGCTCACTGGGTTCTGTGATGATTAAATACGATGACTTACGTAACTTCGACCGGTTTTCACACTTTTTACTCGTTCGGATGTTGGCTCTTACTATTATTTTGATTCGGTTTGGTTTTTATTATGCGCAAGAAACGAGAAAACTGCAGGGCTGTTTGCCCGCTTACAGCAAAAGAGTACAACTCATGACCACACTGTTTTATTAAGAAGCAGAGTCATGGGAGTCTGTGAATGTGGAATGTCATGAGAACCTGTGGCTTGTTTAGACAAAGCGTATTTTGTTTGCTTTAAAAAAAAATCTGCTGAAATTCTCAACTGAGATTCAGCATGGCTCTTATAAATGCCCCAAATGCAGCTCTCTTTCTTGGATGTGGAATGCCGGGAGCGTTTAATCATTACTGGCCTCTCGTGTTGCTCAGAGGGGCTCTTACATTTCCACCGAGCAGATCTGTAGTTATGACTTTTCTCTGATTCTTCTTTTACTTCCTCAAAGTCTCCCTCCTCCCTGTGGCTGGTAATCTCATTTGGACAAAGAAGGAGGATGTATTTTGTTTTAGGTGGTTTTAAGGAAATTTAAAACCAGAACTAGAGGGAAACTACTAAGAAAAACTTTGGGATTTCGATACACGATGAACTAGAAAAACAGTCAGACTGAGTAAATTTCCTTAACTTCTCTTTTAATTCTTTTTTTTTTTTTTTTTTTTGCCAGTGGAAATGACTATTATTTAAAATATATTTTAGGGGGGCACCTGGGTGGCTCAGTCGGTTAAGTGTCTGACTTCGGCTCAGGTCACGATCTTGAGCCCATGAGTTTGAGCTCCATGAGTTTGAGCTCCACATTGGGCTCTGGACTGACAGCTCAGAGTCTGGAGCCTGCTTTGGATTCTGTGTCTCCCTCTCGTTCTGCCCCTCCCCCACTCACACTCTATCTCTCAAAAATGAATAAATGTTAAAAAAAAATTTTTTTTTAAATATTTCATGTTTTGGGGCACCTGGGTGGCTCAGTTGGTTAAGCACCTCACTTTGGCTCAGGTTGTGATCTCGAAGCTTGTGGGTTCAAACCCCATGTTGGGCTCTGTGCTGACAGCTCAGAGCCTGGAGCCTGCTTCTGAGTCTGTGTCTCCCTCTCGCTCTGCCCCTCCCCCACTCATGCTCTGTCTCTCTCCCTCTCTCAAAAATAGATAAACATTTAAAATATATTTTATTTTTTTAATTAAAAATTTTTTTTCATGTTTTTTTTTGAGAGAGACAGAGAGAGAAAGAGAGAAAGAGAACAAGTAGAGAAAGGCAGAGAGAGGAAAGAGAGAGAGAATCCCAAGCAGGCTCCATGTCAGTGCAGAGCCCAATACAGGGCTCGGTCTCATGAACTGTGAGGTCATAACCTGGGCAGAAATCAAGAGTCTGACGCTTAATTGACTGAGCCATCCAGGCACCCCTAAGATGTATTTTAATGAAAACATTTTCTCATTATCTTTAAACAAAAATGATTTAATTAAAAAGTTTTTTTAATGTTTATTTATTTTTGAGAGAAAGAGGGAGAGAGAGAGAGAGAGAGAGACAGAGTACAAGCAAGGGAGGGGCAGAGAGAGAGGGAGACACAGAATCCGAAGCAGGCTCCAGGCTCTGAGCTGTCAGCACAGAGCCCGACGCGGGGCTTGAACCCACGAACGGTGAGGTCATGACTGAGCCACCCAGGCGCCCCTGATGTACATTTTTTAATACGAAGCTGTTCTGGCATCAGGACATAAGTGCTTCCTGATGTACGGGATTGAGATGCCACCACGCTACTGACTCCCCAGCGCTCTCGAGCCGAGCCGCGTGCCAGATGGGTCCTCCTCTGCCGGAAGTCCTTGTGGCAGCTTCAGGGGCTTGATTCTTATCAAGTGTTTAACCACTTTCAGTTTTGCATTCGCTGGAGGGATACTCTTGTGAAGTGCAGGAGTACGTGTGTTTTCTAATCTGAGCATCTTTATTCTATCTTTTTCCCATATGGACATATTCTTGTACTTGTTTTTCTGGTAACAATATGCAGTTTATGAGGGTGCTGTGGATCGCCACCGTGTTTTTCATGATCTGCAGGTGAAGGCCAAACTTGGAGGCTGTGCGGGGGCCTCTGAACTACAGAGCACAAAATCCCTGCCGTGAGCCTGGTGACTGTTCTCTTCAGAGGAGAGGGGAAGCCGAGCAGACTCTAGTTCTCAGTGAAAATCTCCTTCTTATTCCCTTCACTTTTTCCTTAACCCTTAATGAAAAGCTAAATTTGCCTTAAAAAAAAAAAAAAAACCGTCAAAAACGGAACACACACAGAAACTACCACCAACTGATCCTGATAAAATTCATGGTTGGGGCTCCTCTGGCCAAATGTGTGCGGAGATAAGTCTCTCTGAGGGGTGCACTCTGAGGCGGTTCTTGAGTGAACATTTTGGTTACATCAGTCTAACTGAAAACCAGTTGTGCTTTTCTCCAGCCTTCTGTGGTGAAAACAACTGATGGTAATCTCGTGTCCTTGTTAGAAACCACAACCCTGAGGCTCTTCAAAATTTGGGTACCCAAACTTTTTAATGCATTTTTCATGCTCTGTAAAGTATCCAGCATTGTGTGTGATGTGTTGAGTGAAAATCAGCTGGAAACTTTGGCAGGGGACAGGGGCATTTGCTGGGTGGGAACGCCCCTCCTATTGACTAGGGCTTTTTTCCTTGATGTCCCAACTTTTGACTGAGATCCTTTGGGATCCTCTAGATTTAAAAAAAAAAAAAAAAAAAAAGTAAAAGTTTATTTATTTATTTTGAGAGACAGAGTGTGCATGAGCCGGGGAGGGGCAGAGACAATCCCAAGCAGGTTCTGCCCTGTCAGCAGAGTTGCACGTGGGACTCAAACCCACTGACCGGGAGATCATGACCTGAGCCCGTATCAAGAGTGGGATGCTTAGCAGACTGAGCCCCCCAGGTGCCCCAGGATCCTCTAGATTTTTGATTCACTCTTGATTCGTTTTTACTAAAAAAGCAACACCCATCACGTCTGCTCTTTGCCTCCTCAGGTTTAGAGTGACAAAAGTGGAACACAAGTCAAACCAGAAGGAGCGGAGAAGTTTGATGTCAGTTAGTGGGACCGACGGCGTCAATGGGGAGGTGCCTGTGACACCTGTGAGGGGAGAACGGAGTGACACAGAGTAGCAGGTGAGTTGCAGCTGGGGTGACATGGGGGGCGGGGCACGGTGGGGAGAAGGTGCTGGAGCCTCCTGGGGTGTGTGGGAGTGTGGGAATGACTTGGCAGGGAAGTGACAACCTGTAGGACTGTCGGGGATGGAATGGGATTATTTGCCTTTTCAGAGCTTCTTGTAAAGAGACCACGAGCTTGGCTGCCTCCAGGGGCCTGGCCTGCATGGTAATGGGGAGAGAGGGTTCCTCCAGAAGCAATGTGGAATGGCCGGGATTGCGGCAAACCCAGCCACAGGGCTTTTGTCACCACAAGGCAGAAGGCACTTAAGTGTTGCTAGTTCTTCTGCAAAAAAAAAAAAAAAAAAAAAGGCAGAAATCTAGACTTTTAAAATGTGAAATCACCACAGGTTTTTAATGTTGGCAGCTTATTAAATATCCTTTAACAACCCATGCAGGCGAAATGAACTATAATCTTGTCGTCATTTCTAGGTAAACTGTGATTTGAAAAAGCCTGGAGCAAACAAACCTATGTTTTTTCCTTCAATTGAGTTGGAAACCAGTTTTCTTTGATGTGCCCCAGTAGGAGGAGTACTCTTCCAAGTAAATATTTTGAAGTGATTTAAAAAGCAAAAGTGGATGCTTCTTGGCTGGGCAATCTTCATTTTGAATGATTGTGCTCGGAAAAGAAAAAAGGCTTGTGATAATTTGCTATTGGCTTAGCTTTCATTGGACTCTTTTCTTTCTGTTCTGGCTTGGGTAGCATTCACCCCTTTCACGTTTCTCATTATGTGTAAGAAGGCGAGTGCACAGACTCTGGAGTGATTATGCTCTGGAAACTCCAGTCAAACTTCCAGAGCCTGGATGTGAAGGCAGAAGAGGTCACACTGGCAAAGGGAGGGGAGGGTGGGGCGTGGGGAGGTAGGCTGGCTGGGGTCTTGAAGGTGCAGGAGAGAGGCAAGGTTGAACCTGAGCCCAGGAGTCAAGCGGGGATGTGGCTGGCGCGGCCGAGTTGGGGAGAGAAGTGCCTTGCAAGTGAAGTTTCTCTGCTAATCTGCCCAGGCTCGGAGGGGTTGAGGATGATCTGGAGGAGTGGTGCTCTTGAAATCTCTACGACACAGGGGCTCTGAGAGCTGCCAATGTTAGTTCTCGCAGTCTTGCATTTGGGAACGATCTGGCCCATTTCCCTGAGTTTAGAAGCCAATAGGGCTTTCTTTAAAGAAGAACAAGGGTGACGGGGGTGCTCAGTATGTTACATCTGACTCTTGATTTTGGCTCAGGTCATGATCTCACAGTTTGTGGATTCGAGCCCCGAGTTGGCCTCTGCACTAACAGTGCAGAGCCTGCTTGGGATTCTCTTTCTGCCTCTCTCTCTGCCCCTCCCCTGCTGGTGGGTGCATGTGCGCATGCGTGCGCGCGCGCGCTCTCTCTCTCTCTCTCTCTCTCTCTCAATAAACAAACAAACAAACAAACTTTAAAAATAAAGAAAGAAGAGCAGAAAAGTCTATCTCTGACTTCTCAGCCAGTTACTGGTGCCTTGGGGAGGGAACCAAGAGGGATTTAAGAAAAGGAAGAGAATGATGAAGACAGTAAAAGCAGCTGATGTCGATTCAGTATTCTAGTCGTCTGGACGTTGTATTGATTGATACAGATCTCACATGTCACCATTATAAACATCTCTAATGGGATGGACATCATTTTCCCAGTTTTATAGACGAGAGAGCCAGTGAATGGAAAGGGTAAGTTACATGTTGAGGGTCACTTAACTGGAAGGAGGAGCTGATTTGAACCCAGGCTCTGACTACAAGACCAACTATATTCTTCTACTGTCCTAAGATGCTTTTACTAAGAGGCACCCCTAGACCCATGAATGGAGGGCATTTCCACAGTGATCCAGAAGCTTGTGTCCTAACATGGTAGCCACTAATCACCTGTGGCTACTTAAATCTAAACTAATCAAAATGAAAAATGTAGTTTTGTGGTTGCACTCGTCCACGTCTCATGTTCAGTAGCCACAGTTGGCCAGCTAGGGCTGCCATACCGGACAGTGCAGATCCGGAACACTTCTGTCGTCACGGAAAGTTTTATTGAACAGAGTGGATGGTATTCTCGGTATTCGAGTTGGAATGTGAGTGACTTTGGTAAATAAGAGGTAAATCTGATTAAAGTCGTGAGGACTTTAATCCCGAGAAGAGAAGCATCTGGCTGTCCACGTGTAAGGTGAGGAAGGCCCAGCCCTCTCAGCAGCAGAGAAAGCTATGGGTTGTGACGACAGTTTGCCCTTGAGTCCTCAGCCTGGCCATGTGTCGACACTTGGAGCAGACCCCGTGTAAGAAGACACTGGTCTCCCTGAGGCAGGAAGTGCAGCGTGATCCCGTGTCAGGCTCAGTCTTGGCCCGACTTCCTGGAGAGAGGGGCACTTGAGATTTGAGAAGGTTACAAGAATTAGGATTGCTCAGATGGTTTTCTTGGCCCAAATTCTGCCTGTATCTGACCATAAGAATTTGATCCAATCATCTGAAGTCCTGACCACATCTGATTTACAGTTCGCTTTCTCTTCAAAGCGCACAATCATCCACCAGGATTTCGTAAGAGAACATTGGATTTGACCAGCAGACGTGGTCTCACATCCTAGCTTCACCTCGTGGAAATTGTACTTAACTCCCACGTAAACTCACTTTCCTTGAATATGACATAAGGACATTAAATTCATTGATTTAAGGCAAGTGCAACAGAGTCTGGCGTGTAGTTGGCTCTATCTTACTAGAGGGTAATCATATTGGACTAAGCCATCCAAAGTCAACAACGAGCTCATGAATGACCTTAGAAAGGGGATGTGTTTTCCGAGCCTTCTATTGTAATTAGTTTTGAAATTAAAAATAAAAAGTTTTATTATGGAAATTTTCAAACAAACGCAGAAGTGGAGAGAATTATATCATGAATGCTCATGAGCCATTGAGTAATTTAAATACCTGTTGTATATCCAGTATTTACTATGTACCTGACATGCTTTGAAAGGCACATCGCACATATTCACTGATTTAATCCTCAACAGCAATAGGTAGGTGCTAGTTAGTGCCCGATTCTGCAAATGAAAGCACAGAGTTTAAGCGACGTGTTCAGAGCCACCAGCAAGAAGGTGGAGTTTAGAGCCCCGCCCCCTGCCAGGGTTCTGGAGTCACAGGCCTGACCTCCCATCTGGGTCTGGGGAAAGTGGACCCTGTGGTCAGAGCCTCCTGGAGTTGGGGCCTGCTGAGTGGCCAAGTCTGATGAGAATGGATTCTGAAAAAGAAGGGAAAGGAATAGTCATTGACATGTAAAAAATTTATTCATTAAAATTTTTCTTGCTAGGTATTTTAATATTTCTCACGCCCCCTGCTCCGCCCCACACCCCAAAGGGTATGTTTTGGGTATTTAACGTCACTTGATTTTCCAGCTAGAGAAATCCCGACATTTTTCCATTTGGGCCCCAAATCTCTGGTTCAGGACTGAATCCGAAGGTTTGTGAGAATATAGCTAATAAAGTAAGACAGGAGTGTTATGCACCTTTCGTACAGCCTAGTATACAGTTTTGAATGTTTTGTTTTTTCCTGAAAAATGCTTTTGTTTAAATTTGGATTTTTAGTGAAGAAATTGATTTAAATATTCACATGTGAAATCATATCTACTCCTTGGCTTGGTTCCTTTTTTTAAAATTAGGGATTGATACTAGAAACTAGACTTATATTTCTCTCTTTCTCTCTCTCCTTCTCTTTTTAAAAAACAAAATCTGTTGTTGGCATTTCTTCTTCCCCTTATTTTTTTCCCCGTTTCACTGGCCTGAGGTCTTTTTTGTAGTGAGATCTAACTTGCTCTCTGCCTGATTTATTTTGGCAATGCGGTTAAAATGGTCTCTTTTTTTTTTCCACAGAAAATGTGTTTTGATTTCTTAGAAGAATAAGCTTTTGTTCTTTGAAGTTAAATAAATCAAATTGCTTTCAGCCTCCAAATGCCACCGCCTTGTCTTCATTATCACTGTTCTTTTGCTTTTTAAAAATGAAGCTGTCGTAAGCATTTGATATCACACATTTCTGACGTTTGTGTTCGTTTTTGCATCTTACGGTAGGATCTTATTAAAACATTGATTTGGAAAGTGTACATAACACTTTTTTATCAAAACAAAAATTCATAATATTACACATGGCTTTTTATTTTTTAAACTATTTTATTATTGGAGTGGTTCTGTTGATTATTTCAAGAATTTATTTTAGTGATTAAATGCTGAGTTTTATTTATTTTTATTATTTAAAAAAATGTTTTATTATTACTTATTTTTGAGAGAGAGAGTCCTAGCATTAGCAGGGGAGGGACAGAGAGAGAGGGGACACAGAATCAGAAGCAGGCTCCGGGCTCCCACCTGTCAGCACAGAGCTTGACACGGGGCTCGAACTCACAGACTGCGAGATCATGACCTGAGCCAAAGTTGGATGCTCAACCGACTGAACCACCCAGGCGCCCCAAAAGCTGAGTTTTAAACTGTTTTTAGACTTAATTTGAACGGTGCTGCTTCTGACTGCTTAACCCCTACGAGCTTCAGGTTCCTCATCTTTATAACGGGGTTGTTGTTGGACTTCAGTGAGGTAACATATTGTTCCTCAATCTGTCCTTGGCACAGAGTTAGTATTTACTAAATATTCACTATCACCAATAATTTTCATCCCATTCTCGGTTGGTCTTATTTATTGGCCCATTTCTCAAGCATCAACTTGAGGCTCTGTGAATCCCTTTTTACCTCTAAAGAATATTAGAGCGTTGGACTTTCATGACATTTTAATCTAAAGAATATTAGAGCATTGGACTCTCACGACATTTTAACAGTTAATGTTTGGCAAGTCTCTCCGGAATTTGGGCCATTTTCTTGTCTGTGTTAAGAGGATTTAGAAATAACTATCCCCTCCTATTGGAGGTGGAATCAGAATTAGGAACAAGGCAGTTGGAAGGTTTTCCCGGCTTTAGTTCTTCGTATCCTACAGATCAGAGGGCGGGTTAAATTAAGAGGTAGTGTGGACCGAGTTTTCTGTGCAAAACTGCTGTGCTGGGGCTCTGTTCTGGGATAAAAGTCTTCTTTCTGACAAGGCTCTTTCATGGACCGTGCTCCCTGCCTCCTGAGCATCAGGGCCAATCACAAGGTCAGCTTGCCTGACCTTTGGTGCCTTCCTTTCCTCCTCCTTCCTTTTGAACTCTATGACTGGGGTGTAGTGAAGGGTCCCCCCGGGGGCCTCCCTGATGAGGTCAGGCTGCATTATTTGTAGTCCTTTGCATTGCTGTTCTTTTGTTAACTCTCCAGGCAAGGAGAGGATGATGAGAGACTTAAGGCACTGCCTGTTAGCTAATATTTTTCTCCAGAGCTTGTAATTTTTTCAGGGCAAAATACACATTTTTTTAGAAAGCAAAAAAAGTTATCTCAGGTTTTTTTATGTTTATTCTTGAGAGAGAGAGAGAGAGAGAGAGAGAGAGAGAGAGAATGAGCAGGGGAGGAGCAGAGAGAGAGGGAGACACAGAATCTAAAGCAGGCTCCAGGCTCTGAGCTGTCAGCCAGGACCAGACACGGGGCTTGAACCCACAACCCGTGAGATCATGACCTGAGCCGAAGTCGGATGCTTAACTGACTGAGCCACCGAGGTGTCCCAGAGGTATCTTAGGTTTGATGAAAGTCCTTCATTTGACTCGCTGGCCTTAAAGAGGCCATGCCTAGAAATATATGAGAAGAAACTGTACTTAAGTAGGCATAGATAGGAACACCTGCCTCGATTGTTAGCTGCTGAGCACGTTTCTAAAGGGCAAAAGCAGTAGTTGGGTGGGTGCCTGTGTCCCTGTGCGGAAGAGCCTGAAAGTCCCTGCTGAGCCCACCTGAAACGTGGAAGTGGAGGGAAGCTAACACCTGCCCGGGACCTTTCAGTGGGAAGAACAGGCAGGTGGAACTGGCCAGATGAGGAGAAAAGCTGAGTGAGGGACAGAGATTTAGATGCAACCTTGTGGGTGATAATCTCTCCACACTACAGATGAAGAACCAGGCTCAGAGCGATTACTTTTGCCCAGCTCCCAGGTTCAGGCAGTGACAGGGCTTGGAGGGGTAGAAATCCACATTTGATGCTAACATGTTCAGTGGCTTTGGAGTTTGAGGGAGCTTTGATTTCTCTGAGGAAAAAAAAAGTCCTCCTTCAGTCTCTCAGCCCTGTGTGTCAAAGTAGCGATCATGTCACATTATCTGCCTTCACCAGGCATGGCCTCCTTTTGTCTCCTATGGGGGCCCTCTGATGGCATTTGGCTGTTAGAGCTGTGCCTGCATCAGGTTCAGGTCCGTGAGCAATTCTGTTTTCTTACAGGTACGCTAAGATCATAGACTTTGAGTTCTCAGAGGAGCTGTGATTGCCAATTCAGGTCAATTCAGGTACAGTTAGATTTTTTAACAGTATTTATTGAGCCCCTACTATGTGTGAGGCTCTGTGCCAGGCCTTAGGGACATAGAAATGTGGAAGATGGACAGACAAAGGCCATGCTTTCTCGGAGCTTAGGTTCTAGTTTTTATGTAGGACTTTTCTCCCCATGCCTCCTCGTCCCCTCCTGTCAGAGGCGGGAGCTCCTAAGAGGTTATGTATATTGTTCAAGGTCATGCCAGTGATGGATTCCAGAGCCTGGACTTCCTGGCAATTCATTTCCCTCATTGTCTCTGGTGAATTGGTTTTTACAAGAGTTTGAACTTGAATTATTATTATTATTTTTAAAGATTTTGTTTATTAATGTTTTATTTATTTTGAAGAGAGAGAAAGAGAGAGAGAGAGACCGAGCATGAGCGGGGGAGGGGCAGAGGAGACACACACACACACACACACACACACACACACACACACACACAGAATATGAAGCAGGCTCCAGGCTCTGAGCTGTCAGCACGGAGCCCGACACGGGGCTTGAACTCCCGAACCGCGAGATCATGACCTGAGCCTAAGTCGGATGCTTAACCTACTGAGCCACCCAGTAGCCCCGAACTTGAATTATTTTTTAAGAATTGAGAAATAAGACATGCATACAATAAAATATTCAAGCAGCATAAAAGGCTGCAGGGTGAAAAATAAGTCTTTGAAAACCGTGAATTCTTCACCCAATTTGCAGCCCTTCCTCCTCACTGCAATGAAGTCTTCCCGGCAGGGAGCCATGATTACTGGTGTCCTCTGTCCTTTCAGGAGTATTCTATGCGTATACGTGTGTATGCAACACACGCGTATGTACAGCTCCCTCTTTTGCCCCTTCTTCCAAGGAGGAAGATGAACGTAGATATTTGTCTGCACCTTGCTTGCTGTTGAGGTTGATGGCTAATCGGTCCGGGGACTGTTGACTTTTTACTCTCCCCCATTGGTTGAGCCCTGCCGAGTGCAAGTGCTGGGCACACTGTTTACAAGTGATGTGCCCTGTTTGTTCCTGGGAGTTGCTCCAAGACATGTATGGAGATAATGTGAGGGTTTTGGTGGACCTGCAAACATACTTCGCTGGTCAGCGATGACGTTCTTTCAGAGCTCTCCTTCCCCAGCTGTGTGGACAGAAGAGACTGAAACGTATTCTTGAGTATTCTCCGGATACAGACAATGTGGCGGCCCAGAGGTTTTTCGTGGTGGCTGACTTCCAGTTGCCACTGAAGCAAGCTGTCTATCTGTGTGTCCCCTGCGTGCTTCTCCCTTCGCAGTGTCGTTCCAGGGCCCCTCCTATTTTTTGACCGGAAGTTGACCCGCTGACCTCTCAAGGGAACTCAGCTCCTCTTCCTCTGTAGCCTGACAATCCTTTGACAGGACTTAAGAAAGAGGGGGCTGTGACCTCTGTCCTTTTCAACACAGAAAGTCAGCATTGGCGGCTCCTGGAGACTGGCCCATCCGGACACAGACCTGTGGAGGCTTGACAGAGGCAGAAAATGAAAGGCTTTTGGAGACATTTTTGCCTAGAACTAGAAAGAAAAGGGAATTAATGGTTGTAACTGGGAGTTTTAGTTTTCTTAATTTGTAACTTGAGGCTTTGAATCTACTAACATTAAATAGCTCAAGTAAGTAATAGTGCCTGTTTGCTAGAGGTAGCAGGACATAGGATGCTGAAGGAACCCCACAGCATAGGTTCTGGAATCAGGCTCCTCGTGCTCAAGTTCTGGTCTGTCACTTGTTAGCTGTGTAACCCTGGAGAACTTCCGCCTCTGATGCCTCAGCTTCTCCACCTGTAAAGTGGGGATAATAGTAATAATATCACCTACCTCATAGGGATGTCATTCCCTCGCACTTAGTAGGTGCTAAACCGGCAAATGCTAGATATTATTACTGTATCAGGCAAGCCTTATTTAAACACTTAGCAAACTAACGTGTAAAAAAGTACTGTTTTTGAGGTTTAAAATTTTTCCTGAGGTGCCGAGAGGCCAGGTTAGACATAGGTGTTGTAGTGTTTCACTTGATTCTCATGAAGCGGCTTACCGAGAGCCAGTGGGCTGAACCTCTGGCTCACAAGCCAGGAGAGGCAACGTCTAACTAGTTTGGCTTTCCTTTTTAGAAAGCTACCTGTAGCCAGTATACCTGTTGAATCACAGATGTATTGAGACTAATAGGGAACTGCTGAATTGCATTTAAATAATTCCCTAGTGAACCCTTGTTTTTCCAGATACAGAATAACTTTTTTTTTTAAGTTTATTTCTTTATCTTGAAAGAGAGAGAAAGAAAGAGAGAGAGAGAGAAGAATATGAATGAGGGAGGAACAGAGAAAGAGGGAGAGAAAGAATCCCAAGCAGGCTCCACACTGTCTGCACCAAACCTAATGTGGGACTCGACTGCACGAACCATGCGATCATGACCTGAGTTGATTTATCAAGAGCTGGATGCCTAACCAACTGAGCCACTCAGGTGCCCCCATTAGGTACAGAATAACTTTTGATGTCAGGTACATTTTATTTGGAATAAAGTGCTCTGAATCTCACCATCCCAAAGGGCTGGTAAGTCACAAGTGTTCAGTTATTGTCACTTGGGAAACCCATTGTTGCCAAACATATGAACACATTTAAATTGCTGCGAGTATAAGAACTTAGTAATGAGCAGCCTTCAGACTTTTCAGTAAGATCCAAATCTAATGTCAGAAGTTTCAAAGCTATAAGGAGTGAAAAATTTGTTACTGGTTCTATTCATTCAATAAAGAAGATAATATAATTTGTAGGAATATGTATTTCTTCTCTATGCTACTTAAAAAAGCTATTTAAATTTTGAATGGAAAATACCTATAAGCATTTTTATTTCTCCTGAATTGACCCCCATACATTAAAAAGTTGCTCACAGTTGATAACAAAAAGCTAGGGGCACCTGGGTGGCTCAGTCCGTTAAGCATCCCACTTCAGCTCAGGTCATGATCTCGCTGTTCCCGAGTTCGAACCCTGCGTTGGGCTCTGTGCTGACAGCTCAGAGCCTGGAGCTGCTTCAGATTCTGCATGTCCCTCTCTCTCTGCCCCTTCCTTGGTCACGTTCTGTCTCTCTCTCTCTCAAAAATAAGTAAACATTAAAAAATTTTTATAATAAGAAATATATAGTTGATCCGCATTTCTTGTACAGAGCTAATAAAACTCTTGAAATTTCTTACGGGATGAGAACTATAAAATGTCTTTTGTTTTATGTTAATGAAGTGACTTTGAAAAGCCCCCAGGTAACCAAAGGATGGGGAGGGCTTTGCTAGGGAGCCAACCATCTGATTAGAGGGGTGGAACTCTTAGTATTCCCACTGCACCCCCCACCTCCAGAGAAGGGAGAGGGGCTGGAGGGCAACCATTGGTTAGTGATTTAATGCGCCATCCTTCTGTAATGAAGCCTCCCTAAAAACTCAAAAAGGGAGGGTTCGGAGAGCTTCCAGGTTTGTGAACCAGAACACTTCCACATGCCATTGTGCCGGACCCCGTGTGCGTGTCCAAGATCCTAACTCTACAGAAACTCCTTTGTTCGGGCCCTTGGCCTATGTATCTCTTCATCTGGCTGTTGATTTATGTCCTTTAATATCCTTTGTAATAAACTGGTAATCTAGTGAATAAACTCACTTTCTAAGCCCTGTGAGCCAATCTAGAAAATTAGTTGAATCCACGGAGGGGTTTGTGGGAATCTCTGACTATAGCCAGTTGGTCAGAAGTACAGGTACCAATCTGGATTTGAAATTAGTATCTGAAGCAGAGGGCAGTCCGCTTGTGGGATTGAAGCCTTAACCTGTGGGATCTGATGCTATCATCAGGTAGGTAGAGGTAGGATTGAGTTGAATTGTAGGACACCCATCAGTTGTCTTGAACATTACTTTGCGGTGTGGGAGAAACCCTGCCTACACACACACACAGACACACTGGAGTTGGTTGCAGAACCCTTGCAATGCATGAAAGACACAATGGTCAATGGGAAATGCCCAAACTTCCTAATACTCAAATAAATACAAACTAAAATAATGAGATTGCTTTTTGCTTTTCTGTTGGCGAAGATGAATGTTAACACTAGCAGTGATGATATAACTTATATTCAAAATGGAACTCTTCCGAGAGTGAAAGGGACACTGTAAGTAATTACTCACATGCATTCAAAGAATAAACATAAGTAAACCGAGACCTCCAGGCCAGCTGGTTCACGTGGTTTCCCTGGTTAGCACTTGATGTTGAAGAGGGTGGAGGGGGATGGGCACTGTCGCATCCCTGAGCAGAGCTGCTTCCTTGGTACAGTAGAGCATTTACTCTCTATCATTAGCTGAAAAAGCAAGTTATAAAATACCCCAGTTTTGTTTAAGAAATGATACACGACGTCTCTCGTTTTGTCTTGGGTTGAAGCTGATCACTTAACACTTCCCTGTATAAGCACCAAGCTCTTTGAGATTTTAGGCCGTGTCTTACCTTCTGTCACGCCTGCAGGTGGCCATATGTACACAGCTGGCGCTCAGTGGTTTCTTAACAGGTGTGATGCTAGCACACTCATCTGATCATTAAAATAGACGTCCGCAAATGAGCTGAACTCTAGTTCCAAACTATTATGAAAGGAGTTAAAAAATGATCCTGGGGCATCTGGGTAGCTCAGTTGGTTAAGTGTCCAACTCTTGGGTTTGGCTCAGGTCATGATCTCACTGTCCATGGGTTCGAGCCCTGTGTCGGGTTCCACGCTGACAGTACAGAGCCTGCTTGGGATTCTCTCTGTCTCCCTCTCTCTCTGCTCCTCCCCTGCTTGCCCACTCTCTCAAAATAAATAAACTTTAGACAAATGATTCTGTAATCCCACAATTTTGTAGTTGAGACTGCGTCAAATTTTTTTAGTTAATAGTTCAGTGTAAGATTTCTGACCTATAAAATGTTGTAATTCAGATTGAGTTGCTGAGATTGTTATTAATAGTTGAGTCTTGAAATGCTTCGTATCTGTTTCCTCCTCCATTTCTTTGATACAGTTTTTGTCCTCAGCTGACTTTGTAGGGTTGTGTTTGCAGGCTTTGCCCTTTGGAAGTGAACTTAATTCTTGTGGTTTTTATCAGTTGACAAACAGTACTGGGTTTTATCTCCTAGCTTAAACCTTTCTATGTGCATTAAGGCACCTAGTAAGAAAGGGGAGTCCTGGGCTCCAGTCCCCTCAATCCTGACTTCGTAGGTCATGGGTGCAGTCCAAAGAATTGGCAGTTTTTTAAGTAGCATTTGAGTTGCTTTTAAAGAAGGTGCTGCGTATCATCCTGAGGAACGGCTGACTTAAAGAGACTTCACTGATTAGCTAGTGTACCATGGATCTATCCATTAGTCTGCATTAGCTTTTTATTAAATGTGGAGACTTTATTAAAATAGGAAGGCACTGGGGCACGTGGGTGGCTCAGTGTGTTAAGCGTTCGACCCTTGGTTTCAGCTCAGGTCATGATCTCAAGGTTTGTGAGTTCGAGCCCCTCATTGGGCTCTGCACCGACAGTGTGGAGCCTGCTTGGGATTGTCTCTCTTTCCTTGTCTCTCTGCCCTCCCCCTGCTTGCACTCGCTCTCTCTCTCTGTCTCCCTCTCAAAAGTAAATGAACGTTTAAAAAATAGGAAGGCATTAATATTAATTTATAAAATGTAACACACAATTTAGACCAGAGCAAGATTTAAAGGACTGCAAACACCAAGTACCTTCTGGTATCATCCATTTACCCGCACCGGCTAAGGTGCCCCTCTATGCAGGCAGTACCCCCTTCACATTTTCAGCAAAATGACCTGTGGGCGTATAACCACAGAGTGTTCAGGAGAGCCTAGTAGAAGGTAATCCTTTAATTAGGAAGTTAGAGGGGCGCCTGGGTGGCTCAGTCGGTTAGGCATCCGACTTCAGCTCAGGTCATGATCTCGTGGTCCCTGGGTTCGAGCCCCGCGTCGGGCTCTGGGCTGATGGCTCGGAGCCTGGAGCCTGCTTTGGATTCTGTGTCTCCCTCTCTCTCTGCCCCTCCCCCGTTCATGCTCTGTCTCTCTCTGTCTCAAAAATAAATAAACGTTAAAAAAAAAATTAATTAGGAAGTTAGCGTCTCGAAGGGTCACAGATTACTGGTGAAAGATCACGTATGTGTTGCTGTAGGACTTTGAGTATGAATATTACTGTTCTAATCTTAGCTCTGTTTCTATAAACAACTTGCCCTCTCCATTTCATTGAAATGTGTTCTAGGAAAGTCTTAATCCAGCTCTGCGATGCCGGAGCCTTGTATCTATTCATGTCGTGCCATGTTCCACGTGCACTTTTGATGTTCTCAGGGTCTGAGCCTCTGCGGGTTCCTGTGTAGCTACGATGAACTAGAAGAGCCGCACTCTCCCTAGAGAGTGGCCGGGCCAGGTTTCCAGTTTCTGCGTTTCCCGTCTGTTGCCCCCCACACAGGTGGGGAACAGGAAGTGAAGGAACCGGAAGATCTCAGTGACGCTGTGGCTGTTCCCGTGGGGACTGGTGTGCCAGTGCAGCGTGGGGGTGAGTGGGTGGGCTTCCAGGTCTGGCTGCATGGCATACAGCTGCTACCTCACCATTCTTAATTGTGTGGCTGTGGGCAAGTTATTGAACTTGGAAGCCTCCGTTTCTTCCTGTGAAAATGTGGATCGTCCTTGACTCATGGAGTCATTGGAAAGATTGAGTTAACGATTCTAGAATACCAAGCGTGGCAGTGCCTGGCACATGGAAAGCACTCCGTAAATGTCAGCTACTGTTATTATTAATCAGATTGTGTTTTCCTTCCTTAACTCCCTGTCCTTGGAGGTCTTAGTGTTCAGTGTCCATGTTTTTTAAACCATGTTTCTATTTTTTAAAGGGACCAGCTATTGTTTTTCTGGAGAGTCCTTTTTTAACAAGGTACATGTACGTCCTAATCGAAGATGTGCTGTATTGTGGCTTCCGTGGAACCATAATATAATAATGGAATTAGGGCTTTATCTTTATAATTAGAATGACCTCTTCCTTCTTTCCAGATAAACCTTTTCTGATCTCTCTCCATCAGGCTTGTTTTATGAGGGGAAATGGTCACGCTTGGGATTTCCCAATCTTCTTTTCATTGTAAGGAAGTTTTGCTGAACTTCTTTCAGCTTGAGCACTCGTATGTGAGACAGTAATCACCAAATTATCCCCAGAGAGAGGAAAGTCTGGCTTGTTACTGTGGTAGGGTCCCCTGGTGATGGGAACGGAGAATAATGGGTGGGCGGAGGGTTTTCTCACAGTCCACCGACTGCTGCTGGCCCACCCATGGTGTCTGACCGCTGTGAGACCTCAAGGAAAGCACCTTTTAATGTTAATGTGCTGTGTTGGAGAAATAGCATTTAAAAGTATGTGTTTGTTTCTCCACACGAATGTATTCACGACTGGAGGATGCAGTGAGAAGAAATTTAGCAATGTGGAAATGCGCCCGTGACACAGCCCCACACGTGAGTTCACAGCTGGAAATGTACAAGCCCTAGAGGGGGTGGCGTCTTCTTTGCCCGAGATGGTCATTCTGATAGAAGAGGTCTTTACCTGGAAATGGAGAGCCTCTGTACTGGTGGAGTGCCGTCTTTTGATAAACACGTGTTTTTGAAGAGGGAGAGCCCAGAAGCGCGTATCAGTGCCGGGTAGCTTTAATAGAGTTTTTAGAAAGGTTAACTTTCCTTTTCCGGTTTAGTGTCGGCTACTAGTAGTGAGGACGTTAAGCAGCAAATTGTATCTTCCGCTTCCTCTCTCAGACTGCATCTGGTACAATTTTAACCAGCCACAAAATGCAGCCGTTGAAGCCAGCATGATAGTTTAGGGCAGTTGGATGACGGTAACGATCATACTAGCTAGTCTTGGGGAGCGTACTGACTGCTGGCCCTGTGTTAAGCATCGTGTGCTTTTGCAAAACCACCAACAACCCTTTGAGGAAATGCTCCAGAGCGGCCCAGGGTTCCCCAGGTAGTCACAGGGGGCTGGATTAGAGTCTAGGGGTCTGGATTCAAATCCAGGCCTCCGGCTCCAGATCCTGCCTTAGCCCAGCCCTCAGTCGTGCCCACTGTTTGTTCACAGTCGGTGATATCGTACAAAGAATTCTAAGTTGGAAGTTTTCCTATATTGGATCGAAAACGCTTCCTGTGATGAAACGTTGCATTCCAGGCCCTTGCATTCCTTGCCCTTGACCTCCTTGTTTCCCTTGATGCAAAAAAATTTAGGTCTAAGGGAGCAGAAGATAAAAGGAGGAGACATAAAAATAGTTGACTCCCTATATTGTAGACAATGGCCTAGTTTGTAGTTTAGTTTCGAAATTTCGCTCCTACTTTTTACTGTTTTGTCTTTTAGGACCATTTTTCTATTTCTCCATCTTTGCCTTTTCTACCTTTTCCCTTGCTAACATCTTTCATATTCATCAACCCTCAAATGCAAGTATTCTCACGCTTGCCTTTGTTCAGTGCTACGGTACAGATCCATGGTTTGGCCGTGCTGGGCTATAGCTATGCAGGGCAGGGAATTCTTGTTTTCATGTATAATCAAAAACTCCAGAGGTGCCTGGGTGGCTCAGTCAGTTAAGCGTCTGCCTCTTGATTTTAGCTCAGGTCAGGATCTCATGGTTGGTTGTATGATTGAGCCCCGCGTCCTGCTCTGCCCTGAGTGTGGAGCCTGCTTAAGATTCTCTCTCTCTCTCTGCCCCTCCCTCCCTTCTCAAACAATAAATAAAATAAAACATAAGAAAAAAAGGCAGGGGCGCCTGGGTGGCTCCGTCAGTTGAGCGCCTGACTTCGTCTCAGGTCATGATCTCGCGGTCTGTGAGTTTGAGCCCCACATGGGCTCACTGCTGTCAGTGTGTAGCCTGCTTCAGATCCTCTGTCCCCTTCTCTCTCTGTCCTACCCCGCTCATGCTCTCTCTCTCAAAAATAAATAAAACACTAAAAAAAACCCAAAAAACAAAAAAACCCTCTAGGGGACAGTGTTTTACTTCCTTTTTAGCTAAGGAGAGAAGGATCCTTTACCCAAATCTTTTCATTTGGGCAATCTCTCTCTCTTTTTCTTTCTCTTCTTCTCTCTCTCTCTCTCTCTCTCTCTCATAATTATTATGAATACTGTAAATGACAGTATTACTGAAGAGGATAATATGGATACTGTTAGATCTTGAAGAAGGAGCTATAAGTACAAAGTAACATTTAAATTAAGATGCCTCTTGAATTTTATTCTTCCTATTTCTGCAAGTTGGTTTCATCTGGGTGGTTTTTTGTTTGTTTGTTTGCTTTTTGTTTTTTTGGTGTTTGCAGGCAGAAGGGAGAATGCTTCATTCCCTAACCTGGTATACGTCGGCCTATGTGATATGTGTGTTTCAACACACACAGGCAGAACTAGAATCTCAGTCATGTCCTAAGTTTTCCCAGCCTGCAAAACCGGAACGTACACGGGCATGTAACTGTCTGTCACTTGGAGATGTTTGTAAAAACAACAACAGAAAACAGCCTTGAAAAATAGAAAACTGTTTTACAAGTTTATCAGGGGCTTCATCTGTAATATAAATGTAGACATTGACACAGACAGACCAGTTGTTAGAACTTAAAGACACAATGCAGCCCTCGAGTTACAACGAACACCTAGGATTGGGCCCTTTCATTGTGTTCTTATTTGCCCAGTGAAATCCCAGCCAAGATGCCTTGTGTGCCCAGTAGAGACCCAGAGTTAACTCTGTCTGGTGCCGCTTGGGAAAGACACCTTATCTGATACATAGAAGTTTCGTTGTGACTGAACACATTCGTCCTACTGAAGTGATACACGACTTGGGGGAGAATGCCCGACCAGTCCTTCACTGTAGAAACTCCTGTTGAAACAGACTGGTACCCTTAGTCTACTGTGGTTCTCAAATTCTCTTCTTTCTTGGTTTGTAAAACCTCGATAATGAGGTCCTTTTGAAATTGTGGTACTTACATTTCTTTAGACTGAATTCTAGAAGAAATGTAATAATGGTCCCGGGAAGGAACACAGTGGGGTGGGGTGGGATGGGGTCAGGATTGATTACAATTCCTCTGTGTTTTTAAATATCCACACAGGTTAATATGTGATAGGATGTTTACCTCCCGGAAAGCCTTACCTTTTTGTTTTCTCTTGCAGGGGTGACTTCATTTGAAGAGTTTTAAGACACTGAGGAC
This sequence comes from Prionailurus bengalensis, assembly GCF_016509475.1. Lineage (NCBI taxonomy): Eukaryota > Metazoa > Chordata > Mammalia > Carnivora > Felidae > Prionailurus > Prionailurus bengalensis. The sequence continues at coordinate 175,018,875 of NC_057344.1, forward strand.
TTACAAGATAAGAAATTGCTTGGGGAGGTTTTTAAAATTTCTATAAAGTTTCTATTGTGGAGTCTGCAGGCACGTGGATAGAAGCTCCAAGGGAATATTGTGCTGTGCTGGATACAGAATTCAGTTTGCTTTGAATCGAGTTTTGGGTTTAAAAGTCTGATGGAAAATGTATTGCATTTCCAGTGAAGAAAAGAGCTCATTTAAGAACTTTCCCAACCACCGTCCCTCCCCATCTCCCATTACTGGCCTTGGTGTACATTTTGCAGTTTTTCCTGTATGATCACTGTGTGTAGGGGAACTATTCGTGTGCAATCGAGCCGATGCTTGGGGGTGTTTCCGTGTGTGTGTGTGTGTGTGTGCATGTGCGCATGCACACATGCGCATCTGTGCACACGCACACTCTTGTCGCCACCCGTGGATCTCATTTTGCAACTGGTTACAAGAAGATCCTCTGAGAGCTTCACTGTTACAAGAGAGAAAGATGAGGCTTTGGTGTGAAAGGTCCTTGCAGATCATCTGGCCTCGTCCTGAGAAACTGGCCCCCCGAGACATCATGGAGTCAGATGGCACCAGATGCCAGACTTTGGATTCCTGGACCAAGGACTCCGCATTGACTCCTGCCACCACCGTGCCACTCCCAGGTCACTTACAAAATATTGAGGGCGTTTTTGTTTTTGTTTTTTTAACTTGCACTAAGCAATTCTTATTTAGTCCGTCGAATAAAGGGGGGAAATAGCTTAAAGTGTCTAAAAACAAAACACAAAAATGCTTGTTTTGACAACCTGGGGACAAAATAACACAAAAACCCCCGACTTCTGAGGCAGGATGGGCCCGTACCTTCGTCTGGCATGTTTTCCTTGGGCTGTTCCTATTTTCCATCTTCTAACCAATGCGCGTTATTTAAAAGACTCTTAATGGTTGCATTTCCCCTGTAAGCCTGGAAAACCTCACTTTTATTTATTATTATTATTATTTTTAGCTTTGTAGTTTATGAAACACCTGAAAGAACCGGGGCGGAGTTAGTAGCACATTTATGATAGGCGTGGGCCGGGGCCAGGAGCCCAGAGACCTGTCGGCAGTGTCGGTGTGATGGATGCCCCGGGGCACTTCTTTCATCTCAGCGAGAAAGCATCTTTCTCACTTCACTCCCAAGAGGAGGATTTCCATAAAAATGTAGTGTAAACTATTCCCCATAAATATGTTCATTCCATTCTGTTTCTGGCATCGAAATGAAAAATTCCCAACCTTTGAAATGAATGGTAGGTTCGATTTCATGTGATTTTTTTTTGTTTGTTTAACTGACAACTAATACGAGCTGTGTGTGCGTATGTAACACACAGTGGACTAGAGGAGGTCAGTATGGAAAAAAGATTCCACTGAGGTCCAGCAAGGAGCGATATAGGAATTCTGGGGGTGTGTATTAGCGTAAGTACTCTAGGTGCGGTCTAGACCAATAGTTTTAGTTTTTAAAAATAAAGCACCGTTTTTGGCTTTAAAAATATCACGCCCTCAAGTGGTGAGGAATAAAATGTAAGATATTCTTCAGCTTTAATTATTTTTAAATTTTCAGGTCAGAGCACTTTTTTTATAGCAATACAACAGGCGAGAGAATACTCAAACGTATTTAAAATTGCGTTTATACCAAGAGTACGTTTTAAATATTTTCTAATACTTGAGCAGTTTTTTGTCTGGCCGGCTTCCAAATATGCCAAAAGTTATGCATTCAATGTGTTAACACATAAGCTTTTTACTAATAATTCTTAAGTGTTCCCAACGCAACTGATGTTTACAGGGCTTGTGTTTTTCTTCCTTCTTTAGAAGGATCGGGGTCCACAACAAACTTACTGTATAAAACACTAACGATGGGCTAACTTCTGGTGTAACGCGTGAGTTGGCTACGACCTTGATGTAAAAATTTGTAAAGGAAATTTTGCACCATTTTGAGTGTCAGATGTATTTTTAACTGTCTGGTTTGTACTTTTACGACTTTTGTACTACCAAAACAGAGTTAAAAATAAAAACGTTGAACACATTGTGTGGTGTTTGAACGATTGAGCTGTCGGTGCCCCGGGGGCCCTGAAAATGTGACAGGAGCGGTAAGGCTCGTGTGGCGCTTGGCTAGCGCCGTGCCCGATTTCTTGGGTCCGAATCGACCCGTGATGATTTGCCTGACTCTCCCCGCTGGATTTCAACCCCTGCTTCTCCCCAGCAACAGCCCTCCCCAACCCTTGATTATTTTTAAGATGTAGAGATCACTCTGAATATATAGAAGAGTTGCAGTGTCGGTGCAAAGAGTTTCTGTGTGCCCTTCACCCCGTTTCCCTCTATGTCAGCATCTTACGTCACTGGAGACCAGTGATCCAGACTAAGACATTAGCGCGGGTACAATGCTACTGGTGTGGCCACACCAGTCGTTCCAATAGTGTCCTGGGATCACTCACTGCCTTTGGTCGTCTGGTCTCCTCTGAGCTGTGATCATCCCTCATCTCTTTTCTTGGATTTATGATCTTGATGCTTTACTCTGTACCATTCTGTTATTTTGCAGGATGCCCTTCAGTGTAAGTTGGCCAGTTGTTTCTCCTGACTGGATGGAGGGTCCGTGTTCCGGGAAGGATCCGATGTGCCTTTCCCACTGCATCACAGCAGGGGGGCGTGATGTCCGTACGGATTACTAGTGATGTTAACTTCCATCCTTTGGTCAAGGCGACGGCCATCAGCTTTCACTTTGGTAAAGTCACCATTTTTTCCCTGTCGCAATTAACATTTGAGAGGAGAGCCTTTGAGCTGAGGCAGGTATCCTGTTTCCACTTAAGGTTTCACCCATTAGTTCTACCATCTGTATTAGTTTCTTAGGGCTCGTGTAACAAATTTCAGGGTGGCCTGAAACCACAGAAATTTATTCTTTCCCCGTTTAGAAGTCCAGAAGGCTGAGACTGTGGGGTCTGCAGCGCTCCGTCTTTCCGAAGCCCCCGAGAGAGAGTGTGTTCCATGCCTCGCTCCTAGCTGCCGCTGGTTGCTAGCAATCCTCAGTGTCCCTTGCTCTGTGGCTGCTCCCCTCCAAGCTCTGCCTCTGTCTTTCCATGGCCGTCTTTCCTGTGTGTGTGCCTCTGTCCACTCTTCTCATGAGGACGCCAGTCGCTGGATTTAGGACCCACCATAGTCCGTGTGCTTCATTTTAACTTGATTACATTTGCAAAGGCCCTAATTTCAAATAAGATCACATTCGCAGGCATCGGGTGTCAGGACTTCAACTCGTTTTTTAGGAAACACAATTCAAGCCACTACACCATCCAGTGGTGGATCTTGCCTGCGACAGTTATTACTGTGATCGGGGGCTCTTTCAGGTTGGTGCCTGTGTCCTTTTGATAGGGTTCCATGCTCTTTATTTCTCCCTCCTTCCCTCCTTTCCTTCTACCCTTCCTCCCTCCCTCCTTCCTTCCTCCCTGCATCCCTCCCTCTTTCTTTCTCTCCCTTCCTTCCTCCCTTCCTCCTTCCCTCTTTTCCTCTTTTCCTTCCTTCCTTCTTCCCTTCCTTCCTTTCTTCCTTCCTTCCTCCTTCCCTTTTTTCCTTCCTTCTTCTCTTCCTTCCTTCCTTCCTCCCTTCCTCCCCCCCTCCCCTTCTGCCTCCCTCCCTCTCTTGATCCCTTCCTTTTTCTTTTACCCTTTGGCCCATTCTCACTGGTGGAACCACAAGAGGCTCCAGACTCATCTTGTCACCTTGTATTTCCCTTGTCTCAGCCCCAGAATTGACCAGCAACCAAGGAGCCCTGGTTCCTCTTACTGTACAATTGGGTGTAGAAATAAAGCTCAGGACAGTGGGTGTGCTCACTGAAGCAGAGGCATCCCTGCTTCTAGGCTTCTATGTGTGTAACACACCCACACCCACACCCACACCCACTTCTGTTCCTTTCTGTATATATCTTTAGAACAAGCATAAGCTAGGACCGGCATTCGGACTGCAGCCTAGCTCTAAGAGCTCCTTCCAAACGTCCTGCTCTCCTCCTCCAGGGAGGAAACCTGGCTCTTACTGTCTGAAATATTTGTACCCAGGGGGTGCTTGGGTGGCTCAGTCGGTTAAGCATCTGATTCTTGATTTTGGCTCAGGTAGTGATCTCACGGTTCATGAGTTTGAGCCCACACTGGGCTCTGTGCTGACAGCATGGAGTCTGCTTGGGATTCTCTCTCTCCCTGTCCTTCGCTCAAAAATAAATAAACTATGAAATGTTTGTCTGTAGTTGTTCAATCCTAGCATACATATAAGGTAGTCTGAATATATAGCCCTGGGAGGAACAAATTGCCATTGAGAGCACAGTGTGTGTGGACAGCTCACTTAGTGTTTAGCCTTACAGCCTCCAGCCCTGTGCACAGGTGCTTAGGTCGGCTCCTTTGTCCCCCTCCCCCTCAGCGTGGTCACGTGATTCAGTTTTAGCACAGAGTCACTTGTCATCGTCTGTGTTCTGTCTTTCCTTTACGTCCTGGTTAGAATTTTTAAAATTAATAATGCGGCAGAGTTCACTGTGGTGCCTCATTGGATTTGGATTTTGAATTTTCATGGGATTTTGTTGTTGCCTTGAAAACAAGATGACCAATAGTGGCTTAGGTTAGAAAGTGGAAAAGCTGGTTTCATCGTTTTCACTTCCCCCAAACCAAGAACTCCAGAATGTATGCACTAGAGAGAATGTGAGAAATTTCCTCCAAATTCTTTTTTTTTTAAAGTGTATTTTTATTTATTTTGTGGGTGAGAGAGAGAACAGGCATGAATTGGGGAGGGGGAGGAGAGAGAGAGAGAGAGAGAGAGAATCCCAAACTGACCCCACACTGTCAGTGCAGAGCCCAACGCGGGGCTCGATGTCACAAACCGTGAGACCGCGGCCGAAGCCCAAACCGAGAGATGCTTAACCGACTGAGCCCCCCAGCCCGGTTGGCGCCTCCAAATTCCTCATCTTATAGTCGAAAGGGGTCACTGGGGATGATGGTTTTTGTTCTTGGCTGGTCAGCCTTTGATTCTCCAGCACAGTGCAGGGCAGAATGGCCCGGCCGAGTCACCCGGCTTTCGTGTCTTTCTCCGCGTCAGGGGAGCGATGAGCATGCGGACGTGCGGCCCCCGTGGCCCGTCTGTGGGACGTGGAGACAGAGCACCAAGCTGGCAGTTCCACCTTGAGCAGTTCGTTCAGCTCGGTCCCAGTCCCGGGTCCTGGGTGGATTTGCCAACTGTCCGCGGCCTTGTTCGCTCCTGCGAATCTATCCGGAAGTCTCAGGCGCCTTCCACCCTAATCTGGTGTAAGAGAAAGGTTAGGGACCTTCCTTTTTTCCACTGAGGACAGCACGATGTTGAAGGCTTGGAGGTGGGGTCCCACGATTCAGTCCTGGTCACTGGGGGGGGGGGGGGGGGGGGGGGGGGCTCGGCTGTGGTCAGAGGGGGGCTGTTTTGCGCCTGAGGTCCTGCCGCTTCCCGGATCCTCTGACCCCTGGAAAGTTTATGGAACAGCTTGTTTCTACCTAGGGCTTCCCTTGCTCATTCCTCACCTTCCCAGAACCGTTCTTCAGGACTGCTCTTAGGTCTTCCCGGGGCACCCCCATTGTAGCTCCAAAGACCTGAAAGGACAGCCGGGACTTACCTGTCTCTGGCATTCTGTGGCAGCCCAGCTGACGTCCCCCTGCCTACTCCAATCGGCGGGAAGTCCAGACCTGCCGGGTTTCTGCCTGGCGCAGAGCTGGCACCCGCACCCCCTGCTGGCCACATGGGAGAACTGCGGGGAGCCTGGTTCCTAAGGCCATGTGTTGGTCTGTCCTTCCAGGGCCTGGTGCAGAGAAGGCGTTCATGATCATTTGCTTACTGAATAAACAAACAAAAGTCCACCTTTAAAAATGCAAGAAGGCCATTAGCTATTTTATGGGAATAAAAATTCAAGTTTGGGTTTGGCCTAACCCATTTTCTGACTCTGCCAGCTTGTCCTTATTTTCTTTCTCATCAGAAACCCGGGATGTCACGTCCCTGCATGTGTGAGCTCGAGTGCTGCCAGGAATAACTGAGTTCCAATTTGGAAGAAACCCCATGCCCTGAGTCCCGTCGGGGAACTGGTGTGACTTGAAGCAGTGTGGTCGGGGAGGGGTAGCCCAGGCTTTGCTGTTGAGTTTCTTTTTTTTTTTTTTAATTTTTTTTTTAACGTTTATTTATTTTTTTGAGACAGAGAGAGAGCATGAACGGGGGAGGGGCAGAGAGAGAGGGAGACACAGAATCCGAAGCAGGCTCCAGGCTCTGAGCCATCAGCCCAGGGCCCGACGCGGGGCTCGAACTCAGGGACCGCGAGATCATGACCTGAGTTGAAGTCGGACGCTCAACCGACTGAGCCACCCAGGCGCCCCTGCTGTTGAGTTTCAAGGCTGGCTCTGCTACTCACTGCTGTGTGACATTGGGAAAACTGCCTTACCTTTCTGAGCCGCAATTTCCTCATCTGGTAAATGACCTATCTCGCAGGTCACTTATTAAAGAGGTAGATGAAGTATACAAAGCGCCTGCCATGGCCTCGTGTCCACCCTGACTGCGGGCGCTGCCGTTGTGAGCCACCACACGCGGTCACTGGGTAAAGCATCTGGGTGCCTCTGTCCCACCACAGCTGATTAACGTGGCCTAGGAAGTGGCCCAGCACACAGCTTTGTCCAAGAGTGGAGCCGGAGCAGGAAGCGTCTTGCTCGGAAGCTGAACCACGGTTAGAGTTCGAAGCCTCGCAGAAGAGCCACGGAACAGAGAAGGGTCCAGGTTCTGAGGAGGCAGGGGTACAGGGGGAGGAAAAGGATCTGAGGATGACGAGGCAGCGTGTGTGGGGACAGCTGAGACTCTGTCAGCCCAGCACCGCTCCTCTCTGGGAATGATGCCTCCCCCTTTGCAGAACCCTTCGTCTGTTAGAAGCTAGCCACGTGCCTGACGCCTCTGACCGCAGCCAGACACGGCTGAGGTGGGCACAGGACCCTCATCGGTGACCTGGACAAATGCAGGTCCTCTGGGATGTTTGCCAAATGGAGCTGGAGAAGGTGGCTTATTTTTCTGGGGGCTGAAGCTGTGGGCTCAGGGGCTGGTGGAGGCCATGTGTCCTGCCATGTGGACACAGGTCTGGGGAAGGGAAGAGACATTCCAGTTGTGCCACATTCACACATGCAGAGGGAAGAGAGGCCGTCCTGTTTGCTCTCAAGCCCCGGGCTCCGTTGTCCCTGAAGATCAGCTGCCCTTCTGGGTTTTATGGACATTCCAAGGACATTCCTCTTTCGTCTTACCTCATTTGGGTTGAGTTTCTATCGCAACAACAAAACCCCATGACTAATGCACTTATTCACAGAAAAATAGACACAGGAGGAGTTATAGAGCCACATGGCTAGTGAGGCCCTGGCATCCAGCCCTAAAACTGAGATTTCCCAGAGCTGCCTTGGATCCGTGGCCAGGCGGCCTGGCCATCGTGTGGGGGTTTCTGTTCCGAAATGCCCTTGCAAACCCTCTGCCCTTGATTGCTTTAGGATAACCTCCCTTAAGAGCACAGGTTTGGCCTTCGGATCCCTCTGGCCATCTGTGACCTTAAATTCTTTGGACCTCAATCTTTTCACTGTAGAGTGAAGATAACATGTGCCTTTTAGGGTGGTTGCAAGGATTCTGTGAACGCGGGGGTATGATGCACTTAGCCCAGGGCCAGGTACAGCCAGTGCTGACTCAGTGAGCTGCCTCAGAATTGCCAAGTTCAGATTCTCTTCAGTGAAATAAGTGACGGAATGATGAAGAGTTAGGCCATTTGAGTCGGTTCTTGACGTTTCTTCCATATTCACTTTGCTCAACATTTTAAGATGAACTTGGGGTGGGGGTTGGGTTAGGGGGGTAGGAGGGCCCCGGTCGAAGAGGGAGCCATGATATCTCTTGGTCCTGACATTCTCTTGACACCAGGTTAAATACCTTGAGTTAAATAGCAATCTCTTTGCCCTGATATTGAATGGCCGCAGATACACAAGGGTTTGTTCTTTCTGTGTTTATTCAGGCTGTCATTTAATCTTATCGCTCTTCCGATAAGACCTGAATGTACCGTGGTCATCCCGGCGAGTTTAAAAAGAACGTGATTTCTTATTTGCAAGTGGATCTAGCTGAGAAATGATAGGTTAACATGTGTTTGGAATCCATAACATTATACCCAAATCACAAAATTTATGGGTTTGCTGACTATGAATGAATATCTTAATGTTGATGAAATCCAACAAAAAACAAACCAAACAAATCCTCTGAAATAACAAACCGACCCTTACCAAGCCTCCCCAGGTTTCTGTCTTGCATTAAGTGCATTTTATTTTATAAAAACTTACTTAGGGGAAGGAAAGATAAAAGAAATAGGTCAGTTTTAATGTCATAAATATTCACTTCAAACACAGTATGACTTAAATTTGTTAACCCAGCATAAATTACTGTGTCCTACAATAGTTAAATGATGAAAATAAAGAATAATCATGAGAATAAAAAATACACTAAATGTGAAGTGCCCTCAGGTGCATTTTTGCCTTGAGATGATCGTTCATGATGTAGGCAGAAAAGGATTTACTCAGTTTAGAAACTGTCTAAAATTATTAGAAGTGGTTGGAGCATCTGGCTGGCTCAGGCGGTAGAGCATACAAGTCTTGATCTCGGGGGTTGTAAGTTTGAGCCCCCACATTGCGCGTAGAGATTACTCACAAAAATAAAAGAAAATCTTAAAAAAAAAAAAAAAAGCAAAAACAAGTGGTTCACAGCAAAGTGTTGGGTGTTACAAAGAAAGGGTGGTCGGTGTGAGATGACGTGCACTGGGTAATAAAATCACATCTAACGTTTATTACTCACTTCATGCTGATAAAGTGGAAGCACTTTATCTCAACGTAAGTCTCATTAGGGCCCAGAGGGAGACAAACTGATGACAGGAATCTCAACACACATTGTACTGGCCGCTCATGAGGCAGACATGCAGGGCCATGGGTCCATCTCATACTTTGTAGGATAAGAAGCTTGTGGTCCTATGATCATTTAAAAACAAGTATCATTGACAGTAGACAGTCTTAGAGACTGTAATTTATTAAGGCCTTGGCTAATTTTTCAATTCTTTATTAAAATCTTCCTCAGAACCAGAAAATAACCTTTCTTGAGCAACCGGCAATCCATATAATTTTACTTTTTCGAAATGGCATTGTCTTTCTCTCCACCATTTTGTTTGAAAGTTCCCTCACTTTTCAGATCTCAGATTCATTTCATTGCTGTGATTGTTGTGTTCCTTGAGATCATGGAGACCAAAGGCTTTGTTTTCCTAGAAATTTCATATTTTGATTTAGCCTTTTGTTTGTTCGTTTGACGGCAACATGGCTGTCTCCACAAGGAGGCTGTATTTTGTATTCCTTAAAAGGACCAGCTTGTTCAATCGATTCAGTTGAGATTCTGTGTGACCATGGATGAATTATACAGCTTTTTGAGCCTCCATTTCCTCATCTGTGAAATGGGGGATAATCATACCTCCAACTCATGAGGTCATGGTGGACCTAAACACGATGATGCATACGCGGATCTTAGATTGGACTGAATGCTTAATAAATGGTCATTTTGAAAAAAAGTTAAGCCATATTTGCACCTATAAAAAACCAATACCTGTAACTTGATGGCTCCCATAAATCAGCACTGAATAGGATTTCTGTATCAATAATTGTATGATTTGGCAAATTATTTTGAAATGGTGTCTTTGCTGATAAACTTTCCTTGATATGAATTTTTTTCTCTATAACATTTTAAATACTGTAACACTCCTTGGTTTGTCTCCCGGCTAATGGCTGAGGTCAGGAAGATCTGAGAGCCTATGATCGTGTGGCTTTGTAAATGGATAATTTAAAACTTTGGATTCCTTTCTAAGCATTGAAATTTAAGACAGGGAGAGCACGTTCATTAATGGGAAGAGACCAACAACCCTCTTTGGCCTGTGAGATTGTCCTTTTTTATATAAGTGCCAAGGTTTACATGCGCCATTATCCACAGCTTTAGGACTATTTTGGGGGAATGGGAAAGGGTGAGTAGGAGCTGAAAATGAAATTATTTTTGTGATGTTTCTTAAAGTTGGTAACTGATGTCAAGAGAAAATGTTATGGTTCTGCTTTCCAAATAGTGAGATCCTGACAAAACAAATACTCTAATTGGCCTGTCCCCCAGCTGGCTTGCTCATATTGGTTGGGAGCGTATAGTTTTGATAAGGTAGATGAGTAAAATACTTTGTCCGCTTTCTGACCTCTAGGTCATATTTTACCCTAGTTTTATATTAACTACTCCAAAATGCTTAAAAGCAGAAAATACAGAATTTCCTACAAAATCAGGCTCAAAAGGTGAGGACGAATGGTAGCAGATGAGTGGTATTGATGGTGTATGTTTTCACATCTGCTTTGTATGGCTGAGTGTGCATTCTAGGTGTGTGATCATATGCATGTGTATGCTGTATATATTGTCAAAAATCTTACTCCAATTTTGTCTATTTACAAAGTGTTTTTACAGATAGTTCATTTGGGCTTCTAAATCAGTGGTTTTCAAAGTGGATTTTACATAACCCAGGGGTATGGGAAGAAAATATTAAAACTTGGATAGTTAGGGCACCTGGGGGACTCAGATGGTTGAGCGTCTGACTCTTGATTTCGGCTCAGGTCATGATCCCAGGGTCGTGGGATCATGGTCATGACCCTAGGGTTGAGCCCTGTGTTGGGTTCCTTGCTGAGTGTGGAACCTGCTTGGGATTCTCTCTCTCCCTCTCTCTCTCTCTCTCTCTCTCTCTCTCTTTCTCTCTCTCTGCCCCCTCCTCTGTTTGCACACACACTCTCTCTAAAAAAAAAAAAAAAAAAAAACCCAAACCCAAACCAAAAAAAAAAACTTTTATATTTAATTGTTATCCCATCTTAATATTGCTTTGTCCTGACCGTAGATTTAATTGTAAATGTGCTCCTATTAGGGGTATGAGCGCAAACTTTTTTTACTGGCAACTGCTGCAAGATCAAGAAGATGTGGCAGTTCCTAGTATATAGTCTTAGTGCTTCTCCATGTGTGGCTGGAAAGTCACCCGCATCAACCTATACATATGCCAGGTCCCCACCCAAGACCTACTGAGTTCAAATCTCTGGGAGGTAAGACTCAGAAATCGGCTGTTTGGAAACAAGCACACTGAAAATTGGAGAGTGTCTGCTTTCAACTTGGGAGGTAGGAGTCACTCCCATTTTACAGATGGGGAAACTGAGGCTCCGGAAAGTCAAGAAATTTAAACCCAACGTCATACAGCGAGCAAGAGGCGTGGGCTGATTCCACCCCCATTTTTTTAGGATTACAGGGGTGCATGAGTGCTTGGTACCTGCCACATGATCATAACCTCTGAGACCTGGAGGTCATGATGCATGGCTGCAGGTGGTTAACTGAAGAGCCGACCCCCATGGGCTTTCTCCATCTCTAGAAGCCAAGAGAAAAGTGACATCTGAGTCTTGTTATACAAATACACATCCTTTCTTTCTCCCTCAGGATTTTAAAGATTAGGTTCAAAATGAGTGAAAAATGTGGTCAGCCAAGTTTCCCATTGCTTCGTCCCAAACATTGGTTTTCTTGAGGCTTTGTTCTCAATTTGGAATTAAGGTCCTCAGAGTAACACGGCCTCGTTCGAGAGACCGAACCTTCTCTGGCTGTTCAAATTCTACTCTCTGCCTGCCTTTCCCGAGACCACTGTAAAGGCCCGTTGTTCAAACAGAGCAGGACAGTCTGAGAATGAAAAGCATGAATAAATGCCAGTTCTCTTCTCTCAAACTGATATGGACTTGTTCTTCCACGACCCTGCATTTATACCTTTATGACACCTGTCACCATCTCCTAATTAGCATCCAGAGTCTCAGCTGTGTGAGGTCTCCTCAACTATAGTGTGAGGAGTTTTTGTGGGTTCACCCGCCCCCCCCCCAATAATGTGTTGAGTCCTCACCTTACGCCACAGGCTATCCTAGATCGAGGCAAAAGGCACTTGTTCGTGGGGCACCCGGGCAGCTCAATCAGTTAAGCATCCAACTTCAGCTCAGGTCATGATCTCGCGGTTTGTGAGTCTGAGCCCCACGTTGGGCTCTGTGCTGACAGCTCAGAGCCTGGAGCCCGCATCAGATTGTCTCCCCCTTTCTCTGCCCCTCCCATGCTCGTGCTCTGTCTCTGTCTCTCAATAATGAACAAACGTGAAAAAAAATTTTTTTTAAAGGCACTTGTTAAGAGTTGCTTTAGTTGAAAAAAAATTGCTAGCAGTCGACTCCAGGCAACTGATTTAATGTGGCAGGTGAGAATCATCTGGAATCAGCATATGTAATCGGTGCGCCTCAAGTGTTGTTTCTTCAAGTGGCCAAGAGGGCTTGGAAGGTCAGACTGTTCACAGATGTCTACTATAATCTCATGTGTTGGAGAAACTGACAAATTTAGTATACAAATGTGCGACATATTTTTCCCACATATTCACAGGAAAAGCATTTACCATGAAAAACAAATGTCAGCTTGTCTCTGTTTAATTATCACTAGTTCCCAAGTAGAGGATTTGAAAATAACTGAGGTTTACTTTGGAGTTAAAAATAAACAAACAGAAAGCAAGAATTTCCACATTTTCATCTGAAAGTCTAAGTAAGTCCAAGACTGGAGGCTTGGTTCCTGTGACCACACAGGCAAAACTAAGGGAGTCAGATCTTTGCTCACACACTGGGATTTTGTGCCTCCTTTATTCTTCCGAGGGTCTCCTGCTTGCAGATGCTGATGGAAAACTTAGGAAGAGTGAGTCTTATCCTTTGGGTCAGAGGCAGAGTGAAGCAGAAAGGGAGAAATGGCGTCTGGCCAGCAGTTGCTGAGTGTGGACAAATGGGCGTGTGTTAAGCAACCTCAAATTCTCTTTGTTCCTTTGAAGGTCGGGTTTGACAGTTATAACAACTTGCTACTAATGGCCTTGGAAACCAGAGGAAAAATATCTACTTTCATATTTATATGACAGTTCAACTTCTGCCAGTAAAGAACGTGTATGTGCGTATACACATATATACACATACATGTAATATAGTAATAATCTTATATCACAATCACAGTCGAGGTTTAACGTGGTGAATACCTACAGGACGCAGTTTGCTAAGTTCACGGAAGACCAGGATGTCCACTCCTGACCACAGCCAGTGCCTCACGTTCAGGGTGCTTTGGCGCTTTGGGGGCGTTCAGAATATTTGAAAAGTTCACTATTGGCAAGCATCACGTTTCTGATGGGGGGTGCACCCGACTGCAGAAAGAAGACACGCTACACGGGGTGGGACGCTTAATCAGTTGCTAGATAACCCGGTGGATGAAGCTACAGTCTGGAATTTCTTTTCATTCTTTAGATTCTGACTTCCTCTGACATCCTTTGGTAGAGCCTGGATGTGGGGTTAGACAAAAGGAGCCACGATAGCTTTAAAAACAAACAAACGTAAAAAACAAAACAAAACAAAACAAACCTTGAACACCTTGGCCATCTGCGAACCTTTTTGAAGCAGTTATTCGCACAAAAAAGAATCTTTAAAACTTAGGAGAACTGCTGATCATGATGAATATGCGGCCGTCTCAGGATGTAAAATCGTGCACACGTTCCAAGTGCAGGAGTGGGTTTCTGTGCAAGGTACAGAGACCTGTCTGCACTAACTCCTCACCTTACCCTCTTTCTGTCTGAATTTCCTTCTTTCCTTCTTCTGTTTTAGAGACAGCAGGGGAAGTCGAGATGCCCGTAGCTGTCCAGTCCTGCTTCCACCGGACCAAAGGTTGAATCCCCTTTGGGGTTATACTGAATGTAAAATACGGCCTTTCGACCTTTAGCAAACTGGCTCTATTCTGAGCTCTATTCTGAGGCTGTAAGCTGACCACCTCAACGCTCAATGTCTCAGCGTGGAGCCCAACGCGGGGCTTGAACTCACGACCCTGAGACCAAGACCTGAGCTGAGATCAAGAGACGGACACTTAACTGAGCCACCCCAGCGCCCCTTCCTTTATTCTTTTTTCTGCGTGGAAAGCAAATGTAATGGTTGGACTACACAGTGATCTTGAGAAGGAAGCCAAGATGATAGGAGCACTGGTTGCTGACAGAATGGGACACTCTAGCACCCTGGACTGCTACTTCCGGCCTCTTTTTACACAAGAGGTAAATACGTCTCTATTGTATAAGCCATTTATCACATGCAGCCGAATCTAATCCCAACAGACACACTTGGGGAACTGAAGGACTCACTCTCAAATATGAAGCATTGGGTGTACGAAGTACAATAACACACACACACAACGCATGTAACAAGGACAACAGTTTCTATTTTAGGGGCTCTGTGTGACCTTCTAGGTAGAGATGGTATGTCCCCAAACAAACCCAGGGTAATGTATGCCTGTTAAGCATTTGTCAGGGTGCCGTCCTTAAAGATGCTGGGAAATCATGTTTTCTATTAAATAATTACCAATACGCGGTGATGACATTACAGACATTTCAGTTGTGAGGACATAAAGCCATTTTTAAAGGATTTGTTTTTAGCTAATAAGACTTATCATTTTATTGAGTGCGTCTTCTGTGCCAGGCACTGTGATAAACACCTGCATCATCTCGTTTAATCTCTACAAACACACACCATTATTACTCTGACTTAACAGATGGGAAAGGAGTAGGGATCAATTACTTGTCTAAGGTCGCATGGCAAAGCTGGAAACCAGACCAAGGTCAGTCGGATTTCAGAGCCTGTGTTATGAAATGCCATCCTAAAGCTCTTCTGGGTTCCCATTTCTCTAGATGGACTTGACCGTGCTTTAAATTCTCCACTGGGCCACGTCAGAACGGCAGTTCTCGTTCCTATAAATTACAAGGCGGAAATGCAGAGGGGGCTGTTGTTCGTCCTTAAGGGGAGATCGGCGCGTGCGGTCACGCTGTCACGTGTTTCCACGGCAGGGACAGCCAGCCAAAGCCGTTCTCAGCAAACTGACTTGCTCTCCTCCTCACCTGTTAACTTAGTAGTGCAGCTCTTTACATGGAAGCAAACGTCAAGGCTTACTGACACTCAAGGCTGGCACATTAGAACCGCCTTTGAGTTAAGACAGACACACCCACATGTTGTTATGTTTTAATCAGAATCAGACATTAAAGTGGCATAGAACACTCCATCTGATCTCTTCGCTGTTCCCAATCTCATGAATTTACAAGTCAAATGGTCACAAGCAGGTTTAAGAATTATTTTGACCGGCTTCCCCAATCCCAAAGGAGAATAAAAAGTAATAATGTAAAAAAAGTTAAGGTCAAGGTGTCTTCATATCACAGCTAACAACTAACCATTTGTTTACTAGTGGCTTCTGCCCCATCCTGAATGCTGCTGAGCTTAACTGGATATCAAACAAGTGGTTAGTTATTAGTTCCCTGGGAGACCGTCCCTGAAGGTAAGCCACGCTCTGGGGACACACGAGGCACTTTCAGTGGGGGTAGTTACCTTTTCCGGGTTGGGTACAACGTCTGGCTCTCAGAAGCGAGACAGTGAATTTACCAACAGAACATTCTGTGATTATGCACTCTTGGGATTCAGCACTGGGATTTCCGAGCGTTCTCGGAGGAGGGTTTGTGGGTTGATGAGCAGGCTGTTTAATTTCTGCCTGTGCTGTGGGCACCGGCGCATCGTCCCCTCTCATTTTTATTCCGGCCTCCTGAGTGACACCCCGTCTACACAGCGGGGCTTCCGATACTTCGCAACAAGCGGCCTGGCCGCAGGCACTGCCAATCGCCAGAACGGACGCTGCTGCAAACAGTCGGCGAGGCTGCCCGTTAAGGCTGCACGACGTCAGCTGCGCGCAAGGAGCACGCGCACCGCGCATGCGCGGCGCGACACCTGCTCGGGGGCCCTAATCTGCCTCGTCCGCGTCTTCTCCTGCGGTGGCCGCTTCCAAAGCCGCAAGGGCTTCGGCCACCGCCGCGTCCTCGTCCACCGCATCCCCATTCCCGTCTGCGGTGGAGCCGGGCGCATCCTCCCACCCAGTTCTCGAATCGACCCCGGGCACGGCCTGAGCAGCGTCCTCTTCTTTGAAGCCGACACTTAGGGCTTCTGTTGCCACGGCCTCATTTAAGGAATCCCAGCTTCTCTTCAAGGGGAAGGGCATATTCAAGCCGTGTCCCCCGGCCCTGGGGTGAAGGCCCTCCGGGGGTCCCTCCTCAGGGTGGCTCTCGGGAAGACCGTCCTTTTCTTCCCAGTCAACTGTGTCTCCAGCCGAGCCCCGAAGGGGAGGGTAATCCGGGGCCGGCATCTGGAAGTCGTGGTCTTGTACTTCCAAGGCAGGACCTTCTGCCCTGAGAGCAGCTCTGGGGTCCCCACTTTGGACGACGTGGGTCTCTCGCAGGGCCGGCAGCAGCACACTGTCCCGTCTGCCGGGGCCCCCGCCTTCCCGGAAGGGTGCAGTCGGGGGGGCGCTGTTGGCGGTACTGAGGCAGGAGCCCCTCTCGCCCTGGTGGGGCCCACGGTCCCCAGTGGGCTGCGGGGGGGCGGCGGGGCCGATGCCGTTGACGGCACTGCCAGCCTTGTCCGCGCAGGGTCCCCCCAGCGTGTCCCCCAGAGGGGGCGATCCCGGGGTAGGCCAGCGGGGCTCCTGCCCGCTGCCAGCTCTGCCCCTGCTGGCCGTCCTCTTCAGGCCCTCGCTCTGCAGCTCGTTTTGATGCCCCGGGACTTGGCTGCCCTGTTTGCCTTTCCATTTACCAGCGCCCCCTTCATCCACCTTGCAGCTGTTCACCTCGTTGACGTAGCCAGAGGAGGGCACTTGAACTGGATCGAAGAGATAGCTGGCGGCGACAAGAATGAAGATCAGTCAGTTAGACATTAACTACGGTTATTCACGAATCCCTCTAGGAATAGCTTCCATTATCAACACTCTATGCTTCTACTTTCTGCTTCCTTCTACCATTCCTGTTAATTTCTGCGATTATTCCGTGAAGCCTCTGTGTATGTCTAAACCAAATAGATCTAGTTGGTATAAACCTGTTTTACCACTGGAAATAGGTCTCAGGAAGAGATCTAAGAGACCACAGAACAGGGTGCAAAGTGGTTGATGGAATTAAAAACAACCAAAAAGTAAATAAATGTCCAATAACAGGGGAATAGGTGGTTAAACACTGATGGCACATCCCCTCCACAGAATAGTATGCAGTCATTAACACGATAAATAAATATGAAGTCTGGACTAGCACGGAAGACACTTACAACAAATATTTATGATAATAAATAGTTTTCGAATCACGCCCTACCATCACACTGTGAGTACAATGGAATAAAACTTATACACACACGTATGAATAAATGGATGTAGGTGTATAGCTGTAGATGGAGAACTGGAATAACCAAAAAAGTGCTATTTGTTAAGGGAGCAAATTAGTTAACTTCTTCCCCTTTATTTTGTGTGGAGTTCTAGTCAGGTTATCCAAATTTTCCTGAAATAGAATCTGGACAGAATTAAAACCCTGTATGTGACTGGGGTGATTTATTTTCAGTGATGCCAGGTCAGGCATCATCTCTGCAACCCCAGCTTGTCTTTGCATTGAAGGTCTCTGGAGAATTGCAAGGTCCACCCAAACCAAATTCCGTCTCAGAGCACGACAGCATTCCCAATGTGCTCGGAGCAGTGAGCAACAACAACAAAAAAGTTTAAATCTGGGCCACATGTCCTCTGAAATGATATCCGAGCAGCTCCAAATGCATAATTTCTTGGCAATGCTGGTCATGCTTGAGGTCGGATAAATGCGGCGAACCCATGCGGGGTCTTTAGGGGGGCCTCCACGGTAGCCCCAAAGTCCTCCACTCAGGGTACTTTTCCAACTTTACCTTTGTATCATTTTACAGCACTTGCACCCCATCTGGATGACTTTTTGTTACCATCTGGAAAAGAGAGAAAGGACAGAACATAGTGAATGACATCTGAACAGGAACTAAGTTTGCTCTTTCCTTCCCAGATACTCCAAGTTGGGAGGGTCACAATTTTTGGCAAAAGCAGAACACGTGAGGCAGGGAGACCACGGTTACCGGGAACACCTTCACGTTTCTAAAATCACCAATTCAGAGTTCTCAAACATTTACCGACGCTCGTCTCTGTGCCAGGCCCTTTCCCCATCCCGGGGCGATAGGTAGGTTGTCTCCATTTGGTGAAGGAGGAAACACAGGCTGAAGAGTGCTAGGGAGAGACCTTTGGGATTGAAAAGGATCCTTGCCATTTCCACATCAATCAATGGCCTTATGCTGGGGACTCTGGAGCCTAACCAGGGCGCAGCCATTGTGCTGTTCCAGGGGGCGGGGGTATAAGAGAGGACTCCTTACCAGGGGATTAGCTACTCAAGTATGAAAGGACATCTGGGTTGGGGCGCCTGGGTGGCTCAGTGGGTTAAACGTCTGACTTCTGCTCAGGTCATGATCTTGCAGTTTGTGAGTTCAAGCCCCGTGTGGGGCTCTGTGCTGACAGCTCAGAGCCTGGAGCCTGCTCCCGATTCTGGGTCTCCCTCGCTCTCTGCCCCTCCCCCACACATGCTTGCTCTCTCTCAAAAATAAATAAACATTAAAACATTTTTTTCAATCATTAAAAAGAAAGGGGCATCTGGGTAAGGTGGCCGACCTGCATGCTCCACAACACAGACCCAAGGAGGTGACGGCTGTGGTCATCATTCCAAGCTTTACGGGACTAATCGGCATCTGTTGCGCCCCTCCCGTGACTGGCCAACCCGGGCAATGGCCCAGGGGCTCCACTCTTGCAGCTCAAGGACATGGCCCTTGGGGCGCCCTGGCAGCAGATGGGTTCAGCTGCTTCTTTTCTCCTACCTGCCCCTTCCCAAGTTTCGTGTTTCCTGATGCGTGCTCTCCCACTGAAATCTTCCCTTCACGTGGAACTCACCGGGTTGTTCTGATCTCTCTTCTGAAGATCCTAAAAACTCGTGTGGGAGAATCTCTAAATCATTTCCCTTTTCTAATAGGAACAACCTTTAAAGTGACAAACCAGTAAGAGAATCTACAGCCCCAGTCCCTCCATCTCCGTAAGACGTGCTCACGAGGAAGAGGGAGAGATCATTCACTGTTGGCGGTGTCGCTGCCTCCCTGGCCTGTCTTCTGTCTTCCTTCAATTGTAATTGAACTCCCAGGATGCCACTACAGAAACCTTTACCCACACGGAAAATGACCGGTGCTCTTTAAGAGGTTATGGACTGGCAGGTTATGGGTTTATACCGATAAATAAAGTCTACAAACAACCTCCTATGGGAGGGCTGAAAAATGGTCTCCAAAAGATATCCCCAACCTAATCTCTGGAATTTGCATGTAACAAAGAAACAAAAAAGGTCTTTGCAGATGTGATTACAGATTCGAGATGGGGAGATTTACTTGTATTATATGGTTCAGAGCCCAGCTCTGCTTCTTACTTGGCTGTATGACTTTGGGCCTCGGCTATTTCATCTGTAAATGGGGATAATGGTATGTCTACCGTATGGTGTCGTTGGGGATTATATAATATTCACAATAAGCATATACTTATTACTCAGACCTGTTTGGACATAGCACGTTAAAAAAAATTTCTCTTTCCTTTCCTTCCTTTCTTCCCTTCCCTTCCCCTTCTTCCTCCCTCCCTCCCTCCCTCCCTCCCTCTCTCTCCTTTCTTCTTTCCTTCCTTCTTTTCTTTCTCTTTTTCTTTCCTTCCTTCCTTCCTTCCTTCCTTCCTTCCTTCCTTCCTTCCTTCTTTCACATATGAGCAGGGAAGAGACAGAGAAGGAGAGAGAGAATCCCAAGCAGGCTCCACACTGTCAGCTCAAACCCATGAACCATGAGATCATGACCTGAGCCAAAATCAAGAGTTGGACACTTAACCAACTGAAGCACCCAGGAGCCCCGACATGTTAAAAAAAAAAAAAGTATGGAGGCCTTGCACCTAAGAAAGATGTAATGTAGTTGCCACAACATACACACAGGAACAAAAGCATTGTGAACACCAAGTAATACTTGTTTTCTGGGTTAAGGGCCAAATGGTATATTTCTATTAACTGTGGCACCAACTGAAAGTCAAGTGCCACAAAACCCGAGTGCCACAAAGGTTCCTCAGAGGGAGAAATCATTGGGAGCTTGGCCAGCGGTCAGTGTGCACAACCACTTACTGTTTCAAAGCACTCTCCGTTAAATGATCCCATGTCCAGAGCCCAGAATTTTGTTCCCAGCCTCTGCTCCCACTTACGCCTGTTTTCTGCTAGCAATTCATAAATCAGCTGGAAAAACAGGACCAAGAAACAAGGACGATGTGCACCTCCCCCCCCCCCATTAACCCCTCTCCTCCACCCTTCCCTCCCGCCATCCTGCTCTAAAACTCTGCCCCTCTACATGCTTGCAGTACCTTTATTTATCTTGGACTCTGTTTAAAAGCACAGAAGGATAGGAGGGAAAAAAAAAAGTCAAAGGAAAGAAAAATCTGGTTTTGAGGTTTTTGAGAGGACGGACTGTGGGCCATCATAATGTAATTGAAGCCATGGTGATCACTGTAAAATATCTGGTCGGTCAACTTTAGGACGGCAAGTTAAGAGGCATAGCAGGGGAAGGTTTCAGGAAGGAAGGAAGGAAGGGAAGAAGGAAGGAGGGAGGGAGGGAAGGAAGGAAGGAAGAAAGGAAGGAAGGAAGGGAGGGAGGAAGAAAAAGGGAAGGAAGGGAAAAAGGAAGGAAGGAAGGAAGGGAAGAAGGAAGGAGGGAGGGAGGGAAGGAAGGAAGGAAGGAAGGAAGGAAGGAAGGGAAGAAGGAAGGAGGGAGGGAGGGAAGGAAGGAAGGAAGGAAGGAAGGAAGAAAAAGGGAAGGAGGAAGGAAGGAAGGAAGGAAAGAAGGGAGGAAGAAGGGAGGAAGGAAGGAAGGAAGGAAGAAAAAGAGAAGGAAGGGAAGAAGGAAGGAAGGAAGGAAGGGAAAAAAGGAGGAAGGAAGGAAGGAAGGGAAGAAAGGAGGAAGGAAGGAAGGAAGGAAGGGAGGGAGGAAGGAAGGAAGGGAGGAAGAAGGGAGGAAGGAAGAGAGGAAGAAAAAGGGAAGGAAGGGATGAAGGAAGGAAGGAAGGAAGGAAGGAAGGAAGGAAGGAAGGGAGGAAGGAAGGGAAGAAGGAAGGGAAGAAGGGAGGAAGAAGGGAAGAAGGAAGGAAGGAAGGAAGGAAGGAAGGAAGGAAGGAAGGAAGGAAGGGGAGGGAGGGAGGAAGCTAGGAAGCGTCAGCCTTGAGCCACACCTTGTGTTCCCAGCGTCTCAGAGGCTGAGTCTCAGAGGCTGACGGGACCCTGGGGAACCCTGGCCCAGCCACAGTCCCCACCCTGTGCCGCTGTGGCCAGGGCCACGTGAGCAACACATTCTGCCCTGAAATGACTGCGGAGCTTTAACAGGCCAACTGGAGAGCCACCACTTCCCTGTTTCTTATAGAATTGGTAAGTCATCTGTGGCTTTAGGCTCCCCTCCTCCTCCCCCAGAAAAACCACAGGATCTATATTTTCCTTCAGAGCCAGGTAATAGAAAGGATGTTGTAAAGGTTTTCCCCTTTCAGGATCAAGTTTCTGGTTTGGCTTCTCAGCCCAGCCCCCACTGGCCTTTGGGGCACAGCACCCGGGTTTCTGCCTGGCCTGGTCCCTCACCTGAGGGCCCTGCTCCGGGCCTCTCCCGCCTCTCTCTGCCAGTGGAGACAGCCTCTTCCTGGCCACAGGCTCTGCCTTCTCCCACCTGCCCGGAGTTTTCCCTCCCCAGGGACATTCCTTCTCTCACTGAGGTGGCTCCAGTGTCCACGGCTGTGTGACTGCGTGACTGCTGGCGGAAAGGGTGGGGACTAATGTATTCACATCCAACCTCTGCCTGCCCATATCCACGACTTCTTTCCTTCTATGAGGATTCCTAATGTCAAATTCAACTTATTCCTCTTTTCATATGTCACTTTAGTGTCCACATCTTGCTTTTGGCAAGGAGCTCTCCCATTTCCAAGAGCGAAAAGGAAATACTCCTTGTCCAGTGTGACACCTGGACATGGGGACAGGGGAGGGTGGGGTACATGCTCTTAATTAACACCTTCACGAGGGGCAGTCTACCTGCCTTCTCCCTGCTCCCCCGCCCCACTTGGACAATGGCTAGCTTGGAGGTTAGAACTCGGCTGTCAGGTGCCTCGTATTACTTAGTAGAATCAAAATTTGCTTTGTCTTTGGAGTATAAATATCAGTCGAGAGGCAAAGGGCAAATCCTTTGCAACCATCGGCTGGTTTATACAGGGGGAAAAGCAAATACCATTAGGAGGGTATGTCCACCCAACGTGGGCACCTGCCTGCTTCTGGAGTCCTGTGTTGGGGGTTGACTCTGCCCTGTGTTTTATGTTGAAGTTAAACAGTCCTGTGTTTGAAGATGGACATGCGAATGCTCTGTCAGTTACTAATCAAGTCTCGTTGCTGGAAAATCCTGTTCCATAGGGGGGATCGTGGGGGAGGCGGGGTGGGGGAGGGGTGTGGAACAGGAAGACCACAGAGTCAGGCGTTTTCTAACCAGGCAGAGAAATGGAGTATTCATCAGGAAGACAAGACATACAGAAAAAGGCTCAAGCCGGCTGCCAAGGGCTGCCTTTGAACAGGATCGTCCCAAAGAGTGACGGAGGCAGGTCAAAGGGCACAGGAACCAGCTTGTAAAGGTTCTACTGGTCAGATCTGGAACTATTGGAGCATCAAAATAAATACTACCGATACAAAGGGTTAGAGCCCCCTGAATAAAATGAGGATCTGTGCGTCCACGTGGATATAAATTCAGGGAAAGCTCTGCCTTATAAGTAGAAAGCCAGCTAACCCGCACACAAGGAATCATGGGACTAGAAAAATGTCCATCCTAACAGTAACTGATTCAAGCAAGGGTCAGCAGTGGATGCCGACATTAGCGGGCAAGGGTTCGGGGAGAACAGAACGGTTCGTCTCTAAGCACGCCACCTGCTTAAGGGTACAACAGTATCGGTACGGTGGAGGAACGATGCACGCAGCACTTGCACCTGATACCCAAAGGTGACATTGCCCGCAATGAGACTGACCAGCTCCAGGGGCCCCTGATGGGAGGCACTGAGAACTCAGCATCACTTCTCTGGTTTTCCTGTCACGAGAATGTAACCTGGGTGGAAGCCTGAAGCCACATCAGTCAAACCCAAATGGGGGGATATTCTGCAAAACAATCTGGCCTGTACTCTTAACGAAATGCATGACTGTTGTGAAAACCAAAGACTGCGGAGCTAGTCCAGACTAAAGAAGACTAAGGGGATAGGACAGCCGAATGAAATGTATAAGCTTTTGGCTAAAAGGCCCTTACTGACAAAATTGTTGAAATCTGAATAAGGCCTGTTGATTAGGTAACAGTATTAAATCAGTGTTAATTTCCTGATTTTGATCAGTGCACTGGGGTATATAGAATGTCCTTGTCCTTAGGAAATACACGAAGTATTAAGGAGGAAGGGTATGATATCTATAATTTATTAAAATGATTCAGCAAAAACGCGCGCATGCGCACGCGTGTGTGTGTGTGTGTGTAGGGAAAGGGAAGAATAAAGCAAATCTGGTAAATGTTCACTTTTGGGCACAGTGAGAGGAGGGTATTTGAAAATTCTTTGCACTTTTCTTACAACTTCTCAGTAAACCTGATGTAATGTCAAAATGAAAAAAGAAAAAAAAAAGTGGGAAATTAAAAAAAAAAAAGCACCAATCTACTGTTAATTGTTGTTCTGTCTGTCCCTGGGCTAGGACCTAGCAGGTGTGGGAAATCACTGATAATGATATTCCCTACAAAGCAGCACAGGGGGAAAGGTTGTAGAAAGGAGCTCACCAAAAGCCCCCCGATTTCTCTGGACGTAGCTGTGATCCTGAGTGCATCCTGAAGACCTTTACTCAATAGCCAGTCCCAACCTCTGAAGGCAAAGAAGGTCTGGTTCCTGTCCTCAGCTGCCCCGCCTTCGAGAGGGACTTACAGCCTGGTGCTTGGGGGTCCATCAGCTGTCTGCCTCCCCTTCTAATCCCAGGCGCCTCTCAGGCAACACCTAACTCTGGGCGGCGTCCAGCTCACACGGAGCCCTACACACTTGACATTCAAACAAAGGGATGACTGGTGAGTGACAGCTGTGAGTGAATAAGAGGGGACTATGGGATTTTACCAGTCATTCCATTCGGGGGCCTGCCTCTTCCCGTGATCGCACCACCCAGTGGTCCAGAACAAAAAGCCAAGCGCAGGAGCTGAGAGATGTTTCCCTCCGGGCTCGGGAAACAGCACCCACCACCCTTTGTGCAGTTCCCAGGGTCAAGGGCGTTCTGCTGCAAGGGTTCTAGTCAAGGAGCTTTAGAGGCAGCCGGGAAGTGGTCTGAGTTTACAGAAGTTGGAATACTTGGAAGACAGACACCATAAAATCAAACACTCGAATTTCAGCTCCGTTTTGGAAAACCAGCTGCGTGTTCGGAGAAGAGCTGCGATTTCATGTCATGTGGTCAGCACGTGAAGCTGACAGACATTTAGTGAGTCGTTTCCGGTACCGAGGAATGAGTGAAAATAGTTGCCAGGTGCTGAAGAAAATTACCAGGTGCTTTATACAATAAATAAGAGATGGTCTGCCCAGCTTCAGCGCCGGCGCTGGATTCGTAACTGGAAAGGGACAAGAAGAGACATTCTTAGACTGCTCAATCCACTTCCTCAGCAGAACCACTGCCTCCTTCCTGGACAGCCTTTGAAAACAATCGGTGAGTTTCCTTTTCTCCTAAAGAGGCTGAGCTTCAGTGATGGTGGAGAGCCTGAAAGCCTATATGAGGACCTTTATTATCACCATCAATCACCTATTTTAGGCTACGGTATGTGTTAGCATCACCTAGAGCTGGGCTTGATGGGATATTTGTGTGCAGACATGTGTTTTGTAGGTTTCCCCCCTGAAACGGGTCCCTGGTCAGACAGGTTTGGGAACAGCAGTGATTAAAGATGAACATGTTCATGGTTATGAAAAAGAGCCACTTCACCTTGTCTAGCTCTGTAGTTACCCAAATTATGTGAACACAGAATTTTTTTTTCCCCATAAAACTTCCTAACCACGAAACTTCAGTTTTGTGAAATGTTTTGGGAAAAACCACAGTTGAAATGACAGTCCTAATCATCTGGGGGGAGTGTTGTGCCTCAAGCGACAAGTGTAGTATGCTGTTTGGGCGACCCCAGCCAGGCAAAGTGTGCGCCAGGAGTCACGTGTTGGCAGTGGCTCCATCACCAACTGCTCACGCGTGGGAGGGTCGTGTGATCGCTTGAGTCCGCGAGGTCAAAGGTCTCTTCCAAATCTGACAACCTGAAAGGGGAATCAGTGAAGAACAGGAATGTCCCCCATCGACCCTCTATTCATCTTGGTTGACACACTGATAGTCCTGTGAGTACCGAGGCAAGGCAGGCACCGACAGGACCCTCCGGTGGGTGAGGTTTCTCTCCAGGGCTTGTCAACCACCCCATGGTCATTCCGCAGATGTGTGTCTGGGTCCCGGGGCCACATTCACCCAGCACGTGATCCTGACTTAATGTAAAAAGCTTCTCCTCCGTGTCCCCTGGCTCATTTCAGGTCTGCAGCTCTGTGGTAGGGGTCTCCTCAGCCTCTTTCCAGGGAGTACCGCGGGAGACAGCGTGTGTAACAGCAAAGCCCCTGGGAGGGCTGAGGCCACAGATCACCGGGACCCTGTGAGGCTGGAAGAGGTGCACTGTCGGACCCCCTTTTCCACTGGGGGCTGGGGGAGACGCAGGCTACCGGTCTGGAGATTAGGGTCTTGGGAGCCAAAGGAACAAATTGGTCTCTGCGGGTGAAATGTCAGGGTTGAAATTGGTATTTCTTTTTTTTGAATATTTTTTTTAATGTTTGTTTATTTTTCAGAGAGAGAAAGAGACAGAGTGCCAGCAGGGGAGGGGCAGAGAGAGAGGGAGACACAGAATCCGAAACAGGCTCCAGGCTCCGAGCTGTCAGCACAGAACCCAACACGGAGGTCAAACTCACGGCCCGAGATCATGACCTGAGCTGAAGTCAGAGGCCCAACTGACTGAGCCACCCAGATGCCATGAAATTGGTATTTCTTGATGAAAGACTGCCCTGGGCCCACTCAAATCGTGCTATTGAAAGCACTGCCTGCCTGGCCTCTCCCAAGGCTGATCTTGCCGGTATATGCACCCGATGAGGGTGTCTACACGGTTTCTGTGGTGCTTCCATTCCCTGTCCCATAACTTTACTGCTGCTGGAGTCACAGGGTCCTTGGTGTCTGTATTATATGTGGAAAAACAAAAGACTTTTACAACAGTGAGAATGTCACTCCATTTTTTCTGTTCTTGTGGTCCATATACTTGCATATCACAATCTTTTTGATCTTAATAACATTTCTTTTATTAAATTTTTTTAACAGTTATTTGAGAGAGAGAGAGAGAGAGAGAGAGAGAGCGCACAAGTGGGGGAGGGCGCACGAGAGAGGGAGACACAGAATCCTAAACAGGCTCCAGGCTCCAAGCTGTCAGCACAGAGGCTGACGTGGGGCTCGAACCCACAAACTATGAGATCATGACCTGAGCCGAAGTCAGACGCTTAACCGACTGAGCCACCCAGGCATCCCAATCGATTTAAAAACATTTCTATGACCTTTTCTTCTATTCAAAATCTAATATCATTTTTTTCTTTTCAGATGTCATCATTAATCTGCTGTCCTTAAGACAGATGTTTTATGGATGGTCACAGTCATCACATAGTGTCTCCACTGATACGACTCTCCATTGAATCCATGGTGTTGTATCAGGCACTGTACCAGGTTCTGGGGAAATAATGGTATTCCAGGTGCTCCCCGGAAGAACTTATAGTCTTGAATGCGTGTGTGGTGGGGGAGAGGGAGGGGGGAGTATACGTGTGGGGTGGGGTGGGATGTATGCAAACATTCGGGAAGGTTCACCACACCGCACCAGCATTTCAGCATCGTGGTTAAAGGAGTAATCTAGGGTCAGAGCTGCGGGTTTCCATCTACCTCTGCCACTTACTAGTTTTGTGACCTCCGGGCAGATTTCTTAGCATCTACGAGCTTCAGTTGTCTAATCTGTGAAATGGGAATGATAGCTGTTTCTCCTTGTGAAGATTGTTCTGAAAATGGAATGAGCTAGGAATTTGTAAGGCATTTACTATGGTGTCTGGGGGACTACCAGTAGTCACTGACACTCAGAATAAGTAGATTGCATTTGGGTGTTCTCTACTCATCAAATACCGTTTTTGGGAACTTTCGTGTTTAACTTTACAGCAACCCTTTAAGGTGCGAACTGCTGTTTTACAGATAAGTAAATGGATCTAAGTTAGAAAATGGTACGATGTAGCTGTTAATGCTGTTGTTCTAGTTTTCCGTAATATTAATATTTCCTGGCATCTGTCTTGGTGGGTCCTGTTGATTTCTGAGTCCACTGGATTACACAACAAGCAGCAGTTTGGGATCCCGTAACTTTTTGCAAGAGGGAACTGGATCCTCTTGATCTGGGCTCTGACAGAATTTGGTAGGTGTGCCTGCTTCTATGACCACCAGATGGCAGTATACGTCGGTCATTTAATTTAAATTAGAGGAAGGGACTTGGTGTGGGAAAGCCCTCTGAAACGAAAATTAGGGCACAAATAGTGTAGGTGCTTTGCCATGTGGCAAAGTTAGGGAGTAGGTGATGTGGTAAATATTTCAGATAGTGACGGTCACCTTTAAGTCTTGGTGGCCATGGCACCACCATACATGCCAGGGCCTCTTCTAGCTCTGGCGGGACATGAGGTTTGTGCTGTCATCTAGGTAGATCATGGTGGAGTCAAAAGGCTCCCACAGTTCTACAGAGAGCACTGTTGACACAATGACTGCCCGTCGGAACCCCAGATCGGAGAGTCGGCCTCGCTCCCTTCTAGTATGCTCAGACAGTGATTCTGTGGACGTGGCTGCGGAGGAAGACGCATGTGAGGTGTGCAGTTACCCTTCCTCCCCGGGGTTAGCTATGATGCTGCTGGGCCTGTCCATTTGGCTGCTCCTCCTGGCTATCTTTGTGCTCTACCTAGACCCCATGGCCGCCCACGTGTGAGCTGGCCGTGGGGACCCATCTTCTGGGAACATGAACGGCACGTTTTGGAGAATCTTTAGACAACAGAAATATAGTTTCTTTGGGAAGATCTTTAAAATCTGAAATGAAGATGATGTATTTTTACTTAACACGTGCAGTTCTCTGTCTTTTCCACGGGGATCAGTGGACCCCCTTCTGTGATACCCTTGACCACCATGGTAACAGTATCATCTGACAAAACTCATCTCGACTCAGTTTGTCGGGTTGCCCTATTGACTTCGGTCCAAGCTGCATAGGAAGCTATGCAATCTTTAGTAGGGCATCTGCTTAGAAACCTAAGAGACGCCCTTGGCATTAGCACATGATCACTTTCATTTTTCTGGCCATTTTATCAGAAACCAGTCACAGAACATGTATGAAATCACAGAGGGGGTCTAGGAGAAGAGGAGGAAAAACTGAATATCCAGTACATAATGTAATGAGGGGATGGGCCCTGGCATCAAACTCTGGATTGGCCTGTTTAGAAGCCAGGTGACCTTGAGTAAGTCATTTCACTTCTCAGTTTTGCCAACCACTAAGTGGGGGGAAATAGTAACGCCTAATCTCGCAGGGTTCCTATTAAGATCACATGATTAGATCGTGTGCTAGGCCTGGCAAAGTGTGCCTGGCAAGTAGTAGGTTCTTAAATGTTGACTGCTGTCATGTTCACCGTCATCATCCATGAAAATATTCTTTAACCACTGGATGCTACTGAATTTTAGATACTGTGAATACAAACAAGCATTGTTCTGACCAAATCCTCCCTGGAAAGCCATGGGAATCAGGGTGCATCTCCAACACACGGTATGCCTCTTAATTGGTAAGTAGCTTTATCTGGCAGGTGGAAGAAGTCTGCACGAAACTCGAAGCATTTAGAAAAAGCCAAGTTTTGGAAAGGATGAGGAAGCCTTAGAGGAGACAATGTGGATAGAAGTTTATACAACGCAGTCTTGTAAGGCTACAAATAATGATAGCTTTCTTTTTTCTTTTACTTATTTTTTAAATAAGCTTCACGCTCAATGTTCAACACGGGGCTTGAACTCACAACCCTGAGATCAAGACCTGAGCTGAGATCAAGAGTCGGATGCTTAACTGACCGAGCCAGCCAGGCGCCCCAATAATGAAGCATAGCTCAGGGCTAGGTGCTTGGCATCACCTAGTTTTGAGTAAATCCCAGTATCCTAGAGTGCCCAAACCACAAAGAATCTTAGAGAACATCCCGCTCAATCACCTCATTTTATAAAGGTGCTCAGGACTCAAGGCTAGAAGCATGAACTGGTCAGAGGATAAGAAAAAACAGATTGTCCCATACTTATAGATGACCCTGCACATGCAGAATTGAATCCCCAATGTTTCTTGGAAGTATAGTGAAAACAGCTTGTGCACTTGAAAAGATTGAACATGGTGCTAAGGCCTCAATAATCCCGAGGCATGTAACTGGGGGCCTCTCTGCTAGTTATTAGGACACAAAGAGACAGAAGACCTCTGCCATTTTGCTAAAGGGCTCACCACCCATTCATGCAACATACATTTTCTGAGCACCTATTATGTGCCAACTACTGAACTCAATTCCAGGGATCTGGAGAGAGTTTACAGTCTAGCAAGGGAAAAATATGTAAATAATATCCAAGCAGATGACTAGTCTAGTGTTATGAGATTGAAAGACGTCATACGATGTTACATAAGGAGCACCTGAGTAATCTTAGGAAGATTAGAAAGAGCTTGTGGGCAGAGGTGAGCAGATAATGGTGCTGGTGGAGTTTGGAACCACATTCCAGGGTGAACGCAACATGAAGGCAGGAATGCTATCCCTTATACTGTCTTAGACCCTTTTCTCTCCTCGTGCACTGCCATTGCCCCCATCCTACAACATTATCACCTCTTTTTTTTAAAGTTTATTTACTTTGAGACACAGAGAAGGTGAGCAGGGGAGGGGCAGAGAGAGAGAAAGGAAGAGGGAATCCCAAGCAGGCTCCACACTGTCCGTACGGAGCCAGACACAGGACTCGAACCCACGGACCCCAAGATCATGACCCGAGCCAAAATCAAGAGTCAGATACTTAACTGACTGAGCCACCCAGGCTCCCCAAAATCACCTCTTTCTTATTTGAATTACTGCAGTTCCTCCGGCCACCTGCATCCACCCAATACATTCGCCACATGGAAGCCATGTGATCTTTTTAGGACACACATTTGAATCACATCATTCCTCACACCTAAGACTTCTCAAAGGTGCCCGATGCCCTCAGGATATTTAATAACATTTAACAACGATGATGATGATAAAAATACCAAACTTACACAGAGCTTCCTATGTACCTGGTGTTCACCTTCGTGCTTTATGGGTGTAATTGATCCTCATTATTTGTGGATTTCGTATTTGTGAAATCCTCTAACTTGCAAAAGTTTATCTGCAACCCCAAAATGAATACTCAGTGTGCTTTTGCAGTCATTTGTGGACAAGAGCTGAGTGTTATTGGAGTGGTCTGATGTGCACATTTCTCGCTAAGCTCAAACAAGGCAACGTTCTGCCATCTTGCTTCAGTTCCTCATATCGTAAAGCTTTCAGTGTCAAGACTCAGTTGGGTCATGCTAATCTCACATGTTTTAGAACTGCATCCCAGACCCACACAACTAGAAAGGAAATAACAAAATTCTACGAAAAAACCTGAACGAAGCCAGAAAGAAACAGACTTCGGGGATTGCTCTGTCTACTGGCTTTCGTGTGTCAGGTAATAAAAACTGCAGTGAAAGACCAAGTAATAGAAAATTTAATGGAAAATGGAAAGTACAGACTTTTCCCTCCAAAGCATAAAAAGGAAAAGAAAATGGCTTACCTGTTGTGGAGATTGTCCATTGGGTTTCTCTGGAAGTTTAACTTCTCTTCCTGCAACAAAAAAGTTGCAGATTGAGTCTGCAAGTTGCCTCCTGTTCACAGCCAAGTTGTATCTTGAAAGTGACAGCAGACAGCATGTCCTGAGGGGGTGCGAGGCAGTGAGGTGGGGGAATTGAGTTCCCTTGCCTGGGAAGACTAGTGTCTTGGGACTTGCCACGCCTTGGTTTGCAGCCTAGCTGCTGAATCAGCAATCAATTCACAACCACCCAATTTCAGCATTTTCCTCTATAAAAAGGTTGTAGTGACATTTAAATGGCACAACATGTAAGTAGTTATCACATGCTGGGCATGCTGGGATTATTCAATAACCAAAAGCTACTGTTGTTATTTATTACTGTTGGTAAATATCACATGGCAATGCGCTTCTTCTCTGATGGGTAAAGTTTCGACTAAACAGAAAAAAGAAAATCAAGGAATTTTCTCCCTGTAGACCTATCAAATAATCAAAGTTTCAATGAATACATATGCAGTATCTTAATAAAATACATAATTGAGAAAATAGCATTGCTTAGTGAAAATAATGGTGTGTAAGATTTGAGAAAGTAAAGCTAGTGTTCAGATTTTTACCAACTTCTCTGTGACTATTAGAATAATTCACCTATATCAAGACATGACATTTTCAGGAAATGCTCTAAGTCTGCTCCCAGGTAAATTACTTTGTGAGATACTGAATTCCACAATAGTGGAATGGTTTCACCCTTTTGGTAATTCACTTTCATTGTCCTGTAATGTCTTTTCACTCAGTATTACTTCTTATCGTTTAATTATTCCTTAATATCTAATACATTGCTGAAAGGTCAGGTGATTCTATTCTTAATTTTGACACAGTGTTCGTAATTCAACTCAAATATTATTTGGTAAGAAAGACATGAGAAAGGCAAAGTCCACGGCCTCAGGGAGCTAGCCATCTGGCTGGGGAGGGCACGGAGACAACGAGAGTTTACAAGTCACTAAAATACTATGCAGGGTACAAATAATGCCATCAGAGGAACAAACAAAATAAATCTCAGGACTGCGAGGTTGTGTCACTGGGCTGGCAGGCATACGCTGACATTTGAGAGAAACTGTGGCAGATGGAAAAATAACGATGGTGAGATGTGGTGGGAGGGCCTTTTGGGTAGAGGGAACGTGGCAAACAGAGGACAGGAAATGATGGGAGTATTATTTAGTGAAATCACTGAATTCCTACTGTGTGCCAGGCTCCAGGAAACTGCAGGGAATGGTACACCCACGTGGGGTGTACCCTATAAAATGACAGCCCTAGCTGCAAAAGAGTGAGTATTCTGGATTTCTCGGTGTTTAAGGAACTTGGAATCTGCCATGCGGTTGGTAGACTTGCCATGTGCCAAGTGCACTGAAGGAAACCAGATGGATATGGCAGTTTGGAGTTACAGTTAAGACCCTACTTAAGAGTAAAGAATGGACCTTCAAGAGGGAGCATTTAAACTGAGATCCACAGAATGAGAAGGAGCTCTCAACAAGCCATGCCCTTGTTAAGAAGCCTTCAGTGGTTCTGCATTGCCAGCCAATGTCCTTTAATGTCCTCAGCTCAGCATTCGGGACCTTCCACAATATGGCAAGAGTGGCTCTGCTAGATTAGCTCTGAAGCTTCTCTAGCCACCCCTACTCCCAGCCAATCTGGATTTTCCACTCTTTTCTAAACAGGCTTACATTTTTCCTGTTTCTATGCTTTTGCACGTATTATTTCTCCCAGCTGGCTTGCAAAATTCTACTGATCCTTCAAACCTCATTGCACACCACCTCCGCCATGAGATTTTTTTTTTTAAACCCCAAGTAAAGGTAATTACTCCACTATTTTCATTTCTGTGGAATCTTATCTTCTTGGACGGCTCCAATCACTTTTTGCCTTCATTATTACAGTGATTCGTTTATATAACGTTCCCTCCACTGGCCTGTAAACGCTTAGTAGGGAGGGGTCACAGCTTCACCACTGTTCATGCACATGTTGTGTCTTCTGACACAGTGACTTGCATATAGAGGTACACGGCATGACTTTTGAAAATGTGAGTTATAAGTATCACTGGGAACTTTAAGATGCTTAATACCAATGTATTATATTATAAAACAACAGTGTACATATTTAATCAGATCTAAGATGCACATGTATTCACTTTTTAACACTTCTGAAACTGAAATGCAACTTACATTCACTCATGGTTAAATTTGAGGCATTATTTTCTATTTTTGTGGTATATAACAGTACGTGTTATAATCTATGACATCAAATATTCAATGAAATGTGGCATTTTAATACCATAATTTGTTATCTCAGGAATATATTATGCGTATATTTACTAAATATATCCTATGTTAAATAAGTGTCTACCTGGAACACAATTAGATGAATATTATATAAGACACGGTCCATTTACCCAAGAATCGTCATTTAATTAATTAAATTTCTTTGCTTTATTTATTTATTTATTTATTTATTTATTTATTTATTTATTCAATATAATTTATTTTCAAATTGGCTAACATACAGTGTATACAGTGTGCTCTTGGTTTTGGGGGTAGATTCCCATGATTCATCGCTTACATACAACACCTAATGCTCATCCTAACAAGTGCCCTCCTCAATGCCCATCACCCATTTTCACCACCACCCCCCTGCCACCATCAACCCTTGGTTTGTTCTCTGTATTTAAGAGTCTCTTATAGTTTGCCTCCCTCCCTCCCTCTCTGTTTGTAACTAAAGATTTTGTTTTTAAGTAATTTTTACACCCAATGTGGGGCTTAAACTTACAACCCAGAGGCCAAGAGTCACACGTTCTACTGACTGAGGCAGCCAGGCACCCCTAACCCAAGAACCTTCTAAGATGAAAACTAACAATATCCAGAGATGGACTTGAGAATTTTACTTCTAAGCACTACATAAATATCATGTATCAAAACAAAAACAATAACCAGAAATAAGACCCTTCAAATGAATTCTATTTTTTTTTTCCCAGAATGACTTTTTGAAACAAATTCTTTCCAAAGAAAATATTTTGGTACACCTGCTTTGTTGGTGCTTATTGGCTAATTTATTTGTTGGGCAAGATAGCACTGACATTACCTTGGGTTGTCCATGGTGAGGACCCAATGGTTGGTAAAACCAATCAGGCCTAAGTATTATGAGAGTTTGGGAGAAGAAGAAATCCCAGTGTGGTCGAGCTGCCAGGAAAGGCTTGATGGAGAAATGCAGACATGGGAGGTGGCAGAAATTAGAGAGGGCAGGGGTAGGAGAGAATATGGGACTTGTGGAAAAGACAGTGGGGAGGCCCATGCTATGGATTTGGAGATGAAAATGGCACCTCTGAGGTTACTGGGGCCTCTGAAAGTAGGCACAGAAGACCTAATGTGACCTGATTGGTGATGCGGGTAGGTTCCCGAGCAGCAAGTGGCAGAATGGCAGCAATACATCAAAAAGCCTCCCCGGCTGGCAACAGACAAGGAACACCACAAGAGTTTTGTGCAGAGACTTGCTAAGAGTTGATCCTTTGAATGAAGTGAGGAGATGGGACGAGCCTGGTATGTGGTGGTATCAAAGAGAAATCCAAAGGAAAGAGCAAATGTGGAAAACCAGCTTTTCAAGCTTTCTTTGGTTTTTGAGTTAGGCATTGATTTCTACTGTCCCTGGTTTCTCTTAGTGGTTTGGTGTGTACACTTACTATGTATAGTGTCTTGGGAAAGTTGTGTTGCCTCACTACCCGTTTCCCTGTGAGTATAATAACAATTATAATTATATAGTACCGTTTTCAGAGAACAGTTAGGGTTAAGTGAAAGAAAACAGTAGAGTATTGAGCACAGGGGTTGGTACAAATCATAATCTTAACATTAGCTATGATTTTTCATCCACTGTCATTGTCAGCGTCACCATGACCATCACCATCATCATCATCATCATCATCATCAATCAGTCAGTTTCTGTTTTTCTCCCTGCCACTCACTGGACATTTCTTGAGTCCAATGGTCACATCTCATCATCTTTGTTTCTTCAACAAGGAATACAAAGTAGGACTCCCACAAATATGTACTGAGTTTTATGAAAAATAAAAAGCCAGATCTCCATGAAAGAAAGGATTTGCGTGACAAAAGGAGTTACTGAAATTATTCTCATTCTTGGAGGCTGGCAGATGGAAAGAATGGTGGTTCCACACACAGAACAGGTGGAAGGAGAACCTGTATTTGAGTGCAGTATTTGAGAGTGCCTGAGTTCAGCATTTAGCCTTCTGAGTTGGAGTGATGGCCGGGGAGATGGTTAAGGGAAAGGTGGCAGACAGAACAAATGCAGCCAGCCACTTCCCATTACAAAGGAAGAGGCATGCATAGCTCACAGAGAGAGCAAAGGTCCATAAAAACAGAAAGCCCATGGATGTGAAGTTAACTAGCAAGTTAGTAGGGTGGGAAGCCAAGAATCGGCCCAATTTAGCAGAATCCTTAAAGGCTTTAGGACAGAAGGGAAAAAGAAGGGAGGGCTAGAATCAGGATGATTTGGAAGGTGTTTAAGAAGCAGTTAGGGGGGCGCCTGGGTGGCTCAGTCGGTTGAGCATCCGACTTTGGCTCAGGTCATGATCTCACACTCCGTGAGTTTGAGCCCTGCGTCGGGCTCTGTGCTGACAGCTCAGAGCCTGGAGCCTGCTTCAGATTCTGTGTCTCCCTCTCTCTGACCCTCCCTCGTTCATGCTCTGTCTTTCTCTGTCTCAAAAATAAATAAACATCAAAAAAAATTAAAAAAAAAAAAGCAGTTAGGGGGGCACCGGGTGACTCATTCAGTTAAGCGTCTGACTTTGGCTCAGGTCATGATCTCGCAGTTCATGGGTTCGAGCCCTACGTCAGGCTCTGTGCTGACAAGTTAGGAGCCTGGAGCCTGCTTCAGATTCTGTGTCTCCCTCTCTCTCTGCCCCTCTCACACTCGTGCTCTGTCTCTGTCTCTCTCAAAAATAAGCAAACATTAAAAAACAATTACAAAAAAAAAAAAAAAAGCAGTTAGGTTCCTAAATCCCTTTCTGCACTCCCAGCTTTTGGAGTGGTTTCTGCTCTTTATCTCACCTAAAGAGTGTAAGTTTAGTGTCTGGAAAGGGTAAAGCAGGGTCTCTGGACTAGGAATATAGTAGAGAACACACAGCAGAGGGCAGGGGTTCTGAATCCAAAACTGGGGATTAAGTGAACGTGTGCACGTGGAGTGCTGAGAGCCTCAGCCTGCTCCCCTCCTTGGCTCTGGGAATGCTGGCAGTCACCCTCGAGTTGTCCTCCAGACATCTAAGGAAGTCTCTAATACGAAAGACAGAGATCGAAACCAACCAACCGACCAACCAAAAAGCACTTAAAACAAAAAGTAGGGAGAAGAAAACTAAAGCCAAAACAAAACGATTGACAATAAATAATATCCTCACCATGTCACCTGTATCCAAAAAGAACAGGGGATCTTTAAAAAAAAAAATCAGAGAACAACAAAAACAATGAAAAGCTCTTGGAAATGAAATCAAGACAACAAAAATTAATATTTCAACAGAATTTCAATAAAGAGTCTAGAAGAAAAAGAGGAAATCTTATAGAAGTAGGAAAAAAAAAAGATACAGAAAATCAAATGGAAGAGATAAAATAAATCTAGAGGATCAGTCCAGAAGATCCAACGTCCAAGTAACAAAAACTTGAAAAAGAGAGAACAAATAAAAGGAAGGGAGGAATTCATCGACAAAATTATTTGAGAAAATTTCACGTAACTGAAGGACATGAGTTTCTACATGAAAGCAGTCACCAAGTGCCCACCACAATAAATAAAAACAGACTCAATGCCAAGACACAGCACTGTGGTATTTCAGAACTGGGATGCTATAAGCTTCTAGAAGAGAAAATCAGGTCGTATCCAAAGAGCTGGGGATCAGAACGGTTGTAGACTCCTTAAACACACACACACATACACACACGTGCACATGCGCACACACAACCCTCATTCTAAGCCAGGCCAAATGACCAGTTAAGTGAGAAGGTAGATAAAGATCTTTTCAGATATGAAAGGTCTCAAAAAACGTACCATTCACACAACCTTCCCCTCCCGGAAAGGAAGCTATTGGAAAATGTCACAAACAAATGAAGGAGTAAACCAAGAGGGGGAAGCAAGGGATACAGAAAACAGGACATTAAACACAGGAGAGGGACAAAGCGTCCCCCAGGAGGAGAGTGGCCAAGATCCCAGAATGCCAGCAGCGGACACAGTCACAGGGACGGCTCATTTGGACTGGACAAGGCAAGAAGGCTCTGGGCAGTTTTAAGAGAGGAAATTGATAGAATCCCTGAAGGATCCCAAAGAGAAAGATATATACGATAAGAAAAGAACTTGGGGTGGGACACCTGGGTGGCTCAGTTGTTAAGTACCTGACTTGGAGTCATGATCTTGCAGTTCATGAGTTCAAGGCCAGCATTGGGCTCTCTGCTGCCGGTTACGGAGCCTGCTTTGGATCCTCTCCCTCTCTCTCTCTCCCCCACCCCTTGCTTGCATTTTCTTTCTTTCTTTCTTTCTTTCTTTCTTTCTTTCTTTCTTTCTTTCTTTCTTTCTCTCAAAAATAAATAAACATTAAAAAAAAGAAAGAAATTTGGGGTTGAATCTGGATAAGTATGCAGAATATTTAACATGTGAAAAAATGAGCCATTTGTTACCCCAGAGAAAATGGAATTATACTTTTCCACCTGGACTGGCTGGGAAGAACATTTACAGAGTTGTAACAGATACTTGATATTCACCAAACTAAGACTGGAGGGGGTGCGCAGCGGGGACTGGGAACATTTCTGGTGTGCGGTAGGGCAGAGGGTAGAAGCCGAATCATCTTCCATAGTGGAATAACATCTAAAACTGAGAGAATATCAAGACATGGTGCTAGAAACATTCATTGAGAGAAACAACCAAAATAATCAGCTAAAAAAAAAGTGCTTTTTCAAAAAAAAAAAAGTGTTTTCCTTGGAGGAAAGAAAAAATGTGCTCACAAGTGAGCAGTCAGGGCTCCCACGTATGAAGATGTGGGAACCGATCTAGTTGTAAAGAGCAAAATCTCGAGAAACGGTACACCAGACGAGAGCAAGCAGTAACAAAGATGCTTTTGAAAGAGCTGAGTCACATCCATTTTCTTAACCTACATTAATTATTCAGCATCTCGTACTGTGGGCCAGGCCATGTGCCAGTAGATGATCACAGCAGAATGAATAAGACGTAAAGCTTATAACCTAGTGAGGTAGGCAAAACGTAAACAAATAATTATGATCCAGTGATATAATAGAGCTTATAAGCAAAGTATTATGAAAATGTGGGCACCAGCAATGAGCCTTTCAGAATTTTCTAGAGTTGTGCTGTCCACATGGTAACCACTGGCCACCTGTGGCTAGTGGCTACCATACTGGGCAACGTAAGACCTAAAACATGTTCCTCATGGCAGAAAGTTCTATTGGATGGTGCTGGTCTCGAGGTTCTTAAATGGTGATTTTTACCGTGCTTTTCTAGTACATTAAACCCCTGAAGGGATCACATTCCATGGGTCTATTAGTAAATAGAGCTTTGAAGAGCTTGATATTTAACCAGCTAAGTTATCTGTCCATGGAAAGGAATTTTTACTCTGTTTCAGGTTTTGTTTTCATCTGGAGCCACTTGGGGAGCGAGGAAGGGGTATTTCTTGCATCTCCTGATACTGTTTGACCATGCACAGATGTTGGGGAGCAAATGCTGCTGGTGACCAGACTCTGTGAGTCGTTGGGAAAGCACTTTTGCACAGTGGGAGGAGGGAAGAAAGAGCTCTGCAGAACTCTGAAACTCCTGAGTTTGAATTTTGGGGCCACTACTCGTTAGCTCTGTGGCCTCGAGCAAATCTCTCAACCTCTCTGGGCCTTTATGTGGTTTTTAGATGTGAGGGGCACAGGTAAAGCACAGATCAGGCTAAGCAGTGGCAGAAACACAAAAATGGCGGCTGTCATTCTTCTCGCTGTCCTTCATCCCCAACAGGCAATAAGCACGCTGGTCAGGAAGGGCGCCATGTGAAGGAGAGGGCTGGCCCTCCTCACTTCTCATCACGACTCCGTTTCCTGGCTTTCGTTAAAGGATCTATCATTGACCAGGAAATGAAGTACCTACAACAGTAAGGGGATTTTTTTTTTTTTTTTTTTAGTTTATTTTTTTTGAGAGAGAAAGAGCAGGGGAGGGGAAGAGAGAGAGGATGAGAGAGAATCCTAAGCAGACTTCGTGCTGTCAGCGCAGAGATGCAGGGCTTGAAGTCACGAACTGTGAGATCATGACCTGAGCCAAAATCCAGTCAGACGCTTAACGGCTTCACCCACTGGGCCACCCAGGCACCCTGAGGGATTTCTGTTCAAATCGGGGCAAAGGGAAGGAACAGGAAGGGCAATGAGATTTGCCGAAAGCCCAGGACATGCCAGACCCACCGGCAAGTACTGTATGTCCTGTAAATCCTCCCAGGGTCTGAGAGAAGTGGAAGGATGGGAGGAAGGCGGCTGGCAGGAAGGTTTGTGGGTGGTGGAGAGACAGCATGGTGGGACACAGACCCACGGGGACGGGCCAGAGTTCCATGGGGAATGCCACGCCAGGGCCCCATGGGATGAAACACGCCGTTCATGAGGACAGCTGGGGGCAGTGTGTCGGTCTCATGGGTGGGCCCAGGCCAGTGGTAGTGAGCAGAGGTGGCCTGGGTGACCTGAGCCAGGCCTTCACTTCTCCACACGTGTTTGCTTAGGGTTTACACTAACCCTAAGTTAGACTGGTGGACAGTCTCCATCTCTGTTACCTTCTTCAACTTCCATGAGAAGAAAAACAAAGTTTCCAAATGGAGTTAAATTCGAAATATGATAAGCCCGAGTTGGCATCAACACCCGGTGCAAGAAGTAACTTTTCCTTGTAATTTGTAAGTGCATTCAGGCTTGTTTTTTTTTTTTTCCGGGTTCTCTTTTATGGGTTTCCCCCACCCCCATCCCCAGGCAGGGCCAATATCTGAATAGAAAGAAAAGATCCCCAGCTGGGCTCCTTTCTTCGAACAAGCTTTGCAAGCTTTGCAACATCTTCCTTGGATTCCATTCAGCTGGGGGCCTTCCCCGTATTCCAGAGGAATTCCTGCGCCCTCACACAGGGGCCCTTTGTGGTCTGAGGTTATGAGAAGTTAACCAGGACTTCGCACAAGGAAGTATCTTTTCCTTGTGTGAAGCTGTGATCAAAGAGGAATATCATTCAAACCAAAACCCCAAAAATCAACAACAAAAACCCCACCAAAACAAACCCGCAAAAATAAAACCCCACACCAAAACCATGATTTATATCTAGAATCTCTACAGAAAAAAAAGAAAGATCTGAGTTACATCAGTAAAGCACAATCATCTTCAGTATAGAATGTACAATTAGCTAGTTCGTGTATTGATGGATTTTGAAGTTTAGTCCTTAGTACAAATTCTAAGTCCCGTATTTAAGTATTCAAACTTTTTTTGGGTTCACAAATATCCCCAATCTTTTCCAAATGCTTAAAGAACTTTTTCATTAAAAAATGATATGTACAAATATGTGTATGTATATTCATATAACGTACATATATAAAACTAGATATAACGCTACGCACACATGCACACATACGTATCAGCACACAAAGTTTGGGAAAAGAGTGCAAATGATCATAGTAACCTACCCATGTGCTATGTGTTCATTTTCTCCCCAGGATTTGTTGTGGTTTATGTCCGTCTATACAGCGATTTTACACAGTAGTAAATAAATAAGTTCACGCCATGCTTTCTCTCACTGAACATTTTGTTTCTAGCCTTTCCCGTGACAATACATAAGGTCCACAATGATTGTTACAAATGGTGCAAATTATTCCAAAAGTGAACCTCAGCCAGATAATTAACCATTCCTCACCAACGCTTCATATTTCTAGAACTTTCCATTTTTGGTAAAAGTCACCCTCCTTGCAGTTTCCAAGTTCAAATTCTACAGTGCTGACTGTAAACATGACATAATTATACTGGGTGAAAGGATTTTGATTTTCCTTGCCTCTCCTTTTTAAAATTTTCTTCTGACACGAAGAGGACCTACAGGACCCAGCAGTTAGAGGCCAGCCCAGAGGCTGTTTCTTCATCACAAACCAGGAAATGCTGGCTCTGAGAGGCATCAGCATCACGACTGTTCCGATTCAGAAGTGCAGGAAAAGAGCAAGAAAAATCAGCCTAGCAATGACCTGTCCTAGGCAGAAATTCTCCTTTCCCCAATAATTAGAGACACTGCACACAACAGATTCCCGAGAATCAGACCCGCATTGTAACTCCTACTGAGTTCATCTTTTCTCTCTTTCTCTGCGGCACAAGCTCTTTCCGGTGGAGGCAGCAAGGTATGGCTCTCTTGGCAGCAGGGGCCCCAGAATGGGGCACAGTCATCCCACGTATCCATCCGTGGGTAGGCGCTCCAGTGCCCTTTGAAGATTATGTTTTCTAAAGTCTCATTCTGTCTCAGTTTGCTCACCTACGTGGCATAAGAGATTTGTGTCAGATGTGCAAACTGCCTTGCATGTGTTCCTCTACCAAGGGCAGGTGAGGGGAACAGGAGAGGATGAGGGGGGCAGAGCCCCGGGGCCAAGTCCCTGCAGCTGTAGCACTGTCGGTACATGGGCAAACAGGAGCTCAGGGCCGTGGGAGCCACAAGAGTCTTCACTGGGCTCTGGCAGGCATTACCCTCAACACATTTTCAAACCTCAACTTGGGACTCTGGATCTGATGCATGAGAAAGAGAGAAAGAAAGAGAGAAAGAAGGGGGGGGGCGCTGACACTGGAACATCCATTATGTGTTTGATACTATATACTCACTACCCCCATTTTCTTCCCAGCAACACTGTGAAGTACGTACTACTAGCTCCATTTCATGAATAGCAAGCTTAACTAATTCACGTAAGTTTCATAACTGTAAATGGTAGGCAAGGGTTCAGAGTTTAAGCTTTTGTCATTAACACCATGGAGTCTTTAACATGACAGGATGTATGCAACCAAGCCTATTATTGTGGGGGTAGGCAGGGAATATGGGATACAGGAGGTCAACGAACTTGGCCTTCCCATTCACAAAGGGCCTCAAGTGTAGACTCTTGACCAGTATCTCCAAGGACACACCCAGAACTATACTGACAGGCTTGAAAGAATGTTCATCACACAGCTTTGAACTTCAGTCTTAGTTTGCTGTAACAATTCACTTGTAGTTCCCTATGAATTAATACTTAATCTTGAGAATAGGAAAACTCTATCACCTTTATGATTGTGTGCAAGATCACACATTTGTACATGTAAGCATTTAAAATATTAATATTTATAATCTTGCTTTGTTATTATTTTACTACTTTAATATACTGAAAACCTCAAAAACAACAAAAATTAAGTAACTGGGTCCCTTCCATTGCCTGAGAGACGCTGATCCTATACTACAGTTCCAGAAAAACCAGGTTGTAAGTTTGCCATTAAAATGCAAAAGTAAACATTAGGGACAGATTTCTGAAGAATTACCTTAAGAGAAATTCTTGGGTTGGGGGTCAACTCTCACCTCTTGTAGAGATTTCACTATTTGTGATTCCTTAAGTATCTGTATCTTAAGAACCTTAATAACTGATATCTTATGGATTATATACTTTATTTTTATTTTTTTTTTAATGTTTATTTTTGAGAGAGAGAGAGAGAGACAACGTGAGCAGGAAGGGGCAAAGAGAGAGCGAGACACAGAATCCAAAGCCGGCTCCAGGCTCTGAGCTGTCAGCACAGAGCCTGACGCGAGGGTTGAACCCACGAACTGTGAGATCGTGACCTGAGCCAAAGTCGGACACTTAACCGACTGAGCCACCCGAGTGCCCCTGGATTACAGACTTCAAATGGGCACAGGTAAACAATCAATCACCAGTAGCAATGATGCTACTGGACCTCCAGCTTCTGGGCTTTTCTTTCTCATGTAGGGAGGCAAGAGCCGTGCAGCCCAGAGCCTATCACTCTCTGCTCCAAAGCTGGCCTG
This sequence comes from Prionailurus bengalensis, assembly GCF_016509475.1. Classification (NCBI taxonomy): domain Eukaryota; kingdom Metazoa; phylum Chordata; class Mammalia; order Carnivora; family Felidae; genus Prionailurus; species Prionailurus bengalensis. Next base: position 175,061,929 of record NC_057344.1, read on the forward strand.
CCATACCATGAGTCACAGCGACTACCTGCGGTAATAGGAGGAACTTGAACATGTCAGTGAAGTTGTCCTTTAAATTTCTTCCATTCTAAAGCGAGATTTGTAAAGGATTTTGACACTCTGGTTAAGCTACTGGTTTTAGCAGAGAGACAGAGACAGAAAGACAGAGAGAACAAACGAATGGCTATTAAATGGCTATGAATAAAAATTAAAGTTAAAATCACAGCATTTGTGAGTTGGGAAGTCCCCAAGAAAAAATATTAATCTAACCCAGTTGTATTACAGATTAGGAACTGAGGTCCTGAGAAGATAACTGGCCGTCAGTATATTTTTTGCTAAATCATGCTGCTGTCCTTGTAGAGATCCAGAGCAGGGTTTAGGCCACCTTTTGTTGGTAAATAAAATTTTATTGGAATACAGCTCTACCCATTCATTCATGACTTGTCCATGGCTGCTTTTGTGCCACACAGTAGGGCCGATACTCGCGACAGACGTCGAACGACCCGCGAAGTCTAACATATTTACTATCTGGCCCTCTATAGAAAAAATGCTGACTCCAGCTCTCCAGGATAAACAAAGTCTGTGAGGAGGAACCAAAGGGTGCCGGCAACCATGCGAGCAAACTTGGAAGTGGATCTTTCGAGGCCTGCCAACAGGCACCTGAGTGAGCGTGGAAACAGATTCTCCTGGTCTTGTCCAGCCTGGAGATGACCACGGGCCTGGCCGACGGCTTGCCTGCAACCTCATGACAGACCTTCAGCCAGAGATGCCCCGTTAAGCGGTGCCTGGGTTCCTGACCCACAGAAACAAGAAACAAATGTTTCTTCTTTTAAGGTGCTAATTTGGGGATGATTTGTTACGCAGCCAATGGATAACTAATATAAGCGCATCTGTTTAGTTGGGCTCACCCTTTCAAGGTGAGCGAAATTCTGAGATCAAAGTCTCATCGTGATCTGCTCTGTGAGGACTGTTGGATCCTTGGTCCCCAACTCCAAATGGAGTTGGCACATCGGTGCACTGTGCCAACTGGTCACTGCAAGTCTATCCCATGGCCACGTGGTCCGTTAAGATGTCTGTCTGTCTGGCGCTGTGTCTTACTCAGTTTTGTAATCACAGAATCTGATTTAGCGCCTAGTAATCATGATAGAATAATAATAATACATACTTATTGAGTGCTTACTGTGTGTCAAGCACTTTATGTCCATTGTCTCATTTTACCCTTTTAACAACCCTGGGAGGTAGTACTATTTTTAAGCCCATTTAACAGGGGGAAAGGCAAAAATTACATACGTTAAGGAACTTGCCTTATACTGGCTGACAAGCAAGCAGTAGAGCCAGGACTTGAGCTCTGACAGAGCCTGAAGGGGCCACACTCTACTGGGATTCTGGGTCCCCCGATACGTGGTTCTAGTCATGGTACTGCCACAGTTAACCGTGGACTTGGCAAAGTCGCTCATGGAGAGGAAACCAATTTCCTCACCCATAAAGTGGTGGTGATGATGATGATGATGCCCCTTTCCTATCTCTCAGGGCATATGTCCTAAAATAGTGACTTTTTGAAGTTCATGGTAAATGTGGACTCAAAATGAAGTGATTTACTGATCTTTTGACCAAACACCCCTTAGCTGGGGCAGACCTGAAAGAAGAGGAAAACAAGCAGAGGGTATTTAAGGGAAGAGCCTGAGGGAAGGGGAAAGGGCCACTGAAATCCATTTCCTACCCTTTCTCCACTTCCTGTTCTTCCCTGTCCTGCTCTTGGCATCACTATGGCTCCCGGCCCCATCTGCAAAAATCCCCGAAACAACGGTGGGTGGAGGTTGTCAGGTTAATGAGAAGAAATCCTCGATTATTTCAAACACAGCTCATGCATTTATGCTGTGGGAGTTGTTTTTTTTTTTTTTAAGTTTATTAATTTTTTTTTGAAAGACAGAGACAGACAGTGTGAGTGGGTGAGGGGCAGAGAGAGAGAGAGGAAAAGACAGAATTCCAAGCAGAGCCTGAAGCAGGGCTGGAACCCAGGAAACATGAGATCATGACCTCAGCTGAAATTAAGAGTTGGACACTTAACAGACTGAGCCACAGAGGTGCCCCTACACTGTGGGAATTAAAAAAAAATTTTTTTAATGTTTATTTCTTATTGAGAGACAGAGAGACAGAGCATGAGCATGGGAGGGGCAGAGAGAAGGGGAGACACAGAATCTGAAGCAAGCTCCAGGCTCTGAGCTGTCAGCACAGAGCAGGACGCGGGGCTCGAACCCACGAACCATGAGATCACGGCCTGAGTCGAAGTCGGACACTTAACCGACTGAGCCACCCAGGCGCCCCTACACTGTGGGAATTTTAACTGAGACTGCATATGAACAGTCTTCCCTGGAAAGAGATATTTATATTTATAGATATTTGTATTTATATCACATGGCTGACTGTGACTTCTCACTCCATCTCGGCCTCTTCTAGAAAGGAAAGAGTGCTGGATCCCTCTAGGCTGGTTTAGCTCTCACTGCAGGCTCTGCACATCTCATACAAGAGTCTGAATTTTGCACAGTTGAGCCCTTGGTATGTGGAAGAGTGCCTGAAATACAAAAGGCATTCAAACTTTTTTTGATGAATAAAGGAATGGATTTTTACCTGCTTCTATGCTGTTCTATGCTAGAATGTAAATGCCATAAAGTAGTAGGTATTCAATAAATATTTGTCAAATGACCCTAAAAATCTGGCCTCATACTATTACATTCAGGGCAGCGTCATCGGATTAAAAAAAGAAGAGTTCAAAGAAGGGTTTCAAGGTTAAGAAGACACCTGACTCCGGTCAAGGCCCCAACTGTGGCCATACTAGAATGGATGCCCAGAATATTCCTGAACATGAGTTCCTGTGACTTAAATTCTTGATGATGTCAAATCGCCAGTGTGGCAGGAAAAGGATTCTCTATTCCGTGTGGACTGCAGCCAATGATTTAGGATTTAAATTGTATGTTTCTTGGAGCAGTGATTTCCAATAAAGAAAAAAGACTGTTACTTCTCTATGGACTTATTTCATCTTGCTTCCTTAAATGTCACCAAAAACCAACCAACCAACAAACAAGCAAACATCAATCAACATTGCTTCCCACCAGCCGACAAAATCCAAAGAGACAAACACTTTGTCAGGGTTTCCTTTCAGCATTATTTGTGATGAATTAGGTAAAATGTACATCCCAAGAAAACAAAGAACCTGACATAGCCTTAATCATAAAACCAGAAAAACAATTCTGTCTAATAATCACCAGGAAAATGTGCACTGTAAGTATTTCCCACCATTACTTGGCAATCCACCTACTTTTCTAAGAGAACCAAAGAACTCTGCAGACTTGTTCTGTCTCCATTAAGATGACCATTCAGGGGCGCCTGGGTGGCTCAGTCAGTTCAGCGTCCGACTTCAGCTCAGGTCATGATCTCGCGGTTCGTGAGTTCAAGCCCCGCGTCAGGCTCTGTGCTGATGGCTCAGAGCCTGGAGCCTGTTTCAGAGTCTGTGTCTCCCTCTCTCTCTGACCCTCCCTCGTTCATGCTCTGTCTTTCTCTGTCTCAAAAATAAATAAACATTAAAACAAAATTAAAAAAAAAAAGTTGGGGCGCCTGGGTGGCTCAGTCGGTTAAGTGTCCGACTTTGGCTCAGGTCATGATCTCGCAGTGTGTGGGTTCGGGCCCCGCGTCGGGCTCTGTGCTGACAGCTCGGAGCCCGGAGCCTGCTTCGAATTCTGTGTCTCCCTCTCTCTCTGCCCCTCCCCTGCTCATACTCTGTCTCTCTCTGTCTCTCAAAAATAAATAAATGTTTAAAAAAATTAAAAAAAGTTTAAGATGACCATTCAAACCTAAGTCAAATTTATATTGCAGTTATTTTTATCCCTCTACTTAAGCATTCCTCATCCTATCTAAGCAATTTCCACAAGATATTGGAAGGGCCCTAGTTGTTGTTTTTCCTTCCTTCCTACCTACGTTACTTCATCTTTTTTTCATTAGTAAATATTAGATGTTCATAATAGTAAGGTGAAAAGCATGGTAGTTCTCTAAATTTCGCATACTAAAGTTTGCTCAAAGAAAATAAAGTTCGGTCAAAGAAAACTTGCTTCTTTGGAAGCTAAAATCAACAGGGCAGCCCCACCTTGTATCGTGTGAGATGTTATGCAGAAACACGCTTTGTAGAAACAGTCCAGAACCAGTTAAAGTTGGTTTAAGTAACCGAGAAATAAAAATATATTCGTGACAATCCACAGATTTCTAGCGTATTTCTAGAGGGTGGTAGAGGGTAGAAGTAAAACAAAATCAGAAACTGATAAGCTCTTAACCTGCTTTTAAATCACTCAACTCTGTAAATGTGAGACTGGCTTAAATTATTTTTTTTCCATCCTTAATGTTTCCTTAGTTTGATATACTAACACGTAATGTATATTAGCTTATTGTCTCCAGGGGGTAAATATCCTATTGCATAAGCCAGAGGCCGCTGGAAATGAGTCCTATAATCTTCATTAGCGAAAAAAGGTACACGTACACTCAGCAACAATGCATGACATTTCAGGAGACACTTATCTGTAACCTAGTTTTGGGTATTTAGAGATTTCTCGACAGTGTTCCCTTTCGCTGGGAGACTAATGCAGAAAATTCAATACCAGGAGCAGTCGGCATGCTTGTTAGCTTCTCTTTTTTAACAACAGGATAAAAAGCTGTGTAACTATTTCAATTACGTTCAAAATGGTGTCCGTGTTCGGGGCGGGAGGGGAAAGGCCTGAATCTTGCCCTGTGGTTCTGGCAGGTGCAGGGTGCAGACCAGCTATGCCCTGCAGGCAGTGTTATGCTGGCAAGTATTTAACAATTGGTTCTATAGAAAAACATGTCTATCATAAATAAAGGCTGTGTGGAACAGTTTGTATATAATAATAAAATACATTCTTTTTATTATAAATTCCACGTAGGCAATTGGTTTTCACAGAATGCTTTCACAAGGTTTTGCCAGACTCTTCCATCAGTAATTTACTCATGGCTACAACGGGTATAGTCCCAACATGAATGTTAGTTGATAGCATTGTTTAGCAAGGTAGACGAAAGTGAAACAATGAACACATGTGTTGGAATTTCATGTCTGTTAATGACACAAGCAAATTCTTTTCTGAATCAGAGAATAATAGTCTTTTGAACACCAGAAGAAAAAATTTCTTCAGGGTTTCTTTATGCTATTCCCATGTAACAATTACAGACTCAGCAAAGTTCCATGTTGCATATTGAGTTAACAATTTTATCATATTTTTTAAAATAAATTTTATTTATTTTGAGAGAGACTGCGCGTGCACGTGCACACATGAGTGGGGAAGGGGCAGAGAGCAAGGAGAGACGGAGAATCCCAAGTAGGCTCTGCACTGTCTGTGCGAAGTCCAGTGCGGGACTGGAACTCAAGAACAGGGAGATCATAACGTGAGCTGAAACCAAGAGTTGGATGCTTAACTGACTAAGCCACCCAGGCGCCCCTCTTTATCATATTCTTTAAAAAAAAATTTTTTTTTTAACGTTTATTTTTGAGACAGAGAGAGACAGAGCATGAGTGGGGAGGGTTCGAGAGAGGGAAACACAGAATCCGAAGCAGGCTCCAGGCTCCGAGCTGTCAGCACAGAGCCCGATGCGGGGCTCGAACTCACAGACCGCGAGATCATGACCTGAGCTGAAGTCGGCCGCTCAACAGACTGAGCCACCCAGGCACCCCCTTTATCATATTCTTTTTTTTTTTTTTAATTTTTTTTCAACGTTTTTTATTTATTTTGGGACAGAGAGAGACAGAGCATGAACGGGGGAGGGGCAGAGAGAGAGGGAGACACAGAATCGGAAACAGGCTCCAGGCTCCGAGCCATCAGCCCAGAGCCTGACGCGGGGCTCGAACTCACGGACCGGGAGATTGTGACCTGGCTGAAGTCGGATGCTTAACCGACTGCGCCACCCAGGTGCCCCGCCTTTATCATATTCTTAAGTGTAGTCGAGCAACAAAACCTTAAGTTGAGCTCTGACTTACAGTATTTGCTAATTCTATGGTGTAAATGCTCCTGTGTCTGATTTCGAGACAGAGGTTAAGTCATCCAACTCAAAGTTGGGAAGACACGTACAGCTATAAACCATTTTACGGTATTTCTACCACACAGACACAATAGATGTAAATATCCTCAACAGCACAGAAAACAGAAAAATAATTCGTAACTGATGAGCTTTGAGTATTTGTTACTTTTGTTTTCAATAGAAGTTTTTTTTTGTTTTCAATATAATTATACTTTAATACAATTTAATTTTGAATATCATCTCACAAGAGTTTTGAAATTCCAAAATTCTACAGCCAGTCCCGGCTGGCTCCAGCACAAGGTTTCAGGGTCCTGAGCCAGAAGGGCAAATGCTTTTCATAGGCCATTTTCTCTCAGCCACACACCAATAACCTCCAATTAACAGTCACCCTAAGACCCAACTTCCCCTGCTGTGAGTTAATCAGTCTCAAGAGGTGGATGTCTGGCCTTAAGTTCTCAGTAGAATATTAACATTTTGGGAGGGAGAAAACGACTTCAGGAAAGTGACATGACTTTGAGGCGGTACGCATTTTCCTCACCTGTGGAATGGGAACAGCATCGTTACTAGGGTTGTCCTAAGGAACAGAGCTAACTGCGTGCAAAGCTCCTGAGTAATGCCTCAACTACAGCAGACGTGGAATAACTACGTGTTGATCATTAAGATGAGGGCAGAATCTCCGTAACAAACCTTTCTTTTCTGGACACACATGAGTCCGTCAGGCAAGCTGCTTCCTTTCCCACAGAGGAGCAATTTCCAAATATGATTGAGTGAAAAGCGAGTTTGAGAACAAGTCCAGTCATGGTCAGATTTCTTGAGTCTGTGGAAGATTGTTACCTGGCTTCCCAGGATCACCATTTCCATCTCTTCTCCAGAAATATGGGGGGAAAAAAAGTGAGGGCAAATTTGTAACCAGAGACTTGTAGCAAGGACCCAAGGGGTAACTTCTGGCTGTCAATATTTTACGTCAGAATCATGGGCTAGAAGTTAGGGAGACTCATTTGCCTCCTGTGAAATCAGCACAGACAGCAGTAGTTTTGGGAGCATCCTGTTTAGATAAAGGATAAAATCTTTTTAAATTTTTTTTTTTCAACGTTTATTTATTTTTGGGACAGAGAGAGACAGAGCATGAACGGGGGAGGGGCAGAGAGAGAGGGAGACACAGAATCAGAAACAGGCTCCAGGCTCTGAGCCATCAGCCCAGAGCCTGACGCGGGGCTCGAACTCACGGACCGCGAGATCGTGACCTGGCTGAAGTCGGACGCTTAACCGACTGCGCCACCCAGGCACCCCATAAAGGATAAAATCTTTTAAAGAGTTTTTGATACTCTGAAAAATGTGGTGCTCTAGACCATTTATCCTTACTTTTGAGACTCCGGGCCTCTTTAGATCCTTTCTTTTTTTTCCCCCTTAAAGCATTTTAAAAAAACAAAGTGAAACAATATAAATATAAAAAGGCTTAGCTTACCTTTTGAATATAAGGAATTGGGGTAATAATACCTATCTTACAGGTTTGTTATGCTCAGTGAACTAAAGGACTTAGTGCATGGCACGTATGATGTGGTATATGGGGGGTGTGGGGGCATACAGCCAATGGGAGCTGTTGTATGTAGCCCAAGGCATTCTTTCCTCCTTTCAAAATCAACTCAAGGTTAACAGGTGGGGCGGGGGTTAGGAGGAGGGGTTGAAGGATAGGGTCCAGACAAAACAGCTATGAAGAGGTCACCTTCCTCCTGTCTTCTACGTGGTTGGATAAGCAGGTTGAATTGGTTCCATTTTTCCCTCTCTAGAAGACAGTATTTTCTTCCAAGAATAAAAGGACAGCCCTGTCGTGATGGTTATTAACTAGATCAAATCTCAAGGAAGTCAGAGATTCTAAAATCTCACTTGTCCTGTTATTTTATGTAGATTTATAAACCCTATTCTTTATTCAGATTTCAGGGACACCTAGGATTAATTGACAAGCCACAGGCAATTTCAGCAAACCCTAAGCGTTTTGCACACAGAGATCATAAGAGAACAACCAGGAGTCAGTCTCGCCTTAAGATAGAAGATATTTAGGGGCACCTGGGTGGCTCAGTCGTTCAACCGTCAGACTTCGGCTCAGGTCATGATCTCACAGTTTGTGGGTTCGACCCCCACGTCAGGCTCTGTGCTGACAGCTCAGAGCCTGAAGCCTGTTTCAGATTCTGTGTCTCCCTCTCTTTCTCTGTTCCTCCCCTGCTCACACTCTCTCTAAAAATAAATAAAGATTAAAAAAATTTAAAAAAAAAGAAGATATTTATAGCATCAGTAATACACAATCATATGGTTGGGGAGAAAATACAAAGGAAGGAATACGTGAGTCTCAAAGCAAGACATATTAAAAAAGAGTGGCTGTAATGTAAAGTACCTACATCTGTAATAAATATACTTATGTGGCACATTATTGAAGACTATTTGATAATGTGTTTCTGGGGAACTCACAGAATTTAGTCTAGAAACACTTGAAGGTATAAGGTTTTTAGATAACATCCTGTCAAATTCAGCATTACTCAAACTCAGTGATTTCAATCTGAGCTGCTATGTCATCTTGTTTCATAAAAACTCAAGCTAGGTTCCTGGGTAGAAAAGATCCTAAATGGAAAAAAATCTCAAAATGTGATAAACCAAATACGAAAAAATTTCAAAATGTGATAAACCAAATATGTCAGAATTAAAATCTCAAACCATGAGCACTGAACCAGATTACCTACACTGAATTTTTGAAATTAATAATATTAAAATGAGTGTGCATGTGTGTGTGTGTGTGTGTGTGTGTGTGTGTGTGTGTATTTATATGTGCAAACTGAAGCTGGAACCAAGGAGGAAGCTTTTCCCTTCTGGTGGAGTTTATATAATATACACCAGAGCTAAAACTGTTCACGAGAATAGTTCCTTCAACGACAGTATTTTTAAATACTGCATACATACTCCTGTGTCCTTTTATGTGAATTTGGAAGGAATGCAAAGTACATTTACGGGATCAGTCTTTCTAATTCAATCTCAAACTCTTCCTTTCCTAAACTCATCGGCAGCTTTCCTGCCTAGGAGACCGCTTCAGTGAATCTATAAGGGCTTCCTCCTCTCTCTGAGCCATTGCAAAAAACTGTTTTCTTCCTGAAGGATTTTCTCACCAGGCTTTTGACCTCATCAGACCTACAGTGGGGCTTTCTCCACAGTGCCCGTTCTCCTTTCTTTGTGCCAGAGGCGCCCCAAAAGCTCACATCCCACAGCTAAAATCCTAGCAGGTTCTTAGGACTTTACACAGTTGTGCAATGGTTAAAAACCAAACAGAAAACCCAGCCCTGGGCCCTGCTGGCTGGGGTGTGGCTGGGCTGGCCGTGGGCTAAGGGCTATTGCCTAACAAAACCAAACACTCAGCACTAACTGCTGCCAGGTGCACTGATTACCTGTTAAACAGAAGGACCTAGATACCCTTCCTCCCTGGGGACAGGAGTGAACACGTGGAAATCCCTTTAGTCAAAGCTCTTCGGGGTCAAGTAGTACAGCCTTTTCAACTATTAGCATTCGAGCAACACCTGGAATAAAAACAAACCAAGTACTAACTTCCGTCTCCGTCTCCCTGGAGCTGATGATCGACAGGATTCCATTTGGTGGAAATGGACAAACTCAACCAAAAAAATGCTGAAGCGAAGCCAGGTATTGCCACTTACATTTAGATATTAGGATTCATACGTTATGCTTATCGCCTGATGAAGCTTAATATATCTTGGAACCAAGGCTGCGAACTGACATGAAAAGAAAACCACACAAAAAGCGGGGCGCCTGGGTGGCACAGTCAGTTAAGCATCTGATTTCAACTTAGGTCATGGTCTCACAGTTGGTGAGTTCGAGCCCCACATCAGGCTCTGTGCTGACAGCTCAGAGCCTGGAGCCAGCTTTGGATTCTGTGTCTCCCTCTCTCTGTGGCTCTGTCTCTGTCTCTCAAAAATAAATAAACATTGGGGCGCCTGGGTGGCGCAGTCAGTTAAGCGTCCGACTTCAGCCAGGTCACGATCCCGTGGTCCGTGAGTTCGAGCCCCGCGTCAGGCTCTGGGCTGATGGCCCGGAGCCTGCTTCCGATTCTGTGTCTCCCTGTCTCTCTGCCCCTCCCCCGTTCATGCTCTGTCTCTCTCTGTCCCAAAAATAAATAAACATTGAAAAAAAAATTTTTTTTAAAGAAAAAAAAATAAATAAACATTAAAAAAAAAAAAAAAAGAAAACCACACAAAATGTATAACATATCTATTATTCGTTGCAGTCCTAAATTGCACTGGATCATTTCAAGTGAGCCAGGGAGTGTTTTGATGTCTCTGGGTTTTTGGTCCATTGAGGCACCTTAGAATTTCAAAGTAAATACAGAATCCTCAGGCCCAAACATTTGTAAGATATTGCCATAGATTTTAACAATGGAAAAGTATACATTCTACACCTCTATGTACCTGTATGTGTCTAGCACTGTGATAGCCATTGTGGAAAAATAAAAAAAGTATATGTATGACCCACTCTTTCCAAGAATTTTATAATCTGATTAAGAAGCTTCACATGAAGCAATGTGAAGGTAACTGTACATCGAATTCGGTACTGGATTCCAACGGGATAGTATGTGTCAGTCCTCAACGTAGCTCTGCCTGTGTCCATTCTCTGGGCTGAGAATTTACAGGTCTTTTTGCTTTGATGTCTATAGCTTACTTCACCCTAAACAGTATGATGTAAATGTTTCGTTCATTAAACCCTAGCGGTAGTAAAAATTTTACACTTCAGGGGTGATCAACTAGTATCTAATCGGGAAGACCACCCCAAATGCAACTCCAGCCGCCCCCCGATTAAGATATGAGTGAGTGAATGGCATAAATGGGTTTTCATTTGAGAAATCTGTGGCTTATCGATCAGGAAATGCAATGTTAGAAACAGACACTAGCTGGGTGACCTGAGGTTTGCAGGTGGGCTTCCCTGACCCCTTATGAACAGGGAGCCTGACTCTAGAGAAGCCTGCACTCTGCACCCTTGGGCGTGTTGTCTGAAGCCAGATTCCCAGTCCTGTGACCCACACCATTGTATTCCCTAATTTCTGCTGCCTGATGCTGACTAGGATAGTAACCGAATACTATGTCTGGAATACTGTCAGGTCATCAAGGATCTTTTCTGCAGGGTGGTGGGACAATAACCTAAAAAGTTAGACAACCAGCATTTCAAGTTTACAAAACAGATACACGTATTGCTTTGCGGCTGCTTGCTAGTAAATGTGGCTTAAAAATACACGCGTGTTGGGGAGGCACCCGCGTGGCTCAGTTGGTTAAGCTTTGGACTCTTTGATTTTGGCTCAGGTTATAACCTCATGGTTCATGAGTTCAAGCCCTGCATCAGGCTCTGTGCTGTCGGTGTGCAGAGGCTGCTTGGGATTCTCTCTCTCCCTGCTTTCTCTGCCCCTCCCCTGTTCTCTCTCCCTCTCTCTTTGCCCCTTCCCTGCTTGTGCTCTCTCTCTCTCCCTAATAAAAAATAAATAAAAAACAAATAATCTAAAATATTATTTATTAATTTATTTATAAATAAAAAAATAAATAAACATTAAAAAAATACATGTGTGGGGAATTTGGTCTGAGACTTGCTCTCATTGTATCTTGGGAGGGGAGATGTTGGAGAGAGGCTAGTTCTCACCCACCTTAAGCTTTCCTGTGGCTGCCCTTACCTATACTCGAACTAATTGTTTGATTTTTAGAGGCTGGGAAGGCCTATTTTAAAGTTAAGTGCAATTTTGGCCCCTACTAACAGGTTATGTGGCTGACCATAAATGTTCTAGGTTCAATTTTACTCCCACTAAATGAAAACAACAGCAGTGACCTCACTGGGTTACCATAAAAACTCAAAGCAATTGTGTACCCCGCTGAGTTAGCTACTCATTGGTAGCTTCCGTCCTCTGTGTTACTGTCCCATCGCTATTCTTTTCCTGTCCTAGAGGAAACATACAAATGTTTGCAGAATTGAAATGAATAACCTCTTCCTATTGTCCAATTTTAGTGCCTTTGGACTGAACAAATGTTGGAACTGTTAGTTCGGCACCTGTAATTATTCCATCTTAAATCTGGATGTCTTGAATCAGCAGAGAGGCTGGCGTCCTTGGGCCTCTACCTTCTCTTCTCTTTTCTGGGACCGAGAGTCCTTCTTTACCCTCCTGGCACCAAATTCTGCTCCTTCACACTTCTTGGACTCTCCAAGAGTGACTACTGCTTTGGCCTCTGTCAACATCACCTCAGTCATCTGCCTTAGATACACGTAGGAAGAGGGTATCTAGTTAACCTTCACTTCTTAAACAAGTCCTTTCTTCACTAAGCAGTAAAAGGTGAGAAACCACAGCAGAACGGTTATTAGGTGGGGTAGTCAGCCTGCCCACTGGCCCACAGTGGCCTCTGCCTCCTGGTCTGCGTCCCTGCGTAGTTCCCTTCCCACACTGATCTGGGGCTGTCCTGTGGGATGAAAGGAATATGGCGGGAATGATGGTACATGATTACGTCAAGGCTAGGTTAGGAAAGGCCTTACGGCTTCTGTGATGTTCTCTCCTGTTGTTCACTCTGAGGGAAGCCAGATGCTATGCTGTGAGGACACAAGCAGTAAAGAGGCCCCTTGAGGAGGACTTGTGCCATCTTGGAAGTGTAACAGTCAATCCTTAGTGACTAAAACCATGGCTGACAACTGACTGCAACCTTATGATATACCCTGAGCCAAAAATGCCCACTGGGGCCACTCTCTAATTCCTGACCCACTGAAACCATTGACGATGATGTTTACTGTTGTTTTAAACCACTACTTTGGGGATACCTTACTGTGCAGCAATAGATAACTGATACATTAAGAATGCATTTCCTGTTCTCACATGGCCTCATGATGGACATAATCCAATGCAGGTGAAGTATTTTCAAGCAAGAACCCACTTTGTCCCTCATCTTTACTCTTTCTGCCACTTCCTCTTTTTTGAAATGTCAGGGCTAATTGGGCTGTGAGGGAAGTGCTATGGGCTGAATATTTGTGTCCCACGTTCATACGTTCAAGTCCTAATCCTCACTATGACGGTATCTGGAGGTGGGGTCTCTGGGAGGTGATTAGGGTTAGATAAAGTCAGGAGTGCGAAGCTGCATGGCAGAATGAGTGCCCTTGAAGGGCGCCGTCTGACTTCAGCTTAGCTCACGGTCTCGTGGGTTCATCAGTTTGAGTCCTACTTCGGGCTCTCTGCTGTCAGCGTAGAGCCCACTTCTGATCCTCTGTCTCCCTCTCTCTCTGCCCCTCGCCTGCATTGTCTCTCTTTCTCTTCAAAGAAAAAAAACTCAAATAAATCAATAATTAAAAAAAAAAAAAGAAAAAGAACGAGTGTCCTTGTAAAAGGAAGAGATGGGAGATTGATCACTCTCTCACTCTGTCTTGTGCAGGAACCAAAGAACGGCCATGTGAGCACATAACCCAGAAGGGGACCCTCACCAAGAACCTGACCAAGCTGGGATCTTGATCTTGCATTTCCAGCCTCTAGAACCACGAGAAAGAAATGTTGGTTGTTTAAGCCACCCTGTCCGTGGTGATTTGTCATAGCAGCCCCAATTAAGACAGGAATGCTACGTATGTGTGCACATGACACACGAGTGCGTAATTTCCATTTGTGGAGGAAAACATAGATGGCATATACCTCTCCTTTTGGTCTCTACTATGTGCCAGGTTCTCAACTTTGAGTGTTGCTCACTCACTCTCCCATCTCTCTGTGCCCTAAGATACAGATCATCACCACATTTTCCTGGAGTATCTGCTTCTTGCTATATGGCCTCTGGCCTTACCTCTATACCAAAATTGTCGGCACAGAGATCATCCGGTGTTCAAGCACCAATCCAATGATGTATTTTCAGTCCTCAACTTCTGTTATGGACTGAACGTGTTCCCTCTAAATTCATATGTTAAAGCCCTAACCCCCCATTTTGGCTACCTTTGGAGAAAGAGCAGCTAAGGAAGTAATTAAGGTTAAATGAGAGTAGGATCCTGGTCTGATAGGATTCATGCCTTTATAAGAAGAGACACCCAGAGAGCTCTCCTCTCTCTCTCCATGCACAAGCTTAGGGCCACATAAGGTTAGAGCAACAAGACAGCCACAGCACGTCAGGAATAAAGTTCTTACCAGAAACTGAACCTCCCTGGGCCCTTGATCTTGGACTTTCTAGCCTCCCAAACTGTGAAAACACAAATTTGTATTTAAAAAATTTTTTTTTAATGTTTATTTATTTTTGAGACAGAGACAGAGCATGAACAGGGGAGGGCCAAAAAAAGAGGGAGACACAGAATCCAAAGCAGGCTCCAGGCTCTGAGCTGTCAGCACAGAGCCTGACACGGGGCTCGAACTCACAACCCTGAGATCATGACCCTAGCTGAAGTCGGATGCTTAACCAGTTGAGCCACCCAGGCGCCCCACAAATTTCTATTTTTTAAGCCACTCGGTCTCTGATATTTTGTCATGGCAGCCCAAGCTAATACAACCTCCGTGAACTCTTTCAGCAACTGCTAACAGAGAGAGCAACCTTTAGAATTAGACTTCATTTTCAAATCAGGTGCTGGCTTATGGTGAACATAAAGAACTTATTTAACCTATCAGAGGCTTTGTGATCTTTGTTATAAAACATAACGGGATCCATTTCAAAGAACTGTGTGAAAAATCCGTGACTTTCTGGGGAGGGAGGTTATTGCCCCTTGGGGACACTTGGCTATACGGGAAGGACATCTGGAAATACATGGGGCGATTAGTGTTTTAGTGTCTCAGTGACAGGGCACTAATAGCATTTAATGTTTACATGCTAACCAGACTGTGACGCTTGGGCTTGTCCAGCGTAACAGAATTTTTTCTCATTCAAAATGCCAGTGGCACCCCACTGGGGAAAGAGAAAAAATGATAAAGTGACTGCACGGCAGATAATAGATGCCAACATTCACTTTCTTGGCACTGTCTGTAGTTTAAGGAATAGTTTCTCTCACCTGCAAAAAGTTCCCAAGCCATTTTATAAATGAAATACAGTCTTAAACTTTAATCATTTGTGGCATGATAAATCTCAGTCGAGGGATAGGGGCAAAGAGAGGGTTATAAGCTCTACAGAACAGGTCACAGTGCCATGGACCAAGCAGATATGCAATAAAAGTAGTTGTTTGTTGAAAAAGCCTAGAATGATTTTTAAGTTATATGTTAAACAGTGAGAGAGAAGAATTTATGTTCACAGGTGAATTAGGTTTTTGTGTTTCCTGATAAACAATTTAAAAAATCTTTTATTTGGAATCCTGTCATTTATCACAAATTAGAGTGGATAATTACATGTTCTTGGACCTCTGTGGTGGAATATGTTGGCAAATACTATCTGTATTTAAATATGTGTTGGTAGGACATCAGGTAAAGACAGTGGATCCAACATACTCACTTGGGCACCTGGGCGGCTCAATTGGTTGAGTGGCCGACTTCGGCTTGGGTCATGATCTTGCAGCTTGTGAGTTCAAGCCCCTCATTGGGCTTACAGTTGTCAGTGCAGAGCCCCCTTCAGATCCTCTGTCCCCCTCTCTCTGCACCTTCCCTGCTCGTGTGCTGTCTGTCTGTCTCTCTCTCTCAAAAATAAACGTTAAAAAAAATACTATTCAATTTTGGGCTACTCCTAAATCTTATTAAAACTAAAATAATTATATGTGTGTACGTACATGTGTCTTTTTAACAACAGAATCAGGAGAGGTGACAATGACAGCATTTTGAAAGCTAGGAAGCAGGCGGACAGTGGCCACTCATCCGGTGGAACTGAGAAAGCTAGGCCAGAAGCTGCAAGTGGACAGATGAGCACCACCGTTTACACTGCAGGGTCATCAAAAGGCTCAGCGATTGGTGGCGACTGATGGCAGCAGGTGCCTCAGGCAGGGGGGAAGCTGGGGCCAGAACGGTGGTAGTGGTTGAACTCTGTTTAAGAAGCAGTTCACACTCCCTTCCTTCCCCTACTGTCACCTGTGTGACAGCACCTCAGCAGAAGCTTATCCTGCAGAGGGGGCAAAACCAGAAGGTCTCTGAACTGTGTACTGGGCAATGTTCAGGGTGGGACATCACACCACGATAGGAGGATTCCTACAGTCTACTCCCCACGCTCATCTCCCAAACGCACACTGGCAGACAGGCTCTTACCCTCCAGGCAAGAGCTTAGAGGAGTTTTCTTAGAGGATGTGACCAATCCATGGGGAAAGCCCTAAAGATACGGACACTAGAAGTTCCCCAGCAACTGGCTCAGCCAGATCAGTATTACAAGTGACCCTCAGTGAGTGTTCCCTCCCACTCCCTTTCATATTCTGAACTTCAGTTTTTACTTTCCTGCTCTTACATGTGAGCAGAACATCAGTGATTATCAAATAGCCGGGGGAAAACCAGAAACAATCTAGAGGGAGCTGGGAATTATGAGGCAAAAGAAAATTTCAAAAATTATTATTCAAAAACTCATGGATATAAGAGAGTCCAGGGTATCATGAAGCAAGAAAATGATGCTGTAAAAAAAAGGCATTCAAAAAACAACCCCCCCCCAAAAAAAACTCTTAGAAATGAAAAACATAACCACATATATAAGAACCTCAGTTGAAGGAATCTATGTTGAAAAAGGATAAGAAAAGCAGATAAATAATCAAGGAATTCCAGGAGATCTAGAAAGTGAAGTAAAACACCCACAGGAGAAGAAAACATTAATAAAATGATTCAAGGAAATTCCTCAAAATTAGAGGGTAGATTTTCTAGATTCAAAGGGCCCACGAAGTACCCAGCCCAATGAAAATAAATCCACACCTGAGGTATATTACTGTGAACTTTCATAATACTAGGATAAAGAATATTCAACCAACACCCAAAGAAGAAAATACAGTTATATATAAAGGACTGAGAATTGAAATGGTGGTATACCTTTCAACAGCCATATTGTGAACAAGGAGACAACAGAGCAGTGTCTTCAAAATTCTAAAGGAAAAAAAAAAAGTTTTGAGTGAAAATGATTTCCAACATAGAAGTCTCTATGCAATCTATCATTCAAGTGGGGAAGTAGAATACAGACATTTTTAGACAGGCAAGTCCTTAAATAATCTTTTCCTCCATATACTTTTTCTTAGAAAGCTATTGTAGGACGTGGTCCATGAATGTTGAGGGAATAAAACAAACAAAAGGAAGACATGACATCTAGGAAATAGGAGCTCCACCACAGGAGAGAAGGGAAGGGACTCTTTCAGATGGTGATGACAAGAGATCTCGGCATAACCAGGCAGAGAGGACAACCAGTCCAGATGAGCAGGTCCGAAGTCCCCGAGAGAGACTTCTACCCAACACCTCATATGAAACTGACAGAATCATGGAACATCTTGAGAGAGTATTTAGACAACTGGTAAATATTTAAGTACTGGATGGATAGTTAAATACGTAAAAAACACATACTCAAAGGGCACTTGTGTGGCTCAGTTAGGCGTCCCACTTCTGCTGAGGTCATGATCTCTCGGTTCATGAGTTCAAGTTCTGCATTGGGCTCTGTGCTGACAGCTCAGAGCCCGGAGCCTGCTTCAGATAACGTGTCTTCCTCTCTCTCTCTCTCTCTGCCCCTCCCCAGCTCAGGCATGGGCTCTCTCAAAAATAAATAAACATAAAAAAAACCCCACACACTCAAGAAACACAAACATACAAAAATAAACAAGTAAAAAGGAAATTATTAACTCTAGGGATAAGTTGTGCAAGAAAAAAAAAGTTTAGTATATGCCCCATTTCTGAATAGCACATACAATTGACCCTTGAGCAATGCAGTGATTAGGGGCATTGGCTCCCCTGTACAGTTGAAAATCCATGTATAACTTTTGACTCCCCCAAAACTTAACTACTAATAGCTTACTGTTTACCTGAAGCCTTACTGACAACTTAAACTGTTGATTAACACGTGTTATATATATGTATTGTATTCTGTATGTTTATAATAAAGTAAGCTAGAGAAAAGAAAATGCTATTAAGAAAATCACTGGAAGGGGTGCCTGGGTGGCTCAGTCAGTTAAGTGTCCGACTTCAGCTCAGGTCATGATCTCATAGTTTGTGAGTTCGAAGCCCTGTGTCGGGGTCTGTGCTGACAGTTTGGAACCTGGAGCCTGCTTCATGTTCTGTATCTCCCTCTCTCTCTCTGCCCCTCCCTCGCTCATGCTCTGTCTGTCTCTCTCTCTCTCTCTCTCAAAAGTAAATGAACATTAAAAAAAAATTTAAGAAAATCACTGGGAACAGAAAATACATTTACAGTACTCTATTCATGAAAAAAATCTGCATACAAGTAGACATGCACAGTTCAAACTCATGTTGTTCAAGGGTCAACTATACAGCCAATGTAAACCTTGCATATTTTTCTAATTAAAATCAAGACATAATTATACTGTGAGGATAGAAACTGATTGTGCATGGTGTGGATAAGAAGAATAAAGAGCTTAAGTTCTCATCATCCATTAGAGAGAGTCCATGTACAATGTCCCAAACTAACACAATCAGGAGGTGGCAATACTTGCTTGCCATGAAGGTATGTGGAGATGATACCAGGCTAAGAGTTGAAAATGGTTTCTCTGGGGAAGAGGAACTAAGGAGCAGGAGACCTGGGACCTGTTCTTTTTCCTGAGAACCCTTGCAGAACCAGGAGATCTTCTAACTGTACCCTACTACATAGCTGTGATGAAAAATTAAAACAATTTAAAGTGCAGTAGTACATAGAGAGCTAACATGGGAGTGCTTTTTCAAAAATAACATCTATGTGATTTTGGTAAATAATATTTTGGGTATTCATTTTCCTTTTTAAAAACATTTTTTTAAAATGTTTATTTATTTTTGAGAGAGAGACAGAGCGCAAGCGGAGGAGGGGCAGGGAGAGAAGGAGACACAGAATCTGAAGCACTTTCCAGGCTCTGAGCTGTCAGCACAGAGCCCGATGTGGGGCTCGAACTCGAACCATGAGATCATGACCCAAGGTGAAGTCAGACGCTTAACCGACTGAGCCACCCAGGCGCCCCTTCATTTTCCTTTTTTTTTTTTTTTTTTTTTATAAATTGAAAGGCTTGCATTAAATAATTTATAAGATCCCTTGACCTTTAGTGTGTGTGCGTGTGTGTGCGTGTGTGCACGCACGCGTGTGTGTGTGTTTTGTATTTCTTTGAACATGTATCTGTACTTGTGAACCCAAACACATAGAGATCTGATGACCAACAGTGGAATTCCTCTGATTATCGTGGTCATTAAAAATGTATCATCCACATATCTACAAAGACACAATGTGATCATACTGAGTGAACAAAGTGGCACAACCATCTAGCTGATTTGCAGGGAAACATCTGAGGCTGCATTTCTGTCTTCCTCTGCCCATGTGAGAGAACACAGGAAGAGACTAAAGTTCCCTGGTATTTAGACTCTGGCCTGTGACGCATGGTGGTGCTGACCTAAAAGTTAATATTTATCCATCGTAGTTGGTTAAAGTCAGCTTGAGAACTTGGTGGGGGCGGGGGGGGGGGAGGGGAGAGAAGCCCTACAAAGCCGCTTAGAGATTTGTACTAAGACCAACGTTAATCTTGGTAGCAGAGCCAAGTCAGTCACATCCTCTCTAGTACATGCCAAAGAAGAGCGTGGCTAGGACTATAGACAATACCGACATTAACATGGGGAGCGGGGGGTAGAGGGCTCTGAATTCAAGAGAAAAATGAAGACTGCCCCTTTCAAACCTCCCATTACTTCCTAGCTTTGGTTGGTTAATCACCCAATCTGTCTCTGCCTTGGGTTCTTCATCCATAAACTGCAAATGGTAATACCATTCCATATGGTTGTTAGGGCAATTTTATGTGTTAACACCTGGAGAGTACTGAAAACAGTGCCTTGATATTTACCTTCCCTCAAAATAGATGCAAAGAACATAAAAGATTCACAAGGGCCTTAGATTCATGGCATCCTCTCTCTCTCTCTCTTTCTCTCTTTTTTAAAGATACGTAACCTGGTCTTTAGAATAAAAGAAGACCTAGGAGGAGAGAATGTCTCATGACAAATTTGGTAAAGTCAATCTCAAGAAGTCAAGGAACATATTGTTCACTGACTATAATAATCCTGTTTGGTAAAATCGCAGATTACTCATGTGCACTGACGTTTTGGATCTGACACTAAAGCTTTCCTTTGGTTGCCAGATACACCTGGCACCCTGGATTCACTGAACAAACTCTGTGCTAGTTCTGAGTCCAGAAGGGTCCAATGGTTGCTTGAGGGACGTCCTTTCATTCTTTTTGGTTATCCTGGGTCTTCAATAATATTTCACACACAGAGAAGATGCCCAATAAATGTTTGTTGAGTTAAAAATGGAAAAACACTTCGGTGTGCCTCTCATAGTCAACAATTACGTAACCATACCTCACAGTCACCCACAATTCTTTCATCGAAATGTGTAGCTTTATTCTTCTCATTCACTTTTTTTGTTTACACTAAAACTTATATAGGCTAACCGCAATTTTAATTGAACCTTAACCATATCACAGCACAGTGTGTATAACGTGCACTAAAAAATAAAGAAGATTGTCACCCTAGAGAAGTGGTACTCTTAAATGGTGAGCTATTTTTGCCTAAAAACTCCCAAAGAGCTATGGTAAAAATCAGACATAAAAATAATATAAAAAAAACATTTCTCCCCTCCCCTAAAGTGAGATCATAAGATATATAAGAATTTAGTGTATAAAACGTGAAGAATTTTAAATCATGGATTTTATTTACTTACTTACTATGATAAGAACACAGTATGAGATCTACCCTCTTAGCAAATTTTTAAGAGAATAGCACAGTATTGTTAACTATATAGATCTCTAAAAGTTATTCATCTTGGAAAACTGAAATTTTATACCAATTCAACAACTCTTGAGGTCCCCCTCACCCCGGCCCTTGGCAGTCACCACTCTACTTCACGATTCTATGAATTTGGCTGTTTTAGATATCTCATGTTAGTGCAACCATGCTACATTTGTCCTTCTGTGACTGGCTTATTTCACTGAGCATAATGTCCTCCAGGCTCATTCATGGGGTCAAATTATGGCAGTCTTTTTTTAAGGCAGAAGAGGATTCAATTGTACGTACAGCTATGTATACTTTGTCTATTCATTCATCAATGAACATTCAGGTTGTTTCTACATCTTGGTGATTATGAATAATGTTACAAAGAACATGGGGATGCAGATATCTCTTCGAAATCCAGATTTCAATTCTTTTGGATAAATGCCCAGAAGTGGGATTGCTGGATCATATGGTAGTTCTACTTTTAAGTTTTTGGGGAACATCCATACTGTTTTCCATAGTGGCTACACCACTTTACATTTCCACCAAGTACACAAGATTCCAATTTCTATCATCCTAACTCTCGTTATATTTTCCTTTTTTTTTTTTTTAGAACAGTCAGCCTAATAAGCATGAATGGACATCCTACTGTGGTTTTCATTTGCATTTCCCTGATGATTAGTGGTGTTAAGCATCTTTAAGCATCCATATACCTAGGTGGCCATTTGTATGTTTTTCTGAAGAAATGTCCATTCAAGTCCTTTGCCCGTTTTTGTTTTTGTTTTTTGCTATTGAGTTGTAGGAATTCCTTATATATTTTGGATATTAACTCCTAATCAGATATATGGTTTGCAAATATTTTTTCCGTTCTGTCAGTTGACTGTCCACTCAGTTCATTGTTTCCTTTAGTGTGGAGAATCTTTTTTGTTTGATGCAGTCCCATTTGTCTATTTTTGCTTTTGATGCTTGTGCTTTTGGTGTCATATCCAAGAAATCATTGCTGAGACAAATGCTTTCTTCTTGGACTATTACAGTTTCAGGTCTTATGTTTATATCTGTATCTCATTTTGAGTTGATTTTTGTGTATGGTGTAAGATAAGGGTCCAATTTCATTCTTTTCCATATGGATATCCAGTTTTCCCACCACTATTTGCTGAAGAGATTACTCTTTCATCACTGTGTATTCTCAGCTCTCTTGTCAAAGATAAGTTGACCATATGCTATGGACTGAATGTTGTGTTTGTGTTTGTGACACCCCACATGCATGAATTTATTTATGAGCTTTCTATTCTGTTCCATTAGTCTATTTTTCTGTTCTCATGCCAGTACCACACTAGCTTAATTACTGTAGCTTGGTGATATATTTTGATACCAGGAAGTGTAATGCCTCCAGCTTTGTTTTCCTTTTTCAAGACTGCTCTATTCTGGGTCTTTTGTGGTTCCATACAAATGTTAGAATTGTTTTTCTTTTTCCTATAAAAAATCCCACTGGGATTTTGATAGGGACTGCAATGAATTTATAGATCACTTTAGCTAGTATGAACATTTCAACAATATTAATTATTCTGATCCATGAACATGGGATATCTTTCCATTTATTCATGTCTTAATTTCCTTCATCAATATTTTGTAGTTTTCAGTGTAGAAGTCTTTCACTTCCTTGGTTAAGTTTATTCAGTATTTTATTATTTTGATGCTACTATAAATGGAATTATTTTCTTAATTTCATTTTTAGATAGTTTGTTGTTAGCACAGCTTATTTTTATATATTGATTTTGTATCCTGCAACTTTACTGAATTTATTAGTTCTAACAGGTTTTTGTTTGCCTGCTTGCTTTTTGGTGGAATCTTTAGGCTTCTCTACATATAAGATCCTGTGACTTTTTATAATTGCTTCATAAGTGATGCTGGGACAATAGGTTATTCAGAAGAAGCTAGATCCTGAATTACATTATATGAAAACAAAAAAGTATTGGAGAAAAATATAAGTGACTATTTATCTAATTTAGGAATAGAGGGCCTTTCAGTTACTAAAGGTCTGGAAGAAACATCAAGAGGAATATTAAAAGATTAATAGATTACATAAGAAGTAAACATTATTCACCTTAAAAGACACTGTTTACAAAAATACAAAGACCAAATGAAACAATATTTGACACAGACAATAAAGGGTTACTATCCTTAACTTTAAAAGGATACTTAGTGCAATAGTATATTTATTAAAGACACCAATATAAAACAAACAAAAAACAAAGGACATGATCAATTAACAAAACACTAAAATAATAGCCAATGAATATGAAAAATCATTCAACTATAGATATAAATAAATGTAAATCAATGGATAACATTTTTGTCTAATAAATTGGCATTTTTATTTTTTTATAACAGCTAGTGTTAAAGAACCTTTAACATGTCAATAACTTTTGCTCCAAAATTCCAATTATTACAGTCTAACAAAAAAAAAAACATAATCAGAGAATCAGAGAGGTGAACAAAAATCTCTGAAAAGGAGTGGTCCACTTAGTTTTAATTTTTAATACTATCAGATATTTTAAACAACTTTAATGCTCAAAAATAAAAGTATCTTTAATTAAATAATGACATATTCAGAAATTAGAGAAAGGAAAAATACCACTAGGTGAAAATAAAGCAGGTATTTATATAAAATGTAACTTCAATTGTTTTTTTAACAATTAATAAATGTGAATATAAAGACATATGTAAATAATCAAGGAGAATATACCCAAATGAAAACAAAAAGCCACTTTAGGATAGATAGGATGAACTC
Organism: Prionailurus bengalensis; assembly: GCF_016509475.1. Taxonomy (NCBI): domain Eukaryota; kingdom Metazoa; phylum Chordata; class Mammalia; order Carnivora; family Felidae; genus Prionailurus; species Prionailurus bengalensis. The sequence goes on from NC_057344.1 coordinate 175,085,640, forward strand.
GTAATTTTTGTGCAAATTGACTCATTTTTTTTTTAACCATGAAATATCTTTATTGTCAGTCTCTATATAAAGATAGCATGTATCATATTATGCTGGTTGAGAATATTCTTCTAAAGCACATTTTGGAAAGAATTAATAAACATGATTTTTAAAATACCTGTCTATCCCACAGATTCAGGGAATATCTTGGAATACTGGGAGAGTTGTGCTAAATTCTCCCTCCACATGTCTTTTTTTCAATTTCTTCTTTATTTCTCTTTTTGGCTTGTATTTGAAACAGAGTTATTTGACATATACAAAACCATAATTTTATTTTGATCAAAAATTAAAAGAATATGTATGCTTTCTTTCTCCTTAAATGTATTTCTTCTGATATTAACATGCAGTCCCTAATTTCTTTTTGCTGTACTTATTTGCCTTATCTTTGCCTCCCTTTTAGTGTTTATTTTCTTCGTCATATTATTCTAGGTGAACGGCAATTGGCATTACTCCTTTCTGACCCAAGCTAAAAGTCTTGGCTTTTTGTTTATTTTTTTTTAAACGTTTATTTATTTTGAGACAGAGCATAAGCAAGGGAGGGAGAGGGAGAGAGAAAGAGAGAGAATCCCAAGTAGGATCCGCACTGTTGGCACAGAGCCCGATACAAGGCTCGAGATCAGGAACTGCAAGATCATGACCTGAGCCATAACCAAGAGTTGAATGCTTAACTGACTCAGCCACGCAGGCACTCCAAGTCTCTGCCTTTTAATACAGAAGTTTAAACCATTTACATTTATACTATACACTGAATCTCTCTTTTGTTATTTTATTTTACCATTTTTTAAATGACTTCTAGTTGTTTATTTTCAGACTTCAGACTACTTTTTTTTTTTTTTTTAGGTTTATTTATTTATTTTGAGAGAGATTGAGTGAGAGAGCAGGGTAGGGGCAGAGAGACAGGGAGAGAGAGGATCCCAAGCAGGCTCTGCACTGTCAGCATGGAGCCTGACGCAAGGCTCGAACTCACTATGAGATCATGACCTGAGCTGAAATCAAGAGTTGGATGCTTAACCGACTGAGTCACCCAGGCGCCCCTGGACTTCAGGCTACTTTTAATTTTTGCTTTGTATTTAATTTTCTCCAGCACACTGCAAAGTATAAGTTGTGTTTTAAAAATTCTCCTCATGAGATAAAACATTCTTTTTATCCTCCTCTTTAAAAAGAGTTATCCACATAAAGTGGTCCCCAAATGTAATTTTAATGCAAGCTTTCAAGTGCAGCACTAACTGGGTCACTTTTGAGGATAAAGGCAGAACTTAATGTGAATTATGCAGGGACAAGCGTCCATTGGAAGCATCTTAGGTAAACAAGGACTGCGATTCACTCCGTCTCTGGTGATAGGAATAAGGAAGTGCAGGCTCGGGAGTGAATAGAAGATTTCACTTTGGTATATTCTGTATCTAAAGGGACTGACAAGCATTCAAAGGTAGGTGTTACGTTGACAGTTGTATACACTGGCCAAAAGCTTAGGAAAGAACTGTGGGCGTGATGTAAAGATTTCACAGTTATCAAAAACACAGCTAATAAATAGGGCCATGAAACTGAATAAGAAAATAGAGGCAGTAGGTATACAGAGTTAAAGAAAAAACTGATTCCTGAAGAATACCACTTAATGTTTAAAAAAAAAAAAGAGCCCCCAAACTAAAAGAAACAAACAAAAACCACAAAAGAATTACAAAGGAAAGTCACAAATTGCAGTCAGAAGAGTAGGGAAAAAAAGGGGGAGGGGTTTGACTCCATTTCTTGCTGTGTCTTCTCACAAAACTTTCAGGATCCAGTGATTTTGGCCAAGAAACAAACAAAAAAAGGATTGTCCCATTCTTTAATGGATTTGGATGAAACCTGGTAAGAAAATCTGGTATATCTCCAAGAGGAGACACTGGAGAAGAACCCATGTAGGTTTCTAAGAATTGCATGTGTATTTATGCTGTTATCAAGGTTGCTAGCATCTGTCTTTCCATATCAAGCTGAAAACATCACCACTATATGGGCAGTTGGATAAGTCTTATTGGGAAAATGATTTTTTCTCTTTGTTTTTATGCCTCTGTACTCGTAGATTGGTTCAGTAACAAATATGTGAGTTCTTTTGTTTGCAAACAATTAAGGAGAAGTAAGTATAGTAATGGAAGCAGGTAAAGTGCTTTAGGGATTAAGAATTTGCCAGCAGTTTTAAATGACATTCAAAGGTCAAGTAAGAAAAGGACTGTACAGGAATATCTCCAAGATATTGCAGGTTTGGTTCCAGAACAACTCAATAAAGTGATTATTGCAATAAAGTGAGTCAAATGAAGTTTTTAGTTTCTCAGTGCATATAAAAGTTACATTTACCCCCTATTATAGCCTACTAAGTGTGCATGCAATAGCATTATGTCTAAAAAACCCATATGCATATCTTAAGAATACTTTATTGCTAAAAAGTGCTAACCATTACCTGACCTTTCAGCAAGTCACAATCACTGATCACAGATCACCATAACAAATACAGTAATAAAAAAGTCTGAAATAATGTGAGAATTACCAAAATATGACACAGAGACACAAAGTGAGAAAATGCTGTTGGAAAAATGATGCCAATAGGCTTGCTCGACACAGGGTTGCCACAGCCCCTTAATTTGTAGAAACAAAACAAACAAACAAAACAATACAAAACAAAAACGCGGGGCGCCTGGGTGGCGCAGTCGGTTGGGCGTCCGACTTCAGCCAGGTCACGATCTCACGGTCTGTGAGTTCGAGCCCCGCGTCGGGCTCTGGGCTGATGGCTCGGAGCCTGGAGCCTGTTTCCGATTCTGTGTCTCCCTCTCTCTCTGCCCCTCCCCCGTTCATGCTCTGTCTCTCTCTGTCCCAAAAATAAATAAACGTTGAAAAAAAAAAATTAAAAAAAAAAAAAAAGCCACAGTATCTGCAAAGTGTAATAAAGAGAAGTGCAGTAAAGCAAGGTATGCCTGTAGATGTCTCTTAGATTTGGTACCAAGGAAGTAATTGGTAACTTGGAATAGGAGTTTTCCTGGAATAGTGACTCTGGAAGCTAGATTGTTACAGGTTAACCAGTAGGAGGAGGTGAGGAAGTGGAACCCAAGCATAACAATCCTTAGAAGCAAACTGGCTGTGAATGAAAGAACTAGAAAGAAGGAAGTAGGATTAAGGGGAGGATTGCTTAAGTCAGGAAAGCTTTCAAGTTATTTGGATATGTTGTAAGAGACAGTGGAAAGAAAGGAGCTGAAGATGGAGGAAAGAGCATAATTAATTAAGGTCTATTAGCAGGCAGGAGGGAAGAGCAAAGAATTAATGAGCCTTAGATAGGAGAAGGGTGAGGAATAAGGTGGACCTTCAGGGGCTCAGTGTCTTCATCTGTGTCTTCCAGTTCTGCAGAGTCTAGACAGAAAAAAGGGAAGATTTCCCAGACTCTCTCGCAGTAGGGTTCCCATACAGACTTAGACCCAGACAATCCTCCGCAAGATGAGAAAGTGGAAGGAAGTGAGGCCGAGATTGTGCCAACGCTACTTCCGCTTTTCCTGTTGGCAAGTCCTTAGTGGACACGCGGATGTTTTTCTCTGACACTGTTCCAGTGTCCAGGTGCTTGGCTGATAGCAAAAGGCAGAACTGTTGCGCAGAACCGGGCACTGTTTTGTTGTTGTTGTTGTTCCTAGGTGGACCCATTAGGCATGGCATGACCCTGTGGCCACCACCTGTGACAGCTTACTGGCTAATACCAGCTAAGGCAGTGCTCCTGGGACCAAGAGTCCCACTGTCCATTTCCAACCCCCCTCTGTTTTGATTGCGTAAAAGGAAGCAGTTTCCTGGGAGGGTTAGTTCTGTGGTGGTCTTTTTAGTGTTACGAAGCTTGCTAGTCCAGTCCTTCCAGGGATATTGTGAGCATCCAGTTCCTGGTATTAGATTTCATTTTGCTTGAAAGAGCTAACGTAATTTCTGTTTTCTGCAAGTGCACTCTGACAGCGAGGGACATGTATTCTTGCTCGAAGAGGGAAGGCAGAGAAGCTGGGTGTAGATATAGATAAATTCGGTTTTTTTGGTAATCTCCTTGAAGGTAGGAGCTTGTAAGCTGGGGTGTGCAGAGCCGCAAGGGGTTCTTGGATAGGATTCAGGGCATCTGTGAACTTAAATGAGAAAAAAAAATCCCATCTCCTCTTCACGAACCACTAAAATTAGGCATTTTCTTCTATTCTAATGCAGGCCATCAAACGACAGCATCATCAGGAGTTCCTGTGACTTTGTCTCTAATAGAAATCACAGATGTTTTCACATTACGTTAAGAGTTGTAATAAATACCTTTCAGCAGTGACGACCTGCCCACGAGAACATGCCCCTCGTGAAGGACCTCCTACACCCGTCCCCGGAGGAGGAGAAGAGGAAGCACAAGAAGAAGTGCCTGGTGCAGAGCCCCAACTCCTACTTCATGGACGTGAAGTGCCCGGGGTGCTACAAAATCACCACCGTGTTCAGCCACGCGCAGACGGTGGTGCTGTGTGTGGGCTGCTCCACTGTCCTGTGCCAGCCGACAGGAGGAAAAGCAAGGCTCACAGAAGGATGCTCCTTCAGACAGAAGCAGCACTAAACGCACCCTGAGTCAACATGAGTGGGGAACTATCCCAATAAACAGATTTGGGATTAAAAAAAAAAGAGATGTAATAAATAACAACATTGAAAACATTTTTTAAAGGGGCGCCTGGGTGGCTCGGTTGAGCGTCCGACTTCGGCTTATGTCACGATCTCGCAGGTCATGAGTTCGAGCCCCGCATGGGGCTCTGTGCTGACAGCTCAGAGCCTGGAGCCTGTTTCAGATTCTGTGTCTCCCTCTCTTCTCTCTGCCTCTTCCCGGCTCATGCTCTGCCCCTCTCTCTCTCAAAAATAAAGACATTAAAAAATTTAAAAAAAGAGTTGTAGATTTCAAAATATTGTTTACCCTTGTAACTATGGTAGTTATTAGGCTTGCTGTTAGACCTTCCTTTTTAACGCATTTATAAAGGAGCAGGTGTTCCTATATCATAATTTTTTTTAATTGAAAATTACATTTCTGTTGTAATCCTGTGTATTTTATTTTGTGTATTTAAAAATATTATTGTGGGGGTACCTGGGTGGCTCAGTAGGTTGAGCGTCTGACTCTTGATCTTGGCTCAAGTTGTGATTCCAGGGTTGCAGAGTCAAGCCCTGTGTCGGTGGCTCTGTGCTGACAGCATGGAGCCTGCTTAGGATTCTCTCTCTCTCTCTCTCTCTCTCTCTCTCTCTCTCTCTGTCTATATAAATAAATAAACTCTAAAAAAAATTATTCTGAGAAGGGGTTCATAGGGTTCAACAGACTAAAAAAACAGCCCATAGCAAAAACATGCTAAGAAGCCCGTTCTAATGTCTTCTATTTTAGAAGCAGGGTCTCCAAACTTCAGCACTGTTGGCATTTTAGGATGGATAATTCCTCCATATGGGGAACAGTCTTCGCATCGTAGGATGGTCAGCAACCTTGTCCCGCTGTATGCTAGTAGCTTCTATCCTGACTGCGTGACAGTCAAAAGCATTGTCACTTGGGGGGCAAAAGTGACCCTGGCCAAGAACCGCTAACGTGAAGTCGGGCTAGGAGCGAGAGGTGGAAGGTGACTGGGTCGGAGATCTGATCAGACAGAGGGTTTAAAACGGAGGCAGCAGAGGATGGCAGAGGCATCTGACAAAAGAAATGTGTAGTGGAGCGATGCCGACAGACCAGGTGAATTCGGCAGCTAGCCCACAGATGAGAGAAGGAGGTTCTCTATTTGCTCTTTTCTGCTTGACATGCCTGATGAATAGGATTCAAAGACAGAGAGTGTAGCATTAACAGTATTTGTGCAGTAGAGGCTACTTAAAAATGAGAGCTACCTACATAATGTCCAAAGAACTGTTTCTCCCACCAGTGCCCCCTACACCAACATGTCAACACAACGGTTGGGATATACACCATGTCCAGACAAAAGGATAATGAGAACGTTTAGAGCCTAAAAATAACTGTTATTGCCCTTTGTTCTGCTACTGTATGTAGAAGAGACTATTCTGGATTTGAATGCATGAAGGGGCTGCTATTCTGAGAAAATCTGAGCCCAGTAGGAACGGATGCGAAGGATAGGAAGCACCCTTGATTCGGCAATTTGACTCCTAGATATTTACCCAAGAGAAATGAAAAAAAATATATATACATATATATATATATATATATATATATATATATATATGTATATATATCCACATAAAGACTTGTCCAAGAGTATTGATAGCAGCTTTATTCATAATAGCCCCAAACTGGAAAGGATTCCAATGCCCACCAACAGTAGAATACGCTGGAATACTATAAATGAAATATTACTGAGCAATAAAAAAGAATATGCAGTGGCATGAATGAAACTCAAAAACATGCTGAATAAAAGCCTTACATGGGGCGCCTGGGTGGCGCAGTCGGTTAAGCGTCCGACTTCAGCCAGGTCACGATCTCGCGGTCCGTGAGTTCGAGCCCCGCGTCGGGCTCTGGGCTGATGGCTCAGAGCCTGGAGCCTGTTTCCGATTCTGTGTCTCCTTCTCTCTCTGCCCCTCCCCCGTTCATGCTCTGTCTCTCTCTGTCCCCCAAAAAATAAATAAACGTTAAAAAAAAAAAAAAAAAGCCTTACACAAAGGTGGACCTACGGGTTGTATGATTCGTTTATTTGGAGTTTTGAACAAAATAGAGTGATTAAAAAAATCAGAATAGTGTCTGACTTGATGGGGGTGAGGAAGAGGATTAAGGGGAGAAGGAGATTTTCCTGGGGTGATAACAATGTTCTCTCTCCTGATGGGGAGTTGGGGCACACGGCTGCATGCAGCTGCCCAAACTCACCCAATTGCGCACTCAGACTTGTGTATTTCACCGTATGTAAATGATACTAGAGAGACAGATGGGAAGAGGGAAAAGAAAAAAAGAGAACTGTAAGTAAAAATTGAACTCATGGTTAATGAAATACATGCTACAATGTTTGAAATGAACTGATGTCTACAATACTCTGAAATAGAGTTTAAAGTGTGCAGTTAAAAAAAAATGGATTGATGGATAATGAGGTGGTTCAAACAGAAAAGCTAACTGCAGATTCTAGGCAGTGAGTGTGGTTCGTGCGCGATTCTTCCAGCTTTTCTGCAGCTTGAAAAATTCTCATTCTGAAGGGCGTGAAGGTGTGTAGGTAAACCTCTTTTTGCCTTCTGAAGTATTTCATTCATCTTTGGGCAAGGAAAGTACTCTGAAACAAGCAAAGCATTTCATTTGGTTCTTGCCCGACTTCAACAAATGGATCCTAGAACGTCACAGGCATCGGCTCCATCCAGTGACAAGCAGCTTCGATCACTACTACGTGGCCACCACGGCTCACGAGGGCTGTCCCAGGTGCTGCACTAATCACTTTACACTTGTTCTCTTCACGTAGAGATGCTAACGGCGCCCTTGACTGCTTAACAAAAAGCTCTGGGCTGAGTCACATCCTCAGAAGCTGCAGACAGCCTTGGACTAGAACAAGCAGATGTCCGAGAGGAGGATAACATCTGTGACGGCAGGTATTTTTAGGAGAATGTATTATTTAAATATGTTACGAAGCCATGGCACGGTGTGTGTATGTTTTGGGTACAGTGAGCTCAAGTGGGAGAAGAAGATGCACAGTGTAAGTCATAAAAAGGAACAGTAGCTTTAATCCAATTTCAACAGAGAAACAAACCTTCCTTTTCGCTCTTTTTTTTTTTTTTTCTTAAGCTCATTCCCGATGTCATAGGATATCGTCACCTGGCAAAGCGGTGTGACAAAAGCTGCCTGGATTGGACACCCCCAGCTCTTCTGTGGCTTTCCTTTCTCAATAAACCTTTGACAAAGGTCGCGTTTTTGGTTGTTTGGTCTAAGTGTTTCTCGCTCGGTAGAGTGATTCAGCGTCTCTGAGTGTCACTAAATAAGGGGTTTCAGTGAAGCTTTTTGGAATCTACTTCCCTAAAGGATGCTTGGTGGCGGGCCTGGGATTGGTTTGGTTTTGCGCGAAACTGGTAAATAAACAATGTAATTACCAGGCTGCCTAGTCCTCGTGACTCCTGATACCTGCAGAGCCACCCATGTGAGGAGAGGGCAGGGCTGTTACCTTCAACTAAGACTGACGAAAGGCCAAGGCACTAACGTGGCAGAAGCTGGATTTGAACTAACGAGACCTTAGGAGCCCTGGAGCAGTTGTGATAGCACCAAAAAGAATCTATGAAACTGGTATGTACTAGGAACAAAACAATAAACCAGCCTTGAACCAAGACAGGCCAATCTCTGATCTCCTTTATGCTGAGCCATGGCTAGAGGCCATATTCAAACCTGATCCATGAAACGGTGCCCATGAACACTGGCCACGTGTAGGGGGAACGCATCCCAGAATTGGACTAGAGAGAGCAACCCCATGCCGAACCACTTCAGGTAGATCTGTTCCATTCACTTCATTTTCGTGGACCCTCCAGTGCTGTCATTACGGAGAGAGGCACGGTTCTTTGTAAAGCCAGGCCAAACAATCTATTCTTTTTTTTTTTTTTTAATTTTTTTAATGTTTATTTATTTTTGACAGAGAGAGAGAGACAGAGCATGAGCGGGGGAGGGGCAGAGAGAGAGGGAGACACAGAATCCGAAGCAGGCTCCAGGCTCCGAGCTGTCAGCACAGAGCCTGACGCGGGGCTCGAACTCACGGACCGCGAGATCATGACCTGAGCCGGAGTTGGACGCTCAATGGACTGAGCCACCCAGGCGCCCCAACCAAACAATTTATTCTTTTTTTTTTTTTTTTTTAAATTTTTTTTTTTCAACGTTTATTTATTTTTGGGACAGAGAGAGACAGAGCATGAACGGGGGAGGGGCAGAGAGAGAGGGAGACACAGAATCGGAAACAGGCTCCAGGCTCTGAGCCATCAGCCCAGAGCCTGACGCGGGGCTCGAACTCACGGACCGTGAGATCATGACCTGGCTGAAGTCGGACGCTTAACCGACTGCGCCACCCAGGCGCCCCCAAACAATCTATTCTTGACTGAAGTGTAAACCAAGCATTTTCTGCCCGTCTTGTTGGACTAATACAGAAGCATTTCTGAAAACAACTCAATTAGTGATATCCAGGTTCCAAAAAGCAGCAGATAGACTTTGAGAGTTAAGAGGACTGAGGAGGAAAAGAAATTTTGGCTCATTCCCTAACACAAATTGTATATAATCAGCAAATAAGCAGGGAGTTTTCATTGGTTTAGAATTCATTTGGGACTTAATTCCAATAAAGATGATGTGATGACATTTAAAAGCGTGGATGAAACTAGATACACAGGAAAACTGAAGGTGACTTTGGTGGAGAATATAAAATATAAGATAGTATACAAAATAATAAAATATTCACTTCTCAGGTGGCTTTTATGAGTTGCCGACTCAATACATCTGTACAGTTTTGACCATCTATACTAGTGACTTTTTTGTCTTACTTTTACATGCACAGTGGTCTGTTTAAAAACAAAATTTTTTTCGGGGCGCCTGGGTGGCGCAGTCGGTTAAGCGTCCAACTTCAGCCAGGTCACGATCTCGCGGTCCGCGAGTTCGAGCCCCGCGTCGGGCTCTGGGCTGATGGCTCAGAGCCTGGAGCCTGTTTCTGTTTCTGTGTCTCCCTCTCTCTCTGCCCCTCCCCCGTTCATGCTCTGTCTCTCTCTGTCCCAAAAATAAAATAAACGTTGAAAAAAAAAATTAAAAAAAAAAAAAAAAAAAAAAAAAAAAAAAACAAAATTTTTTTCAATATTTATTTTTGAGAGAGAAAGAGAGTGAGCGTGAGCGCATGGGTGGGGGAGGGGCAGAGAGAGGGAGGCACCAAATCCCAAGCAGGCTCCAGGCTCCTAGCTGTCAGCACAGAGCCCGACACGGGGCTCCAACCCAAGAACTGTGAGACCATGACCTGAGTTGAAGCTGGACATTTAATCAACTGAGCTGCCCAGGTGCCCCTGTTTTTTTGTTTCTTAAAAATAGAACCATCTCTTGGCACCAACTTCTCGGCCATTCTCCCAGGAGAAACAAAAACGTTGAATGACTCACCATCTGAGCAGAGAGGGAGCATCTCCCAAACTGCTTGCGTACTCCCCCCCCCCCCCACACACAAAAGACCTGCCCTCACAGATGCCTGACCACGGGCTGCAGGCACAGTCCAGCTGAGCAGGACACTGCTCACCCGCTCTTATGTGCTCTGTGCCTTCAAGGTGAAATGCTGGTCTCACCGGGTTAGAAGAAAAATCCAGAAACTCTCTTCTCTGCTAACATCTCCATCTTTGGTATCTGGGTATGGGGTTGACCAGAGGAATGCTGAATGTTGCATTTTTGCTTACTTTTGGTTGTTTTTTTTTTTTTTTTATAGGGTTACTAATAAGTCTGAGTAACAAAAATCTTGCCACTGCGTGTACTGGGAGAGAGCTGATGATGGAAACATTTCAGGATGACTCTTCATGACACAGGAACACCAGACCTTGGATGTGGTGTAGGGGTGGATGCTCAATGGTGGTTCGAGCTCTAGAAGAGAACTTTAAGCCTCTGGGGTTGTTGTGGGCCAGTTCGTATGTGGGCAATTTGTATGTTACATCTATAACCCTCAGTGCCGCAGAATGCAACTGTATTGGGAAAAGAGATCTTTAGAGAGGTGATTAAGGTAAAATGAGATGCTTAGGGTGGGCCTTAATCCAATCAGACTGGTGTCCTTATTAGAAGAGACTGGGACACAGACAAGCCGACTGAGGGATGAGCCTGTGCAGAGCCAGCAACAGGCTGCCGCAGAGGCATCAGGAGGAGCAAAGCTGCCCACAACCTGATCTCTGACTTCCAGCCTCCAGAACCCCGAGAAAAGAAATCTGTCACTTAAGTCACTCAGTCTGTGATGTTTTATTCTGGCAGCCCTAGAAGTCTAATACAGGGGTTTCAAAAAAAAAAAAAATGTGAAGAATATTTGGAATTGTTCAAAGTAAAAGCCCACGTAGGCTAACTCAATTGTCTGAACTACATTCCTAGGAAGTTTAGTAACTGAACAGGGGGATTCTGAGCTCAGATGAATGTGGGACATGCTGGCTTAGTTGCAGAACTCTGCAGAACTGTTGCAGAACTTCTCAGAGCCTTTCATGTGCTGATTCACACATTGGTAGGATTCATTCAATCTGTGTGTCATCCTTGACACCTGTCTTTCCCCCACATTTGATTTCCAATCCATCGCCAATTCCCGATGACTGTATCTTGAACAGAAATATTTCTTGAACTAGTTCACTTCTCTCTACTGAACTGCCACTGAAGCCTGGACCAAACTTCCCAGGTCTCTTGCTCAGTCCACTGTAAAGCCTTCCTGACTGGTCTGCCCACACTGGAGGGTACTCTCCCACGTGTTCTCCACAAATCCCACCAGAATAGTCCATGCCAAGCACAGGCTGGGTCATGCCAGCTCCCTGATTTTAAAGATGTTTGGGTAGCTTCCCATTGTTCCTAAGATGAGAGAGGACTAAATTCCTACTCATATCTTCAAGCTTCTCTTGAACCATCTTCCTTTCTGGGTTCCATATTCACAGCTCTTCTTTTAGACCCACATTATTTTGCTCCTGCTGTACCTTCTTCCTGGCCAACTCCCCTTATCTTCCTCCAGAAGCTTCTTTCACTTCCCTCCTTTATTGGATCAAATCCCTCTACTACTGAGTTACATTGCACTTGTCACTATTGAAAGTTTGCATTTGTGTGATTACTTGGTTAATACCTGAATCTCCCTCTTCTAAACTACAAACTCTGAATTTGTGGACCATCCTTTGTGAAATATCCAGTTAGTTTATTGATCAAGGTTTGGGAAGTACATATCTGAAATTCTGTGGCAGGAACTTTTATGCAGAAAGTGAGCAGGGTTACAGACAGAAGTCTCGGGTCCTTAGAAACATGTGGTTATTTGCTGAAATTTAGCATCCTTTGAAATAAACCATTGGAGAAGCTGAATATAGAGCAGATATGACATTGGGGCTAAGTTCTGGAGATACACATAAGTGTGTAACTTTTTAAAATTTTGTAACAAAAGATTTGTATTTAGAACACACACATATCAGGGCACCTGGGTGGCTCAGTCGGTTAAGTGTCCCACTTCAGCTCAGGTCACGATCTCACGGTTCATGAGTTCAAGCCCCGCGTCGGGCTCTGTGCTGCCAGCTCAGAGCCTGGAGCTTGCTTTGGATTCTGTGTCTCCCTCTCTCTCTGCCCCTCCCCCACTTGTGCTCTGTCTCTCTCTGCCTCTCAAAAATAAATAAATGTTAAAAAAAAAGTTTTTTTTTTTTAAAACAACATACACATATCATCTAACGAACCAAACATTTGTACCTAGAGCTCTTGCATTCAATAAGATGACGAACTCAGTAAAAAATGGGCAAATATGAACTGACTCATCCCAATACATGTAGAACAGCCATGAACAGAAACCATCCCGGGGGCACGTGATGCCAACGAAGGAGCGAACTCATGCCTCGGCCTAAATGGCCTTTGAAGCGACACAAACAGCCCAACAGGAGGAGTGTGTCATAACTACTCCTTGTGGAGAAAACAGGCCAGAAGATCCGCCGGCTTACTACCCCTTAACGACTGGATTTCTCACAACTGTGTGCAGGTGTAGCCCACAGGGAAGTTTCACGATATCGGAAAATTCACGTACATCCACTAGGTGCGGGGCTTTTTGTTCTTAAACTTTTGATTTTGAAATGTTTCAAATCTGTAGAAGGCCTGGAAGACTGCTACAAATGAACAGCCACCTCATCACCTTTCAGCAGCCTGCCTCGTGTTTTGGTTTCGCTCTAAACAAGCTGCTTTTTCTTGCTTTCCTGTGGACAGGGTGATTCTGACCGTGCCTCCAGAAAGATAGGAAGGACTGTGTGGTTGGATCACAAATGCCCACACTGCAGGAACGCCCCCCCAGGCCCACTGGCAGATAGTTCATCAAGAAATATTTAGGGCTTGACCTTAAATAAAGTGCTATGAGAGATAAAAAGACATGTATGGGATATAACTTTAAGAAAAAAATTTATAACCATTTGAGAAAATAAAGCACTTTCCTGTAAAAGAATAACCAGCAACAAAAATATTAGATAAGCCTTGAGTGAGGGGGACATAGAAAGTGCTGACAGAGTTAGGATAAGATTGTTTCTAGTCATGTTTCTTCGTGGAAATGGATTCCCTATGGAAAGCAGCACATCTTACGATCAGTTAATTTCCTCATACTAAAAGACCAACTCAGGATAGTGATTTCATAAGGTAAATTACAAGTAAGTATTACAAATACTTATTTGTTCTGTTCTACTGTGAACAAACAGAAGTGTAAGAGGGCTGATGCCTTATCTGAACAATATTTACAATTATTTCAGGTCTTTACTGGAAGGACGATTCAAAGCTAGGGGAAGTTATTTGTTCCACAAAGGGCTAACCTTAGTTTGGTGGACTTAAGGCAAATAATTAACCCATTCTTCCCTCCTGACAAAGAATGGGCTACTATATTCCCCTGATGTATTAGGTCAGCCCCATGCCAAGAGCCTGCTGTGGGGACGGCGTAATTCCCAGTGTCTCCTAGGCCTGGAGATCTCAGCAGTATTTCCCTTAGAGCCCATTATTTCCAGAGGTCTGCATCTAGGGCTTAGAGAAATCAGAAGCAAGTAAATACGGAGTAAGATCACAACCTGGTACAAATGTTAATAATATACAAAGAAAAATTCTGTATGAATCGTGGGGTGGGGCGGGGGAGCTCTCTAATGGCTGTGCAAAGTTAGCGGGGTGTGTTTTTAAACTAACACAGACGGTCACTGCACTTGGGCACCGTGTAACGTAGACTGGAAATTCGCCTTCAGAAGGATGGGGTTTTCAGGTTCAAGTGATCATTTTCGAGAAGGTTCTGTCAAAACGTCGTTCATGTAAGTACATGGTGTGAGAACTTGGACCTCTAAAACCTAAGTTCTAGATTACATTTTCCAACCTGGAAAGGGCCCAGGAAGGAATATTGCTCTCAGAGTCACAAGGTTACCTGTTTTCTTTAATTTATGCTTTCACCTCCTTCTTTTCTGAGTTTTTCCTCAGTGTGTATATATCCGTTTTACAATCCGGAGATAAACAAAACTGTTTCTTAAACAAAGACCAAACTTGAAGCTTCTCACTTTTAAACTGCTGCTGTGGGCTAGAAAGATTATCAAAAGCTACTGGCAAGTCAAAGCCCACGGATTGCTGGACACATCTCTGATGGGGGTACTTAACACATGTCTACTACCTGTACTCTAAAAACTTAAGCGTCCAAGCTTACTGAAATGACTTAGAAGTCTGTTACTTTATTACCCTTTAACCGTTGTGTTGAGATATAATTCACATACCTTACCATTCTCCTACTTGTTGTGTACAATTCAATCATTTTTAGTATATTCACAGACCTGTACAGCCATCGCCGCAATTGGTTTCAGGACATTCTGTACCCTTTGGTCATGAACTCCCAATCCGCTATTTTCCTCAACCCGAGGCAATCACTAATCTACTTTTGTTTATTCTGGACCTTTCACATAAATGGAATTGTATAATATGTGGCCTTTTCTGTCTGGCTTCCTTCACTTTCCTTGAGATTTTCAAGGTTCATCCATCTGTAGCATGTATCAGTTCTTCATTCCTTTAGTCTGCTAAATGGATGTCTCCCATTTTATTTGCCCATTCATCAGTCAATGGACATTTGGGTTTTTTCTACTTTTCGGCTATTATGAATAATGCTGCTATGAGCATTCATGTTCAAGTTTTTGCGTGGACTTAGGTTTTCATTTTTCTTGGGTGTACGCCTAGGAATGGAATTTCTGGGTAATACGGTTAATTCTATGTTCCTTAAAAGAGGAAGTGCCAGACTGTTTTCCAAACTGGATGCGTCATTTCACATTCCCACCAGCAGTATATGAAGGTTCTCATTTGTCTATATCCTGGCAAACACCTGTTATTGCCCATCTTCTTGATTATGTAGCCATTCTCACCAGCGGCGATTATAAAGCGGTACACTTCATTATTTTTGACATGTGCTTTTAAGAATTGTTTTCTGATTACATAAGTCATACAAGCTAACAGTCATAATTTCTTCATGTGCATGCGATGATTTGATTCCCAGCTTCTAGGCCAAAAATAGTACCACTTACGTGTTGGCACAATTATGGTCCTCATTTTACAAAGAGATGGGAGGCTCAGGGATGTTAAGAAGTTCTAAAGCTGGGATTGCACCCAGGTGCTTTTCACCACAGCGTTAGCCTGTTTTCATGGCTGCTATGTGCATACATAAACACATGGAGATCAAATGGGATAATGAAGTGAACTTTACGAATTTACGGCATCTAGTAATGGAGAGTAAGATGTTGACGGGACATGGCTTTTGGATTACAGAAACAGGCAACATGTTTGTTATCTGTTGAGAGATTAAGGAACAGAGCAGGGATTTCTGTGACCACAGAGAAATTTAAAGAAGACCTGAGATTAAGGAGTATCGCATTAGTTAGGATAAACCAGGGTCTCTTATCATCCCATCTGGAGAATGAGGACATTAATCATCCTACGGTTACGGTGATAAATAGCACCAAAACATGTGCTGAATGTGTTCACCTTTGGTCTGTGCACTTGAGAGAATGAGGCCAGTTTCTCTTGAATCACTATATTATCTGAACGCAGCAGGATAACCTTATTTTGGTTTTGTGATTATTTTCCACCTTACACAAAACAGCTCCTTTCTTTTACTCTTTGGAGTTGAGGAAAAATTATTTTGCTACAATTAAAGTTGTTTTGAGTTTTGGCCACAATCGCAAGCAATTCTGGAAATTAAAATTCCTCATGCTCTAGTTAAACATTACTAAAGTTCCCGCTCACTACAACCCCTTTTCTGGAAATCTATTCTGCAGCACTACACATATAATTATTATGTCTTTATCTAGACTCTTTCCAGTTTCCAAATTTGCGTATGTGACTCAAACAGAAGATTTTTATTTTAATTTTTTTTAAACGTTTTATTTATTTTTGAGACAGGGAAAGACAGAGCATGAACAGGGGAGGGTCAAAGAGTGGGAGACACAGAATCTGAAACAGGCTCAAGGCTCTGAGCTGTCAGCACAGAGCCCGACGCGGGGCTCGAACTCACAGACCTCGAGATCATGACCTGAGCCGAAGTCGGCCGCTTAACCGACTGAGCCACCCAGGCGCCCCTCAAACAGAAGATTTTAAGGGAACTGACCTTTAAAAAACTAACGCGTAAACACTGCTAAAGGTGGCATATTTTTATACATAATTTCCTGAAGAGAACTAGACAAAAGTTCCTCCAACTTCAAGAATCTTAGCACAAGAAGCACGCTGGTTTGGGGTGGGGCAGAGTTAATTCAGGAATAAGAACTATAGACTAGAACTTTTTTTATTTTAAAGATGTATATTTTGAGCAAAGGATACTCGTTGTCCCAAACTTTGGCTTGTACTTGGCAGTCTGTGTTTAGAGGGTTTATCCTCCCGGGGGGGGGGGGGGGGGGGGGGGGGGGTGAGGGGGTGGGGCTATGGGTGGGGTGGATGCAGATAAGATAGCAATTCCAGTTTTATCACTCATGAATTTTGTGCTAGGGTTGAAGTGCTCAGCAGGAGGGAAAAAAAGGAGCATTGTTTCTATGGACTGTATAAAGGAGAGGGAAGGAGGAAATGTTAGAAGGATGATTTCTCAATTTTTATTTCTTAAAAGGTGCCCTTGAGGCTGCATTTCCTCTAAACCCAGCATTTGGTGTCCACTTTGAGTGAAATGCATCCTTCTTGGAAAGAAGGATTTTTCCTGAATCAGCAGAAGGTCATGCAGGAGAGCTGGGAGAACAGATTCCACTGATGGATCTTCAATAAGTGACAGTATTGATTTTTGAAATCATTAAACTTTGGTATTTTGATCCGTCGACAAAAGTGAAGTGAATTCTCTTATAAGGAAATGAAAAACTACTAGATGATTGTCAACTAATTTCTCGGTTTCCAGGGGTCATTTGACCTTTACAGTTACATCAGTAAGGCTACTGCATAAAAATCAGGGACATCTCACCTAATGTGGAAGCAGCCTCTCTGAAGGGTGGTGGCTAACACTGAGGAAAGAGCTGGTGAACTTGACGGAGTCACCTTGAATGACTTGCTTAACCTCTCTGAGCCACCCCTTTAAGTTAGATTCTGTAAATCACTCTGAGTGCCGGGCACATAGGAGGTGCTCGATAAATGTTAGCTATTGGTGCTCACCTGACAAAGAGTTTTTTTTTTTTTTTCAATTTATGAAATTTATTGTCAAAGTGGTTTCCATACACCCAGTGCTCATCCCAAAAGGTGCCCTCCTCAATACCCATCACCCACCCTCCCCTCCCTCCCACCCCCCATCAACCCTCAGTTTGTTCTCAGTTTTTAAGAGTCTCTTATGCTTTGGCTGTCTCCCACTCTAACCTCTTTTTTTTTTTTTCCTTCCCCTCCCCCATGGGTTTCTGTTAAGTTTCTCAGGATCCACATAAAAGTGAAAACATATGGTATCTGTTTTTCTCTGCATGGCTTATTTCACTTAGTATCACACTCTCCAGTTCCATCCACGTTGCTACAAAGGGCCATATTTCATTCTTTCTCATTGCCATGTAGTACTCCATTGTGTATATAAACCACAATTTCTTTATCCATTCATCAGTTGATGGACATTTAGGCTCTTTCCATAATTTGGCTATTGTTGAGAGTGCTGCTATGAACATTGGGGTACAAGTGCCCCTATGCATCAGTACTCCTGTATCCCTTGGGTAAATTCCTAGCAGTGCTATTGCTGGGTCATAGGGTAGGTCTATTTTTAATTTTCTGAGGAACCTCCACATTGTTTTCCAGAGTGGCTGCACCAATTTGCATTCCCACCAACAGTGCAAGAGGGTTCCTGTTTCTCCACATCCTCTCCAGCATCTATAGTCTCCTGATTTGTTCATTTTGGCCACTCTGGCGTGAGGTGATATCTGAGTGTGGTTTTGATTTGTATTTCCCTGATGAGGAGCGACATTGAGCATCTTTTCATGTGCCTGTTGGCCACTGGATGTCTTCTTTAGAGAAGTGTCTATTCATGTTTTCTGTCCATTTCTTCACTGGGTTATTTGTTTTTCGGGTGTGGAGTTTGGTGAGCTCTTTATAGATTTTAGATACTAGCCCTTCTGACAAAGAGATTTTTAACTATTATCAACATGATACGGGACCTTACCCCTCCACTCATCCTAAGACACGTATCATGCCATCTATATTTTATTTGGCCTCCGCATTCACAGATTGGGTTTTTGAGTGCCTACTGTTGTCAGGTAGTGGGCTTTGAGGAGCAAAAGATGCCTGACCCACAGTCCTTGCACTTGATGGGAAGGAAAACAAGGTGATGTCATCAGCTGAGAGTAACAGGAGGGAGGGAGAGAAACAGAGCCAATCGGCAGGGGGGGTGGGGGGGGTTGGCTGTGAGGCAGCGGTGAATGGGGTTTCCAATGGGTTAAGTTTAAAGGGCTCTGGGGATCCGCAAGTGGACCTTCCCTGCAGGCAGCTGTTACCAGGGGGTCTGTAGCTGTGTGGGGAGGGCGGGGCTGCAGATAGGGCATTCGGTGCCATGTGCCTTCTGAGCCATGAGCGGTGCACACACTTTGATGCTGCCAGAGGTCGGTCAGGGAGCCAGAAGACGGCGATGAGGAAGGAGCCCAGGGGCACACCAATGCTTGGGGTGGAGGTGGCAACAGGAGCTCTGGGGAATTTCCCAGGGCCCCAGCTAACACGACGTGGGGCTATCTAGGTTTTTTATATTAATATAACATAGCTAAAAAGGTAGCTTTCTCTTGAGTTATCTACAAATCTTCTATTCTATTTTCTGTTCTCTAAATCTGGTCAATCCTTTTAAGAGCGGTTTTTTCAACTTGGTAATCAAAGGAAAGGACAGTTTAAATGTCTTACTTACAAATGTAACATATTTGATTTTTAAAAAGTGTCCCAGTGACCAATAAACAAACCCTTTTGCGGTACTTAGGTCATTTTATAAAACGAGTAAACTCGTAAATAACGTAAATCTTCAGTTGCCTTAAACATTTCAATCCAGTAGAAAACAAAGCAAAACTATCTGAAAAGTTTCAACTTAAAGATCCCAAGTCTAAATCAATCAGCTAATGACATGACACAGTTTAAAGTGGAATCACGAGATTTAACATGCTAATTAACGAAGTCATCTTACACGTTGTGAATACTGTGTGTAGTCAGAACACTGAATACAAACTCTTCCACAAACTTATCTAAAAATATAAATGCTTGCAAGTTGTATTTAGTTCATCATATCTATGCTTGATTCTAAACCTTCCCAGGGTTAAAACAATATCTCATAAGAAAATAATTTGCTTTAACATGGAATCTGTACCTTACAAAGGGCTCTCAGTTTTCTCCGCTCTGTCCCCAAGATTCAAATTACAAGTTACCTAACTCTTAAGCCCTCTGATTCTTCTGCCTCCCACACAATCTGCCATTGACCCAAACTATGAATCCAGGCACCACTTGACAGTACTCTGAATTCTTTGTACACCCTTCCCTGCTGACAGGGTCAGAGTTCCTAGGTATGCATAGCACCTGTGACTGGATCCTGCATTATCAAATCCCAGGGTCACGCTTGATAGTAGATGGCAGGCAGGGACGAGTCATGGAGTAGATGAGAAACCAGGAGTAAGAAGTATAATAGTATAAGGGAAGGCAAAGGAAGGAGAGAATTTCAAAAGGGAAGGCATCATCAATGTCACTTTAAAATGCCACAGGGAAGTTTATAAGCTAAGGGGATGAAATACGACCGTTAGTCTTAATGGTCATAAATCTAAGATTTAAATTTTATCAGTGAAATTTTCATTTCACAAAGTGGGTAGAAAACAAGTAACTATAAATTAAGAGTGAACTAGGAAGTGAGAAACTGGGAACTGCATTTAAAGGCAGCAACGAGTCAAGAATTCATTAAGACTTAAATTTCACTTAATATTTTAATAAAGGAAACTGAGGCCAGGGGGTGGGTGACCAAAATGGAGAGGAATGAGGCTCAAAGGAAGAGAGGTCTGTTCTGTGTTTTATTTTAATTAAAAAAAAAAAAAAAAGAAAGAAAGAAAGAAAGAAAAAAAAGGTTTGATGGGGCACCTGGATGGCTTAGTTGGTAAAGTGTCCAACTTAGGCTCAGGTCATGATCTCACAGTTCATGAGTTCAGGCCCTGCATTGGGCTCTCTGCTGTCAGCACACAGCCTGCTTCACATCTCTCTCTCTTTGCCCCACCCCCCCGCCCCCCGGGGTCTCGCGTCTCTCAAAAATAAATAAACATTAAAAACAAAGTTTGTTCACTGAAGAGAGAGTTGATTCCTTTTTTGAGGAAGGAGGGGTACCGACAGCTTGAAGATTTGGGATAGAGAAAGCATTACTACCTGGTGAGCAGTGTCTCAGAGGATCCTGGTTAAAAGTGAAGGAGTCCATGTGAAAGGCTGACCTTGAACAGGAAAAGGAACACCTTATCCTCTGAGAATGGAGGGAATGAGGAAAGAATTGATAGGGAGATAGATAGCTGTGCGGCCTGGGCGGGGCAGGAAGCTGGGCAGCTGGGCTGAACTGCCCGAATCTGGCCCCTGTGGCCCCAGCCTGGCAGGGACGCAGGCAGCACACAGTTTCTGGGAACAGACTGAATCCGGGCTGGGATGGTGACAGCTCCAGAAGTGGCCCAACGGGAGCCATCAGAGCTTCCGGGTAAGGGAACAGTTCATATTAATCACAGATCAGAGACGGAACCCCAGAGGTTTCTGTGTTAAAGAAAATGAGACCAGAGGTTAAGACGTGCTCAAGAGTAGTCACCAGCATCTCTTAAACTAGAAACTGGGTTTCTTGGCTCCCAGAATCACGCTCTCCCTGTCTCAGCACGTCACTTTCTCTGAGAAACCTTCCCTGACCCCTCTCCCCTCCTGCCTAAGTCAGATCCCCACAAAGCCTGCTATCCATCCTTTTCACCCTTCCTTTGCTGCACCACAGGCTGAAATTCTAGAGTTATTTATGTGATTATTTCATGTTCCCCTTTCCCAGCTGATATCACAAGGGTCATGAGGACAGGAACTCTATTGTTCACCTCTGTATCCTGGTCAGCACACAGCTTAAAGGCTAGCATGTAGTTAGCGCTCAATAAATATGATGGATGAATTTATGTTCCAAGTGTATGGTGTGGGAGCATGGGATTCGAGAACTCCATTTGCCCATTAAAGCCATACATTTGTGAAAAATGCACACTGTGGGGTTCCCAGGAAGGCTGACTTACATTTTCTCTATAGGTCTGGCGTCTGGGTAATGCTCAATACATATCTGATGAGTGATTACGAATTTTTGCACTATTGGAATTTTAATTCCCTTAAGGAAACAAGCAAAACATAGCTGCCTCCAAGCCACTCAAAAATAATTTAAAGATATTACCTGAACATCAAAAAACTTGTTTAAGAATAAACAAATTCAAAATTTCCAAACAATGTCACTCAGAATAAACATTAAGAGTTCATCAGTACTTTGTTACAACCTAACTTCTAATAAAAATACTGATCATATGATAAGGCAGCTTCTGGGATAATATAGAACTAGAAAATTTCTGAAGTTTCACACTTTCGAAGTGTCTCAGAGACATCTTCTTAGATCCCACTCTGATACTAAATGAATTTACCAAATTTTAGTGCAGAAATTCATGCATTTGCAAACATTTAAAAACAGAAAGTATCACCAATGAACTGTCTGCCACCTTTCTCAGGGAAGGAAATTTGCGAACGCACGCATGAAGGTTAGTACCATATGGTAGGCAAATATTTTTCCATGTCCCACCCAAAGCAAACAAATGAAAAGAGAAACTTAAAAGACAATTATAAAATATCTCCAAATTTAAAGACACAGCATCCTTTTCTAGATTAGCAACAGGGGGCAAAAACTGATTTGGAAGAGATTAAAACTGTATATAAACATGGGTGAGTGTATAGAGTCTAAAAAAATCAAACATGGTAATTAAAAAATGGAAATGTTTAAGATATGGAAAAAGCTGAGTTAAAATAAATTAATAAAACACTGGAAACAAGCTCACCAAATTTTTCTAATGGGAGCAGAACAGCTTCCGAAAGACAGTGGCTCATTTAGGTGATGAACGCCAGATGCCAAGTGTAGTTCATTATAGACAAAAGTATTCTGATTAGCTTCAGGGGAGAAGGAGAAAAGAATCAGGCACCAAATGGGGGAAAGCCAAACACAGCCCTCAACAGACCGCTGCGTGTGGCTCCCCAGTTGCCTCTGGGTAACTCCTGGTCTAAGGACAAAGTAGTTCTCTATCCCGCTTCTGGTCAGTGAATCCAAGCACCCGGTTCTATGGGTCACCACCATGCACTGTGGACAATCTGCACTCAAGTCAGGCCAGGGTCAGCTGCATTTCTGTAAGGTAAGAGACAGTCCCTGAAACCCACTCTGTGAAAAGGGTCTATGACAGCCTTAGGAAGGGAGAGTTCAGAAGCCAGCTGTGGGAAATCACTGACATTATCAACTAATTGAAGGAATCCTTGAATAGGGATTTCTCCTTCGGAAAGTTCAGGATACTGGCGTATTGTCACAGGGGAGAAGTGTACTCAGTGACACCCCCTTCCCCCCACCCCCCCCACCAATCCAAAGTCCATTTTCCCAGCATAACCAATTAGGCAGCGTAGCCGAATGTCCCTAACTTATTCTCACTGTGTGTGTGTGAGAGAGAGAGAGTGGGGGAGCAGAGATAGGGGGTTTGAGGATGTCCTCTGCCCCAAATTTTAGTCTTGCTTCTTAGTTCTGAACTCTAAAGTCTATCCATTGCTTCAGTGAGTGTTTTACAGTGTTGAGCACAGCCCTGGACACTGACTGAGTCTAAGCACATCACTCACTGGCAGGCAAAGATTTATTTACTTGACAGTCCAATAAAAGCCAAGTTATTCACAGATAACAGCGAGTGCTAGAGAAGACGTCGCTTGCTGTAGTAGAAAGAATTCTAGACTAAGAGTTAGCATATCCCTGGATTCCAGTCTTGGCCCTACTGATTTAGGGTCATGTGATTTTGGCCAAGCCATTAACCTGTCCGGGCCTCAGTGGCCTCGGAGGTGAAATGGAGATATTGAATCAAATGACCGATAAGGCCCTTTTTGGATCTACTGCGCTGGAAGGAATATGGCCTGTGTGTTCAGAAGAGGGGGTAATCATTCTGGGATAGAAGGATCAGGAGTTTTCAGAATAGAAGTAGAGTAGTTTGCTCTTTTTCTACAAAGTCTGATTTCCCTGCTGCAGAAACCCCAGAGTACAGAAATTGTCAAAATACAGATTGCAGATGTCCCTAGTAATCTTTGCCTCACAGATAAATACTGTTAACTGTTTGGAATTTTTTTCTTCCAGATGTTTTCATTACAAGTGCTGCTTATAATCATTACTATTGCTAGGTTAAGTGCTAATTATCATCGTTACCATCTGTATTCAAATGGAGCACCGAGTGTATGTTTCCTCACCACATTTTTATGAATTTAAAACTGTATCCTGGACATCTTTCCACCATGTCATCTTGCACATCTCATTATTTTTATCAGTGTTGGGTGTCGCATCAGGTCCATAAGCTGTACGTCATTTGACCAATGTCTATTGACAACATATGAATTTTTTTTCTTTTTGATTATGAACAACACCGCGACAAAGTGCCCTCAAATCCAATCTTTGACATTTCCTGCCTCACTTTCCATTTCCACCCATCACCGGGTCCTGGTGCTGTCACCTAGTATCTCAGGAAGCTGTGCCCTTCTCGCCGTCTAATTACCCCCATTTCATTCAAGGGTAGGTTTGGCAACATCTCATGCGACAATAGCTCCTTCACTGGTCTTCTCTCTCCCCAACTCTGCAGCCAGGGAAGCAAATCTGATTACTTCCAAGTTCAAAATCTTTATTATTTAAAAAAAATTTTTACTTATTTATTTTGAGAGACAGAGACAGAGAGAGAGAGAGAGTGAGAGTGAGAGTGAGAGGGGAAGGGGCAGAGAGAATCCCAAGCAGGCTCCACACTGCCAATGCAGAGCTGGATGCAGGGCTCAAGCCCACAAACAGTGAGATCATGACCTGAGCTGATGTTGGACACTTAACTGACTGAGCCACCCAGGCATTCCCCACCCCCCCCAAGTTCAAAACCTCCAATAGCTTCTCACGATTCTTAAGGCACTGACTTAGCGGTGCTCGTGCTGTCTATAATTTGCCTTAAGATACATTGGCATAGGCTCTGGGATACAGGAGTATGTTTTTAATCTGCGCTCTAGGATGTATGCTAAATTAGCTGTCCCAGTCAGGAATATGCACCTCAGAGATCTTTAGTAAGAATGTTAGCGCAAGGCCGCAATCCAGAGGTGGTGCCTGCAGGTAAGTTCGATTCTTTATCTTCAGTCAACAGAAAGGACTTTATTAATTAGCATATGGATGTTGGAAGCTATTTCCCATTAGGGAATCACTTTCATATGAGATGTACAGACTGGTTAGAAATAGCGTAGAGCCATTCACTCTCGCACCAGCACGGTAGACGGTAGCCATAGAGTTCCCTGCACCCTCCCAGTGGATCCCAGTACTTGTTTCTGAAAAACGCCTGACCAGTGACCAGCACAAAGGAGGCTTGCTGCTAAAGTTAAACTCTTCGGTTAGCTCAACCCTGCCTCTAGAAGAGTGTCACGTTTGCTTCTACTGAACTCCCCACGAGAGGTAGTTGGAGAAACTAAAGGAAGGGAAGGAGAGACTTCACCAAGCCTGCACCACGGGCTGCATGACTGTCTTGATTCCTGCTCACTGATCAGTGTTGGAAGGTGGCGCTGAATTGAGCCTGAGATTTGCTTTGGGACCACGTGTGAGGCCATGAAGAAGAAGACCTTTACCCTCACTCAACTCTAGATACTGGAGGTTTCAACATCCACCAAAAAAACCCCTAAATAAACAGGAAGGATCACGTTGGTGGAGGCCAGATTATGCATAGCACGTGGCCTAGGCACAATTTACCTCCTGCCTGCCTCTCCTGGTACTCCCCCGGCTCAGGACATTTCTGGGAACACTGCTCCGTCCGGACGTGTGACCATGCTGTTCCCTCTCCCATCCCTGTGGCTCCTGTGCCTCCAGAAATCTCACCTCCTGGTCTCATCTGGACATCCCTTCCTCAAGGGACTGCCTTTCAGTCCAGGTCACAGCCCCCATGCCACCCCCGGTGGTGCAGGGGACCTTTCTCTCTGCAGTCCACACAGGAACGTAGAGTGATATGTCTGTATGCTTATCACATTGGCACCTATGAGACTGTGTCCAGGTCTGTTCTGTTCACCATTGTATCCCCACCGGCTGGCATGGCCTCCACAGACAATTGCTCAACAGAAGGGCATTTAGGTTTTAGTCCACACAGCATTAGTGGTGGGGGGCAGGGGCGGGGAAGCTTTTTATGCCATTAGGTTTACCAACTAGAGTGGGCCCTCCACGGTGAAAAAGCTGACGATGAAGTTCTTAAAACAATCCGATCAAACTCACAAAGTAAAGGATGAAGAATATATAAAACACCAATGGCGAGGGAAAATGGCTTTCTCTTTTAAATACTTACATAAATGCCAACTTGGTTATTATGAAAATCCTTCATGGAAATGAGGACTGTGAAAAAGTCATCTTCTTCATGTCTCATTTCTCCCTATTTTATAGATTTCTTTAGTCTCAGCACTTACAGAATGATCATTTCAGCATGTAACTAAATTCTGCTTTCTCAAAGAAGTCTAATTTTTTTAGTTAAAAAAAAAAATTTAAGTTTATTTAGAGAGGGAGAAAGTGGATGAGAGCAGGGGAAGGGCAGAGACGGAGAGAGAGAGAGAGAGAATCCCAAGCAGGGTCTGCACTGTCAGTGCAGAGCCCGACATAGGCCTCGAACTCACAAACCATGAGATCCTGACCTGAGCTGAAACCAAGAGTTGGACGCTTAATTGAATGAGCCACACAGGTGCCCCTCCACTTTTTTTTTTAATCCAAGTTAGTTAACATATAGTGTAATGATGGTTTCAGGAGGAGAATTTAGTGATTCATCACTTATATACAACACCCAGGGCTCATCCCAACAACTGAGCTCCTTGACACCCATCACCCATTCAGCCCACCCCCCCGACCTGCCCCCCCCCCCCCACAGCAACCCTCAGTTTGTTCTCTACAGTTAAGAGTCTCTTATGGTTTGCCTCCCTATTTTTATCTTATTCTTCTTTCCTTTCCCCCGTGTACTAAGTTCTGCTTTCTTAAAGAACTCCACTTTTGTCTCCTCAAATGAAGTCCATGTTATCCTCCCTACTTCCCACTAATACAAATATGGGATTGTAACTACATTCCCTGCCCCCCAAGGTTCTTTCTATGCTTGAGGTACAGAGAGCACTTAAAACAGACCCTGGGGGCGCCTGGGTGGCGCAGTCGGTTAAGCGTCCGACTTCGGCCAGGTCATGATCTCGCACTCCGTGAGTTCGAGCCCCGCGTCAGGCTCTGGGCTGATGGCTCGGAGCCTGGAGCCTGTTTCCGATTCTGTGTCTCCCTCTCTCTCTGCCCCTCCCCCATTCATGCTCTGTCTCTCTCTGTCCCAAAAATAAAATAAAAAAAACGTTGAAAAAAAAAAAATTTAAAAAAAAAAAAAAAAAAAAAAAAAAACAGACCCTGGACAGACATTTTAGTAGATGATTGTATAATAAGGAAAATTATATATCTGGTCAGAAATTCAGCGGAAACGCCATGTGTTTAAGTCTGATGCCTGCTGTTACTTCATGTGGCTCTCATGGAAGGTAAAGGTGGAGTGCGCTTTGGGGAGAAGTGGGTCGCCTGGTCGCCGCCCCTAGCCCCATCCTTTCCTTCCATTCCACACCCCATGCTGCTGCTCTGGTCCAAACTTCTCATTCTGCATTTGAGAAAACTGAAGGCCACAAGCCGAGACTCAGATTTATCAAACATTCACTACGTGCAGACACATGCTGGGGGAAATGCTCAGTTTCCTGGTGTTACGGAGAAGGAAGCTGAAATCCAGGGAGATGAAGTGAAATTCCTGAGGTCCCACATCAGATGGCCGAGTGGGGATTTGAGGCTGATGACAGTCCAGCCCTCATTCTAGTCTCTCCTGGGAGAGTGGGTCAAACGACTCAGTGATGGAAGAAAATACAACCCCGCTCCCAGTTTCTTAAAGGGCTCGCATAAACTAAGTAGATGGTAAGCACTTGTAAACAGAAGTAAGTAAAGACGTTTAATGGGACCAAATCATGCACATGATGCTGTCATCTGTGTCTGAGAGGATGATTCTGAGGATTTCTGACTTACAGGCATGCGTGTACGTGTGCCTTAATGGGTCACACCTGCCATTAGGGGCCCTGCAAAGTGCTAGGGTGGCAAATTCCTGAGTTTTTGTTTGTTTGCTTGTTCTGCTCCTGTTCGTCTAATTAACTCTTACAGGGCAACTGTCTGTCAAGGGTGCAATTTCAGTAATTTGACTTTCTCTAAAGATACTTTAGCTTTTTTTTTTTTTTTTTTTTTTTTTTTTTTGATTACAAAGAAGGCACACTCCTTTTGCTCCATTAAGTCTCTGAATTTAGGCAGGGTATTAAAAAAAACAACCCTCTAGGCTTCTCCACACCAGCGGGCTGTGACTTCTCTACATCTGCCTTTGTTTTCGGGCTCACCTCCCCAGGACCACTGCTTAGCCCAGTACGAGAGCACCAGGAAACACTTAGCTTTGAAAAGAGAAAGCGTCAATGGAGACTGAACTAACTGAAGGGCAGGAGGGATCAGGCCTCAGGCAGTGATCATCTGAAGCTGGACCTCTGCCTCGGTTACAGTGTGTCACTGAAGCTTTCACTATGTCCACTTCTAGAACATTTGGCTTCCTTCACCAAAACCAAGTCCCAGTGAGGATATAAAACCTGTCCTGTCAAGTTCAAAAGAGAACGCAGATAAATTGGACTTTGTAAACTAAATCTTGACTGTCTAGCCAATAAACTCTGTTTTATGATTCTTTTTAGAAACGACTGCAGCAGTAAATGCATCTTGTCACACGGTAGATGGCCAGCAAACCACAATTCAAACCCAGGTCAACTTGACTTTAAAACGGGAGCTCTCTCAATTTCCCCACAATGCCTAGCAGAGGCTGGGAAACACAACAGGCAAAGGAATTGCTTTGAAGTCTTTTAGTCAAAGAGTACAGGGCTTGGGGGTGGAGACAAGGGTTCCCACCCTCATTTTGCCTGGGACTTGCCCAGTATTTTTGAACAAGTTGCTTTCTCTCCCCAGCCTCGGTTTTCTTATCCATAAAGCCAGGTGTGTGGATCGGTGACGCCCCTTTCCAGGTCATGATTCTGTAAACTACAGGTATTTTCAGAGCCTTAGTTTAGTTGCTTAAGAAATGGGCTTAAAAATTTATTTGGAAAAAATAAAATTCTTTTATCATTCAAAGAATCCCAAGGAAAAGGTTGTAAAATTACATCATTTGAAGTATAAAGTGTGGTTTGTTGCCACTGGAACCAACATAGGGGTTCAATGCGATAAGAAAACCAGGTAAGGGAGGGAATATTTTTATGAGGCATTTTTAAGTTTCCATGAAATAATTACTTCAAAATCACCAATTTAAACTTGCAAGCATCTTTCTGAGTGTGGCACGGTGTATATGAAAAAAAAAAAAAAAAAGCCCATCAAAAAACCCCAAGCAAAAATCTATTGATTTAATAATTTCCTTCAAAGCCCAATTAATTACAAAACCTGCAGAGTGCTTCACTGGTAGGTCAGAAGACTGAGTTTGGAGTTAGGAGACCTGAGTTTAAGTTTTGGCTGACATTACAACCTCTCACTGTCCTGAACTATGAAAGGGACATAATAATCCTGTCTCTACAGATGTCCCAGGGAAGATCTAATAAACTGAAGAACTACTTTATATGAAGAACTGTTTCATTAGAACTAACTCCCTTTCAAAAAAATTCTTTCACGAGATACAGGAAATTGACAAGGGCATTCAGATTTGGAACTCTGTTTGAACTGCTTCTTAGCAAAAGTTGAAACACTGCTACAATTCAAAGGAATGGGAGGGGCGCCTCAGTAGCTCAGTCCATTGAGCGTCTGACTCTTGATTTCGGCTACGGTCATGATCCCAGGGTCGTGGGATTGAGCCTGGAGTCTGCTTAAGATTCGCTTGCTCTCTCCCTCTGCCCCTCTCCCCTGCTCTTGCTCTCTCTAAAAGAAAAAGAAAATTAAAAACACAATAAAATTCTCTAAGGAATGGTAGACGCAGCCTGAAAGCAAGCAAACAGAACATCCAAACTATCATTCATTACCGCCAAAAAGTATCTTCTTTTTCAGCAGTAAAGAATGCAAAGGGAACATCCCAGCCTAAAGGTTGGGAAACAGTTCAGAACTTGGCCGTCCAGAACCATCTTCACTTCCTTTTTTTTTCTTTCCTCAGAATCCAGGTTGGCATCAAGTCTTGAGGGATGTGCTTTGCTTCTCAGACTACTGTACTTACGAATCATCTGGGGATCTTGTTAAAATGCAGATTCTGATTCAACAGATCTTTAAGTAGAATGTAGCCTGCATTTCTAACCATCTCCCAGGTGACCGCTATGCTGCTGGTCCATGGACACCACCTTGAGTAGCAAAGCTATTGGCTTACTGGGGGAAAAAAATGGTGGATGGTTGTTTTTGGAGACATGAAGACACGGGTTCGAATGTCATCTTTATCAGGTCTTAGCTGTGTGATCTTGGGTGAATAACTTTATCTGTATAGTGGGATTAGTGCCTATTCTATAAGTGATTGGAGGATCCTTTGAGATATTAATAAACAGACACAGTTCTTTTCAAATTAGTCTTTCCCTTGGCTCTCCTAAGCTCATTATCTTGTCCCCCATCACTCTTCTCTGATGAACCGGTTGGCTTATTTCTCTTTACTCTGAATCTTATTGTTTAAGTAGCTTGTGTGCACATGCACACACACCATACATTCTTTGAGGGCATGATCATATCTGATTTTATTTTAGTACAGAAATCAAGAAAAAGCATTCTTAAAGTTAAATTTTGTTCATACAAAATTCCGAGTTGTACAGTAATACTATTGTTTCCTGCTGCATCATGTAGGGGCAGGGAGGCAAAGCTGTATTTTTTTTGGTGGTTACAAAAACGTGCTTTGGGTCAGATCTGAGTGCCAGCTGCACTTCCTGCCTAACTCAGACTGACATGCCTGGGGTCCGGTGTCTTCACCTGTAAAATAGGATTTCTGCCTTAAACTCAAGGGTTGTTGGGAGAATTAACTTGGTTAAGTTATGCAAAATGCTTACCTAATGTGATTGATTACAAAAATGACCCCATTTCCCCACGCCTCCCAGAATCCTTCCGGTTTACTAAGGCGACCCTGAAGCTCCTCCCATTGAAAGGCAGAGTCTACTTCTCCACCCTTTGAATCTGGGCTGGCCTCTTCACTGGCTTTTAAAGGGGACTGGAGGAGGCGGCTCCTGGGTGGCTCAGTCAGGAGCTTCTGACTTTGGCTCAGGTCAAGATTCTCAGGGTTCGGTTTGTGGGTTCAAGTCCCATGTCAGGCTCTGTGCTGATATGTGCAGAGCCTGCTCCGGAATCTCTCTCACTGACTCTCCCTCCCTCCCCGACTGTCTCTTAAAATAAATAAATAAACTTAAAAAAAAATAAAGGGGAATGGAGAAGTAACTAGGCCTCCTTTTACAATCATGCTGAGCCAACACGTGATCAAGCCCCATGACTCATTAGAGCTGTGCAGCCCAGCTACTCCCCGGTTGCTTTAGCTAATGGTCAGCCAATATTCAAGGGCAGGGTTGCCTTGGTGACCACACAGTAGCCATAAGGGAGCCTGGACAAGACCAGCGGATTCACCAGGTCCAAACTGCTGGTCCACAAAGTCATAAACTAAACAGTAGTCATTTTAAGCCATTACATTTTGGGGTGGCTTGTTCTGCAGCAATGGATAATTAATAGTCTACAGAAGTAATTTCTCCATATGTAATGGCTGGGGAAGAAGGTACTTAACAGAAGATGAATTTCCCATAGCACCAAAATTTGTACTTTTTGGCCAATAGTAGTAGTAGGAAGGTGACCAGGCTGGGAACTGGGATGCTCAGATTCTAGTCCCAGCAGCTTTTCCACTGGACAGCCATATGACCCGAGGCACATCATTTAACCTCTTTGAGCCTCAGTTTCCTCAACTGTAAATTAAGGTGCTTAGAACCAATAGTTTTTAAGGTTCTTTTCGGGTTCTAAAAAGGTCCGAGGGTGCATTTTTCCAGAACGCCATACTCATTTCCTTGCTACGAGATAGTTCTGAACTCAATTTTTCTTGTCTTGTAGACTCAGAATGTAATCACAGGCAACCTTGATGGTATCGGCTTTGCTGTTTACAGCAGTTGGTTGTGACATTTCACACTTATCGTAATAGCCTTATGCTGAATCTGTGAGGTGGGCCTCCTTGCCGTGGACCAGGAAGCCACACAGCCAAGCTCGTTAGGAGTCTAAAGAGAAATAATGCCATGTACGTTCTGGTGACAATCTAAGTATGTGGCTCTTCATGGGTGCAGGAAGACTTCTTTAATTCATTTCTCGGTTGCACCAGTCTGGAGGACTGATGCTGTTGGCTACCTGACCACCGAAGAAGGGGGATAATGCTTCAAAGCCATGAAGTACAGATCCAATCTTCGTCACACATAAATGACCCAAGGTATGTACTCAATTATCAAATGGAAGGAAGATTTAACACCCAAATCAAAAGAAATGTTAAAACTCTTGGGTGTAGAGGCCGACTATGGGCCTAAGAAACACGTGAATCACAAATACACCCAAATACATGTTGTATGACAAAGCTATGCATGTGGCAGAGGCCAAGGAGACCTCCTCCCAAGTACGGGGCTCCACCCGTGTACTGCTCGCACATGCTCAGACACCGTACTTCTGCAAATGCAACAGAGCCTCCTCTGCAGACACAGTGGCCAAATTAAAAAAAAAAAAAAAAAAAGGCTGTTCTACTGTCCACTTCTACAACTGCCATGCAATCAAGTTAGGGTATTTGTCTGTTTGTTTACTTATTTTTGAGAGAGAATGATCATGTGTGGGCTCTGCGCTGAGCACTGAGGGTCTGATCCGGGACTCGAACTCACAAACTGTGAAATCATGATCTGAACGGAAGTCAGACGCTTAACCCATTGAGCCAACCCAGCTGCCTCTCAAGTCAGTGTATTTTTATTCCCAGAAGGAGTTAAGCTAAATCAGAGTGCATACACTACAAGGGCAATAGTCTATTCTAACTTAGCCTTCAGATCTACATATACAAGTGTACATGAAGAAGCAGTGGGTTGTGGAAAGTGTGAAATCTATTTGGCTCATTCTTTATCAAAACCTTTCTCCGTGATGGCAACACATGATGTGCAACTGGAGAGTAGCAGTAGTCAGTAGGGAAAACACCGCAATGAAACACGGCTCGCATCTACCTGCCTGGAACAAATGCAGTTTGAAATGACATGGAAATGAACTTTAGAGACGAGTCATCCAGTATTTTCTCTGACTTAATAGCCTAAACACCTTTGTCCTGCTACATATCTTTAGAATCAATTCACCTCTCACTCTTCTCGTGTGGATTTTTATAGCAGCTACCTTGCTGGTATCTTTCCCATTTCATTCTTCTTATAGCCAGAGAGAACTTTCTAAAACACAGATCTGCTTAAAATCCTTCAGTGGCTTCTCTGAAGGCTGTAAGATCCCCTAAGGCTAGGACTGTGTCCCGGGCACTCTGCTCAGTGTAGTGCCTGATATCTCTAGGTTTACAAGTGTGCTGTCTCCAAGGTCGAGGAAAGGTTTCATTTAATTTTAGAGGGCCAGTTGTACACAGAACAGAATTTGCTGCTCATGGTAAAATTTGAGACATACCCTTTTTCTTTTTTATTTAAAAAGTTTTAAATTGTTGAGAGAGAGAGAGAGAGAGAGACAGAGCACGAGTAGGGGAGGGGCCAAGAGCGAGGGAGACACAGAATCCAAAGTAGGCTCTAGGCTCTGAGCTGTCAGCACAGAGACTGACTTGGGGCTTGAACTCACAAGCTGCAAGATCATGACCTGAGCTTGAAGTTGGACCCTCAACTGACTGAGCCGCCCAGGTGCTCCTTCCTTTTGTCTTTTAATATTCACTGTAGCTCAGGATCATCCTTTCTAAGATGCTTGATGACACTGATTCCGTATTTTGAGTTTTTTTGTTTTGTTTTGTTTTTGAGAGAGAGAGAAAGAGGGAGTACAAGCCTGGGAAGGGGA
Organism: Prionailurus bengalensis; assembly: GCF_016509475.1. NCBI lineage: Eukaryota > Metazoa > Chordata > Mammalia > Carnivora > Felidae > Prionailurus > Prionailurus bengalensis. The sequence goes on from NC_057344.1 coordinate 175,119,056, forward strand.
AGGAGAGGGGGAGAGAGAGAGAGAGAAGGAACCAACCCCAAGCTGGCTCCACACCCAGTGGGGAGCCTAATGGGGGGCTAGATCCCAGGATTCTGGGATCATGACCTGACTGGAACTCAAATCAAGAGTCAGACACTCAACTGAATAAGCCACCAGGTGTCCCTTCAGTTCTATTAAGTATCTACTTCAGGACACACATTCATCTGATGGCTATGTTGTGTTTGAGGATAGGGTCACTTTGATGATATATAGTCCTTCTGAAGATTCCAATTTCTGTGGGATCAGAATATTCTCAGGTGAAAAAGGTGAGCAGATAACAGATTTCACTGTCACGTTATTCTCTTAAAACACCACTCAGGTGGTAAACACACTAAGAAAGGCTACACCTCGGTGACCCATCTGACCCGCAGACAGGTGTAGACTGAGATCTACCCTCCCCTAGCAGAGGCTACCGCGTCTCCTGACTTGTATAGATAGAAAGTCTACCTGCAAACCAGATAATGACAAAAAAGGGGGGCAGGGCAGGCAGCAGCTAGGTACTATTTAACGAAGATCCCAAAAGAGCCCAAGATTCAGGATTTTTGGAAACATGGTTAAACTAGGGGAATTTGCAAGTCCTGAAGAAATCCAGGTACTGGGAGGTTGGTATTCAATTACTGTCTTTGGAAACGGGAGTCCATTCCAAGAAGCACAGAGAGTGGGCTTTTGCACCAAAGGCAGGGCAGTTCCAGGAGCAAGGACAGCAGAACCTACTCCGCCCTTGGGCCGGACTCAATTCTGGCCAGAACTCAGCTAGGTTGTGTTTCCAGGCTCAGAGAGATGGTAGGTGGGAAGTCAGGGGGATCATTCCAGCTTCAGGCTATGGAACATATTTAGTTCACATGCAAGTTTTTGTTTTTGTTATTTTTAAATGTTTATTTATTTTGAAAGGATGGGGGAGGAGAGAGAGAGGGAGAGAGAGAGAATCCCAAGCAGGCTCCACACTCAGCACAGAGCTGGATGCAGAGCTCAATCTCACAACTGTGAGAGCATGACCTAAGCTGAAATCAAGAATCAGACGCTTAACCCACTGAGCCACCCAGGCGCCCCTGTTCTAAATCCAGATATGCAAAAGCTCTTAGAACACAGCTAAGATTGGTCATATTTATCTTTAGATGTCATTGGATATCGAAATCTTCAGAACCATTAAGGACCAGCCGTGGGGCCAGATGCCACAAGACATGCATTCATCACATACTTGCTGAACAGAAAGAACAGTACCAGGATGGACAGAGTGAGCAGAGAAGAGACATAAACCCAAACCCGCCTTCCCGTATTCATGTCTGCTCCATTCCTGTTCTGTGATCAAGGCAGCTTCTTGTAACTGATTCTTTACACATTAGGAAAATACAAATAACCCCAGAATTATACTGACCCTTTAGAGCTTCAAAACACTGTTTCAATGACCTGCCTTATGGCTGGTGGGGTATTCTAGAGACACTGCTGTTTAGCCTCAGAACCTTTAACATGTCTCCTAAAAATAGTATTAACTGGAGGATTAGATGTGGGAATAAGTGGAATTGTGTGTGTGTGTGTGTGTGTGTGTGTGTGTGTGTGTGAGAGAGAGAGAGAGAGAGAGAGAGAGAGAGAATAAATATAATTTATTGTGTTTAAAAGCAGCGATCACTTTCCATTTCTTTCTAGTTCAACTCTCAAAGGTTTCTCATCTTTTCTACAGCAATTACCATAACAGCTTGGGTACAACCACTCAGGACTCTTCCTAAGCCAGGGTGAGAAGCGACGTAATTCTCTCACAGTGACAGGCAGATAATTAAAACACCTTCTTTAATGATCTGAACCACCTCATGGAACACGGACTTCTTCCAAATCTACCGGGCAAAAGTCTACACCACAGTGGAAAATAAAATGTACTAAGTTACTGAGGAGAAAATAAAATGTACTAAGGAGAGTTTTTGTTTTGTTTTTAAGGTTAATTACAGTCCTGGAGGGACTGTAAAAAATAAAGTCCCACTGATTTTGAAATTTGTCTTCTATCACTGAAAAAACTTATTCAGTGGTGGGTTGTGAAAATCTCACTTCATCAGGGCTGCCAAGGTCAAGTGAGACCCAAGCCATCGCCCTGGGAGATGCCTGCCTAATTATTAAATATTCAGCAAACAGTTTGTGACCATTTAACAGTTTGCACCTGGCACGCTCTTACAGCGTGCGGCTTCCTAGAGCTGCACCCTCCCCGCTCCACCCCTTCTCACCGCCGCCCAGGGCGCCAGCACCCCAACCGGAGCAAATCCTGGGACCCAAGGACGTTTCAAAGAAACAGCGGCGACCAACACTCCATTTCCGTTTTATTCGAAAACGCTCCGATGCTTAAAAATGGGGGAAGGGGACACTTAGAAATAAGGGGAAAATCGCTTGCAGTTTTTCCAACTCAAGTTCTCAGGCGCCGTAGAAAGTTCATTAATTAGGGATTTAAAAACAAAAGTGTTTCATACACCGCCGAGATGCCAAGCTTTCCAAACTGTCCTGGTCTTTAGTTTGGGGACTTTTTCAAGTCCCGCCGGCTCCCGCCCCTTCCCCCTCTCCCTCCTCCTCCCCGACCCCCGGGGCTGGATTTCGCCTCCCTCCCCGTGCCTTTGTTGAATTCCGTGACTTTTCCGAAGTAATCAAACTGAGCATTGCCTCACCCCATTTTTTTTTTTCCACCCTGGCAGAAGGAAGTAAGGAAATAAAAACGACCTGCGAGAGAAGTCGGGGAAATAATGCCCCCAAGCCGAGGTCGGCAGGAGGCAAGCCCGCGGCGGGGCCCGACACGCGGGGCGGGGGACCGTCCCTACCTGGGGCCGGGCGGCGGCGGGGTCGGGGTCGGGGCGCCCATGGCTTCGCCGGCCTCGGGCGGCGGCGCCGGGAAACGCCAGCGGCTCAGCGCCGCCCGGAGCCCGCCGCGCTCGCAGCGGCCGCCCCGGCGCCGTCATTGGGCCGGCGCGTCACGTGGCGCGGCCGGCGGGCGAGCCTCCCCGGCACGCGTAACCCTTTACCTGCGCGCCCGGGACCGCGCGGGGCCCCGGCGGCTCGACCCCCCGACCCCCGGAGCCGGGCTGGCCCTCCCTCCCCGCGCGCGGAAGCAGCATACCCGGGCGCTCGCGACGTCCCGGGCGCGTGCCCACCGGGCGCGTGCCCACCGCCCGCCGGTGCCGGGAACGTCTCGGTGGCTACTTTTCTGTCGCGCTGGACACAGAAGGGAGCCCCCTGTGAATCCGTACGTGCACGTAAGCGCACCCCCTGGCAAATAGACCTGTACCCCTCACCCCCGTGTTTTTGTGTGTTTGTTTCCTTTCTCAGTTCTGGTTCATCCGCTGAGACCCGCTGTGTGCACTATCGCCTGCCTGCACCATCAGAGATGATGGGCTGACACACAGCGCGGACGCTGCCACGACGTAACTCCCAGGGAAGCTGCACACACTTGCCTGCACCCTGGACACCAAAGCGGGAGTTCGGCGAGGCCACGCTTTTCCCCTTCCCTCTCTTTCCCCGGGCTGTTGGCACCGCGGCTGCAGCCCTGCATGCACACCTGCTGAGCTCCACGCGGTACTTTGTTGCAGTGCGTGCACCTAAGATGGGTGGAGAGCTGGGGCTCTTCCTTAAAATACTAACTACTTAGGTTTTGGAGATTCTTTTCACCTGTGCTCCCAAGTGGAGTTGGGTTTGACAGGAAAATGCGTTAAGCAACTGCGCCACCTAGCTCACCCTCTTCTCTCCTCTTCCAACCGTCCAGGGAGAGCCAGGATACAATAGGATGCTGGAGAAGCAGCGGGACCGAATACTACTTAAAGACGGACATGCTGTCCTTAGTTGTTACTGTGTCCACTGCAGTGATTCCTGCCCCATTTACACGTATGTCAGGATTTGTGGGAGAAAGCTCATTTTTAAAAACCTTGCCAGTGGTCTAGTACCTACATGCTTTAAAATGATAGATGTAGAGAGAAATTCTATGCGCTTTTGCATTATTTTCTGATAAAACGCGTTGTCATAATAGAGGCCCCTCATGCCCAACGTCTAGTGGACGCTTTGCTGTCCACAGAATATTGGTACATTTCTCAGTTAATTTGTTCTGACCAAAAAGCCATTGGTATTTATCTTCGGTTTCAGAGCGTGATTGGTTCCCAGGCTAGCAGAATCAGCTTCATCTGGAAGAATCTAGTAAAAATGCAAATTTTGGGGCTCCACCCCAGACATACTGATTCTGAAATAGGTAGGGATAGGGAGGGTGAAGAAGTAACCTTTTTTTTTTTTTTAAACAAATCTTGTTTTAACAAATGATGGATGTTCTAGTTTGAGAACCACTGCACTGAGTGTGGTCAAGCAAGGGACTCAGGTACCTTCATCTATCAGGCTGGGATTCTATACAGTCAGAAGTGGTGGTGTTATTGGTTGTCTGAATTCAGTGTTACATAATTTGTCCTATTGATACACTGAGACAAAGCCCTCCCATGTGCCTATACACGAGTCGAGTCGTCTGTACTCCATGCAGATCATGTAGAATGCCTCACGGAGGAGGCCTGAGGGGATCCGTGTGAAAAACACAGGCAAAAAACCTCTGGTTTCTTGATGTCTGTGGAAGTGGAATACCATGATTCAGTTAGTATTTTAGGTGTGTTCATGTTTCCACTGGCATAAAAATCCTTCCCAACCGATCAGTTGCGAGAGATAGAAAAACCAGGGGTGCCTGGCTGGCTCGGTCGGCTAAGTGTCCGACTGTGGCTCAGGTCATGATCTCATGGTTCATAGGCTGCGTCAGGCTCTGTACTGACAGCTCAGAGCTCAGCACAGAGCCTGGAGCCTGCTTCGGATTCTGTCTCTGTCTCTCTCTGCCCCTCCCCTGTTCACGCTCTGTCTCTCTCCCTCTCTCTCTCAAAAATAAAAAACATTCAAAAAATTTTAAAGAAGAAGAAGGAAAAACTGATTTGAGTGGATTTGTCAATATAGTTCTAAATTTGTCAGCATTGTTCTAAAAAAAACCCCCAGAATTTAAAAAAGTTTATGGTATTGGCTTACGTTATAACCCAGAACAGCACCATATTATGCATTTTAGACTTTTGGGAAAGAGGTCACGGTTGGATTCTTTCCCTTTAGCTCTGGTGTCTCCACTGGGTGGAGAGCACTTTTCCAGTTGCCTGCATGGATGTCTTTACTTTTGAACTCTCTAGGTCCACCTTTATTTTAGTATTTCCTTCATTTTCGTCTCCTAACCTATTCATTTTACATCTGTAATTCTGTCCACCCAGTTTCAGTTGGAGCTGGAATTATGTGTGTTCTCCGTTGTCTGTCACATAGCTCTGTCAGTTAAGCCCTGAAATCATGCCTCCTCTTAGCGTCCTCACTACTGCTGTCCTAAGATCGAGATCTTCTACTTTCTGCCAGATTATTGCAGTAGTTTCTTTACTGGTCCCCAGCTTCTGGTCTCTTCCATCTCTGATACACCTGACATCGTACTGCCTGAGTCATTCTAAAATACCATTTCATCCAGGCCTATCCCTGTCTCAGAACCTTTTCCGTAATTCCCTATGAGCTACAGAATAAAGTTCAATTTCGTGGATGTATGTTTTTATTTAAATAAGCTCTGTGCCCAACATGGGGCTTGAACTCCCAACCCCAAGATTAAGAGTTGCATGCCCTACCCAATGAGCCAGCCAGGCACCTCCAGAGTAAAGTTTAAAAAGCCAACGTAGCATCTGAAGTCATCCACAGTATATGTTGACTCTTCCTGTCTGCCTTTTTTTGCTCACACAGATTCCCTCCCCTGAAATGTCTTTTCAACATTCTGACAACTAAGTCCTGTTTATCCTTCAAGCCTCCGCTGTCACCTCCTTTCAGCCATCCTTTTTGAATCCCAGTTCAAGTTCATTGCTCCTCTGCAGTGTGTTCTCAACACCTGCCATTCACTTTATCACAGTCTGTCTTACATCTAATTTAGTTGTGTCTCCTTTAGATTGTAGGATTCTGGAGGGCAGGGGTTGTGCGGGACTCATTTTCAAATCATCCTGGGGCATAAGCATAATGTCTTGGACAAAGCAAACACACAATATTTGTTGTGTCCTTGACCCTGGGAAAGAAGACGCGTAAGTTTGTTGAACAGCAAACTGCATGAAATGCTTTTATGAAAACGATAGCCAACTCCTGTACATTTTCTCAAAACTGAAAGAACAGGTGTAATCTTCAACCTAAAGGATTTAGATCAGAATCCAAGAAGGAATTCCCACCATGGGTAGTGGAATTAGGGAGAGTTTTTGAAGGGGGCAATTTTTTTTAATGTTTACTTATTTATTTTGAGAGAGAGAGAGACCACAAGCAGGGGAGAGGCAGAGAGAGAGAGTGAGAGAGAGAATCCCAAGTGGGCTCCACGCTCCGCACAGAGCCTGACGTGGGGCTCGATCTCACAAACCACAAGACCCCCACCTGAGCAGAAATCAAGAGTGGGATGCTTAACTGACTGAGCCACCCAGGTGCCCCTCGAGGCGGCTAAAATCTAAACAGAAATGTCTAAGCTACATGAAGATGAAACCCAATAGGTAATTTCTTCAATTTTTCCCCTAATGCCTTGATTTTAAGTTTCTCTAAGAATGATTGTTTCATGAAACTAGACACAGAGTTTCATCTGATTATTCCCTACTTATCACCACTTAAGCTCATCATTGCTAACTTGTCTGAAAAATTTTTGTGTGTGTCTGTGTGTGTGCGAGAGGGGATTCTCAGTTCCAAGAGGCAAGAAACGGAAAAAGGTGCATTTGGGAAGGCTCCCCCTTGGTCCCGCCCTCTCACCTGGAGGCAGTTTATGAGTGGGACAACTCCTTAGTTATCCTTGTTCCCACCTCTGCCCCAGGCCCCAGGAGGAAGCACACTGTCCTTGCACTTGCCCATAGAATCTTTTTGTTTTTCTGTTAAGACTGTGAAATCTTAGAAGGCACAGGCTACTTTACTAACCTTTGCAAAATGCCATGACCAAATAACTATTTGCTGAATGAGTACATCAACAATTGTGGTATACCTGAAAGTCCTGGGAGTTTTCAGAAACTTCCAGTGACCTTCAGAGCCTAGCCTGGTCTCTAATCTGCAGGTCAGAAAATATGTTATAGGTCATAATCCGTAAGTGCCTACTGGATACTCAATGCTATACTTTGTGTGCTTTGGAAAAGTAAACATTGATGTTATATTGACATCCTATTCAGCTATTCCCCCTGGATCTCTGTTTCTAGGTTTCTACATCTGTGAATTTAGAATAGTAACTCTACCTACATCATAAGACCATTGTGGAGATGGCTTAGTACATACCGAGCTCCAAAAATAGCATCTGGTATACAGTAACCATGAAAAATTACTACTGGGGGCGCCTGGGTGCCTCAGTCGGTTAAGCATCTGACTTTGGCTCAGGTCATGATCTCGCGGGTCGTGAGTTCGAGCCCCAAGTCGGGCTCAGAGTTGAGCCCCAAGTCTGTGCTGACAGCTCAGAGCCTGGAGCCTGCTTCAGATTCTGTGTCTCCCTCTCTCTCTGCCCCCCCCCCCCCGCACCTGCACTCTCTCTCTTGCTCTCTCTCTCACTCTCAAAAATAAATAAACATTAAAAAAAGTTTAAAAAAATTATTGACAGTCTCTACCCTTGCCAAAGTTGGGGAAGAAAAACTCCACACAAATCTAAGTAGTTTCTCTTTTTATTCATACAAACAATACATACACAAGACTGTACATTGTTTGAAGACCGCAGTAATTTTCTAGTGTAACAACTCTGTAATAAAATTTAACTAAATGTAACATTTATGAAAATATAAATCTCTGATTGGGTAATTCTTCCCAACAATACAAAGTTTACATAAAAACATTCAATATGAGCTATCAGTTGCAAACAAGGTAGGAAAAATCATTCAAGTCACTTGTTAAACTCTATTGGCTGTTACATAGAATATTCACACACTACATTTAATCCATCTAGGCATTTAATTCTTAGAAATGTGTGGCATGGCGGTCCAACTGATCATGACAGGAATAGGAATGTGTTGCCTCAGAAGGCAATTGACTCATATAATCAACTTCAGGTGATTTCTACGTGGACGGGGCCTTCTCTGGGCTACCCCCTTTCTGGCTGCTAGCTAGACCGGGAGGAATATACTGAAAAAAAGTCTTTCACCACGGAGTAGGGTGTTTATATCTGAATCCCATCTCTGTATGCTTATGTGTCAAACTGCTTTCCAAAGTGAAATGCAATGAGCTTGGATTCCCTGTGGATCAGATCACTGCTTCTCCCACTAGCAAAAACAGTCAAGACGTCCCTACCTTTTTTTCTCACACTGGTCCTCACCATTCCTTATATAACGACTAGAGCAGAAGCTATCACTACCTTTGTTTTGCCGTTTACAAAAACAGTATAGCAGAGAGGCTAAAGATCTGTCTAGGCATAGTCGGCGAGTTCCTGGTAGAGCTGGGCTGACAGCGCATCGTTTCCTTGGCCATTATCCTGCTGACACGCGTCACTGCTGTCACTTCCGAGCCAAACCAGACCCCCGCTACTGACAGACACCCTTTGCACAGTCGTCCGAGGACATGCCACGTGGAGGACATGGAAGGAAGAAAATCGCTTTCCCTCTTTGGAGACGTGATTATTTTCTTTTAAATAAGTGAAGTCGTGTTTAAAAAGTGTTTGATACCATTTCACAGCTTCTGCTTTGAATGGGTGCGATTATAAAAGAGCCCCAAAGAGCCCTTGAGCAGAAAAAGGCTGACAGAGGGAGAAGCATACATAGAGTGTGGGGAAGTAAGAAAGTGATTACAAACAGGGACAATCAGGACCTTTTGGACACCCTTAAGATTTATGGAATATTTTAGCACAAAGACAGGCATATTCAGTTGTCCCCGAGTATTTGGTCATCTATCTGCGTTTTACACAGGAAAGAGGAGGAATAAGAATAAGGCAAATGTCATCAGTGTTTCATAAGACGGCGTGTCGAGAAAGCTTTCTTTCCGGTAGGATTTACTGCAGGGATTTAGGAACTAGTGTATGCTTCCATAGAACTAACCGAGCAGCACAGGCTTGTGTTAGTACAAGGATGGAAATGAACAGGTGTCTTGACCCAATCTGTGATGCCCTCTCTGTAATTCCTCTTTACATCGGGCACAAATAGGCATTCCAAAAAGACACGAGAAGATGGCACGTCCTTATTCAATGTGTTCTCTTGCAGCCCAGGAAGTCGTTTAAAAATCGTTATGTTCCGTGACAGGGAAGCCCTTGCGTGCAACTGTCCCAGCTGTGTCTTAACGAAGACCGACTCTGCGTGTTGGGTAGCCCTAGGATAGTGGTTAACTTAGTGCTCGTGCTCAGTACAATTTGTGGCCCCACGTTTCACGGCCTTTCCCTTGGGACACTGGGAGTACACTGGGGGCGTTTTGTTAACGTTATTTTGCACCTCTGACCTCCCATCCGCAGACTGGGTTTACACAGTTGTCAGGCTGGTAAAATGTAAGGAGAGATTAAGGCTCTGTTTACTTACGGCCACACAATCGTTGACGTTCACAGCTCCCAACGATTTCTGTAGAACTAACCCCAGTCCGAGCAGTCTGTTTATAGTTCTAGCCTCTGTCATCTGAACCCGTGGTGTGGGTTCTGCGGCTGCTTCCCACACAGCTGATTTAAAAAATATTCCCCTGACTTTCAGTTGATGTAGCTGATTAAACACCATTTTGAGACATTCTCGGTCAAGACTTCATTCCCGGATTAATTTTGACACCCCCCCCCCCAAAAAAAAGAAGAGCAAATTCCAAACCAGTTCCACATTTCTGTGCCTTTGTCAAGCACGTCAACACCAGCACTTCAGTATCTGTCCTGTCTTTCAAGAAATGAGTAGTTTATCATTTGGGATACAGAAGATACTTCCCCCCCCCCCTTTTGTATGTGTATCGTTCATGTCTGCTGAGCAGGAAAAGCGTTGTGTCAGTTGTCGGGGGCATAGCTGTGGCCCCTGGATTCCAGGGCGGAGCACCCGCGGTCACAGCAGGGATTGTGTTTCTTGGAGGGTGTCGCCTCATTGGGCTCAGTGGAGTCGCTCACCGTGATGGGACTGTCTCTGGCAAAGACCTCAGTAGACTCTCTCCATAAGCAATCCACAGACACTTTGAAACAGTAACTGCTACACTTCGGCCGGGAGGCCTGTGTCGCGTTGTTGAAAATCTGCCTGCTATTTGACGTGGCGATCTTGATTTTCAGTGCAGCATCCACACGGTCGACCACTGTGTATATCCCTATACTGCCATCATCAAAACCCACTATGATGTTCAGGTGCCTCTGTGAGAGGGCGAGAAAAGTTGGCGTTTTGTAAAGGGAACAAGCACCGATAATTTTGCCGTCAGCCAGCCTCATTACAATCAAACTGGATATCACGCCGTTCTCGTCCTCTTCCTCCCCGTTTCGGAAACAAATGTATACCAGGTAGCGACCATCTCGAGACAGCCTTTGCCGCCAGATGACCCCAGAGGCGTGAACCACCCGTAACTTACCGCTGTGTAAATCCAGTACGTTGATATTGTCGTCTCCCCTGGATATAATGCCTAGCTTTCCGTTGGGAGAAATTTCGAAATCCTCCAGATTCTTCAAGAAGTTGTTGGGAAGCTGCACACGGCGACAGATCACCTCATCGGTCAGACTCCAGATATTCACGGTCTCGGCCGACGTGATAAACACAATGATGTCAGGACAGTCAGGGATCAACTTAAAACTTACAATGGTCGTGCCGTCTTCACAACAAAATTTCTTGGTGATGCTTCCGGTCCAGAGACTGACCGCCAGCACTTTGCTTTTGGTCATTCCCACCACGAAGGTATTCGCTGAGGTGATAAAGGCATTCTGCAAAGTGGTCAAAATGTTGCAGACCCTGTGGCCTGTGGCCAGTCTCCAAACCCTGGAGGCATTTTCCTCACACAGAGAGACCACAAACTGGTCATTGTGTGTAATTAGCAGCTGAGATATTCTCTGCCCGTTAATTCGGAAGAGGTTTTCGCCACTGCTGGTGTGCCAGACATACTGGCTGCTTTTGTCATCTGAGGTCACCATTACATCTCCAGAGGATGTCAACACGCAGTGTTCGACTATTCCTTCATGCTTAAACACTGCTTCAAGGAACCCACTGCTGAAATTCCACTTATGGACACAATCAGAGCCATCGAGGGAATAAATGATTTCCCCTCTAGCAGGTAACACCAGGCTTTGGATGGGCTTCCCAGTCTTATCTATGTTGGACATAGCCGTGATTATATCTATATCCCAGATGGAAAGAACACCACTGGTTGATAAAGATAGCAGCATGTTGTGGTGACTAGATTTCACCAACTTGACGATGGTCCCTGAGATTTCCTGTAAGCTTGCCATACATTGTCCCGTGTCCCGCCTCCAAAAAAACACAGCTGAGGTATTTTCCATGGTCGCGATGATGCAGTCTCCATTCTTGGACAGCACAGCAGATATAAAGCGTTCATTGTGCTTAGCTCTGAACTTTTCAGCCACCTTCCACATGCCAGTATCTAAGAGCTCGATGCTGAGGGCTTTACAGATCAGAATTGCGTTTTGGTCCTCTGAAAGTTCTATGCTGACCACCTCGCTGTCTTCTCTTCTGCAGTCAAAGTCGTCAGTCAGCTGGGGACTGGAAATGTCCTCAGTATTCCAAACAGAAAGGCTTCCCTCACTATCTACCATTACCATTTCTTGAGCCGTGTCCAAGATAAGAAGAAACTTCACAAACCCACCCGAAAATTCAGATGTCACTGTACATAACTTTTCTCCACTCCCTAAATGAAATATGGTAGTGGTGTTCAGGTACTGTCCACAGAAAGCATACATGCCATCCAGAGAGCACTGGACACAGGTCACTTCGTACCAGCAGTGGAACTGGTAAAGGGGCCATCCGTAGAGCAGATCGATGACAGTGACATCTTTGCTGGCTTCAAGCCACGCAAGGGCGTGGTTGACCGACAGGGTAAATCCATTGATGTAGGTGGAGCCGCTTCCGTGCTTGGTCCCTTTGATTTCCACTTCAGACAGAAGACAAGAATTCACATTGTCATAAACCAACAAGGTGTTATTTGTCGTAGCCACCACAAGATACTTCTCGTCACTGGTGAGTTTCATGCCCAGGATGACAGACTGGGCTGTGGTGATTTGCCTGAGCAGCTGACGAGTTTCCACATCCCACGTGCTGATGGAACCATTTTCTAAAGCTGCAAGGACAGTACTCGGGTTACAGGTGGGCAGAATCTCGGTGACATGCAGGTGACTAGATGACAAAGGAAGACGCTCCGGGCTATATGTCACGTCCATGGATGAATGTAACGGCACAATGGAGCAATATTTGGGCCCGTCTTTGTCACATTCTAAAAGGAGGTGTCTAAGTTTGGGCAGGGAACTCACGACAGGCAGCAGTCTTTGCTGAAGCTCTGCTGAAAGGGAGCCCGGAAATGCAGTGACCTTGTTTTTGATGCCACGGAGAGTGCTCGCCAGGAACTTCAGCTCCTTCTCTTGAGAGTAGGTGTAAGCCAGCTCGATGTCTGAAAGCACTTTGTCGAACTGGCCGATTTTGATCATGGTGTAAAGCCAGCTGAAGTTCATGATGATTCCGTAAAGCAGGTCTTCGGTTTTTCCACACCTTGTCAGGTGGTGCAAGAGCTCAGACATTTTCCGATGATTGACGAAAAAGATGTCCGGCTCCAGGGGATTACACTGGAAAACCCAGGGCTGGTCTGGAGCCTGTCTGTCAAAGGAGGCCTGTTCCATGAAGTGCTTTTCTTCCTCCAGCAGGCTTCTGCTCTCCAAGTCAAGGCAGCCATTCAAGTAGGGATCTTCGAGGCAGAAAGCTTTCCTCCTGCCCCCTGACCAGACTCCCAGGAAGTAGTCTGCCAGGTTGGTGTGCATTTCACGCAGGTCACTGTCGTCCTGCAGATACAACTTCTGGGCTATGAGCTGCAGGTGTCTGTTGGCCCAGACCAGGAGTGTGACGTTCTTCACGTGTCTTTCTATCAAGTATCCGCTGAGACCCTCCTTGAGCCTCGCGATGTACAGATAAGGTACTCTCAGGGGATTGCTGGGCCTAGCGTTCTCATTGAGCTCATTCATGACACTGTTGTCTAGGGCCAACACATCCTCCAGTTCCATTTCACTCAAACCCATTTTGGCCATGGTGATGTAACCAAGAGCCCTAGAGACCAGTTTCTGACCACACTTCTTTTCCAAGGACCAGAATAGCTGCTCAATACTTTCATGAACGGTGACACAGAGGGAGGATTCATCGACGTCTTTATGAGATCTCCAATGCCTCACCTCCCTGAAGGTCAGGTTCACAAACATGGGCAGCGTGCACTTGGAGAATGCGTTGTTCACATAAATCTGCTGGCCTGATGTGACCTTCCTTTTGACCCGCAGCAGCTGGTGTTTGAGGACCTGGCTGCACATCTTCCTGTCCCGGGGAATCAGCTCGATGTAGTTGGCTTCTTCGTGGATAAGGCACCTCAGTTTCTGTAAGATTCCATGTCTATTGGGCAGTGTGGACAGGACTATTCGAACAAAGCGGGGAAGGTGAGCTGGGAGCCACCAAAGCTTCCTGGCCTCATCACCCTCTGAGAGCTGCTCTAGGGCATCGAATATTATTACTAGAGGTCTCTGCAATGAAGACTCATTCAAAAGGTTTATGAATAAGTCACGAAGGTCATGGATTTTCTTAGGATAGCTTTGAACCAGACACCGGTAGTTAACTGCCAATTGTTCACAAACGCTTAGAAGGAGAGTCTTAAGGTCAGTACTCATGTCTGTGGTTCCTAGAAATCTCACGACGACTACTGGGTCAGATTCTGGTCCTGTGTCTTCATGTAGCCAGCCATAAGCCTAAAACGTAAAGGTAGTGTTTAGAATGGTAATATATATTCACATATATGTACACGTACAACAGCATTTCCTCTCTCCAGAGGTCAGACTGCTGGTAACCCTGACCATGCAGAGAGTGGCTTAGAACCAGGAAACCTTCTGAGAAGATCAAAGAGCTGTCACAAAGCTCATGCGCTAAAATCTATAGGTGAGACCCTCAGGATCACTGTACTGAAGGTAATAAAATAGTGATAAAAGTATTATTCAATCACAAGGCAGCACTTAGCTTGTATTCTAAAAGTTACAAAGTATTTCACAAACAAAATCTGCATATCCAGTATGGTCAGTTTTTCATCACTGAATCCTATTTCCTGGAATGGTTGTTGGCACACAGTAGGTGCTTAGTATTTGTTCAATGAATAGATTAAGTAGTGATTTACACATTATATTGCATCAGATATTTTCATTAATTGGGATCACGTATGGCTGATCAAATTCCTAGTTAATTAGAATGCAGTAAAAATAATACTAAGATACTGAATATAATCTTATATGATTCAGATATACACGGTCATCTTTATGATTATTTATCACTGTCATAAAAATCTATATAGGGGCGCCGGGGTGGCTCAGTCAGTTGGGCGGCCGGCTTCAGCTCAGGTCACGATCTCGCGGTCTGTGGGTTTGAGCCCCGTGTCAGGCTCTGTGCTGGCAGCTCGGAGCCTGGAGCCTGCTTCTGATTCTGTGTCTCCCTCCCTCTCTGCCCCTCCCTTGCTTGCTCTCTGTCTCTTTCTCAAATAATAAACATTAAAACAAATCTATATAATGCTGGCTAAAATTTTGTTAAATTTTGCATTTTCATAACAGACAGCTTACCATATATAAACAGTCAGTTATCAGCCCTAGCATTATGTCTCTGTAGGATAGATGGATTATAGTATCATTTTACAGCAGAGTAAACTGAGGCCCAGACTGTAGAAATGACTTGCTCAGAGTTAAATGAGACAAAGCTGGAGCTATTTATTTTTTTCTCTTGAAATTGTAGAGTTAAGGAGATAACATATATAAAGGGGCTGCTAAGTTTAGTATTTCTCTGTCTGGAAAGGCAAGGACAAGAAGGGATATGATCAAAGTGTAAAACAGATTCCAAAGTCTATTTTTAGGGAAATAATGTCGTTTAGTAACCCTTGGAATTTACCAAGGATACTCCTTAGGAAACATATTTTATAAATGAGTGAGTAAGTTTATGAAACTTGGTTCCTCAAGATATATAGTTCAAGGCACCTGGGTGGTTCAGTCGGTTAAGCGTCTGACTTCAGCTCCAGGTCACGATCTCATGAGTTTGAGCCCCACACCCAGCTCTGTGGGCTGTGCAGTGCTAGTGCGGAGCCTGCTTGGGATTCTCTCCCTCTCCCTCTCTCTCTGCCCCTCCCCTACTTGCGCTCTCTTTCTCTGTCTCAAAATAAATAAATAAATTTGGGGGGGGGGGAAGATCTAGTTCAGGTTAAGGTATGAGTAAGTTTGGAAAAAAGTATGGATGTCAGTTTCAGCATGAGCTATTCAGGAAAAGAAGCAGTTTATTGTTTAGCCCCAACCTTTGAGGTTGATATGGAGGAAGATAATCCTGCCGTCCTACTACAACTGCCCTTCAGTGGCAAATCAGAGAACGCAGTATTTTGTCCCTCCGTGGATTGCTTATGATGATTATGTGCATTGTCCTCTGTCCTGCTAGTCATGCGTTGTTGAGAGTATGATATCTGTAGAGAGTGCCTCTCTGATCATGAGCTTGTGTCCATGGAAATGTTAGGCATGTAGGAGATAATCTCGAGATAAACACAAGATGTCTGTCTGCATCCTGACAAGGGACATGAAGTCACAAATAGAGCACAGGTTGTCATCGGCGGGACAGACATTCCCCAGGAGAGAGGCGAGTGGAGCAGAGGCAGTGGACGTAGAAACAGGTAAGGCTTCTTGTGGCGCCAGGGTCCTGGACTGTGAGTAGACACACTGGTGGCTGAACAAAACGTCCAGAAGAATGAGAGCTCAGAAAACCATTTCTCGGGGCACCTGGGTGGTGCAGTTGGTTTAGTGTCCAACTTTGGCTCAGGTCATGGTCTTGTGGTTCATGGGTTCAAGTCTTGCATCGTGCTCTGTGCCGACAGCTCAGAGCCTGGAGCCTGCTTTGGATTCTGTGTCTCCTCTCTTTCTGCCCCTCCCCTACTTTCTCTCTCTCTCTCTCTCTCTCAAAAATAAATAAACATTAAAAACAAAACAAAACATTTCTCAAGTTGACCAACTCAACTGTCACCACACTCTGCCCCTGGGGAGACTGTTTATCTCTACAGGCGCATCAGCACATGCTTCACAGTTCTTTACCTCCTGGGCTACAGCACGCACAGTTGCATCCCATGCACATTTAATATAGTCGAGTCCAACAACATTTGTCCCTTCAACCACCTCACCCTTCCCTCTTCCAGAGTAAAAGAGCCCTCAAGTGAACGTGAAATGGTGTACATGGTCATTTTCTCCTTGGATTTCAGCTGCTATGTGCTCCTCGTAGCGTTGCTGTCTTGCTTACTTGGAACAACTCTAAAGTTTGAAGGTTCACATACAAATTAGTATTCAAACATACACGCACACAAAACTTACTTTGACACAGCATGGGTCTTAAATGCAAGCCTGCCACTGCTTTCGGTGTTCAATTAGAAGAGAACTATGTCATTTAACGCTAGAGGAAAAACCAGCAGCTGAGCTTGGCATATTAAGAAATGGCAAATTAACTTTCCTAAGGGCTTTTAAAAAAAATGTTCATTTGTTTTGAGAGAGAGAGATTGAGAGGGAGGGTGCATGCGGATGAGCTGGGAGAGGGAGAAAGAGAACCCTTAGCAGGTGCCACGCTGTCAGTGGGAGCCTGACTCAGGGCTCGATCTCAACTGAGATCATGTCCTGAGCCCAAGTCAAGAGTTGGACACTTAAACCACTGAGCCACCCAGGCGCTCCTCCTGAGGACTTTTTAACAGTAAGCTTATGCACCTGATTTTTGCCGGCGTGCTTACCCAGGAACCTAATCTCGATATAAGTTGGAACACAACTTTCCCTGCTCTTGTCCTCAAGATGACCTGCCTGAGATTGTGTAGCATGTGACAGATGACAAGGGTGTTTTGTGAAGATGAAGGAAGCTGTGTTCTCGGGAGAGTAACCACAGGAACGACAGTATAGGGACACTGAAGTAATGCCAGGATAACGTAGACCATCAGGCTTGGAGAGCAAGTGCACAGGAGCTCAAAATGGAACTAGTTTCATCCAGTTTAGACTGACATGCCAAGACAATAGACACCACATTCCAGAGTGAGGTTCCAGACCATCATGCAAGATTTGTAAGGGACTTGTGAAAACCAGTTTTGCTGCCTTTAGTGGACTACTCACCTTCAGCCTAAAGAGGCGTTTCAAGAGGCCAAGAAAAACACTGGAGGTTAGGGTGCTGGGGGGGGGCATATCTATGACCACTCACTCCCAAAGGGGAGGGCTGAGAGATGTCCCCACTTCTCACCCAGGGAAAGGGGCAGTGATGAGCCACTTATGGGGTGTCCCCCAGAGCTGGGGAGACAGATGTCATCAGATGCCTGAGAAATATGGAGGTTGACCGACAAGACTGACTAGCTGCTGGGATGGAGGAGTGATGGAGAGCTGCTGTATTGCAACTGGAGTTTCACAGGGTGAAAAGTACCTGCGTGTCCCCCATGGGTCAGATATGGGCCACTGGCAAGACTGAGCTGACAGAGGTTTTGGTTGGTTCTGTTTGCCCCAGGTCCTGTCCAAGGGAGCTTGCTGGGCCATGGACCTTGGCAGAAAGGTATTAGAAGTGTGGCTGCATGTCCAGGAGCCATGGAAGTGACCAGCTGGAAAAAAAATGCATCATCCTGTGTTTAGGGAACTGTAGGTAAGATGCTCAGCGAGTACAGGTCAAGGGATGTGGGAGGGAAAGGACATCCAGGAAACTAGAAGAAGGCCTCAGAAGAAATAGGAGGCCGCTTTGTAAGCACCTGCCAAGACTAGAGAGGGTGGAACCCAATATTCAGAACTTTCTGGCCACCTTACCTTTCTTATATCCCCGAAGCCGCAACCCTATAGGAGTCACAGCCCTACAAGGGTCTAGTGCTTGAGGTTAGGGATGGAGGGGAGGAAGTACTATGTGGTGAAAGAAGGAGAAGACAATCACATCCCCACTTCCCACAGCAGGTGCCATGCTTACAGTGAGCCCCAGCTGCGGGAGAGAAATATAAACTCAAGTTTTAATTATCACCTTAGACTGGACATATTTAATTTCTGAACTGAGAATGACTCAGTGTCCAGAGTGACTGGAGGGCTTGTCTGTGGTGATAGAAGTGACAGGAGCTGTGAGATCTGCCCTGGTTTCCATCCAAATGGGAATGAGCCCCACAACATGAGTTTGACCAAAGAGAGAAAAAAATGAAGCTGTTGTCTAACTGCACCCGATGTGCCTTATTCTTTCACTCTGACTGTTACACCAGCATAAGAGAGACACTGAAGTATCCATTCCACAAAGACGAATAAAAATTCACAGAAAATGGAAATGACCGTGATCAACTTATCTTCTCTGCAAAGTAAAAGATTGTTACAAACAAGCAGGTGAAAGAATAGGCTTTTACCTTCTTTGCCACCTCAGCCAGCAGGAGGGTCTTCCCGGTACATGGTCCGCCGTAAATGACGAGAGGGTTGATGTGCCCAGTTTTGCTCGGAAGAACATATTTATGCACTATGTTGAGAGACTCACATTTGTACTCATAGAAGGAGGCGTATGTCTTACATAATGACGAATGCTGGAGGATTTCATCGTAGAGCGTGTCAGTTTCGGTGTCAAAATTCTGTTGAACGGTTGCCTGAATTATATCGATCATGTCCTCATAAAATTGCTTACCGAGTCCTTCTATGTAATGATTTTCTATTTCTTGGGAATATCCCAGTTTCATGTCGCAATGAGTAACCGACGTGTACACTCTCAGATTAGATGACGCAACAATAGTAGGAATAAATTCATCCCTGAGTTTTATCAGCTTCTCTTGGGCTTCTGCGTCCCGCATAATCCTTGGTTCTGCTCCAGTTATATCCATGTACTTTCCCATCTCTGGGATTTTCACAAAACGTTCGATGTTAGCAATTTTCCGAATGTAGCAGACACACTTCTTTAGGAATGCTGGAGTTTGCTTTCCTAGAGCAAAGTCAAACTCGTCCTCTATCGCTGAAAGAAAACATGGCACGGGGTTTATTGTCTAGAGCAAAGCAGCGGTGGGCCTGCACCCCCAGTACTTACCTCTCTAGTCGCTGGGGGAGACTGTTTAGCTTGCAGTGTGGAGCAGAGTTGTCTGTAGATTACTCTCTTGACTCCTTAATTTCCTATCTGCCTTTTCCCAAACAGCTGGGAACCTAGGGGCACCTAGGGAGTTCAAGCCCTGCATCGGGTTCTGCGCTGGCAGTGTGGAGCCTGCTTCAGCTCCTTTCTCTCCCTCTCTTTGCCCCTCCCCCTTGCATGCACACACATGTGCATGTGCCCTCTCTCTCTCTCTCTCTCTCTCTCTCTCTCTCTCTCTCTCTCTCTCTCAAAAATAAGTAAATAAATAAACCTGGGGAAAAAAAAAAAACCAAACCAGCCAGGAAACCGGGACACTGTGGGTTTTGCTTACAATTATTTAATTGCCTTCCCAGAGAAGTTGAACATAAGCATGAAAAAGAAAGGGTACCAAGTTTATGGTTGATTCTTCTAAGTTCCTGTTCAGCTTCTCTGACCTCAGGGGTTCTAATAGCGAAGAGCAGGGACCTGCTGGAGCCAGGCAGGAATGAGGAAGAGGCCAAATGACACATCCAGTTTCCTTTTTGCTTGTCAGTGTCTCCTTTACAATGTGGCTTCACCATTGTGTTTGGGGTGCATTATACCCCAGACAGGTTTGTGTAAATACTAGTATAAGAGCATGTTCAGCATATAATCATGTTCTGATTATTGATCAATATGAATTAACCCATATCACTGTAACTTCCATTATGTCCATTGGAGCAGGTACAGAAAAGGGACTTAGTGTGTACATTTATTTATTTGAAAATAAACCGGGTTATGGCTTACAATATGCTTACAAGTAAATACACATTATAAATCACTGAGGCCCCATAGCAACATTTAAAACTGGGGCATTAGTAACAAAAACATCACTTGTGCATGATTTTAGGGAGGACAAATAAAAAGAAATGAAATAATTAAACCAATGGCAATGAACTTTGAGGCAAGTAATCTTTTAAAACTGGCTCCCTCCCCACCCTCCTCTGCTTTCCTTCATCCAGTTGGTCTTAACTGAGTGTCTACTATGTGCCAGGTGTGCTGCTAGCTGCTCAGGATACAGTGCTGAGAGAAAATAGACAATGCTGAGAGAAAAAGCCATTATGGCGTTTACAGTCTAGTAGAGGTTGGTGGACTTGAATCATTGAATCCCACAAAGAAATGTTTTATGACTTTTTGAGTCTTGTGAAGGAGAATAATATGGTACAATAAGAGCAAACCATTAGGAGGGCTACCCTACTTAGAGAGTCAGGGAAGCCTTCCTTAAGGAGGTGACTACCAGGCTATGATCTGATGGAAGAATTGGGGTTTGGGGTGGGCCATGAATATGCAGGGTGTGGGCGGCCAGAAACTGGCAATATTCTGGGATGCCTTGGTGGCTCAGTCGATTAAGCACCTGACTTTGGCTCAGGTCATGATCTCTCACAGTTCATGAGTTTGAGCCCTGCATCAGGCTCTGCATTGACAGTGTGGAGACTGCTTGGGATTCTCCCTCTGTCCCTCTCCCACTCATCTTTCTCTCTCTTTCAAAATAAATAGAGAAACTTAAAAAAAAAAAAAGAAACAAAACATTTCAATGTGCTTGCTGGCCACAACTCCAACATCAAACAAAACCCAGAACATACATGTATTCTATACAGTAACTATGAAGGAAGTCGGGAACTGTATTTTTAAGTGGTGCCTTTTTGTGGAACTCTCATGATAATTTTTTCAGTAATGATAGCAATCAATCAGAAGCGATGACTCAAGTAAAAAAGATATGTTTATAGCCAGCAGTGTGGAGTGAGCTGTGCTATGGTCCTCAGTACATAATACAAAGGGTTTTGATCAAGCAAGTTGGTTAACGAGGCCTGTTAAAGGACCTTATACAATCTACATCTACTCTTCTTTTTATGGGAGTAAGAACTTACTGTAATGTAGATGAGGGAGGCTGTAAGAAACCTACAGAAGGAGCCTTGGCTCCTCTTTTCCGGCCATCTGTGTAACATGCCGGGGGGCACCCTGGATCAACCAGGTGCTACCTTCTGTGCGTCATGAGGAGGAAGGAGATGTCAACCTATAGCACGTATACCTAACAGATGATAACCAGAGATATGCACTGTTACCTCTGAGGCCCAGAAAACAAATCAACTGTAACCTGACATTGTTATCATTCCTATGGAAAGAATGTTTCAATCAGGAGTGTTGATTATAAAGAGATTGTAAGAAGAGATAGAGACAAACCCAGTTGGTAGAACCCATCTAAGCTTGGCTCAGTGGGGAGAAAAGAGGCTGTACATAAGAATGCCTGGTTGATGGTATAGACTTACTAAATATACCTGAATAAGTGAGTCACGTGAGACAAAGAAAACTCCATAGATGTATTTCTAGAAACCAAGTGTATTCTTGTGATTTGGGGGGACTTTTATTAATAATTACTGATATTTATTTGCCTATAAATATTATAAATTTCCCCAGAAAATTCTTCCCAGAACACCATATTTGTTTTCTGTCTTTGCATTTTTCTAAATATCCTAAAGTTTAACTGGCCACAGCACCTGATGAAGATAACGTTAGGAGAGTTCCAGCCCTGGCAACTGTCATTCATGGGATATAAATCCCCAAAACTACTGTCCCTGAGACCACTCAGTTTTAACGTTCATAGTTGGACACTGTGTTGGGGTCTAGTTTATCTCTGTTCCTCTGCTGTTATTTTATGAAGGAGAAAGTGGGAGTGTGAAAAATTACATTCAGATATAAAGAGTTCACCTTCCCAGATGCTGCCAAGTATTCATATTCCAACATTTCTGAAAATGTTAATCTACTATATCCCCTTCAAAAAACCGACACTTCCTCGGCCATTCTTATTTGTGTAGACATGGTCTTAAAATGAGCTTGAAATGTAAAACAAATAAAATTGTTAGAAGCATGCATATCTTTAAGAGATGTACTCCAAGCAGAGAACAGTCCACAAGGAGTGTTTGTACTACATAGTATGAATATGAAGTTATTCATCTTCCTATGGTTGGCCACATGGACAGAGTTCTCTAGAGAAAATTAGGGGACAGTTTTTGCTGGTGAAATACTTGAACTGTATGATCCTAAATAAGAGGAAGCCTTCCCCAAATTGGCATTTCTTACATCATGAATAGGAAAGCTTTTGGTCTGGGCATTTTCTCCCATTACAGCACATTTTTAGGACCAGGTTTTGTTCTTGATAAACATGACGAACTGGAGCCTCAAAATCGGATCAAAAAGATCCCAGAGGAACAAGAATATTTGTCAATCTGTGTATTCCAAAGATAGTACTTATTCTGGCCAATTTAAATATTTTCAGAGAGACCTAAAATCAGACCTAATTTTTGATAGCTTCCAGAGAATGCATTTCTCAAAAATACTTATAATTTCCCTAAGCTTGAAATACACGTATACAGAGAGAATGGTTTCAAGTGCCTTTTAGGTTTTCATAGATTCTTTGTCACATCATTCACAAAACCAACCTGCAAATGCATCTGCCGTTGCTTTTTCCTCAATAATTCTTCATTATCAGTTTTAAAAATAAATGTTCTATTCTGATTATTTTTACCCAGTTGTGTTTGTCCCCTGGAAACTACAGCTGACATATTCCTTCAGATCTGTGGCTTCCTGCGCATCCTTTAAAAATAAAGTCTCCTGGGGCGCCTGGGTGGCTCAGTCGGTTAAGCGTCCAACTTCAGCTCAGGTCATGATCTCACGGTTCGCATGTTCAAGCCCCGCGTCGGGCTCTGTGCTGACAGCTCGGAGCCTGGGGCCTGCTTCGGATTCTGTGTCTCCCTCTTTCTCTGCCCCTCCTCTGCTCATGCTCTGTCTCTGTCCCTTAATAATCAATAAATGTTAAAAAAATGTTTTTTTTTAAAAATAAAGCCTCCTTTCTGTGGCTGAGAAAGGCTGACAAGTGGGTCTCTGCTCATTTTTATTTTAAGGTTTTCATTTTAGATTTTTATTTTATTTTAAAGTTAAATGAGATCCTGCCACCGCCTTCTTTATTTCTCAACCTCTAATGGCTTACCTGCTTACCCAGAAGAAAGCATAAGGTTCTTATTATGCTTCACCTCTGCCTCCCCAGGCCCGGCTACCTTTACCTTTTTCCTGCTCCCGGAACTTACTAAACACATTCCTCTCTCAGGGATCTTGAATCTGGTAATCCCTCTGCCCGGAATTCTCTTAGAGTACAGCTGGCTCTGAATCCCATCATTCAGCTCAAAGTCCTTTCCTTACTGCCCACTCTGTCGACATCTGAACCCCCACATCGTTCAACAAAACTAAAAGGCGACTTCCTTAACCAGACCCCGTTACTGTGTCTTGTTTATTCATTCTATGTATCCTTTCCAAAATGATCCTGTTCATTTATTTGATAACTTGCCTGTCGTTTATTTTCCCACACTAAAAAAAATAAGTTCCAGGAGAGACGGATCTGCCTTCTTATTCATTGTTGTATCCTCAGTGCCTGGCACATAGCAGGCTCTCAATGTTTGCTGAGTGAGTGAGTGAGTGCATGAATCAATGAACAGAATGAATGAATGAACTGAGAACACTGGCAGAGTTTGCTCTATTCTCTGCAGCCTCCTCTGACTTCTTTTAAAATCACATTTTCTGGAGAAGTCATCAAGTTAAGTAAAGGCCTGTCTGTGGGTTAAAAGAAAAGAACACTTGCCTCTCCAGGAGAAGGAAACATTTAGAAAAGTTAGATTTCATCAGGCAGTAAATGAAATGAAATTCGTAGACCCATAAAAGGGAAGCCATGAACACATCTCTTACTGATAACTTCTTTAGTTTACCAAAGATGTGTGACAGTTACCTGAGAACAGGTACCTCTTAGCTTGGCTATATTTCATTTTCCCCTTTTCATGTAACAGTTTTACAGCAGCCTTGAATATCTTCTTGATCTCATCTGATATCTCTTGCCAGGTCTTCTCATTGTTGGCTTTGGCAGAAGGCTGCATCTATGGAATTGTAAAAGGGAGATATTAGTCTTAAAATCATCGAAAGATAAGTCACTATTTAAGTGCAAGAAAAGCACTATTATTTGAAGGCCTGCTATGTGCCGATATTATGCTAGGTGCCTAACGGGCCATATCTCATTGAATCCCCCTATAACCCTGAAAGTTAGAAATGATGTCCATGTTATGTGTGAATTTACCCGAATCACACAGAATTTGTTTGTTGCGCTTTCTTATTATAACAGGTATTTCCTTTTTTCTTTTTTACATATTTGTTTTAATTATATTGAGTTAACACAGTGTTATATTAGTTTTACACGTATGGTAGAGTGATTCAACACTTCCATACATCACCTGGTGCTCATCACAAGTGCATTCCTTAATCCCCATCATCTATTTAACCCATCCCCCCACCCACCTCCCTTCTGGTAATCATCAGTTTGTTCTCTATAGTTAAGAGTCTGTTTCTTGGTTTCTCTTTCTCTCTCTCTCTCTCTCTCTCTCTCTCTCACTCTTCCTCTCTCTCCCACCTTCCCTCCCTCCCTGTCTTTCCCCCTCCTTCCCACCCTCTCTTTTTCCCTTTGCTCATTTGTGTTTCTTCCTAAATTCCACATGAGTAAAATATTATGGTATTTTGTATTTCTCTGACTTCACTTAACATTATACTCTCTACCTCTAGCCATGTTGTTGCTAGAGGCAAGATTTCATTTTTTATGGCTGAGTAATATTCCATTGCATATATTCCATTTTTATGGCTGAGTAGTATTCCACTGTCCAACTTCTTTATCCATTCATCAATCAATAGACACTTGGGCTACTTCCATAGTTTGGCTATTATAAATAATGCTTCAGTAAACATAGGGATGCATGTATCCCTCCAAATTCATGTTTTTGTATTCTTTGGGTAAATACCCAGTAATGCGATTGCTGGATAGTAGAGTGGTTCTATTTTTAACTTTATGAGGAACCTCCACACTGTATTCCACAGTGGCTGCACCAGTTTGCATTCCCACCAACAGCATATGAAGTTTCCCTTCTCTTTTAACCGACAACAACTGCTGTTTCTTGTGTTGGTGATTTTAACCATTAACACTAACAGGTGTGAATATCTCATATTGGTTTTGATTTGTATTTCCCTGATGATCCATGATGTCGAGCATCTTTTCATGTGTCTATTGGCCATCTGGATGTCTTCTTCAGAAAAATGTCTGTGCAGGTCTTCTGCCCATTACTTAACTAGATTACTTGTTTTCTGGGGGTTGAGTTTTATAAGTTCTTTATATACTTTGGATACCAGCCCTTTATTGGATAAGTCATTTGCAAATATCTTCTCCCATTCAGTAGGTCACCTATTAGTTTTGTTGATTGTTTCCTTCCCTGTGTAGAAGCTTTTTGTTTTGATAGAGTCCCAATAGTTTGTTTTTCCTTTTGTTTACCTCACCTCAGGGGACCTATCTAGAAAATTTGGTATAGCCAGTGTCAGAGAAATTACTATCTGTGCTATGTTCTAGGATTTTTATGGTTTCAGTTCTCAAGTTAGGTCTTTAATCCATTTTGAATTTATTTTTGTGTATGGTGCAAAAAAAAGGGGTCCAGTTTCTTTCTTTTGCATGTTGCTGTCCAGTTTTCCCAACATAATTTGTTGAAGAGACTGTCCTTTTCCCACTGGATATTCTTTCCTGCTTTGTTGAAAATTAACCATATAGTTGTTGAAAATTAACCATATCGTTGTAGGTTTATGTCTGGGGTTTCTGTTCTGTTCAATTGATCCATGGGTCTGTTTTTGTGCCAGTACCATACTGTTTTGATCACTACAGCTTTGTAATATAACTTGAAGTCCAGAATTGTGATGCCTCTAGCTTTGCTTTTCTTTTTCAAGGTTGATTTGGTTATTGGGGGGTCTTTTGTGGTTCCATACAAATTTTAGAATTGTTTGTTCTAGTTTTGTGAAAAATGCTGTTGGCATTTTGATAGGGATTGCATTAAATGTGTAGATTGCTTTGGGTAGTGTAGACATTTTAACAATATTTGTTCTTCTAATCCATCAGTATGGAATGTCTTTTCTTTGTGTCATATTCAGTTTCTTTCATTGGTTATTTATAGTTTTCAGAGTACAGGTCTTTCACCTCTTTGGTTAGATTTATTTTTAGGTATCTTATTATTTTTGATGCAGTTGTAAATGGGATTGTTTTCTTAATTTCTCTTTCTGCTGTCTCATAATTGGTATGTAGAAATGCAACAGATTTTTCTACATTGATTTTGTATCCTGTAACTTTACTGAATTTGTGTATCAGTTCTAGCAGGGTTTTGGTGGAGTCTTTCAAGTTTTCCAAATATAGTATCATGTCATCTGCAAATAGTGAAAGTCTTACTTCTTCCTTACAGATTTGGATGCCTTTTATTTCTTTTTGTTCTCTGATTCGTATGGCTAGGACTTCCAGTACTATGTTGAATAAAAGTAGTGGGAATGGATATCCTTGTCTTGTTCCTGATCTTAGGGGAAAGGATCTCAGTTTGTCCCTCACTGAGGATATTAGCTGTGGGTTTTTCATATATAGACTTTATTATGTTGAGGTATTTTCCCTCTAAGCCTACTTTGTTATCATGAATGGATGTTGCACTTTGTCAAATGCTTTTTGTGTGTTTACTGAAATGATCATATAGTTCTTATCCTTTCTCTTGTTAATGTGATATATCACACTGATTGATTTATGAGTATTGAACCACCCTTGCAACCCAGGAATAAATCCCACTTGAATGTGGTGAATGATTTTTTAAATGTATTATTGAATTCACTTTGCTAATATTTTATTGAGGATTTTTGCATCTTTGTTCATCAGGGATATTGGCTTACAGTTTTAAATGGTGTCTTTATCTGCTTTTGGTATCAGGATAATGCTGGCCTGATAGGATGAATATGGAAGTTTTCGTTCCATTTCTATTTTTTGGGATAGTTTGAGAAGAATAGGTATTAACCTCTTCTTTATATGTTTGGTAGAAATCCTTTGTGAAGACTTCTGGCCCTGGACTTTTGTTTGTTGGGAGATTTTTGATTATTGATTTAATTTATTTTCTGGTTATCAGTCTCTTCAAATTTTCTAGTTCTTGTTTCAGTTTTCATAGTTTATATGCTTCTAGGAATTTATCCATTTCTTTTAGGTTGTTCGATTTGTTGGCATCTATTTTTTCATAATATTCTCTTATAATTGTATTTCTGTAGTGTCAGTTATTTCTCTCTCATTTGTGATTTTATTTATTTGAGTCCTTTTTCTTTTTCCTTGATAAGTTTGGATACAGGTTTATCAATTTTATTGATTTTTTTTCAAAGAACCAGCTTCTTGTGTGTGTGTGTGTGTGTGTGTGTGTGTGTGTGTGTGTTTATTTGTTTTGGTTTTTATATCATTTATTTCTGCTCTAATCTTTATTATTTCCTTCCTTATGCTGGTTTTAGGTTTCATTTGTTGTTCTTTTTCTAGCTCCTTCAGGTGTAAGGTTAGGTTGTTTATTTGAGATTTTTTTTTTTGCTTCTTGAGGTATGCCTGTATTGCTATAAACTTCCCTCTTAGAACTGCCTTTACTGCATACCTAAGGTTTTGGATCATTATGTTTTCATTTTCATTTGTCTCCATATATTTTTTTATTTCCTCTTTGATTTCTTGACTGAACCATTCATTATTTACTAGCATGTTATTTAACCTCCATGTATTTGTGGTCTTTCCAAATTTTTTCTTGTGGTTGACTTCTAGTTTTATAGCATTGTGGTCAGAAAAGTTGCATGGTATGACTTTGATCTTCTTGTATTTTTTGAGGTTTGTTTTGTGGGCTAATATATGATCTATTCTGGAGAATGTTCCATGTGCACTTGAAAACATGTGTATTCTGCTGTTTTAGAATGGGATGTTCTTAATGTATCTGTTAAATCCATTCAAAGCCATTGTTTCCTTTTTGATTTTCTGTTTAGATGATCTATTGATGTAAATGGGTTATTAAAGTCCCCTACTATTATTGTATTATTTGTTAGTTCCTTTATGTTTGTTATTAACTGTTTTGTGTATTTGGGTGCCTCTATGTTGGGTGCATAAGTATTTACAATTGTTATATCTTCTCGTTGGATTGTCCTCTTTATTATTACATGGTGACCTTTGACTCTTGTTACAGTCTTTTTTTTAAAGTCTGTTTTGTCCAATGTAAGTATTGCTAGTCTGGCTTTCTTTTGATATTTGTTTGCATGATAAGCATTTCTCCATTCTCTCACTTTGAGTCTGCAGGTGATTTAGGTCTAAAGTGAATCTCTTGTAGGCAACATACAGATGTGTCTTGTCTTTTTATCCATTCTGTCACTCTGTGTCTTTTGATTGGAGCATTTAGTCCATTTACATTCAAAGCAATTACTGACAGTATATATTTATTGCAATTTTATTACTTGTTTTATGGTTGTTTCTGAAGATTTTCTATGATCCTTTCTTGTCTTCTATTATGTTTGCCAATTTGGATTCCTTTCTCTTTATTCCTTGCATATTTATTAGTAATTTTTGATTTGTGGTTACCATTAGGTTTGTATATAACCTCTTCTGCATATAGCAGTCTATATTAAGTTGATCATCATTTAAGTTTGAACACATTCTTTTCTCTTCTCTTCCCCATGTTTTAGGTATATGTTATTATATTTGATACCCATTTTTTTGTGAATTCCTTGATTGATTTTTTTACGGAAATATTCACTTTTACTGCTCTGTCACTTTTAGTCTTTCCTTCCCACTTAAAGAGACCCCTTTACTATTTCTTACAGACCTGGGTTAGTGGTTATGAAGTCCTTAATTTTTATTTGTCTGGGAAATTGTCTCTTCTCTCATCTGAATGATAACCTTTCTGGATAGAGTATTCTTGGCTGCAGGTTTTTCCCATTCAGCACTTTGAATATATCATGCCACTCCCTTCTGGCTTGCAAAGTTCCTATTGAAAAACCTCCTGCTAGACTTATGGGTTTTCCCTTGTAAGTAACTGACTTCTTTGGTCTTGCTGCTAAAAAAATTTTTTTTTTATCACTAGATTTTATCAATTTAATTACAATATATCTTGGTGTGGGTCTGCTGTTGTTGATTTTGATGGGAGTTCTCTGTGCCTACTGGATCTGGATCTATTTTCTTCTCCAGAATAGGGGAGTTTTCAGCTATTATTCCTGCAAATAAAGTTTCTATCCCCTTTCTCTCTTCTTCTTCTGGGACTAGTTCCCTAAGTCTCTTCTTGTTTTGCATAATTCTTTTTTTCTTTCTTTTGTTCAGCTTTATTACTTTCCATTGCTCTGTCATCTAGGTCACTAATTCATTCCTCTGTTTCTTCCAGCCTGCTGTTCATTCCATCAAGTGTGCTTCTTATTTTGTTTATTGAGCCCTTTATCTCTGCTATGTTATTCTTTATCTCTGTGTTATGGGTTTCACTCATGTCCTCCACTCTTCTCTCAAGTCCAGTGAGTATCCTTATGATCATCGCTTTAAATTCTCTATTAGTCAGATTACTTATGTCTATTTCACTTAGATCTCTGGCTGTGGCCTTGTTCTCTTCTTTCACTTGGGATAAATTTCTCTGCCTCCTCATTTTGTCTGTCTCTTTGTGTCTGTTTCTCTGTATTAAGCAAGTCACCTGTGTCTTCTATTCTTGAAAGTAGTGACCGCAAGAAGAGGTCCTGGAGTGCCCTGCAGTGGAGTGTCTCCTGTTTACCAGAACCTGGACCTTCAGAAGAGTATCCTGTGTGTGTCGCTTATGCCCTGTTGTGGTGTCTGAGTCACTTTTTCTTTCAGTGCAGTCATCTGTACTGACTCTCTGCCTGTTGTGGGCTGTTCTTTCTCTCTGTGGTGTTAGTGGAAACCAGATAGGCCATCTCTGAGGGGGTGTGCCCGCCAGGGAACTTGGGATGGGGCGTCAGTATTAGCAAAATTCATGCTGGGCCCCTGGACTTACGTCAGATCCTTGAAGTGCTAAGGCAGTCGGGGGCTGTGCCGCAGGGTGACCAGGGATGGGAGGCTGGGTGGGGGGTGTGGTGACGGCGAGGCACATCTGGGTCTGGTGCTAGAGGGTGGCTGAGGGTACATGCCTGGGCATGGCATGGTGGCAGCTGTGGGCCAGGCAGCGGCAGGGTGTGCAGAACTTGGTTTTAACAAAATTTTCCCTGAGCTCAAGGTGAGGCTAGTGGGCCAGTCCTCAGGAGAACTCATGGGTATGGTGCACTGCTAGCAGATTAGGCAGCAAGTGTCTCTTGGGTTTTGATACAAATTTCATAAAAAACTGATCTCTTCAATATCCTCTAAAGAGAACCGAAAGTTAAAAGAGAGGTGCTCATATGTTTCCATTCGTCTTTAGTTGTTTCTTCTTCGTTTGTTTTTATGATTCTCTAGGCAATCGAATGGGAGGACTGACTACCAAACAAGTAACATTTATAGAGTCCTGGTGATAATCTTATTCACACCTTCATTAATTTAACAAAAATTTATGCAGAAATTCCTGCATGGGTGGGGTTTACAGAATAACTTAAGTTCCCCTGGAGGATCTTAAAATCAAATGACAAAGGAGCATCTAAAGCCAATTAAATAGTAACATATGAGCAAGTGCTCCCAAACCACTATGTAAACCTGGTTTCCTGAGGTGTTATGTCTTTTGATATCTACATTTACCAGCAACTACATATCCTCCTGGCATATATATTTAACTGAGGAATGGCTTGGATATGCCCTAATACTCCCATCCATAGAAGCAAGAATCTTGCAGATAATTACTTTGAATAGTGCATGGAGGGGGACGAAGAAAATGAAGGATCCTGACATGATTCCATATTGCATGGAGAAAATGCTTTATGTTAAATACCAGGATGACAAATACATACGGTTCTTAAATGAAGAATTGTCACTAAGCCAGGGCTGTCGTCCTCTCAGAGATGCCTGAGCACCAAATATATCAAGGATGTTCTCTTCGGAAGAGGGATGGATATCTATGCCTTCTTTAAATTGAAAACAATGTGTTTTTTTAATTACGTAGGCCCCACACCTAATGCGGGGCTTGAACTCATGACCCTGAGATCAAGAGTTGCATGCTTTACTGACTGAGCCAGCTGGGCACCACCATGCCTTCTTTTCAATCTGTCTAGGAATCCTTAATAAGGAATAGGCCCATCCATTTTCTCTTCCTCCTTTATTCTGTTTCAGGGGACACATAGTAGATACATTTAGGATCCAAACTGGAGAGGAGACAATGATAACTGTTTGCATCATGAATCAACCTCACTTGAAGATTTTACACGATATACAAGAATATAAGTTATGTATGAAATGTTTAAGGACAGTTAGTGAATTAATCAATGAGAGACTATAATAGCTGGGCAGACTTTAAAAAGACACCCCCCCCAAAGAAACTTCCACAAATCGAAAATACAACTGTTGAACTTGAAAATTTTATGCATGAACAGAGTGGACACAGCTGAAGAAAAAAATTACTGAGTTGGAAAAGACCTAAAATAATCTGGAAAGCAGCATGGAGAGCTAAGGGAATTGATAATATAAAAGAGAATCAGGAGACATGGAAGCTAGACTGAAGTGGTCCAGTGTAAATCCAATTATAGAGTAAAACAGAAAGAACAGAGGAAATAGAGGAAAAACATTATTTGATAAGATGATAGCCGAGAATTTTCCAGAACAGATAGAATACATAAATTCACACATAGAGGATGTATGACATATATCATTCAGAATAACATAGGCACATTATGGCAAAATGGGAAAAATAAAAATATTTTCAGATGAACAGAGTTTATCACTAAGAGACCTCCATTAATGGAACTTCTGAAGGTATACTTGAGAAAGAACCCCAGGAGGAAAATCTGAGAGGCCAAAAAGGAAAGGTAAGTAAAAATTGGAAAGTTTCAGGGTGCCTGAGTGGCTCAGTCCATTAAGCATCCAACTGTTGCTTTTGGCTCGGTTATGATCTCACAGTTTGTGGGTTCGATCCCTGTGTCAGGCTCTGCACTGACAGTATGGAGCCTGCTTGGGATTCTCTCTTTCTCTCTCTCTCTCAAATAAAATAAACTTAAAAAAATGGGAAAGTTTCTTAGCTTTGGATTATGTTGTTCAAAAGAAATGTAGGGTCCAGGGCAGAATAATTTTCTGTCTACTGTGCCTTTTCTGTGGAGGGAAGCATCTCTGGATGATGAACAGTGGAGAGTAATGGACACATGTATACTTTGGAGAGAAAGATAACTCACTGCATTTTTATTGCTTTGCAGCATTTCTGACTTAGGTCTGAGGTAATAAGCCGCTGGCACCGAGTTCTCATCGCGACAGTACCACTCTTCCAGGAGCTTCGTCTCCAGCTTTGCCTCTATGGCAGCATCCAAGATCATTTCAAACTCCGAGGCTTCGACTTCTCCGGGGATTCGGATGTTCCCATATTTTTCTCCTAATAGTCCCTGTGTATCCACAAAAAAGTTCAGGTTAGTGTATCACCAAGAAAATTCATTCTGTCGTATTCACATCCTGTAGCTACTTGATAAATAATAAATAGACACCAGGTACATTGTTCCATCAGTTGTTTTCTTTTAATCACGGCAGATACTTTTTTCCCCATGGATTATTTAATAAGTAAAATCGGATCGTTTATATTGTAATCATAATAAATTCATATACTGAGAATTGAGATTGCATATCATATGAGGCAAATTCAACATACAGAATTTTGTCACAAATTTATTTTCCCAAAGTTTACATGATACAGCAAAAGTTGTTCTATTCTGACGTTTTTTGTTCATGACAAAGAAAAATGACATGCTGCACTCTGTGAAATATCAAACATGTAAACTCCCAAACAAAAAATTGCCTTGTGAAGAGTAAACAGTATATGATTCTAAGCCCCAGATTAACACAGCTACAAATGCAAGTAGGGAATCATTGAATGCAATGCTACCGTGGACCCCAGTATAACTAAAAACAATTCAAAATGTAAACAGGACACAATTTTCTCCTTATGAAATTCCCAAAGAAAAACATGCTCAGTGTTATGTGAAGGTGTGAGGGGCGCCTGGGTGGCTCAGTTGGTTAAGTGTCCAACTTTGGCTCAGGTCATGATTTCACAGTTCGGTTCATGAGTTTGAGGCTTGCTTTGAGTTCTGTGCTGATAGCTCAGAGCTTGGAGCCTGCTTCAGATTCTATGTCTCTCTCTCTGCCCTTCCCTGCTTTCACTCTGTCTCTCTCTCTCAAAAATAAATAATAAACATTAAAAAAAAAAAAGGTGTGAGAAGATACCCACATAGCCTTGACAGGGGTATAAATTGATACAATATTTCACTGAAATATTTGATTCAGGCAGAACGTATTAAAAGCCTTAAAAATCTATATAACTTTCATCTTGGCAATGTTTCTTCTGCAAAATTGTCTTTAGAAGATAATTAAGGTTGTACATATAAAGACTTACCAGAATATTTATGCTGATACTATTTTAACAGGAAAGAATTGGCATAACAACCTAAGTGTCCTGCCCATGGGAACATTTAAATAAACTCTGGGACCTCTGTTCAAAGGATGCAGCAAGTCATATTCTAGAACTGTATTGATGTAAAAAGGTTATTTTTTCTTTTTCAAGTTTTTGTTTAAATTCCAGTTAGTTAACATACAGGGTAATGTTAGTTTCATGTGTAGAATTTAGTGATTCATCACTTACATAACACCCAGTGCTTATCACAAGAGCCCTCCTTAATGCCCATCACCCATTTAATGCATCCCCCCATCCCCCCTCCCCTCCAATAACCCCCGGTTTGTTCTCTACAGTTAAGAGTCTGTTTTCTGATATGCCTCTCTTTTTTCTTTTTCCCCCTATGTTCATCTGTTTTGTTTCTTCAGTTCCACTTTTGAGTGAAATCATATGGTATTTGTCTTTCTCTGACTGACTTATTTCACTTAGCATAATACTTTCTAGCTCCATCCACATCATTGCAAATGGGAAGATTTCATTCTTTTTTATGACTGAGGAATATTCCACTGTATATATGTACCACGTATTCTTTATCCATTCATCGGTCGATGGACACTTGGGCTCTTCCATAATTTGGCTATTTTTGATGGTGCTACTATAAACGTTGGGGTGCATATATCCCTTCGAATCAGTACTTTTGTATCCTTTGGGTAAATACCTAGTAGTGCAATTGCTGAATTGTAGAAGATGTTTATAATATATTATTAAGTGAAAAGGGAAGTTACAAAACAGTATGTATAAGATGATTCTAATGTTATATATATATATTACATATATATACAAGAGAAGATTGTGTATATGTATATACAAACATACATATACATGTAAGAAAGGTTTTATAAGAATGCACAGAAGTATTATCAATTATTATCTTTGGGTGGCTTTAAATTTACTTAGATTGTTTTATGAACTTCCTGGTTTTTTTTAAAAGTTTATTTATATTTTGTAGTGATCTCTATACCCAACATGGGGCTCGAACTCACAACCTTGAGATCAAGAGTTGCATGCTCCACCAACTGAGCCATCCAGGCACCCCTGAATTTACTGCTTTTTTATTAAGAATTTGTGTACACATTATTACTTTGTAATGAGAAAAACAACAAGGATTAAAAACTCTTGAGGCGCCTGGGTCCTTTGGAAGGGCCTCAGTTGGTTGAACGTCCACTCCGGCTCAGGTCATGATCTCGCAGTTCGTGAGTTCGAGTCCTGTGTTGTGCTGCATCCCGACAGCTCAGAGCCTGGAGCCTGCTTCAAATTCTGTCACTCCCTCTCTCTCTCTCTCTGCCTCTCCCCTTCACATGCTCTCTCTCTCTGTCTCTCAAAAATGAATAATAAACATTAAAAAATTTTAAAAAGTTCTTAAACCTAGTGATGCCGTCTATCCTGCCTTGTGGAACCATACTTCCAAGCTCCTCTAAATGTCTGCTTAAGCTTGCGGTTCTTGCAGTGTGGTCCTCAGACAAGTAGCCTTGGCAACACCTGGGGACTGACTAGGCCTGCAAATTCTCACGTCCCATCCCAGACCTACTGGTCAGAAACTCTGGGGGTAGGGCCGAGCAGTCTGTTTTCGCAGGCCCTCCAGGTGCATGAACCACTGGCTTAAGCTAGTAAAAATGTTAGCTTCTCTAGCATCTGGTGTTCCAATTACTTTTCAGTCTTATCTAGCAGCAACAAGGAAGGAACATAATGAAACTCCACGACAAATCTATGCTATCCAAGACAAGTTTGTCTGCTTTATAGAATCCCTGGAAAGATTTCTCCTTAATCCGTGGGCACCTTCATCCTTTCCTCCTGTTGACTAGTACTTAACCCTAAACTTCAAGCCTCGTTTACCCATTGGAATGTGAATTGTGGTTTGGCTTCTGACCTTGGTCCACTTCTGAACTACCTCTACTGCTTATCACTGCAGTATCCAGAGTGTCATCTCATACTGGCAGGCAAGAGAATTAAAGTCCTGGTAAATCAAAGTCCCAACTAAATTCCTAACCTAAACTCTGTTGCAAGATGGTAAGCCCCATAAGGACTGAGTCCCGAGGTGTTGCTTCCTAGCACATAGAAAACATGTGTATTTTTAAAACCCTATTTATTGAATAAATGAATGAACCAAGGTAGAGAAAGAAATCTTTAGACTTTGCTCTCTTCTCAGCTGAAGCTTCTTCTTGTGTTCAGAGGTAATATTTCAGCTCTTAACAGGGGGACTAACAATTTGGGAAGGTACCAGTGTTGTCTGCAACCTTTGTTTCAGCCTGTGATCTTTTAATAATTCCTGTCTACCCGCATTCCTGGTTGGGCCATGCCCTGTCTCCTTGGGATATAATCTGTCTCATCTAATTGGCTTACTCAAGCTGATTGTGGCTAACTGAACTCACCTTTTCAAGCTCAGGTTTTCTCAGTACTAGCCTCAAAGGCCAGAGAGGAGGAAGATACAACCTGCTCGTCCTCTTTGGCTGCATAAAGGTCCTTTGGAAGGGCCTTGAATGGAGGGACACCACCACTTTATTATTTTAGCATGGTAAACAAGGGTCTTTGGAGGGTTCTGTTGACATAAGGGTGTTCTAACTTCGACTCACTGTATCAGCTTGAAGGCCACGTGGGAACACTTTCATTATAATCTGCATTTGTTTTGGGCTATTCTTGACAACAGGCTGTAGGCAACAAAAATAATGTTATTTTGAGTTGCTTCTCACTTTCTATTTTGTGAAGGAATAATTGACATACAATGTTGCAGTAGTTTCGGCTGTACAGCATAGTGATTCAATATTTGTACACATTACAAAATGGTCACCACAATAAGTCTGGTTACCATCTGCCACCATACAAAGTTGTTAGAATATTATTGACTGTGTTCCCTATGTTGTGCGTTATATCCCCGTATCTTATTTATTTTATACCTGGTAGCTTGTACGTCTCAATCCCCTTCACCCATTTCATCTACCCCCTCACCTCCCTCCCCTCTGGCAACCATCATTTTATTCTCACTTTCAGCGTTCCTCTTCTGAAATCCCTGATGTTAAACTTGGATAAATGAGCAGGTATGACTTCTCATTCTGCCACAGATACAGAAGGAGATGACATTTTTAAGGCTAACCAGCCTGAGGATTATCCTATTCCTGTTGGCTAGTCTGGATAAGGGTAGTCAACATCTTTAGTCAGGGCTCTCTGTCATGAGGAGTGAGGTTTTAGTGCTGGGATGAGCTACCTAGAAAACCCATATGGGCAAAATAGGGAATACGCAGACTTCTAAGCAGTAGCCACTGGAGGAATCCAAAAAGGCATTCAGTGGAGTCTGGCCATGGGTGGAGGATATGGAGGACAGCCAGAAAATTAAATATGGGGTTAATTGACACTTCTCCAGCTAGCGGTCGATGAAGTCCAAGAATAACATGGACCCAGCTATCAAGGTCCAGGGCAGGACTGGCTGGATCTGGGATATGGAGTCAGAAAGAGGACAAATAATGGCTTAGCAAAGCAAGATGGTGTCCTAGTACAGGACCATCATCACTGCACTAGCCATGAACTAACTCCTGGCTCTTTGTCTTTCTGCCCTAACTAAGGCTGGTTCCAGAGCCTAGGGCCGGGTCACATCTATGGATCGGTTTCTTTTTTTTTTTTTTTTTTAATTTTTTTTTCAACGTTTTATTTATTTTTGGGACAGAGAGAGACAGAGCATGAACGGGGGAGGGGCAGAGAGAGAGAGGGAGACACAGAATCGGAAACAGGCTCCAGGCTCTGAGCCATCAGCCCAGAGCCCGATGCGGGGCTCGAACTCCCGGACCGCGAGATCGTGACCTGGCTGAAGTCGGACGCTTAACCGACTGCGCCACCCAGGCGCCCCTATGGATCGGTTTCTAAAATGTGTGCCATGGATTACCCACACCTGGATCACTCAGGGTGCTTGTTAAAATGTACGTTTCAAGATCACTTCTCAGACCTGAAGAACACTGTGGTTGGCAGCCCAGGAATATGCATTTTCAAATGAGATCACAAATGAATCTAGAATTTGAGAACCACTTCTATGGGCAATGCATATGAGTAATGGTTAGCAAGCACTGAAGGGGCAGGATGGGGAACACGGCAGGTCAACATAAAAATCGAAGGCTATTCAAAAATAATTATTTGAGTGGAACAGCTGGCACCAAATACTACAATTATTGGATCGATATAGTAAGGCAAAATGTTTTTTAGAGGAGAGATACTAAAGAAGAAAAAATATCCTCATCCAATTCAAGTAGCAAATGTATATCGAGCACCTACTATATATAAAGTGGTAATACAGAACTTCAGAAAAGTAATGATGTGCTACAGGCTTAGAGTTTCTTATTGGATTGTTCTCCCCAAGTCTTTTCCTTCTATTGATTCTTCCTTTAGGTGGAATGCTCATAAATCATGAAGCAGTTACTTTTCAGGAGTCCAGGACAGGATTCTGTCTTAGTCTTATCTTGCTATTTCAGAAATAGCAAAAAGAGAAATAGCAAAAGAGAATTTTGCCACCACATTTTTCAGGAAGACTTTATGGGGTTCTATGTAGCTATAGTTTCAAGGTAACTCACAAAGCATGCCTATATCTACCAGGGATGGACACAATCAATTTAGAGTCGGTTAATCTGGTTGCAAAGTCCAGTACATATGGTTCATGGCTCAGAGTGGGGGTAGAGATACAGGACCATACTTAGGAGGCTAGCAGTCAGATTTGAGGTGGCAAGATGGAGTCCATCTTGGTTTTCTAATCCGATGATTCCTTAGCTCTGTAGTCACAGGCAGTATCCATGAATGACTTCAGAAACTATGAGCAAGAGTCCACCGGCAATAGAATATTCACTAACCCGTCCATATCCTTCTGGCCCCAGTGCTCAAAAGCTCATTTTTTGCTTAGTTAAATCAAATTTGCCCATGTGTGGGAGAAATTTGGTGGCAAGTTGAGGGACTACATTGGGTTTTGCATTGAGGTCCATTTTTTTTAACTACACTATATAGATCAATCTACCTGTGTGACCCTGTATGGAAGAAACGCATTATGTCTGAAATAATTTTTTTTTAAATTTTTTTTTTCAACGTTTATTTATTTTTGGGACAGAGAGAGACAGAGCATGAACGGGGGAGGGGCAGAGAGAGAGGGAGACACAGAATCGGAAACAGGCTCCAGGCTCCGAGCCATCAGCCCAGAGCCTGACGCGGGGCTCGAACTCCCGGACCGCGAGATCGTGACCTGGCTGAAGTCGGACGCTTAACCGACGGCGCCACCCAGGCGCCCCTGTCTGAAATAATTTTTAACCTTTTATTGAATTGCTTAACACACTGTCAATATACATAAGAACATAAATCTATGGAATTTCTCCTGTCTGCAGAATCACCATAATCACCTCTCCCACCCCTTAATCAAATGTGAATACATTTAAATTGCCCATTCTTCAACACTGAAGATAGGTAGGTGGAAACAATCCAGTTGAATTGTCAAATAGAATCTGGGAGTTAAGTTCATTTGTCTGAACAGCCTAAGATAATCTTCTACTATTTTCAAGGTAGTTTCTGCATGTAAAATCCTAGCATAAGAAATAGTTCAAGACAGATGCTTTAGAACTAGATAGAGGTGATGGCTGCACAACGCTGTAAATGTACTAAATCGTTCCACTGAATCGTTCACATTAAAGTGGTTAATTTTATGTTCTGTGAATTTCACCTCAAGTGAAAAAAGGAATGTTTTCTGAATTTTTCAGTTCTTTGCAACCAGGAACTTGAATGTGAAAGGACTCTACTTTTTGTAGCTCCCTTTCTTTATACGCTGATATAGATACATCTAATCCCATTGCGTTTAAAGGCTTAGAACATTTTCTTTCCTTTTCGTTGATGTTTCTTTTCTACTGGGCAAACACTGATCCCCACCCCCACCTCCCTCTGCTCTTCAGGTGCACTTGGTTCTCCCTGGGCTTGCAACTGAGAATCCTTGGGCTCGGAGTCTGATGGTATGCAGCTTATATTGTAATGGAAAGAACAGAGGGATTGAAATATTGGTAAAGGTGTCAGTAAGCTCAGTGTGTCTTTTACTCTGTTGTGGGGTGCCAGGAAAGGCATGTGAAGGCAGTCTTTTTGGGGTTATGGGTGAGATGCCTTGTAGGCAGGTGGACGACTGCTCTGGGCTGCTATTTATGAGCCAAAACTCATGGGGGCAACTGGAAGGGAGAGATCTTCCCCACACTGGCGCTATCACAGGCGGAAGCAATACTCCATAAATGCCCTGTGACTAACCCAGTCACTAATGTGAGGCAGGTGCAACTCTTCCTTCCTTCTGTAAGATTCCCTTTTATTTCTTAAAATAAAACCCACATTCATATACACAACTTCCCCTCAGGATTCTGTGAGGTAGGTAGAATCGCAGAAGAAAACCCCATCTCACAGACCTCCACTGGCTTGCCCACGACTACCTCTCTAAGAAGACGTTCGAGTACCGGCACTCGAACATGGGGCTTTTCAGTCTTTCTACTTCATCAGGTTACTGTGCTATGCTCCCTCCTAACAGTGCCTTCCAGCGGCTGATTTGCCCGTGATGGCTCTTCCGGCCAGTGCCCTTGGCAGGGCCACCATCCACGGCCACGCAGTCTGTGTGCAGCACACCCCCAGGGGGCACTGTTCACAAGGACGGCAGCATGTTCAGTGTTATGGCCCTGGCTGTTGGTATTCTTTTTATCGGATGTATTGTTCGGTGGCGGGACAAGCACGGTCGCGATGTATTCCCAGGAGCTCATAGCCAGCCTTCAGAGAGCTCTGCTGTTGAGTGGGGCCCCAAAACCAAAGGGTCAGTACCTGCTTTCCGTACTTAATAGTATTTTCTCAATGTTTTTTTGAAGTCAACAGGCAACTTTACAACTGACTTTTACATTTTTTAACATAAACGTAATACAAAGTACTTTATTTAGAAGTGGATTGCAACTCAAATTACTCAAACATGACATTTCATATGTCATAAGAGGCAAGAGTAAATGCAGAGAAGAGAATGTGACGGTTAATTTTATGTGTCGGCTGGACCCAGAGGTGCCCAGGTGTTTGACCAAATGTTATTTCTGGGTGTGTCCTTAAGGGTATTTCTGGATGAGATTAGCATTCGAATCAGCAGACTGAATAAAACAAAAAGGTGGAGGAGGAGAGAATTTACTCTCCCTGCCTATCTGAGCGGGGACATTGGTCTTCCGCCCTCTGCCTGGGACTTCCATCAGCGGTAGTGCTGGGTCTCCAGCTTGCCGATGGCAGATTGTGAGACTTCTGACTTATCTGTTAGAATTAAATTATGTCCACACTAAAGACGATCTGGATAAGATCTGCAAGAAAGGTTTATCTTTTGGCGCCAAAAGACAGAAAGGTAATATCTTCAGAAAACTGGGCTTCTCTTGGTCATTAAAGATGCACTCTTGCATACGGGGTTGCCAAAAGTGGATGTTAGCAGATATGTTTAGCACATAAAGCACTCAATTATCCAGATACCCATGTTGGAATTAACAGTATATTCTCATTAGACATTTACTGGCATCTGTCTATGGGCAAAAGGATCTATCCACCTCCCACCATTTGTACATAGTGAGCCCGTGTTTCACATACCACAAAAATGAATTTCTGAAATACGACCGACACAAAGATACACTCTTGCACACAAATAACCTGCATGTCAATAAAGAATATTTTGAAATTAGGAAAGGCAGATGTTAAGAATGACCTTCTTTCTCTGAGTCTCAGCTTTCACATCTGTAAACGGAGATAATACTTGAGGCTCTGTGTATTTGTCTAGCAGCACATCCACTCTGGTTTATCGTGAGAATCAAATGGCTACTACAGATGAAATGCTTTACATTTCACAGAATGCTTGGCACACTTAGCAATATATATAAGGCACCACTACTTTACTCGTAGTTTATAGAGAAACATACGTACGCAATACACTCAAACATACATGTAACGGGAATAAATCCTGAGAAGTACTACTGGATAGGTAGATAAAGGAATAAAATACCTCTTGACTGCAAAAAGGAAAACAGAAGATAGCAAGGAGGAAAAGAGTGGGTAGCTAGTTGCTTACAGGTGTAAGATGGTAAGAAAATATATAGCCCTGGGGCACCTGGGTGGTTCAGTCGGTTAAGCATCTGACTTCGGCTCAGGTCATGATCTCACTGTTTGCAAGTTCAAACTCCGCATCGGGTCACTGCTGTCAGTGCAGAGCCCGCTTCAGATCCTGTGTTTCCCTCTCTCTCTGCCCTCCCCGATCTCAAAAATAAACATTAAAAGAATTGAAAAAAAGAAAATACGTAGTCCGGTAAGGACAAACTCCTCTGTTCTTGAGCAGGGGAGGAAAAGAGGTTTCAGTAAACTATGCGGGGTTCACCATATTAGCTAGTCAGAGTATACAGATGCACGGAGTTAACCTTTGTGGAGAATTCAAGCAGTGCTTTAGGGACAGCTGACAACCCTCACGTCAAATAAGTTGTAAAAAATGGAGCAGTTTGTGTCATCAGTGTGTTCCTAACTATGTTTGGAGGAATTGAGAGTTACTTAGATTCAATCATTCTACCAAAGAAGTCCAGCATTGCTTTGGACTGAACTGTGTCCCCTGAAATTCATATGCTGAAGCCCTAACTCCCCCATGTGATTCAGGTAGGGCCTTAAGGAGGTGATTAAGGTTGAATAAGGTCATCAGGGTGGAGTTTTGTTCCAACGGAACCGGTGCCCTTATAAGAGAGGAAGAGACACAAGCATTCTTTTTGCCTTACGGGGACACAGCCAGAAGGAAGCTGTCTTTGAGCCAGGAAGCGGTTT
This sequence comes from Prionailurus bengalensis, assembly GCF_016509475.1. Classification (NCBI taxonomy): domain Eukaryota; kingdom Metazoa; phylum Chordata; class Mammalia; order Carnivora; family Felidae; genus Prionailurus; species Prionailurus bengalensis. The sequence continues at coordinate 175,161,549 of NC_057344.1, forward strand.
CAACAGAATCTGACCATCTTGGCACCCTGAACTTGGACTTGTAAACTCCAGAACTGTGAGAAAAGACCTATCTTTTTTTCCTTTTTAAAAAAATTTTATTTAAATCCAACTTAGTTAACATATAGTGTAATAATGGTTTTAGGAGTAGAGTTGAGTGAGTCATCACTTACATATAACACCCAGCACTCATCACAAAAGTGCCCTCCTTAATACCCATTACCCATCTAGCCCATCCCCCCACCCAACACCCCTCCAGCAACCGTCAGTTCTCTGTATTGAAGAGTCTTGTGGTTTGCCTCCCTCTCTGTTTTTATCTTATTTTTTCTGAAGCCTCCCATTCTATGGTATTTTGTTATGCTAGCCCGAGCTGACTAATGCAAACCTAATGAACAAAACGAAGCAAATTTTGTCAGTGTAAGATCTGGTATTTCTGGCAATTCATCATTAAATGTCCTGAGGGGGTAAATTCATAGATTAAATGATTTACCAATTACATAAAGTATGCAACAGAATAAGTTAATGCTTCGATCTAGTTTGAGAGTCTCAGCTCATAATCAAATTATAATTTTACTTTTTTTCTTTTATGGTTTAACTATGGCTATTTACATACTGAAACCCACTGCTGAACTCATTAATAATAACATCAATAATAATTCTGCTACCTTTTACTTATTATGATGTGCTTCTGTATGTAGGAAGTTCCATTACCTAGAAAATACTGGACACAACTCTTGCTCTTTAGAAACACCCAAGCAAGGGAAGCAAGCGTAAGTGTGAGAGGATTGGGTAATAGAACCACAGGAAACACAACCATCCTGGAGCTGGTGGTTAATTCGCATCAGTTTCAAAGTACAGATCGTAACCCTAACTGTGGCCCGTTGCCTCACAAAACTGAGCACTAAGAACTGTGTAAGGATTACTGAAATTCTAAAATGCTAAAGGAGTAATTCACTGAAAAAGTGGATACAAAAGAGCCAGGGTGTTTGGTGGGGGGGGGGGGGGCGGTAAAAAGGAGTGGGGAGAGCGTTCTGGACACAGAAATGAGATGCTGTTATTTCAGTGGTGCTATCCATGAAGCAGTCACAAATAAGGATCTGTAAGTCCCAGGACTAATCTGGCTGGAAAAGTAGTCCTGGAAGTCATCATATATTCATTCAGCAAATATTGAGCGTCTAACTTGCAGGGTGACCAACCATTTCGGTTTGCTCATGACTGTCCCAGTTCAAGAAGTGAAAGTCCCAGGCAACCTGAGACCATTGGTGACACGTAGGCGCTCATGGTCCTTGCTCCTTTGAGCTTTTAAAGAGAGCACTCTGGGGGCGCCTGGGTGGCGCAGTCGGTTAAGCGTCCGACTTCAGCCAGGTCACGATCTTGCGGTCCGTGAGTTCAAGCCCCGCATCGGGCTCTGGGCTGATGGCTCAGAGCCTGGAGCCTGTTTCTGATTCTGTGTCTCCCTCTCTCTCTGCCCCTCCCCCGTTCATGCTCTGTCTCTCTCTGTCCCAAAAATAAATAAAAACGCTGGGAAAAAAAAAAATAAAGAGAGCACTCTGCTATCTGTATGAATTAGGTACTTTAAGGGCGAATTACAGAGTGGAAAGAGAACAGGGCTGAGGACCACCACGTTTGAGTGTGGGCACAGGGCAGGAGGAGGAAGAGTGGAACAGCGTCACAGAAGTCCAGAGGGAAGGGAATGATGCTGCTGAAAACATTCATACAGAGTTCTCATAAAGCCATGGGAAAATGCATAAAGGACATGAACTGGTAATTCATAGAGGCAGAAAAGCAAGGGCCAGTGAGCATGAGAGAGAACAGTGCTCAACTCTAGCTTCATTAATGATCACAGAACTGTAAACGCAAATGCACATGATTAAGGCTTTTTGATAATCAAACTAATACCTAATAGTGCAGAGGCAGAAGGAAACAGGCACTCTGACACAGAGAACCAGTACAAATGGGTATAACCCTGCTGAGAATGTAATCTGGCAGTAGGTAGAAGATTCTACTTTTAGAAATCCATTCTATTCTGCATAAAGATTTGTTTACTAAGATGTTCAGCAATTTTTAGCTTCTATTTTGGTTTTATTCTAGAAGATATATTAAATATACCAGTGATTGTGTAAACAAGAAAACAGAAACAAATTGCCCATCAAAATCAATTCACCTAAGGTGTGGGACAGAATTCTGCTTGAGTTTCTATTTTTCTAACTCTGAGAATTTAAAAACTAGAGAAATGCAAAACATAAAATAAACAACTATACCTCCACAGCCTAGCTTGGCCACTCAACATTTGGTCATATTTTCAAGTGACTTTTTAAAAATAGGCTTTTCCTACTGATGAATAGTTAGACTCTTCCATTTTTTTAAATACAAATAATACCATACTAAATATCCTACCATTAAGTTAGTAGATACTGAGGGCATTATGTTCATGGAAATGACATCCGTTTATATTTAACATATCGAAAGTCCCACACTCGGACCAGATTGCTACCTTCATACTTAAAAATGTGGATTCAAGGGGTGCCTGGGTGGCTCAGTCAGTCAAGTGTCTGATTCTTGATCTTGGCTCAGGTCATGATCTCACGGTTTGTGGGATGAAGCTCCGTGTTGGGCTTTGTGCTGACAGAGCAGAACCTGCTTGGGATCCTTGGTCTCCCTCTCTCTCTGCCCCTCCCCTGCTTGCACTTGCCTCTGCCCTCTCTAAATATAGTTACATAGATAGATGAATGAATGGAGTCCAGTCATGTTTTAGTGCCTGTGGAGCCTGGTTCTTGCAGCCATTGTCCAGCTGGCTGGGTCTGTATCCCGGCTTGGATATATCGCACAACGCCTCGTCCACAGGGGTCTCTCCCTTCTCTTCCTGCTGCCCTGCAAGGGTCAGCCCCGGTCAGTGTGTCTAAGGTTCTTTCAGAACTGCCCATCCGTGTGCAGATCATGTGAGGCTTTTCAGCACCGCTTTGAAAGCCTTCCCAAAAGAGCTGAATTGTCGATGCATGCCTCTGGTCCACAGTTCCAAGCAAAGTTTCTTCTTTTGAACTGGGGTTAGAGAAGAGAGGCCTAGAAGGAAGCCTGGCATCTGCACCATGGGCCCGAGGGCTGGACAGAAGGAAAGCTGGCTTGAGTGTTAACTGTCTAAATGGCAGCATTATTAACGGGTACCCATTAATAAATAAGGCCTGGGCTCATGAAGGTCTATGGCGACTTATAAGTGTCCCCCTCAGTATTTGCCTAATTCATAACTGGTGTTTTACATTTCGAGGTTCTTCTAATATCTTGCATAATAATCTCTCCTCTTAGATGGTAGTAAATTGAGCCAGTATTCTCTTTTTGTTGACCCGGTATTTTCAAATGCATTTAAGTGGTTTTCAGTACAAGGAATGCACATTTGAATATTATCCTCTTTCTTTCCTGATGGAAAATATGGAGTTAAACATGGAATTATTTACGGCCATCCATATTTCCTAGGCTGTAGCAACTGGTGATAAACTAGAGTCAAAATTATTGCCACAAAATAGGATTGACCTGGCTTTCTATCTACCCTCCATGGAGCTCAGAATCCTGAGTTCCTCCACAAGAGATCTGGGAGACTCAGGCAGGGGGGATTTCAGATTTGCCCTGGGGTTTAGTGGTCATGCTACTCTGCCGTTTTGCCTTTGCAAAGCCTTCCAGTGTCTCCAGAAGCAGTGGGAAAGCAACAACTGGGTTGTGGGGGCCTAATCAACACTGCTATGGCAGCCAGTACCCACCATGGACCATAATGCTAGAGCCGATGCCTGAAGACCTTCATGCCAAGGGTACTGGTGACTGATGTCAAAGCAGGTGTTAAAGAGCAGGTGTCCCTCTCTCCTCCCATCCCCCATAGATGCCAGTGTTGCTGTCTGTGGTCACTGCAGATGCCTGAGCTCCTGCCATCCTGAGTTCTTAGCTGTCCACAGCTCCATTTGCTCTGACCATCCTCTTTTCTCCTTTCCCAATCTTAGGACGTGGGCTGTACTTAGACCCACCCCTCCCTTCCATGATGGCCTTTTTCCCTGGGACCAAACTCCTACGTCTGGTTTTACCCTTCCTGGATGAGAAATATCTGGAGGCTTTTCGATGTAACCATTTTTGAAGGGACCCTCCACCATTCCTCTCATCGCTGTTAACTTGTTTGAATTCTCGAGTCAGGGCAGTTTCTTAGACTCATTCTAGGGTTCGTCTTCCAGTAATGTCAGTGATTGTGCCAATTGTACAGTAACTGATTCATCCAGCACCACTAGCTCTTCCACATGAGAGGGAGAAATACGAACCAATCACATGCCATTAACTCATCTGATCCTTGTAACACCATTGTGAATTCTTCCATGTTGAAGCTGAGCAACTGGAAAACCAGAAAGGTCAAGTAACTTGCCTAAGATCCCACAGCTGGTTAAAGATGGAGTTCAACTCTGAGCCCACGTCTTCCTAATGCAAGTCCATAATCTTTCTACCGTATCATGCTTTCTTCAGGGAGACTTCCAAATGGCTAGTTTATCCCTTAGGCATCTTAAAAACTCTTTAAAATAAATTTCAATAGGACAAAAAAAAGTCTCAGCTGTATTTTATACTTTTATTTCACCTTGATGTAGATCTTAAACAGAAGACAATGGGTGCAATTTAACTTTTATTGATGAGGTGGTACTGAGAGTGGTTAAGAACACAGTCTCCTGCTGTGTGACCTCAGGGAAGTTACTTAGCCTCTCTGTTACAGTTTCTTTATCTGTAAACTGTAGATGACAACAGTGCCAATCTCCATGGGTTGCCATGTGGATTAAGAGTATTAATTTAAGGGAATTAGAAGGATAACTGATCATAAGCATAAATGCTCAGTCAAGGCTACATTTTAATTGATGAACCAGTCAATAACCTATCACTGTGTACTACGTTGATCAAATTCTTTTATACATTTTTATTCTGTAAATGTCAGGCTGCGAGCTGTCATTTTTCCAGCTGTCACAATACCCATTTCCAGCAGACTTCCTTTACTCGATCTAATGGGGAATGAGAAACTGTAGCAGCCAACCTTTTATAGAACTGTATATTAAAGTGAGTCTGAATGACATTTGAAGAAGACAGATTATTGGTGGCTTTGGTATAGTTTCATTACAGCTACTTCTGGAGCATAAAGCTAATTTATCTTTATTTTGGAGTGTCAGATTTTTATTTTTTGAAGTGTTGAGGCCACTGAAAGACTGATCTCCAGATGAGAAAAATGTAATTCTCTATAATGTGAAGAAGTACAGTCCGGGCACCGGTCATTTACAAATAAACCTTATGAAGACTTTGACACATCCCCCAAAGTAGAGAGACCAACAAGATGAGCCCACAAACCTATTTCAAGGTTCAATCATTACCAACACTTTGATAATCTTGTTTTATCCATCTTTGGCAATCTCATCATTTTATCAAACGGAAACAAAACAAAAAACCCTCAGCATGTATTTTTAACTTGCAGAAAGTTTTAAATGTCATCATGGTGCTGTTATTATCCTCCAAAGAATGAAGTATAATTTATTAATGCCTCCTCCAGCCCATATTTAGATTTCTCCAGTTGTTTCAAAACATTTTTGTAGTCGCAGGTTTTGAAAATCGAGATCTGAATACAGCCCATATATTGCATTGGGTTTGCATGCCTTTTAAATGTATCTAATTCTGTAATAGCTGCCCTCTCTCAGGCAGGTCATTGGTTGGTTGAGTAGCAGGTTATTTGTCCCATAGACCGGTTTTCAAAGTGCGGGTCCTGGACAAGTGGCTTCAGCAACCCCTGGGAACGTGGTAGCAATGCTAATTCTGTTCCCAGGCCCCATCCATCCCGAGGCAGAAACTCCGGGAATGCAGCTAAGCCGTTTGCTTTAACAAGCCCTCCAGGATCTTGATGTGGGCTAGTCAACAACAGTGGTTGGTAGGAGATTTGGCTGATTGCCACCTCTTGTTGCCATTTATCTCTAATTAGCCTTCATATTTCCAATCAGCTGGCAATTAGATTTAGAACCTTGATTATAGTCAGGTTCAATCTTTTTTTTTTTTTTTCCACTGATCATGCTGTGCTTTCCTGCTGCATCAATCATGAGGCTCGCAAGACCTCTGACCCAGCGTGAGTAGAGTAGCACTGAGACTACCAGAGCCTGTGTGGCGCCTGCCTGATGCCTGCTTTCCTGAATAATTGTATCAACCATTGAGAAGTGTCGTCTAGACTTACTATTTCCTTTGGGATGGTGAGATGATGTCTAGTGTCTGTCCTGCGTTTATGAATCACTTTCAGCCCTTTGTTGTTGTTGCTTACTTGGGACTATGGCCACCTCCGTGGCGCAGTTACAGTTTAAAAGCAGCAGGAATCAACGTAACTCTTTGTTCGCAGATTTTAAAAAAATCAGGACTTTTTGGATGACTCTTAGGACAATCCATCGCAGACCGCTGATTTGCATTTGCTCAGAAACCACTCAATTAGTGAAGAAATGATGACAACATAACAGTTTTGAACATGGGCTCTGGTTTTGAGTCAGTTACAGTCTGCCTGCGTATCTGTGCACAACCACATGTGCCGCTCAAGCAAAATGTGGTACTTAGACCAGTGTTTGGATGCCTCAGTACCCCGTACGCCGTGATGCCAATATCACCTGTTCCTACCTGCCTGATAAGAATTTTAAGATCTCCTGAGGCAATGCCAGAGTACTTTGGGTGAAATCATAAATATGTGTCTCTTAGATCTGACTCATTTAACCTATGAGACAGAGCAACATTTCTCAAACCTTTTATGACAGAGACCTACAGAAAGAAACAGTTTTATATTACGACCCTGTTCTCTCCCTCTCTCTCACACACATACTTTGGAAGTGGAACCATCTGTGTCCACCCCAGACCTATGGAAACAGAAACGGAGAACATCTCCGGTAATCTGTTTCATCAATTAATTACATTACATGCAATGCATCCCGATGCTTTCTATTTCATTCCAGTTCTATTTTATCCCACTCTATGAAAAATTGCTGGTGGTAACCTGCTATATTAGAAACTAGATTACAATGATTTCCTGGCCCACTCTTAGATAATAACCCGCATTTAAAAAGAAAATGTGTAATCCTTTAAAGAAAAATCTCTTCTCCTCCATAGTTCTAAACTCATCTTCCCCAAGATTGCTTCATTCTTCTTTGGTTGTCTATTGAATAGAAGTGTCCCTGATCTCAGGCACACACAGTAAGGTGGTGCTGCTAATAAAAGAGAAAAGCATAAAATGAATTCACAGGTGGGTGCTATTTATTTGAACTAGAGTCACAAGGGAAGATTTTATGCCGAGGATAAAACTTTATTCATTTATTCATAAATGAACAGGAAGGCACAATGAGTGAAGGACAAGATTCTTTCCCTGGTTATAGGCCAGATGGGAAAGAAAACAAGACAGGAGACAGGAAGGGACAGCATGGTTGGGTCGGTCAGGACTCACAGACCTCAGAGAAGATTGAACTAATGAGAGGTTGACTGTGGATGAGGAAGGAAGCAGAACTTGAACCAGTCCCTGCTAGACAAAAAAGGCCAAATTGGGGTGAGGGTGGGGAAATACCTTCTAAATGCTTGCAGCTATAAATGAGACAACTAGAAGCCTGGCAACAATAACAGCAAAGCTTTTATTTCTATCAATAAGAACAGCAATTATTATGAAGTTATGAGTTCGGTACTATTATTCTCAAGGTTGAGAAAGTCTGATGAACGTGGTCACAGAGCAAGTGTGGGACAGAATAAGGATCTGAGCTCAGGTCTACAGAACTCTCAAGTTCACAGTCCTGTCCTTGTGTTCTGTAGTATGACTGGGACAGAACTCCCATTAAGAGCCAGCACGTGGTGGGATGTAATGACATTTAAGGGATGGGTAGTTCAAGTGTGGATTGGCTGCGGAATGTGGGCCTAATTCTCCAGGTCTCTGATTACTATGACTTGATCAGCTATGAGAGGTCAAATATCACTGAAAAGGAATTACTAAAGTTGGTGAATGAAATATTATTTGGTCTACTAACAGAAATGTTCTTACTGATGTAATCTGGTGTACATTCCTGAATGGGACTAGAGGGGCAGAGTACCACAAATTGCCCATGACCTGAAGCCAATCTCTTTTACACCACAGGTCATAACCATACCTGGGTCTGCTCCCGGGAGGGCTGCATAGACGTAAACCCCATCTTTTTTTTTTTTTTTTTTTTTTCAACGTTTATTTATTTTTTGGACAGAGAGAGACAGAGCATGAACGGGGAGGGGCAGAGAGAGAGGGAGACACAGAATCGGAAACAGGCTCCAGGCTCTGAGCCATCAGCCCAGAGCCCGACGCGGGGCTCGAACTCACGGACCGCGAGATCGTGACCTGGCTGAAGTCGGAGGCTTAACCGACTGCGCCACCCAGGCGCCCCGACGTAAACCCCATCTTGAAGTGTATGTATTAGAAAAACAAGTGGAGAGTTGCAGTTGTAGGGTGTCAAAGATCTATGCATTTTAGCTTTGCCTTAGAGAGGATGTGAGCTTTGCATTGGGTCTGAAGGTGCCTCAACCTAAGGGAGGTCTTCTCCACTGGGCAAAATGGATCTGACTCCCAGGAGTTTCCTCGTGGACCAGACCCACTGAAACTCTTACAGTTGGGTAGATTGCCTGGTGCCCCAGATTCTGCAGGAGTAGACTGATGGGAGTCATTCTAGTCTCTGCTCAGATGTCACTCCCTCAGTTAAAGCTGCTCTATCCATTTGTGTTACATTAGCCTTTCAAGTACCCACTACACCTTGCCATATCATTTCTCATGGTGCCTTACCTTTTGAAAACGCCTTTATTTTCTTGTTCATTATAGTTTCTCTGTTACAAGCTCCGAGAACGCAGCATCCTTATCTGTCTTGCTCCTTACCATATTCTCATGCCTAGAATAGGGTCTGGCATATAATAGAAGTTCAGGAAATCTCGGTGGGTGATTAGAAGGCAGCTCCTGAGAGTAGTGCGCTGTGGTTTCGCAGTCTTCCTAGTGCTTTTTTTTCCAGTAGACTTTGTTGTTGGTGATTCCATGGAAAGATCAGGAAGAAATCAACAGCCTAATCCTTTCTCCCAGGGGGCTAACTGACTTGGGTTGAGACCTTTTACCATCAAGAAATCCTCCTTGGGGCACCGGGGTGGCTCAGCTGGTTGAGCGTCCAACTTCAGCTCAGGTCACGATCTCATGGTTCGTGGGTTCGAGCCCCGTGTCGGGCTCTGTGCTGACAGCTCAGAGCCTGGATCCTGCTTCGGATTCTGTGTCTCCATCTCTCTCTGCCCCTCCCCTGCTCACACTCTGGCTCTCTCTCAAAAATAAACATTAAAAAAAAAATCCTCATGGCGTTTAAAGTGGATTTGCTTATGCTGTGAAAATGGTTCATCAAAGTTAATAACCAGTAGGTTTTGTATAACAGAAGCTGACAAAAGGTAATGGCTAATAATCTTAGACTTGGTAGAAACCTTAGGGAGAGTGTAGTTCCAACTCTTCACTTTACAGATAAGGAAACTGAATCTTTCCAAAAGTTGAAATGACATGCCAGAACCTAGGCAGCCGGATTAGCAGACAGAGCTGGGAGCAGAGCTTAGAATCTCCAATCCCGGCCTTACCTTCCTTCCACTTTACACAGAACTTCCATAACGCTTTCTTCAAATGAGAATTTAACTGATTACAATAGATGCATATTCTAGATAGGGGTGGAATACATTGCATTACTTTGAAGTAATATTGCAAAGGAAGAAAATGTCTGATTAAAAATGAGCTAACATTCTTCTCTATAATGTTTCCGTATTACGTCCCTGTGATTAACAGCAGACAATTGAATTCAGTGCTTAAACATCTAATTATGGTAAAACCCCATGTTTCTCAATGGGGAAGTTAAAAAAAAAATGCAAAGGACCTTGTTCCTGGTCTCGGGCATAGACAACCCCAATGGAAGGCTGTGTTGTAACAGAAGTATAAAATGTGAACGGAGGTGGGTGTCCTAGGTTTGCACTAGAAGCACACCAAGGAGAAGAATTTCAACAAGCACAGAGAAGACACTGCAGATGGGGAAAAGGCAGGGGGTCTGAAGGTGGGCAGCTCAGAGAACTGCAGGTTGCCTAATGAGGCTGGAAAAGGAGGTGTGGAAGACAGTTGTTCTGGAATGGAAAACCAAGCACTCGGAGGTGGATTGTGGAGAACCTGGAGATTCCTTAAGAATTTTTTTTTTTTTTTTTTGGATATCATGGAGTTTTTGAAGAGGGGACTAACATAATCACATCCACCTTGTAACAATCAAGTAATTATGGTGTAAAATGCTGAGAAAAAGGAGCCACCACTGGAGGGACTAGTTAAGGGTCCAGGTGAGAGAAGATGAAGGTCTAAAGCAGGGCGGTGTCCAAAGTACTGGAATGGGGAGAAAGGGAGTATGTGAGCCATGCTGAGGTTCCAGCGGACAGCAAGAGCAACCTGGCAGAGGGGATCTGGGGGCAGCTGAGGCAGATTCAGGCGAATCTTTGGAGACCAGCTTTTCTTGCAGACTCAGTCTGCCAACTGGGCCCAATGGAGGAGAGAGATTCTGAGGTGGAGGGAGTTGGGCCTTCAGGGGGTTCACGGTGGTCTTCTGTGTTTCTCAGCGAAGAGGGAAATGAGCTAAGTTGAAGAGGTAGGTTTTGTAACTGGTAAGTGAAAGAGCTACTACACAAAATAAACATTATGGGCTCTTCCAGGAGACATGATCCCTAATTTAGGAAGTGGTTTACTGCTATTTACTTATATATGTGCATTTTACATGAGCGTTCTTCTCACTTGTTCTGCTTGGCAATTGTCAGTGCCTCGTACAAAAGGACCACACGATATCCATTAATGACAGCACAGGTCACTGAATCCTTAATGTTCCACTTTGCTAAATAAATCCTGTTGAAGTTCCCTTTTAAGCATAACTGTTGCAACTGTAACAACAAAAAATTCATACAGCTATCATTCCTTTAAGGAAAGGCTATCTGGCTTCTCCAAACTTCATTTCAAGAAATGCAAATTGAGATTAAAATATATACATTTTGCATTTTGTTTATAATGCATCAGTAGTAACAATAAAAGCAAAGCATTCTAGGGGCACTTGGGTGGCTCAGTCAGTTGAGCCTCTTACTCTTGATTTCTGCTCAGGTCATGATCCTATGGTTCATGCGATCGAGCCCCCTGTCAGATTCTGTGCTGACAGTGCAGAGCCTGCTTGGGCTTCTCTTTTTCCTCTCTCTCTCTGCCCCTCCCCCACTCGTGCACGTTCTCACAATAAACACTAAAACAAAACAAAACAAAGCACTCCATCGTGGCTTCCGTAGAATGGCCATCTGCCAGCCACTCCTCAAGAGAAAGTGTATAAGGCAATTAGTCACAAAGTTGAAATGAAGTGTCTGAGAATTGTTCATCAGCTTTCTAAACCTTGGCAAGAATCAAGACAATTTCTATGTGAAAAATGGCACTCCATTCTAGGTGAATTGATTGATGATGGCTAGGAATTCTGCCTCATGTGAGGAGGGAATGCATGCCATCACTCCCAACTTTCTGATTAAGGATGGGAAATTGCTCCCTACTTCAGTTTGGCTAACAGCCACAGACAGATGGAAAAAAATCCATGCCGAATAGCAAGCCTGATACCCTAAAACACAATTCAGGAAGGCAATTTCTGTTTATTTTCCCAATGGAAGATTTGATGGGGGGGAATTGAGCTGTTCCCTCTGCACATCTTCATTTCTTAAGTTATATAGGACAGACGGAACTCATTTGGAGACTATACGAGGAATATTAGATCAGTTGGAAAGGCAAACAAATAAGGGATTTTAAAAGTAGCAATTTACCCATGGGTATCTGTTTAGATTCAGTCAATTTCCAAGGTTGTTGAAGCTCTCAACAACAAGATCGTTGGGGGGTGAAGAGTCTACAGTCTGCATTAGCTCTTGTTACCTGCTACTTACTGATTTAGAAAATAGGGGACAAAAAGGAAAGGCTTAAAACCTTGAGTGAGGAAAACGGGGTGCTGTGGTGTTCAACTTGAGCCTGCTTCAGAATCACCTGGAGAGGTTGTTCAAACACCGATCACTGCCCCACCCCCAACAAGTTTCTGATTCTGTAGGTCTGGGGTGGGTCCAGAGAATCTATTTTGAAGCAACTCTCAGGTGAGAGTTGGTTGCAGCTGGTATGAGATCATACCCGAAGAAGCAGCAGTAAAGTTAGTCCTGACTGTAAGCATGAAGACTGGACTTGACTGAAAGGCTAAAGAAATTTAACTTTATTTTGGAAAAAGAGGATGAAGAGGAAAACCAGGTTACCAACTGGAAGGACCAGGTCAGAAATTCAGTTCATGTCAACAACAGCCAGAATAGGAGGAAGTGGTCTAAGGGGCAAGGAGATGTATTATAAGGTTGGGTATATGGGAAATATTGGACCACCAAAGTTACATGATGGATTCTTCAAATGAGTGATCTAAAAGGGAAACCATCATTTTAATCCAAAACCACCAACTTTAAGACTTGTAGCTCATGAAACAAGGCATTCAAAAAGGCAAAAAAAAAAAAAAATTATTTTAGCCAAGACATTTGGAATTAAAAAAAAAAAGAATTTGGCACAAGAAGTTTGTGTTGGCTGAATCCAAGTCTTTTCCTAGTGTCTTCCTAGAGCCAGATGACAGCCAGCCAGAGAGGCCTAAACAGTGAATCCATTGGCCTGAGCCCCTTATTAGCTGAAAATGTGATTGGCCCGACCTGTGAGAGAAAGTCCGCCTGAAGTTTTCTTGAGGGGTTGGGTAGGGAAGTTACAGAGACTTAAACTTTTCATTGACCTTCATAGGTGGACATGTTCTGCTTTGTCTTAAAATTTCAACTGACAACACAGCTATTGCTGGGGAAAAAAGCCCCACAAAAACAAAAAAGACCTAGGATAAATTTCTTTCACAATTCAGTGTTCTCAGATGTATACCTTTTTCCATGAACTTCCATGCTTGCTTTATTACATGAAGAAAGATGCGAAATTTACTGTTCTTCTTTTGGTCACAGCAGCCAGGAACCTCAGAGCTAAGTTTTCTGTTCAAGTCTGGTAGCTCCCCCGAAATGCTTTTCTGATATTGTTGCCTTTCCCTAGCTTCTTCTTTCTTAGCAAGTAATTTCTTTTTCTTTCTTTTCTTTCCTTTTTCTCTCTTTCTTCTTTCTTTCACATTAGGAAAGAAAAACTTACTGTTCTCTGAATGTAAATTCTTATCAAAACCTTCTTGGTGTCGATATGGTTACACATAATGAACTTAAAAATAATGATCCAATTTAGTCATAAATACTTATAAAATATATAAAAGTCTTTGTTTAAAAAGACCAGGCTGACCCTGCAGTAGGATATTCTTTTAGGGGCCACAGCATTGTAATAAGAAACATAGGCTTTGAAGACCTATCTCTGGGATTTGAAATCTGTCCCTGCCCCATTGGCTGTGTGACCCTAGATATGTTGTTTAACCTTTGGGGGCCTCAGGTCTCTCATCTGTAAAATAGCCTCAGTTACAGTACCAACCACCATAGATTCTTGCAAGGATGATTTAGTGCTTTGAATAAAGTGCTTTGAACAGTGCCCGGAGGATAGTTAAATATTTAGTAAACGTTAGCTATTTCAATTAGAAACAGTGGTGATGAGATTGTGTAACTCCCTCAATTGTGGAGTTAAATGGTATCATTTCAATCACGGGTTCATGTTTCTGGGCAACAGGAGCTGTGGTTTTAATTTGGACTTAATTTGAAAGATCCGCTTCCACTCAGTGAGCGCTTATTATGAGAAATGTCTATGGCCGTGGTGTGGCGAGTGCCAAACCCACAGGCAGTGGACAGAGAGCCACAGAAAGATGCAGCTCAGCAGAGAGGGGGAGACCGTTCCCAGGGAAACAGGTTGCTAGGGGTAAGCATTTGGCAAAGGGCACCAGAGAAATGCAGTTTCTTTGAGCCACGTCTAATGAAAATGCTCTGTACTTACAGTGAACCTTAAGCAAGCGAACCAGAGAATGTTGGGGAATTAGAAATAAGGGTTCTGAAATCACCCTCACTTCGGCACGGGCTACTTTATGGCAAGAACAATGTGGGCACACGAGAAGACAGTGAGGGTCTGGGTGGCACCAGAGAAAATCCGGAACTGAGCATGATAGATTTAATTCCCTGTTTCTGAGAGAACAATTTGGAACCAAATGTCCCAATTAGATGGTTAGTATATGTGGCGGTACCAAGTTATATGCCAGACAATTAAGTACTATTCTCACTTTATCATATGGGTTGTCCCCCTTCTAAGATATCTAGATATCTCCTTGTGATATCTTCATAAAGTTCCGAGTTGAAAAACGCTTCCAGGTACTGGTAAACAGATGCTGACAGAATAGAATCCACAGACTACTGGAGAGGAGAGTAAGGTTACGGTGTCCAGAGTGAGCAAAACAAGTTGTAAGTCTTTGTAGAGCGGTTATAAAATGTTGACTAGGGCTGTATTGATTAGGGTTCTCTAGAGAAACAGACAAACAGGGTATGTGAGTGTGTGTATCTCCATTTTTAGGAATTGGCTTATATGATGTGTGGGCTGGCACACAGGCTGAGATCTGTAGGGCAAGCTGGAGACTCAGAGAAAAGTCAACGTTACAGTCTGTAGGCAGAATTCCTCCTTCCTTGGCGGACCTCAGTCTTTCTCTATTAAGGCCTTCAACCCACCCAACGATATGAAGGGCAATCTGCTTTACTCAATGTGCTGATTTCAATGTAACTAAAAATACCCTCACAGTGACCTCTAGACTGGTGTTTGGCCAAATATCTGGATTCTGGTGTCAATTTGACACACAAAATGAACCATCACAAGGTCTCTGCCTGAAACTCAGAATTTTCACTGAAACCCAAAGCAAGAGCAGTAGGCCATTGCCAACAATGTAAAAAGGAGTTGCTGGACGTTACCTCTGGGCTGACTGAAAAGTGGTCATCTTGTTCCTATGACCCTTGTTTCAATCACCCACCTCCAGTCTACATAACCGAGAAAAGGAGACTAGAAAGATTCTTTGGAGGAAACTGGAGTAGAGTCTTCTCTGCTTTTTTTCTATTTTCAGACTGAATGCTGCTTCCCCTATCCACATCCCCACAAAGTGAGGAAAGTTCTATCTATAGACTGGGGAGACCACATTCTCCTCTCTCAGACCTGCTGAGCTAAAGCAGCCATAAAATCCTCTCCAGTGAACATTGGGGAATGCAACACACTTAAATATTTCTTGAGAGAACCCAAGATGTGGCTCCAGAAGCTTTTGAAGATTCACAAGTATCAAGATGGGCTCCTTCCATCTAAGAGAAGTGAACACAGCCTGATGGGAGCTTCCCATGACAGCACAGCACACACAGGGCAGCCTGGGCCCCCAGAGACTGGCAGGTGAGGGGTAGGGATGTGTGAGTTTCCCATAAACGAAGTGGAATCATATCAAATAGCTGGGCTCTAGACATTCTGATTAAACTTCACCCAAGAGGGCTATATGCCAAGGTGAGGAAACCACGAGTAAGAGAAAAAATGAGGTGGACGGCAATGGTGGGAACTGGGCTGAAGTCCTAAGAGGGCAATCAGATAATACCACTCATGTCAGTGTGGAGGTCCCACTGAAGGCTTCCTCACAATGAGCTCCAGGAAAGAGCCAGCTGGTAGACACTAGACATGAGGGAGTGCAAGATGGCAGGCAGGGTTGAAGAAGTTTTAGTTTTTGCTCCTTTTTCTCCCTTCCCCCTTCCTTCGACCTGAAGGACCCAGGGGCGCCTGGGTGGCGCAGTCGGTTAAGCGTCCGATTTCAGCCAGGTCACGATCTCGCGGTCCGTGAGTTCAAGCCCCGCGTCAGGCTCTGGGCTGATGGCTCGGAGCCTGGAGCCTGTTTCCGATTCTGTGTCTCCCTCTCTCTCTGCCCCTCCCCCGTTCATGCTCTGTCTCTCTCTGTCCCAAAAATAAAATAAAAAACATTGAAAAAAAATTAAAAAAAAATAATAAAATCAAAAAAGAATATTGTCTTGAAGGACCCAGAAGCCATATTCTGAGCGCCACAAGGCTGGTGTGGAATGAAGGCTGAGGAGGATTGGTGTAAGAACCGACCCAGCCCCTTCTCTTTTCCCTACCTGAGAAGCTGACCCGAAGAGAAGAAAACACTAATCTAGTAGAGAAGTAGACACTTTCAGTTAGATTGACCTGGACTTTTTAGTACTTGAATGTGAGCCTTGATAGTGTCTGGCTGAGAAAGCTTCCAGGGCAGGGAAGGAATCCTGCAAAGTACGTTTGGAGGCAGTGATGCAAGAAAATTCTCTCATGTGTCCTTAATTGCGTTCAGCCCTCTGAAGACACCGGTTGTACAAACTTAAAAAGACTCGGCCCCACCTGGGCTTAGTAGGTGCCGCCACTGTCCTGGTTTAGCACACGCTTTGGAATGCTTTCTAACCCTCCACGTGTCTGGGCACTACATCTCTGCCAACTGAGGACTAGGAGGAGGGTGAGGTCCGGGTCAAGAATGAAAGGCTCCCACGAGAGGCCAATTTGTACGCTGTTTCAGCTACATGAGCCGATCAGGGACAAAGTTCCCATGTGTCTCCACTGCAAACACTAACTTATAAGCTTCCTGTTCCTGTAGGGCTGGGCTAGCTTTCAGGTCGGCGAGAGAGAAGAAGGAATTAGATGTGACTGCAGGACACATAGATTACTAGTGCCACGGCTTATCTGTAGTCCCTCTTCTCCTCCCCCCCCACCCTAATGTTTATTTTGAGAGAGACAGAGTATGACCAGGGGTGGGGTGGAGAGAGAATCTCAAGCAGGCTGCATACTGTCTGCACAGAGCCTAACATGGGCTCAAAGCCACGAACTATGAGATCATGACCTGAGCTGAAGTCCAGAGTCGTTTGGTTAACTGACTGAGCCAACCAGGTGCCCCACCCCTCTTTTAATTAAATGGGAGGGGTCTGCCCCTCATTGAGGAGTACTGTCATCAAGTACTTAAATGCCTATTTATGGGGATCACTCTGTCACGGGCTGTGCTAGACCCTATTCAAAACAATAGGTTGATTTTTTTTTTTTTTTTTTTTAGCTTATGTGAATCAATAACTTATTTATGTCCAACTTCTGTTCTGAGCCATCTGGTGTTAACAGATTTTACTATCTCCCCTGCAAAACCTTGGTCTCCTGCTCCTACCCCTCTTGAGGCTTCTTGTTTAATCATGTGACAATAATAGACAAATGCAGAAGGAAAACACTGGCAAAGATCTCAGAATAAAAACAAAGGCTAACCAGGGAACAGTGAGGTGAGATGATACATTTACTGCAGGGTTTAGGGTGGGTTATGTTAGGGGATGAAAAGTACTAGGCAGATTAGAGAAGTAAAGACTTCCATATTCACCTGAAATGTTTCTCTTCCTCTATTTTTCTTAGAAGATGTCTAAAATAACGAATACTCTTATTTGGAGGCTTTTCTTTGTAATTGGAGGATAATTCATTTTGCAATTCTTTAATGAAGTAAGGAATTATTTTTCAAAGGTTAACCTCATATTCCCAGCCTGGGGACCAAAGGAATCAGACCAACTCAAGTAGCCCAAGGCATGGCTTTAAGCCTTAAGGAGGAGAAAGTTGTGATAGGAGAGAGGGATGTTGGTTAAGAGGAAAACCACAGAGGTAGGACTTGATAAACCTCATGTTACATCAGGAGCTGGGAGGTGTGTAGACAGAAGGGAAGTTAGGAATCCAGTAACTCCAAGTTCAAACCAACAGAGTGCTAGCTGCTGTGCAGGGTTCAGCTTTCCAATGTATTAAAAAAAAGAGACTAAAATAGTGGTTTCTACTAAGACACTGTGGTCCATTAACGTGTCTAGGGTAGTAATAGCATCCCTTTGCATTTTTAAAATATGCCGGGGCTATCTTCTCTGGACATTTCCAAGTTGTACTGGGTTTTTATGAATGTTCTGTACTCTTAAAGTGTATTTTGAGAGAGAGCGAGAGAACGAGAGCATGTGGGGGGGGGTGTACCTACAAGCAGCGGAAGAGGCAGGGAGAGAAGGGGAGAGAGAATCCCAAGCAGGCTCCACGTTGTCAGCATGGAACCTGATGGGGGACTTGATCCCATGAACCATGTGATCATGACCTGAGCTGGACACTTAACTGACTGGGCCACCCAGGTGCCCCAATTTTCTCTACTCTTTATGACGCTTAGGCATTTCTTATAACACAGAGCCCAGGAAATAATAAAGAGTCCTGATTAAAAATATAAAAACTACTAAAGTTCCTGGAGAACCTCTTCCAAAAATTTGCTTTGAAAAGGGTCAATTGCTTCTCTTGTAAATTCAGTAATGTTGATGGTTCTAACAGAAATGATAGGATTAAAAGGCCCAACAAAATGACAATTACTCGTGGCATGAAAGACAGTTTTTCCTGAATCCCATCTTTGGTTATAATCAAGGTCAATCCCCACCCTCACATCCCCACCCTCCAGAAGTTTTCCTGCTAGCCTAAAGCCAGTCTCTGGCTTCTAAGTAAAAGGCCTAACATTCACAGTTTGGCCTTACTGCCCACTGCTTCCCACTTTCTGTGGTTCAGTGGTGTGGAGCCAGTGGTTCCCAGAGAGGGGAACCGAAAGACTGCCTGCTCCAGGTCTGCCACTCACTTGACCGTGACCAGAAATGATTTTATGACCGACCGAGATTGGGGCCAGCAGAATTCTGAAGCATCCACAACATTCATAGACATCTCAGTGAACGAGAGAATTCCGTGGTGCTTGGAAATTCTGTAAGGGGGAGACTCTAGAAGGGTCAGACGACTCCCACTGGTGGATACCATGTTAAGGTGGATAAATTGCCAACCGCTGAGTCTCTCTTCATTCACAGAGAGGGTTATGGAGGACCCTGCAGAGTGCAGAGCTCTGTAGGAGCAGTGGCGAGAGCTCAAGCTGTCCAAAACTGAGACATCATCGTTCAGCAAGGCACCCTGCTGGCTACTCTCTGCCCACTTCTAATCAGGAATGCTGACAGAACTGTGCCCTCAGATATCTAGATATCTCTCACATCTATATCAATAGTTCTCAATGGGCGTGGGTAGGGATTCTGCCCCCAGGAGACACTTTTGGTTGTTAC
Source organism: Prionailurus bengalensis (assembly GCF_016509475.1). Lineage (NCBI taxonomy): Eukaryota > Metazoa > Chordata > Mammalia > Carnivora > Felidae > Prionailurus > Prionailurus bengalensis. The sequence continues at coordinate 175,180,683 of NC_057344.1, forward strand.
AACCTGGGGGTGGTGGTGGTGGAGGGTTGTTACTGGTATCTAATCAGGAATGGTCAAGAACGCTGCTAAACATCCTACAATATACCCGATCGACCCTTGACCTAAAATGTCAATAGAGCTGAGGTTCAGAAACCCTGATCTCAATGGTTTGGTCTAACTGTTCATGATTGTTTTATTATCAATCCTTTAGTCTTTATTTTTTTTATGGGAGAGGATTAGGCTCAAGCCTGTGTAATGCATTCTCAGGCATGTTAAAAATGACAGACCCAAAATGGAGTTGCTTATGCTAAGCCCCGCCTCACCAAACTGACACAGTTTCAGCTGTCCCAGAAATGGAATCTTAAACTGGTCAGGACTTGTCTGATCAGCTTTACTTGGGGAATCTGCCTGACAGACTCCTGCCATTCCCTGAAGGAAAGCAGCCAACCTGATTTTTTGCTCACTAGACTTTCTTGCTCCTGTTTCCTTTTGCTTAAAAAGCCTTTGTTGTGTACAGCTACTTGGAGCTCCAGTCTGCTAGACTGGATGTTGCCCAATTGAATTTTATTTTTGCTCAAATAAACTCTTGACGTTTTAAAAACTTTTAACGGGCATATGGATTTAAGAGCTTGTTCTTGCCTTTATGTATTCATACTTTATCAAATGAGTATTTTTGATGAAGATAGGCACAGGACATACAGATTCTTTTAAGTTTATTTATTTTGAGAGAGAGAGAAAGAGAGCCGGGGAGGGGCAGAGGGAGAGAGAGAATCCCAGGCAGGCTCCGCAGCTGTCAGTGCAGAGCCTGATGCAGGGCTTAATGTCCTCAACTGTGAGATCCTGACCTGAAATCAAGAGTCAGACCCTTAACTGACTGAGCCACTCAGCTGCCTCAGAACATACAGATTCTTAATTATTGTTCAAATTTGGTGAGGTGAGGTCATGTACTGTAGCTGAGGGAAGACACTGGAGCAGGAGGAAGAACTTGGGGTTGGGGGAGGTAGGGCCACATTGTTGAGGTCTTCATATTTCCGCTTCCTCCTGTGGATGATAAGGATGAGCTTTAGCTCCACGTTCTGTTAGGGCTCTAGCATTCTACCACTAAAAACTCCTGGTGATGATGCGGCATCTGGGTGGCTCAGTCGGTTGAGCCTCCGACTCTTGATTTCTGCTCAGGTCATGATCCGAGTCTCGCTAAGATTCTCTCTCTCTCCCCCTCTGCTCATGCGTGTGTGTGCTTTCAAAAAAACAAAAAAACACACACCTCCTGGTGACTGAAACCTGTACACCCATTTCCCTTCTTTGTATGTCTTCATACATATTTCTCTTTCCATCTCCCCCACCTACCAAAACACCTTCCCAAATACTCTCCTTTTCTATTAGAAAATATTTTTCTTACTCCAACTTAAGACAGTTATTTGCCATTTGAAGACTTAAGTCTAAACCCCTCGCTTCCTCCCCACTCAAAATTCTTCTTCTTGAAGCCTCCCCTGCCCCCCACACCACCTGCATTGCTCCGATATGTGCATATTATGTCCTATCTGCTGGCTGTGAGCACCTTTAACATATTAACAAGCATGCTCGGGTTATGGTCTAACGCTGTTTTCCACATCCTTTTAATTCTAAAAAAAATCTGTCTTCTCTTTCCACACATCACAGAACTCTGGAATACGAGCGCTACCACATTTAATCATTGTAATTTATAGGGTGTGAAGTTTTCTTGATGATTTTCCCAAGTGCTTTCCTAGTTATTAGTAAGAGACAAGGCATCACCAACACCAACAGTTTCTGAGAGAAAAGCAACAGAAAGGTGAAGCTATCTTACTGAATTCAGGGCTGTAGGTGGCAAATGACCTCAAGCTGGATGTTGTGAAACCAAAGCATCAGTAATGTAGATGGTATTAACACACAACTCTAATTTGAATTAACTCTGTAAATGAAAATTTACAGATGAATCCCACAAATGCATTGAAATATACAAATCAGTTTAAAACTTGGAAAACAAATTACACCCGTTCTCCATTTTATTTCCTTCTCTTTTTCTAAAAGCCCTCCCCAGGGGCGCCTGGGTGGCGCAGTCGGTTAAGCGTCCGACTTCAGCCAGGTCACGATCTCGCGGTCCGTGAGTTCGAGCCCCGCGTCGGGCTCTGGGCTGATGGCTCAGAGCCTGGAGCCTGTTTCCGATGCTGTGTCTCCCTCTCTCTCTGCCCCTCCCCCGTTCATGCTCTGTCTCTCTCTGTCCCAAAAATAAATAAAAAAACGTTGAAAAAAAATTAAAAATAAAATAAAATAAAATAAAAGCCCTCCCCAAAATGAAAACTTTCCTGAACTTCTGCCAGATTCCAAGATATCAAGGTCCTTCCTAAAGTTTCTCTACCAGTTACAAGCGTGACTTCTGGCAAGTCATTGAAACTCTCCACACTGCAGTTCTCTCACGGGCAGAACAAATTTTTGATGCTTCTAAAGACTACAGGTGCCAACCCTGGCTGCACAGGGAATCACCTGAATTGCTTAAAAAAAATCCTGACGCCCAGGTGAGACCCCCCCCAGACCAAATAAATCCATCTCTGGAGGGTAGAACAAAGCAACAGTATTTCTATTTTATGTATTTTTAAAGTTTATCGTTGAGAGAGTGTGCATGTGTAAGAGGGGCAGGGACAAAGAGAGAGGGAGACAGAGAATCCCAAGCAGGCTCTGTGGTGTCAGCACAGAGCCCCATGTGGGGCTTGAACCCATGAACCATGAGATCATGACCTGAGCCGAAACCAAGTGTTGGACGATCAACCGACTTGAGCCACCCAGGTGCCCCAAAGCAACGGTATTTTTAAAACTCCCCAGGTAATTCCGAATGTTCTGTCCAAGTAGGGCCAATGTTCATCCCTGACTTATGACAAACCAAATCTCTTAGATTGGTGACGTTCTGGACGTTGTTTTTTGTTTTTTTTTTTAATTTTTTTTTAACGTTTATTTATTATTGAAAGACAGAGAAACACAGAGCGTGAGCAGGGGAGGGGTAGAGGGAGGGGGAGACACAGAATCTGAAGCAGGCTCCAGGCTCTGAGCTGTCAGCACAGGCCTGATGTGGGGCTCAAACTCACAAACTGCAAGACCATGACCTGAGCCGAAGTCGGTCACCTAACCAACTGAGCCACCCGGGCACCCTGTCTGAACGTTTTAAAAATGGCCCATTGTCAGAAAAAGCATTTCATGTTGTGCCTAAGTACCCACGTGAATATGTTTTAAGATTAACAATATTTTGTGGAATGTGTCAAATTCTATAAAGCCATTTCCATGCACTCTGACGTTTCTTATTGTATAAGTTAAGCAATTAAAAAAAATTTCATGACCTGCAAATTGAAAAACGCTGCCCTACCCACAGGCTAGGTCCTACAATTTAGCCACTAGATGGAACCCTCACATTTAAAGAAAGGAAAGCACAAATCCACACTCGGAACTCTGCAAAGTGAAAACAAACATCCCTGTGATTGAATATTTCACATTCAGACAAAAATATATTTTGTACTAAAAGGAGCATTGCTGTTGGAAAATGAGTTATGTTAACAGGTAACACTGATGAATAATGAGACCCTGTGTGGAGTGCTTTCCGGCTGTTTTTACCCACAACCACCTGACGAGGTCAAGATTCTGTCCCTTTCCCAGTCGAGGGCACTGAGAACCAGAAAGCTTAACTAACATGATCAGCACTCGAAAAATGGCAGCCCTTGTGGATGAGGAATGAGCAGAGGGGAGAGAAGGGTTTGAAATCTAGCCACAAAGTTACAGAGAGAAGCAGAATGTAAGTCCAAACGTGTTGGGCTTCTGTGATAAAAGGTAAGAGCGTTAAGGCCGATAACATCAACACATAGATTAAATTCGTACAAAATGGGAGCACACTGGATTCTTTCCTGGGCATCTAGGCGTCAAAGCACACACATTTCCAGAAAAGGGGAAAAAACAGCAAGCACCCCGGGGGGCAGCAGAGTGGCCTGAGGCACAGGCTCAGGTTCAGGCAGCACTTAATGGTTTTATTCAAAGTGCATGGAAATCCCACTGCAGGGTTGTGGCAGGGGAAGAACTTGGTGGGATCATTCCTCTCTCTGGGCACATGCCTTTTCCTCGGGCTTTTCCTGATCACCAAAGCATTCCTGTCCTCCACCCCCTCATGAGGCTTTCTTGTTCTCACTAGCCTTTAGCTTTAGCAGACATCAGGTTAAATATCTTCTTGCTGCCTCTCCTCAGGTAGAGGTGGGCTCCGTGATGGAAGATGGAAAGTGGAGAACTCAGATGTTGGGGAAATGGGGAGTTGTTGCTTCCTGCGTCTAGAGTTTCTAACTGGGGTGACGGTTGCACAGCACAGTAAATCAGTTACTGCCGCAGAATCGTGCAACGGTTAAAATGGCAAATTTAATGTTGTTTATATCTTACCACAATAAAAAAATCAAAATCACTAGTAACCCCAAATTGAAACCTGCAGGGTGACTTAAAAAAATCTCGCTATCACTTATGGAGTGCTTGCGTTCTGTGTATCAGGCACTTTACATGTGTTAGCTAAGTGGATCCTTGCAGCAACCCCATAAGGTAGATACTATTATTGTTCCCATTTACAGATGAGGAAACTAAGGCACAGACTGGTTTAGCAATTTGCCCAGGGTCACTCAGCGGGTCTAGAGGCAGGATTTACGCTTGGATAGATTGCTCTTAACAATTACACTGCTGCTGTATCTAAGAATAGAGTCTGGCCTGTAATCATCTAATAAATATTCACTTCAAGAGCAAATACTTCCAAACGCTTCCTTTGGTTGCTCGGTGGAGAAGAGGCGTGGAGGGGTGAAGAACTTGGCGGTGGGGGTAGGGGTGGTGACGGTAGGAAGTCTGTAGGTGAAAGATGTGAAGGCCCCGGAGGTACAGACAAGTGGACAGTTTACATATATTTTAAGACAGAGACAACAGGATATGCTAATGTAAACATGAAGCTGAGATCAAGATTGCACTGTCCAATATGGCAGCCATCAGCCCCATGTACCTACTGAGCACTTGAAATGTGGCTGGTAAGACATGAGGTGTCATTATGTTTACTGGAATTAAACAACTTAATTAAAAAAAAAAAGATGCAGAGGGGTGTCTGGGTGGCTCAGTCAGTTAAGCTTCCAACTCTTGACTTCGGCTCAGGTCATGATCTTTTAGTTCGTGGGTTTGACCCTGCATCGGACCCTGTGCTGGAAGTGCAGAGCCTGCTTGGGATTCTCTCTCTCTGCCTCTCCCCAGCTCCTGCTCTCTTTCTCTCTCAAAGTAAATAAACTTAAAAAAGAGAGATGCAGATAACTGATCTAATTTCAGGGTCTCTGGTGAGTGTTAATGATAATTAATCCTTCTTATGTTCAATGAAGCCATCTATTAAAAATATTTATATTAAAAAAATCAAATGAAGTGTACTGATGGGCACAGAATACATTTGGGATTCCAGAGGGTTTACGTTCCTGTGAGATCTTAACGATTTTTACATTGAGGTAGCAGTGGCAATATTTTTGATATATTGACTAGATACATTATGTTATTAATAAATTTAATTGTTTTAAAATGGGATTACTAGAAAATATAAAATGACTTATGTGGCTCACATTGTATTTCTCTTGAAGGTACCAGTTTAGGATAATGCCCTAGTTTCTTGCTTGAATAATGTAATTAATGGTGATCCATTTACTCAACTGGAAAAGATGGAGAAGGGGATTAAGAGTGGAAATACATTATGTTCAGGACATAGAAAGTCTGCAATGTTTGCAAGATACCCAGGTGGAGATGGGGTGCCTGGGGCTTGAAGCAGAGGTCAAAGCTGGCACTGCACATTTGGATGTCACCAGCCTGTAGAGAACACTGAGAGCCAAGTAAGAGTAGGACAGAGCCAACACGGAGAGCCGAGTGAGAGTAGGGGACCCCTTCTGGAAAGCCTGTATGTAGGAGGGTGCAGTAAGGACCCAGAACCAAACCCTGAGACACTTCAACATTTAGGGGTTGGGCAGAAATACCTCACTAGATATTGCAGAAATGATACCACATTTCTGCGTTCAATTTTCTAGCCTAAGAAAATACCTACAAATTTGGGGCACCTGGGTGCCTCCGTAGGTTGAGCGTCTGACTTCGACTCAGGTCATGATCTCACGGTTTGTGGGTTTGAGCCCCGTGTCGAGGTTTGTGCTGACAGCTCAGAGCCTGGAGCCTGCCTCAGATTCTGTCTCCCTCTCTCTCTCTACCGCCCTGCCTCCCTTGCTCTCTCTCTCTCTCTCTCAATAAACACTAATAAAATAAAATAAAAAATTACCTACATGAAACCATAGGTTTCAATGTTAATGTAATGTACTTTTGTCTAGAATTCGTGTTTTTTTGTGTGTGTGAACAGCAGTTTATTTCAATGCACACACTAGGAGTGCTTTTTATTTTTTAGACTACGTTAGTACAGTGTAGCAGCAGAAATCCTTGGAAAGCTTTCTTTACACAGAAATAACAAAACTCAGTATGATGAACAAGTGCCAGAGAGAAATCTCACAAAATCCCTAAATATCCAACATCAAAGGAAGAAACTCCCTGAACTCTTGAATGACAACTGCTTTCTGGTGAGCACCTTGGCAGGGTGGTTGGTGTGCTTGTTGAGAGAGGAACACGTTTTTGGAGATTTTAAAAACCAGTTAATCTCCAAAGCAGTTCTTTAGAGAACTTTGTTTTAGATAACAACTAATGATCGTGCAGTTAAGAGCCCCAGCTTTGTGCTCAGGCCCATCTGAGTTCGTGAACACCCTCAGCTGAATTCCTGGCCTGCAGTGAACACTTTAGGTAAACGTTATCATTATCGTTCTTGTTCCTAAGACCGGAAATGCTTCTGCATTGCCCCCTGTTAATTCCTATCCTGTTAAGAAGATTGTATGTGTACATATGTCCTATAAAATAAATATATCACACATATCAAAGCAGTTTATGGGTTTCCCACCCTTGTTCTGAGATACAGCGTGTGCTTTCTTGGTGGGTGTGTGCCTCCACTTGGTGTTAAGGTAGGACTTTGTGCTGCTGTTGTTTCCATGCGGAGGGACCCTCATTTTTCGCCCTCCTCCAATCATGCCTCCCAGGGTGGGGGAAGGACTCTCTGGAGGCTTTGGGGGATACAGCCGGGCATCTCTTTTTGGAATCCACCTGTTGGCAGAGAACACGTTCGGCTCTGCTCCTCTGAGCAGCTAGTAGCATGAGGACAGGGGCCCCTGAGGGAGGCCTGAGGCTGTCCGATGGTGCGTGGAAGGTAATGATTGTGAAATCTGACAAGCCCGCCTACCTGGAAATCCCAAACGGATGGATTCACAGGAAAGGTGAGGTTTTTAAATGATACGTGATTCCTGTGTCTGTCTCAGTCGGTTCAGAATTTAAGCATGGGATATGGGACTGTCACTTATCTCCCTAAATCCCCAGTGTCTGGTACCTTCAGCTGGGAACTTTGAGAAATCAACCTAGAGAGGGTTTTTGTGGAGCCAAGGCACATGGCTTCAGGCCTCTAGGGTGGGCAGGGAGGGATCACGCATGTTAATGTTGGGACTTGGTATCTATATTGTGACATGCAGCTGTCTTTCGCCATTTTTTAAAATCTTATTTATTTATTTACTTATTTTATTTAGAGAGAGGGAGCACAAGCGGGGCGGGGGGGGGGGGGGGGTGGGCAGAGAGGAGAGACAGAATCCCAAGCAGGCTCTGCATCATCAGCACAGAGCCTGATGCAGGGCTCAAACTCACAAACTGTGAGATCATGACCTGAGTCGAGATCATGAGCCACCCAGGCACCCCTCACTGTTGGTTTTTAACTGGTGCAGCTGAGCCAGAAGGCTTCAGGCTTTGGCAAATGTGGGTCTTGTGGGATTCCTGCAGTGGCTTAGGATGGCTTTATCTGCAGGTGAGTGGCTATTTTTGTAGGGGTAAGAAAATAATTTTATGTTGGCAGGAGTATAGTTGCCCACCTTGAAAAGTAGTCCCGACGGAGTCGAGATGGGGAAAGTGTGCGAACAGGTACAGGCCTTTTAGATATTCATGAGCTAAATGGCTTTTTGCTGCTATTTCTCAGCTGTGCCTACTGGCCAGGACTTGTAAGAGTAGAGCTAGCTGAGCTCCGTGTGCACTAAGACTGCTAAGTTCTAGCTTTAAATTATTAGTGTCAGGCCCAGGGAGGCAGCATTATTCTGGCCGTCTCAGAATCCATGAACTACATTCAGGACCCAAAGAGGGAATTAATATGGCTAATGTCTGGTGATTATGCGCTTGCCAAAGGCTCTCAAAGGTCACCTGTGAAAGGCAGTATATTCAGAATAAACAGAATATGCCATCTTCTTGGGTTGAAGTAGAGAACTCAATATTACTGCAAACCCAGAGTCCCATCACCAGGAATCAGGGAATGCAGGAAGAACTCAAGTGCGTTGGAAAATGTGCTCCAGGTTGACAATCCCTTCAGGATCAATGGAAGATTGAAAAAATAAGACAAGCTGATTAAAGGTTGAAGGACAAAAAGATTTTCTTGAAGGAAAGTCTGACATCTAAAACTAAATAGGTATGAAAATCTTTGAAAGCCTGAAAAGACAGCTCTCAAACATGAGATGGGCCTAAGTCTGTCTGCTTCTAAAACAGGAGATGCCTTTAAGCTGATCAGAAAGAGTGACTCAAGCCCAATGAAGAGAACAGAAGGCGAGATCCCAGAAAACAACCTGAAATCAGGGCACCTGCCTGGCTCAGTCGGTTAAGTGTCCAACTCTTGATTTCAGCTGAGGTTATGATCTCATGGTTAGTGAGTTCAAGCCCCACGTTGGGCTCTGGGCTGACAGTGTGGAGTCTGCTTGGGATTCTCTCTCTCCCTCAAAATAAACTAAAACAAACAACTTGAAATTACTTCCCTAGAGGGCACTGGAATCCAGAACACTTTTGCAAACACCTTCAGAGCCCTGCAAAGTCCAAAGTTAAAAGTCATTGAGGACCCACATTCTGGTTACGGGGTTGGTGTGGAAAGTGGTTACATATGTGGAGAGATTGGATATGAAGTCTGGGGAATGCAGAAAAGAATGCCTGGGTGAATTTTCAGGTGATAGAGCCACTGTGGGAGGCATGTGGGTGTTTCATGTGCTCTAGGGACTTGCTTGAGAAGCTTGTGAGATCAGAACTCAGAGACAGAGACGAGACCCGCTATGTGTGAACAGCCAGTGCGGCAACAGAACAAGTCCACGTCAGACTCCATGCTGATCTGATGGGAGAAAATCACCTACGTGGAACTGTCCAACTCAGCGAGGGCCAGATAGGCATGATTTGTTTGAGAAGCAGAAGCCTCTGGTTATCGAGAACTCATAATTTCATATTTCTCACATGATGAATCTAAAGACAGATCTTAGAAAATCAGTTGTTTTGGCTATAAATTAAAGGTGGGGGGAGGCTCTCAAATTCAGTAAACAAGGCTAGTCCTAGGCATGTTAGGACAGGGAGGGAAGCCAAGGATTAGGTTGAACTGTTAGAAACTTCCCTGAGCTTTTTTTTTTTTTTTTGAAGTTTTTATTTTAGAGCAAGTGAGAGAACGCACCCCTGCATGCACAAGTGGGGGAGGGGAAGAGAGAGAGAGAGAGAGTGAGAGGGAGATATGGAATCTGAAGCGGCTGTAGGCTCTGAGCTGTCAGCACAGAGCCTGATGCAGGGTTCAAACCCATGAGCTGCGAGATCATGACCTGAGCCGAAGTTGGAAGCTTAACTGACTGAGCCACCCAGATGCCACCCTGAGCCTTTCTACAATACTAGATGATGTTACTGCAGAGAAAGATTACACAGAGAAATGCTCCTGATGCTTCAAATAGTCAAAATCTGAGGGGAGTACTTTAAGGAGAAAATGATGGAAGAAATGGTTCTCAGTAGCTTCCTAAGACTTCCATAACATCTCCAGCTCAGGAATCTTCTTAGGGTAGTTCTCCAGTTGAAACAGATGTGTGGATGCAGCGAAAATCCTCTTCAGGCACCATGCTTCATAGGTGGAGGTGATGCCATGGTAAGAGATCATAATAGACATTTGTCAATAGAGTTTCACAGAGGCTTTGGTTGTGTCACTGACTCCATACCCTTAGTGCATCACTGGCATGTCAGAAACATGGCGCTCAAAGGGGAGCAGGGGAGGGAGAGGTGGGGAAGAGCACCATTTTCCCCATTTATAGTGCCACTGGGGAAGAATGACACCCCTCACATAGAGCTTGACGTCCGGGGCTTGCCACCATTGGAGATGTCAATTGGCAAGGGAGGAGCCCGTCAATGTTACGTCCTGTGAGGGGAGACGGTATGTGCAAGGAGAAATGTTTTTCTGACTATAGTAGACAGAGTGCCAAAATTAGTCTCTGGATGGGAATTTTCTCCCAAATGAATGCAGGTCATAGTCACTGGAGTGCATGCACAGACCAGCTGGCATCCTGGCGAGGTGGAAAACAGGACTTTCCTATTGTGTCTCTTTTGCTGGCAACCACTAAATCCCTGCTATGATTTCTGGCAACATCAGGGTTCCCAGGCTAACTTCTTCAGAGGCTGGGGTTGGCTTGTTTTCTAAATGTCATGGGCGTGGGGACAGTACTAAAACGGCTGGTTATGTTTTATCATCTCCTTGGAAACACAGAATAATAGTTCATTTCTGAGATGCTGAAGTAATAACACCCATCCAGAGGAGGACAGCCCAAGCTTGTCCCAGGCATCAAGACTGTCTATGAACGAAGACTGAGCAGAATAGGACGTTAAAGGAGATCAGTTCTAAACTTCAAAAAATTTTATCCTACAAAAGCAAGAGCACTTCCAATTATTTTGATATTTGACTTTACTATTTTGCACTTTAATTTTTTGGACGCTCTTTTACCTTTAATTTCTCCCTTTATAATTCATAATGGCATGAGATTTATGTTAATAAATACAAGTGTCTGTTAGCATTTCATCACTGGAGTGGCTATTTGCCACCTTTTAATGCCATCACAGCCCAAGGGCTATGTTGGATGATGTGGCTGCACAGAATTTGGGAAGGGAAATAGAATATAGACCGAATTCTGGATTTAGGTACAGAGTAGCCTTGGCATTAATTTAATAATTACACGTTTCGGACCTGTTTTGGGACTTTTGAGGGAAAAGAACACTGTCTGGCTACGGTCCAGGGAGAAAACCCAAAGCAGCAGCAGCTGATCTAGGTGAGTGGCCTCACGATGCCCGGGAGCAGTCCTGCCCAGACAGACGTTAATCTCCTCACCTGAGAGGTGTAGTCACAGGTCTGGATGACCCACAGCCTTAAAGGTTGAACCCGGAGAGGCTGAGAGAACACAAATCCGGGAATGTTAAGTGTGATTCCCATGCCCCCATTCCACGTGTTTCTATTTGGAGGAGCTCCATGAGTGTTGACGCCCCTGGCCTGTCTCCACCCTCACCCACTCCATCCAGGAGAGACGTCACTTACACTTATCTGATTGGTTGGTCACGTGGGAGAAAGGATGGAATTCGAATGACCTGGCCTTCTCTCTCTGGGATCTGCCTGCAGCAAATCCTCACCCAGCTCCAGTCCTCCCCAGGGCGGGCTCCATGGGGTGGATGTGGGGCTTGAGGTGTTAGGATGGCCAGGAGGGAGGTCATTCTGCCTCATGAAAGATTTAACCCCTGGCATCAAATCGAAGTCATGTTCCTTAACAGCTTTATCAGGTAAAAGGTGATCTGCCTGATTCCTGCAACCACCTCTTAACTAGTACTGGTTAAGCAGGAAAATACGGGCATTTTTCCTAACCTGCTACAGCCCTAACGCTTGGGCTCCATCTAGACTAGGAGAAGTCGATCTCAACTGGTTTGTCAGAATCAAAGATGGGCGATGAGGCCTTGGACTCCCCTCTGCCTGGGCTCACATTCTGGCTCCAGTGCTTACTGGCTATGAACATTTGAGGGAAAAAAAATTAACATTGGCAAAATGGAAATAATGTAGCACCCACTTCATATACGTTTTGGTGAAAACAAAGTGAGATATTTAGATTACTTATAAAATCTGCTTTTTTTGGTCTCCTATCCCTGATTCCTTAGCATGCAGTTCCAACTAATAATCACAGCTAGCATTTATTTAACACACGATATGGGTAACACCCTGTGCTAAATAAACACAGGGTTTCGTCTGATTGTCACAAAAACTGTAGTAGGCGCTAATATTATTCCAATTTTATACACGAGGTAACTTGGAGCCTAGAAAGATTGAGAAATTTGTCCAAGGTCGCACATTATGTGAATAGTAGAGGAGATATTTGAACCCTGACATTCTGAGTTCAGAGTCTATACTGTTCAATAACATACTGTCTCTCTAAAATAATACCTGCCATTTGCTGGTTGCCTGAAATGTGCGTGGCATATACCAGGATCTTTATCTCATAATGTCCACAATCCTATGTAGGTTATGAACACAGACTTTATAGTAAAAAAATGTAGTTTTGAACTCCTATTCTGCCATTTTCTGCATTAGTAACCTGGGGGAAGATAGCTAATCTCTTTGAACCTCAAGTTTTCATCTGTAAACGGAGGATAACAATACCTACGCCTCATAGATTTGCTGGAAGGATTAAATGAAAGAGTGTTTAGTACTTGGCCTGCTAGGATCACTGAACGGAAGGCAGAAATTCTTCTTCTCACTTTACCGATGAACAGACCGAAGCTTACAAGTGCTAAGTTCAAGTCCTGACTTCTCCAACGGAATCAGCTTGCTTTTTCCTAGATGTTATTCCTGTTGCCAGTAATTTCTGGCCTCTCCAGAACGAATGTCTCCTTATACCTTACAGTCCGTCAGAACAAAACCAGTCCTTACCGGTTTGAAAGATAACACAGAACAAGACCATGGGTTCCCAGCTCTCTTCCATAGAGCCCTTCTAGGGGTTCCTGGGGTTGGCATGGAAACAGGTAGAGGTAGGAGAGAAGTCTAAGCACCTGGTCATTCTGCTTCAACAGGACAGTTCTGCCTTTATTGGTCTTCTATAAAGAGATAGCTTAACTTTTCATTGAATGAAATTGTTCCTTAGGAAAACAAAAACAAAATGAGAGAAGAGTAGGAGGCTTGTGGTCAGGATGCCTGGGATTGAGACGGCTTCACATTTGCTCGTGTGTGGCCTTGGTCAGTCCTGCTTCACGATTCTAGGTCTCAGTTTATTCAAGTGAAGAAGCAGAATAAAAAAACCCTTAATATCTCCTGGAGCTATTAAGAAGAGTCAGTGAAAAAAACATCATACTTGCTTTGTAAAACACAAGTGCATGGCACAGGAATAAACGGACCCTGGAGCTGGACTGTCAGGTTTTGAATTCCGGCTCCCTTTCTTACTGTGTGACCTTGGGCATCCATTCAACTTCTCTGTGCCTTGGTTTGTTCTGTGAAGTGAAGGTAACAAGAGTACCTTCCTCCTCATGCTGTTGGAAGGACTAAATGATTGAAAGTACAGAAACCTACTCCCTAAGTATTTTCTTATTATTTATTCTTTTTTGGGGGGGGGTATTTTTTTGAGTGCAGCTGACACAGGGTGTTCTATTAGTTTCAGGTGTACAATGTAGTGATCGCTATCCTTCTTATCCTTCGAGGTTGACTAACTGTAGTAGCTCCATCCATCACAATTCCTGTGAACACCCTGCAAAACACATCCTAAAATGCCGCCCTTTGCTGAACCTCAAATATAACAAAACATTGGGCGGATTCATGAACGGTCATGGTTTTCCACCGAAGGATCAGATAACTGCAGTAAAAGCAGCTTTGGGCCCGGGCACACAGAGGGACGCATATTAGCAAGCGTTTGCTAAGCTTTGGCTTTCCTTTATACAATTAATCTGAAAGCTGAGTTATAAAATGGGAATTGAAATTGTAGCCAGTTTTATAGCCTCGGTACAAAGGAAATAAAACTATTCCACTAGCGTTAGAGTTTCTAATTGAAAACCTATAAAAACAAATGTTCATTCCCTCAGCAGCTTTAAAACAACACAACACACAAGTCCTTGTGAATTTCAGCAAAATGCCCAGTTCTTTAAACTTCTTATTTTTTAAAGAAATCTGCTGTTGAGCCCAGCATTACAGAGAAAGCAGTTTAAAAAAAAAATGATTTACAGAATTACATTTAGAGAGGACACATGGGGGGGTATATTGAAAGAAACACTTTTATAACAGTCACCAAATTATAAGTCCCTCTGACTCAAAGGTCACTAAAAAAAAAAAATCAGGAAAATAAGGCAAAACGTAAGAGTCAGCAGGAAGAAGGCAATTGCATACCAGGCCAAGGAATTGTCCCAAGATGCTGGCAAAACCAGGCTAGAGTCTGGCTAGCATCAGCCATGGTTCCATGGGAAAATGGAGTCCCCTCCTAACTTTCCTGAAATTGTGGGCTGTCATCCAAGACGAATGACAGCTAGATGATGAACTAAATGACACCCTGTCACACTGCTCACTTCTTAACCAAGAGCCTCATCATCGTCATCATTATTTTTTGGCTTGTGTTTCACTTTTCTGTTTGAGAAAGCTTGGATAATAAAATTGAACTTAAACCTGTCTATAAAGATGATTGTTGTGTATGTCCTTTGTTTCAATTCAGACATCAGTATAGAAGCACATAATGATAGAACATTTGAAGTTCTCCAAACCAAAGCTGTTGTTAGTATTTTGTAAGATGGTTATTAACAGGGGGGCGCCTGGGTGGCTCAGTCAGTTAGTTGAGTGTCCAACTTTGGCTCAGGTCATGATCTCATGGTTCATGAGTTCGAGCCCCGCGTCGGGCTCTGTGCTGACAGCTCAGAGCCTGGAGCCTGCTTGGGATTCTGTGTCTCCCTCTCTCTCTGACCCTCCCCCGTTCATGCTGTGTCTCTGTCTCAAAAATAAATAAACATTAAAAAAAAATTTTTTTTAAACGTTTATTTATTTTTCAGACAGAGACAGAGCATGAACGGGGGAGGGTCAGAGAGAGAGGGAGACACAGAATCTGAAACAGGCTCCAGGCTCTGAGCTGTCAGCACAGCTGACACGGGGCTCGAACTCACAGACCGCGAGATCATGACCTGAGCTGAAGTTGGCCGCTTAACCGACTGAGCCACCCAGGCGCCCCAAAAAATTTTTTAAAAAAAGATGATTATTAACAGGGATGTTAAGCAAATGGGCCCTTAAGTTGAGGAGGGTGGGTTGGGGATGGATAAGGGGCACAGAGAGCCAACATTTGTTTTCTTAATTATCATAACCAAAATTAGCCTTATGAATTTATATTTATTATGAAAAAGATGGCCGCCTAAGCTAAGATAGGCTTTAAGTTATTTTATTCTGCAAAGTTTCCCCCTGAACTTTTCTAATGACTTTGGTATGTCAGTGAAAATAATTTTAAAAACCATGTTGACTTTTGCAGGTCTTTATGAAAACTTAGCAGTGAGATTCGTCATGTGTGTGTCTGCTTTACTATGCCAAACACTGTGAGCTATTTTTGAAAACATTTCACTTTGAATGGAAAGAGGAAGAAGGGGGTGAGGTGAGCACTTCTCCATTTACTGCGGTCCACACTGTGACCACCACACCTCTGTTCATCAAATTACACTATGGTGGTCACTATGCCCTAGAGTATGGCCCGTACGGCACTGGCCTGTCATTGAGTTTGCCCTAAGGAAAGTAGTTAGCAAGTAGTTGAAACTATAAAAGCTGCCTTTAAGAACTTAAACTTGATTGCTTCTATTTTTAAAAATTCTGCAATAGGAAAACGATAAAATGTTTTAGAGGCTAGCTAGACGGAATCATGACATTTATTCACAAGTTGTCCTTTGGAGACACAGTAATTTCATATTCAGCTCAATATAGTAGATACGTATTTCAATATATACCCCACTTCATGTCAGTACTGGAGACACAGGACAAAGATAATTCCTGAAATTCCATAATCTATTGATAAGTATATATAAAACTGTAATTCAAGTCTAAATAGAGCTTCAAGTAAGTGATATGAAAGCACAGAACAATGTTTTAAAATAGTTACCATTTGTAGGCTGCTCTACACTAAACACTAAACCCTTTGTACACTTAGAACTTTGTATTATTTAATATTGATAATAAACGAAATGAAGTATTATCCCCACTTTAAAGAGGAGGAAATAAGGTTCAGTGAGATTAAGGTTTGTGGGATCAGGATTAAGTTAGATTTCCAGGAATACCTGTATGAATTTTTCATGCCAGCCTTTGTGTGAGAACAATTTATCTAGTCTAGTGATGTTCTGTTTCTTAAAAGTTGAAAGCATCTTGATCTAGAGGCTGACAAAAACGACCATTCTTAACCATGAGCTATGCTGCTTTTTTCAGGGGCAGGAATAAACAGGTAACTTAGAAAACAATATTCCAGTGGCCAATTAACGTATGAAAGCATGCTTACTAGTTGCCAGAGATGTGGAATAAAGTAAGATTCCCCCTTTTCACTTATTGAATTTGCAAAAGTTTTAAACACGGTGGTACTATTCAGAGATGGACATTCTCAGCTTCTCTGGGTAGAAACACAAATGGCACATTCTTTTTGGAAAACAAGCAAAAACTCAGGACAGTTCATAAATATTAATACTTTTCACCTAGTAATTCTGCATCTTGGGGTTTATCCTCAAAGAAGAAATTTGGTAGCCTGAATTGATATGAAAATGTTAAATGCATTAATATTTATAGTAATAGAAATGACCTATATATTTAAAAATAGGCAATTTAAAAATACGTAACAGTTCATTCATATGCTAGAATATTACACGATTATTAAAATCCTAATTTTAAAACCTAGCATTGAAAAAGGCTTACGCTAAAATATTGGAAAAAATTTCTCTAAAGAGACGGTATAAGGCAATGGATTGAGGGAGTGAATTCTACAGTAACATTCCCAGAGGTCATACCTTCACTGTGTTACTGCTTGATCGGCAACCTTGACAAACTATACAACTGTTGTAAGCATCAGTCTCATCACCAGGAGAATGGGGACTACAAAAATAATACCTCTGGCAGAAGACTGGTAGAATTAAATGGAAACATGCCAGCACTTAGAATAGGGCCTGGTACGTATTAAAAATATTAGTTAAAATATTAATGGTGAGTATCTCTGGATGGTGAGATTACGGGTGACTTACATTGTCTTTCTTTCTAATCATCTGCAAATTCCTGTCAATAAGCATTGAGTTTATAATACGCATTCCTGGGGGCGCCTGGGTGGCTCCGTTGGTTAAGTGTCCGACTTCAGCTCAGGTCATGGTCTCATGGTTTGTGGGTTGAAGGCCCATGCTGGGCTCTGTGCTGACAGCTCAGAGCCTGGAGCCTGCTTCGGATTCTGTGTCTCCCTGTCTCTCTGCCCCTCCCCAGCTCATGCTCTTTCTCTCAAAAATAAACATTGGGGGTGGGGGAGAGGGGAAAGTTGGTGATGGGCACTGAGGAGGGCACCTGTTAAGATGAGCACTGGGTGTTGTATAGAAACCAATTTGACAATAAATTATATTTTAATATAAAATAAATAAATATTAAATTTTTTTATGTAATAGGTATTCCTATAGTCATCACAAAGCTGGTTATTAATAGATGATACTCTTAAAATATAAAAAAAGAATCTTCCTATCGATAGATTTATAGAATTCATTACTTGTTAGAAATGGGTCTTGAATTTTATTAAATGCTTTATTTAGCATAAATTAACATTTTTGCATTGATTTACTTATTGATGGGCTTTCTCATAATCTTAAATTTCTTGGATAACTATGGTAGATATACTTTCCTAAACTTACTTTTGAATTTAGTAATTTATAAAGAATTCTTGGATCTACATTAAAATTAATGAGGGACAGGGGCGCCTGGGTGGCGCAGTCGGTTAAGCGTCCGACTTCAGCCAGGTCACGATCTCGCGGTCCGTGAGTTCGAGCCCCGCGTCAGGCTCTGGGCTGATGGCTCGGAGCCTGGAGCCTGTTTCTGATTCTGTGTCTCCCTCTCTCTCTGCCCCTCCCCCGTTCATGCTCTGTCTCTCTGTGTCCCAAAAATAAATAAACGTTGAAAAAAAAATTAAAAAAAAAAAATTAATGAGGGACATTAATTTTTGTGGTCTTTCAGGTTTGGGGTCAGGGCGGGGCAAGTTAGAAAGTGAACAGGATGGCTTTGCATCCTGCCTTCACAGTGGAACAATTAGCAGGGGAACATGTTCCTCGAAAGCCTGTAAGAACATACAGGTAAAACCACTTTCTTTTCTGAGTTTTTGGAAGCAAAAGGAAGCTTATTTTTGGAACTTCTGCTTTGATCGCTTTCAATTTCTTTTACAACTACCAGTTTGTCCAAGTCTTGAAGCTATTTTGGTAATTTACACTTTCCAGAAAAGTGTTCGTATCATTCAGCTTTGAAACTTTCTCAGCATTGAGTTTTACACAGTATTTCAATTTTAAAAGTTTTCTTGTGATATGTTTAAAACCTTGTATATATAATTCTTAGACTTATGGCACTTAGCGCTCTATTAGTATTTATTCTGTTATTTCTATACATGTGGCTAAATTACCTTTTTTATTTCTAATTTTGCTTGTACGTATTTGCTCTATTTTATTAGATTTGCCAAAGGTCTGTTTTTACTGCTACTCAAAATCATTTGTGCCTATTTTTTTCTTCAAATTTTGTCTCTGATTATGGCTTTCTGACCCTTGTGTACTAAGTAGCCTGTACTATTTATTTCGGCGGGGGGGGGGGGGGGGGGGGGAGGAGTCCATTCTCTGCTTTTTTTCTTTTTACTTCTTGTTTTTTTTCTTCTATCAAGAAATTATATTGATGTTTTGCATCACCGACTTGATTTTTACTGTGTTAATTCCATTCTTTGTTTTCCTCGCAAATCACCCATTCCTACCATTTAGCTGGTTGGTTGTTGTTTTCACATTACTCTGTTCATATCATACAACTTTCAGCCTCAAGAGAGTCCTTTGCATGAGATGCCAACATGTTTTTTAAAGTGTTTGGTTTCCTGGGGCAAATTATTTACAGATATATTACCCTTCTTCTTAGTCTATTTCCCTTTATCCATAAAATCATTTTCAAAAGCTTTTTCGGAAACTTGATGAATATACAGAATGTCTGGCTTGTTCTCTTGTCCTGATCTCTGTCCATCTGGGTGTTGGTCAACTCTTCCTCTCCATCTGTTGTGGGAGGACAAATTGATGCCCTTTCTCCTAATCCAGAAACCAGTGTCTAATAGGCATTTAGTAGATTGAGCTGGATCTTCTATCTACCACTGTTGCTTATTCTCTCAGTGTCTTAAGTGATGGGGTATATAGGTATTTAGGATTCTCAGAATGCAGTGCTGCTAAGGTGTTTCCAAGCAGCAACTGGTCTATTGGGAATATCTATGCCAAATTACAGTAAGCTACCAAATCTCTATCATGTTCCTTGTTGATAACGATGTGCAGTTCCTGAATTTTTGCTGATCGAACTTTGACAACCTTTCTGGAAAGTATATATACATGGCCAAGAACGGCTGCTCAGTGCATTTCATGTAACTGACCCGGATTTTGAGGCAAAGGGTAGATAGTGAGGTCAGAATGAATGAAGTATCTCAGACCAAGTGGCAGGAGAAATGTTTAGACTATGAACCTCAGAGTCCGTCTGTCTGGCTTCAAATCCCAACTCTGTGTGCCCGTTTCCTTATCTGTAAAATGGGGATAACAGTACCTACATCATTACTGCTGTTGTGAGGTTACACAAATCACTATATGTAACTACATAAATAATGCCAAGTAAATGTTTGCTGCTATCATTATTTATTACCCACACTTTGTGCCTCTTAATTTAGCTCTCCAGGTCTTATAACTAGTTGAATTTCCTCCTTGATTTGGTCTTGGTTTTAGCATTGTAGATTTTTATCTTTGCCTTGGATCCTCAAAGTTCGCTGTAAAGCTGGGACAGTCAGGAGGTATTTATGACGTAAGTCTGCATTCTTTCACTCCCTTTCTTGCCAAGGGTTGGAGGGATGATGGCTTCTGTGGGAGATAAGGAAATGTGAACTAATCACATTTAGAAATGAGCAGTTTTCTGTGCTGCACAGCACAATGGCACATGGATGGATGTGTCTTAAAACAGAATGAAAACTATGGACTGGAACTTTGAGAAGGGTGAAGTCAGGAATGCTTTTCTTTAACCTGGATCTATATGAACTGGAGCATACTGAAAAGGTGTTACTAGTAGATAACTGTGCTCCAAGGGGAGATTAAGACCCATTGATAAAGACGGACTTGGTTCCTTAGACTAAAAACACACCTTAATTCACGGGAAACACAGGCTGAGCAAAGACTGAGGAGCAAGACTGTGGGATGGTTAGATCAGACCAACTGAGTTTGTGCCCTGCGTTGTTCCTTCACCAGCAGGTGTGCTAGTGGATCAGGAACCCTCTACTCCCCCTGGGGTTACCTCATCTGTACAATGGTTGTAACAAGAGCAATTTCCTCATAAATTATTGGGAAGAGTAAATGAACTAACCCACAAATTTACTCATAGTACAGCCCAGAAAAAGTGTCCCACTAATGTTTTACATGTTTATGTGATTCATAAATCTGTAAATATAATCTGGACATTTTTAAAAAATGAAG